>NC_083874.1:84077061-85396228 GCF_032452875.1 Bos javanicus | reverse complement strand
GTAAGCTAAATTAATTTGTTATTAATATTTTCCTTGGAATGCCTTTTAAATCTACTAGTTATAGCCTCATTTATCCATTTAGTATGAATAAATTGATTTTCATTGAATTAGAATTTTGAACAAAAAGCAGTCATAATGCATACTGACATTCTTTCTTCAATTTATTCCTTTCCAAACCTACAGTTCTTAAATCTTCTTACTCTGAGCCCATCCTAGTTCTCCCAGCCTATGCATAGAAAAATTCTGCCTGTTGTGAAAGGATTTTCAAATCCCAACAGGTGTTACTCAACTAAGTGTCAGACATGTGAAGTTAAGTCCCCATCAAAAAGACACAACGAAAGAATACCACTCTCCCTAGGACACTGGCTAAATGAGTTTGACTATATATTCTAGTACAGCAATCACCCAGAGTAGTGGCAGATAATCACATACTATCTCCCCTAAGAATAAGGTATTAGCACACTGTGGCTGCTTAGAAGTTTATTTTTGTTCTCCTATATAAATGTTTATACACTGCTCTATTATAGTGTGTAAAATTGAAAATTATATTTAAAGTTATGAAAAGATTAATTAAATAATTAGGTTTTCATGACAATGATTTTTATATTATTTTATGCAGATTAATAGAGAAAAGTCAATTACATGACAAATTTAATAAAATATTAAGCATTAATCAAAAAAGTAGAAATAGGAAGTCAGCATAATTCTTGAAAAATTCAGTTTTCATCTTTAAGCAAGCTCAGATGCAAATTTTCCTTCTGAATGATTGCTTTAATTATAGGTACTTCAAAAAATGTAGTCTAACAAATACCATATGATATGATGTATGTGTGGACTCTAAGATATGATACAAATAAGCCTATTCACAAAACAAGCTCACATACATATTAAACAAATTTTTGGTTACCAAAGAGGAAACATGGTGGGAGAAGGATAAATTAGGAGTCTGTGATTAGCAGACACAAACTGCTATATATAAAATAGACAGACAACAAGGACCTACTGTATAGCACAGGGAACTACAGTCAAAATCCTGTAATAAAACAAAATCGAGAAAATATAAAAAATTATATGTATATATATATGTAAATATATATATATAAAACTGCATCACTTTTCTGTACACCAGAAACTAGCACAACATAGTAAATCAACTATAGTTGTTGTTGTTCATTCCTACATCATGTTCGACTCCTAGTGACCCCAGGGACTGCAGTACCCAGGCTTCCCATCCTTCACCGCCTCCCAGAGTTTGCTCAAATTCATGTCCATTGAGTTGATGATGTTATCTAACCACCTCATCCTCTGCTGCCCTCGTCTTCTTTTGCCTTCAATCTTTCCCACCATCAGGGTCTTTTTCAGTCAGTCAGCTCTTCACATCAGGTGGCCAAAGTATTGTATTGCAGCTTCAACTTCAGCATCAGTTATTCCAATGAATATTCAGGGTTGATTTCTTTTAGGATTAACTAGTCTGATCTCCTTCCAGTCCAACAGATTCTCAAGAGTCTTTTTTAGAACTGCAGTGTGAAAATATCAATCCTTTGGTGTTCAGCCTTTTTTATGACCTGACTCTCACATCTGTACATGACTACTGGAAAAACCATAACTTTGACTATACTGACCTTTATCAGCAAAGTGATATCTCTGCTTTTTAATACGCTGTCTAGGTTTGTCATAACTTTTCTTCCAAGGAGCAAGTGTCTTTTTATTTCATGGCTGCAGTCACCATCCACAGTAATTTTGGAGCCCAAGAAAATAAAGTCTGTTTAAAGGTAAAGTAAGACAATTGACTTTGCCAAAGAGGGAGCTATTAGTCACTGGGTTAAAAAAAAAAAAATCTGTCAAGTAGATGGAAACAGATATTTGAATATAATGAACTGAAAGAAACCTATAGATTAGAAAGCAAACAGAGTAAGTATAAGTAATATATTTGAGAGAGCTGCTATAATAGAAAGAAGATAAATTGGGCTTTATCTAAAAGATGTTGAATCATGGGTAGACTTTTTCTTAAAATAATAGATTATAAAACATAGATGTGCTCACTTCTTTCCTTATTAAATGTGAGCTCCTTGAAGGCAAGGGCTATTTGTCTTTTTCAATTCTATGTCTCTTATTCAGTTCTATGTCTTCTAGCACAATTTCCTGAACATAATGTACTATGCATAAATATTTGTTGAATGAGTGAGTTAATAAATAAATGGATGAACTTACAATTCTTCACTTGCTTAAAATATTTTTCTCCTGTATCAACTATTATCAGAGGTGTTTCTTTTGTTGCTGTGTGTTTTCCCTTGCCACCTAAAACAAAAATTTGTAATATTCAATCTTTCTTTTCATCATAGCTTGACAACCATTATTCCTGAACCAAAATATCCTTCAATTTTGCTTATTACACCTATGAAATAGTTTTATAATATCCATTGCTTACATTCTATTGTCTTCTCTAATTAATTAGTTTAGATTCTCATCAATATTATTCTTTAACATTTCACTAAAGGAACTGAAGTCATCATAGGTAGCCAGTCTCTACATTGTAAAAGTGAAAGTCACTCAGTCATGTCTGACTCTTGCAACACTGTATAGTCCTTGGAATTCTCCAGGCCAGAATACTGGAGTGGGTAGCCTTTCCCTTCTCCAGGGGATCTTCCCAACCCAGGGATCGAACCCAGGACCCCGCATTGCCAGCCGATTCTTTACCAGCTGAACAACCAGGGAAGAACAAGAAACTGGAGTGGGTAGCCTATCCCTTCTCCAGCGGATCTTCCCGACTCAGAAATCGAATCAGGGTCTCCTGCATTGTGGGTGCATTCTTTACCAACTGAGCTAAAAGGGAAGCCCCCCAATTATTCCAACCTCTTGGTATCCACACCATTGTGTATCTCCCTCTCACATTAAACAGAGATGATCTGTTTTTAGCAGTAGATTATTGTGGAAATGGCAGTGTTTGACTTGTGAGGCTACATTCGGCTTTGCCTTCTCCTCACACGCTTTAGGTGAAGCCAGCTCCCATGTTATGAGAATGCTCAACTATCATGGAAAATCAACAGGGTGAGGAACAGAGATCCATGGTCAACACACACGCTAATTTGACTTGGAAGTAGATCCTCCAGCACCAATCAGTCCTACAGATGACTAGAGCCCTAGGGGACACCTTGACTGCAACTTCATGAAAGGCCTTAAGTCACAATCAACCATTGAATTGAAGCCATTTGCAGATCCCTGAGCCACAGAAACTCTATTAGAAAATAAATTTTTTTTTGAAACCATTAATATTAGAAGAATGGCAAAAATATATATTTCACTCTGAGATCAATATCCTGATTTACTGGTTTACCAGGATTATCTTTCTAAAATTCTGTTTATAACATCAAGAAAAAAGAAAAGCAAAAATGAGCAAATGAGACCTAATCAAAATGATAAGTTTTTGCATAGAAGAGGAAACCCGTATAAAAAACTAAAAGAATACATTTGAATCAGTTCTAATGAGGTGGATGAAACTGGAGCCTATTATACAGAGTGAAGTAAGCCAGAAAGAAAAACACCAATACAGTATACTAACGCATATATATGGAATTTAGAAAGATGCTAACAATAACCCTGTGTACGAGACAGCAAAAGAGACACTGATGTATAGAACAGTCTTATGGACTCTGTGGGAGAGGGAGAGGGTGGGAAGATTTGGGAGAATGGCATTGAAATATGTATAATATCATATATGAAACGAGTCGCCAGTCCAGGTTCGATGCACGATACTGGATGCTTGGGGCTAGTGCACTGGGACGACCCAGAGGGATGGTATGGGGAGGGAGGAGGGAGGAGGGTTCAGGATGGGGAACACATGTATACCTGTGGCAGATTCATTTTGATATTTGGCAAAACTAATACAATTTGTAAAGTTTAAAAATAAAATAAAATTTTAAAAAAAAGTAAAAGAAAATTATGGTGTAGGAAAAAATATTTGCAAATAATACAATTTCCAAAATAGACAAATAATCCATATAGCTAAATATTAGAAAAACAAATAAGAAATCAAAATATAGAAGACTGAAGCAGACATTTCTCCAAAGAAGACATACAGATGGTCAACAGGCCAATGGAAAGATGTTCAATATTGCTAATTATTAGAGAAATGAAAATCAAAATTACAATAAGGTATCAACTCACACTCAGAATGGCCATTAAAAAAAAATTACAAATAATAAATGCTGGAGGCTTAGAGGGTGTAGAATCCTCCTCCACGGTTGGTGGCAAGGTATGTTAGTGCAGCCACTATGGAAAGCAATATGGGGGTACCTTGAAAAACTTTAAAAATAGAGTTACCATATGATCCAGCAATTCCATTACAGGGCATATATAGGGAAAGGACAAAATCTCTAGTTTGAAAAGATAACATGCACCCTAATGTTGATAGCAGCACTATTTACAATAGCCTGGACATGGAAGCAGCCTAAGTGTCCATTCATTTGTTGTCTTTAAGTTGCTAAGTTGTTTCCAACTCTTTGAGACCCCATGGACTGTGGCATACCAGGCTTTCCTGTCCTTCACTACCTCCTGGAGTTTACTCAAATTCATGTCTGTTGAGTCAGCGATGCCATCCAACCATCATTTCCTCTGTCACCTCCCTTATCCTCTGCCCTTAATCTTTCCCAGCGTCAAGGTCTTCTCATATGAGTCAGCTTTTTGCATCAGGTTGCCAGAGTAATGGCCCTTCAGCTTCAGCATCAGTCCTTACAATGAATAATACCAGTTGATATCCTTTAGGATTGACTGCTTTGATCTCCTTGCTGTCCAAGGATTCTCAAGAGTCCTCTTCAGCACCACAGTTTGAAAGTATCAATTCTTCGGTATTGAGCCTTTTTTTTTTTTTTGGTGTTCAGCTTTTTTTATGGTCCAGCTCTCACATCTGTACATAACTACTGGAAAAACCATGGCTTGGACTATAGGGACCTTTGTTGGCAAACTGATGTCTCTGCTTTTTAGTATGCTCTCTAGGTTTGTGATAGCTTTTCTTCCAAGGAGCAAGTGTCTCTTAATTACATGGCTGTAGTCACTGTCGACAGTGATTTTGGAGCCCCCCAAAATAAAATCTGCCACTGTTTCCACTTTTTCCCCATCTATTTGCCATGAAGTGATGGGACCAGATGTCATGATCCTAGATTTTTGAATGTTGAGCTTTAAGCCAGCTTTTCCCTTCTCTTATTTCACCTTCATCAAGAGGTTCTTTAGTTCCTATTCACTTTCTTCCATTAGAGGGGTATCATCTGCATATCTGAGGTTGTTGATACTTCTCCAGGAAATCTTTATTCCAGCCTGTGCTTCATCCAGCCTGGCATTTCGCATGATGTACTCTGGATATAAGTTAAATAACAGAGTGACAATATACAGCCTTGCTGTACTCCTTTCCTAATTTGGAACCAGCCTTTTGCTCCATGTCCAGTTCTAACTGTTGCTTCTTGACCCGCAAACAGATTTCTCAGGAGGCAGGTAAGGTGGTCTGGTATTTCTATCTCTTTAACAATTTTCCACAGTTTGTTGTGATCCACACCATCAAAGACATTAGTGTAGTCAATAAAGCAGAAATAGATGTTTTTTTCTGGAATTCTCTCGCTATTTCTGTGATCCAACAGATGTTGGCATTTTGATCTCTGGTTCCTCTGCCTTTTCTAAGCCCAGCTTGTACCTCTAGAAGTTCTCAGTTCATGTACTGTTGAAGCCTAGCTTGAAAGATTTTGAGCATTACCTTGCTAGCATGTGAAATGAGTGCAATTTTGCAATAGTTTGAACTTTCCATGGCATTGCCCTTCTTTGGGATGGAATGAAAACTGACTTTCCAATCCTGTTGCCACTGCTGAGTTTTCCAAATTTGCTTTGAGAAACTGTTCATATTATCAGGGATAAAGAATATGTGTGTGTGTGGTATATAATTTGTACATAATATAAATAGAAATTATATACATACCACAAATTATATGTATATGAATATTACTCAGCAATAAAAAAGAAGGAAATAAAGCCAATGGTAACAACATGGATGGACCTGTAGATTATCATGCTAAATAAAGTCATATGGACAGACTGAGGTTATTGATATTTCTCCCAGCAATCTTGATTCCAGCTTGAGTTTCATCCAGCCCAGCATTTCACATGTTGTACTCTGCATATAAGTTAAATAAGCGGGTGACAATATACATCCTTGATGTTCTCCTTTCCCAATTTGAAACCAGTCCATATTTCCATGTCTGGTTCTAATTGTTGCTTCTTGACCTGAATACAGGTTTCTCAGGAGGCAGGTAAGGTGGTCTGGCATTCCCAGGTATGCCGATGATACCACCTAGAAAGTGAAGGGGTACTAAAGAACCTCCTGATGAAGGTGAAAGAGGGGAGTGAAAAAGCTGGCTTAAAACTCAACATTCAGAAGGCTAAGATCATGGTATCCGGCCCCATCACTTCATGCCAAATAGATGGGGAAAAATGGAAACAGTGACAGACTTTATTTTCTTGGGCTCCAAAATAAGTGCAGACAGTGACTGCAGCCATGAAATTAAAATACACTTGCTCCTTGGAAGAAAACCTATGAGAACCCTAGGCAGCATATTAAAAAGCAGAGACATCACTTTACTGACAATAGTCCATGTAGTCAAAACTATGTTTTTTTCTAGTAGTCATGTATGGATGTGAGAATTGGACCATAAAGAAGTCTGAATGCTGAAGAATTTTTTTTTTTATTTTAGATGGACTTTATTCAAATTTTAGACTCTTTGCATCCTAGATTAGTGTGTCATGCAAAAACAATAATTCATAGAAGAGGTATAAGGAGAGGAGATGAGAGGGAGAGAATTCCATTCTTTACTCAGACTCTGGAAGTAACTTGAAACTAGATGTCCTAGCAACACTTTCTGGGCTTCCTGGCTCTCTACCCCTAATTAACTTACTGCAGTTTTCTCTCCAACACAATCCAGACCTTCTTCTTTGTCAGACAGAGTTCAAGCTGCCCTTTCTTTACAATACTTCATTTTCTCTAACCCCTATTCACTTGGTTCTTAATAAATTTCTCTCCCCCTTTTCTTATAGTTATTAAGTGGATTTGACATCTTTTGGTTTAGGCTTTTTTTTTTTTTTTCATCGAACCTGGACTGGCATCTCGTTTCTTACATGATATTTTACGTGTTTCAATGTCATTCTCCCAAATCTTCCCACCCTCTCCCTCTCCCACAGAGTCCATAAGACTGTTCTATACATCCGTGTCTCTTTTGCTGTCTCATACACCGGGTTATTGTTACCATCTTTCTAAATTCCATATATATGTGTTAGTATACTGTATTGATGTTTTTCCTTCTGGCTTACTTCACTCTGTATAATAGGCTCCAGTTTCATCCACCTCATTAGAACTGATTCAAATGTATTCTTTTTAATGGCTGATTAATACTCCATTGTGTATATGTACCATAGCTTTCTTATCCATTCATCTGCTGGTGGACATCTAGGTTGCTTCCATGTCCTGGCTATTATAAACAGTGCAGCGATGAACATTGAAGAATTGATACTTTCAAATTGTGCTGGAGAAGACCCTTGAGAGTCCCTTGGACAGCAAAGGGATCAAACCAGTCAATCCTAAAGGAAATCAACCCTGAATATTCATTGGAAGGACTGACGCTGAAGGTGAAGCTCCAATATTTTGGCCACCTGATGCAAACAGCTGACTCATTGCAAAATATCTCAATGCTGGGGAAGATTGAGGGCAGGAAGAGAAGTGTGTTATAGAGGATGAGATGGTTGGAGCGCATTATTGACTCAATGGACATGAGTTTGAGCAAACTCCAGGAGATAGTAAAGGAGAGGAAAATATGGTGTGCTGCAGTCCATGAGGTCACAAAGAGTTGGACAGGACTGAGTGACTGAATAACAACAAAACTTTAAAGTATCTACTGAGACATATCTTCAAGCATTAATACCCAAAATTGAAAATCTTAACCTAACCTCTTTCTTAAATGTCTGTAAGATATATTGGAAGTGAGATTAAAAGACATGCATTTCCAAAAATATATTTGCAAATGAAATACAGAGTATTATTTTTAAATCAGTACTCATTCCCCAGTGGCTCAGATGGTAAAGAACCTGCCTATAATGCAGGAGACCCAGGTTCAATTCCTGGGTCAGGAAGATCCCCTGGAAAAGGGAATGGCTGGCTACTCACTCCATCATTCTTGCCTGGAGAAGTCCATGGCAGAGGAACCTGGTGGGCTACAGTCCATGGGGTCTCTAAGAGACACAACTGAGTGACTAACACTTTCACTTTCATTCATTTATTAGATTTTGTCTCATTAAAATATGTTTTCTCATTTTGTATCTGTTATAGATTAGTGCAGTTTTCATATGGATTTTAACTTATTTTAAGAAAATATTTCACAGGACATGATTTCGTGATAGAACATTTTAGTTTTTCACTTCTGTGTCAATAGACACAAAACAATAGGGATTAGCATATTTCCCTTGACTGATGGATTCATGGCTTTCACTTTCCCTGAAAAGCAGCTGTAACATTCAGATGAACTGATAAGGAAGCTTGTCATTTCAGTGATCCTCTGGAGACTGGAGACTGTCACAGACAGCAGAATCAAAAACAGGTTTACAATTAATGAAGCCAAAGTACATTGTGAAGAACCTGTTGAGTTCCTTCAGCAACTGTCATGGGCAAAGATTTCATATCACATTGGTTAGCCCGGCCTTCATTCAGCTAGCTGAGGATTATATAGTGCAACTGTAAGAGTGTATTTGAAATGCTTCAGTCTGTAAAAAACACAAGAACTCTTCAAGCTCCATTCATTTAAACTAGTCTCTATAGAGTGGGAAGTCACATTTCATTACTTTTACACAGTTCCCCTTTTCATTAGAAAAAAAATTATAATAATACATCATTCAAGACTTTTATAATCAGAGACCTTATATTCTCTAGGCAATTTTTCAACCATTTAGTTATTTGTTCAGAGAGAATATTTGAAAGAGAAAATTAACATATTCTTTCAGCCATCACTTGTGAAAGTATAGTGAATATAAACTGAAAATTCTTACAGGGTTAAAGTATCACGTATTAATTTGTTAATCAAAGTGAAGCAGCCCAAAAGGAGAGATTCCTGGTTTACTATTTGACATTAGAGTAATATTTCATATATTAGTCAATTTTTTTACCCTAATAGTATTTATTCTTTCAATTATATAATTTTGTGATAAAATAAAACATTTTCTTGGTCTTTCCAAATGTACAACTAAATTGGTTTTGAGTGCATTAATAAATCCAAAACAAATTCACACTAACAGAAAGTAATTTAATATACTTTGGGTGTATGTGTATATATATATACACATATATACATGTATACACACACAAAGAGACATAATAGATTGATACAGTGAAACTTCTCCAATGTCTGAATTTAAAATCATATTTGGTTTTGAAAGGAAAATGGTTCTTACTATTTCAGAAGTTGTAAAATGTTATATTTTCCTTTTTAAAAATATTATTTTCATTTTTCCCTCTGTGCAAAGTTGTTTGACATTTAGAGTATCACGATTATGAATTACAATTAATTTGAATTTCAGAAATGATGTTTTACTTCCTGAAATAAACAGAGGCTTTGATTTCAGAATTAATGCTGTAAACTCTTTTGTATTTATAATATATGTCTTTTATAGTTGGAATATTCTGGCATTATTGTCTGATATTCAAGAAATAGCGTAGAGTGATAGGAAAAGCTTGAGGTTTTAAATCAGATAAAATTGAGTCTGGATTCTGGCTGTAACTGCTATTGATTGAATTCTCCATGGGAAAATTACCTAAAGTCTCAGCCTCACTATTCTGATCATCAACTTGCATTTAATTTCAAGGATTAAAACAGATGATATTCAAATTATTTAGAATAGTTTCTGGCACATAATAGGTTCCATGTATCAAGTGTATATTACTCTATTAGAAATTAATCTTTAAAAGGAAAAGAAAAGCTATCAAAATGCTTCATTTTTTCTTTTATATTTAATGTCTGGTTTCTGTTATTCCCATGAGTATGTGTTTATGGGTAAACTATGAATGCAAAACTCATTTTCTTTTTTAGTATTTATTTATAGAGTCATTTTGGTGGTAATAAAATTTCAGATCAGATCAGTCGATCAGTCGTGTCCAACTCTTTGTGACCCAATGAATCGCAGCACGCCAGGCCTCCCTGTCCATCACCAACTCCCGGAGTTCACTGAGACTCACGTCCATTGAGTCAGTGATGCCATCCAGCCATCTCATCCCCTGTCGACCCCTTCTCCTCTTGCCCCCAATCCCTCCCAGCATCAGAGTCTTTTCCAATGAGTCAACTCTTCGCATAAGGTGGCCAAAGTACTGGAGTTTCAGCTTTAGCAGCATTCCTTCCAAAGAAATCCCAGGGCTGATCTCCTTCAGAATGGACTGGTTGGATCTCCTTGCAGTCCAAGGAACTCTCAAGAGTCTTCTCCAACACCACAGTACAAAAGCATCAATTCTTCGGCGCTTGGCCTTCACAGTCCAACTCTCACATCAATACATGACCACAGGAAAAACCATAGCCTTAACTAGACGAACTTTTGTTGGCAAAGTAATGTCTCTGCTTTTCAATATGCTATCTAGGTTGGTCATAACTTTCCTTCCAAGGAGTAAGCGTCTTTTAATTTCATGGCTGCAGTCACCATCTGTAGTGATTTTGGAGCCCAGAAAAATAAAGTCTGACACTGTTTCCACTGTTTCCCCATCTATTTCTCATGAAGTGAGGGGACCGGATGCCATGATCTTCGTTTTCTGAATGTTGAGCTTTAAGCCAACTTTTTCACTCTCCTCTTTCACTTTCATCAAGAGGCTTTTGAGTTCCTCTTCACTTTCTGCCATAAGGGTGGTGTCATCTGCATATCTGAGGTTATTGATATTTCTCCCAGCAATCTTGATTCCAGCTAGTGCTTCTTCCAGCCCAGTGTTTCTCATAATGTACTCTGCATAGAAGTTAAATAAACAGGGTGACAATATACAGCCTTGAGGTACTCCTTTTCCTATTTGGAACCAGTCTGTTGTTCCATGTCCAGTTCTAACTGTTGCTTTCTGACCTGCATAAAAATTTCTCAAGAGGCAGATTAGGTGGTCTGGTATTGCCATCTCTTTCAGAATTTTCCACAGTTTATTGTGATCCACACAGTCAAAGGCTTTGGCATAGTCAATAAAGCAGAAATAGATGCTTTTCTGGAACTCTCTTGCTTTTTCCATTATCCAGCAGATGTTGGCAATTTGATCTCTGGTTCCTCTGCCTTTTCTAAACCCAGCTTGAACATCAGGAAGTTCACGATTCACATATTGCTGAAGTCTGGCTTGGAGAATTTTGAGCATTACTTTACCAGCATGTGAGATGCGTGCAATTGTGCGGTAGTTTGAGCATTCTTTGGCATTGCCTTTCTTAGGGTTTGGAATGAAAACTGCCCTTTTCCAGTCCTGTGGCCACTGCTGAGTTTTCCAAATTTGCTGGCATATTGAGTGCAGCACTTTCACAGCATCATCTTTCAGGATTTGGAATAGCTCAACTGGAATTCCATCACCTCCACTAGCTTTGTTCGTATTGATGATTTCTAAGGCCCACTTGACTTCACATTCCAGGATGTCTGGCTCTAGGTCAGTGATCACACCATCATGATTATCTGGGTCGTGAAAATCTTTTTTGTACAGTTCTTCTGTGTATTCTTGCCATCTCTTCTTAATTTCTTCTGCTTCTATTAGGTCCATACCATTTCTGTCCTTTATCGAGCCCGTGTTTGTATGAAATGTTCCCTTGGTATCTGATTTTCTTGAAGGGAAATCTAGTCTTTCCCATTCTGTTGTTTTCCTCTATTTCTTTGCATTGATCGCTGAAGAAGGCTTTCTTATCTCTTCTTGCTATCCTTTGGAACTCTGCATTCAGATGTTTATATCTTTCCTTTTCTCCTTTTCTTTTGGCTTCTCTTCTTTTTACAGCTATTTTTAAGGCCTCCCCAGACAGCCATTTTGCTTTTTTGCATTTCTTTTCCATGGGGATGGTCTTGATCCCTGTCTCGTGTACAATATCACGAATGTCATTTCATAGTTCATCAGGCACTCTATCTATCAGATCTAGGCCCTTAAATCTATTTCTCACTTCTACTGTATAATAATAAGGGATTTGATTTAGGTCATACCTGAATGGTCTAGTGGTTTCCCCTACTTTCTTCAAGTCTGAATTTGGCAATAAGGAGTTCATGGTCTGAGCCACAGTCAGCTCCTGGTCTTGTTTTTGTTGATTGTATAGAGCTTCTCCATCTTTGGCTGCAAAGAATAGAATCAGTCTGATTTCGGTGTTGACCATCTGGTGATGTCCATGTATAGAGTCTTCTCTTTTGTTGTTGGAAGATGGTGTTTGTTATGACCAGTGCATTTTCTTGGCAAAACTCTATTAGTCTTTGCCTTGCTTCATTCTGTATTCCAAGGCCAAATTTACCTGTTACTCCAGATATTTCTTGACTTCCTACTTTTGCATTCCAGTCCCCTATAGTGAAAAGGACATCTTTTTTGGGTGTTAGTTCTAAAAGGTCTTGTAGATCTTCATAGAACCATTCAAATTCAGCTTCTTCAGTGTTACTGGTTGGGGCATAGACTTGGATTTCTGTGATATTGAATGGTTTGCCTTGGAAAGGAACAGAGATCATTCTGTCGTTTTTGAGATTGCATCCAAGTACTGCATTTCGGACTCTATTGTTGACCATGATGGCCAGTCCATTTCTTCTGAGGGATTTCTGCCCACAGTAATAGATATAATGGTCATCTGAGTAAAATTCACCCATTCCAGTCCCTTCCAGTTCGCTGATTCCTAGAATGTCGACATTCACTCTTGCAATCTCCTGTTTGACCACTTCCAATTTGCCTTGATTCATGGACCTGACATTCCAGATTCCTATGCAATATTGCTCTTTACAGCATCAGACCTTGCTTCTATCACCAGTCACATCCACAGCTGGGTATTGTTTTTGCTTTGGCTCCATCCCTTCATTCTTTCTGGAGTTATTTCTCCACTGATCTCCAGTAGCATATTGGGCACCTACTGACCTGGGGAGTTCCTCTTTCAGTATACTGTCATTTTGCCTTTTCATACTGTTCATGGGGTTCTCAAGGCAAGAATACTGAAGTGGTTTGCCATTCCCTTCTCCAGTGGACCACATTCCGGTCTAAATATTCTCTATTCAAATATGTATGTTAATCTTTTACTCCGTCTTCTTTCCCATCTTTTATCAACTTTTATCTTTTACATGCTGTTTATTGTCATTCAGACATGTTAGAAATAGGTTATTCTAAATGAAGTTTAAGACATTCATTCTATCACATCAGTTGATTTCTCTTCATTTTCTGAATCTGAAATTTTACTTGCTTTTCTAGTAATTCTAACTAGATGTTGAAACCAATTAACTTTTTCTCATATAAATGCAAATAGTAGGAACATAACCTTGGTTCCACAAGATGAATTCATAGATAGTCTCTTTACCTGGTGAGTTTTACAGAATAAACTCAATTCTGTATATGTAATCCCAAATGTCAAGCACACAAACATTACATTTAGCTAAGTGTGGCAGGCAACTTTATAAAATCTAAGGGGGTTTTCATGAGAAAGAAATGGAAAAGGCTAAGAGAACAAAAGCTGTTTTAAAGTATATTTTATGTTCACAAACAGAAAATTTAACTTAATATAAAGAACAATTTTAACAACCTCTGCAAGTGTTCACCATTGAGATTGTCTTTGTAAAAAACATGCTTCTTGTTATCAAAGTCCTTCAGTTACTAAAACATTTAGCCCAGTGTTTGTGGACATTAAATATGAGCCAGACTGCCTAGAATTATACATCTTAGCTTTACTTACTCCTGGGCACCTTGGGCTAGTTATTCCATATTATTTCATGTATTAATTAAAAAAGAATCATAGTATAATTATCTGGAATAGAATAAATGTTAAACATATATTATCTTTTATTATATTTTTCAGGAGTAATAGATCTTCTCGCATATCATGCCAATATTAAGCAGACTAATTTTTAAATTACTTGTTTATTGTCCTGACCAGTAAGGATAATGTCAATTTGCTTTTAACTTTAGAAGTAAATCTTAGTGTAATATTTCTTAATTTTTATTTGTTGAGTATCAGATATAAATTTTCCCTTTAAAAGCTATTCTCTGAATTTCTGTTTTTATGTTAAGGACATATGTTTCAACTTTGCTGGAATAGTGATTTTTTTTTTTTTTAACACAAGTTTATAGTTGCCAAAAAAGAAATAACATATATATTGAAGTGAAGTGAAAGATGTTCATTTGTGTCTGACTCTGTAACCCCATGAACTATACACACTCCATGGAATTCTCTAGGCCAGAATACTGGAGTGAGTAGCCTTTCCCTTCTCCAGGGGATCTTTCCAACCTAGGGATTGAACCCAGGTCTCCCGCATTACAGGCAGATTCTTTACCAGCTGAACCACAAGGGAAGCCCAACATATATATTAGAAAATTCAGTTTTTCTTATTGAAAAAAGATTTTCTAGGTTGTTGTTTTTATTATTTTTTAAAAGTATTTATTTTTGATTGTGCTGGTTCTTCATTGCTGTGTGTGGGCTTTCTGGAGTTGCAGAGAGGGGGCCTACTGTCTAGCTGCAGTGCACAGGCTTCTCATTGCTGTGGCTTCTTTTATTACGGAGCGCAGGCTCTATGTGCATGGCCTGCAGTAGCTGCAGCATGTGGTTTCAGTAGCTGCAGCTCACGGGCGTGGAGCAGAGGCTCAGCAGTTGCGGCACATGGGCTTAGTTGCTCCACAGCGTGTGGAATCTTCCCAGACAAGGGATCAAGCCCTTGTCTCCTACACTGACAGGCAAATCTGTAGCCACTGTACCACCAGGTTTGTCAATTGCATTTATCTTTAGAATAAAGTACAGAAAGCAAAAAGTCCTGAGGATTATTGTATGCAATTTTTATTTTTTAATTAATTAACTTTTTATTTTATTTTTTAACTTTACAATATTGTATTGGTTTTGCCATATATCAAAATGAATCCACCACAGGTTTACATGTGTTCCCCATCCTGAACCTTCCTCCGTCCTCCCTCCCCATACCATCCCTCTGGGTCGTCCCAGTGCACCAGCCCCAAGCATCCAGTATCATGCATCGAACCTGGACTGGCGACTCGTTTCGTATATGACATTATATATGTATTGAAGGGTAACTGCTTTACAGAATTGTTGTTTTCTGTCAAACCTCAACATGAATCAGCCATAGGTAGCAGATATGTATTTTACTGTGAAAGGAACTTTTCATCATATTTTTTATCCCTAACTGTAAAATGCTAATAGCATTATTCCAACTTTGAAATATTTATTTCTCCACCTTAACAGGAGATTTTTGTAATGTGTAGCTGTATTTCCTGAAAATAATCCTCAGAAGATCAAAATTGCAGAATAAAGTGAAAATTGAGATTTACACAGTAGAGTGTATCACTAGAACCATGCATTCTCATATGCATGTCACATTGGTCATGTGCTCTGATACCTTTTTCTTGCATTATTAAACATGAAACACACCTATTCTTGCTTTCAGTGGTTTTTCTCATGTCTTTACAGATTCTTTATACCCCATCCTTCTGTTTTAATTCTCCCATTTTAAGTCTAGAATGATGCTTCCTTTTAATAAGGAAGTGATTTCTTTGGAAAGTAAAAAAAAAAAAAATTAACATGGTGATTTTTAAAGGACTTTTCATGTTATCTGAATGTCCATGTTGTGGTCAAGGATATCACCTTGAATAGTCCTGGAGGGGTAAGGGAATTCTAAAATAAAACAATGTATTTTGTCAGGCAAGACACCCCATCTGCTTAAATATAATCAAGTATTTGGAGTTTTCATTTAATACTACCAATAAAAGGTATAGTGGAAAAGTGAATCCATAAGTTACTTTTACTAGATATAAAATGAAAATATTTTGGTACAGAATAGTTATTTAGTCTCATAATGAAGCCATCAAAATTACTGAATTAGTGAACACTAAAATGTGATTTCGGAGAAGGCAATGGCACCCCACTCCAGTACTCTTGCCTGGAAAATCCCATGGATGGAGGAAACTGGTAGGCTGTAGTCCATGGGGTCGCTAAGAGTCAGACACAACTGAGCGACTTCCCTTTCACTTTTCACTTTCATGCATTGGAGAAGGAAATGGTAACCCACTCCAGTGTTCTTGCCTGGAGAATCCCAGGGACATGGGAGCCTGGTGGGCTGCTGTCTATGGGGTCGCACAGAGTTGGACACGACTGAAGTGACTTAGCAGCAGCAGCAGCAGCAAAATGTGAAGTAAAAATTGCTCAGTCATGTCCAACTGTTTGTGACCCCATGGAATTCTTCAGGCCAGAATACTGGAGTGGGTAGCCTTTACCTTCTCCAGGGGATCTTCCCAACCCAGGGATCGAACACAGGTCTCCCACATTGCAGGTGGATTCTTTACCAGCTGAGCCACAAGGGAAGCCCAAGAATATTGGAGTGGGTAGCCTATCCTTTCTCCAGAAGATCTTCCCCTCCCAGTAATAGAACTGGAGTCTCCTGCATTGCAGGTGGATTCTTTACCAACTGAACTATCAGAGAAGCCCATATGTAAATTATATTATATATGTAATTATATGTAAATACAAAAATATGTGCTGCACTTCAGTTGCCTTCAGCTGGTTGTAATGTAGACACTAAAGGAAGTGTGGATTTCTTATAATTAAATATGAATACCAATTTATCTTTCAATTATTGCAGGTTATCTCAGTTACCAGGCAAATTAATATTACCTGATAAATAACTATCAGCTTCTGTAAATAATGTTCTTCTTTAACTGCTTTAACAAAAAAAGGATTTTTCCCCATCACAATTGATAAGATTTGGTGAAAGTTATCCATATGCTTAAAACTGAGTTTTATTTATAGGTACTTGGAAATATTTACAATTGTCTTTAAAATATTTGGCTATATTTGAAGATTTAGATGACTTTGATTGTCAAGGTCAGAAATAGCATCCATCTATGTTAAAGATTCTATTCTCTGAGGACATCAACAAATACACCAAAGGTCATCAGTTTTATGCCTGATTATAATTAAATATGGGATTCCCTGATGGCTCTTCAGAGTCCCTTGGACTGCAAGGAGATCAAACCAGTCAATCCTAAAGGAAGTCAGTTCTGAATATTTATTGGAAGGACTGGTTGCTGAAGCTGAAACTCCAGTACTTTGGGCATCTGAAATGAAGAACTGACTCATTGAAAAAGACCCTGATGCTGGGAAGGATTGAAAGCAGGAGGTGGTGGGGACGACAGAGGGTGAGATGGTTGTTTGGCATCACTGCCTCACTGGACATGAGTGTGAGCAAGCTTGTAGTTTTGGTAATGGACAGGGAAGCCTGGTGTGCTGCAGTCCATGGGGTTGCAAAGAGTCGGACATGACTGAAAGACTGAACTGAACTGACATAGGTCTAATTATTGCTCTACCAGGAGTGTCAGCTTCCGGATAGACTATTTGTTTTAATGAGAACAGCTTTTTGTTTCTTGCTTATCAGAAGAATTCTGTTAATTTTAAAAGGGTTGACAGAAGTTGGTTAGAAAACAAACCTCTGCTGCTGCTGCTGCCAAGTCGCTTCAGTCGTGTTCGACTCTCTGCGACCCCGTAGATGGCAGTCCACCAAACCTCAATTAACTCCAAATTAGTATAACTTTATTTTCAACATTATTATCCTATGCTACTTCATGTACAAGTAGTTGATAATAGTAATGTCTAATTATTGGTATAAGAAAATGCATTTAAATTCACTTCAAGTTAATTGCGGGGAAAAGGCAGTTCTAACATCTTTTGAAAATTTAAGATTTGTTTTCTCCTCACAGAAATTATGCTGTATCAGTGCTGGGGATGTGGTCTTGAAAGCAAAGACAAAGGATATAAAACTCTTTGTTTCTTAACTGTGATATTCTTGTGATTATTGAAACAGAGTCTGTGTTTATTTGTAAACTAATATAGAAAATTGAGTTAATTATAAGTAGAATTAGAAAAGAAAAAAATATTTTCTGTTACAAGTATCTAAATGTTTACTTTTAAATGTGTGTGGGGGAGTCTTAAACAAATATCTTATTTGCCACTTAAATTTACAAAAAAAATGTTTTAACTTATGTGAGCTATGTGATACAGTCACATTATTCTATTCACTTTACAAACATCATATATGTGATTGCATTATTATGCTAATGTATTGGAATAAAAAGAAATTTAAATTTTAACATATAGCATATTAAAAAGCAGAGACATTACTTTGTCAACAAAGATCCGTCTAGTCAAAGCTATGGTTTTTCTAGTAATCATGTATGGATGTGAGAATTGGACTATAAAGAAAGCTGAGCGCCAAACAATTGATGCTTTTGAACTGTGGTGTTGGAGAAGACTCTTGAGGGTCCCTTGGACAGCAAGGAGATCCAACCAATACACCTAAAGGAAATCAGTCCTGAATATTCATTGGAAGGACTGATGCTGAACCTGAAACTCCAATACTTTGGCCACCTGATGTGAAGAGCTGACTCATTGGAAAAGACCCTGATCCTGGGAAAGATTGAAGGCAGGAGGAGAAGGGGATGACAGAGGATGAGATGGTTGGATGGTATCACCAACTCAATGGACATGAGTTTGAGTAAACTCTGGGAGTTGATGATGGACAGGGAGGCCTGGTGTGCTGCAGTCCATGGGGTCGCAAAGAATTGGACACGACTGAGTGACTGAAGTGAACTGAATTGAACCATTTTATAGATTATGAATGTATAGCTTGTCTACTCATATCTTTGTAGATATATTTTAATATTTTATAAAATGCATTTGATCTTTTAGAATCATCTTCACTAATTTTTTTTATTCCTTTTATATTTTTATGAATACTTAACAAGAACACTTTATCTTCCTTGAACCTGTTTAAAACAGATATAGTGTTATCCTTTCTAAGTTATATGAATTGCTGAAGCTTCATATCTTAGAAGCTTACCTATTTATACTCTACTAATAACTTAGCTAATGTCTTCCAAAATTATGTTTTAGACAGATATTTTATGCTTGCTTTATGGAATAAACACAAAGATGCAGGACATACTAATCTTAGTGTTTATGAGTACTTAATTTTAATAATACCTAAAGATACAGTAGGGCTTCCCTGGAGGCTCAGACAGTGAAGAATCCACTTGTAACACAGGAAACCTGGTTTTGATCCCTGGGCAGGAACATACAGAGACTACTATTCATATTGTTTATGTTTATGAGTACTGCATTATGATAATATATGATTAATTTCCTAGATTCTCAGTGGAGAAGGAAATGGCAACCCAGTCCAGTGTTCTTGACTGGAGAATCCCAGGGACGGGGAGCCTGGTGGGCTGCCATCTATGGGGTCACACAGATTCTGACATGACTGAAGTGACTTAGCAGCAGATTCTCAGATTCGTTTAACAAAGAGATTACTAGTGGAATAAAGATATTTCTAATAATATAATGAAGAAAGCCTTAAGCTCACAATAAACCACCACTCAGATAGCAACTTGATTTTGAATAAAATCCATCTATCTAATGTGTGTTTCCAGAAAGAGAGAAAGACTAATACAACCAATACTCATATATTAGTTGAAGTTCTTTGACTTCAAAATCATTTTTCAGTATGCTATCTAAGGTTTCTACTCCTTGAGTGGTTTTGTAAGAATGTGTCTGCTTCACAAATACTTTAAACTGCTATTAATGGATATGTCCATATTTAAAGTATATAGAATATTATAAATCATCTTGTTGATTTGTTGAGTTTTAATGTAAATAGCATTGTTCAAAAACTAGAAATTAATATATAACTATTTTCTTAGCAAGAATTTGAATTCTACCTAATAAGCATTTAAATAATTTCAAAAATTCATTGACTAATTTGTACACACCTGGTAATGAAATAAAAATTTGAATCATAGTTCAGAACCACTTTTAGTTATAATGTGGGCAAGGGAGGAAGAAAAGTAGATTTATGTCTGTATGGATAGAGACAGTGATAAAATAAATACCACTGCTATGGTAAATCGGAGAAGGCAATGGCACCCCACTCCAGTACTCTTGCCTGGAAAATCCCATGGATGGAGGAGCCTGGTAGGCTGCAGTCCATGGGGTTGCTAAGAGTTGGATACAACTGAGCGACTTCACTTTCACTTTTCACTTTCATGCATTGGAGAAGGAAATGGCGACCCACTCCAGTGTTCTTGCCTGGGGAATCCCAGGGACTGGGGAGCCTGGTGGGCTGCTGTCTATGGGGTCGCACAGAGTCAGACACAACAGAAGTGACTTAGCAGCAGCAGCAGCTATGGTAAATAATATTCAGTAACATTTCCTGTTTCAACATTCATTAAGCACCAGTTTTGTAGAGGAACTATTAATCAAATAAGGCCATCACATTTACTGTTTTATAAAATCTGAGAAATAAATATCTGAATAACTAATAATTCATAATGATAAATGACTTAATTCATATGTATAATATGTATAAGGTACTACAGAAACACAAAATGAACAATTCATTAATTTTGCAGTGATAGGACAATGGAGATTTTAAGGGAAGTTACAAATTGGAAATGATAGTAGAGTACTTTAACACCCCCACTTACACTAATGGACAGATCATCAAGACAGAAAGTTAATAAGGAAACACAAGCTTTATATGACACATTATACCAGATGGACCTAATTGATATTTATAGGACATACCATCCAAAAGCAGCAGAATGCACTTTCTTCACAAGTGCACATGAAACATTTTTCAGGTTGATCATATATTGAGTCAAAAAGCAAGTCTGTGTAATTAAAGAAATTTGAGAAATTTGAAATTGTATCAAGCATTGTTTCCCAACCACAGTACTATGAGGTTAGAAATTAAGTACAGAAAAACAACAACAACAGCAACAACAACTGTAAAACAAATACATGGAGGCTAAACAATATGCTACCATATAACCAAGCAATCACTGAAGAAATCAGAGTGGAAATAAAAATAAATATCTAGAAACAAATGACAACAAAAACACAGTGACCCAAAATGTATGGGAAGCAGCAGAATTAGTTCTAAGAGCAAAGTTTATAGGAATGCAGTCCTACCTCAAGTAACAAGAAAAAGCTCAAATAGATGTGTTTCTTTTGGACCTTAAAGAATAAAAGTAATTTGGTGGTGATGAAAAGAGTAATGCTGATAATAGTATCAAAGCCGGTGGATGGAATTCCACATGGAGCCATGATCACAAGATAAAAAGTGTCTTGTAGTGTAAAAAGCTTTCAAGTATGGAATGGATAAGGTAAAACTTTTTTGGAGGGAGAATATATTGACACTGGAAAGGATGTAAGGGGTTGTGAGTGAAAGTGGCTCAGTTGTGTCTGACTCTTTGTGACCCCATGGACTATACAGTCCCTGGAATTCTCCAGGCCAGAATACTGGAGAGAGAAGTCTTTCCCTTCTGCAGGGGATCTTCCTAACCCAGGGATTGAACCCAAGTCTCCCACATTGCAGGCAGATCCTTTACCAGCTGAGCCACAAGGGAGGCCCAAGAATACTGGAGTGGGTAGCCTATCCCTTCTTCAGCTGGATCTTCCTGACCTAGGAATCAAGCCGGAGTCTCCTGCATTGTAAAGCATAGGGAAGGCATAAAAGCAGAGAGATAATCTAAGAGGCTATTGTAAGAACTCCTGTAAATATTTTGGAAGGTAATCACAGTTCTGTATCTAGTAATAGGACTGAGGAAAATAGTCTAAAATTATTTTTTATAAAACCTACTAATCTAAAATTAATCTGACATTGTTACTGTGTTCTAACAAAATTAGTAACTAATAACAATTTTATGAGTGACACTGTCATTGATTATGACTGGAAAATTATTTAAATGAAGAGATTTTAAATCATACTCATAATTCACATGGATAATTTATATAGATAATTGATTTTTATATATAATGTGGTTATGTATTTGATCACTGTCTTTTTTCATCAAAATAGTAGAGCACATTAAGAAAACTCTTCCTCAGATCTTATGGCTTTGTATTGTGTTTGGGAATTACAGAATTATATATATGTTTTAAGAAATATATAAATCCTAATAATTAATTTGAATTAATAAATTAAATAATATGATAAATATATTTATATACAAAGACATTTTTTCTTAAGGATATTAGGCAATAATAATATCTTTCTAAAAGTGAAAGTGTAAAAGTGTTAGTCGTTCAGTCATGTCCTACTCTTTGTGACCCATGGACTGTAGCCAACAAGGTTCCTCTGTCCATGGAATCCTCTAGCAAAGAATGATGGAGTGGGTATTCATTCTCTTCTCCAGGGGATCTTCCTGACCCAGGGACTGAACCTGGGTCTCCTGCATTGCAGGCAGATCGTCTACTGTCTGAGCCACCAGGGAAGCCCCAATACCCTTTTACCTGAAGCAAAGGATTGAACAAATATTCATCTAAAAGAATATTTAATTATTTGAGTATTTTTCCAGTGTTCACCTTTTATGTTGTTGTTTCCTGAGAGAGTTCTATATAAAGTTATAAACAGCATCACATTGGATGCATTTTATATACAATTACATTTTATGGTATGCATTAAAATTTCAAAGAATATTGTGACAGTTAATCATGAAGTAAAGTCAAGAGGAATGCTTTTAGTGGAAGAAAATGGCTCAAAATGCCTGATTCAACTCTTTTGCATATATAGAAAAATTATGTGTGGCATAATGTAAAGATACATTTGTGGTTATGCTATAGAACATAAAATATTAAAATTTTAGCTTGTAAAAAACAGCTGATGAATTCCAGAAGTGAAGTCAATAACCGATTCAACTCATTCTACTGGAAAGACAATTACTTTAAGAAAAATAGCTTTCATACACCTGTGATTACATTTAAGAGAATAATATTGAGCACAATTCCTGGAATTATGCTCCTAATATCAATTATTCTTGTTTACCAGAATTTATAATCAGTATCAATTAATAATGCATGCTATGGTACAATATAATCTCAGTATGTAAGAAAAGTGAGCCTTTATCTCTTGGTATTTATCTTTGAAGGAAACTACTCTGTATGAACTCTTAAATCTCAGCTAAAGCCTTGTGTGCATAAAAAGCTTTGTTTTGCTTTTCTAAAGGTGTTCATCTTTCTCATCATTAACTTTATTTTATTTTATCATAGTCAATGTTAAGTTCTTTAAGTATTATCATGATTAATACCCCTTTCCTTGAATTCAGTCTGACATTTTGCTGTGATTTATAATGCTGGAGTCAGATCACTAAGAACAGACTTGTGCTTTTTATTGTTGGAAAAACTTTGTTTTCATTTCAATTCATTACTCTTATATTAAGGTCAGAGTTGAAGACCAAAACCTGATATACTTGTTTATTACTTTATTTCATTCTCTGGTGTGCTGCTGTGTTCATTTTTGTGTAAGATACTTATTCTTCTTCCTGGTCTTATATTTACAACTGTTAATTTTTTTATTGTTGTTATTTCACCTTTACTTCTCTTCTTCAAGTGGTTTTGCACCAACGCACTTACAACATCCACTTCAATGTTTTAAGAAAGGTGAAAAGACAGCCTTCAGAATGGGAGAAAATAATAGCAAATGAAGCAACTGACAAACAACTAATCTCAAAAATATACAAGCAACTCCTACAGCTCAACTCCAGAAAAATAAATGACCCAATCAAAAAATGGACCAAAGAACTAAATAGACATTTCTCCAAAGAAGACATACAGAGGGCTAACAAACACATGAAAAGATGCTCAACATCACTCATTATCAGAGAAATGCAAATCAAAACCACTATGAGGTACCATTTCACACCAGTCAGAATGGCTGCGATCCAAAAGTCTACAAGCAATAAATGCTGGAGAGGGTGTGGAGAAAAGGGAACCCTCTTACACTGTTGGTGGGAATGCAAACTAGTATAGCCACTATGGAGAACAGTGTGGAGATTCCTTAAAAAACTGGAAATAGAACCACATTTTAACATGATTAGTGCCCTATAAATCTTCCTAGAGTCATTTAAGGCTAGGTTAGATAGAATATAAAATGTGCATCATCATAAAGAGAAACAACAAAAGAGTCTCTAAAAATGTTTTTCTTAGAAAAAAGTAACCCAACAGAAAAGAAGAGGCACTTGAGTTTGTTTCTTATAATTGTTTCTTAGAATGGTGATTGCACTCCTTGATATTTCATTATCTTTTGTGTGGGCTCATATTCCTTTGAAAGAGTCATCTGCTTTTTTAAAATAACTTTTACTTTCAGTTCAGTTCAGTTGCTCAGTCATGTCCAACTCTTTGCGACCCCATGGACTGCAGCACATCAGGTCTCCCTGTCCATCACCAACTCCCAGAGTTTACTCAAACTCAAGTCCATTGAGTCAGTGATGCATCCAACCATCTCATCCTCTGTCATCCCCTTCTCCTCCTGCCTTCAGTCTTTCCCAGGATCAGGGTCTTTTCCAATGAGTCAGCTCTTCGCATCAGGTGGCCAAAGTATTGGAGTTTCAGCTTCAACATCAGTCCTTCCAATGAATATTCAGGACTGATTTCCTTTAGGATAGACTGGTTGGATCTCCTTGCAGTCTAAGGGATTCTCAAAAGTCTTCTCGAACACCACAGTTTAAAAGCATCAATTCTTTGGTGCTTAGCTTTCTTGATAGTCCAGCTCTCACATCTGTACATGAATACTGGAAAATTCATAGCCTTGACTAGACAAAACTTTGTTGGCAAAGTAATGTCTCTGCTTTTTAATATGCTCTCTAGGTTGATCATAACTTTTCTTCCAAGGAGTAAGCGTCTTTCAATTTCATGGCTGCAGTCGCCATATGCAGTGATTCTAGATCCCCCCAAAATAGTCTGCCATTGTTTCCACTGTTTCCCCATCTATTTGCCATGAAGTAATGGGACTGGATACCATGATCTTAGTTTTCTGAATGTTGAGCTTTAAGCCAGCTTTTTCACTCTCCTCTTTTACTTTCATCAAGAGGCTCTTTAGTTTTTCTTTGCTTTCTGACATAAGGGTGGTATCATCTGATATTTCTCCAGGCCATTTTTTACTTTGGTTGACAGATAAAAACCCATATCCCCGTGTTTCTCCTGAGGAATTGATGTCTACGTGCATACTGAGAAAAGGGGAAGATAACCTCAGACAAAAAGTCTGGCATTTCATCCGGGCTGAAAAATCTTGTTTGGTTCACATAATCAGGCTATCCTGGCCCTCAAGGAATATCTCTGTATCACTGCTCAAAGCAATTCTATTTCTGTAAAGCTTTTCTCTATGTAATCACTTATGTCACAGAGTAAAAAGGAAAGGGGTAAGAAAAGACCCATCAGGGACATACTTATTTGACTTCATCTCTTATTTTATGTATCCCATCTCAGCCTGACTTATTATTATTATTATAAGTGAACTGCACCTAGGTTGATTTTGAGTTAGGGCTGCTGTGCTGTGTTTTGTTTTAGCACTTTGGTGCTCTTGGGCCTCCAAGGGGACTTCCTGGGAAAGTATAAGGAAAGGAAAAGAGTACAGTTCAGAAACTCCCATGCCCATTCTCTGGCATCTGCTCCATTTTCACATGACATTGCCATTCAACCTACCAGAACATCTGATTTAACACTATGTATCAGTCACCTGAATTATTTCTCAGAGGAATTAAGTGAAATTCAGGGATACATCAGCTTCCCTCTTCCTTCTGTTGGATCTCCCAACCTTTACACTTATTTAGAATTTATTATGTGAAAGGACAGTACATATGATGTTTTGTCCATTGATTATTGAATTATAAGAAAGTTCTCCTCTGGGAACTGATTAATTTAATTTTGCTTCTACTGCTGCATCGCTTCAGTCATGTCCGACTCTGTGCGACCCCATAGACGGCAGCCCACCAGGCTCCCCTGTCCCTGGGATTCTCCAGGCAAGAACATTGGAGTGGGTTGCCATTTCCTTCTCCAATGCATGAAAGTGAAAAGTGAAAGGGAAGTCGCTCAGTCATGTCTGACTCTTAGTAACCCCATGGGCTACAGCCTACCAGGCTCCTCCATCCATGGGATTTTCCAGGCAAGAGTACTGGAGTGGGGTGCTATTGCCTTCTCCGAATTTAATTTTAGATTTCCACAAAAAATGAAATCAATTGACTCTAGATTCTAATAACGTTCTTACAGTTCACCAGTCTGGTGGCCTGTGGTAAAGAATCTGCCTGCCAATGCAGGAGACACAGGTTCAATTCCTGGAAAGTCCCCTGGAGAAGGAAATGGCAACCCACTCCAGTGTTCTTGCCTGGGAAATCCCAGGACAGAGGAAGCTGGTGGACTCAGTCCATGGGATCACGAAAGAGAAAAATAGGACTTAGCAACTAAACAACAAGCTCACCAGCCCACTGGTAGATCATATTTTACTACCTGAAAAGCACATTTGCTTTGATGACCTATTCCTAGAAACTTTTACTTGTTTATCACAAAATTTCTGTCAAGTAAATAATTCCTTGCATAAAACTGATGCTACATCCTTTATTGTTCTTGTAAAGAATATGAATGTTGGATTAAATTATTTCATGTGGAACATTTAACTTTATACTGCATTTTAAATGCACTCTGATGCCCATAACTTCTTTATCAGCAATAAAAATGAGCTAAGATAGAAGCAGTCTACATTTCTCTTTGGTGTGCTCAGCTCAAAGGTCCAAGTAGACAAATCTTTTGATTGTTCATCACAAGTGCTTACTGTCTTTCAGAACATAAGATTCTTAGGATTAAGGCAGACTGATCTTAAAGTGAATGTGACTATATTTGAGTTTGCATTTTTCTCTTTCGTAGAATATGTAAAATCACTCCATAAAGCTCCAGAAAAAGGTAAAATAAAGGTGACGTGAAAGGAACACTTTCTTTTTTATTTACTCAATTCTCATCTCTAGTTAATTATGTAGATAAGGTAGAAACAATAAAATTTCCTATCCAGAGAAATACAGCTGAGTCTTAAAATGTTAATCAAGTCAGAATAAAAAACCAAGAGGGTCACCTGTAAATAACTAGGAGAGTCACCCAAGAAATTACATAGCCTCTTTCTTTGGCATCATAAACTACTTACTCCTACCCTTCCCTCTCTATATGAAAAAAAAAATTGTTACATTTATCATATAATCAAGCCAATAGAGTTGAGGGATTGATTCCTTGCTCAATAGGAGCTTTCTGTAATATTCCTGAAAATTTATTTTTGTGAGAGTGGCTTGTGTTTAAAGCAATAGGTTTTAAAAAAAATTCTGCAGTCTAATCCTTCACAATGGTGGAAACATCCAGTGGAATCTTGCTCGCATATTGATTCTGGGAACACAAATCCTTTTCTCCCCCTGCTAATGTTAAGATGGATTAGGTTCATCTGATTATTTCCTGCTCATTTGTTTTTGTTGTTGCTCAGTCACTCGGTCATGTCCAATTCTTTGCGACCCCGTGGACTGCAGCACAACAGGTTTCCCTGTCCATCACCATCTCCTGGTACTTGCTCAAACTCATGTCCACTGAATCAGTAATGCCATCCAACCATCTCGTCCTCTGTTGTCCCCTTCTCCTCCTGCCTTCAATCTTCCTCAGGATCAGGGTCTTTTCTAATAAGTCAGCTGTTTGCATCAGGAGGTCAAAGTAGTGGCGCTTGAGTTTCAGCAAAATTTCCTCCAATGAATATTCAGGACTGGTTTGATCTTGCAGTCCAAGGGACTCTCAAGAGTCTTCTCCAACACCACAGTTCAAAAGCATCAATTCTTCAGTGTTCAGCCTTGTTTATGGCCAACTCTCACATCCATACATGACTACTGGAAAAACCATAGCTCTGACTATATGGATCTATGTTGGTAAAATAATGTCTGCTCTTCAATATCGTGTCTAGGTTGGTCATGACTTCCCTGGTGGCTCTGATGGTAAAGTGTCTGCCTACAATGCGGGAAACCCAGGTTTGATCTCTGGGTTGGGAATATCTCCTGGAGAAGGAATGAGAACCCACTCGAGTATTCTTGCCTGGAAAATCCCATGGATGGAGGAGCCTGGTAGGCTACAGTCCATGGGGTCGCAAAGAGTCACTGAGTGACTTCATTTTCACTTTCTAGGTTGGTCATAATTTTTCTTCCAAGGAACAAGTGTCTTTTAATTTCATGGCTGCAGTCACCATCTGCAGTGATTTTGGAGCCCAAGAAAACAAAGTCTCTCACTGTTTTCATTGTTTCCCCATCTGTTTGCCATGTAGTGATGGGAATGGATGCCATGACCTTGGCTTTTTGAATGTTGATTTTTAAGCTAGCTTTTTCATTCTCCTCTTTCACTTTTATCAACAGGGTTTTTAGTTCCTGTTTGCTATCTGCCATAAGGGTGGTGTCATCTGCATATCTGAGGTTATTGATATTTCTCCTGGCAATCTTGATTCCAGCTTGTGCTTCACCCAATCCAGCATTTCGCATGATGTACTCTGCATATATGTTAAATAAGCAGGGTGACAATATACAGCCTTTTCATACCCCTTTTGCAGTTTTGAAGCAATCCATATTTCCATGTCTGGGTCTAACTGTTGCTTCTTGACTTGCATACAGGTTTCTCAGGAGGCAGGTAAGGTGGTCTGGTATTCCCATTTCTTTAAGAGTTTCCCTCAGTTTGTTTTGACCCACACAGTCAAAGGCATTAGTGTAATCAATGAAGCAGAAAGAAAGTGAAAGTTACTCAGTCATGTTGGGCTCTTTGCCACCCCAATTGACTATACAGTCCATAGAATTCTCCAGCCCAGAATACTGGAATGGGTAGTTTTTCCCTTCTTCAGAAGATCTTTGTAACCCAGGGATTGAACCTAGGTCTCCCACACTGCAGGCAGATTCTTTACCAACTGAGCCACAAGGGAAGCCCAAGAATACTGGAGTGGGTTGCCCTTCCCTTCTCCAGAGGATCTTCCTGACTCAGGAATTGAACCGGGGTCTCCTACATGGCAGGTGGATTCTTTACCAAGTGAGCTGTGAGGGAAGCCCTAGTAGATGAATGAAGCAGAAGTAGATGCCTTTCTGGACTTATCTTGGTTTTTCTATGATCCAGTGGATATTTGCAGTTTGATTTCTGGTTCCTCTTCTTTTTATAAATCCAGCTTGACCAAAGTTCTCAGTTCATGTACTGTTGAAGCCTGGCTTGGAGAATTTTTGAGTATTACTTTGCTAGCATGTAAATGAGTGCAGTTGTTTGGTAGTGTTAACATTCTTTGGCATTGCCCTTCTTTGAGATTGGATCTTTTCCAGTCTTGTGGCCACTGATGAGTTTCCATATTTGCTGGCATATTGGGTGCAACACTTTAACAGCATCATCTTTTAGTGTTTGAAATAACTCAGCTGGAATTCCATCACCTTCACTAGCTTTGTTCATAGTGATGCTTCCTATGGCCCACTTTACTTCACACTCCAGGATGCCTGGGTCTAGATGAGTGATCACACCATCATGGTTATCTGGGTCATTAAGATCTTTTTTGTATAGTTCTTTTGTGTGTTCTTTCCTTGTGGCTCAGCTGATAAAGAATCTGCCTGCAATGTGGGAGACCTGGGTTCAATCCCTGGGTTAGGAAGATCCGCTGCAGAAGGGAAAGGCTATCCACTCAAGTATCCTGGCCTGGAGAATTCCATGGACTGTATACACCATGGGGTCTCAAAGAGTCAGACACAACTGAGCGACTTTCACTGTGTCTGTTCTTGCCACCTCTTCTTAATATCCTCTGCTTCTGTTAGGTCCATACTATTTCTGTCCTTTATTGTACCCATATTTGCATGAAATAGTCCTTGGTATCTCTAATTTTCTTGACAAGATCTCTAATCTTTCCCATTCTATTGTTTTTCTCTATTTCTTTGCATTGTTCTCTTGGGAAGGCTTTCTTGTCTCTCCTTGCTATTCTTTATGCTGCTGCTGCTAAGTCACTTCAGTCATGTCCGACTCTGTGCGACCCCATAGACGGCAGCCCAACAGGCTCCCCTGTCCCTGGGATTCTCCAGGCAAGAACACTGGAGTGGGTTGCCATTTCCTTCTCCAATGCATGAAAGTGAAAAGTGAAAGGGAAGTCGCTCAGTTGTGTGCGACTCTTAGCGACCCCATAGACTACAGCCCACCAGACTCCTCCATCCATGGGATTTTCCAGGCAAGAGTGCTGGAGTGGGGTGCCATTGCCTTCTGTTCCAAATATGCTATGTGTGTGTGCATGCTCAGTTGCTCAGTCATGTCTGACTCTTTGCGATCCCATGGACTGTAGCCCACCAGGCTCCTATGTCCATGGAATTTTTCTGGCAAGAATATTGGAGTGGGTTGCCATTTCTTACTCTACAGGATCTTCTTGATCCAGGTATTGAACCCGTGTCTCTTGAGTCTCCTGTATTGTCAGCCAGATTCTTTATCACTGCACCACCTTGCAAGCTATGTTTTATCTTAAATGAGGTTATGCTAGTGATCTATGTACCATGACTGTGATGATGCCTACTTATCTCTTCACTCTTAAGAAGTTTTAATGAGATATTTGTCCCAGTTCTTTGCTAAGGTACCTGGAATTTGGAGGAAAGGACCCTTCAGAGACATCACATTTGTCTCTCATTGGTAGGACTAACTTCTCCATGCCTTCTCTTGCACCAAGCTTATGAACAGAAAAGCCATGGTCTATGTGATGTATTGCTATTGAAACTTAGAGGACACGAGTCTCTGAAGAGTGAAGGAGTGATTACAGACATTTCAGTTACATCCATTCAGTTCAGGGGAAAAAACCAAAAATCATTGTGGGAAAGCTTAAATAATTATGTTTTTAAATGTCAAGAGTTATATTAAATGCATGGGAAAAGATCTAGTCTTCCTTTATTTAAAGCACTCTGTCAGAACAACTGTATTATTTAAGATGTTCTGAGATTGTATATACTAAGGCTACTTGGGTTCTGGAAGGTTAATTTTATTTTTATAGATACTTTCCCAATTCATTGTGACTCAAAGTGACTCCCCAGTTGCATTCCTGAGACCTTTCCTTTGTCTTTATTTCCATGGATAAGTCTGCTTTGTATTAATGGTATCACATGGTATACAAAATAAATTATATTTTGCTTGAAATTTATTATACAGAAACAACTTATCTTAAATATAATAATATAGACAGGGGTATAGAGCTATATAGTCTTCCTACCATTGCTCTGGCAATTTAATTTCTTTTCAGGTATAACAATAGAGTTACTTAAAATGCTTGCATGATTTTTTTTTAATAAAATAAAGATTTTATATATATATATATATATAAAATAAAGAACTGACTCATTGGAAAAGACCCTGGTGGTGGGAACTATTGAAGGTGGGAGAAGAAGGGGACAACAGAGGATGAGATGATTGGATGGCATCACTGACTCAATGGACTTGAGTTTGGGTGAACTCTGAGAGTTTGTGATGGACAGGGAGGTCTGGTGTGCTGCGTTTCACTGGGTCACAAAGAGTCAGACACAACTGAGCGACTGAACTGAACTGAACTGAGGAAGTCAAAAGATACCTGGAGTAACAGGCAAGTTTGGCGTTGGAATACAAAAATGAAGCAAGGCAAAGGCAAACAGAGTTTTGCCAAAAGAACATGCTGGTCATAGAAAACACCCATTTTCAACATCCTAAGAGACCATGCCTATTGTGGCTCAGACGGCAAAGCGTCTGCCCGCAATGTGGGAGACCCGGGTTCGATCCCTGGGTCAGGAAGATTCCCTTAGAGAAGGAAATGGCAACTCAATGGCAACTCACTCCAGGACTCTTGCCTGGAAAATTCCATTGATGGAGGAACCTGGTAGGCTACAGTCCATGGGGTTACAAAGAGTCGGACACAACTGAGCAATTTCACTTTAACTGTTTCAAGAGATGATGCTACACATTGACCTGACCAGATAGTCAATATTGAAACCAGATTGATTATGTTATTTGCAGCCAAAGATAACAGTCAGCAAAAACAAGACCTAAAGTTGACTGTGGTTCGGATCATGGGTTCCTTATTAAAAAATTCAGGCTTAAATTGAAGAAAGTAGAAAAAAACCACTAGGCCATTCAGGTTTGACCTAAATCGAATCCCTTATGATTATATACTGGAGGTGATGGACAGATGCAAGGGACTAGATCTGGTAGACAAACTGCCTGAAGAACTACAGATGAAAGCCCATAACATTGTATAGGAGGCAGTGACTAAAACATCCCAAAGAAATAGAAATGCAAGAAGGCAAAGTGATTGTCTCAGGATGATCTACAAATAGCTGAGGAAAGAAGAGAAGTGAAAGACAAGGTATAAAGAGAACGATATACCCAACCGAATGCAGTTCCACAGAAGAGCAAGGAGAGATAGGAAGGCCTTCATAAATGAACAATGCAAAGAAACAGAGGAAAACAATATAATGGGAAATACTAGAGATCTCTCGAGAAAGTTGGAGATATCAAAGGACAACTTCATGCATGGATGGGCATGATAAAGGACCTAACTGAGGCAGAAGAGATTAAGAAGAGGTGGCAAGAATACATAGAAGAACTAGGCAAAATAGGTCTTAATGACTCAGATAACCACAATAGTGTGGTCACTCATCTAGAGCCAGACATCCTGGAATGCATGGTCAAGTAGACCTTAGGAAGCATTACTATGAACAAAGCTATTGCAGGTGATGGAATTCCAGCTGAGCTACTTAAAATCTTAAAGATGATACTGTTAAAGTACTGTGCTAAGTATGTCAACAAATTTGGAAAACTCAGCAGTGGCCACAGAGCTGGAAAAAGTCAGTTTTCATTCCAATCCCAAAGAAGGAAGATACAAAAAAGTGTTCAAACTACAGTACTAGTGAGCTCATTTCACATGCTAGCAAGGTTATGGTGAAAATCCTTCAAGATAGGCTTTAGCAATACATGAACTGAGAACATGCAGATGCACAAGCTGGGTTTCAAAGAGGTACAGGAACAAGAGATCAAACTGCCAACATTCTTTAAAGCATGGGGAAAGCAAGGGAGCTCTAGAAAACCTTTTGCTTCGTTGACTAAGCTAAAGCCTTTGACAGTGTAGATCACAAAAAATTGTGGAAAATTCTTAAAGAGATGGAATTACCAGACCACCTTACCTGTCTCCTGAGAAACCTGTAAGCAGGTCAAGAAGCAATAGTTAGAACCAACCATAGAGCAACTGACTGGTTCAAAATTGAGAAAGGAATATGAAAAGGTTGTATATTGTGGCCCTGTTTATTTAACTTATATGCAGAGTACATCATGCGAAATGCCAAGTTGGATGAAGCACAAGCTGGAAGCGAGATTGCTGGGAGAAATATCAATAATCTCAGATATGTAAATGATTCATATTACATTAGAAAATAAATATTACATTTCTCTAATGGCAGAAAGTGAAGAGGAACTAAAGAGCATCTTGATGAGGGTGAGAGAAGGGAGAAAAAAAGCTGGTTTGAAACTCAGCATTCAAAAAACTAAAATCTTAGTATCTTATCCCATCACTTCATGGCAAATAGAAAGAGAAAAAGTGAAAGGAGTGACAGATTTTATTTTCTTGGACTCCAAAATCACTGAAGACAGTGACTGCAATCACAAAATTAAGACACTTGCTCCTTGGAAGGAAAGCTATGACAAACCTAGACAACATATTAAAACATCACTTTTCTGACAAAGGACTGTGTAATCAAAGTTATGGTTTTTCCAGTAGTCATGTACAGATGTGAGAGTTGGACGATAAAGAAGGCTGAAAAAGTGAAAATTGCTCAGTCATGTTCCACTCCTTGCAACCCCATGGACTATACAGTCCATGGAATTCTTCAGGCCAGAATACTGGAGTGGGTAGCCTTTACCTTCTCCAGGGGATCTTCCCAACCCAGGGATCGAACACAGGTCTCCCACATTGCAGGTGGATTCTTTACCAGCTGAGCCACAAGGGAAGCCCAAGAATATTGGAGTGGGTAGCCTATCCTTTCTCCAGAAGATCTTCCCCTCCCAGTAATAGAACTGGAGTCTCCTGCATTGCAGGTGGATTCTTTACCAGCTGAACTATCAGGGAAGTCCTAAAGAAGGCTGATCACTGAATAACTGATGCTTTCAAATTGTGGATCTGAAGAAGACTTTTGAGAGTCCCTTGGACTGTAAAGAGATCAAACCAATCAATCCTAAAGGAAATCAGTCCTGAATACTCACTGAAAGGACTGATGCTGAAGCTGAAACTCCAGTACTTTGACCACCTAATGTGCAGAGCCAACTCCTGGGAAAATACTTGATGCTTGGAAGCATTGCAGGCAAAAGGAGAAGAGGATGACAGAGGGGGACATGGCTATATAGAATCACTGATTCATTGAACATGAATTTGAGCAAATTCTGAGATATAATGGAGGATGGAGGAGGCTGGTGAGCTGCAGTCCATGATGTCACAAAGAGCCAGAGATGACAGAGATTGAACAACTACAGCTATATTTTGGTAATTCTAAAAAAATAGCCTAAATCATTTTTGATTCTTTGAAATTTAAAGTAAAATAAATGATCCTTAAGTGTCTCTATTGAACTTGAAATGCACTTAATAACGTTGTCTCTCATAGTTAGCATTTTAACCTTCTCTGATTACTCCATTTCCTTCCAAACATTTGCTCAAATAAATAGAACAGTTGAAATTCCCTTTAAATAATTTCTTTCAAAAAAAAATGCTTTATGTCATGAATATCTTTAATCATACTATGTCTTTGTGACTTTCTGGATTTAAATGATTTCCCTCTCCTGGAGTCAACACTCAAGTAATCTATATCTAGGAAATCCATGAGTGATCACTATCTTCATCATTGAAATTAATGCAGTGTTGACAGGTTAGACCTTGAAAAGTACAGATTCTCTTTTAAGTTAATATTATAGGGATCCTAATTTTGGTAGTTACTCCTTTTACATGCATAAACTGAGCAAAGAATGAAGTCAGTCATGTAAATTTATTATTCAACAAAATTCATTTTGTATTTCTTTAAAAATTGTGTTTCTGTAACTAATTGAGGAATTTTCAAGATTATCTCTTTCACAATGACAACAGTAGCCATTCTGCAATCTACTGTTCTGCAAACAACCACAATAATATTGTATACATTTATTAATATTTTTATTTTGAGTGATATTTTACCATTCAAAGAGATTTTAATATTCTAAGAAAATATTGTTTAACATAATCAGAATATGGATACATAAATTTATTGAGTGAGATTTTGATTTTAGAGTTCTCAAGTATTAATTTTTATTATTTAGAGATAGTAATAGTATTAAAATTTTAAATGAAGAAGAAAAGCATACTGTTCTCAGTAAGAATATTAGAAAATATTTAAAAATGCATAAACTTAATAAATCTTATTAGGTCAAATAGCCAAATATACATCCAAGTACTTTAAAAATATGTTCTCCCAAAAGAATGAAAAGAAAAGCCAGAATACTGCAAAAGGCATAGCTGATACAAGGCAATTATCCAAATTTATGAAGAACTCTTAACACTCAAATGAGAAAATGAGCAACCCGATTAAGAAGTAGGCCAAAGACTTTCACAAACATACCAAAGAAAAGGGCCTCCCTGTTGGCTCAGATGGTAAAGAATCCGCCTGCAATGCGGGAGACCTGTCTTTGATCCCTGGGTTGGGAAGGTCACCTGAAGGAGGGCATGGCAATCCACTTCAGTATTCTTGCCTGCAGAATATCATGAACATAGGGGCCTGGCAGGCTACAGTCCATGGGGTCACAAAGAGTCGGACACAACTGAGCGACTAAGCACAGCATCAGAGAATAAAATATAAATGACATATAGTATAAGAAAAGTTGTTCCACATCGATTGTCATCAGGGAGATGCAAATTAAAACAATGAGATACCACTATGCAGATATTAGAATGTTTAACCTATGGAATACAACAATGCTAAATTCTGGCAAGCATGTGTAGCAATAGGAGCTATCATTCATTTGTGGATGGTGGGAGAGAGTTTAGCAGTTTCTTACAATACTAAACATATTATTACAATAAGATCTAGCAAGATTTTGCTCCTTGATATTTACTCAAAAAAGTTGATAATATATATCCTCACAAAAACCTACATGTAGTTTATACATTTTATAGTAGCTTTATCCATACTTGCCCAAACTTGGAAACAATCTATATCCTTCAGGAGGCAAATGGATAAATAAAGTGTGGTACATTCAGAAGATGGAACATTATTCAGTGCTAAAAATAAATGAGCTACCAAGCCATGCAAATATGTAGAGGAATCTTAAATGCATGTTAAGAAGTGAAATAAACTAATATGAAAAGCTACACAGTCTGATTCTAACTATGTAACATTCTGCTAAAAGCAAAGCTATTAAAACAGTAAAAATATCCAGGTTTCCAGGTGTTGCCAGGAGAAAGGAATGAATACGTAGAGCACAGAAGGTTTTTACGGCTGTGAGAATACTCTGTATGATTCTATAATGGTGAATACATGTATTATACATTTGTTCAAACCCATATAATATGCAATCACTCATAGTGAGCTGTAATGTAAAGTTTGGATTTTGAGTAATAATGATATTTCAATGTAGATTGATCAGTCATAACTAATGAATCATTCTGGTGGGGAATGTTTATAATAGCAGAAGCTGTGCATGTTTTGGGCAGGGGATTGATGTGAAATATCAATTTCTCTACCAACTAAAACTCCTCTAAAAAACAGTCTGTACCAAAAGGAAAAAAAAATGCACCCTAGATTTATTTATTTATTTTTGCATTGATTGATTTTATTTTTAAACTTTACATAATTGTATTAGTTTTGCCAAATATCAAAATGAATCCGCCACAGGTATACATGTGTTCCCCATCCTGAACCCTCCTCCCTCCTCCCTCCCCATACCATCCCTCTGGGTCGTCCCAGTGCACTAGCCCCAAGCATCCAGTATTGTGCATCGAACCTGGACTGGCAACTTGTTTCTTACATGGTATTTTACATGTTTCAATGTCATTCTCCCAAATCTTCCCACCCTCTCCCTCTCCCACAGAGTCCATAAGACTGTTCTATACATCAGTGTCTCTTTTGCTGTCTCGTACACCGGGTTATTGTTACCATCTTTCTAAATTCCATATAAATGAGTTAGTATACTGTATTGATGTTTTTCCTTCTGGCTTACTTCACTCTGTATAATAGGCTCCAGTTTCAGATACCAGCAGGCAGGCACACTCCAGTATTCTTGCCTGGAGAATCCCAGGGATGGGGAGAGCCTGGTGGGCTGCTGTCTATGGGGTCACACAGAGTTGGATACAACTGAAGTGACTTAACAGCAGCAGCAGCAGCAGCAGGCAGGCAACCTGAATACCTGAATCAGTTGCATGACTAAGTTATTTTATTTATACAATCTTATTTTTTTTTTAAATATTGGTAGTTCGTTGACCTTAATTTAATTGACTAATTGGTCTTTAAGTGGGCAAAGTTTTTTTTACTGTCATTAACATTAACAAATTAATTTATGCCTTTGCTACTGAAGTCCTCATTTCATTGTTGTCCTAATTAAGGCAGTATAAACTTTTCAAACTTGACAAAAATAAAGGAAGGGTACTCTTAATATTTCTGTGCAAAATTGTTTCCACTTAATTTATTTCCTATCACCATTTTCACATTTCTTTACATGTAAAGGGTATATGTTTATTATTTTATGTCATTCTCTTCAAAACAGAAAATATATCTAAGGTCTTACAGTACTGTCTTCCCCTCCTCATCAAATAACTGTTCTGCTTAGAATTATATCATCGGTATCCTTGATGAAGTTCCAACATACATAGGAAAATGCTTATAACTCTTTGCTTAGGCTTTAAATAGACACCACTCATCAGAATTATTGTCCTATGTAGACTCTTTTGTAAAACCTTCAAATGTAATCAGTAGTGAAGAGCAAATTAATGAGGGCAGTGTGATAACTGAGATAAACATAATAATAATGAAGCTTCTACTTAAGAAAGTCTGGAAACAAACATAAATTTTGTTGAAAACATATTCAAAATGACAGATATGTTATTTATCAGGGAAGGAAAAATGACGATCGTAGTGAGAATTCAAAAAATAAAAGAACAAAGTGGTCAAATCCTGTAAGGGAAAAAAAACATACACACACACACATACACACACATACATATATCAGGACCTTAGTATTAGTATTAGTTGCTCAGTCGTGTCTGACTCTTTGCTACCCCATGGACTGTATCCCACCAGGCTCCTCTGTCCATGGAATTCTCCAGGCAAGAAAACTAGAGTGGGTTGCCATTCCCTTCTCCAACCTCAGGACCTTAGACTACTTTAAATTATAATGCTACCACAACTAATCTACATTGATATCCTCACATTCAATAGTTAAATCATAAAGTGACTAGAATGGTACTTTTCACAACAAAATATTAGAACCACATAGGTATTTTTGCTTTGTTCATTCACTCTGGAATCATATTTGTTATTTCTAAAGTAGGGAGGAGGGAGGAGGGTTCAGGATGGGGAACACATGTATACCTGTGGCGGATTCATTTTGATATTTGGCAAAACTAATACAATTATGTAGTTTAAAAATAAAATAAAATTAAAAAAAAAAACTAAAAAAAAAAAGTACATTAAATATTTTACATTTTAATATTTAAAAATTTTATTTGAGGTATTGTTCTATCAAATTCATATATGGATATTTGCAGAAAACAAATTATGCATTATATATATGCATATATGTACATTATGTATACTATGCAAAATATATGCATATATTTAGTCTCTCATGTAATCTTTAGAATCCTCTTTGAAGAACTTTCAGAATTTCTGTCATGAAGTGCAAAGTAAAACACATACACCTGATGCATCTCAAGCAGAAAAGTATTTCATTTTCTTGAAAGTACTTATTCCATTCTTCCATGGTACTTTTACTAATGAGAAATTGCTTTACTTTGAATTTAAACAAATTTGTTTGAAAGTACATAAGTTATTAGAATGTGTTGTTTTGTAAAGAGTAAATAATACATATATTAATTTGCAGTCTTATTAAGATATTGTTATTTTGTATTTATATTTAATACGCTAATATATATGTTTATGTCGTCTTTCTTGGTATTGCTGTTTTTTTTAGAATTGGAAAGAATTGAAAAACATGCTAGCAAAGAATATAAATTAAATGTTTATATCTTTTTATCCCTTTATTATAATATCTATTTTGGCAATCATTCCCAGTATCAGGGTCTTTTCCAGTGAATCAGCTCTTTCCATCAGATGGCCAAAGTATTGGAGTTTCAGCTTCAACATCAGTCCTTCCAATGAATATTGAGGGTTGATGTCCTTTAGAATTGACTGGTTTGATCTCCTCCCTGTCCAAGGGAGAATTTGACCATTTCTCTCCATCTAACTACAATCCCAAGCTCTTAACGAAGTCTGTTCTCAGTAACTAGCCAATGTGACACTTCTAAAATGGAAACTAAATCACTCCACTCTGTGCAAAACCCTTCAGTAACTCCCTAGTTTTCTCATAGTATGTTATGCATACTGTTTCAGGAAGAAAAACCACATGATTGTAAAAATATCTGAAATAATTTTTACATAGATTCATAAGAAGCTTTCACTTGAGTAAGACTCATTAAGTGGTAAGTGGTAGAATCTTTTATTCATCAACTAATATTTTATTGTGTTTATATGCCAGATTCTTTGTGAAATGAACAATATGAGAAATTTAATGAAAAAATTACCTGTGCTTTTCTTTTCTTTATTACTATTATTATTTTTACTTTACAATATTGTATTAGTTTTGCCATATATCAACATGCATCTGCCACGGGTGTTCATGTGTTCCCCACCTGTGCTTTTCATATACTGTATATTATAGTGTGAAAAAGGAGCAAGGAATCATATCAATAAAGTACAGAGCTTCCTGGTATGGACTAATGGGCTAAAGGACACAGTTCAGTTCAGTTCAGTCACTCAGTTGTGTCCGACTCTTGGTGACCCCATGAATTGCATCACGCAAGACCTCCCTGTCCATCACCAACTGCCAGAGTTCACTCAAACTCATGTCCATCAAGTCGGTGATGCCATCCAGCCATTGCATCCTCTGTCATCCCCAACTCCTCCGGCCCCCAATCCCTTCCAGCATCAGAGTCTTTTCCAATGAGTCAACTCTTCACATGAGGTGGCCAAAGTATTGGAGTGTCAGCTTTAGCATCATTCCTTCCAAAGAAATCCCAGGACTGATCTCCTTTAGAATGGACTGGTTGGATCTCCTTGCAGTCCAAGGGACTCTCAAGAGTCTTCTCCATCACCACAGTTCAAAAGCATTAATTCTTTGGCACTCAGCTTTCTTCACAGTTCAACTCTCAAATCCATGCATGATTACTGGAAAAAACATAGCTTTGACTAGACAGAACTCTGTTGGCAAAGTAATGTCTCTGCTTTTGAATATGCTATCTAGGTTGGTCATAACTTTCCTTCCAAGGAGTAAGTGTCTTTTAATTTCATGGTTGCAGTCACCATCTGCAGTAATTTTGGAGCCCCCCAAATAAAGTCTGACACTGTTTCCACTGTTTCCCCATCTATTTCTTATGAAATGATGGGACCAGATGCCATGATCTTCGTTTTCTGAATGTTGAACCTTAAGCCAACTTTTTCACTCTCCTCTTTCACTTTCATCAAGAGGCTTTTTGCAAAATACCATACTTGATATGGATAGTTTCAGCTTTCTTAGCAAAAATCTTTCCCCAGAACATTACACCTACTGATCAGATCTAACTTTCTACAAATAGGCCCAACAGAATCCTCATTCAGGCCCCACTATGCCACAAACATTAAGAATATATACTCTTTTGTGAAAAATATTAAACATTTAATCCATACATACTCATCGTTTTATTTACTGTATTCTTGTTGGTTGAACAGTTATGAAAATTTCAATTTCTTCTGAGAATGGTGACAAGAGAATTCCTTTTTAAATCAAATATGGGGTGACATCTAGCAATATGCCAAAACTTAGGACAGGACCAGCAACTGTGTGCTGAGCGCACACTAAGAGTGAGAGTGATGAGATAGCGGATAAGGCATCTATGAGTCTCTGCCTCTTTATTAAATATGTAAATGAAATGGACTTAGAACTGTATATTTAGTAGCTTTATACTAGGAGGTTGGGGTGCATTTGTGGAGAGGGCAAATAGGCTGGGCCAGAAAAAGAGATGGGTCAGAAAAATTTGAAACTTCTATTTCTCAAAATCTATGCATAGATTTCCCCAGCAGTATATGCTCCCAGAGACCTCATTTAGTGGGAAGAGAAAATTAACATCAGTATAATCTTTTGAGGAAGTGTTGCTAGCAGCATTTTGTTAAAAAAGGCCAGTTTCTTTTAAAGTTCACTATGTACATATTGTGCTAGTACCCATGAGGGAACTCTTAATTCCAACCTGCATTTCTAGTGCAAATTAATATCTTCATTCTTGCCATTGCCTGTGTATTGCTGGAAGCAAGTTATCATTGTCCACATCTTTGAGGATTCTCTGTCTAATCATGTAAAGTTAAGATGTATGAAGCCTTTCAATTTGTTCCGTCTTCACCACAGTGAGGGGTACTGAAAATCTTGACACTAACTACTTAGCCAGAGGCTACACAGCAAGCACCTTGAAGTAAAGCTTAGGTGAAAGAAGAAATGGATATAACATTTTCTTAGCCATTCTGCTACTGTGCCAACTGTACTTCAAAACAGATGTGTCATCTGTTATCCTCCAATGATCTACTTTTTTTCATTTTTATTCCTGCAGATTGGAAAAAACTCTTATCTAAGACAAAAAAATAATAGAGTATTAATAGTTCACTAGCCATTGTCAGAATAGTGAATACCTATTATTTCTCTGCAATGTAGTGATTAAATTTGAAAAGCTACTAGACTATTTTCCAATCTAAAAGTATAAATCAACAGTTCTATCTTAGAATTTTAGGGAAGGAAATTAGGGTGTTGTTATCTCAGGTATAAACCAACAATTCTATCTTAGAATTTTAGGGAAGGAAATTAGGGTGTTGTTATCTCAGGTATAGAAAGTAAATTCATTTTTATAAATTTGATGAGTAATATTAATATTTATGACTTCCTTAATCCTTCCAGGAATATTAAATAAAAGTAGAACATACAGTAACAAGAGATGCATTATTAAAATTAAATTTTATTAAAAATTAAATTAATTAATTAAATTTACGACATCTTTGGTTTTGCTATTAGGGTGATGGTGGCCTCATAGAATGAGTTTGGAAGTTTGCCTTCTTCTGCAATTTTCTGGAAGAGTTTGAGTAAGATAGGTGTTAGCTCTTCTCTAAATTTTTGGTAGAATTCAGCTGTGAAGCTGTCTGGTCCTGGGCTTTTGTTTGCTAGAAGATTTCTGATTACAGTTTTGATTTCCGTGCTTGTGATGGGTCTGTTAAGTTCTTCTATTTCTTCCTGGTTCAGTTTTGGAAAGTTATACTTTTCTAAGAATTTGTCCATTTCTTCCAAGTTGTCCATTTTATTGGCATATAGTTGCTGATAGTAGTCTCTTATGATCCTTTGTATTTCTCTGTTGTCTGTTGTGATTTCTCCATTTTCATTTCTAATTTTGTTGATTTGATTCTTCTCCTTTTGTTTCTTAGTGAGTCAGGCTTATGGTTTGTCAACTTTATTTATCTTCTCAAAGAACCAGCTTTTAGCTTTGTTGATTTTTGTTATGGTCTCTTTTGTTTCTTTTGCATTTATTTCTGCCCTAATTTTAAAGATTTCTTCCCTTCTTCTATCCCTGAGGTTCTTTATTTCTTCCTTTTCTAGTTGCTTTAGGTGTGGAGTTAGGTTATTTATTTGACTTTTTTCTTATTTTTTGAGGTATGCCTCTATTGCTCTGAACCTTCCCCTTAGCACTGCTTTTACAGTGTCCCATTAGGTTTTGGGTTGTTGTGTTTTCATTTTCATTCATTTCTATGCACATTTTGATTTCTTTTTTGATTCAAAGCAACTGACAAAGAATTAATCTCAAAAATATACAAGCAACTCCTGAAGCTCAATTCCATAAAAATAAATGACCCAATCAAAAAGTGGGACAAAGAACTAAACAGACAGTTCTCCAGAGAAGACATACAGCTGGCTAACAGACACATGAAAAGACCGTCAACATCACTCATTATCAGAGAAATGCAAATCAAAACCACAGTGAGGTACAATCTCACGCTGGTCAGAATGGCTGCTATCCAAAAATCTACAAACAATAAATGCTGGAGAAGGTGTGGAGAAAAGGGACCCTCTTACACTGTTGGTGGGAATACAAACTAGTACATTCACTATGGAGAACAGTGTGGAGATGCCTTATAAAACTGGAAATAGAACTGCCATATGACCCAGCAATCCCACTGCCGGGCATACACACAAAGGAAACCAGAATTGAAAGAGACATGTGTACCCCAATGTTCATTGCAGCACTGTTTATAATGTACAGGACATGGAAGCAACCTAGATGTCCATCAGCAGACGAATGGTTAAGAAAACTGTGGTACATATACACAATGGAATATTACTCAGCTGTTTGAAAGAATACATTTGAATCAGTTCTAATGAGGTGGATGAAACTGGAACCTATTATACAGAGTGAAGTAAACCAGAAACAAAAACACCAATACAGTATATTAACACATATATATGGAATTTAGAAAGATGAAAATGATAACCCTATATGCAAGACAGCAAAATAAACACAAATGTATAGAACAGTCTTTTGGACTCTGTGGGAGAAGGCGAGGGTGGGATGGTCTGAGAGAATGGCATTGAAACATGTATATTATCATATATGAAACAGATTGCCAGTCCAGATTCGATGCCTGAGACAGGGTGCTCAGGGCTGGTGCACAGAGATGACCCTGAGGGATGGGATGGGCAGGGAAGTGGGAGAGAGGTTCAGGATGGGGAACACATGTAAACCCATGTCTGATTCATATCAATGTATGGCACAAACTACTACAATATTGTAAGCTAATTAGCCCCCAACTAAAATAAATAAATTAAAAAAAATTTTAAATGAATATATAATATCTAAAAAATTAAAATTATTAACTTAAAATAATCCTTAATTTATCTCAAAGAAATTTTATTGTAGATTAATTAATAAAATTAAAGCTGAATTAGACTCAGGCAGCTTCCATACAAAATGTACTACAATTACAAAACAAATTATCACAAAAATCTCACTGTAAATGTTTCTTTTCAAAAATTGGTATCATTTATATGAAATGATATTCTCAGTTCAGTTCAGTCACTCAGTCATGTCCGACTCTTGGCAACCCCATGAACCGCAGCACACCAGCCCTCTCTGTCCATCACCAACTCCCGGAGTTCACCCAAACCCATGTACATCGAGTTGGTGATGCCATCCAACCATCTCATCCTCTGTCGTCCCCTTCTCCTTCTGCCCTCAATCTTTCCCAGCATCAGGGTCTTTTCAAATGAATAAGCTCTTACTAGGTGGCCAAAGTACTGGAGTTTCAGCTTCAACATCAGTCCTTCCAGTGAGCACACAGGACTGATCTCCTTTAGTATGGACTGGTTCGATCTCCTTGCAGTCCAAGGGACTCTCAAGAGTCTTCTCCAACACCACAGTTCAAAAGCATCAGTTGTTCAGCACTCAGATTTCTTTATAGTCCAATTCTCACATCCATACATGACCACTGAAAAAACCATAGCTTTGACTAGATGGAGCTTTGTTGGCAAAGTAATGTCTCTGCTTTTTAATATGCTATCTAGGTTGGTCATAACTTTCCTTCCAAGGAGTAAGCATCTTTTAATTTCATGGCTGCACTCACCATCTGCAGTAATTTTGGAGCCCAGAAAAATAAGGTCAGCCACTGTTTCCACTGCTTCCCCATCTATTTGCCATGAAGTGATGGGACCAGATGCCATGATCTTAGTTTTATGAATGTTGAGCTTTAAGCCAACTTTTTCACTCTCCTCTTTTACTTTCATCAAGAGGCTCTTTAGTTTTTCTTCACTTTCTGCCATAAAGGTGGTGTCATCTGCATATCTGAGGTTATTGATATTTCTCCCAACAATCTTGATTCCAGCTTGTGCTTCCTCAAGCTCAGCGTTTCTCATGATGTGCTCTGCATGTAAGTTAAATAAGCATGGTGACAAAACACAGCTTTGACATACTCCTTTTCCTATTTGGAACCAGTCTGTTGTTCCATGTCCAGTTCAAACTGTTGGTTCCTGACCTGAATACAGGTTTCTCAAGAGGCAGGTCAGGTGGTCTGGTATTCCCATCTCTTTCAGAATTTTCCACAGTTTATTGTGACCCACACAGTCAAAGGCTTTGGCATAGTCAATAAAGCAGAAATAGATGTTTCTCTGGAACTCTCTTGCTTTTTTGATGATCCAGCAGGTGTTGCCAATTTGATTTCTGGTTCCTCTGCTTTTTCTAAAACCAGCTTGAATATCTGGAAGTTCACGGTTCACGAATTGCTGAAGCGTGGCTTGGAGAATTTTGAGCATTGCTTTACTAGTGTGTGAGATGAGCGTAATTGTGTGGTCGTTTGAGCATTCTTTGGCATTGCCTTTTTTTTTTTTTTTTTTTTTGTATTAGATTGAAAACTGACCTTTTCCAGTCCTGTGGCCACTGCTGAGTTTTCCAAATATGCTGGCATATTGAGTGGAGCACTTTCACAGCATCATCTTTCAGGATTTGAAATAGTTCAACTGGTATTCCATCACCTCCACTAGCTTTCTAGATGAATATTAATTAATACTTTGCTACATATACTGAAGGTGATTACTGGTTGGTACATGAACTACTGAGATAAATAATTTGAATTTGACAATTGGAATTCAAAAAGTACAGGCTCCAAAATTTGTAATTATGATAATTCTAAATGTCTAAAAGTATAGTTATTGTTCTAATAGTAACTAAGCCAGACCCTATTGGATTACACTCCTATGGAAACTCTGATAATGAGGCCTGGAAATAAAACAACTACTTGTGGGCAGTGGAGAGTAGAAAGAAGCAGATATATTCCTGTGGGGGCTGCATACTCAGAGAAGTAAAGAAGGATTCTGAATGAAACAGGTTCCTAATATTTTAAACTCAGGACTGAACAGTATATTATGTGCCATCAGCAGGGCACCAGAGGGGAAAAATATGAGGAACCAAGCATTTTAAGCTAGATAATGTGGCCAATGAAGACAGTAGAGAATGCTGGAAGGGAATTAGCCAGGGAAGAAATTACATTCTATTTAGACATTCCCTGAATCTCCAAACAAGCATGTGAAAAACCAACTTAAAAAAAAAAAATAAAATAAGTCAGCTATAAAACAACCTGAACTGGTAAGACTGAATACTTACTTGATTACAAAAACAAGGAATACCCTCATTAGAGAAAAATAATGGAGTCTAAAATCCCCACACCTTTATAATAAGAATGACCAGGATGAAATTCAAAATTACCAGAGAGATGAAAACTGCCAGCTTTACTGCAGTGGGTTGCCATTTCCTTCCTCAGGGATTGTTTTCAACCCAGGGTCAAACCTGAGTCTCCTGCTTGGCAGGTGGATTCTTTACCACTTGGCCACCTGGGAATCCCTGAATAACTGTACAAACACATGAAAATAATGAATATAGACACATACCTTATGTTCAGTTGCTAAGTCATGTCTGACTCTGCAGTCTCATGGATATTAGGCCTCCCTGTCCCTCACAATCTTCCGGAGTTCACCCAAGTTCATATTGGTTCACCCAAGTTGAATCGGTTGTGTCACCCAACCATCTCATCATCTGCCAAGCCGAGATTAGTCTGTCATTTTCAAGATTCAACCCAGATACAGTATTTCAGACTCTTTTGTTGATTATGAGGGCTACTCCATTTCTTCTATGGGATTCTTACCCACAATAGTAGATAAAACAGTCATCTGAATTAAATCCACCTGTTCCTGTCCATTTTAGTTTACTGATTCCTAAGATATCAATGTTCACTCTTACCATTTCCTGCTTGACCACATCCAATTTACCTTGATTCATGGACCTAATATTCCAGGCTCCTATGCAGTATTGTTCTTTACAGCATCGGATTTTACTTTCACCATCAGACACATCCACAGCTGAATGTTATTTCTATTTCAACCCAGCTGCTCTATTCTTTTGGGGGATATTAGTAATTGCCTCTGCTCTTCCCCAGTAGCATACTTGACACCTTTTGACCTGGGGGACTCATCTTCTGGTGTCATATATTTTTGCCTTTTTATAATGTTCAAGTGGTTCTCATAGCAAGAATACTGGATTGTTTTGCCATTTCCTCCTCCAGTGAACCATGTTTTGTCAGAATTCTCTATTGGGCCCATCCATCTTGGGTGACCCTGAACTACATGGCTCATAGCTTCACTGAGTTTTGCAAGCCCCATCACTGTGACGAGGCCATGAAGGGGACACATCTTACACCCATAACAAATATTAACTCCAAACGGATCACACACCTAAATGTAAAATGTAAAACTAAAAATGGCTAATGACTTTGGGTTTGGCAATGACATTTCAGAAGCAACACCAAAGACATGATCCATAAATGAAATAATTGATAAACTACATATCTTTAAAATTAAAACCTTGTGAGAGGAGAGATGTGGGCTATTTGAAATAAATTTGAAATAAAGAGATCACAATTTAAAACCATCGTGTGTGTGTGTGTATATATATATATATATACACACACAGGCTGCTATATCGAAACCTTATAGTAACTGTAAACAAAGTCTATAACAGATATACACACAAACACAAATGAATCCAAGCACAATACTAAAGACAGTTCTCAAATCACAAGAAAAGAGAACAAAAGAAGAAAGGAAAAGACGTACAAAACAAATTCAAAACAGCTTACAAAATGGTAATAAAAAGATACATATTGTTAATTACCTCAAGTATAAAGGAATTTAGTGCTGCAACCAAAAGACATAGACCAGTTGTATGGATATAAAAATAAGACTCATATATATATATATATATATATATATATATATATACACACATATATATATACATACTGTCAATAAAGAGATCCACTACAGAGCTGGAGATATATAGACTGAAAATGAGGTGATGAAAAAATGATATCCCATGCAAATGGAAATCAAAAGAAAGCTGGAGTAGCAATACCAATATCACATAAAATAGACTTTAAAAACTTTGCAAGAGACAAAAAATCACAGCAAAACTATTAAGGAAATACAACAATTGTAATTACAAATGTAAGTACATCTGCACCCAACGTAGGAGCACCTCAATATATAAGAGAAATATTCACAGACAAGCAGAGAAATTGTCAGTAAAGCAGGAATAGTGGGGGACTTTAACATACCACATATGTCAATGGACAGATCATCCAGGCTGAAAATCAATAAGGAAATAACCGGCCTCAAGTGACACATTAGACCTGATAGACTTAATTGATATTTATAAAGCTTTCCATCCGAAGTCAACACAATATACATCCTTTGCAAGAGCACATGTAACATTCTCTGGGTTAGATCATATCTTGTGTTACAAAGCAAGGCTTGGTAAATTTAAGAAATTTGAAATCATGTCAGGCATCTATTTTCTGACCACAGCACTATGAGACTAGGAATTGAGTATAAGGGAAAAAAAAAAAAAATTTAAAAGCACAAACACCTGGGGTCAAAACAATATGCTACAATGTCTCATTGAAGAAATCAAAGAGAAATCAATGAATACCTAGGTACAAATGAGAATAAAAACACAGTGACCCAAAACCTATGGGATACAGCAAAAGCAGTTCTAAGATGGAAGGTTATAGCAATACAGTAAGTCCTCTACATATGAACCTTCAAACTGTAAACTTTTGAAGATGTGAATGTGTGTCTCATCAATATCAGTCATGAGTGAAATTACAGCTTGCCTTGTGTCTCCTATTGCTGATGATCTTTCAGATCTACCATCTCTCACCTCATCTCATTCCCCTAGTCAGTAACTTTCCTTGCCTGTTCTGTCAGTGTCAACCTCTGTATGCCAGCTATTATAGTGTACTATTGTAGTTTTCAAGGTACTGCACTATAAGATTACAAATGTTTTCTTTATTTATTGTGTTTGATTTTTATGTATTATTTTCTGTGAAAATATTATAAACCGATTACAGTACAGTACTATATAGCCAATTGTGTTAGTTGTGTACTTCAGATCAGATCAGATCAGTCACTCAGTCGTGTCCGACTCTTTGCGACCCCATGAATCGCAGCACACCAGGCCTCCCTGTCCATCACCAACTCCCAGAGTTCACTGAGACTCACGTCCATCATGTCAATGATGCCATCCAGCCATCTCAGCCTCTGTCGTCCCCTTCTCCTCCTGCCCCCAATCCCTCCCAGCATCAGAGTCTTTTCCAATAAGTCAACTCTTCGCATGAGGTGGCCAAAGTACTGGAGTTTCAGCTTTAGCATCATTCCTTCCAAAGAAATTCCACAGCTGATCTCCTTCAGAATGGACTGGTTGGATCTCTTTGCAGTTCAAGGGACTCTCAAGAGTCTTCTCCAACACCACAGTTCAAAAGCATCAATTCTTCGGCGCTCAGCCTTCTTCACAGTCCAACTCTCACATCCATACATGACCACAGGAAAAACATAGCCTTGACTAGACAAACCTTTGTTGGCAAAGTAATGTCTCTGCTTTTGAATGTGCTATCTAGGTTGGTCATAACTTTCCTTCCAAGGAGTAAGCACCTTTTAATTTCATGGCTGCAGTCACCATCTGTATTGATTTTGGAGCCCAGAAAAATAAAGTCTGACAGTATTTCCACTGCTTCCCTATTTGAACTCATGAACAAACTGACTTACAAATAAGCTCTTGGAATAGAACTGATTATCTTATAGATAGGCAACCAAATGTTACACCTAAAGAGAAAGAAAAACAAACAAAATCCAAAGTTACTACAAGGAAAAAAAAATCATAAAAGTCAGAGCAAAAATTCAGCAAAGATCTATGAAACTACTACAAGCAACTTTATGCCAATGAAATAGATAACCTATAAGAAATGGACAAATTCTTATAGTATAATCTCTCCTGTTCTCTTAACCAGGAACAGATAGAAAATATCAACAGGCCAATCACAAATACTGGGATTGAATCTATGAGTTAAAAACTCTGAACACAACAAAACCTGATGACTGCACTGGAGAATTCTATCAAACATTCAGAGAAGAGTTAACACCTTTCCTTCTGAAATTATAGAAAATAAATTTCAAAGGAAGGAGCACTTCCAAACTCATTCTGTGAGGCCATTATCAACTTGATACCAAAACCATACAAATATATTACCAAAAAAAAAAAAAAAAAAGAGAGAGAGAAAGAAAGAAATAAAAGGAAGTTTACAGGCCAATATCACTGATGAACACAGATGCAAAAATCTTCAACAGAATACTAGAAACCAAATCCAACAATACATTAAGAGGATTTTATACCATGATCAAGTGGGTTATTTTTTCAGGGATACAAGGATTTTAATATCTGAAAATCAATCAATATGATATACCACATTAATAAACTGAAATATAAAAACCATAGGGTCATCTAAACGGAAAAAAAACCCCACCTTTTTTATTTTTTTTTAAATTTATTTATTTTAATTGGAGGCTAATTACTTTACACAGAGAAGGCAATGGCACCCCACTCCAGTACTCTTGCCTGGAAAATCCCATGGATGGAGGAGCCTGGTAGGCTGCAGTCCATGGGGTCGCTACGAGTTGGACACGACTGAGCGACTTCACTTTCACTTTTCACTTTCATGCATTGGAGAAGGAAATGGCAACCCACTCCAGTGTTCTTGCCTGGAGAATCCCAGGGATGGAGGAGCCTGGTGGGCTTCCGTCTATGGGGTTGCACAGAGTCAGACACGACTGCAGTAACTTAGCAGCAGTGGCAATTACTTTACAATATTGTAGTGGTTTGTGCCATACATTGACATGAATCAGCCATGGGTGTTCATGTCTCCCCCATCCTGAACCCCACTCCCACCTCCCTCCGCATCCCATCCCTCTGGGTCATCCCAGTGCACCAGCCCTGAGCAGCCTGTCTCATGCATTGAACCTGAACTGGCAATCTGTTTCACATATGATAATATACATGTTTCAATGAAAAAACAAACTTTTGATAAAATTCAGCATCTTTTATGATTTAAACTCTCCAGAAAGTGAGCATAGAGGGAACTCACCTCAACATAATAAAGGCTGTAGATGACAGGCTGGAGTTAATATCATATTCAATAGTAAAAAACTGAAAGCATTTCCTCTGAGATTATAAACAAGACAAGGATGTCCACTCTCACCAATTTTATTCAGCATAGTTTTGGAATTACTAGCCACAGAAATCAGAAAAGCAAAATAAATAAAAGGAATCTAAATAGGAAAAGAAGAAAAAAACTGTCACTGTTAGCAGAGGGTTTAATAACTAAAAAATCCTAAATACGCTACTTGAAACTACTAGAACTCATCATTGAATCTGGTAAATTTCAGGATACACAATTAATACAGAGAAATCGGTTGCATTACTATGCATTAATAGCCATAAATTAGAAGGACAAATTGAGGAAATAATTCCATTTACCATTACATCAAAAAGAATAAAACACCTAAAAGTAAACCTAAGGAGGCTAAACACCTGTACTCCAAAGACTATGAGACACTAAAGAAAAATGGAAAAATGACAGAACAGATGGAAAAGTAAACCATGTCTTTGGATTGGAAGAGTCAAAATGAGTATAGGACCAAGAAAATCTGAAGATTTAATAAAAATTCTATTAAATTACGAATGGCACTTTTCACAGAACTAACCTTCCCCCCCCGCAACCAAAAAAAAAAAAAGTATGGAAATGCAAAAGATCTACACTAGCCAAGGCAATCTTGACAAAGAAGAAAGAAGCTGGAAAAATCAGTTTCTCAAACTTCAGACTATACTACAAAGCTTCAGTAATCAAAGTTGGATGGACAAGGAAAAAAAGAGAAATATAGATCAATATAACTGGAAAAAAAAAAAAAAGTCCAGAAATAACCCATTCAGTTCAGTTCTCTTGCTCAGTCATGTCCATCTCTTTGTGACCCCATGGACTGCAGCATGCCAGTCTTCCCTGTCCATCATCTACTCCTGGAGCTTGCTCAAACTCATGTCCATATAGAGATGGTGATGCCATCCAACAATCTCATCCTCTGTCATCCCCTTCTCCTAATGTCTTCAATTTTTCCCAGCATCAGAGTGTTTTCCAAAGAGTCTGTTCTTCACATCAGGTGGCCAAAGTATTGGAGTTTCATTTTCATCATCAGTCCTTCCAATGAATATCCAGGGCTGATTTCCTTTAGGATTGACTGGTTTCATCACTTTGCAGTCCAAGGGACTCTCAAGAGTCTTCTCCAACACCACAGTTCAAAAGCATCAAGTCTTTGGCACTCAGCTTTCTTTATAGTCCAACTCTCACATCCATACATGACTATTGGAAAAAACATAGCTTTGACTAGATGGACCTTTCTTGCCCAAGTAATGTTTTTAATATGTTGTCTAGGTTGGTCATAACTTTTCTTCCAAGGAGCAAGCATCTTTTAATTTCATGGCTACAGTTATCATCTGCAGTGATTTTGGAGCCCAAGAAAATAAAGTCTGTCACTGTTTCCATTGTCCCCATGTATTTGCCTTGAAGTGATGGGACCAGATCTTAGTTTTTTGAATGTTGAGCTTTAAGCCAGCTTTTTCACTCTCCTGTTTCACTTTCATCAAGAGGCTCTTTAGTTCCTCTTCACTTTCTGTCATAAAGGTGGTATCATCTGTGTACCTGAGGTTATTAATATTTCTCCTGGCAATCGTGACTCCAGCTTGTGTTTCATCCAGCCCAGCATTTCACATGATGCACTCTTCATATAAGTTAAATAAGCATGGTGACAATATACAGTCTTGACATACTCCTTTTCCAAATTAGAACCAGTCTATTGTTCCATATCTGGTTCTAACTATTGATTCTTGACCTGCATACAGATTTCTCAGGAGGCAGGTAAGGTGGTCTTGTATTACCTTCTCTTGAAAAATTTTCCACAGTTTATTGTGACCCACACAGTCAAAGGCTTTGGTGTAATCAATAATGCAGAAGTAGATGTTTTTCTGGAATTCTCTTGCTTTTTCAATGACCCAACAGATGTTGGCAATTTGATCTCTAGTTCTTCTGCCTTTTCTAAATCCAGCTTGAACATCTGGATTTAGAAATAACCCATTAGTCTACAACAATTGAAGCAAGACTATACCATGAATAAAAGACCATTTATTCAATGAGTGATGCTGAGAAAACTGCACAGCTATGTGTAAGCAAATGAAATTAGAACATTATTTAACATCATATACAAAAATTATATCCAAATGGATTAAAGACCTAAATGTAGGACTGGATACCATAAAGTTCCTAGAGTCAAATGTAGGTAGGGCACTCTTTGACATAAATTTCTGCAATATCTTTTTGATCTATTTCCTAGCATAGTGGAAATAAGATTAAAAATAAACTGGTAGGGTGTAAGTTTAAAATTTTTACACAGCAAAGTAAACCATAAACAAAATCAAAAGACAACCCTTACAAAGGTTGAAAATATAATATTTGCAAAGATATCAACTGCTAAGGGATGGATGAGCAAACTTTACACACAGTTTATATGGCTCAATATTAAAAAACAAAGAGCCCAATCAAAAAGTGGCAGAAGATCCAAGTAGACATTTCTCCAAATAACACATACAGATGGCCCAAAATCTCATAGAAATATGCTCAACATTGGTAATAATTAGAGAAATGGAAATCCAAACTACAATGAGGTGTCACCTCACACTACTCAGAACATTTATTATTTGTAGACTTTTTAATGATATAAAAGTTTACAAATAATAAATGTTGGAGAGGAACCCAACACAGAGAAGAAAAAGAACACTTCTTCACTATTGTGAATATAGATTGGGACAGCAACTCTAGAGAACGGTATGGAAGTTGCTTAAAAAGCTAAAATAGAGCTACCAAATGATCTAGCAATCCTACTCCTGGCTGTACATTTGGAGAAAACTATAATTCACAAAGATACATTCACCTCAAGTTCATAGTGCTGCTACTTACAATAAGCATAATATGGAAGCAACCTAAGGGTCCATCAACAGATGAATGGGTACAAATGTGGTATATATTCACAATGGAATATTACTCAGTCACAGAAAATAATGAAAGTGTCATTAACAGCTACCTGGATGTAATTAGAAATTATCATACTAAGTGAAGTAAATTAGAAAGAGAAAGATATATATCATATGATATTGCTTATATATGGAGTCTAAAAACAATACAAATGCACTTAGTCACAACATAGAAATAAATTCACAGGCATAAAACACAAATTTATTATTACAAAAGGCAAAATGGGTCAAAGGATAAATTAGGAGTGTGAGATTGAAATTAGCACTCTGATGCTGGGAGGGATTGGGTGCAGGAGGAGAAGGGGACGATAGAGGATGAGATGGCTGGATGGCATCACTGACTCGATGGACGTGAGTCTGAGTGAACTCTGGAGTTGGTGATGGACAGGGAGGCCTGGCGTGCTGTGATTCATGGGGTTGCAAAGAGTCGGACATGACTGAACGACTGAACCAAACCGAACCGAATATGTAAAATAGATAACCAACAAGGATATATTGTGTAGCACAGGAAAATATTCTCAATATCTTGGAATAACTAATAATGAAAGAGAATATTTAAAAAGAATACATATATACACACTTGTACACATGTATACCTGTGGTGGATTCATTTTGATATTTGGCAAAACTAATACAATTATGTAAAGTTTAAAAATAAAATTAAAAAAAAAACTAATCAGCAAATTTCCTATCATATGTGAAATTTGGAGGGTCCCAGAGTCTAGTTGGAGGAGGAACAATATTAGATATGAATAGGATAACCCTTGCTCTCAATGTAGGCTACCCATCGCCAGACCTGTAAAATAGTCAGTTTTCAATAAATAGTTTATCAAAAGAAAAAAAAAAAAGAATACATATATACACGCTTGTACACAGGATATATATATATATTTAACTGCATCTCTTTGCTCCACAGCTGAAACTAACACAACATTGCTAAAAGATATTTGCTTCTTGGAAGAAAAGTTATGATACATCCAGACAATATATCAAAAAGAAAAGACATCACTTTGCTGACAAAGGTCCAACTAGTCAAAGCTATGGTTTTTCCAATAGTCATGTACAAATGTGAGAGTTGGACCATAAAGAAGGTTGAGCACCAAAGAACTGATGCTCTCAAACTGTGGTGCTGGAGAAGACTCTTGAGAGTCCCCCTGGACAGCAAGGAGATCCAACCAGTCAATTCTAAACGGAGTCAACCCTGATTATTCCCTGAAAGGACTGATGCTGAAGCTTCAGTATGTTGGCCACCTGATGTGAAGAACTGACTCATTGCAAAAAACGGTGATGCTGGGATATATTGAGGGCAGTAGGAGAAAGGGGTGACAGAGGATGAGATAGTTTTATGGCATCACCAACTCAATGCACATAAATCTGAGTAAATCCTGAGATATAGTGAAGGACAGAGAAGCTTGGTGTCCTGCAATCCATGGGGTTGCAAAGAGTCAGAGTTGTTGTTCAGACTTAGTGACTGAAAGACAACAATACAACATTGTAAATCAAACATATTTCAATAAATGAAAAAAATACAAATAGAAAAAAAGAAGTTGAAAAATTAACTTTCTCCACAAAAATCAATGTCAATGAGACTTGATAATGTCAAGAGATCTAGAAGACAGGCCCTTAACTGGGAGTTCAGTTCAGTTCAGTCGTTCAGTCGTGTCCGACTCTTTGCAACCCCATGAACCACAGCATGCCAGGCCTCCCTGTCCATCACCAACTCCCAGAGTTCACCCAAACCCATGTCCATTGAGTTAGTGATGCCATCCAACCATCTCATCCTCTGTCATCTTGCAAAAACATATCTGATGAAGGACTGTTATTCAAAATGTTCAAAGAACTCTCAAATCTCAGTAATAAGAAAATAAACAAAATGATTGAGAAATAAACCATAACAGACACTTCATCAAAAAAGATAAACAAATGTCAAGTAAGCATAAGAAAAAATACTCCACATCGTTTGTCACCAGGGAAATAAATGCAAATCAAAAAAAAAAAAAACAATAAGATACCAGTACACAGCTGCTATAATGCCACAGATCCAAACACTGATGACATCAAATACTGGCAAGAATGTGAGCAAAAGAAACTCTTATTCATTGCTGTTGGGATTGCAAAATAGTGCAGCTCTTTTGGAGGACAATTTGGCAGTTTCATTTAAAAAAAAAAAAAAAAGAAATGAACACACTGTTAACATATGGTTCAGCAGTCTTACTCCCTCATATTTACCCAATGGAGCTAAAACTTAGATTTACATGAATATTCACGATAGCTTTATTTATAATTGATAATACTTGGATGCACCCAAAGTGTCCTTTAGTGTATATATATATATAAGCTCTGTATAGTTCAGAAAATGTAATAATATTCTGTAATGAAAGAAATTGAAACACCAAGTCATGGAAAGATGTGGAAGAACCTTAAATTCATATTAATGAGTAAAAGAAGCCAACCTGGAGAGTCTACATACTATTTTATACCAATTATATGATATTCCATAAAAGGCAGCACTGTACAGACTCTAAAATGATGAGTGGTTGTCAGGTGTTTGGTGAAAGGGATGAATATGTGGAGCACAAAGGGTTTCTTCAGAAGTGAAAATACTCTGTATGATATTACAATGATAGTTGCATGACATTATATATTTTGGGAAGATCCCCTGGAGAAAGAAATGGCAACCCACTCCAGTATTCTTTCCTGGAGAATCCCATGGACAGAGGACCCTGATAGGCTACAGTCCATGGGGTCACAAAGAGTTGGACATGACTGAGAGACTTCACTTTCACTATAGAATGTACAACACTGAGAGTGAACCTTAGTGTAATGTGTAGACTTTGAGTGATTATGATGTATCAAAGTAGGTTCATCAGTTCTAACAAACTTACCATTCTGGTGGGGCAGTAGTTAGGAAGTTTAGTATCAAAAAGTACACACTGCTATATTTAAAATGCATAACCAACAAAGTCCTTCTTTGTAGTACAGGGAACTCTGCTCAATGTTACATAGCAGCCTGAATGAGAGGAGAGTTTGGGATAGAATGGAAACATGCATATATATGGCTGAGTCTCTTTGCTATTCACTTATATTTATCACAACATTGTTAACTGGTATATGACAATAAAAAGTTAAAAAATTTACTGGAATCATAATTGATGCGAAATACACATTGCCAATATTCATATCTATGTACACCCCTTTACAATTTTAAGAAACAATTTTATGAAAATATTTTGTGTGGGAAAATGAATAGTGGTCAAAGTAGAGGGATGGATTTCCATTTTACTTCTGATGAGGTGTCAACACAATTTTATTTCTATGTTTGAATTTTATCATTAAATATTTCAGTAAGAAAGTTTTCTAAGAATAAAAGACTAGCACCTATGCAAATATTGCCCAGTTTAAGACATGTAATTTGTATATCTTCTTCATTGCTGCTGCTGCTAAGTCGCTTCAGTCGTGTCCAACTCTGTGCGACCCCGTAGATGGCAGCCTACCAGGCTCCCCCATCAATTTTATATTTATATTTATTTATCAGATATGTATTTTTACTAAGCAATATAAAATATTTTTGTATGGTTTAAACTACTTTTTATCTGAGAAATTTACTCATGTTGATATGTGTCATCCTAGATCATTCATTTTTATTTTCTACTGTATGAATATAGCACTATTACTCTAGTAATTATGAATTATTATATATTATAAATCATGTTTAATATAGGGTAGACACATCATCAAATTACTTGCTCTTCAAAGTGTTTATCTAATTTAATTTTTATCATTATATATACGAGTTATTGTTTAACATTCTTCAGAGAAATGCAGACCAAAACCACAATTATCTGTCACCTCACACAAATCAGAATGGCTATCATCAAAATGATTATAAATAACAAATGTTGGCAAAGATGTGAAGCAAAAGTCACCTTAGTACACTATTGGTGGAAATGTAATTTGGTGCATCCACTGTGGAAAACAGTACAGACGTTTCTCAAAAAACTAAAAATAGAATTACTGTATTACCCAGCAACTCCACTCCTGGGTGTATATAACAAAACAAAACAACAAAACAGTAATTCTAAAAAATACATTCACTCCAGTGTTCATGGTAGCATTATTTGCAATCCTCAAGATATAGAAGCAACTTAAGTGTACACACACACACACACACACACGCACACACACACACACCCCAGGATATTACTCAACCATAAAAAAGGAAAACTTTATTGCCATTTACAGCAGCATGGATAGAGTGGAGGGCATTTTGCTAAGTGAAACAAGTCAGATTGAGAAAGACATATTGTATGATATCAGTTTTATGTCGTCCAAAAAATACAACAAACTAGTAAATATTAAAAAAAAAAAAGCCAACTCATTGATATAGAGAACAAATTAGTGGTGTAGTGAGGGATGGCAATATCATGGTAGGGAATGGAAATCTCAAACTACTAAGTATAATATAGGATGCAAGATGTATTATACAATGTGGGTAGGTTAATATGGATGTAATAATATATAACCAAATGGTGTGAGCCTTTAATAATTATATAATTTTTTAAAAATATATTTAAAGTTATTATTAATCTTATCAATACAATGTAATGTTAAATTTTATATTTATCCAAGTAAAATGGATAAGATATCTCAATAATGGTTTACTTTGTAATTTAAAGTAGTAGGTAGGTTAATCGGAGAAGGCAATGGCACCCCACTCCAGTACTCTTGCTTGGAAAATCCCATGGATGGAGGAGCCTGGTAGGCTGCAATCCATGGGGTCGCTAAGAGTCGGACACGACTGAGCGACTTCACTTTCACTTTTCACTTTCATGCACTGGAGAAGTAAATGGCAGCCCACTCCAGTGTTCTTGCCTGGAGAACCCAGGGACAGGGGAGCCTGTTGGGCTGCCGTCTATGGGGTCGCACAGAGTCGGACACGACTGAAGTGACTTAGCATAGCATAGCATAGGTAGGTTAACATTTTATCATATATAGTCAGTCCTCCACATCCATGGGTATGAAACACATGGATAAGGAGGACCAATTGTCTGCATTGTGCTTCACCATTTTATATAAGGGACTTGAGCATCTGTAGGTTTCAGTGCCCATTGGTTCCAGGAGGAACCAGTCCCCAAGAATAACTAGGAAAGTATATATATATATATATTTACTTATCATTTTGTTATTTTCTTCTATAATATTTCTGTTTATATCTAAGCCACTTTTTTTCTCTGCCATTTTTTAAAGTTTTGTCGTAATTCTTGATTTTTTTGAATGGTATTCTTTTTTGCATACCTATATGGCGTGTGTTTCTTGGTTTAATTAACTGAATCTTCTGAAGAGAATTTTTCAATGCAGCTGAATTAATCTCTCCCCTAATTTATTGTTTAAGAACTACCTCTTTATCTTGAAGTTTAGTATACTTTAAAGACAGTCAGGAGAGCACAGTGAAGACCACGCTCACACCTTTCCCTTATCCCATGAGAGACAATCAGTAATGTAAGTTGGATGTAATCACCAGCCTCAACACACTGCTTTCATTGATTTTCCAATAAGGCTTAAAGAAGAAACTTCTCTCTTTCTCTTTTTTTTTTTCTTTTCCCCCCACAGTGATTACTTTAATTTTTTCCCTTATTGAACCAAATTATTTATTTGGTACCACAGTCTTTATTTATCACTTCTTCATGGTTCCTATCTACTGCCAATGCAATCACAAATCATAACAGTTAACAGTTGCTTCTCTGTATTTCTGGATATTTATTGGTTTTGCCTAGGAACAACTTTTTTACATTTCAAAAATAATGTGTTTCTGTTTTGTTTTAATAAAATCACCTCTTATAATGTCATTTTTAAGACTTAAGCCTGAAATCTGTGATAATTTTATAACTTGTAATACATATTTATATGTATTTAATCAATGTTAAATATTTCTAGGTATATTACAAATCAAAATGCAAATATATGCTTTCAGTTTATGTTATGTCTATAACACTGACCCTCATTTCTGAAACTCCACTGCACAAATAGGTCATTTGGTTGTCATTTCTTATGTTATTTTTAACTATTGAGTACCTTAAGTAACTTTTTGCTTGTCATTCATTGTTCTGCATGAGTTCTTTGTTGACTGATCTTTATTAGCACGGCTTTCTGACGTGATGTTCAGGTCTAGACCTAGAAAAATCTACCTTAATGCTTTCACAGAATAGATTTTTAAATTATATATGGAAATTTTCTCCCCATTAAGAAAAAATGTTTGAGCTGTAAGAGAGATTTTTAAAAATGTACTCAGAAGTACATATCCTTATCCTCTTAATTTCTTTCATATTTAGCTTCTTGTTAAGATTATGTAGCTTAGCATTCTATATAGAAAGAAATTCCTATTTTCATCTCTCTCTCTCTCTCTCTTTATATATACACACACACACAACATATATATATATATGTCAGTTCAATAAAATACCTAAAGGACTGCCAGTGTAATTCTAGATTAAATTAAATTTCGTTTTTTAAATAATTATATAATTCTTTCAAATAACTGATTAATGCATATCAGACATAGTTCTGGCCATTCAGGGCCCATCCCTTTGTGATTAATGCTACATATGATTGTATTTAATAATTCAATTATTTCATTCAATAAAGCTATTTTGTTCTTTGAAAGTACTGCATAAGTCTTAAAATATCTCAAAGATGGATTTAAAGTATAGTATAGCATAGCATAGAAATACTTGGATCATGTAGCATATGTGTATACAACAGTAGGTGTATAACCTGCTATAGATACAGGGTTATACAGAACAAATAAAAAGAGTATCATGTAAGATTATTTTGTAGCCTTAAAAGATACTGATGATGAATCTGAACAGTTTTTTCAAGAGAATATAACAAAGAAATATAATGGGTTTTTTGCCCTCTGTGTCCTTTATTTGTCATTCACTCAACATTTATTGAACAGCATGGGTTAAAGGCTAAATTAAATATGCTAATATTCATGAGAGACCCTAGCATCTATTTGGAAGGAATCATTTTGAATCAACCAAATAAATGTCATCACTGAGGTAGTGTTAATTTGTCATTCAAAAGGTGGAACAGAATGTATTAACGCAATTTACTTTGCTTCATTAACTATGCTATTGTCAACTGCAAGGACTAAGAAAAGAGAGAATTTTGTTATGATTCTTGTGTTATAGGCCAGGTCACCTGATGGCTGATGATATGCCATTAATGCCACAGAGAACAGTATAACTGTTAGAAAATTGAGTGGTTGAATCCAGTTGTTAAGTGTGTGTGTGTGTTTGTGTATAATTAGAAATCTTAAGTAAGACCTTGAAAAATATGAGACAAATTCAAGGGAGGAGACCCTGAGCTAGCTATATGCATTATGAGGTCCTTTTGCATATGCATAATAGTTAAAGCAACATGAAATTATATAGGAGAAAGTAGAAAAAGAGAGAAGTAGTAGACTTGGTGGCACTCCAGCATTTTAAAGTTGGATAAAGGATAGTGAAGTGTGAAAGTCACTCAGTTGTGTCTGACTCTTTGCAACCCTCATGGACTATACTGTCCATAGAATTCTCCAGACTAGAATACCAGAGTGGGTAGTTTTTCCCTTTGCCAGGGAATCTTCCCAACCCAGGCATCGAACCCAGGTTTCACACACTGCAGGTGGATTCTTCACCAGCTGAGCCACAAGGGAAGCCCAAGAATACTGGAGTGGGTAGACTTTCCCTTCTCCAGTGGATCTTCCCAACCCAGGAATTGAACCAGGGTCTCCTGCATTGCAGGTGGATACTTTACCAACTGAGCTATCAGGGAAGCCAGATAAAGGATAAAGACTCAGCAAGAAAGAATGAATGTGTGCTTCCAGTGTGACTGTAGATGCCAGTATAGGAGAATAATTCCAAAAAGAAAAAAAAAATTGATGTTAATTGAGAACAGAGAAGTGATCATGTATTTTTGAAAGACTAAATTTTGGAAGACATCGACGGATATAATTTGATTGGAGTGGTGTGGATGTAAGTCAGACATCCATAGGTTGAAGGCTTAACAATGGTGACAGTAATAAAGACAAGTTTTTTCTTTTTATCAAAAAGGGAGGAAGGAAATAGAGGAAAAGTATTTTTAAGAGGTAAAAACAAGAGCACATTTGTTTGCATTTATATATGAAAACATGAAGAGGAGGGATTAATACAAATGCAAACCTATTTAAGTAACATATACATACATAAAAATAGACATATGTCTATATATGACTGTGCAGATAGATACATCACAAAATTTTTACCAACTGAACAAACTATGTGACCAGCATTTAGATCAATAAAAGAACATTACAAGCATACCAAAAACCACTTTAATTTTCCCATTTTCTTATCCCTTTTTACCCAGGTCAACCAAATATTATGATGTACAATGGCATAGTTTAATTTTTTTTGTTATGCTATGTTTTATTTCATCATTTGACTATGCCATGACTTATATATCCATTCAACTCTATATAATTTTGTTAAGAATTCTGTTTGTGGTTATTCTGAATAGTATTGTCATGTAACAAAAGTATGTAGTTTATAAAATTAAAAAATGAAAACAATTTGTAGCACAACAAAAATTATGAAGCAGTTAGGACAAATATAGAAAAATATTTATAAAAAAACCCAGGAAACTTCTAAAATATTGTTCAGAAAATTTGTAGGATAAAAGTCTCAATATTATTGAAATACCATTTCTTCTTCAAATTGACTTATATGCCCAATGCAATGCTAATCAAATCCTAGTATTTTTTCTAAAGAAATTCACAAACTTATTTAAACATTTATTTTTACTATAAATCAAAATTTGGTTATTTCCTGTCAGTAGAAGAGAAAAAAGAGCACTATTGATTAGTTAGTGAATTACAAGTACTGTGCTAAAAGAGAAAAAAATACTCTTAGGTTTTACAGAAAGATGTGGCTACAAGAGTATTTAAATGCTTCATTTTAGTTAGGATTTGACTCTCCTTTAGGGTATTTCTATATTTTAAGTTGTAATTTGCCATCAAAGTAAGTCTTGTATATTAATGAATCAATTGTTTTGCACTTCTGATGCAATAATCTTAGAAGGAATACAACAATGCAAATCATTCCATTCAAAAAGGAGTAAGAGGATAGAAACTTTGTCATGTGCTGTGATATCATGGGCACTGCTTAAGCTCTTGGACAATAGATATATCCATTTGAATACAGAGTTCCAAAGAACAGCATGGAGAGATAAGAAAGCCTTCCTCAGCGATCAGTACAAAGAAATAGAGGAAAACAACAGAATGGGAAAGACTAGAGATCTCTTCAAGGAAATTAGGGATACCAAGGGAACATTTCATGCCAAGATGGGCACAATAAAGGACAGAAATGGTATGGACCTAACAGAAGCAGAAGATATTAAGAAGAGGTGGCAAGAATACACAGAAGAAGTGTACAAAAAAGATCTTCATGACCCAGATTAATCACAAAGGTGTGATCACTCACCTAGAGCCAGACATCCTGGAATGAGAAGTCAAGCGGGCCTTAGAAAGCGTCACTACGAACAAAGCTAGTGGAAGTGATGAAATACTCGTTGAGCTATTTCAAATCCTAAAAGATGATGCTGTGAAAATGCTGCACTCAATATGTCAGGAAATTTGGAAAACTCAGCAGTGGCTACTGGACTAGAAAATGTCAGTTTTCATTCCATTCCCAAAGAAAGGTAATGCCAAAGAATGTTCAAACTACTGCACAATTGCAGAGAAGGAGAAGGGGATGACAGAGGATGAGATGGTTGGATGGCATCACTGATTCAATGGACATGAGTTTGAGTAAGCTCTGGAAGTTGGTGATGGACAGGGAAGACTGGCATGCTACAAAGAGTCAGACACGACTGAGTGACTGAACTGAACGCCAATTTTATAAAACATATTGATATTCAAAATGATTTGTTTGACCTTCTCTGGTATAAGAACTTTGATGGTCAACAACTACAATAAATTTATGACCAATGAGTGTACTAACAGAGCTTTTGTCATCAGTTACTTATATCCCAAAGGTGAATGCCCTTAAAGTCCCATGAATACGTCTATCTTGCCAAGAAAGGGATGAATGAGTGATGTTTCTCTTGGTGCTTCTTGTTCCTTTATATTTAATTGTCTAATACTTTTACTAAATTTTCCTATTGAGTATGTTGTTGAACACTGAGTTTGGCTGGGCCATTTAAGTAATTTAGAAGAATTTGGGATATGCCATTCTTTCCATGCTAATGATTCCTCTGATTTATGAGAGGTCATATAAAACATTCAGTAATTACTGCAGTTTAGACAATATACTTTACAAACTGAATTGGAGAGATTTCAGAGTCAATATGTAACTAAAGCTAACATAACATCCACATAACATTGAAAATTTGGATGATTAAGTCTACACTAAGCATACTATTGACTTCATTTTACCGTATTTATTTGATCTTTGTTAAAAATATTTGAAGTTACTGAATTTGTAATACACAGCAGATCAGCAGAAACCACATTTGCCATTCTTTATACCTATGTATGAAGTTTACATCTCATTGAAATGAAGTTTCATTACAAATCATTAGTTTTCATAAGTTATTCCCACAATAATAAGGTTTACATTATTCCTGATTTTTTAAAAATGCTTAATAAAATTTTAGTATTTGACACTTTGAAGTTATGAAAAATACTTATCTAAAACACAAAGAGAAGTAAATTACTCTTTTGTAATATTAACAAAAATATTGGAAGCAACAGGGTATATTTTATCATTATCATCACCAACAAGAGGATTAATTGCTGTCACATACTCTATACTACCTTGAAGGGTACAATTACATTTTTCTAACCTCAGAACCGTAATCAAAAACAACAAGATTTGAGCCGGTATTAATCTACAGCTGCCAGTGGCAGCCCTTCCATGGCAAAAGACTGCAAGGTCAGCAGTGTGAATTTCTACAAAGAGGGGAACATACTTATCAGGAGACTATACCTGATAAAGCAAAAATGCAAGGACAATGTGCAACTCAAGACTGTGCTCAAAGAAAAGGCACACAGAGGTGCTGAGTTTGACTCTCTGCGACCCCATCGACTGCAGCATGCCAGGCCTCTCTGTCCATCACCAACTCCCGGAGTTTACCCAAATTCATGTCCATTGAGTTGGTGATGCCATCCAACCATCTCATCCTCTGCTGTCCCCTTTTCCTCCCTCCTTCAATCTTTCCCAGCATCAGGGTCTTTTCCAGTGAGTCAGTTCTTAGCATCAGATGGCCAAAATACTGGAGTTTCAGCTTCAACATCAGTCCTTCCAATGAACACTAAGGACTGATCTCCTTAAGGATGGACTGGTTGGATCTCCTTACTATCCAAGGGACTCTCAAGAGGCTTCTCCACAATTCAAAAACATCAATTCTTTGGCGCTCAGCTTTCTTTATAGTTCAACTCTCACATCCGTACATGACTACTGGAAAAACCACAGCCTTGACTAGATGGACCTTTGTTGACAAAGTAATGTCTCTGCTTTTTAATATGCTGTCTAGGTTGGTCATAACTTTCCTACTAAGGAGTAAGTGTCTTAATTTCATGGCTGCAGTCACCATCTGCCATGATTTTGGAGCCCCCCAAAATAAAATATGCCACTTTTTTTTTTCTGTTTACCTGTCTATTTGCCATCAAGTGATGGGACTGGATGCTATGATCTTAGTTTTCTGAGTGTTTAATTTTAAGCCAACTTTTTCACTCTCTTCTTTCACTTTCATCAAGTGGTTCCTTAGTTCCTCTGTACTTTCTGCCATAAAGGTGGTGTCATCTGCATATCTGAGGTTACTGATATTTCTCCTGGTAATGTTGATTCCAGCTTGTGATTCTTCCAGCCCAGCGTTTCTCATGATGTACTCTGCATATAAGTTAAATAAGCAGGGTGACAATATACAGCCTTGAAATAGTCCTTTTCCTATTTGGAACCCAGTCTGTTGTTCCATGTCCAGTTCTCATTGTTACTTCCTGAACTGCATACAGATATTTCAAAAGGAAGGTCAGATGGTCTGATATTCCCATCTCTTTCAGAATTTTCCACAGTTTATTGTGATCTACACACTCAAAAGCTTTGGCATAGTCAATAAAGCAGAAATAGATGCTTTTCTGGAATTCTCTTGCTTTTGCAATGATCCAGTAAATGTTGGCAATTGGATCTCTGGTTCCGCTGCCTTTTCTAAAACCAGCTTGAACATCTGAAAATTCATGGTTCATGTATTGTTGACACCTGGCTTGGAGAATTTTGAGCATTAGTTTACTAGCATGTGAGACAAGTGCAACTGAGTGGTAGTTTGAGCATTCTTTGCCATTGCCTCTCTTTGGGATTCAAATGAAAACTGACCTTTTCTAGTCCTGTGGCCATAGCCACATTTTTCAAATTTGCTGGCATATTGAGTGCAGCAGTTTCACAGCATCATCTTTTAGGATTTGAAATAGCTCAATGGCAATTTCATCACCTCCACTAGCTTTGTTTGTTGTGATGCTTCCTAAGGCCCACCTGACTTTACATTCCAGGATGTCTGGCTCTAGGTGAGTGATCACACCATCGTGATTATCTGGGTCGTGAATTTCTTTTTTTGTACAGTTCTTCTGTGTATTCTTGCCACCTCTTCTTAATATCTTCTGCTTCTGTTAGGTCCATACCATTTCTGTCCTTTATTGTGCCCATCTTGTCATGAAATGTTCCCTTGGTATCTCTAATTTTCTGAAGAGATCTCTAGTCTTTCCCATTCTATTGTTTTCCTCTATTTATTTGCACTGATCACTGAGGAAGGCTTTCTTATCTCTCCTTGCTAGTCTTTGGAACTCTGCATTCAAATGGGTATAACTTTCCTTTTCTCCTTTGCTTTTCACTTCTCTTTTTTTCATTGCTATTTGTAAGGCCTCCTCAGACAGCCATTTTGCTTTATTGCATTTCTTTTTCTTGGGAATGACACGCATCAGTTCAGTTCTGTCGCTCAGTTGTGTCTGAGTCTTTGCGACCCCATGAATTGGAGCATGCCTGGCCTCCCTGTCCTTCACCAACTCCCAGAGTCCACCCAAACCCATGTCTATCGAGTTGGTGATGCCATCCAGCCATCTCATCCTCTGTTGTCCCCTTCTCCTCCTGCCCCGAATCCCTCCCAGCATCAGAGTCTTTTCCAATGAGTCAACTCTTCGCATGAGGTGGCCAAAGTACTGGAATTTCAGCTTTAGCATCATTTCTTCCAAAGAATACCCAGGGCTGATCTCCTTTAGAATGGGCTGGTTGGACCTCCTTGCAGTCCAAGGGACTCTCAAGAGTCTTCTCCAACACCACAGTTCAAAAGCGTCAGTTTTTCGGTGCTCAGCCTTCTTCACAGTCCAACTCTCACATCCATACATGACTACTGGAAAAACCATAGCCTTGACTAGACAGACGTGCATTACTTATCCTTTAACAGTCATGACTCTCTTCTCCTTAAAACTTTCTTTAGCCAACCCGACTCTTGATTGTTCAGTTTCCCAAAACTTTCACCCATTCTGGTCAATCTAGAATCTATAACGCACATTGTTTCTGTGTTCATAGCTTGGATAGCACATATATATTTTTCTCTGCTTATTGTGTATCTGGTCTTCATAGTTCTACTGAGACTGCTGGACAGAACAATATCTCAGAATCATTGTTATCACTGTTATCACATGGAGCCATGCACACTGGTGTAACCACCTATATTAGTGTTTTGGTTTTTTTTTTTACTTTTTCATTGGAGTATATTTGATTTCCAAAATTGTATTAGTTTCAGGCACACAACAAGGTGAATAAATACATATATTCACTGACTGCTTTTAGATTCCTTTTCCATATAGGCCTTTACAGAGTATCCAGCAGAGTTCCCTGTGCTATACAATAGGTCCTTTTATTTATATATTTTATTAACATATACAGTATTGTTTATATTAAAATTTCATTTCTTTCTTTGTTTTTCTCAAATATATCTGAGTCTGAACCTGATCACTGTTTTTATTATTTCTCCACATATGAGAATTTTTTTCTTTTGATACACTATGGCAATTTTATTATGTCTCATTACTTCATGTGGTTTTCTCAGCAACATAATTTATAATATTAATAGCCTATTTATTTTTCATAAATAATTTAAATCCAATTGTTGCTCTATTTTTCATTAAATTATTTTCAATATTATTATGACAGTAAGTCATCACTTATTAGTAAAATTTTTCTATACAAAATTAACCCTTAAGGGTTCACTTATACTAGTCTTTATATTTCTATATGTATTTCAGAAATATTCCCAGAAGATAATTTTCTCTAAAACATATTTCCCTAAGTCCTCTTGTTGCATTTTGATTGCTATTCAGGGTAGAAGAGATCAAAATATGTATAAACCTCATTTTAAGAAAGTATAATCTGAGATAATTTTTTTAAAAAAAGGCTTTCTAGTAAATCATATTATGTCTATGTCTCTTTTAAATTTTTAAAGAAAGTACAAACTTGATTTATTAGATTGAAGAGGCCAAGCAGGCACATTTAATATTGGCTAAACCAGTGAAATATGTTGATAATGCTTTGCACAATTTCAGATTACTTCAAATACCCCACATTTAAAAACTTCAATCTGAAAATTTCTGTAGTTTTCCTGAACACCATGTGATTATAGTGATTGTCCCTCCTATTTTCTTAATTTTCTTATACCTTTTGAGATATTTTCAGACCAAGATCTTGGTTTTCCTTTCTTTATTGCTATACTTGATCTTCTCTTCTAGGAATATTTTCTATATTTTTGTTTATTCAGGTCATCTTTCATTACCTGAGATCTCTCAAAATCTTAACATTTTCATTGATATAATCGTTAAAATTTTATGGTAAATACATTTCAAAGGACTTTATAGTTTGTAATTACAAATGAATGCTTTATCTCAAAGCACCTAATTGAATGTGTGTGTGTTTGTGTGTGTGTAAGAGGAAGAAAAAGAGAGAACATTTTCTAATTCTTGTATCTCTAGTGTTTTAATTTATTTTTCCTAGTCCTCTTAATTTTAAAAAATATTATTGGTGTTTCCTAATCTCCCAATTGTCGAACATTTTTCTTCAAGTGTTTCTTAAACTCTGTTACTTTTTTCCCCCTGGAAATATTTTCTTTAAAATTTGTGATCTCTTAAGGGTATCTTCTAGATTCTCATTTTTCATTACTTAATGTTTTTCTTAAATAGATCTCAGTGTCCAAGCATTGGGACTAAAGTTGGAATCTGAATTTCTCTCATCTTAACCATTTATAAGCTGTGGTATCTTAGTGAAATCACTATAATTTAGGGAGTTCATTCCGTCTTTAAAAAAAATAAAATCAATACCCACACAGAAGCTGTCAGAGCTAAAAGAGAAATACAAAGAAATATGCAAATATAAAGAAACATAATTGTAAGTAGTCAATGAATTTGAAGTATTGTTTTAACCAATACTGTAAAACTGTGAACATCAAAGCTACATAGCTTTAAGATTTACCTAGTACTGAAGGCCTAATAATGAAATCTATGAAGTATTACCTCAATATAATTTATGTGCATATTTGGATTGAAATTCATGATAGCAACCTATGTGGGAAAAATATGCTCACTTTTATTCTAAAGTTATAATTTACCTTTTGAAACTTTTGCAGAGAACAGTTTTATCTTTCTCTTCTAAATTATAAGAGACTTGTATACAGATTCACTCTGAAAAATCAGTGGCTTGAAAATTACATGGTTGAAGGACATATTTTTATTTTTAATAACAGTATATGAATATTGAATATATTTTCCAAAAGTATATATTTATACAGATTAGTTTCTCAAACTAAAGATGGATATTTGCCATTGAATGGTGTTGAGAGGTGAGGGGTTGGCTATCATTTTTAAACAGCAGAAACCACTGTTATCTGACCTGCCCAGGATTGTTAAATACTACATGCTCTGCAGTTGATCTCCCTCTCACCACAGGAAATCTTGTTTTCTGTAAAGTTTATACTTGAAGTCCAACAGAAAGTCCAAAATATTTATAGAAAAATGTAGACTCATGAGCAACCAAAATAAACAATATCACTGATAGGAAGTCTCAAACAGTCTTGCCATGACATATATTTCTTGTTGTTGTTGTTATTTAGTCACAAAGTCGTGCCTGACTCTTTTGTGACCCTGTGGACTGTAGCCTGCCAGACTCCTCTTTCCATTTGATTTCCCTGGCAAGACTACTGGAGTGGGTTCCTATTTCCTTCTCCAGGAGAACTTTGCAACCCAGGGATCGAACATATGTCTCCTGCATTGGCAGGCAGATTTTTTAACACTGATTTTTTAGATAGCCTGATGTCTTAGACAATTTGAAGGGCCAAAAGTAGATCATATATGGCTTAGATTTAGATCATGTCAAATATGGTAAAAAGGAAAGTGACTGAGTCACACTGAGAAATCCTTTTGTTGGGCAAATAAGGTAAACATAGAATATGAGAAAAATATAGAACATACTGTTTGATGCTATAAAGATGAGATAAAGAATGAAGCTATTGCTTGAAATTCCTGGTCAAGGAGCTTCATATCTTGTATTGATCATCACCATTTTGGCTCCTTCTAAACCTTTGCTTCTGAATGGTTTGAGGATTATGGTGACTGTGGCATTGTAGAGGAACTATAGCATTTTAAAAACGATGCTAACAAAATGAACTTTACAATGGGGTTACAGTTAAAGAAGATGTGATCCTTTTTGTAGGAAAATGAGACACATGTAATCATCACAGAAGCAGTAGCTTTTCTGAGAAACATCTTGTCTGTCTACATTACAACAACCTCACATGGCTTAATATTAAAATAAAACTTGATTAGCTGCATGCCAGCTCTTGCTAGGCTTGGCTTCTGGCTTGGTACAATCATCCATTCTTTCTTACTGGCTAAAATTCAACCACTTCTTTAGAACAAGTGTAAGTTCTGTTTAATATATTTTCTTAATTCCTTTAAAATATATTGATCATTTTCTTCAGAATAATTAAAGCAATTATTATTGTATTGCCAGAACTAATTTATTTTGACTGAGATATATAACTTATATGGGTTTCTCAGATGGCTTTAGAACCCACCTGCCAATGCAGGAGACATGAAAGACAGGGGTTTCATCCGTGGATCATGGATTGGGAAGATCCTCTGGAGGAGGGCATGGCAACCCACTCCAGGATTTTTGCCTGGAGAATCCCATGGACAGAGGAGGCTGGCAGGCTATAGTCCATAGTGTTGCAAAGAATCAGACATGACTGAAGTGACCTAGCATGCACACACACATATCACTTAAATACTGATGTCTTACATTTTTGCCATTCATGAATAATATGAATATGCCATGAGTTAGGGCTTCCCTCATGGCTCAGACAATAAAGAACATGCCTGCAATGTGGGAGGGAGACCTGGGTTTAATCCCTGGTTCAAGAAGATCCCCTGGAGAAGGGAATGGCTACCCACTCCAGTATGTTTGCCTGGAGAATTCCATGGACAGGGGTGCCTGGTTGGGTACAGTCCATGGTGCCACAAAGATTCAGGTGCAAGTGAACCACTAATACATTCACACCTTCGGTTTCACCATGAGTTTATACCAGTCCACTTAAGCATTAAGAGCGCTACACCCAAATTATCTCACTAGCAGTATAGCTTGCTTCCATAGATACACAAAATAACCTTTGTTGAAAGAATAAATTTGCTAATTAATATTAAATGCAAGCTCATGTACCTTGCATTTGTCCCTTTGATTGTGGAATAGGAAAATTTGCCCTTTTGAATTATGAAGTTATACTCCAAGCCTCTGTATTTCTGGTAGTAATTTGTATAACTTCTTTTGATTTTTTTATATAAGAATGTTTTGTTTTTATTTAATATGTTTTCAGATAATGTTTGACCTGTATACTTTACTCCAGTAGCTGATGAGGAACACGGAAGCCTGACAGTACATGGAGTCATAAAGAGTTGGACATGACTGAGTGACTAAACAAATATACTTTGTTAAATATATTTAATTAATCATCTTCTCTTGAAAAAATATTTTAGAATGAATATTCTATATAAAATAAATTGAGACTCCTAATAAAGTAAATAATAAATTGTGTTCTATACTCTTCATAATAAAAAAGTCATAAAATTTGGAGGGAAAAAAGTTATCCACGTCATAGTGCAGACCCACATGATGGGTAATGATTTACGTTTTTCATAATGATTACTTTAACAGTTTTCTATTGCTATGTAATACATTATGTTACAGAAATAGGAAATAATGTTTTAAGTTATAAACCATCAATTAACTTTTCAAAACTAAAAATCAGTTATCCTTGCACTCAGAAATACAAATCAAAATTTTATAAGTTTTCTGAAGCTCAATCTTTGTTAACTGATAATCCTATACTAATAAAAATATTATTTGGAATGTAATCTTAAGTATAGTTATGATGGACATAGTCTCACTGTGTAAAATAAACCATTGATCTTATATTGAGTTTTAGGGAAGAATTTCTGGGGGGTTGTATTTCTTAGAGAGGCTGAAACAGGTTTAGGAAAGCCTTAGAATCATGTTCTCTGTTGATTACAGAGACAAGAGTAAGTTGTCAGCAGTCTTTATACCATGTCTATTGGAGTCGCAATAGTCAAACAGGATTAACGACTAAACCACCACCACCCCTGGAGTGTTATTGTTCAGTCACTACATCATGTATGACTGTTCGCAACCATATGGACCGCAGCACTCAAGCTTCCCTGTCCTTCATTATCTCCTGGAGTTTGCTCAAACCCTTGGGCATTGAGTCTGTGCTGCTATCCAACCATTTCATCCTTTGTAGCCCCCTTCTCCTGCCCTCAGTCTTTCCCAGTATCAGGGTCTTTTCAGTGAGTTGTCGTGCCATCAGATGGCCAAAGTATTGGAGCTTCAGCTTCAGCATCAGTCCTTCCAGTGAATATTCAGAATTTATTTCCTTTAGGATTAACTGGTTTCATCTCCTTGCTGTCCAAGGGATTCTCAAAAGTCTTTTCCAGCACCACAATTCAAAAGCATCAATTCTTTGGCACTCAGCCTTCTTTATGTTCCAGCTCTCACATAGTACTTGACTAGTGGAAAAACCATAACTTTGATTATAGTAAGTCTAATGCTTAATACTTATCTTTCAAAGTATAAGACTGTCACTGATAGACTTCCCTTGAAAGTATGCTCACAGAATTGTTGATTGATTAGAGTGGTTTAAAACCAGATTTGAAAAAGTTTAACTCAAATAAGACTACCAGAAACTCTGGAGCTTTAACCCAATATTTCCTAAATTCAAACAACAAAATTTAAATAGGAAAACAAATACTGACTACTTCAAAAGTCTGTCTATAATAAGCAGATTGTTTTTATTTTGAGCTTACATACTTCTCTGCAACTCACATATAATATTAAACCTTATTCAGCATGAAGTGCTAGCAGTGATTCCAGCTTTCATCTGATTGGTCAAAAGAAAATCCAGGCTATTTAATTATAAGAAAGTAAAAGCTAGTCCTTTATGTCCCCATGGCAAGGTCCCATTTATTATGTCAGCCAAAATAAAAAATATATTTTTGAAGACACTATAAAGTTATTTAATTCCTATAGGTGGGACCACTGTTTTCAGGTTTCTCTTTCTACATGTTAATACTCCAAAGAAGTCTTGTATCCCTTTGGACTTTCTGTAAAAGAAGAGTTAACTGAAAATGTTGGAGAAGAATATACCTGATAGTGTTTGAATTAATATGTCTGCATAACAATTAGCCTTAGCTATGATTAGAAAATGAAGGAACTATTTATCATACATGATAAACATACACACACTCTAAAAATCCAGGAAATGATAAAAATGTCACTAATTTTAGTGGATCAGTGGAGTATTTTCCCTATATACTGTCACAATAAAATGTTGATGTATATTATACCTTTAAAATATCTGTGTTATCCTTTTTCAGAGCAAAGATATAGGTTTTTTCATGTTTGTATTGTCTACAAGGAATATTGTTATTTGGAACAGTAGTATAATACCAGTTGTACTATTCTTTAAGTTGTCTATAGTAACATAGGTGTGAGAGACGAATTATAGATCTAGTTTTAATGGTCCTTCATAAATTTAAGCGTTATTTGTGGTAACATGATTGTGATAGACTAAGTCATAAATGTATGACTTTAAACAGGAGGAAAAATATGATGAAATGCATAAATAACAGTGTTTAAAGAAAACTGTGATAATCAGAGATTCTAATATTTAGAATAATGTTCTGACAAGTTTGGGAAGAAATAGCCTTATGTATGTTTATGCAGCTACATGCCTGTTTTGAAAATCTGGTAGTCCATGAATATAAATATCAAACAGAATCCTGACCTCTGTAGGAAATTTCTGTCCCTCTTACTGAGATTTAAAAAATATTCTTAATCAAGGCCTGAACTTGATTCTTTTATTTAGTTGCTAAGTCATATCTGACACTTTGTGACATGCCAGGCTTCTCTGTTCATGGGATTTCTCAGGCAAGAATATTTTAGAGTGGGTTGCCATTTACTTCCTGACCCAGAGGAGAATGAGATTTTCCTGACCAAGAGATTGAACCTATCTCTCCTGCATTGGCAGGTGGGTTCTTTACAACTGAACCACCAGGGAAGCCCAAATTTGATTCTATACTTGGTTTTAAATTTAAAGCATGTAGGACTGCATTCTGGTAAAACACTAAAAGTGCTTAAAAATTAGTGAGATATATTAAAATTAAATAATTGAAGGTGATGAAAATAAAAATAATGGAGGGGTAAATTGCATCCAATTGTTATGCTAAACAAAAACCAACTAGACTCAGATGCACTTCTGAAAATTATGACTGGTGAATATATTAATTAAGCTGAAATATAAGATTAAGTTGTTTTGCAGCTGTATGTATTTCATTCATAGGAAGTCTTTTTAATTCCTAAATACAGTTAGAATTTCTTAACATAAATGGGAATTTGAAAATGTATCCTATGAGGAAAAGAAATGCTGTTTCCTTAGCAACAAAAATTATGTTCAGAAAACAGTTTAACATATAATAGCCTTATTTCATTTGCTGTCATGCTCATCAGAACTGCATGCTTGAAAAGCTAAATTAGGAAACTTAATTAGAAGAAAGTTGAAATAAATGTTTTTATTCATACAAAATAACTAGGAAAAATATGGCATATTTGTGTGCTGAAACTACTGAGCAGCTCCTTGATAGAAGATGCATTACTCTTTTTGAAAAAATGATGTAAGCATATAATAGTCTGTGGCTAACCCATATAAGATAAAGTTAAATTTTAATTTTAGGTAGTTTTTTAAAATTTAAAAAAACTTGAAGAAGACCTTTTTTCTAGAAGCCTAACTTTTGGTTTGTTTTATTTCATCCAAATTCATGGGTTAATTATGTCTAGAAATCTCCAAGTATGTGGTCTTTGACCAAATTTGCACACCTATATTTGATTCAACTCGGGAAAGGCAATGGCACCCACTCCAGTACTCTTGCCTGGAAAATTCCATGGATGGAGGAGCCTGGTAGGCTGCAGTCCATGGGGTTGCTAAGAGTCGGACATGATTGAGCGACTTCACTTTCATTTTTCACTTTCATGCATTGGAGAAGGAAATGGCAACCTACTCCAGTGTCCTTGCCTGGAGAATCCCAGGGACGGGAGAGCCTGGTGGGCTGCTGTCTCTGGGGTCGCACAGAGTCAGACATGGACTGAAGCGACTTGGCAGCAACAGCAACATTTGATTCAAATATACTAAATATTAAATTCTAGAGAATTTAAAATTACATCTATACTTATTGTGAATAGAAAACTTAGCTATTTATACTTAACTATGAAAAAAGGAAAGATATACCCATCTGAATGCAGAGTTCCAAAGAATAGCAAGGAGAGAGAAAAAAGCCTTCCTCAGCAATCAGTGCAAAGAAATAGAGGAAAACAACAGAATGGGAAAGACTAGAGATCTCTTCGAGAAAATTAGAGATACCAAGGGAACATTTCGTGGAAAGATGGGCTCAATAAAGGACAAAAATGGTATGGACCTAACAGAAGCAGAAGATATTAAGAAGAGGTGGCAAGAATACACAGAAGAACTGTACAAAAAAGATCTTCACAACCAAGATAATCACGATGGTGTGATAACTCACCTAGAGCCAAACATCCTGGAATGTGAAGTCAAGTGGGCCTTAGAAAGCATCACTATGAACAAAGCTAGTGGAGGTGATGGAATTCCGGTTGAGCTATTTCAAATCCTGAAAGATGATGCTGTGAAAGTGCTGTACTCAATATGCCAGCAAATTTGGAAACCTGGACAGTGGCCACAAGACTGGAAAAGGTCAGTTTTCATTTGAATCCTAAAGAAAGGCAATGCCAAAGAATGCTCAAACTACTGCAAAATTGCACGCATCTCACATGCTAGTAAAGTAATGCTCAAAATTCTCCAAGCCAGGCTTCAGCAATATGTGAATCGTGAACTTCCTGATGATCAAGCTGATTTTAGAAAAGGCAGAGGAACCAGAGATCAAATTGCCAACATCCGCTGGATCATGAAAAAGCAAGAGAGTTCCAGAAAAACATCTATTCCTGCTTAATTGACTATGCCAAAGCCTTTGACTGTGTGGATCACAATAAACTGTGGAAAATTCTGAAAGAGATGGGAATACCAGACCACCTGACCTGCCTCTTGAGAAATATGTATGCAGGTCAGGAAGCAACAGTTTGAATTGGACATGGAACAACAGACTGGTTCCAAATAGGAAAAGGAGTACAACAAGTCTGTATATTGTCACCCTGCTTATCTAACTTATATTCAGTGTATATCATGAGAAACGCTGGACTGGAGGAAACACAAGCTGGAATCAAGATTGCCAGGAGAAATATCAATAACCTCAGATATGCAGATGACACCACCCTTCTGGCAGAAAGTGAAGAGGAACTAAAAAGCCTCTTGATGAAAGTGAAAGAGGAGAGTGAAAAAGTTGGCTTAAAGCTCAACATTTAGAAAACGAAGATCATGGCATCCGGTCCCATCACTTCATGGGAAATAGATGGGGAAACAGTTGAAACAGTGTCAGACTTTATTTTTCTGGGCTCCAAAATCACTGCAGATGGTGACTGCAGAAAGACACTTACTCCTTGGAAGGAAAGTTATGACCAACCTAGATAGCATATTCAAAAGCAGAGACATTACTTTGCCAACAAAGGTCTGTCTAGTCAAGGCTATGGTTCTTCCTGTGGTCATGTATGGATATGAGAGTTGGACTGTGAAGAAGGCTGAGCACCGAAGAATTGATGCTTTTGAACTGTGGTGTTGGAGAAGACTCTTGAGAATCCCTTGGACTGCAAGGAGATCCAACCAGTCCATTCTGAAGGAGATCAGCCCTGGGATTTCTTTGGAAGGAATGATGCTAGAGCTGAAATTCCAGTACTTTGGCCACCTCATGCGAAGAGTTGACTCATTGGATAAGACTCACTCATGTGAGCCTCAGTGAACTCCGGGAGTTGGTGATGGACAGGGAGGCCTGGCGTGCTGCGATTCATGGGGTCGCAAAGAGTCGGACACGACTGAATAACTGAGCTGAACTGATGGTTGGCATAAGCTACATGTTGCTGTTAAACACTTAAAATGTGACTAGTGTAAATTGAGACAGCCTGTAAGTGAAAATATGAACTTGATTTAAAAATTAATGTGAAGAATAAATAATATATAAAATATATGATTAGTATTTCTGTTTATATTTTATATATTCATGAAACACATATATAAATATATTTCTTTTATATGTTCATTTTACATACACATTGTAGCATTTAAATATTGGGTTATGTTGACTATTATTAAAATGAATATCAATGGTCTTTTAAATGTTGTGTCATACATAAATATGATTTTGATAAATTACAAATATATAAAATTTACACATGTGGCTCAGTTTGTGTATCATATTACATTTTTGTTGAATAGCAGTATTCTAAATAGTCTCCTGGGCTTTCCGGGTGTCTCAGTGGTAAAGAACCTGCCTGCAGTGCAGGAGACCCTGAGACGCATATTCTATCCCTGGGTTGGAAAGATCCTCTAGAAGAGAAAATGGCAACCTACTCAAGTAGTCTTGTCTGGAAAATCCCATGGACAGAGGAGCCTGGTAGGCTACAGTCCACAGGGTCACAAAAAAGTCAGACATGACCGAGTGACTAACCACAGCAATAGGTAGTGTCCTATCTAAAATGATTTTTAAAGCAGAGATACATAGGCAAAATAATGACTTCTCCAAAGCTGTCCACATTCTAAACCCTAGAACCAGTGACTATGGCAAAGGGATTTTGAAGATGTTAGTAATGTTAAGGATCTTGATAACTCTTGATTATCAGGGAGATCCCAACATAATGATATGAGTCCATAGAAGGAAAAAAACAGAAGTATTAGTAGACTGCTTGGTGTATGGTAATTAGTTACAGTAGTTATAGAAATCTAATATAAGAGAAAACATTGGCCCTTTTTTTTTTTGCTTTCCTAATATTCAGATATTCATTGGCAGCCTCTTATAATACTTGACTTTTAATTATATCTTATTCAACACCTTTTAATATATATTCAAATTTATAGTTTTGGTTATTCAACAGATAGAACAAAGAGTAATAAGAGAAGAAAGAAAAGGTAAAGGGGCAGGAGAGGAAAAGGAAGGAGAGGGAGAACAGGAAGGGGAGGAAGGAAATATGAAGTAAGGAAAGAAAGAAGATAAGGAAAAAAGAAGGAAGGAGAGAGGAGAGGAAGGATGGGAGAAGAGATTAAGTAGAAAATAAATCTTATACTAGAACAAGAATACACTACTATCCAGAAATAAACCTCAACATTATATGAGGTTTAACCTAAACTGAGTTTTTAAAAATCTCCGACTTCAGTCAAGTATTTTACTTTTAACTATACATTTGCATTCTCTAGTATTCTTGCCTGGGAAATCCCCTGGACAGGGAATTTTGGTGGCTACAGTCCACCAAAGGGCTGCAAAGAGTCAGACACAACTTATAGACTACACCCATACATATTATTACCATGATGTATAATACTCTTTCTGTCTTACCTTTAGGAAAGTATATGTTACACATACTTTAGGACTCAGTTAAGTCTCAGTGGTTTCCTACTCTCTGCAGCCCCATTGAATGCAGCACCCCAGGCTTCCCTGTCAATCACCAACTCCGGGAGCTTACTCAAACTCGTGTCTATGGAGTCAGTGATGCCATCCAACAATTGCATCCTCTGTCGTTCCCTTCTCCTCTCACCTTCAATCTTTCCCAGCATCAGGGTCTTTTCCAATGACTACATTCTTCAGGTAGCATCTTATTCAATATCTCATAACATCTAAATGCAATAAATTAACAATTTATTATAATTTTGTTCACTACCAAAAAGGAAAGAAAAGGAATCTATTAGAAATGTAAGAGTCACTGATTATAATATTTTTTAATTTAAAAATATTTTTTGCTTTTTATTCTTTGTCTCTTCCATAAGCAGGCATGCTTCATGAAGGGAAGGGATTTTGTTTTGTTTTGCTATAGTATCTCCAGTGTCTGTAAATAGGGACTATTTTTAAATGGGTGATTCAAATTTCTGCCAAAATCATTTGCTCTCTCCTTTATATACCTATTGAGTAAAGGATTCTTAAAGGAATAAAAGAGCATGCTTTGCAGCAAACATTAATTTATCAGCATATAAGATTTTTTAAAATGGTTTTTGAAGCTCTTGGTTTTAATAAATTCTCAGAGAAAAACCCAAGGTATGCGCATAGGCTCAGGGTTTAATCAAGCAATGAAACCTAGAACCTGAGTAAGCCATTGCTTTTACACATTTTGCAATCCTTCACAGATTGCTTTGGCTTTATTTTATTTTCACTCTCTTCGTGGACAGGAAGAGCACTGATAGCATCTACTGGTGAGTATTTGAGCATTTACTCATGTCCATCCTTGACTGTCATAGACAATGTGGTACTGTGTCACAGCTTTATAAAATTAAAAAAAAATCATAACAGAAAGATTGATGGGATAAGCTATAGTTCCTATTGTTGCTGCAGTGCTCAAGGCCCTAATAGTCATCTACTTCCTTAGCACTCATTCTAAACTTCTCTTTCTTGATTATCACTTAAGTTGGTATTGGTACTTGCCCAAAAGGGAACCAAGGCCTTCATTCCTGAGGAATTTTAACTCTCTGTTTCTGTGAAAATATTCTTTAAGAGATTTGGTAAATTTATGCTTTGTATTACATTGCGGTTGCTTAAATTATATATTCATAATCTATACACAACACTGAAGCACTAAGAGGTACCTTAGTCAATCCTCCTGTACTCTAGATTTAATATTCTAATTATATCACAATGATCAGATCTATTTAGGATGACACGACCAGTCATTTTTCAAGAATAGTAGCTCTTTAATTTGCCTAGCATGGGACTCCTAAATTATTCAGGCAGCACCTGTACATTTACACATAGTTAAGCCATTCAAGGCAGATTTCCACCCCTTCAGGAAACACTTGGCTTCTAATCCTTCCATCTAAAGTTGTAGAGATGGGAAGCACACGCCTCTAAAAGAGTCTTCATCATGATGGAGAAAGAGGCCATTCCTACTTCTAAACTCTGTTTCCTGAATCTGTGCATTCTGCCCATTGGGGACACATTATTTGATGGCTATCAACACAACATATGGGCTTCCCACATGTTTGATCATAGTGGGATCAAAGCAGTAGAGGCAGGTTTGATCCCTGGGCCAGGAAGATACGCTGGAGAAGGAAATGGCAACCCGCTCCAGTATTCTTGCCTGGGAAATCACATGGACAGAGGATCTTGGTGGGCTATAGTCCACAGGTCACAAGAAGAGTCAGACATGACTTAGTGACTAAACAAAAACAAGACAACAACAAAAAGTATATACTATATATAGAACCACAGACTGGCTGGGGTTTATCCCTAAGCTGAAACATTAGCTGCATCAAAGAAATAATTCTAACACTTTGTTAGGATAGCAATTTCCAGGTGATTTGTTATATGATTTGACCAAAAGATATTTTAGTTATATATCTGATGTCACAAATCCTGTGATGAAAAGCGAGTCCCTTGATCTAAGGTGATGTTGTAAGTAATAACATATTAATAAATCAGATGTTGTGTGAGCATATAGTAGTGGTTCTGGCCAAGGGCCTGTTGCTGGTTAATATCAATGTCTGGCATATGTATTATCTCTCCATAAGGGTATTATGCTTCCTCTCTTGAGTAGAAATTATCCAGTTTAATCAACTTGTTCAAAGTGGCAGCATAGTGTCCTCAAGCTTGGGCCACATGCCAAGAGCTTAGCTTCAGTATCTGTATTTGACTGCTCATTAAGCAACAGCAATAGATAGATGAGTCCTAGCACTGGGCCTGTCAGAACCTACATCTTGCCATCAGATTACTATAGCCATTGGTCTCTTATGTTCCCACTGGTGATAGAAAAAAAGAGAACAGAATAGTTAGTTTTCACTGTGAAAGTCGTTCTGTATTTTTGGTTGTTTAGTATCTTATATGTGGAGGATGTGAGAGATGATGATTCACATATTTTGTATCTGTTTTTATGAATGCCTTTTCACCTTGTACCCAATATTCCAATTCCAACCAAAATTTCCAGGACTCTATATATATTCCTATGTAAGACCATACCTATTTTCACATAAAATTTATAACTTGGAATACTGCTTAAATATCCATTCACTGGAATAATTCTCTTTAACCACTGTCTTTAAGGCCAAACTGTGTTATGGTAGCTTTCAGTTACTGTTACTGTTTCATTAACATATTGATCTGAATCATCTCTGAACAAAGCCTTCACATTTTCCTCTTCTGTCAGCTGGTCATAGCAATCATCTCCACTCTCAAAAAAGTTATAGATGTGAACTTAGGGAGAGGTATTATGTCAGTAAATAAAAGTATTGAATAACAAGTGACAAAGAGATCTAGATCTCCTCTTGTGTTCTTTACATTTCATTAGACCTGAATTCAGATATATCAATCATATTTTATGATATGGTGGATCAGACACTACCTACTTCATGATATGTATGTCTGGTGATACAGACACTTGATATACCATTGTTTCTTTTTCAGTACTTCCTTGTGTAAATAGACAAGAAGATACAAGTGGGCCTCCTTGTGTCTTGTGTTGAGATTCTCCTACAAGGGATTTCCAGAGGCTCAGCATACTACATTTGATTTCTGCTATAGTAGATGAAGATGGCCCTCGTATTTATTGTCTCTTATCTACTTTGCAACCACATAAAAGTTACTTTTTAAAATTCATGTAACAGGTAAATCTATATTAACTAACATTATTCCCATATCCAATATCACTTTACTCTTCATTTTCCTGTTTTTTACTTTCTAACTTCTATCAAATTTATGTTTATAATTTCTTGTCAAAGTCACTGATTATTCTGTATATTAATATGTAAAGAGGGTTCAGTGCAATTTCTGTATTTTATATTTTATTCTCTGAGTTCAGAATTTCTTACCCTTTTAGATCATTCAAAATATATTATTTTTAGTTCAAAAGTAAAATGGATTTTCCAACATTCATTGGCTGTATTTTACTATATTATCTGCTGGTATGAAGCTGGGTGGTCTCCCTAGTGGCACTAGTGGTAAAGAACCTGCTTGCCAATACAGGAGACACAAGAGAGGTGGGTTTGATCCCTGAATCAGGAAAAACCCCTGGAGAAGGGTATGGCAAACCATTTCTCAGTATTCTTGCCTGGAGAATCCCATGGACAGAGGAGCCTGATGGGCTATGGTCCATGGGCTCACAAAGAGTTGGACATGACTGAAGTGGCTTCACACATACACACACACACACACACACACACACACACACACACACACACACACAGTAGAAGAAAGAATATTTACAGTTTGGGAAGAAGTAAACCAGAATTGTTACTCTGCAAATATATTATTTTGCATAAATTGTAATATTTTTTTCACACTTCTAAAATGAAAAATTTAGTTAAGAGGATTTCTAATTGTTTCCAGTCCTATATGACTTTAAACCCACTGCAGTATTCTTGCCTGGGGAATCCCATGGACAGAGAAGCCTGTTGGGCTACAGTTCATGGGATTGCAAAAAGTTAGACAAAACTGAGCAACTAACCACACACAAATCAAATTAGGCTGCTAAATCTAATTTTATATTATCCTAGTTAGCTTCTAACTAATTAGCAGCATTAAGTTTTCAATCATTTGGAATTCCAAATAGTTCCACAAAATAAATTATATATTAAATATGCTTCTCTATTTTAACCATTTTTATTGAGCTATCAACTACCTAGATTATCCTTATCTTTACAGATAATTCTAGAACTATGGAACTTCTGTTGTATATAGTATAAATAGCAGGATATCTTATACTAAATTTGGCTCAGAGACCTATCTTGCTTTTTTAAGCATTTTGAGACACCTGATATACAACTGAGCAGTACTCCTGAATTGTATGCTAGATCTAAAATATGTAGAGGCCTTCAAAGCCCTGTGCTGCTTTTTGAGAAGACAAAGTGTAGGATGTTCATGACTTGTTCTTTTTCTTGAATGAAATAGTTCTGTATGTCCCCAGACATTAGACAACTACAGCCCTCACAAATGTCATTGGGAAAGAACCTGATGCTGGGAAATATTGAGGCCAGGAGGAGAAGGGGTGACAGAGGATAAGATACTTGGATTGTATCACCTACTCAATGGATATGAATTTGAGCAAACTCTGGGAGATAGTGAAGGACAGGGAAACCTAGTGTGCTGCAGTTCACGGGGTCACAAAGAGTCGGACATGACTGTGAATGAACAACAACATCACAGGCCTCTGGATAGTTAGGGGTTTAATCTCCCACCTCAGACATGCATTTATCTTATCAGAAAGTCCAGAAGAGTTGTCACTTCTTGCTTATCAGTTCTGAATTATCACCAATAAACAATTGGCTTAACAGGAAAAATAGTAATCCTAATCTTAAATTTTTATCCTGTTAAAAAATAATGTTTATTTTAAGTGAAAGGTTTTTCCAGTTTATTTAAAATTTTGCTTACTTTAGTGGAAACATTCTTTCCATCTCAGAGCAATGGTTTCTTATTTGGTCATGGATTACTTTTTATTTTACCCCTTGGAATGCTTTATAGGAATTAAGTTTATGGATTTGCCTTCAATTTAACCCTTGTACCTAAAGATATTTTGCTGTGGAAATGAGTTTGCAGATGCTTGATGAGAAACTCTTGCCTATACAAAATACAAATCTAATCTTAGTACAAATGGCCACTAAGGCCATTATCTTGACAAAACTTCCCATTATTTAAAGCACAGTTTCTTTGTTGTATAAAGTTTCTTATATACAATATTTGGTTGGAGGTACTATTCTCATCCATCTTCATATATGCAATTCACTGAAGCGGGAAGCATAGGATATAGACTTTTGTCATTATTAGTACTTTATCTGTGATGAATAACTCACCCCCCCAATTGTATATTAAGTAAAGCTGTATTTTATTACTATAGATACATACTATCCCACCAATAAAACACAAATTTGGATCTTTACAAATGCTAACTTGTACCATGCAAGTTAGAGATAAAATAATAGGAAATAAAACAAAGAAGACAGATGGTTTTGTGATGGTATAACTAGAGAAGATTTGAAAGTCAGAGTTAGGTTTAGCTGCATGAAGTAGAGACTTCAGATATTAGTGGATTAACCAAGATCAAAGATTGCTTCCTTTTGTTGTAAAAATATGGAGGTGATATTCCCATGCTTAGGGTGACAGAGCTGTTACACATAATTCTCAGTGTTTCAGATTGTAGGATTCTGGGCCTACGTAGCAAGGGTATGGCTCTCATTTTCAAATGATGTCCAAGGTATATATTGATCTATAACATCTAAATACTTGAGAGGATGGAGAAGAGGTCAGGATGGGCAAAAGATTCATAGAAGCTGTCCAATAAATAAATTTCCCAGGAGCTATCACATAGACATCTTAAATTATATCTCTACTTACCAGAATTTCACCACACTTAGTCACTGGGGAGTCAGGAAAATTTAGTTTTATTCATGTGGCTAATTATTCAGTTAAAAATTGTTTTTCCACAGGGGGAAAATAAAGTCTGTAATTTGGAAATAGAAACTAAAATTTGTAATTACAGTGTGGCCTCAGATATTCTAATCTCTATCATGTTTGAAGCACATAAAAATTCTCAAATAAGTAAATTATACTTAACTCTGAATAGATAGATGTGTTCTTTTCTGATTAGCTATTTATATAGAGGTATAGAGTGAAAAGAAATGTGATGAAGAAATTATTTCATAACAAAAATTCACTCCTTTATTCTTTGTGTTATAGAAGTAGATATAATCTGTAAAGAATGAAATAATCAGAGACTTTCTTTTAAATATGATTCCTCACGTTGACCTATTTGACAGTTGACTGTCTTTATTTTGAAAGACATTCTTTTTAATGTTGAAATCCATATCTAGCCAAATAATCTGCCAAGTAATAAAGATATTTTCAGATGTTTTAATTATAGTAATTTAATTTCCTCAAGAGAATGCACTGGTCATAGAAAACACCCTCTTCCAATAACACAAGAGAAGACTCTACACATGGACATCACCAGACGGCCAACACCGAAATCAGATTGATTATTTGGTTCTTTGCAGCCAAAGATGGAGAAACTCTATACAGCAAAAACAAGACTAGGAGCTGATTGTGGCTCAGATCATGATCTCCTTATTGCCAAATTCAGACTGAAATTGAAGAAAGTAGGGAAAACCACTAGACCATTCAGGTATGACCTAAATCAAATCCCTTACAATTATACAGTGGAAGTGAGAAATAGATTTCAGGGACTAGATCTGATAGAGTGTCTGATGAACTACAGACAGAGGTTTGTGACATTGTACAGGAGACAGGGATCAAGGCCATTACCAAGAAAAACAAATGCAAAAAAGCAAAATGGCTGTCTGCGGAGGCCTTACAAATAGCTGTGAAAAGAAGAGAAGCCAAAAGCAAAGGACAAAAGGAAAGATATACCCATTTGAATGCAGAGTTCCAAAGAATATCAAGGAGAGATAAGAAAGACTTCCTCAGTTATCAGTGCAAAGAAATAGAGGAAAACAATAGAATGGGAAAGTCTGGAGATCTCTTCAGAAAACTAGACACACCAAGGGAACATTTCGTGTAAACATGGGCTCAATAAAGGACAGGAAATTGTGTGGACCTAACAGAAGCAGAAGATATTAAGAGGAGGTGGCAAGAATACACAGGAGAACTGTACAAAAAGATCTTCGTGACCCAGATAATTAAAGTGGTGTGATCACTCACCTAGAGCCTGACACCCTGGAATGTGAAGTTAAGTGAGCCTTAGGAAGTATCACTACAAGCAAAGCTAGTGGAGGTGATGGAATTCCAGTTGAACTATTTCAAATCCTGGAAGATGATGCTGTGAAAGTGCTGCACTCAACATGCCAGCCAATTTGGAAAACTCAGCAATGGCCACAGGCCTGGAAAAGGTCAGTTTTCATTCCAATCCCTAAGAAAGGGAAGGCCAAAGAATGTTCAAACTACCACACAATTACACTAACCTCACACGCTAGTAAAGTGATGCTCAAAATTCTCCAAACCAGACTTCACCAATATGTGAACCGTGAACTTCCAGATGTTCAAGCTGATTTTAGAAAAAGCAGATGAATCAGAGATCAAATTGCCAACATCCATTGGATCATCAAAAAGCAAAAGAGTTCCAGAAAAACATCTATTTCTGCTTTATTGATTATGCCAAAGCCTTTGACTGTATGGATCACAATAAACTGTGGAAAATTCTCAAAGAGATGGGAATACCAGACCACATGACCTGCCTCTTGAGAAACCTGTATGCAGGTCAGGAAGCAACAGTTAGAACTGGACATGGAACAACAGACTGCTTCCCAGTCAGAAAAGGAGTACATCAAGGCTATATATTGAGACCCTGCTTATTTAACTTATATGTAGAGTACATCATGAGAACTGCTGGGCTGGATGAAACACAAGCTGAAATCAAGATTGCCAGGAGAAATATCAATAACCTCAGATATACAGATGACATCATCCGTATGGCAGAAAGTGAAGAAGAACTAAAGAACCTCTTGATGAAAGTGATAGAGAGTGAAAAATCTGGCTTAAAACTCAACATTCAGAAAACTAAGATCATGGCATCCGGTCCCATCACTTCATGGCAAATTAATGGGAAAACAATGGAAACAGTGGCTGACTTTAATTTTGAGGGGGGTCCAAAATCACTGCAGATGGTGATTGCAACCATGAAATTAAAAGACGCTTACTCCTTGGGAGGAAAGTTATGACCAATCTAGACAGCATATTAAAAAGCAGAGACATTACTTTGGCAACAAAGGTCTCTCTCCTGAAGGCTATGGTTTTCCCAGTAGTCATGTATGGATGTGAGAGTTGGACTATAAAGAAAGATGAGCATGGAAGAATTTTGCTTTTGAACTGTGGTGTTGGAGAAGACTTGAGAGTCCATTGGACTGCAAGGAGATTCAACTAGTCCATCCTAAAGGAAGCCACCTGATGCAAAGAGCTAATTCATTTGAAAAGACCCTGATGCTGGGAAAGATTGAGGGCAGGAGGAGAAGGGGACGACAGAGGATGAGATGGTTGGATGGCATCACCGACTAAATGGACATAAGTTTGGGTATACTCCAGGAGTTGGTGATAGACAGGAAGGCCTGGCATGCTGCGATTCTTGGGGTTGCAGAGTCGGACATGACTGAATGACTGAACTGAGCTTAATTGAACTGCTAGCATTTTTATGATTTCTTTCCTTCTACTATTTTTTTTTTTAATTTGTCTTCCAGTTATTTTAGGTGTAAAGCTTGGTTGTCTATTCCATGTTTTTCTTGTTTCTTGATGTAGGATTGTGTTGCTCTAAACTTCCCTCCTAGAACTGCTCTTGCTGCATCCCATAGGTTCTCAGTTGTTCTGTTTTCATTATCATTTGTTTGTAGAATTTTTTAATTTTTTGATTTTAAGGTCTGTTTTTTTCTGATATGAGGATTCCTACTCCAGCTTTCTTTTGCTTCCCATTTGCATGGAACATATTTTTCCATCCTCTCACTTTTATTTTTATTTTTATTTTTTTTTCATCCTCTCACTTTTAGTCCATATGTTTCTTTAGGTCTGAAGTGTGTTTCTTGTAGACAGGATATATATGGGTCTTGTTTTTGATTCATTCAGCCACTCTGTGTCTTTTGCTTGGAGAATTTATTCAATTTACATTTAAAGCAATTATTGATGTATCTGTTCCTATTGCCATTTTCTTAATTGTTTGGGGTTGATTTTGTAGATCTTTTTCTTTCTTTTGTATTTCTTGACCATGTACATTCCTTTAAGATTTGTTGTAAAGCTGCTTTGGTGGTATTGAGTCTTCTTAACTTCTGCTTGTCTGAAAAGCTTTTTATTTCTTTATCAGTTTTGAATGAGATCCTTGCTGGGTACAATAATCTTGGTTGTAGATTTTTCCTTTTCAGTACTTTAAATATATCATGCCATTCCCTTCTGGCCTGAAGAGTTTCTGCTGAAAAATCAGCTGTTAAACATACGGGGCTTCTCTTGTATGTTACTTGTTGCTTTTCCCTTGCTGCTTTTAATATTCTTTTTTTGTATTCAGTCTTTGTTAGTTTGATTAATATGTGTCTTGGTGTGTTTCTCCTTGGGTTTATCCTGTATCGGACTCTTTGCACCTCTTGGACTTGATTGACAATTTCCTTTTCCATGTTGAGGAAATTTTCAACTATAATTTCTTCAAAAATTTTCTCATACCCTTTTTTCCCCTCATCTTCTTCTGGGACCACTGTAATTCAAATGTTGGTGTGTTAGATATTGTCCCACAGGTCTCTGAGACTATCCTTAGTTCTTTTCTTTCTTTTTACTTTTTTTCTGCTCTTCAGAAGTTATTTCCACCATTTTAACTTCCAGCTCACTGATTTGTTCTTCTGCTTCAGATATTCTGCTGTTGATTCCTTTTAGAGTATTTTTGATTTCAGTAATTGTGTTGTTTGTCTTTGTTAATTGATTCTTGCATTTTTTTCCATTTTGTTTTCAAGGTTTTTGATTATCTTTACTATCATTATTCTGAATCTTTTTCAGGTAGTTTACATATTTCCTCTTCATTTATTTGAACGTCTGTATTTCTAAATTGTTCCTTCATTTGTTTAGTATTTCTCTGCCTTTTCATTATTTTTTTTTAACTTATTGTGTTTCAATTCCCCTTTTTACAGTCTTCAAGGTTAAATTCTTTCTTCCTTTTGATTTCTGCCCTCCTAAGTTTGGTCCAGTGGTTTGTGTAATCTTCATACAGAGTGAGATTTGTGCTGAGTTTTTTGTTTGTTTGTTTGTTTTTCCTCTGATGGGCTGAGTGAGGTTGTAATCCAGTCTGCTGATGACTTGGTTTGTATTTTAGTTTTGCTTGTTGTTTAGATTAGGCATCCTGCATGGCATACTGCTGCTGCTTGGATAATGCTGGGTCTTGTATTCAAGTGGTTTCATTTCTGTGAGTTCTCACTATTTGATACTCCCTAGGGTTGGTTCTCTGGTAGTCTAGGGTTTTGGAGTCAATGTTCCCACTCCGAATGTTCAGGGTTTGATCCTATAGGAATGAAGATTCCACAAGTGGTTTGTTATGGCATTAAGAGAGATTAAAACAAATACCCCCAAACGAGAAACCAAAGACGAACCTCAGACAAATGGCAGTTACAAAATTAGGCAAATAATAATTAAAATAATGAAATACACACATATGCATATATACCCATAAGCAAAATCAAAACAATCCAACAAAAATAAAGTACAATAGATTGACCCGGAGCACAAAGGAAACCAAAAATTATATCTACCAGTTAAGAACAAGTCTAACTAAGGCACAAACTGGAAAACAAAACTAAAGCAAGTTGCCAATTGGGGAAAAAAGCAATGAAAATAAAACTAACAAATATATTGAGAGAAGAGGAGAGAAAGTAAAGAAAAAAGAATAGATATGCAAATTTAAATAGAGGTAGATCGTCTGTCAATTCAGTCACTCAGTTGCTTCCAACTCTTTGCAACCTCATGAACTGCAGCACGCCAAGGCTTTCCTGTCCATCACCAACTCCCCCAGACTACTCAAACTCATGTCCATTGCCTTGGTGATGCCACCCAACCATCTCATCCTCTGTTGAGAGATAAATAAAGAAGATTTATATAGATAAAAGGTTAACTGCAAGGGGAAAAGAACAGTGGGAGAAGCAAACAAAGGAATAAATGTAGAAAAATAATAATAGTTTTTAAAATTAAATATTAAAAGAAAAATTAAAAAAAATTAAAAGAAAAAATAGAAAAACAAAAAGTAAAACTTCACAGAACTGCAAAAGTGCAAAGTAGAGGCAGAGGTTTATGACAACAATTAAAAATGTGACTGAGGAAAAAAAAGGCTCATAAATTTAATTAGATTTCATAGTGCTAGTAAAATCAGCAACTACAACAGACAGTGGGGGGAAGAAAAAAAAAATCCAAAAGAATCTACAGAACAAGTGAAACCATAAGAAATTTCACTGCTGTCAGAGTCCTTTCCCTCTCTGGGAGTCTCAGTCCATCTCACCTCCCTAGGATTCCCTCCAACACTGTGCTGATCTCTGGAACTGTTGTGGAGGCAGCTCAGATTCTAATCTGTTCCTACTCTTATGTGTTCTTGCCTCCAATGTCCAAAGATATCAGAACTAATGCATTTTCTTTTCTGGGAGCTCTCAGTGACCTTTTATATATCCCTTAGACACAGAGTCTGCCTAGTTGGTACTGTGGATTTAATCTGCAGCTTGTACAGCTGGTGGGAAGGTTTTGGGTCTTCCAGGGAAGCCTCAGGAGCAAACCCCAGTGGACGACCCACATGCAGAGGTGGAAATAAAACAACAATTGAAACCCAGGGGCAGTGTAGCTAAGGAAGAAGACCCTGGGTTTCAATTGTTGTTTAATTTCCACCTCTGCATGTGGGTCGTCCACTGGGGTTTGCTCCTGAGGCTTCCCTGGAAGACTTGGGTTTGCCCCTGTGAGGGCCAGGTTTGGAGGTGGTGTCAGCAGCTTGAGTCACAGGGGTTCTGGCAGCACCAGATATTCAGGGGAGTTTGTGACCAGAGCAGCAGGAAATATAGTGCTTTAAAGGGATATGACAACTACTATTGGCCAATACAGTCCAGTATTCTTGCCTGGAGAACCCCCTTCTCTAACAGAGAACCCTGGCAGGCCACAGTCTACAGGGTCGCAAATGGTTTGACATGACTGAAGCAACTCTGCATGTACAGATGCAAGATTTTTTCTTTTTTTGCCTGTGGCAGCTCTGCTCCAGTTAGAGTTGAGTGTGAAGTTGGCACATATGCTTGGCTTCTGAGGACCCTGGTGGCTAGTGTGCAAGGACACGGACTGCCTCTGTTCCAGGAATTATGGTGCTGAGTCTTTTTTGCATCTCTTTTAGCTGCCGATCTTTCTCTGTAGCTCCACCCCTTCAAGCACTTAGAGGGCTCCCTTCCCTGGAGTCCTTCTCTGTTGTTTGGTGTTTGGGCACATAAAGGGAACCCCTGGCTGGAGTCTTTCTCTGTAGCTCAGCACATCAGGCCCTTAAAGGAGCACCCTGGTTAGGGTCCTACTTGTAGATTGGTGCATCAGGCACTTAAAGGGGCACCTTGGATGGAAGCCTACTCTGTAGTTCAGTGCATCAGGCGTTTGATGGGGCAGCCTCTCTATTGTTCAGCTGTGGACACTGGTATGTGAGAAGAGAGGCTATGGTGAAGGCCCCGCCCCTATGAATGAGAGCAGTACCGCCTTACTTCCATGGCTGCCCAGCTTTCCTCCACAGGCATTTTGCACCACAATCTCCTCCCTCACATCCCTCGATCTGTCTCTCCACAGTCAACAGCAGCCCTTTCCCTGGGATTGCTCCACAATCCCTAAATTCCAGCTCCTAACCACTATGCCTTCCAGGGGACCTGTGTCCCTGTCTGGGGTATGTACAGCTGCAGAAAGGACTGTTTGATTCTCATTCCATTTAGGCTGCCACAGATCAGCTGTTTCACTCCCAGCCTTAAATGTTTCTCCTCTCACTCAGACAATTGTCCTGATGTGGGGAATGGACCCCTGCTTCAGTTCCCACACCCACTGAGGACAGGTCCAATGCTGTTAACACTCCTGTTTTCCCCCCTAATTCCTTTGTCCTATTGAGTTTTACACGGTTCTATATATTCTTTCCTCTGGTCAAGTACTCCTGTCCATTCTCAGCTGGTGTTCCGCGTGCACTTCTGTGTCTGAAAGTGTATTCCTAATGTATCCATGGAGAGAGATATACTCCATGTCCACCTACACCTCCACCATCTTGTTCTGGCAGGCAAATGTTAGTTTTTTGAAAAGATCAATAAATTTTAGCTATTGTGACTGAGGGAAAAAATAGAGACAATACAAATGATTACTACCAGAAGAAAAGTGAGGATATTACCATTGACCCTATAGAAATAAATAATGATTATAAGAAAATGCTATTATCAATTTTATGTTAACATATTAAATAACTTAGAAGTAATGGACAAATTCCTAGAAATACACAGAATTGCAAAATTGATTTAAGAACAATTAGGATTGATAATCACAAAAGATTGCCGAAAACAATGAAAAAAAAAAAACTTACATAAATGGAAAAAATATCCTCTTCCATGGATTGCAAGACTATTATTCAGATGGCAATGCCCCCCATGGCCTGAGAAACCTGTATGCTGGTCAAGAAGCAACAGTTAGAACCCTGTATGGAACAACTGACTGGCTCAGGATTGAGGAAGGACTGTTTATTGTCACCCTATGTATTTAACTTATCCGCAGACACAGAACACATGATAAATGCCAGGCTGGATAAGTTACAAGCTGGAATCAAGACTGCCAGAAGAAACATCAACAACCACAGATATGTGTATGATAACCACTCGAGCGGCAGAAAGTGAAGATTAACTAAAGAACCTTTTGATTAGGGTGAAGGAGGAGAGTAAAAAAGCCGACTTAAAACTAAATATTAAAAAGCTAGGATCATGGCATCTGGCCCCATCACTTCATGGCAAATAGTAGGGGTAAAGGAGAAAGCAGTGACAGATGTCCTCTTCTTGGGCTCTGAAATCACTATGGATGGTGACTACAGCCATGAAATCAGAAGATAATTTCTTCTTGGCAGGAAAGCTATGACAGACCTAGACTGTGTTAAAAAGCAAAGATATCATTTTGCCAACAGAGTTCCATATAGTCAAGGTGACGGTCTTTCCAGTAGTCGCATACAGTTGTGAGAGCTGGACCATGAAGAAGGTGGAGTGTTGAAGAACTGATGCTTTCAAACTGTGGTGTTAGAGAAGATTCTTGAGAGTCCCTCAGACAACAAGGAGATCAAACCAGTCAATCTTAAAGGAAATCAACCCTGAATACTCATTGGAAGGACTGATGCTGAAGCTGAACCTCCAATACTTTGGTCACCAACCAAAGAAGTTGGCGAACAGTGGACTCATTGGAAAAGACCCTGATGCTGGGAAAGATTGAAGGCAGAAGGGGAAGAGGGCAACAGAGGATGAGATGACTGGAAGGCATTACCAATACCTTGGACATGAACTTGGGCAAACTCAGGAAGATGGTGAGGGACAGGAAGGCCTGGCATGTTGTAGTGGGAGACAACTGGGCAACTGAACAACAACACTACCCAAGACAATCTATAAAGTGAATGCAATCTATAAAAATTCTGATGGCCTCTTTTTTTTTTTTTCTGGAAGTGGAATAACTAATCACTAAATTAGTATGGAATTGCAAGGGGCTCCATATAGCAAAAACAATATTGAAAATGATCACATTTAGAAAATTCAACTTCTCAATTTCCAAAGTTTCTACAAAATGTATAATAATCAAAGCAATGCTATAAGTTTAGACATACAGATAGTTAGAATAGAATTGAGAATTCAGAAATGAACACATTTATCAATGGAAAATTTATTTAGGCAAGATAATGCAATGAGGAAAATATCTGTTCAACAAGTGGTTGAAAGAAATAATGGTGGATTCTTACCTTAGACCAAATATGAAAACTAACACAAATAGGATCAAAAATATAAACATACATTCTAAAATTATAGGGCTTCCTTCATAGCTCAGTCAGTAAAGAGTCTGCCTGCAACGCAGGAGACCCAGGTTCAATTCCTGGGTCAGGAAGATCCCCTAGAGAAAGAAAAGACCCATAGAAGAAAATATAATGGAAATTTTCATGACATTGAATTTCACATGGTATATTGGATATGACACTAAAAGGGAATACATTGGACCTCATCAAAATTTAAGAGTTTTTATATCAAAGCAGGTATCAAAAAAGTATCCTGACATGGATGGGAGATAATAAACAACCCATATATCTGATAAGGGTCCAGTACCTAGAATATATGAAAAAATTCTTAAAAGTCAATATAAAAAGACAAACAATTCAGTTTTAAAGATGGGTATGAAGTTCATGAATAGACCTGTCTCTAAAGAAGATATACATTTGCCAACAAGCACATGAAAAAGGTGCTTCTTATTAGTCATTAGAGAAGGAAATTAAAGCCATGGTGATATATCACTTTATACCCACTAGGATCAATATAATTTGAATAAAAAATATAAAGCATAAAATGAGTATTAATGAAGATGTGGAGAAAATAGTGCCTTCCTACTTGGCTGGTGATGATGTGAACTCTTTCAACCATTGTTTTGGAAAATATTTTGGAAGTTTTACATGAAGTAAAACATAGAACTCATATAACCAGAGACCAAAGTCGCAGCATACTTTGGATCATAGAAAAAGCAAGGGAATTCCAGAAAAACATCTTCTTCTGATTTACTGACTGTGCTAAAGCCTTTAACTGTATAAAGAAAGTGAAGTCACTCAGTCTTGTCCGACTCTTTGTGACCCCATGGACTGTAGCCCACCAGGCTTCTCCATCCATGAATTTTCTAGGCAAGAGTACTGGAGTGGGTTGCCATTTCCTTCTCCAGGGGATCTTCCCAAGCCAGAGAGCAAACCTGGGTCTCCCACATTGTGGGCAGATGCTTTACTGTCTGAGCCACCAGGGAATCCCATGTGATCTCACCTTTGACTGTATGGATCACAACAAACTGTTGAAAATTCTTAAAGAGACAGGAATAACAGACCACCTTGCCTCCTTACAAATAAACCTGTATGCAGATCAAGAAGCAACAGTTAGAACTGGACATGGAACAAAGGATTGGTTCAAAATTGGGAAAGGCATACATCAAGGCTGTATTTGTCACCTTGCTTATTTAACTTCTAGGCGGAGTACATCACATGACATGCCAGGCTGATGAAGAGCAAGCTAGAAACAAGAATGCTGGTAGCAATATCAACAACCTCAAATATGCAGGTGATAACATTCTAATGGCAGAAAACGAAGAGGAACTAAGGAGCCTTTTGATGAAAGTGAAAGAAGAGAATGAAAACCTTGCTTAAAACTCAACATTCAAAAAACAAAGATCATGGCATCCTGTCTCATCACTCTACGGCAAATAGATGGGGAAAAAGTGGAAACAGTGACAGATTTTATTTTCTTGGGCTCCAAAATCACTGTGAACTCTGACTGCCATCATGAAATTAAAAGATGCTTGCTCCTTGGAATAAAAGCTATGACAAACTTTGGGAACATGTTAAAAAGCAGAGACATCTCTTTGCCGATAGAGGTCCATATAATCAAACCTATGGTTTTTCCAGTTGTCATGTATGGATGTGAGAGATGGACAAACTCTGGGAGATGCTGAGGGACAGGGAAGCCTGGCATCTTGCAGTCCATGGGGTTGCAAAAGAGCTGGATATGACTTAGCAACTGAAGAACAACAAATAACTCAGAAATTCTACTCTTAGGTATATACTTTAAAAATGGAGTGTGAATAATCAAATGTTTCTACATAATTGTTCATAAAAGCAATAGTTCCAATGGCCAAAATTAGGAAACAATCCAAATGTCCATCAAGCGATGAAAGGATAAAAAATTGATGGCATATACATACAGTGGAATATTATTTATTCATAAAAAAGATGCCATTCTAGTACATGTTGTGGCATGGTTAATCCTTGAATAAAACAAATAAGTGAAAGAAGTCAGGCACAAAGTTTATATGTTATATGATTTCAGTTATATGACTTTTTAAGTATAAGTAAATCTGTAGAGATAGAAAGCAGATTGGTTGTTATCAAGGCCTGAGAAAAGAGAATGGGATGTGACTGGTTAGTGAATATGGCATTGTTTTTTTAGAATAATGAAAATAGTTTGAGACTAGACAGAGATGGTAATTATACAACACTGTAAACATACTAAATTCCATGAGACAACACACGTTGAAATAGTTTAAAATGGGCATAAGTTCATGGTGTACAATATGGTGCCTATGGTTAAGAATATTGTGCACTTAAATAAGAATGGTACATCTTATTTTAGTGTACCTTTTACAATAAAAATGATTAATTTTATGTTAAGTGAATTTCACTTACGTTTTTAGAAATCATTTATTTTGCACCCCTCTTTCTGTTCATAACTAGTCCCTATTATATGAATTTGAGCATTTGAATGTTTTCTTTGGCTGTCTGAATCCACCACCAATTGTATTTAGGCAGCTTCTCCATTTTCTTTGTGATTGTGAGAAATAGTACTCTGCCTACCATCTTGCATATGGAAGTGGGGGAAACACCTTCCCCAAACCCCCAGTAGTATGGGGCTGTGTACATAACCAATGTTCATCCAATTGGGTGGTCTACCTTGAAGTCTGAATATTGCTATAGTGAAGTAAAGATCAAAAGGAATACTGGTATTCAGTTATGATCACTGGTGACAGTGTCAATTAATGTTAGCATTCTATAGTAGCGAGGACAACATTTAGGTAGGAATATTTCTAATAAACTATGGTTGTTTATCTACCCCCTTATTTTAAAATTGCCATTATTCATAAATTTCTTACAAATTTAGTATTTCTTCCTCTATTCAAATCCACAAGCCTAAGTTCTTCATTAAATTTGTAGTGTAAGTCTGTGTGTATAGGGGCATGTTATGTAAGTATGTATGTAAACATAAACTCCTACTCAAACTTAGGGTAGCCAAAGTAGGTTTCTGTTGCTTACAACCAAGATCTCTGACAGATTATGTTCATGATTATTTCTTCATAGTTTCTTTATTTGTTTTTCTTTACATACACTGTTAATTCCTAGGTAACAAATGTAGTGCCTTACCACTGAGATGGTTGATCTCCCGGAACTTTGGGAAGGAAAAGGTCTTAGTATTTTAAAATTCATGTCTGACCCTTGTTATTCGCTATGAATCTCAGAAGCAAATTCCATGCATGTAATAGTTTTATTTTTAATATTGGTTTGGGCTTTCTTTAGATGATTTTACACAGTTGCAGGTATAATAAACATATATATATATATATTTTAATACTTTTCAAACAAATATTCTACCACTTGATTTTAGATGATTTTTGCATCATCTTTATCATTCTTTTTATTTCTTCCAGTTTAGTTGAGGTATAATTTACACACAGCACTAAGTTTAAGATAGACAGCATAATTATTTGACTAAAGGTCAGTTTTCATTCCAATCCCAAAGAAAGGCAATGCCAAAGAATGCTCAAACTACCGAACAATTGCACTCATCTCACATGCTAGTAAAGTAATGCTCAAAATTCTCCAAGCCAGGCTTCAGCAATATGTGAACCGGGAACTTCCTGATATTCATGCTGGTTTTAGAAAAGGCAGAGGAACCAGAGATCAAATTGCCAACATCTGCTGGATCATGGAAAAATAAAGAGAGTTCCAGAAAAACATCTATTTCTGCTTTATTGACTATGCCAAAGCCTTTGACTGTGTGGATCACAATAAACTGTGGAAAATTCTGAAAGAGATGGGAATACCAGACCACCTGATCTGCCTCTTGAGAAATTTGTATACAGGTCAGGAAGCAACAGTTAGAACTGGACATGGAACAACAGACTGGTTCCAAATAGGAAAAGGAGTTCGTCAAGGCTGTATATTGTCACCCTGTTTATTTAACTTCTATGCAGAGTACATCATGAGAAACGCTGGACTGGAAGAAACACAAGCTGGAATCAAGATTGCCAGGAGAAAGATCAATAACCTCAGATATGCAGATGACATCACCCTTATGGCAGAAAGTGAAGAGAAACTAAATAGCCTCTGGATGAAAGTGAAAGTGGAGAGTGAAAAAGTTGGCTTAAAGCTCAATATTCAGAAAACGAAGATCATGGCATCCGGTCCCACCACTTCATGGGAAATAGATGGGGAAACAGTGGAAACAGTGTCAGACTTTATTTTTCTGGACTCCAAAATCACTGCAGATGGTGACTGCAGCCATTAAATTAAAAGACGCTTACTCCTTGGAAGGAAAGTTATGACCAACCTAGATAGCATATTCAAAAGCAGAGACATAACTTTGCCAACAAAGGTCCGTCTAGTCAAGGCTATGTTTTTCCTGTGGTCATGTATGGATGTGAGAGTTGGACTGTGAAGAAAACTGAGTGCCGAAGAATTGATGCTTTTGAACTGTGGTGTTGGAGAAGACTCTTGAAAGTCCCTGGGACTGCAAGGAGATCCAACCAGTCCATTCTGAAGGAGATCAGCCCTGGGATTTCTTTGGAAGGAATGATGCTGAAGCTGAAACTCCAGTACTTTGGCCACCTCATGCGAAGAGTTGACTCATTGGATAAGACTCTGATGCTGGGAGGGATTGGGGGCAAGAGGAGAAGGGGACGACAGAGGATGAGATGGCTGGATTGCATCACTGACTCGATGGACGTGAGTCTCAGTGAACTCCGGGAGTTGGTAATGGACAGGGAGGCCTGGCGTGCTGCGACTCATGGGATCACAAAGAGTCGGACACAACTGAGCGACTGATCTGATCTGATCTGATATCATAAAATGATAATAAATTTATTGACCATGTATCAGCTCATATAGATGCAAAATAAAAGGAGAATATATTTTTCCTTGTAATAAGAACTATTGGAAGTTTTATTCTCTTAACAACTTCCATGTATTATGTGGGGTGCTCAGTTGGCTCAGTCATGTCTGACTGTTTGTAACCCCATAGACTTTAGTCCACCAGGCTCCTCTGTCCATGAAATTTCCTAGGCAAGCATATCAGGTGAGTTGCCATTTTCTTCTCCAGGGGATCTTCCTGACCCAGGGACCGAACCTGCATCTCTAGAGTCTCCTGCATTGGGGGGCAGATTCTTTACCACTGTGCCACCAGGGAAGCTCTACTTTCATGCATAAATACCCAATATTCTTAATATACTGAAGAATGAATAAGGTTCTCACTCATCACTAGTATTTTTGATGGACTACAATGGAATTTAAGTTCATTTTTTAAAATGTGTGGTATTTTATAATAAAAAAGTCTGTAAAAATTGATTCCCTGTTGAAAACATTGAATTGGCATTCATGTAGTACCATATTGCAGAGTATGTCACCTAAGACACATTATGTATCACATTGCCAGCAAGCTGACATCTGGTTCATAACTTTTACTGTTGGTTAGTGTGTCTCTTGGTAAAGCATAAATGCATTAAATCAGATACTAAAGAAATATTGATCTTAAGTTCCAAAGGAGGAACACTCAAATGTCAAAGCTATTTTCTGTGTCATTAATTTCTAATTATGTATTTTAAGAAATTAACTGTTTTTATAACAGTAAGTTCAAGTGGAAACTAACAGACTTAAACTGAAATATGTAAAATAACTTTTCAACTGTAAAAATAATATTGCCAGATGCTTTCTTCCCCTGCAAGCAGTGATGAATTTTAGGATTGGCACAATGTTTAGGAACTAGGGAAAAAAGTCATAAAATTATAGAATCACATGTTTTGATTATTAATTATAAGAAAACTATTGTTCTTAATTGTAGTATATGGATTGACAATCAACATAGTGAAACATGCAAAACAGAGTAGGTATTTATGCTCCTTTTTGTCTTCTTCTAGTATCTTATTCCTACTTATTGCAATATATCTAGGTTCTTATATTCCAATAACAGGAACAAGTAGATCTTGTAGGTGAAAATTTTCAGATTATCTATACTAAATTATGCCTACAATTGGTGTTTTGGGAGTATCTCAGAAGAAGCATATTGACTTAAAGTAAGTATGCATAGAACTGTTTAATGTAAATGACAGAACAAATATCAATAGCAACTTGAGAGTAAGTTTATCTAAACTCTTCTGAAATTAACTATACTACTTTCTATCTAAACTCTTCATCCAGAAATTATATTCACCTTAGCATCAATGTTTAATAAACGTGTTTCCATAAACATACCTTAACCAAGCAATTTAAGGCAAAGTAACAGATTTTTGTTGGTGGTAGTGGTACTGCTGCTGGGCTTTTTTTCATTTCTCCATTACTTATGCATGTGGTTACTTGTTCATATGATTAAAAAATGATTCATGTTTCTAGTGATACTGTGTATGAAAGTGATAATTCATTATACTAATAGTATATGTTGGCTTGGAAGAATAGCACTTTGTTTCCTCTTGAAAGACTATGAATCACACTGGGACAGGAACTACTGAGTACACAGGGTAATTTATCAGTTGTTCAGATAATAGCATACATTGGCTCAAATTTCAAATTTGTTCAGTTTTTTATAAGTTATAATTTATCATAAGCACACTAAATACCCAACATTCTAGAAATATTACAATATTCATGGACAAGAGAGAAAATCAGATTTTTCTTAATGTGTTTTTCTTAAATTGTGGACACATTCATTTAGCTTATTGGTTTGGTTTGTGGACAGATGTTGCTGGATAAGAAATATACTTAGAACTTAAAGGATATGATTTAAGGGAGGGCACTGGAGTAATCTGAATTCAGATTTCAACTCTCCAGGTAGTGGTGACTAAAGTAAGTTCCCCAGTTAATACCTACAGATTTAGTATATCTTTATTTATGGCAATGGTCACTTGTATAGAAACTTTGGGGTACTATAAAAATGCAGACTCTTGGACTGAACTATTCTACTTCATCATTATTTCTGGGGAGTGGATCTGGTACTACATTTTAATTAGCACTGCAGTTGAATCTTATACACATTAAAATTTGACAATTATTTACCTAAAGATTTTGTACCTGCATGATATATGATGAATACATATCTATTCATTCATGCTTATGTCAAACTCTCTATCACTCAGATCTGGAACAAATGCTTTCTCTGGGATTACTGTCATTTATATATATATACTTACAGACATAAATGTTTAAAATTTATTACTTTGTGGAAAATCAAGAATTTAGGAATTGTAGAACCACAAGGAGTATGACCTGTTAACTGTCCAATTCCGAGTACTCCATAAAATATGGTAACGATCAGTAAGGGTCAACAACAATATCCAAATAGATCAAAGCAAGTAGTAATGTTCAGAACTAAATGCTGTGATTCTCTATTTATAGTCAAAACTAGGGTGATATGAAACAATATCAAGTAAAACAGAACCCAGAACATAGTTCTTGTCCTCTGATTATGGAGGATAGAATGATATATGACATTGTTACAGCATTTTGAAACCTATAATTCATGATTATGTGGATTAGGCCAACTGTAAAAAAAAAAAAAGTGGAAAAAGTAGGTTGTTTAAAGACAGCATAGACTTTCAGGAGATCCTTAGGTAACTATATAGAGGATTTACATGAAGGATGTGCTTAAATTCTATTGTAAATCTGAAGTTCTTAAACCATCTGATTAAGATTTGCATGGGGTAGTAATCATGTTGTTTAAACTTTAATTAAATGAAGTCTACCTCAGGGGAAAATAAAGAGAAAAGAAACCAGGACTCAGGATGAAGTTATGACACCATGCAATATTAAGAATAAGATATATAAAGTAGACTGAAAACTGGTGACTACATAGGTAGGCGTAAAACCAGGACTGCAATGTGGACAGAAACTAAAGGATAGGAGAGCTTAAGAAGTGGAGGAAGAGGTCAACAGTACTTCTGCTGAGAGGAGTTAGAGAAGACTTAATAGTAATTGGGTAAATAGATTATTAAATAAGGTAAGTTTGTATGTAGTATTTGTATGTATGCATTTCTAAAAATATAATTTAGTCTGCAGCTACACTATATTTTATGAATACATATTTTATACAACATATAGACATCATAGTTAACATATATCTTCAATTTGTTCATATTAAATATATATTGATGCCATTTAAATAATTAGGCATGAAATTATAGTCAAGTAAATTGAGAATCAGTCTTATTTTCACATAGCTACATTTATGCTTACATCAAGTCAGATCAGTTGCTCAGTCGTGTCCGACTCTTTGCGACCCCATGAATCACAGCATGCCAGGCCTCCCTGTCCATCACCAACTCCCGGAGTTCACCCAGACTCACGTCCATCAAGTCAGTGATGCCATCCAGCCATCTCATCCTCTGTCGTCCCCTTCTCCTCCTGTCCCCAATCCCTCCCAGCATCAGAGTCTTTTCCAATGAGTCAACTCTTTGCATGAGGTGGCCAAAGTACTGGAGTTTCAGCTTTAGCAGCATTCCTTCCAAAGAAATCCCAGGGCTGATCTCCTTCAGAATGGACTGGTTGGATCTCCTTGCAATCCAAGGGACTCTCAAGAGTCTTCTCCAACACCACAGTTCAAAAGCATCAATTAGCTTATTTAAAATCAAATAATTTATTTGACATTTTTATAGTTAAATGATTTTCACTGTGGTTTGCTAGGATTGGTAAAGGTTAAGAGAAGTAGACTTATACTATATTAAATGATGGGTAATGGCCATACAGGACTTCTCTGGTAGCTCAGCTGGTAAAGAATCTGCATGCAATGCAGGAGACCCTGGTTTGATTCCTGGGTTGGGAAGATCTGCTGGAGGAAGGCATGGCAACCCACTCCAGTATTCTTGCCTGGAGAAACCCCATGGAAATAGGAGCCTGGTGGACTATAGTCCATGGGGTCATAAAAAGTAGGACATGACTGAGTGACTTTCACTTTCACCTTCAGTGGTCATACAAGTGAATTTCTAAGAAGGGTATCCTATTCAGAAGAATAATGTGACAAAGTTCTGGACATTAAATTACAAAAGGTCTGATAAGGAAAATAAAACTTCTTTATTATAATGTTTTTCAAAAATAAAATGATATTGGAAAAAATACCATTTAAGGAATGACATTTAAGCAATTAAAATTTTTTTTCTTATTAGGATTGAGTGTCACTAATGTATTTTCAGCTATACTATCTGATGAAAAATTATTAGATTTATCTTAAATTTTAAAGGCAGAATGCAGTAGAATGATAAATATTGCCTTTAATGAGAGCTCTTCTATCAAAGACAAGCTTCTTATTTAAATGGACCAAAAAGTGGCTCTGATATGTACTATCATTACAAAGTAAATGTCTTTGTAAAATGTGAATTTGACAGTATATTAAGACACCCTATTAAGCAGTGAAAATATCTATACCCCTTCTCTCATCTATTTGATCTCGGTCTAATCAATAAAGTGATTTATATTTATATCTTTCAAACTTTCATTTCCTATAATAATTTGAGAATAAAGCTCCACTAGAGAGGTTTATTTAATTTCTTTTCAGTGATCATTTAAAGAGTGTCAGAGGCCCAGAAGGGCACATGGGGATTGATAGTACTTAGCCTTTGCCATGTTGCTTTTTCCAATAAATAGGGAAAATTGGATTTTGATTTAGCAATTCAGCTAACCAAAATGGCTAGCTATATTTTTAGTCAAGTAACCAGCAAAATGTTAAGTATACTATTCGTTATTATAATGTTCATTTTTCCATTGTACTGTAATGTTCCTGGCCTTGGCATATTTCTTGAGAGTGGCCGTAGGGAAATTCTTTGTGTTTGGCAGAAGTCAAGAATTTATGATGTGCCTCTTAGCAATACTAAGGCAAATAGTAAAAACTGTTATCCTTAGTGTAGTTCTATCAGGCTAACTCTTGAAACTTATATCTGACTTGAGAGTCTGCTTTACAGTGCAATACTGCTTTTATGCTTCATTTTAACTGAAAAATGTCTGCCCAACACAGATGCAGAAAGATCTAGGATTTCCCTTTGTGAAGTGTTTTAAAAGAGGTCATAAATATGGGTGTGAATTACTATAACCTTGTTAAGCCAGACTGGGTTATGAGATATGAATATCAGCTTCCATTACAATACTGACCTTGAATAAAATCAGTTGCCATTGTTTAGCAGTGAAAAGGTTATGAGTAAAAGTGAGCAATTTAAGACAGTGTAAGATGAATACTTGAACAATAAGTATCTCAGCAAGATGAAAGCATAAAGTTTTGATGAATATTCACAAGAACAGGAAATATGCCAGTAAATATACTGATTCATTCATTTTTGATTAGCAATATATCTTCAGAATTTTATTGAAGCCTTGACTTTGGTCAACTTGGTTCTAAAAGTTAATTAGATATATAGAATTTTGGAACTGGAAAGACTATCATGGATGAAAAAATACTGCCTATATTTAATTTTCTTTAACTTTAATTAATTTTATTGGCATATAATTGATTTATGACATTGTGTTAGTTTCAGGTGTACAGCAAAATGAATCAGTTGTATATAAACATTAGTTCAGTTCAGTTGCTCAGTCATGTCCAACTCTTTGCGACCCCATGGACTGCAGCACTCCAGGCTTCCTGCGTATCACCAATTTCCAGAGCTTACTCAAACTCATTGTCCATCAAGTCAGTGATGCCATACAACCATCTCATTCTCTGTCATCCTCTTCTCCTGCCTTCAATCTTTCCCAGCATCCAGGTCTTTTCCAATGAGTCAGTTCCTTGCATCAAGTGGCCAACATATTGGAGTTTCAGCTTCAACATCAATCCTTCCAATGAAGATTCAGGACTGATTTCCTTTAAGATGGACTGGTTGGATCTCCTTGCAGTCCAAGGGACTCTCAAGAGTCTTCTTCTACATCACAGTTCAAAGCATCATTCTTTGGCACTCAGCTTTCTTTATAGTCCAAATCTCACATTCATATATGACTACTGGAAAAACCATAGCTTTGACTATATAGACCTTTATTGGCAAAGTAATATCTCTGCTTTTTAATATGTTGTCTACGTTGATCATAACTTATCTTCCAAGGAGCAAGCATCTTTTAATTTCATGGCTTCAGTCACCATCTACAGTGATTTTGAAGCCCCAAAATAAAGTCTCTCACTGTTTCCATTGTTTCCCTGTCTATTTGTCATGAAGTGATAGGACCAGATGCCACGATCTTAGTTTTCTGAATGTTGAGCTTTAAGCCAACTTTTTCACTCTCCTCTTTCACTTTCATCAAGAGGCTGTTTGGTTCTTCTTCACTTTCTGCCATAAGGGTGGTGTCATCTGTGTATCTGAGGTTATTGATCTTTCTCCTGGCAATCTTGATTCCAGCTTGTGCTTCATCCAGCCTGGCGTTTCTCATGATGTACTCTGCATAGAAGTTAAATAAGCAGGGTGACAATATATAGCCATAACATACTCCATTTCCGATATGGAACCAGTCTGTTGTTCCATCTCCAGTTCTAACTGTTGCTTCCTGACCTGCATACAGACTTCTCAGGAAGCAGGTCAGGTGGACTGGTATTCTGATCTCTTTAAGAATTTTCCACAGTTTGTTGTGATCTACACAGTCAAAGACTTTGGCATAGTCAGTAAAGCAGAAGTAGATGTTTTTCTGGAACTCTCTTGCTTTTCTGATGATCTAGAGGATGTTAACAATTTGATATCTGGTTCCTCTGCCTTTTCTAAAACCAGTTTTAACATCTGGAAGTTGACGGTTCACATATTGTTGAAGCCTGGCTTGGAGAATTTTGAGCATTACTTTGCTAGCTTGTGAGACGAGTGCAATTGTTCGGTAGTTTGAACATTCTTAGTCATTGCCTTTCTTTGGGATCAGAATGAAAACTGAACTTTTCCAATCCTGTGGCCAGGGCCATGTTTTCCAATCTGCTGGTGTATTGAGTGCTGCACTTTCATATTGAGTGCAGCACAGCATCATCTTTTAGGATTTGAAATAGCTTAACCTGAATTCCGTCACCTCCACTAGCTTTGTTCATAATAATTATACCTAAGGCCCACTTGACATCGCATTCTAGGATGTTTGACTCTAGTGAATGATCACACCATCATAGTTTTCTGGTTCATGAAGGTTTTTTTGTATAGTTTTTCTGTGAACTCTTGCCATCTCTTATTATCTTCTGCTTCTGTGAGGTCCAATACCATTTCTGTCCTTTATTGTATACATCTTTGCATGAAACATTCCCTTGGTATCTCTGATTTTCTTGAAGAGATCTCTGATCTTTTCCATTTTATTTTCTTCCTCTATTTCTTTGCATTGATCACTAAGGAAGGCTTTCATATCTCTCCTTGCTATTCTTTGGAACTCTACATTCAATGAGTATATCTTTCCTTTTTTCCTTTGCCTTTATATTCTCTTCTTTTCACAGCTATTTGTAAGCCCTCTTCAGACAGCCATTTTGCTTTTTTGCATTTCTTTTTCTTGGTAATTATCTTGATCCCTGTCTCTTGTACAATGTCACAAACCTCTGTCCATAGTTCTTCAGGTACTCTGTCTATAAGATCTAGTCCCTTGAATCTCATTGTCACCTCCACTGTACAATCATAAGGGATTTAATTTAGGTCATACCTGAATGGTCTAGTGGTTTTCCCTCCTTTCTTCAATTTAAGTCTGAATTATGCAATAATTTGTTCATGATCTGAGCCACATCAGCTCCTGGTCTTGTTTTTGGTGACTGTATAGAGCTTCTCCATCTTTGGCTGCAAAGAATATAATCAATCTGATTTCAGTATTGACTATCTGGTGATGTCCATGTGTAGAGTCCTCTCTTGTGTTATTTGAAGAGGGTGTTTGCTATGACCAGTGCGTTCTCAGCAAAACTCTGTTATCCTTTGCTCTGCTTCATTTTGTACTTCAAGACCAAGTTTGCCTGTTACTCCAGGTATCTCTGGATTCCTACTTTTGCATTTAAGTCCCCTTTAATGAAAAGGACATCTTTTTTAGGTATTAGATCTTGAAGGTCTTGCCTGTCTTCATAGAACCATTCAACTTCAGCTTCTTCAGCATTACTGGCTGGGGCATAGACTTGGATTACTGTGATATTGAATGGTTTGCCTTGGTGACATTCTGTCATTTTTGAGATTGCAGCTGTATACATATGTTGATCTTCTTTTAGATTTTTTTTCCCATATAGACCATTACAGGTTATTGAATTAATTTCCCTATGCTATACAGTAATCAGTTATATATTTTACATATAGTAGTGTAGTATTGTCTGTCAGTCCAAGTCTCTGAACTTATCCCTTCCCTCACTTACACTGTGGTAACCATAATCATTAGTCACTCAATTGTGTCCAACCCTTTGCAACCGACCCCATGGACTGTAGCCCACCAGGCTCTTCTGTCCATGGGATTCTCCAGGTAAGAATACTGGAATGGGCAGCCATTCCCTTCTCCAGGGGAACTTCTCCACCCAGGGATTGAACCCGAGTTTCCTTCATTTCAGGGAGATTCTTTACCATCTGAGGACCAGGTAATCATAAGATTATTTTCTAATTCTATACCTCTATTTTACATCATGAGAAACGCTGGGCTGGAGGATGCACAAGCTGGAATCAAGATTGCCTGGGAAAATAACAATAACCTCAGATATGCAGATGATACCACCCTTATGGCAGAAAATGAAGAGGAACTAAAAAGCCTCCTGATGAAAGTGAAAGTGGAGAATGAAAAAGTTGGCTTAAAGCTCAACATTCAGAAAACTAAGATCATGGCATCTGGTCCCATCACTTCATGGGAAATAGATGGGGAAACAGTGTCAGCCTTTATTTTTTGGGCTCCAAAATCACTGCAGATGGTGACTGCAGCCATGAAATTAAAAGATGCTTACTCCTTGCTGCCTCCCTGGTGGCTCAGAGGTTAAAGCTTCTGCCTGCAATGTGGGAGACCTGGATTCAATCCCTGGGTTGAGAAGTTCCCCTGGAGAAGGAAATGGCAACCCACTCTGGTATTCTTGCCTGGAGAATCCCATGGACAGAGGAGCCTGGTAGGCTGCAATCCATGGGGTCGCAAAGAGTTGGACACAACTGAGCAACTTCACTTTCACTACTCCTTGGAAAGAAAGTTATAACTGACCTAGATAGCATATTCAAAAGCAGAGACATTACTTTGCCAACAAAGGTCCGTCTAGTCAAGACTATGGTTTTTCCAGCGGTCATGTATGGATGTGAAATTTGGACTATAAAGACAGCTGAGCGCTGAAGAATTGATGCTTTTGAACTGTGGTGTTGGAGAAGACTCTTGAGAGTCCCTTGGACTGCAAGGAGATCCAACCAGTCCATCCTAAAGGAGATCAGTCCTGGATTTTCATTTGAAGGACTGATGCTGAAGCTGAAACTCCAATACTTTGGGCACCTCATGCGAAGAGTTGACTCATTGGAAAAGACCCTGATGCTCTGAGGGATTGGGGGAAGGAGGAGAAGGGGACAACAGAGGATGAGATGGCTAGATGCCATCACTGACTTGCTGGACATGAGTTTGAGTGAACTCTGGGAGTTGGTGATGGACAGGGAGGTCTGGAGTGCAGTGATTCATGGGGTTGCAAAGAGTCAGACACGACTGAATGACTGAACTGAACTGAACTGATACCTCTATTTCTGTTTTGTAGATAAGTTCATTTGTGCTTTTTTTTTAGGTTCCACATATAAGCAATATAATATATGTATCTTTCTCTGTATGACTTCACTCGGTATGACAATCTCTAGGTCGATTCATGTTTCTGTAAATGGAATTATGCCATTTTTATAGCTGAGTAATATTCCATTTTATATATGTACCTTATCTTCTTTATGCATTCCTCTGTTGATTGACATTTATGTTGCTTCCTTGTCCTGGCTATTCTATATAGTGCTTCAGTAAACATTGGTATGCTTGTATATTTTCAAATTTTGATTTTCTCCAGATATATGTCCAGGAGCATGATTGCTAGATCATAATGTAGCTTTATTTTTAGGTTTTTAAGGAAGCTACACAGAATTCTCTATAGTGGCTGTAATAGGAGGGTTACAGTATAGGAGGGTTCCCTTTACTCCACATCCTCTCCAGTATTTATTATTTGTATATTTTTGCATGACAGCCATTCTGACCTATATGAGGTGACACTTCATTATAGTTTTGATTTGCATTTCTCTAATAGTTAGCAATGTAGAGTCTTTTCATGTACTTTTTAAGCAATCTACATGTGTTCTTTGGAGAAATGCCTATTTAAATCTTTCACCTATTTTTTTTTCCACTGTTTTTTTTGTTGTTGTTGTTATTGAAATGCATGAGCTTTTGTATTTTTTAGAGATTAATATTTTGTTGGTTCCCTTTGAAAATATTTTCTCCCATACTGAGGATTGCCATTTTGTTTTGTTTATGATTTTTTTTGCTATAAAAATGTTTTTTTAACTTTAATTAGGTCCAATTTATTTATTTTTGTTTTTATTTTCATTACTCTAGGAGGTCAAAAAAATCTTGTTGTGATATTTCAAAGAGTCTTCTGCCTATATTTTCCTCTATGAGTTTTATAGTGTCTGGCCTTACTTTTAAGTATTTAATCCATTTTGATTTTATATTTGTGTATGGTGTTAGGGAGTGTTCTAATTCCATTCTTTTATATGTAGCTTTTTAGTTTTCCCAGCACCACTTATTGAAGAGACAGTCATTTCTCTATTGTATATCCTTGCGTCATTTGTCATATATTAAATGACCATAACTTTGGTTCATCTCTGGACTGTCTATCCTATTCCATTAATCTGTATTTCTGTTTTTGTGCCAGTACCATACTGTTTTGATTACTGTAGCTTTGTCAGATAGACTAAATCCAGGGAAGCTGATCCCTCCGGCTCCATTGTTTTTAAAAAAATCAAGATTATATTGGTTATTCATGGTCTTTTGTGTTTCCATTCAAATTGTAAATGTTTTTTTCTAATTCTGTGAAAAATGCTATTCATTCTTTGATTGGGTTTACATTGAATCTGTAGACTGTTTTGGGCAATATAGTCATTTTCAAAATACTGATTCTTCCAATCCAAGAAGATGGTATAAACTCTCCATCTATTTGGGTTATCTTTGGTTTGTTTCATCAGTATTTTATAGTTTTATGAGCTCAGATATTTTGCCTCCTTAGGCAGGTTTATGTTCCCTTTATGCCCTCTTTCTGGAGTTTTTTTTTTTTGTTGTTGTTGTTTTTTATCATATATGAGTGTTGAATTTTTTCAAAAGCTTTTGCTGTATCTACTGAGAAGATCATATGGTTAATGTTTTTCAATTTGTTAATATGGTGTATCACATTGATTGATTTGTGAATACTGAAGAATCCTTACATATCTGGGATAAATTCCACTTATCATGCTGTATTATTCTTTTAATGTATTGTTAGATATAGTCTGTTAGTATTTTGTTGAGCATCTTTGTGTCTGTATTCATAAGTGAGTATCATCAGTAGTATAAGAAGTGGTATACTGTTAACTATATTTGGCATATAGTTTTATTTCTTTATGATAGCTTTGTCTGGTTTAGGTATCAGGGTGATAATGGCCTTGTAAATGAGCTTGGGGATGCCCCTTCCTCTGCAACTTTTTTCAAGAGTTCCAGAAGTGTGGGTGTTAACTCTAAGTGTTTGATAGATTTTGGTTCTGGACTTTTGTTTGTTGGAAGATTCTTAATCACAGTTACAATTTCAGTACTTGTGATTGGTCTGTTTCTATTTTCAATTTCTTCCTGGTTCAGTTTTTGAAGGTTACACCCTTCTAAACATTTGTCCATTTCTACTAGGTGGTTCATTTTATTGGTATATTGCTGCTTATAGTAATCTCTTACGATCCTTTGTATTTCTGTGGTGCCCATTGTAACTTCTTTTCCTTTTCTAAGCTTATTAATTTGAGACCTCTTTCTTTTGTTTTTTTTTTTTTTTTTTTTCAATTGATGAGTCTGGCTAAAAGCTTATCAATTTTGTTTATCTTCCCAAAGAACCAGCTGTTAGAGTTGTTGATCTTTGCTATTGTTTTCGTCATTTCTATTTATTTCTGCTGTGGTCTTTATGATTTATTTCCTTCTGTTAACTTTAGTTTTGTTTGTTCTTTTTTGTAATTTAATTATTTTTAAATGGAGAATAATTGCTTTACAATGCTCTGCTGATTTCTGCCATACATCAATATGAATTGGCCATAGGTATATATGCCCCGTCCCTCTTGAAACTACCTGTCACCTCCCACCCCATCCCACCCCTCTAGGTTATCAGAGTTCTGGGTTGAACTCCCTGTGTCATACAGAAAATTCTCACTGGCTATATGTTTTACATATGGTTGTGTATATTTCAATGCTATTCTCTCAATTTGTCTCATCCTTTCCTTCCCCTGCCATAACAGGGAACAAGTCTGTTCTCTATGTCTGTGTTTCTATTGCTGTCCTGAAAATAGGTTCATCAGTACTGCCTTTCTAGAATTCCAAATATATGCATTAATATGCAATATTTGTTTTTCCTCTTCTCTCTGTGTATCAGGCTCTAGGTTCATTCACGTCACTAGAACTGATTCAAACTTGTTCTTTTTTATGGCTAAGTAATATTTCATTATATATGTATACCACAGGTTCTTTATCCATTCATCTATTAGTGGTCAACTTGGTTGCATCCATGTCCTGTCTATTGTAAACAATTCTGCAATTAACATTGGGGTACATGTATCTTTTAGAATCGTGGTTTTCTCAGGGTATATGCCCAGTAGTGGGATTGCTGTATCATATGGTAATTTTATTTATAGTTTTTGAAGACATTACCATACTGTTCTCTATAGTGGCTATATCAATTTACCTTCCCACCAACTGTGCAAGAGGGTTTCCTTTTATCCAGATTCTCTCCATAGTTATTATTTGTATATTTTTTGGTAATGGCCACTCTGACTCGTGTGAAGTGATACCTCATTATAGTTTTGATTTGCAATTCTCTAATAGTAAGCAACAGAGAAGGCAATGGCACCCCACTCCAGTACTCTTGCTTGGAAAATCCCATGGATGGAGGAGCCTGTTAGTCTGCAATCCATGGGGTCGCTGAGAGTCGGACATGACTTAGCGACTTCACTTTCACTTTTCACTTTCATGCATTGGAGAAGGAAATGGCAGCCCACTCCAGTGTTCTTGCCTGGAGAATCCCAGGGACGGGGGAGCCTGGTGGGCTGCTGTCTATGGGGTCGCACAGAGTCGGAAATGACTGAAGTGACTTAGCATAATAGTAAGCAATGTGGAGGATTGTTTCCATGTGTTTATTAGTAATCTGTATATCTTCTTTGGAGAAATGCCTGTTTAGGTCTTCTGCCCATTTTATGATTGGGTTGTTTGCTATTCTACAAAATGGGATATGAGAAGCCTCCAGTGAGGAAGAAATCTCTGGAAATTTTAGTTAAGCTGAGGATAGCATTAAAGTTATCTTTATCACAGCCAACCTTCATTTAGTTTCTGTACAAATATGAAGTTCATCTTCGCAAGTTGCACTCCTATCATTGTGGTCTATATGTAGCTTCTCAGATTCTAGTGATCCGTAACCAAAGACACATTATTTTCATTTAATATGCTGCCAATGCAATATTTGAAGAGGAATAAGATAATTGAAAAAGTTCATTCTGGAAAGGGAAGAATGAGAAATATATGGCAGCCAGTGATGCCTAGCTCCTGCGCACTCATGATAGAAAAAAAATAGAATTCTCTGTTCACATAAGCTCATGTGATAGGTATACTTCCTTCCCCTCCCAACCACCCTCCTATTCCTCAAATGGAAAACATATTTTTGCCATCTAGGAATCTATTATTCATTGTCCTTGGCTACTACTTGTGATTTGGGGATAATCTTTCTGATCCTTTTTCTTACTTGGCCATATGATATAAATTTTGAAAAAAAAAAAGTCTTTCCTGGCAAATACTCAGATTTTGTAGTAGGTGATAAAACATTATGTTATTATAGTACAGAAAATCTGTTATTTTTGCAAAATATTTCCTTTGAAAACATTATGTTTTAAGGATACTTTCTTCCAGTCAGTTACCTAAAAGTTACCATAGCCAAGGATTTTGCTTGAACATAGTCTTTAAAGTTTCTTATCTTTTAACTTACTGATCTCTTTGTTCTATCCATGCCCCTTACTCTTCCCATAATGGCTGTTGCCCTGAGGCAGTTGGAAATGATAGCCTTAGGTGAAGAGGCACTATCCTGAATCCTCCCTTTGCTACCTGCTGTCTAATTTTTATCAATCTTATCTCCTGCTGTGGCAGCTATTTTCCTGCTTCTTGGACTAGTTGCAATTTGGGATATATACATTGTCTTTTCAAACCCAGCAGGCCTACAAATTATGGGACTCTAAATCACTTAGATTGCAGGCTACATGTAGAGAGCATATCTCTTAGCAAAGCATTATTTTCTTTTTTCTCTGCTGTAGACTGCTTTCAAACTTTAAGTTCATACCTCTTTTGGGAGACTTGGCTGAAATCAGCTAGAGGTAGACATTATATACTAATGTTTTGAATGTTCCTACCATTTGTGCTAACACCAAAGTCTCAGCTGACACACATCCTGTGTGCACCTCAAGGTTTAGCAACCTATGTTTTCATTTACTATTTTCTCTGCCACATGTTCATGTCTAATATTCATATGTTTACATGATAGCTGTGTCTGTCATCTTGCCATCAGTCTGCATTTAAGGCTGAAGTAACTTGAGAAGGGGGAAGTCCCAACAAAACATATTCATTTTATCAGAACTGTGAAGTGTTTTTCAGAATCCATCTCAGAGATATCTGTTCATGTGTCACTGATCACTACTTGAGCACATCACCCTTAACAGCAAAGAAGGTGAGAAGAGCTAGCATATTGCATTTCTAGCCTCTGAAGTGAATATGGGCTAGTAAGAAAGGGATTGTAAATAATTATTCAGGAAATAAAATAAGAAAGTACATCATAGATGAATAGTAAGTTCTAGTTTATTTTTTATGTCTTAATAATGAAGATCTGTTGTTGTTCATTTACTAAGTCAGGTAGACTCTTTGTGATCCCATGAACTGCCGCACACCAGGTTTCCCTGTCCTTCACTGTCTCCCTGAGTTTGCTCAAGCTCCTGTCTATTGAGTCACTGATGCCATCCAACCATCTCATCCTCTGTTGTCCTTTTCTCCTCCTACCCTCAATCTTCAGCATCAGGGTTTTTTTCCAATGAGTCATCTCTTCACATCAGGTGGCCAAAGTATTGGAGCTTCAGCTTCAGCATCAGTCTTCCCAGTGGATATTCAGAATTGATTTCTTTTAGGATTGACTAGTTTGATCTCCTTGCTGCCCAAGGGACTCTCAAGACTGTTCTCCAGCACCACAGTTCAAAAGCATCAATTCTTCAGTGCTCAGTGTTCTTTATTGTTCAACTCTCATATCCGTATATGACTACTGGGAAAACCACAGCTTTGACTATAGGGACCTTTGTCGGCAAAGTGATGTCTCTGCTTTTTAATGCTCTGTCTAGGTTTGTCATAGGTTTTCTTTTAAGAAGCAGGCATCTTTTAATTTCTTGGTTGCAGTCACTGTCTGTAATGATTCTGGAACCCAGAAAATAAAATCTGTTGCTGTTTCCACTTTTCCCCTATCTGTTTGCCATGAAATGATGGGACCAGATGTCATGATCTTCATTTTTTAAGGGTAGAGCTTTAAGCCAGCTTTTTAACTCTCTTCTTTCACCCACATCAAGAGGCTCTTTAGTTCTTCTTCATTTGCCATTAGAGTGGTATCATCTGTATATCCGAGATTGTTGATATTTCTCCTGGCAATCCTGAGTTCAGTTTTTGAGTCGTCTAGCCCAGCATTTCATAGGATATACTCTGCATATAAGTTAAATAAGCAGGGTGGCAATATAGAGCCTTGGCATACTCCTTTCCCAATTTTGAACCAGTCCATTGTCCCATGTCTGGTTCTAACTGTTGCTTCTTGATCTGTATACAGGTTTATCAGGTAAAGTGGTCTGTTATTCCCATCACTTTAAGAATTTTCTGCAGTTGTTGTAATACACATAGTCAAAGGCTTCTGCATCAATGAAGCAGAAGTAGATTTTTTTTTTTTAATCACTTGCTTTTTCAATGATTCAATGAATGCTGGCAATTTGATCTCTGATTTCTATGCCTTTTCTAAATCCAGCTTGTATATCTGGAACTTCTCTGTTCACGTAGTGTTGAAGTCTAGTTTAAATGATTTTAAGCACTACTTTGCTAGCATGTGAAATGAGTAAAATTGCATGGAAGTTTGAACATTCTTTGACATTGGCTTTCTTTGGCATTAGAATGAAATCTAACCTTTTCCATTCCTGTGGCCACTGCTGAGTTTTCCAAATTTGCTGACATATTGAGTGCAGCACTGTAACAGCATCATCTTAGGATGTGAAACAGCTCAACTGAAGTTCTGTATCCTCCACTAGCTTTGTTGGTAGTAATACTTCCTAAGTCCCACTTGATTTCTCACTCCAGAATATCTGGCTCCAGGTGAGTGATCACACCATTGTGGTTATCCAGGTCATTAATACCTTTTTTGTATAGTTCATCTGTGTATCCTTGCCACTTCTTCTCTTCTGCTTCTGTTAGGTCTTGGACATTTCTGTCTTTGTTGTGCTCATCTTTGCATTAAATCTTCCGTTGGTATCTCCACTTTTCTTGATGAGATCTCTAGTCTTTCCTATTCTATTGTTTTCTGCTAATTCTTTGCATTGTTCACTAAAGAAGGCTTTCTTACCTCTTCTTGATCTTCTCTGGATCTCTGCATTCAGATGGGTATATCTTTCCCTTTCTTTGTCTTTCCCTTCTCTTCTTTTCTCAGCTATTTGTAAGGCCTCTTCAGATAGACACTTTGCCTTCTTGCATTTCTGGGAATGGCTTTGGTCAGCATCTTATGTACAATATTATGAATCTAACAATTACTGTTTGTTAGTTTTAATATGAACATGGTCATTATTAAACTTTTCTTTATCAATTTATTTCTCTTTTGAGCTAATTTCAGTCATCCTGGAGATTAATAATTATCATCACTTAATTTCTGAGGCATTCGTGTCATGTTTTAGTCACTATTTTAGAAATAACACTGTGTTCAAAAACTGTGATCTGAAAACTGTTCTTGTTGTTATTGTCTTGCTGCTGGTAGGGGTGATGATGGTGGTTGTGATTACAGTAATGACATAATTGTTCTTTGTGTCCAAGAATGTGCAACATTTTGGTCATATATATGAATATATATATATAGCTTCCTAAGTCACTCAGTTGTAATGAATCCACTTGCCAATGCACAAGATGCTGGAGACAAGGGCTTAATCCCTGGGTCAGGAAAATCCCCTGGAGGAGGAAATGGCAACCCGCTCCAATATTCTTGCCTGGAAAATTCCATGGGCAGAGGAGTCTGGTAGACTACAGTCCATGAGGTCCCAGAGTTGGACATGACTGAAGTGACTTACTGCACACACAGACACATATGTTGTATAGAGGAATATTTTGACTTGTAATGTTAAATCAAATGTTTTTATTTTGTTACTCAGTTTCTCTCTGCTTTTATTTATTTTTGTCAACTAGATCTGTTTAGTCTCCCTGAATTTCAAACATATTTTGGTTTGTATATTTAGTGGCTACATTTTTTTGTGCATATGGGTATTTTAACCATATGTTTCTTAGTCATTTGTAACTTCTATCGGTATATAAGCTTTTTTAAATCCCACTTAATTTTATTCTTAAATTTCAGCCAACATGATGTGAATATGTTTACCTCTAATGTATTTTTATTTGCATTTGCTTCTTGTCCCTTTGCCTACTTTTTCATTTAAAACATTAAAACATTTATTTACTTTTCTTTTAAGAGGGCTTCCCCCCACCTTTTTCTTATAAAACCTAGCTGTGTTAGGGTTTTTTTACAAATACAAACTAATTTTTTAATGAATGGAAAAAGACAAAATAGTTATTCCACTTTAGCTACAACAAATGACCTTTGTTATTTTGTTATTAAATGACAAATGTTATTTTATTTCCTGAATCTTTTTATGTGTCTTCATATTATTTTTTCTTATATTATTTGTGGAGTATTCTATATACTTGGACTTTCAATCACTTATTCGGAGAGTTTAATATTTTCTACATGCCAGGCACTGTTCCAGAAAGATGAGATAAATAAAATGGGGGAAAAAAAAAAAAACACCCCCCATGGAGCTCAATTATAATTAGGTACCTTTTATTTTCTGTGGTAGTCTGAATGTTTGTGTTCCACCAAAATTCATATATTGAAATTCTAATGTGCAATATGGTGGTATTAGGAGGTGGGGCCTTTGTTATAACTAAAGTGGAATAACTATTTTGCATTCCTTCATTTATTAAAAAATGAATTTACTTCCCTTTTCTGAGGGAAAGTAACTGTCCTTATCAAAGAGGTTTGAGAGCACTCCCCTTCCTCATTCACCAAGGGAGGACACAGTGAGAAGTCAACTGTCAGAAACCCAGAAGAGGGCCTTCACTAGAACTTCACAATGTTCACCTTACACCTTGTTCTTGAACGCCCAGCCTCTGGAATAATAAGCAATAAATTTATGCTGTTTATAGGCCACAGAGTTCATGATATTTTATTACAGCAGCCAAGACAGACTAAGAATTTTAATTTAAAATATATTTCCTATCAAGGGGCTGTACTTCTCACTGTCTTTAACACCCACAGTGAGCTCTTTTGAGGGAGATTTTGAACTCTCCTCTCATCTTCTTCTTACTCCTATCCTGAGTAAAAACTGTGAAACACTTTCTTTCCTGTTGTCAACATACATCTCCAAATTTCACATTTATCTGTCTTACTAAAATTTTCCTTTCAGTATGACTATTCTGTTTCAAGAGTTGAAATCTGCCTTTTTTTTTTTTTTTTGTATAATACAGACTATTTTTGTACTTACATTGTCAGTCATTGCTCATAACTATTCCATATTTCTCGATTATAAGATCTTCGTCTTGTTGATGTTACTTGATCAGAGTTTTTTTTTCTATCAAAGTTTTTGTGGATAAATTATGCTATTCCTGGAGTTTTCAAAGGCTTGCATGTCTGCAAATGTTTTTGTATACCTTATTGGCATATGTTGTCTCAGGTTACAACTATGGGATTACAGTTCCGTTCCCTCTGTAAATGTTTGTCTCCTTTCTTCAAGGTATTCTCAAATATTTTGAAGTCAGTGCTATTATTATTTCCAATTTACACATGAGGAAATAAGGCCTAAAACTGCATTATCTTACCTAAGTCACAGAATATGATAGAACCTAGTTCTCCACAGATTCCACATCCTACACTTATAACTGTTTTGTTCTAAAGAATTTCAACTGCTCAACTGTTGTTGACTAGAGAGGTAGTTAGAGACCCTGTAAGTTGAAAGAATAGTGAGAAAAGTCCATTTCTCCTTGACTTGAGGCCTTTTTCTGCACTTTTCTTTTTTTTTTTTTTTTTGCTTTTTTGTTTGTTTCTGATCTAGAATATTCTTAGATCCTCCCTTGACCAATCTTCTCATTATTATTCAGATCTCAGCTTATAGGTTTCTTTCTTATAAGTTCTTCCTAGAACTTACCATTTAAATAAAATAACTATCCACTACTATGCACTCATGTTTGTTTATATCTATGTAGTTATCTATTTATTTATATTCTTAAGTATCAGATTCAGATATAAATTCCTAGATGATAGAAACCTTGTCCTCCTAGTTCTTTTTGCTATTCTTGTTATATTACAAACAATGTATCTGGTTTCTGTCTCCATATCCTGGCTCAGAGCTTCCAAAACCCTTGAAATATCCATGTGACATGAGTAGTTTGTTATTTATGAGCCCTTCAGATCACATCTGACTTTAAGCTAAAAAGATGACTACAGAAGGGTGAGGCACCTTGATTCCACTGAAGGAGGGCTTGAAAGCTCTGTTCTTCAAACCCTCCCAGTCATTGTCCTATGTGTCTTCATTTGGCTGATCTAATATGTATCCTTTATAATAAAACTGTAATAGTATTTTGCTTCCCTGAGATCTGTGAGTCATTCAAGCAAGTTTTTTAATGTGAGGGGAGCTGTGGGAAACCTCAGATTTATAATTTCTTCAACTTACTATTTTAAGCTTTGTTAACTTATGTTTGAAGCACTTGGGATGCAAGGAAATATAGCTTACAGGAAAAAGTTGTTGTTGTTCAGTCACCAAGTCATGTCTGACTCTTTGTGACCTCATGGGCTGCAGCACTCCAGCCTCCCTGTCCTTCATCATCTCCCAAATGTAAGTGTATATAATTTGGTTGTTGAAGAGAAAGGGACTTAGGGAGTTGTTGGATTCTTCAAAATTTTTAGCCATTTGTGGTGAGAAATACATGGACTTGCAACCCCCTTTGTGACTAGCATCTGAAATAAAGGCAGCCTTGTGTGGCAGTTCAATTCAGTTGCTCAGTTGTGTCTGACTCTGCGATCCCATGGACTGCAGTACACCAGGCCTCCCTATCCATCACCAACTCTCGAAGTTTACTCAAACTCATGTCCATTGAGCCGGTGATGCCATCCAACCATCTCATCCTCTGTCGTCCCCTTCTCCACCCACCTTCAATCTTTCCCAGCATCAGGCTCTTTTCAAATGAGTCAGTTATTTGCATCAGGTGGCCAAGTATTGGAGCTTCAGCTTCAACAACAGTCCTTCCAACGAACACTGAGGACTGATCTCCTTTAGGATGGACTGGTTGGATCTCCTTGCAGTCCAAGGGACTCTCAAGAGTCTTCTCCAACACCACAGATCAAAAGCATTAATTCTTCAGCACTCAGCTTTCTTTAGAGTCCAACTCTCACATCCATACATGATCACTGGAAAAACCATAGCCTTAACTAGATGGACCTTTGTTGACAAAGTAATGTCTCTGCTTTTTAATATGCTGTCTAGCTTGATCATAAATTTTCTTCCAAGGAGCAAGCATTTTTTCATTTCATGGCTGCAGTCTCCATCTGCAGTGGTTTTGGAGCCCATGAAAATAAAGTTTCTCACAGTTTCCATTGTTTCCCCATCTATTTGCTATGAAGTGATGGGGCTGGATGCCATGATCTTAGTTTTCTGAATGTTGAGTTTTAACTCAACTTGTTCACTCTCCTCTTTCACTTTCATCAAGAGGCCCTTTAATCCTTCTTCTCTTTCTGCCATAAGGGTGGTGTCATTTGCCTATCTGAGTTTATTGATATTTCTCCCGGCAATCTTGATTCCAGCTTGTGCTTCATCCAGTCCAGCATTTCTCGTGATGTACTTTGCATAGAAGTTAAATAAGCAGGGTGACAGTATACAGCCTTGATGTTCTTCTTTCCCAATTTGGAACCATGTCCAGTTCTAAAGCTTCTTGACCTGCATACAGATTGCTCAGGAGGCAGGTTAGGTGGTCTAGTATCAAGTCCTTAATTTGGGGAATGTACTTTAACTATGAGTTGTTAGTGCCAGAATTGAATTCGCAGTACATAAATTTGGACAAAACTAATCGCCAATATTTTGAGCTAGACTAGGCACATTATTCTTCTTCTTCATGAATAAGCTGAAGTTGAACAGTTCTATGAAGACCTATAAGACCTTTTAGAACTAACACCCAAAAAGATGTCCTTTTCATTATCGGGGTTTGGAATGCAAAAGTAGGAAGTCAAGAAACACCTGGAGTAATGGGCAAATTTGGCCTTGGAATACAGAATGAAGCAGGGCAAAGACTAATAGAGTTTTGCCAAGAAAACACACTGGTCATAACAAACACCCTCTTCCAACAACACAAGAGAAGACTCTACACATGGACATCACCAGATGGTCAACACCGAAATCAGATTGATTATGTTCTTTGCAGCCAAAGATGGAGAAGCTCTATACAGTCAACAAAAACAAGACCAGGAGCTGACTGTGGCTCAGATCATGAACTCCTTATTACCAAATTCAGACTTAAATTTAAGAAAGTAGGGAAAACCACCGGAGAAGGCAATGGCACCCCACTCCAGTACTCTTGCCTGGAAAATCCCATGGATGGAGGAGCCTGGTAGGCTGCAGTCCATGGGGTCGCTAAGAGTCGGATACGACTGAGCGACTTCACTTTCACTTTTAACTTTCATACATTGGAGAAAGAAATGGCAACCCACTCCTGTGTTCTTGCCTGGAGAATCCCAGGGACTGGGGAGCCTGGTGGGCTGCCGTCTATGGGGTCGCACAGAGTCGGACATGACTGAAGTGACTTAGCAGCAGTAGCAGCAGGGAAAACCACTAGACCATTCAGGTATGACCTAAATCAAATCCCTTATGATTATACAGTGGAAGTGAGAAATAGATTTAAGGGCCTAGATCTGATTGATAGAGTGCCTGATGAACTATGGAGTGAGGTTCGTGACATTGTACAGGAGACAGGGATCAAGACCATCCCCATGGAAAAGAAATGCAAAAAAGCAAAATGACTGTCTGGGGAGGCCTTACAAATAGCTGTGAAAAGAAGAGAAGTGAAAAGCAAAGAAGAAAAGGAAAGATATAAGCATGTGAATGCAGAATTCCAAAGAATAGCAAGAAGAGGTGAGAAAGCCTTCCTCAGCGATCAATGCAAAGAAATAGAGGAAAACAACAGAATGGGAAAGACTAGAGATCTCTTCAAGAAAATTAGAGATGCCAAGGGAACATTTCATGCAAAGATGGGCTCAATAAAGGGCAGAAATGATATGGACCTAACAGAAGCAGAAGGTATTAAGAAGAGATGGCAAGAATACACAGAAGAACTGTACAAAAAAGATCTTCACGACCCAGATGATCATACTGGTGTGATCACTCATCTAGAGCAAGACATCCTGGAATGTGAAGTCAAGTGGGCCTTAGAAAGCATCACTACAAACAAAGCTAGTGGAGGTGATGGAATTCCAGTGGAGCTATTTCAAATTCTGAAAGGTGATGCTGTGGAAGTGCTGCACTCAATATGCCAGCAAATTTGGAAAACTCAGCAGTGGCCACAGCACTGGAAAAGGCCAGTTTTCTTTTGAATCCTAAAGAAAGGCAATGCCAAAGAATGCTCAAACTACCACACAATTGCACTCATCTCACACGTTACTAAAGTAATGCTCAAAATTCTCCAGGCCAGGAGAATTTCTTCTCTGTTCACATAGTGTTGAAGTCTAGCTTAAATGATTTTGAGCACTACTTTGCTAGCATGTGAAATGAGTAAAATTGCATGGAAGGTTGAACATTCTTTGACATTGGCTTTCTTTGGCATTAGAATGAAAACTAAACTTTTCCAGTCCTGTGGCCACTGCCGAGTTTTCCAAATTTGCTGGCATATTGAGAGCAGCACTTTCACAGCATCATCTTTCAGGATTTGAAATAGCTCAACTGGAATTCCATCACTTCCACTAGCTTTGTTCATAGTGATACTTCCTAAGACTCACTTGACTTTATATTCCAGGATGTCTGGCTCTAGGTGAGTAATCACACCATCATGCTATATTCATATGCATTAATTTATTATATCATGCAAATATATTTATGATACATGGGGAGTTTAAATTCAACAAGCCTAAGTAATTACTATGTCAAGTCTGCTCTTTGAAATTTGCAATATAAATATATGGTTCAAGCAGTGCCTGATCCTCAGAAGTTTAAGTATATTGGGGAAGAGAGGCATATGCCCAGATAACTGCAATGTGTACAGAATCCTAGTACCGTGTTAAAAGTAGAAACAAAGTGATATTGTAAAGAAAAGGGGAAGATACATTCATATATTATGTCCCTGTTTATTTTATGTACATTATAAAGTAGAAACAGTGTAAATTTTTTTGTTTTCATTTAGTTTAGTTCAGTTTAGTTCAATTCAGTTGTTCAGTCATATTTGACTCTTTGCAGTTCCATGGATTGCAGCACAGCCGTATTCCTTGTCCATCACTAACTCCTGGAGTTTGCTCAAACTCTTGTCCATTGCGTCGTTGATGCTATTCAACCATCTCATTCTCTGTCATCCCCTTCTCCTCCTGCCTTCAATCTTACCCAGCATCAGGGTCTTTTCCAATGAGTCTATTCTTTGCATCAGGTGGCCAAAGTATTGGAGTTTCAGTTTCAGCCTCAGTCCTTCCAATGAATATTCAGGACTGATTTCCTTTAGGATGGACTGATTGGATCTCCTTGCAGTCCAAGGGACTCTCAAGAGTCTTCTCCAACACCACAGTTCAAAAGCATCAATTCTTTGGCGCTCAGCTTTCTGTAGAGTCCAACTCTTGTATCTATACATGACTACTGGAAAAATCACTGCAAATGATATATTAGTTTGTAGTAGCAAACTCTAATATCTTCAGTCAGTTCAGTCGCTCAGTCATGTCCAACTCTTTGTGACCCCATGGACTACAGCACACTAGCCCTCCCTGTCCGTCAGTAACTCCTGGAGATTACCCAAATTCACGTCCATTGAGTCGGTGATGCTGTCCAACCATCTCATTCTCTGTCATCCCCTTCTCTTCCTGCCTTCAACCTTTCCTAGCATCAGGGTAGTTTCACATGAATAGATTTCTTCACATCAGGTGGCCAAAGTATTGGCATTTCAGCTTCAACATCAGTCCTTCCAATGAACACTCAGGACTGATCTCCTTTAGGATGAACTGGTTGGATCTCCTTGCAGTCCAAGGAACTCTCAAGAGTCTTCTTCAACACCACAGTTCAAAAGCATCGATTCTTCAGTCTCAGCTTTCTTTAGAGTCCGTTACTCACATCCATACATGACTACTGGAAAAACGATAGCCTTGACCAGATGGACCTTTGTTGACAAGGTAATGTCTCTGCTTTTTAGTATGCTGTCTAGGTTGGCCATAACTTTCCTTCCAAGGAATAAGCATCTTTTAATTTCATGGCTGTGGTTACCATCTGCAATGATTTTGAAGCCTCCCACCCCCCAAAAAAAATAAGTCCGCCACTGCTTCCACTCTTTCCCCATCTATTTGATGGAATGCTGGAGTGGTTAGCTGTTCCCTTCTCCAGGATATCTTCCCAACTCAGGGATCAAATCCATGTCTCCCACATTGCAGGTAGATTCTTTACCAGCTGAATCACCATTTGGAAGCCCCAAAATACTGGAGTGGGTAGCCTATCCCTTCTCCAGAGGATCTTCCTGACCCAGGAATCGAACCTGGGTCTCCTGCATTGCAGGTAGATTCTTTACCAGCTGAGCTACCATGGAAGCCAGTAGTAGTGTTATAGTTGTTGTTGTTTTTTTTCTCTCTAAATGCATACCATTTGGAGATCACAGTTCTTTCAATTATTTTGCTGTTACCAGTTTATACCTCACAAATATGTATTTCCTATCCTTTCTCTTTCCTGCAACTTCCATCTGTCACCTTGTCATTTCCTACAGACACCTCAGGATCAGCATGTTCACAAGCATATACCTGACTTTTCTTATTTCCTGCCCATTAATGCCTACCAAAATGTATCCATTACTGTGAGTTTTTGCTCTACCACATATAACATTATATATTCAGGAGTACAGTTATATATGTTAACAGCTTAACATTTCGCTGGGCACATTTTCAAGTTTTTTTTTTTTCTTTGACTAACCTTCGAAGTGATTTTTTTTGTTTGTTTTGAAATTTCAATATATCTCTACAGTTTGTCTTTTCTATATGCTATGATTTGTATGACTCAACTTTGCCTCTAAATTAACCTTGGAATAGCCCTCTGAGGACATCCCTTTTATAAACCTCTTTTTCTTTTTCTATAGTTTTAAGTGCAACTCATGTGTGGTTTTACAAAATGTATGTGTATATCAAACCACACAGATAATTTTATCAATGTTTATTCCTTCTTGTTTAGGACTACATATGTTGAATATAAGAGTGCATTGATGAAGTTCTACTAAATTATATATTATAGATTATAGTGCTGGGTACATAGTTTATACAAAAGTTTAGGCAAGATTGAAGTTTTGAGAAAAAAAATTTCACTTCTGGATAGGATAAAAGTAAAGCCATTTAGCAAATATATATACTTACATGAATGTTAGGGACTTCTGGCGATTAATCTACCATATTATGGGTACCCCATAATCAGATATGGTTATAAAATCATCTACTCACAACTAAAGCCTTCGGTTGCTTGGCCAGTATACTCTGTGTATAAGACAAAAAGAACGTAGATTGGTAACTGATCTATGGTATAGTCTACATTCAATAGGATAGGACTCGTGTACTTAAAAATATTCACAACCTAGAAGTTGAGAATTATGTTTTATTTGGTGGGAATTTTTAGGACTTCAAGCCCGGGAGGCAGCATTTCAAGTAACCTTGAAAGAGCTGTTTCAAGGAGGCGGAGGGGAGAGGAGCCAGGTTATATAGTAGCTTGAAATAAGGGGCAGGTAGTCTGAACATTAAATGATTATTGTTAATTGAGGAACACCAGATATTTCAAGTTCAGTTTAGTGCTTTTCTATGCATGAGAAGAGTCTAGGCTTACTAACATTATTTCTCGCATATGCATTTCAGCTCTCCGGGGCCAGCTTCATGTGATTTGATTTTTCACATGCTTAGTTCCTTGCTCACTACTATAGGGATTGGCAGCAGCTCTTGGTGGCAGCTTGATGGCTACTAGATAGCACGCGTTGTTCTTCCTGGGCTCATAAATTCACATTTCATGGGCCGGAATCCTGACGGCTATGACATCATTGTTTATTGATATGGCAGGAAATGCTCCATTTCACAAATTCAAGCATTGAAGGGGTTTTATTGATTCCTAAGTGACACTTCAACTAATCAACAAACATTTTACAATTTTATTAAGCTACCACAATTCATTCTGAGGTATGAACGTACTCCTGTATTTCCTTCACCATAAGTGCAGTCAATTCTGGTCAGAATTGATGTATTGTGGGGTGCCACAAAATGTAAAAAAATAACTTATTTTTTAAGTCTCTGAATGAGAATCTAGAAGAAGCTTTTTGATCAGATAAGAGAAGCTTCATCAGAACTATGCATCTACTACCACAAAACCAAATACAACCTTCTCAATGATGAAAGTGGTATAATATAATCAACCTGTCACCAGAGGATGGTTGGCATTGGACTCTACTGGTGCTAGCTATCATGTAGCAGTAGCAGTAGGTAACCAGATTAGCCTTAATTAGGAGAAGGAAATGGCAACCCACTCCAATGTTCTTGCCTGGAGAATCCCAGGGATGGGGGAGCCTGGTAAGCTGTCGTCTATGGGGTCACACAGAGTCGGACACGACTGAAGCAACTTAGCAGCAGCAGCAGCAGCAGCAGCAGCAGAGGAAATGCATATTTTTGAGCCAGTGTACAGTCTCTATTCCTGCTACTATGGAGAGCTTGTAAATAAGCTCATTGAGCAAATAGCAAGATAGATGGAGAATGAGACTGGTTAAGATCCATAGAAAAGGTGATCTTATTTCACGTTATTATTGAAAGTCTACCTCTCTCCCCTCTTGAATTCTCTTTGGTAGGTTTCTACATGGTATACAGATATCATACATTTTTTTTGGACCATTCTGAAAGGTCCATATAAGTAGCTCTTTTATAGTTTATCTTTCAGTGATTTTCTAGTTTTATTCTTTCAAAGTCCTGACCAGCCAACAAAGCCCCTAGCTCCTGTTATTAATTAGTGTAGATGCATGACTCAGACTATTTTTCCCTCCATATGAAGAGAAAAATTAGATGTAAGGACCAAAATGTCTATCCCTTATGGCTAATATCTTTCATAGCCATTCTTGAAACTATGCTGTAATGCAGTAGCCATCCACCTTGGACTGGTGTCGTCATACTGTGAAGACCCAATTATAAACCACAACTGTGTTTTTCCTTCCTTTTTAAACTGGAAAGAGGAGTTCTCTATGAAGTCATCAGTGTTGGTTGAAGAGTTGCAACAAAGCAATAAGAGCAGATATTATAGGTATCTGAGCTGATTGTATTTTATATAAACTTTTGCCTCTGTACCTGCTTAGATATTATCTCAGATATATAATTTCCATTTATAATGAAAGGTTTTGGTGCAGGCCTGACTTTGATTTAGGATCAATTTATGATGAGTAGTTCTTGTTTCATGGTATCCCACAGTCAGACATTCAGGAACTACCAGCATCTAGTCACAAGCCAAAGGCTGTTCTTCAAATGGAGAATAGTTGTTAACATGGGAAATAATAAAATATTAGGGATTTGGGCTGCGATTATCCAATTGAAGTTTGCCAGTATCTCATAGATCATTCCTATCTGTCACAGGCACTTTCAATACTTTCTGGCCTGAAGATGATAAAGCCTATAGTGGTTTTATATTGTGTCAACATAGCTAAGCTGAACTGTTTTCCAAAGGCACTTGCCTTGTATGATTTTTAGTTAGATCTGGCCCCAAGAGAAATTTTTGTGAGATTTGAAGTAAAGAAGGAGCGTGATCATTATACTCTGAATGTTGACATGGTGTGCCAGGCACCACTGCAGCTTGTGTACCTTGTCACTAATCTGCTGGTTCCCATTGTTGATGTAGGACAGCAGCCAAGCCTGCAGCTTCTCTGGCTTTTGTCAGATTTCTTTCTTTTCAGTTTCACTGAGCCCTTAGCTAGGTATATGTTCAGTTTTATAGCAAAGGGTGCCATCTTCCTTTATAGGTCACTTGCATTGTCAAGGTTTTAATCAATGAGAAAAAGACATGGATTATTATCTTCCTAGGTTCCAACTGGTTCTAATGAATTTCTATTTGTTATTACTTCCCCTGATTCAAGATCAGGTTTTTTCCCCACTTGACAATCCTGCAGACCTATAGTTATTCCTCTCCTCTGTAACACTCATATCCAAATATGGCAGAGTGTGACTTTTAGAAGATTCCCAAATATTTCCACCTGTATTTTTCTCTAATGTTCTAATCACACTAGGTCATGGGTATCAATTCTGAAGTCTGAATGTGTTTAGGTTCATCTTTGCTTTCATATTCTAATTCTTTGGGCTTACCAGGTGGCGATAGTGGTAAAGAAATCATCTGCCAATGCAGGAGATGTAAGAGATGTGGGCTCCATCCATGGGTTTGGAATATCTCCTGTAGGGGGGCAGGGCAACCCACTCCAGCATTTTTGCCTGGAGAATCTCATGGACAGAGGAGCCTGGCGAGCTACAGTCCATAGGGTCACAAAGAGTAGGACACAACTGAAGGAGCTTAGCACACATACATGCATTCTAATTCCTTCTAGGAGTTTTAAGTACTGAAAAGAGTATGCAATCCCAGATAACCTTGTGATTTAATATTATTAACAGTATTTTGTGATAGATTGAAAATATCTGTATTTCCACTGATTTCTTTTGCTTAAATCAATGACGATTATTTGCATTTCTGTTTTGGTAATATTTTATTTAAATATCAAAATAATTGTAGTTTTTGATTGAATATTAATACATTAGCTAAAATGAAACCTAAAAGAGAAGCTCCAGAGTTAATAATCAGTTATATTCATTTTAAAATTCTGAAACATTAGATGTAATGTCGTTATTCAGTAATTAGTTTCAAGACAGAAGTTGTGTTCTGTAGATGTGTTTTTGGCTATACTGCAGCATATTTCCTCAATTATATTTCTTATATATTTAATGAATTTGGAAAAAAAAGGAGTAATTACAGACATTTGAGGGTTTTATACATCTTCTTTTGTCCTCACAGTATCAATCCCAATAGTTGGTAACAGCTTGAAGAAGAATATTAAAGCCAAGAGAAATGATAAATGAAAAAACTACAAACTTTGGTAAGTTCATTATTATATTAAAGTTTAAATAAAACATGAATGACAGATTAAGAAATCTTTAGACCTAAATAAGTATTCTTTAAGATTTAAATAAGTATAATTTATTTAAATACTTCCGGATAGTTTTAGAAGTGCTGTTAAAATTTTTTTTTTGCTAATTGCTTTTATTTCTTTCCCACTTCAAATATAATACGATTCTTGAACCCCATTCTTGCACATTGGTTTTATCTAAATTCCTCAAGGATACCATTGCCAATTACTGGATAATGGAGTTTATATTATCACATCATTTCTGACATTAAATATTGTTCCTTGTACTATTAACATGTTTCTTGAATTCCACCAAAATGAATAAAAACACAATAAACATAAATCTAATATATTTAACCCATTGATTTGGTAGAATCCATCAAGCATTTGGAGTTTACAGAGGAAATTCTGCCATAGCAACCCTGTAATAAAAATAATATTCCTTTTTCTGACGTTTGGCTACAGAAATTTTTTTTAAGCTTCACCTTTCTTTCCAACCCTTGGTCTGCATGTGTAGACAGGTCACTAAGAAAGTATACATGGAACTTTGTCACCAATGGGAAATTTAACAATGGCAGATCTCCAGCCAGCATTAGAACTTTTCTCCCGTCTGGCTCTCTAGCTAGCATTAAAGCTTAATTCACTCCCTCTGCTTTGCCCAAGCCAGTCCAGATCTGCTCGTGTTAGTTGTACTCTTTCCTTTTCCTACAGTGTGTCATCTACTCTGACATTTGAATCAAATTTTGGAGAGAATCCATCTGCCTTATCCTGAATGCTCACAAAACACTCGAATATTCAGCTTGAAATTTAGGCATCAGTGTTTCTAATGGTTCTTTTTATATCCTGTCTCTTGAAATAGGTTACACTGGCTGTTTTCCCATGCTCCCAACACTATACCCATGCAATAAAGCTATTGTTCTCTTCCGTTTTCTTTCTTGTTATCCTTCTGTTATTCCACAAGGTACAAAGACAGGAGTACTCTCCTATTTTTAATGTAGAAATTTTAGCTAGCTCTTTTATAGACTTGCTACTTAATGACCACTCACCCCCAGGTTCCCACCTTTCCCTACAGGACAGTTATGGATGTATTTATTAAACAAAATCCGTTTCTCTGCTAAGAGAGTTGTAGTGACGTCTCACTTATGTGAGTGTGCATATCTGTGTATTTGTACTGCTATACAAATCCTGACAGACATTAGAAAGTACTTCCTTATTTGGGTGTTTCTATCAGCACCACTGTTTGTCTTTTCCTTCTATTTAAACAAAATTATTTAGAGATTTAAGATATTTTTATGAAAGCTTTGTTCTTGTCATATCAACACATAATTTATATCTGTGCTGTGATTGTTATTTCTTTTAGTTTTTTGCTATTATCTAGGACATAGTTTCGGAGAAGGCAATGGCACCCCACTCCAGTACTCTTGCCTGGAAAATCCCATGGACGGAGGAGCCTGGTAGGCTGCAGTCCATGGGGTCGCTAGGAGTCAGACACGACTGAGTTACTTCACTTTCACTTTTCACTTTTCACTTTCCTGCATTGGAGAAGGAAATGGCAACCCACTCCAGTGTTCTTGCCTGGAGAATCCCAGGGACGGGGGAGCCTGGTGGGCTGCCATCTATGGGGTGGCACAGAGTCGGACACGACTAAAGTGACTTAGCAGCAGCAGGACATAGTTTAACAAAACTGTGATTTTTTACTCAATAATCTTTATACATATTCTAGCATAAATTTTAAAGAGAACACATGTTTTACTTTATAAAATTTAAAATGTAATATTTTAAACAAATATATTTTAAAAATAACTGGAAATGTTTTCTATTCCCCTTAGCTTTAAATTATGCTCCCTGAAAGAAAAAAAAAGGTAACACCCACAGAAGCATCAGATAGTATAAACTGATGGACTATCCCGCCACTTCCTCAGAAATACCCTGAGTTTGTTAGTAAGTTGTTATCTCTCAGTCACGTATCTGTACTTTCTAATCTACTTTTTGCTGCTACAACTAGAGCAATGAAAAGCACATTTTTGCTGTTCCAGCTGGCTCCCTGTTAGGCTCTGAAAATAGGTGACACTTGTTCTTCAGTCACTAATTTGTGTCTGTCTCTTTGCCACCCCATGGACTGAAAGAGACTATCAATTGGAGGAGGAAGGGTTTTGACCACTCCTAGGACATTCTTATGATAGTTTTGTCTCTTTCTCTTCTTGTGAGCATCACTCGAAGGGCACTTCCTTACCCTGTTAATTCCTTTCTGTGGTAACAGCATTCCAGTTTGCATATTTTGCAACAGTGGAAGCACCAATTTTATTGTGCCCTTTCTGAGGCACTAGCATCAGACAGCTGGCAGCCCAGTATTAAATTTTTAAATATCATGGTTATTCATTTTATCCTGAAGGCACAGATGAAGTATTTTGGATTAGAAACAAATGTCTTATTGATTCCCTTACAGCAAATGTTGAGTATGTTGACTCCCTCTTTCCATTCACCTTATCCAGGGGGAAATGCAGTGAAAGCCAGGTTGGATGAAAAGTTACAAGAGTATCCAGCCACTTCATAAGAAAGGGAAGGGGTATAATATTATAAAACTTCTCCTTTTTTATGCAGAGAGAGAAAGCTCATTCCTTTCAGGAAAACAAATGCATGTATACATAAAATGTTTACATAAATAAATTATATGTTTACACACACACATAGCTTGAAACAGAGAGAAATAGAGAAAGATGGACAACTTTTGCTCTTTAACTATGACTTGAAAAGGATTCTGGGTCCAGACTGTCATTTTAGAATGAAAATATGTAAATATATTTTTCCAAGGGTCAGATAAGCCCTCTGGGTCTCTGGCTTTGGTGATGTAGAAAAGATTTCAAGGTCTGGATTTCATGTTTCTTGCAATATGAATATCAAGGATATAGCCCTCCAGTCTTCCTGATATCTTGAGACTCAACCTAGGGAACCCAGTCTATGCTGTAACCATGTGATCTTCTCAGATCATGCATTTGGTTAGAAAAATGGCAGTAGATCTAATTCTTATGTTACATGAAAAGAAAATTGTTTCTAGGGTACGTGAAAGAACATTATTCATCTTTATCTTGAATAGGTTTCCGTATGTCAGGAGTCTAAGAAGCCCTAGGATACCAGAAAAATTTTACTTCCCCGCACCTGGGCCTTTTGGGCCCTTCCTTGAAATTCAAAGACGCCATTGTTTCCTGAGCAGTGCCCTCTACCCCTGAAGTCAGTGAGGTATCTTTTTTCTTTTTTTCTCTCTGTGAGCTTCCTCCTCAAAGTTTCTAAAGTTTAATAATTCTAAATATTTTATTTACTCCCCCAGCAGTCCCAGGTTCCTGCTTCCTGCTATAAATACATTGGCGCTGCTACTTTTTAAATTACGTAGAGAATGCACACTTTTTACTATGACAGGTGGCTATGCCAGAGGGTAGATCACTTTGATTCAGTGAGGTCTTGGGCTAGCTAAGGCCATTGTGCATCATAGATATAGGTTATTTTTTTATTTTTTTTCAGTTCACCACTGATTTCAAAAGCCTTGAGGATAGAGTTCCAGTTTTTCAATATGTAAACATTTTAGAGGTCAATTACGTAACAATGGAAGCACACTTAACACTACTGAACTGTGTACTTAATGGTTAAGGTGGCAAACGATTTTTATTTGCTTTTTGTCACAACTTAAAAAGCTCTAAGTGTCTTGATGAATAAATGGATAAAGAGATATACATAAACTCACACACAAATGAGTATTATTTAACCTTAAAAAGGAAGGAGACCCTGTCATTTGTGACAATATAGATGAACCTGGGGGACATTATATTAAGTGAAATAAGTTAGAGAAAAACAAATGCCATATAGTATCACTTATATGTGGAGCCTAAAAATAAAACAACAAACTTCCATTCAGTTCAGTTCAGTCACTCAGTCGTGTCCTACTGTTTGCAACCCCATGGAGTGCAGCATGCCAGACCTCCCTGTTCATAACCAACTCCCAGATTTTACTCAAACTCAAGTGCATTGAGTCAGTGATGCCATCCAACCACCTCATCCTCTGTCGTCCCCTTCTTCTCCCGCCTTCAATCTTTCCCAGCATCAGGGTCTTATTTCAAATGAGTCAGCTCTTCCCATCTGGGGGCCAAAGTATTGGAGTTTCAGTTTCAACATCAGTTCTTCCAATGAATGTTCAGGACTGATTACCTTTAGTACGGACTGAGTGGATCTTGCTGTTCAAGGGACTCTCTAGCGTCTTCTCCAACACCACAGTGCAAAAGCATCAATTCTTCGGCACTCAGCTTTCTTTATAGTCCAACTCAGACATCTGTACATGACTACTAAAAAAACCATAACTTTGACTAGATGGACCTTTGTTGGCAAGGTAATGTCTCTGCTTTTTAATATGCTGTTTAGGTTGATCATAACTTTTCTTCCAAGGAGCAAGCATCTTTTAATTTCATGGCTGCAATCACCATCTGCAGTGATTATGGAGCCCAAGAAAATAAAGTCTGTCACTGTTTCCATTGTTTCCCCATCTATTTCCCAGGAAGTGATGGGACCAGATGCCATGAATTTAGTTTTCTAAATGTTGAGCTTTAAGCCAACTTTTTCACTCTCCTCTTTCACTTTCATCAAGAGGCTCTTTAGTTCTTCTTTGCTCTCTACCATAAGCCTGGTGTCTGCATATCTGAGGTTATTGGTATTTCTCCCGGCAATCTTGATTCCAGCTTGTGCTTCATCCAGTCTAGCATTTCTTATGATGTACTCTGCATATAAGTTAAATAAGCAGGGTGACAATATGTTAAGTTGATTTTTTCTCTGCTTTTTTCATTTATAATCTAAATAGCACAAGCTAGCAGAAACTGACACATACATGAAAGTCACTCTCCTTGCTTACATTTACCACTTTAAAAATATTTATTGCTTGGTTTTAAAAGGAAGTGTTTAATATGAAACATGTCACATAGGAAATCACTTTCCTCCTATTCTCTACATTAATTTCTTTATGAAGAATCACTGAAGCAAAGACAGGAAAGTTAAATTGACATTGACAGCTGCCTTTAATAAAAGTTAGTGGTGAAAAATTATCCTGTCTTTGTTATTCTATACTACAGTATATTTTCTGAGAAAGATATAAAATAAAAATGAAGACAGAAAGACTTTAGGTTTTGAGACAATAACTTTGGTATATGTGGAAGACATGATATGTGAGAAAAGTAAAGCTTAGATTCCAAGAAGATATTGATTAGATATGTTATTTAATATTATTTTTGTAGGCTACTGTAGAGGGAGGGCTTGGTAAAGAGTCTGCCAGCAATGCAGTAGCTTCAGGAGACATGGGTTCGATCCCTGGGTCAGGAAGATCCCCTGGAGAAGGAAATGACAACCCACTCCGGTATTCTTGCCTGGAGAATCCCAGGGACAGAAGGGCCTTGTGGGCTATAGTCTGCTGCTGCTGCTGCTAAGTTGTTTCATTCGTGTCCAACTCTGTGCAACCCCATAGACAGCAGCCCACAAGGCTCCTCCATCCCTGGGATTCTCCAGGCAAGAACACTGAAGAGGGCTGCCATTTCCTTCTCCAATGTATAAAAGTGAAAAGTGAAGTCGCTCAGTCACGTCGGACTCTTTGCAACCCCTTGGACTTTTGTCTACTTCCAGATCTCACTTACCATTATCTGCTCAAGTCTGTTGTTTCAGCAATTGTTTTTAGACTGGCTACCATTATCAGTTCTTTTCCTTCTCAGATGATTCATTCTCATTAGCATACAAAGATAGTCCAATAACTCCCATTCCAAAGAAATAAAGCCATCTCTCAACTGCTGATTCTCCTCTAGCCAAATCTTAAGGAATCTTGTCCTTTTTACACTAAATTCCCTACACACTCTTTCATCAGTCCCTGTCCATTCATTTTGTCTTGAACCTATTTCAGTTAGTAACTTTATTATTCTATCAAAACAGCCCCTGGGTGGTCTAACAATGACCTCTATTCTGATAAATACTCTGGTTGATTCTTGGTCAAACCAGCTACTCTGGTTGTTGTTGGTGGTGGTTTAGTCACTAAGTCATATCCAACTATTGCAACCCCATGGACTCTAGCCTGCCAGACTCCTCTGTCCATGGAATTTTCCAGGCAAGAATACTGCAGCGGGTTGCCATTTCTTTCTGCAGGGAATCTTCCTGACCCAGGGATTGAACCCTGGTCTCCTGCATTGCAGGCAGATTATTTACCGACTAAGCTACAAGGGAAGTCAAATCAGCATTTGTCCCACTTTACAACGTTTCTGTTTTTCTTGCTTTTTCTTTGTCTTGAGTTTTTGTACATATATTCTTTTGGTGCTCTTTTTATAATATTAATTTTTCGATGACTGTATTCAACTCTCAAACTTTTAAATTAAAAAAAAAAAAACATTAAATAACTGGGACGACACAGAGGGATGGTACGGGGAGGGAGGAGGGAGGAGGGTTCAGGATGGGAAACACATATATACCTGTGGTGGATTTGTTTTGATATATGGCAAAATCAATACAATATTGTAAATTTAAAAAATAAAATTAAAAAAATAACATTATATAATTTTAAAGGTTACTTTCCATTTTCTGTTATTACAGAATATTGACTATATTTTTCATGTTGTACAGTATATCCTTGAGTCTCTTTTAATCAACAATGAAATCTTTGAATATTAAGGTGGTCATATTCGATTACAATTTATTGTTTACTTTATTTGTAGCCCCAGAGTAACATAAGTTAATTAAAGGGAGAAATCATGATTTTTCATCTCTTAACCCTGGGCACTTGCCCTGTGGTATTGGTGAATAATCCTTCATAAGGCTTCTCTGCTGCTGCTGCTAAGTCGCTTCAGTCGTGTCCGACTCTGTGCAACCCCATAGATGGCAGCCCACCAGGCTCCTCCGTCCCTGGTTTTCTCTAGGCAAGAACACTGGAGTGGGTTGCCATTTCCTTCTCCAATGCAGGAAAGTGAAAAGTGAAAGTGAAGTCGCTCAGTTGAGTCCGACTCTTAGCGACCCCATGGACCACAGCCCAGCAGGCTCCCCTGTCCATGGGATTTTCCAGGCAAGAGTACTGGAGTGGGTCGCCATTGCCTTCTCCAGATGAATGTAAAGACTGTAGACTTCAGAAAAAGTGATTTCTTCTTCTGTTTTATTTTTACTTTATCATCCCAAACAAATTATCTTGTATTGGTACAAATGACACTTTCTAATTCTCTTTATGAGAGAAATAATTTTAATGTGATTGGTTACAGTGGCATAATAAGACCAACTATTTTAGGATTCAGTTTTCTAGTATACAGTGTTTTAGAATGTGAGTGATTTTTAACCAAAAATTTAGAATATAGTTCATCTATTCATTTATCTTTTGCCTAAAGTGTCACCATTTTGAGAACCTTATCATTACACAGAGGACAAAAATATCCCACCATCCATGAAATATATAATCACTGGAGGTAAATCATGCTTGCATATTGGTAATATAATGTTTGCACTTTGTTAAATGTAATCCACTAAATAATAGATAGTATGTTCATCTTGTTCTCAGGCATTCTCCACACTCCATAAAATAAGATTATTTTATGAATCTAGTATTCACTATACAAAAATACCATAAATATTTTAATGTTATTTGACCTTCAGCTGTCAAAATCAAGTTACAATGTTCCAATTATCCTGCAATATAGGCAACTCCTATGTAATATATGGGGGAAATAAGATCATTTGAGTACAAGATATTTTTGGTCTGAGCAATAGGAAGAATGGAGACTTAGCAGACTATGGGTTTAGCTGATGTGATAGGCTTGATCAGGCATTTGGTTTGGGGTATGGTAAGGCTCAGCTGCCAATAAAACACACAAGAGATCTTGTATTGTTAATTGAATGTTAAGAATTGATGAAACTGGAGCCTATTATACAGAGTGAAGTAAGCCAGAAAGAAAAACACCAATACAGTATACTAACGCATATATATGGAATTTAGAAAGATGGTAACAATAACCCTGTGTACGAGACAGCAAAAGAGACACTGATGTATAGATCAGTCTTATGGACTTTGTGGGAGAAGGAGAGGGTGGGGAGATTTGGGAGAATGGCATTGAAACATGTATAATATCATGTATGAAACGAGTCACCAGTCCAGGTTCGATGCACGATACTGGATGCCTGGGGCTGGTGCACTGAGACGACCCAGAGGGAGGGTATGGGGAGGGAGGAGGGAGGAGGGTTCAGGATGGGGAACACAGGTATACCTGTGGCGGATTCATTTCGATATTTGGCAAAACTAATACAATATTGTAAAGTTTAAAAATAAAATAAAATTTAAAAAATGTTGCAGAAGTCAAGATTGATGACAAAAATTTATGTTATTATTGTTCATCTGCTTAAGATAAACATTACTAATATTCATCAATGTTTTCAGTTCTCCTCCCATCCCAATACATGGGATAAAAACACCCATACTGAGTTCAACTTTGGATATGTCCACATGACTTTCATTAGCAAAAAAAAAAAGTGAATACAAATTATGTGTGTAACCTTTGGTTAGAAGCATTCAAGGGTCAGGAAATGATTCTGCAAGTCATCGTCCCACATTTAAGCATACTTAGAATTTCATTCTGAAGTGGTGGCTCCTTAAGACAGATGGTGAACCTCTGTCTACCTAAATTTTTGAGTATCTACCATAAGCAGAGTTGATTTATAAACCCCCATTGCATGTGTTAGATGAGAAAGAAAAATAAGAGTTTGTTGTATTGGGCCTTTTGAACTGGGACTTAATACAACTGATTAAATAATACAAATGATATTTAAAGCTGTAGATTTAAATTTAATGAGACCACCAGGGATTAAGTGAAAATAAAAATAGATGAGGTTTCAAGTAGTGAATTCTGAGACACTCCAATGTTAGGAACACAACAATAAAGATAAATTGAAGTGGTGCCGACTAGCAACTAGTTGAGCAAAATGCACCTACAAAATTAATTTATAATGATACAGATGATGGAGCTTATTATTTTCCTTTGCCTATTGTGTTTTCATAAAAGTTAGTGGTTCTTTACAAAAATCTTAAAATTTTTATTGAAATCTTATTCTTTCATAACTGCTCCTGACAAAAATATTAAAGAGAAATCACTTAGTTTAATAAAATTCATTACCAAAAATAGGCAATCTTTTGTTTGCCAAATGTAAATGGATTCATAATATGAATTTTCAATGTCTGACATTATTATTATTCCTAGAAAGTTGATCTTGAAGATGCAATTGACAAAAGATAAGACAGTAAAGCAGTATGAAAATAGTCAGCGTAACTTACAAGTTATGAATACTGGAGCCAGCATACTAGGGTTTATATTCTAGTTTTGCCTTTCTCAGCTGTGTAACTTGGGCATATCCTTAATCTCTGTGTCTTATTTTCTTTATGTAAAATAGAGGTAAACAATAGTATCAATCCTGTAGGGTTGCCTGAGGATAAAATAATTTATATAGATAAAGTATTTGGAAAAAAAAAAATTACTCAGTATGTGCAAATTAGTTTTAGCTGTTATTCTTACATCTTGGAGATTTCCCTGATGGCTCAGATGGTAAAGAATCTGCCTGCAATGCAGGAGACCTGGGTTTCATACCTGGGCCAGGAAGATTCCCTGGAAAAGAGAATGGCAACCCACTCCACTATTCTTGCCTGCAGAATTCCATAGACAGATGAGTCTGGTGGGCTACAATCCATAGTGTTGTAGAGAGTCCAACATGACTCATTGAAAAACACTTTCACTTATGCGTTTAGGAATTAGCACAAATCCGTCTAAAATTCTAACAGCATACATTTTTTTTCTGTCTCCATGCCTATATCCATATAGATCAATATATAAAATACTTATATACAATATATTATACAGTAAATGCTAATATGTGTTCAGAAAGTGTAGTCTAATTTTCCAGTTTGTAATATAATTTTAATAAGTTGCGTCATTCTTTATTTACAATAAAACACTTGCTTTCATTAATTTGCCTGTATTTTCCTTAATGAAATGAAATTGAATTGTTTTCTAATTATTATGTATGTCTAGACTACTTAAACATGTTTAAAAAAGCAATGAAAGCACATTATTATTTCAATGTTCTTCCAAATACAGCTAGCTTCTTAAGGTGGGGTATGTTAAAATAGTTTTTTAATTGTGTCTATTATTGCAAATAATTTGGACATTTATGAACAGAAGCCATCGATCTTAAAAATTTCAAGTGTCTTGAGATAATATGCAATTGATATTATCAAGATTTTTGGCCATGACTAGAGCAAGATATTTTCTAAACTAAATTCTTAGCTAGGCAAAAACTTAGTTAAACCACAATTTATTTAAAATTGTATAATGTGATTGCTATTTAGGCCATGTTGATGGCATAAATAATACCTATTCTGTACAAACGGAGAATCTTCAGAAAAATAAACACAGCATACAAATTATTATTTCATAAAGAGTCCATATATTCTCAAATGTGACATTATCATGTTCAAAGTAATTATGTTAGTCTAATTACTTTTTCAATTTTCCAATTTTTACCGTAACTATATTTGAGTGCTATTTGAGAAAGGTATGATTCTATTATAGTCCATGTTTAATATACTCTTGAGACTATATTCTTCACATTTTCTAGATCATATCTGGGGAGGGAATTAGGGGTTAGAAAAACAAATTACCACATATCAATGTAATTTTGTATATCAGAGGTTGTTCTTCTGGCAAGTAAAATAGATTCAGGACTCAACCTTCATTCCAGTGCTTCTTAATTTTTTCTATGTATAGCTATTTCTTTTACCATCCAAATAGGATATTATTTACATGGGAATTACTAGAGTTTTGAGTGTTATAAATTAACTAAATTCCATATACTAATCCCTCCTAATATATGCAAGGGATGGGCCCAGTGATTTTCAAATGTGAGAAAGAAAAATTCTCCACTGTTACTCACATTTGGTGAATTAAACACATACAGGAAAACAATCTAATTGTTTTGAGAGTGATACGTTTTCTAAAGGTGACCCAGACTTAGTACCATGAGAGAGAGACTTTAGTCTAAGCAACAATGGCATTTCAATATACATAAAATCTTACACAGCACAAGGAGTGGCAAGTAATCCACACATTATGTGCAAGACTTTAGAATTATTTCCATTTCCACATGGCCATAGTGCAAAATGGAGGACAGAGAGTAGTCACAGGTGAAATTGGAAGAGACTACCCTGGCACAAGCTAGTCATTGGGCAGTATTTTATGAAGGTCAAAAATAATCTACTGATAATAAAATGCTACCTATTATTTGAAATTAAATTTATTTTATTGTGTTTTTAAAAACATATATTTAATAAAATAATGTATGGATCATGTATGGTCATGTATGGATATGAGAGTTGGACTATAAAGAGGGCTGAGTGCAGATGAATTGATGCTTTTGAATTGTGGTGTTGAAGAAGACCCTTGAGAATCCCTTGGACTACAAGGAGATCCAACCAGTCCATCCTAAGGGAAATTGGTCCTGGGTGTTCATTGGAAGGATTGATATTAAAGCTGAAACTCTAGTATTTTGGCCACCTGATGTGAAGAGCTGACTCATTTGAAAAGACCCTGATGTTGGGAAAGATTGAAGGCAGGAGAAGAAGGGAACGACAGAGGATGAAGTGGTTAGATGGCATCACTGACTCAATGGACATGAGCTTGGGTAAACTCTGGGAGTTGGTGATGGACAGGGAGGCCTAGCATGCTGCGGTTCATGGGGTTGCAAAGAGTCAGACACGACTGAGCAACTGAACTGAACTAAATAATGGTTTTCTTGTAAAACATAAATAATAAAAAAGATATAGCCCACATATACAATATTAAGTAATTTCATTTTCCCAATCCACAAAAATATAAAAATAATATATATTCTTCTCTTATCTTTTTAAATATCCATTCAAATATATACGCAATGTTTTCCTTAGGTTTAAATACATCATATTATGCTGTGTGTTTATGTGTGTCCATCTGTCTGTGGGTGTTGCTCTTTAACATGATATGTTGTTAGAAGCTTTTAAAAAGATAAATTATGTAACAGTAATAAGCATTTAGAATATAAGTTTAGCAGTTTGAGGAAGAAAGATTCGCTTTAATAATTCTTGAGGAAGAGAAACTAGTTTGAAAATGCATGTGAGAACTTCTCTTTCCCAGTGGCATAGAGTAGCTAAAGCAATACCATTGCTTAGAGCAAAACAACTACAGCATTTGCATAAAAGTTAAGCATTTTGAAGCTGTAGAGTTATGGAGGTAATGAGAACTCCAAGGATTAAGACACTGAAGAAAGGAAAACATTCAAGAGTTTATCTGATTCAGCTCCTTTTACTTTCTGCAAATATGACAGTTCAAAGTGCTGGAGGAAGGCTAATTCTTTGGGACTATAAAACCCATGAAGAATAGTTGCTAAGAATAAAGAAACCCAAGAGTTTCATATGGATACATGGGGTCCAAGGCTGTGCCCAGGTTTCCCTTCAATAACAATTGCTAGATTCTTTAATTGATAAGGTCAGGGAGTAAAAACGTATGCAATTTCTATCTATGAAAGAGTAATTGTATGAGACTCAGCCTTCCACATTAAATGACTTGAGAACTGGGTAAAATATATATACAACCATTGCATTTAGATATTTGACAACATATAGTGCAGGATTGTGATCTCTGAGAAAAGAAAAAATCAGTGAGATGAGCCCTACCATAATACTGTTTTTCTGCTTGGAGTTAATTTACTGGCCATAGCAAAGGGAGGAGAACCTGAACAGAATCCACTAATTTGGGTAAGGTGAAAACATGTAAATTTGTTTTAAGGGAGAGTATGGCAACTATTGGAGAACGGAATGGCAAACCACTTCAGCATTCTTGCCTTGAGAACCCCATGAATTGTAAGAAAAGGCAAAAATACATGACTGAAAGATGAACCCCCCATGTCAGTAGGTGTTCAATATGCTCCTGGAGAAGAGCAGAAAAATATATCCAGAAGGAATAAAGAGGCTGAGCCAAAGTGGAAACAATACCCAGTTGTGGATGTGTCTGGCAGTGAAAGTCAAGTACTATAAGAACAATATTGCATAGGAACCTGGAATGTTATGTCTGTGAATAAAGGTAAACTGAAAGTGGCCAAACAGGAGATTGGAGAAGGAAATGGCAACCCACTCCAGTGTTCTTGCCTGGAGAATCCCAGGGATGGGGGAGCCTGGTGGGCTGCTGTCTATGGGGTCACACAGAGTCGGCCACGACTGAAGTGACTTAGCAGCAGCAAACAGGAGATGGCAAGAGTGAACATCAACATTTTAAGAATCAGTGAACTAAAAGGGGTAGAAATAGGGAAATTTAATTCAGATGACCATTGTATCTACTACTGTGGACAAGAATCCCTTAGAAGAAATGGAGTAGCCCTCATAGTCAGCAAAAGGGTCCAAAATGCAGTACTTGGTTGCAATCTCAAAAGCAACAGAATGATCTCAGTTTGTTTCCAAGGCAAACCATTCAGTATCATAGTAATCTAAATCATGGCCCCAACCACTAATGATGAAGAAGATTAAGTTGAAAAGTTCTACGATGACTTACAAGACCTTCTAATACTAACACACACACACACACACACACACACACACACACACACACACAAGATATCCTTTCATCACAGGGGACTGGAATGCAAAGGAAGAAGTCAAGAGATATCTGGAGTAACAGGCAAGTTTGGCCTGGGAGTACAAAATGAAGCAGGACAAAGGCTAACAAAGTTTTTCAAAACATGCTGGCCATAGCAAACACCCTCTTCCAACAACACTGTACACATGGACATCACCATATGGCCAATATCTAATTATATTGTTTATATTCTTTGTAGCCAAAGATGGAGACGTGCTTTATGGTCATCAAAAACAGGACCATGAGCTGACTATGGCTCAGATCATGAACCCCTTATTGGTAAAATTCAGACCTTAAGTTGAATATAGAGAAAACCAGTAGGCCATTCAGGTATGACCTAAATCAAATCCCTTATGATTATATAGTGGAAGTGAGAAATAGATTTAAGGGACTAGATCTGATAGACAGAGTGCCTGATGAACTGTGGATGGAGGTTTGTGACACTGTACAGGAGACAGGGAGTAAGAACATCCCCAAGAAAAAGAAATACAAAAATGTTGTGTGAGTAGGCCTTACAAATAGCTGAGAAAAGAAGATAAGTGAAAGGCAAAGGACAAAAGGAAAGATATACCCAGTTGAATGCAGAGTTCCAGATAATAGCAGGGAGAGATAAGAAAGCCTTTTTAAGTGAACAATGCAAGGATATAGAGGAAAACAATGGAACGGGAAAGACTCTTTAAGATAATGAGAGATACCAAAGGGATATTTCATACAAAAATAGGCACAATAAAGAACAAAACCTGTATGGACCTAACAGAAGCAGAAGATGTTAAGAAAACGGAAGAATACACAGAACTATACAAAAAGATCTTAATGACCTGGATAACCATAATGGTGTGATCACTCACCTAGAGCCAAACAACACTCATTGGATTACAGAGAAAGCTAGAGAATTCCATAAAAACATCTACTTCTGCTTCATTGACTATGCTAAAGCTTTTAACTGTGTAGCTCACAAAAAAATGTGAAAACTTTTTTTTTTCAGTTTTATTTATTTATTAATGATTTTACTTTACAATACTGTATTGGTTTTCCCATACATTGACATGAATCTGCCATGGGTGTACATGTGTTCCCCATCCTGAATCCCCCTCCCACAGCCCTCCCCATCCCATCCCTCTGGGTCATCCGAGTGCACCAGCCCCAAGCACCGTGTCTCATCCATCGAACGTGGAGTGGCGATTCGTTTCACATGTAATAACTTACATGTTTCAATACCACTCTCCCATATCATCCCGCCCTCACCCTCCCACAGAGTCCAAAAGACTGTTCTATACATCTGTGTCTCTTTTGCAGTCTCGCATACAGGGTTATCGTTACCATCTTTCTAAATTCCATATATGTGCGTTAGTATACTGTACTGGTGTTTTTCTTTCTGGATTACTTCACTCTGTATAATAGGCTCCAGTTTCATTCACCTCATTAGAACTGATTCAAATGTATTCTTTTTAATGGCTGAGTAATATTCCATTGTGTATATGTAACACAGCTTTCTTATCCATTCGTCTGCTGATGGACATCTAGGTTGCTTCTATGTCCTGGATATTATAAACAGTGCTGCAATGAACATTGGGGTACACGTGTCTCTTTCAATTCTGGTTTCCTCGGTGTGTATGCCCAGCAGTGGGTGTGCTGGGTCGTATGGCAGTTCTATTTCCAGTTTTTTAAGGAATCTCCACACTGTTCTCCATAGTGGCTGTACTAGTTTGCATTCCCACCAACAGTGTAAGAGGGTTCCCTTTTCTCCACACCCTCTCTAGCATTTATTGCTTGTAGACTTTTGGATGGCAGCCATTCTGACTGGCGTGAAATGGTACCTCATTGTGGTTTTGATTTGCATTTCTCTGATAATGAGTGATGTTGAGCATCTTTTAATATGTTTGTTAGCCATCTGTATGTCTTCTTTGGAGAAATGTCTGTTTAGTTCTTTGGCCCACTTTTTGATTGGGTCATTTATTTTTCTGGAATTGAGCTGCAGGAGTTGCTTGTATATTTTTGAGACTAGTTGTTTGTCAGTTGCTTCATTTGCTTTATTTTCTCCCATTCTGAAGGCTGTCTTTTCACCTTGCTTGTAGTTTCCTTTGTTGTGCAGAAGCTTTTAATTTTAATTAGGTCCCATTTGTTTATTTTTGCTTTTATTTCCAATATTCTGGGAGGTGGGTATACAGGATCTTGCTAATCAATGAATATAGTAAAGTTGCAGGATATAAAACCAACACACAGAAATCCCTTGCATTCCTATACACTAACAATGAGAAAACAGAAAGAGAAATTAAGGAAACAATTCCATTTACCATTGCAATGAAAAGAATAAAATACTTAGGAATATATCTACCTAAAGAAACAAAAGACCTATATATAGAAAACTATAAAACACTGGTGAAAGAAATCAAAGAGGACACAAATAGATGGAGAATATCCATGTTCATGGATCAGAAGAATCAATATAGTGAAAATGAGTGTACTAGCCAAAGCAATCTATAGATTCAATGAAATCCCTATCAAGCTACCAACGGTATTTTTCAGAGAACTAAAACAAATAATTTCACAGTTTGTATGAACATGCAAAAAACCTCAAATAGCCAAAGCAGTCTTGAGAAAGAAGAATGGAACTGGAGGAATCAACCTGCCTGACTTCAGTCTCTACACAAAGACAGAAGTATAGATCAATGGAACAAAATAGAAAGCCCAGAGATAAATCCATGTACCTATGGACACCTTATCTTTGACAAAGGAGGCAAGAATATACAATGGAGAAAAGACAATCTCTTTAACAAGTGTTGCTGGGAAAACTGGTCAACCACTTGTAAAAGAATGAAACTAGAACACTTTCTAACACCATACACAAAAATAAACTCAAAATGGATTAAATATCTAAACATAAGACCAGAAACTATAAAACTCCTAGAGTAAAACATAGGCAAAACATTCTCTGACATAAACCACAGCCAGATCCTCTATGACCCACCTCCCAAAATATTGGAAAACTTTTTAAAGAGAAGAGAATACTAGACAACCATACCTGCCTCCTGTGAAACCTGTACACAGGTAAAGGAGCAACTGTTAGAACTGGACTTGGAACAGCATACAGGTTCCAAATTGGGAAAGGAGTCCCTCAAGGCTGTATATTGTCACCCTGCTTATTTAACTAATATTCAGAGTACGTCATGGGAAGTGCTGGACTGAACAAAGCACAAGCTGGAATCAAGATGAAAGTGGAGGGTGAAAAAGCTGGCTTAAAACTCAACATTCAAAAAACAAAGACCATGGCATCTGGTCCTATTACTTAATGGCAAATAGATGGGGAAACAATGGAAACAATGAGAGACTTTATTTTCCTGGGCTCCAAAATCACTGTGGACAGTGACTGCAGCCATGAAATTAAAGGAGTCTTGCTCCTTGGAAGAAAAACAATGATAAACCAAGACAGTGTATTAGAAATAGGCACATTCTTTTCCAACAAAGGCCCATGTTGTCAAAGTTATTATTTTTTTTCCAGTAATCTTGTATAGATGAGAGAGTTGTACTATAAAGAAGTCTGAGTGCCAAAGAATTGAAGTTTTTGAACTGTGGAGAAGACTTAAGAGTACCTTGGACAGCAAGGAGGTAAAACCAGTCGATCCTAAAGGAAATCAACCCTGAATATTCATTGGAAGGACTAATGCTGAAGCTTAAACTTCAATACTCTGGACCTCAGATGGGAAGAGCTGACTCATTAGAAAAGTCCCTGATGCTGGTAAAGATTGAAGGCAGGAGAAGGGAATGACAGAAGATGAGATGGTTGGATGGCATCTCCAAATCAATGGACATGAGCTTGAGCAAACTCTGGGAGATGGTAAGGGACAGGGAGGCCTAGCATGCTGCAATCCATAGGGTTGTAAAGAGTTGGACACAACTGAACGACTGAACAACATGGGAACTAGAATTTTCTAAGTAGAGTCTGGAGAAGAGGGGTCTTTGCAGGAAAAGAGCTTCATAATTCTACTTAAGAGATACATAATGTTTGGCTGAATATCAAACTCAAAATGCACTAGATTGAACTTCAGGAAGATAGGCAAAGAAAGACTACCATATAAATGACAATTAATGGGAAATTGTAAGCTGGAAAATTCACTGAACTCCCTCAGGTCTGTGAATCATTCAAACATGCTACTCAGAGTAGAGAAAGATATTTACATATATGGACATTTTATTAAATATTTTCAATGGTTTCCATCATGATAGAGGGGCTACACTATTCCTAAGATAAGGACCACTCTAAATCTAGTATCTTACAAAAGTTTAAGTCTAAGCCTCAAAAAAATGCTGCTGATTTAAAATAAGACATCAGTTAATGCATGTTATATTGATAAAATAAAAGCATTTGTTATAATTATTAGAATATATTAACATTTGTTGATTGATGTCCTTAGGACTTGGTTCTGGAGTAACAGAACCAAACACCCTAATAATGGCTGGTTTTTCAGTCTCTAAGTCGTGTCTGACTCTTACAATCCCATGGACTGTAGCCAGGCTCTTCTGTCCATGGGATTCTCCAAGCAAGAGTACTGGACTGTGTTGCCATTTCCTTCTCCAGAGGATCTTCATGACCCAGGATTAAACCCAGGTCTCCTGAGTTGCAGACAGATTCTTTACTGACTGAACTATGAGGGAAGCAACACCCTAATAATTGTCTTTAAATAAAGATGATCCCCTAATAACTTGTTCTTTCTCTTTCTTTATGTTTCATCCATGTTTGCCCATTTTCCATTTCTTTTTTTCTCCTTTTAATCTAATATGGATGTGAGAGTTGGACTATAAAGAAAGCTGAGTACCAAAGAATTGATGCTTTTGAACCATGGCATTGGAGAAGACTCTTGAGAGTCCCTTGGACTGCAAGGAGATCCAATCAATCCATCCTAAAGGAGATCAGTTCTGGGTGTTCATTGGAAGGACTGATGTTGAAGCTGAAACTGCAATACTTTGGCCACCTGATGCAAAGAGCTGACTCATTTGAAAAGACCCTGATACTGGGAAAGACTGAGGGCAGGAGGAGAAGGGGATGACAGAGGATGAGATGGTTGGATGGCATCACCAACTCAATGGATATGAGTTTGGGTAAACTCCAGGAGTTAGTGATAGACAGGGAAGCCTGGTGTGCTGAGATTCATGGGGTCACAAAGAGTCAGACACGACTGAGTGACTGAACTGAACTGAATTGAATCTAATAAACCAACCCTCATTTAAGACCAAAAATCCTTTCTTTAAAAATGTTCACCATAGTTACATCTTTGTACTGTTTTATAAGCTGCTCTGTTATTTTCAGAATCATAAATATCAAGTATAGCAGGGATAGCAACAGCTGGTGATCTTAACTGTTATTGTCTCTATTGCTACGATCATGAGTCCTCTGACCCTATTTTTCTCATCTCTAATCATGCAGAACTTTTGATGAATAATAATTAACAGATTGATGAATATATGAAAAGAGGTTAATGTTAGGGTGTTATTAGGCAGTGTTTACTTCCACATTAGTTAATTTTCTCTTGAAATTCAGAGAGCACAATAAATGCAACTGAAATTATAGCTTTTATCTTTTGAATCTAGTGTGACAAATTTAGTTTTTGAAAGGTTAGAAAAACTGCATTGATATGATTTGATATTTTAAATGGTCAAAATATTATCTTTTTAGTCATTTTTCATAGTAGCAAAGAAATGGTGGTTACTTAAAATTTGCAAATCATAGATTTTTTAGAAAAAATGAAGTATTGAGGATTCATTTTTAAAGTATACATAAAATATATTAAAATTTTCTCATCTATCTCCTTATAAGTAGAATTTAAATTTGTACTAGTTATGAATTAAGATGCTTTTGAACTGTGGTGCTGGAGAAGACTCTTGAGAGTCCCTTGGACTGCAAGGAGATCCAACCAGTCCATTCTGAAGGAGATCAGCCCTGGGATTTCTTTGGAAGGAATGATGCTAAAGCTGAAACTCCAGTACTTTGGCCACCTCATGCGAAGAGTTGACTCATTGGAAAAGACTCTGATGCTGGGAGGGATTGGGGGCAGGAGGAGAAGGGGACGACAGAGGATGAGATGGCTGGATGGCATCACTGACTCGGTGGACGTGAGTCTGGGTGAACTCCGGGAGTTGGTGATGGACAGGGAGGCCTGGTATGCTGTGATTCATGGAGTCGCAAAGAGTTGGACACGACTGAGCAACTGATCTGATCTGATGAGTCAAGATACCCTTGAAACTAACACAATATTGTAAATCAACTCTGCTTCAATAAAAATAAAAGAATATCTGAGTAATAAAGTAACATAACTACACAGTATTTTTTTTTTCCAGTTAGGAATTCTAACAGTGACCTAATCAATTACTCATCCTATTTTTGTTTGCTTAGATGTTACCTATAGTGAGACCTCATTCAGTTTATGATCTTCTTTCAAGGAAATCATATTTTATTTGGGCTGCTAAGTACATTTTTACAATAAACTTAATTGTATATTTAAGAAAATATACAATCATTGAAGAAAAGAACACTGTCTTTAGTGGTATTCTGCTTTACTCAAGGAAGTCAAATATTGCATAAATAAACACCAAACAGAAAATATATTACCTCAAATCCTCAGTCAACAAAGTATTTGTTGTCTTATAATGAGCAAGTTAAATGGGTGTAATATTTTTATTTATCATTATAAAAATTAAAAGTAATCTAAGTGTGTGTGTGTTAGTTGCTTAGTTGTGTCCGATTCTCTACAGCCCCATAGACTGTAGCCCACGAGGCCCCTCCATCCATGGGATTCTCCAGGCAGGAATACTGGAGTGGGTTGCCATTTCCTTCTCCAATTTAAGTAAAAGACCTAATTTATTGTGGACAATTTAGAAGTGTGAATTACATTTTAATTCACACTTTAATTAATTTTAATTTTTGTTAACTGGAAATAATTCTTTTATAGTTATAATTTATAAAATATGATGTCTATAAACACTACTTTCAAAAATATATAAATATAAATAGATATAAGCATGTGAATGCGTACAAATGTAAAGATGAACATTGACATAGCAAGAAACATAAATGCAGAAATATATTTCCTGTTGAAAATAGAAGCCACATGCTTTGGTCTTCTGTGAAACAGTGTTTTTTAAAAAACAAATTCCATCTATCTTCAAAAATCAATTTAGCAAAAAACAAAAAAAAAAAAGAAAGAAAAAAATGAGTACTTTGTTTAGGTGATAAGAAAGTAATACATACAATCTACCACAATAATTTATCTGTCATATACCTTCTCATACTTACAACTACTTCTAGAACTCTTTCCAAAACAGTCTCAGAATCCATTCTATAAGAGTTCTAGCTTTATTACTACTTTTAGCTCTCAGATTAACTTTCTTCCTAGTACCCGAATATCAGTTCAGTTCAGTTCAGTTGCTCAGTCGTGTCTGACTCTTTGCAACCCCATGAATCACAGCACGCCAAGCCTCCCTGTCCATCACCAACTCCCGGAGTTCATTTAGATTCATGTCCATCGAGTTAGTGATGCCATCTATCCATCTCATCCTCTGTCATCCCCTTCTCCTCCTGCCCCCAATCCCTCCCAGCATCAGAGTCTTTTCCAATGAGTCAACTCTTTGCATGAGGTGGCCAGAGTACTGGAGTTTCAGCTTTAGCATCATTCCTTCCAAAGAAATCCCAGGGCTGATCTCCTTCAGAATGGACTGGTTGGATCTCCTTGTAGTCCAAGGGCTATCAGAAAAGTTTAAATAACTGGCTAAGAAACAGAAGAACCTTTCATGAGTGACTAGGGTGAGGGGAAAAAAGTGGATAAAGTCAGTAGTGTCTGTGGAAGGAAGGAGAATGAGAAGGGCTGGTAAAAATCATTAAAGTATATATATATACTTAAGATTGTTTACTGGAAAACTTAGATGTTTTCAGGAAAAACATACAATCCTAAATGTTTAAATACATTGTTTCAAGGCCGCTGCAGCTATAGAAAATTGTTCTGTTATCTGGAAGTATCTGCCATATTTCCAGCTTCAAATTCCCCACAGTGTAGAATTATCTTATTATTGTGTCAATGTTGATGTTTGTTTCATTGCATAATTTATACCTTCTTTTCAAATAAATAGAAGAGAAGGATAAAGGGAAAACAGAAGTACAAACACTTTCTTTCCCACCAAAATGTTTTCATTCCTTTCCATGTGTGTTGTTATTTATTCCATTCTGCCTTTCAAGATGACTTGTTCCTGGCATTCTAAGTTAAAAATAAGTGGTCATTTTTAAACTCATTATATCATAGATTGTCCTTTTTTCTATAGTATTTTAGGATCAGAAATCATTTCACCCTAAGCTATTACTTTTATCTTTATTTTCTTGGAAAGTGTTCAAATTTGCATTTTCTTAGTGTGAAGTGAATTTTACAGTTGGACTTTAATTGAAAAACCTATTTAAAAATAAAATTTAAGAACAAGAATAAGAATTTAAAATTTAGAATAAGAATTTCTCTGAAGATTATACCTAGAGTATACCATTTGAATGTTTACTGAAACAGGTATGACATTTGATTGTTCCTTGACTTTTAGATTTTGCTGGTAGATTCTAATACCCCTTCCCCCCACCTCAAACTACCTCCCAGGAGATCTTATTTGGACCTCCACTGGCTGTGTTCATAGTAATACTTCCTAAGACCCACCTTGATTTCACACACCAGGATTTATGGTTCTCAGTGAGTGACCACAACGTAAAAGCCTTTCATTTACGCATATTAGTTTAAAATAAAATTTCTCATACTTGGGCCTGGTAAGAATTTTTCTGTCACTAAATTCTGAGCCATAGTTCTTGCTTATGTGAAATAACAATGACATGAAACCACTACAAAGTATATAAGAAAAAAAAAGTAAGATAAATTGTTCAATAAAAAGGTTGTTTATATTATATATATATACACATATATTATCTTTCAAAGTATAATCCAGTATATAAAATTTAAGTCTGTATGGAAAATTATTACAAATGTGTACTTTCTTACTCTTCTCTGCTTCTCATAGAACATGGACACTTTGTTTTCCCAGAAAATTGAAACAGAATAGCAAAAACCAGACCTTTGTGTTTTAACTGTAAAAACATTTTATGACAAAGTTAGCCACTGTAGTATTCTGAGAACTTTCTACTAAATAGCATTACTGCCTAAAAGACACATGATGGTGGTGAATCCATCTCACCCTGATGGCGATGAATATTTATATTGCCAAATGGTTGGGCAACATATTTATTTGGCTTCAGGCTCAGTAGAATAATAAATCAAATATATTGGATGCTTTGAATTTCATTTTCGTACTGATTACTAATATAAAGTTGTATAATGTCAAAATTTTGACTGCAAAAAATGTCAAGTCAATAAATTGAACTGCTCCAGCTGGGTATATTCATTTGTTAGATGATGACATAATATAAACTAATTCTAAGCTGATTTCCAAGTTCAGTGATTATAATTTGAAATAGTTTTATATTTAATGAAATTTGTATTTAATCCCATCAAACAACTGTCATCTCTTTTATTCTTTAGAAAGTCACTAAATATCTATTGCAACTTCATGGTCACATTATTTGAATATGAAATGGTAGAGATAGTCCCTAAAATATTAGATTAACCTCTGAATACACACACAAACACACACACACACACGCACCATATTTTTATTATTTATTGTTATTTTGGAAATTTTGGCCCAAGAAATAATATGAAATAGAATTATCATATAAAGTATTGTATTAGTATTTTCTCACATACAGTGATTCTAATGGTGAGATGAAAATTGAAAAAAATTGACATGTAATTAGAAGTCTTTTGTATTAGAATAATTGTAAATAGTACTGATACAACAAAAGATACTAGGTAGATTAATGGAATAATTACATGATTGAAATGGTTCAAATATTGCAGTGATTATATTATTTGCTATGCAAGAAAAGAAATGGAGAAGGCAATGGCACCCCACTCCAGTACTCTTGCCTGGAAAATCCCATGGATGGAGGAGCCTGGTGGGCTGTAGTCCATGGGCTCACTGAGGGTTGGACACGACTGAGCGACTTCACTTTCACTTTTCACTTTCATGCGTTGGAGAGGGAAATGGCAACCCACTCCTGTGTTCTTGCCTGGAGAATCCCAGGGATGGGGGAGCCTGGTGGGCTGCCGTCTATGGGGTCTCACAGAGTTGGACATGACTGAAGCGACTTAGCAGCAGCATGCAAGAAAAGAAATAGAAACAAAGAAATACAATTATCAAAGATTCCTTTTCTTTATATGACCAGTAAAGTTTTAGATTTTGTATCTTGTTATCTAAGAAGTACAAAGGATTTGTAACTATATATATGCCTACTCTTCGGTTACTTTATTCAAAGGAGAGAGTAAATGACTTACAAACCTATGCATTAAAACAAAGAAAAATAACTTGAAAATATGTATGTATGTGTGTGTATTTGTATGTGTGCTCAGTTGCTCAATCATGTCTGGCTCTCTGTGGCCCCATGGACTGCAATTTGCCAGACTGCTCTGTCCATGGAATTTTCCAGGCAAGAATATTGGAGTGGGTTGCCTTTTTCCACTCCATGGGATCTTCAGGACCCAGGGATCAAACTTGTGTCTTTTGTGTGTCCTCCCTTGACAGGCAGATTCCTTACCACTATCGCCACCTGGGAAGCCCCCAAAATATGTGAATGAATGCTAAGGCATTTCAGGAATCATCATCATCATAGCTTTTGTTAAAGAACTGTCACCTATCCATAACCAAAATACCACTTTTGTGGGGATATATGATAGTCATACAATGATTTATTTCACCTACTAAATGGCTTCTTCCTTATTGTTCCAGTCATGCTATTCTATTAATCAAATGCATATTCTAGATCTTCAGCTTTGAGGTATGTAATTGCTATAATATTCAGTGTATTTATTGGTTCTAGACAGTACCTATTCAGATTCAATTTTTTCAATTATCTTATCAAAAGTTGATAATAAACTGTTCTCAAACTACATATTAATATTCAAACTAATTTCATCAACTTATAAAGCCAATACCAAATAGCTGTCTTCTTTTATATAAACTGAACCTTCTCTCTCTACTGCCCCACAAAGATGAACATCCTCTAAATCTAACAACAGATTATTTGTTATATCAAGATCCTCATAAAGATTCATAGCAATTTCTGTTGAAACAACTTTCTGCAAAATATTAATCATTGTAATAGCAACATATTAATTGATGATTGATATGCAACCAAGGGCTTCTCTGGTGGCTCAGCAGTAAGGAATCTGCCTTCCAGTTCAAGAGGTGCATTTTGATCCCTGGGTAGAGAAGATCCCGTGGAGAAGGAAATGGTGACCCACTCCAGCATTCTTGCTTGGGAAATCCAATAGATAGAGGAGCTTGAGGGTTACAGTCCATGGTGTCACAAAAGTTGGACATGACTTAGAGACTAATCCATCACTACCACTTTGCAAGCAAAGGCTGGGTACTTTGTAAGGTAGGTACTTACCTTTTGTGTGAATAAACTTATTTTTCAATCAATAGAGTAGGTTAAGTAGTGAACCAGGAATTTGTTTTGCTATGCTGCAGCATATATTTCTTCAAATACTTCTTCAGGAAAGTAAAATGTGTCACCTAAGACTTGCTGAAATCAGTGGATGTAAACCATTGTGGCGATTTTCAAATATATCTGCTTACATTTTACTTTGTCTTGTTATTCTTTCACTCAACTTTCCTTTCTTAAGGAATCTTCTCTCAAAATTCTGTTCTTTTTTTTTTCTTTTCTAAACTTTATTGCTGTGTTTTTTTAAATTTTTTTTACTATTATAATTTTTTGAATGGAATAGAAAGCCATGGTACATATACACAATGGAGTATTACTCAGTCATTAAAAAGAATACATTTGAATCAGTACTAATGAGGTGGATGAAACTGGAGCCTATTATACAGAGTGAAGTAAGCCAGAAAGAAAAACACAAAATTCTGTTCTCATTGCATCTTCTTAACTAGGATTTTAGTATAATGCTTTAGGAATCTCAATAAACAGTGTTCATTACCTATACTGATATCTGTAATGTTTTCACCAAGGCTCATAACTAAGATGTTTATGGTACTATTGCAAGTCATGTATGACTACTGAGGGGTCCTTAGGTATTAACACTCATGTGAAATGCTGGGCTGGATGAATCACAAGCTGGAATCAGTTGCCGGAAAAAATATCAACAACCTCAGATATGCAGGTGATACCACTTTCATGTCAGAAATTGAAGAGGAACTAAAGAGCCTCTTGATGAGGGTCAAAGAGGAAAGTAAAATGTTGGCTTAACACTCAACATTCAGAAAACAAATATACTGGCCTCTAGTATCATCACTTCATGGCAAATAGATAGGGAAACAGAGGAAACAGTGAGAGACTATTTTTTGGGCTCCAAAATCCCTGCAGATAGTGACTGCAGCCATGAAATTAAAAGACGCTTGCTCCTTGGGAAAAAAGCTATGACAAACCTAGACACCATATTGAAAAGCAGAGACATTACTTTGCTGACAAAGGTCTGTCTAGTCAAAGCTATGGTTTTTCCAGTGGTCATGTGTGGATGTGCGATTGGATCATAAAAAAGGCTGAACACTGAAGAATTATGCTTCTGAACTGTGGTGTTGGAGAAGACTTTTGAGAGTCCCTTGGACTGCAAGATCAAGCCAGTCAAACCTAAAGGGAATTAACCCTATATTCATTGGAAAGACTGATGCTGAACTTGAAGCTCCAATATTTTGGCCACCTGATGTGAAGAGCTGACCCACTGGAAAAGACCCTGATGGTGGGAAAAAAATTGTAGGCAAAGGAGAAGGGGACAGCAGAGGGTGAGATGATTAAATAGCATCACAGACGCAATTGATGTGAATTTGAGAAACTCCAGGAAATAGTGAAGGACACAGAAGAATGTCATGCTGCAGTCCATGGAGTCACAAAGAATCAGACATAATTTGGCAACTGCATAGTAACAAAGTATTGATACATCATACCAGTGACAGAATTTGAAGCTAATGTTATGGACTGTGAGATGAATTGGAGAAGAAATGCCTTTCATGTTTAAGACTGTTAAAATCACAATGTATTTTAAGAGTTTCACATTGAAGGCAGATTATTTACCAGCTGAACCACAAGGGAAGCCCTTTAAAATATATAGCATGTACAAAAAGTGGAAACTAAATATGTGAATTTTTTAATTGCATTACGATCAATGTAACCAATCTAATGATCTAAATTGTTAGTGCATTTTATTTAAATGAATTGAAAATTTTTAATTTTATTTGGATTCATTTAAAGCTATATGTAACACTAACAATTATTATCTTTTTTGAAGAGAATTATTATAATTTTGTTTATTTATTTACTGACAGTAGTTGATTTTCGTTGCTGCATGGGCTTTTCTCTAGTTGTGGCATGTGGGTGCTACTCTCTAGCTGAGGTGCACAGGCTTCTCAATGTAATGACTTCTATTTTTGAGGGAGCACAGGCTTTAGGGCAACTGGCCCTCAGTACCTGTGGCATGTGGGCTCAGTAGTTGTAGCTCCTGGAGCTCTAGAGCACAGACTCAGTAGTTGTGATGCATGGGTTTAGTTACTCTGCGCTGTATGAGATTCTTCTGGATCAGGGTTCAAACCTGTGTCTCCTGCATTGACAGGCAGATTCTTTACCACTGAGTCCCCAGGGAAGCCCATCTTGGGATTTTTTGTAAGTACCAAAATAAGGTGGAGATGATTGAGTTTTAGCTAATCAGAAGTATATTACTGATAGTATTCAGCATGTTGTTTTGCCTCACCAAGAGTCTCAGAACCCATTTTATTACAGGTACAAAAAATTCAATACAATGGCTTAAGCAAAAATATAGTCTATTGATTCGCATAAAAAAGTCAATCAGTAATCATGACTTCAGACATGATGTGGTACAGGGCCAAATCAATGTCATCAGTTGCATTGTTTGGCTTTCTTTCCATAATGCTGCTTCTACTCTTAAGCTCTGAGTGGTGATCCCAGAAACTTCCAGCTAAGCAATGAGTGAAAAAGTAACATCAGGATTTAGTTTTCTTTTTCTTCATGATCTGTCTTGAGTCATCTCCTTCTCAACTGTACTATCTCTGTGACAGTGATAGAGTAGGTTAATTGGCTTAGCAAACTTGCTACATCCCTGGGGTTTTGGATGGAGCCAAGTTTCTAGAAAATGCATGGAATATGAGTATGATTGCCATTAGGAAAAGAAACCAATTTCACAATAGAAAACAAATTAAATAGGATGAAAACACAAATTCACCAAACAAAGAAAACAAAAACCTTTGAATGTCTACGATAGGTCTTACTGAGACCTATAAGGGGCTTCCCTGGTGGCTCAGCTGGTAAAAACTCCGCCTGCAATGCAGGAGACCTAGATTCCGTCCCTAGGTTGGGAAGATCCCTTGGGAGAGAGAATGACAATCCACTCCAGTATTATTGCCTGGAGACTTCCCATGGACAGAGGAGCCTGGTGGGCTACAGTCCGTGGGGATGCGAAGAGTTGGACATGACTGAGCAACTAAGCATGCACACAAGACCTATAAGAACTATATTCCAACTTTCCTCCTCCTCTCTTTTTGTAGCAATCGTGTTTAGATTTTTCATATTCACCTATATGACTTGTAATATTTTTCCACAATTCTGTGAAATATCTTTTCTATTTTTGTAGTATAAAATTTTGATTATTAATGTAAGTAAGAATATCAATAAGAATAAATAATTTGTTTTCCTAAGATGATTTAGGATCACTTCCATTTATTTTTTGGTATAGCATACAAAATCATTATACCAATGATGAAATGCTAAACAAGAAGTTATACATAAAAGGTAATTTTTATAAAATTAAGAAAATGTGCAATAAAACAAATCTGCTCCTTTTTAAAAGGTAAAATAAGAAACAAAAATAATTTTGATTGAGATAACACTTCTTTTTGTACAATTTTGTTTTGGTTCTTGGGCAACAAGAAGAAGTTGAAACTCAGGGATGAGACATTCTTCCCAAAATTTGTCTCATGAATCAGCATCTTTAGGACAGACCTGTTTCGGTACAGCCTCACTCCCAACAGCTTTGAATGACAGCATAACTGAATACTCTGCACTGATAACATTTAGCTGTCTGTCCTCATATCATTGCATGATTCTAGTGTCCAAATATCTTTGATTTAGCTTGCTTTGTCTTTGCTTATAGTTGCTTTGCAAAGATTTCTGCTATTTTTGTACTACTGATTTCACTCCCCTTTTCTTTCTCTTTATATTCCTGGGAATAATCCATCTAATATTTCCCCAGCCATTAAAATTTTGAATATATACCTTTGCTTTAAAAATAGCTTTTTAATATAAAAGCATTTAATGAAACATGAAGGAATAGAGAATGATTATTTGACTAATGACAGTGAACATGTCTTGCTGGAATCTTAAAGAGTTTTTTACTTGTCATTTTAATGCAGTCCATGGAATTATAAAGTTTCCTCTAAAACAATGTTTTTCCACATAGTGTCAGTCTTTATTTTTTGGGGCTCCAAAATCACTGCAGATGGTGATTGCAGCCATGAAATTAAAAGATGCTTACTCCTTGGAAGGAAAGTTATGACCAACCTAGATAGCATATTCAAAAGCAGAGACATTACTTTGGCAACAAAGGTCCGTCTAGTCAAGGCTATGGTTTTTCCTGTGGTCATGTATGGATGTCAGAGTTGGACTGTGAAGAAACCTGAGCGCTGAAGAATTGATGCTTTTGAACTATGGTGCTAGAGAAGACTCTTGAGAGTCCCTTGGACTGCAAGGAGATCCAACCAGTCCATCCTAAAGGAGACCAGTCCTGGGTGTTCTTTGGAAGGACTGATGCTGAGGCTGAAATTCCAATACTTTGGCCACCTCATGCAAAGAGTTGACTCATTGGAAAAGACCCTGATGCTAGGAGAGATTGGGAGCAGAAGGAGAAGGGGACAACAGAGGATGAGATGGCTAGATGGCATCACCAACTCGATGCACATGAGTTTGGGTGGACTCTGGGAGTTGGTGATGGACAGGGAGGCCTTGCATGCTGCGATTCATGGGGTCACAAAGAGTCAGACATGACTGAGTGACTGAACTGAACTGAACTGATGGGCAAAAATGACATGTAATGTCACTTTTAACTGAAAGAAAAATCCCAATCTGGTGCCAACTCCATCCTTTAAGTTATGCCAAATGATTCGCAAGCACAATAAGTATAAATTGACATTGTTAAGAACACTGAATTGAAACTTGAAATGTTAGCAAAAAGAATTAATTTGAATCACATTACTAACACTTAATAAGAATGGAAGAAATAATACTGTAAGACCTCTGAAGTAAAGAAATAATTATTTCATAATTGCTCATTTCAATGATATAAATGGTATGTTATAGAGAAAAAAGAAGTCTACTTGAATGATGTGACACCCTGGAATCTTTTTCAAAGCTTATTTTACTTAGTATTCTGACATTTTAATTTTACTTTTTTACACTAAACCACATTTCAATTTAAGCGTTTGGTCAAATCTAGAAAGTGTGGAAATAATTAATTCTGAGAGACAAGAAAATTCAGTAAGATATTTTCAGGGGAAAAAAAAATCAGGTAGCCTGTCCAATCTACTGTATTAAATAAGGACTATTTGTGAGACCAACACTTAATCAAAGCTGCAGATCCAAGAAGCTTGGCATGGGATGAGGGTGGTGAAGAGAAAGGGCTTAAAGTAGATGCTCAAAAACTATAAGTGTGAAATCAGTGGGCCAGAGGAACTTCAGAAAATAGGATATAAGTTATAATTCAAGATGACTCCAGGAATCACAAGACCAAGAAATAATTTGAAATTATGTTGCATTGTGCAGCTTTGTACTTGTAAATAACTCTCTGTTGAAAATAAGTTATATGAGTATACATAGTTCTTCTGAATTCCAACTTAACTCATAGAATCTTCTAAGACAGAGTAAGTTACATTCCTTTGGGATAATAATAACATCTGTAATAGTGCTGTACCTGTCCTATAAAAATGTTTTTGATTAATCAATTCATATGAGCACATCTGTCACATATAATGATTTCATTTTCACCTGTTTTCTCTGCTGATAATGTTAAGAGGATTACTATCCTGAAAATCCCAAGACAAGGTAAATTACTTATTCTGTCTTGAGACAGAATAATTTAGTTTTTTAAAAATATTGTTTTTTTAAGTTATTATAAAACATATATGCTCAATATTAACAATTAAGAGGGAAAGTCACAAACAATCCCACCATCCATAAACAAGCACTTTAAGATTTCCATGGGCTTTTATTTATTTATTTGGGTATTGTTTACATGCATAGGTAGGTAGGTAGATAGATCATGGGCAGATAAAGACAGAATTATAGCATTTGAGAGCAAACAGTTGTAGTGTATTTATATAGTCCTGAATAATGTCCTGATCACAACTACCTATTCCTAAGAGGTTATTGAAAGAAATATATATGCATGGGAAAATATAAAACAAATAAGTGTTTTATTATTTGGTGGACTTTGAGGTTCATAGAGAATTGTAGCCTGAGTATGATCTTTGTCCACTCATAAACCCCTGTCCATATTACACACTACATTCTTATTTGCTACATAATGATCCTTTACTCATGTTAATATTTCTTGTTGTGAAAAGATGTTCCATTGTGTATTAAAAACTCCTGGTTGATGGATATTTATGTCATCTCCCAGTTTACACTTTTATAAGGTTTTGATGAACATTCTTGTACATATATATTTAATCATGTGATTTTCAACATGGAATAAATCTTTAAAAGATTAATTATGAGTACATATACTGTCCTTATTAAAATTTTGGTTCATATCGCAAAACTAATTTCCTCAAAACTCAAATCAACTTATGCTTGTATCAAATTCTACCAAGTATTCAAACTAGATTAAATGTTGTTTTAAACTCTTCCAAAAAATTGAAGAGGAAGGAAAGCCTTCAAACTGTTTTATGAACCAACCTTACCCTGATATCAAAACCAGAAAAAGACACTATAAAAATACTCAGATTACTGGCCATCATAGCCATGATGAACATAGAAGACAAAATTCTCAATAAAATATTAGCAAAACAAAGACAGTACAGTAAAAGTGTACAATCAAGTAAGACTCATTCCAGGGATGAGCAATCAACATGATACATCATATTAACAAGATAAAGTATAAAGATAATATGATCATCTCCATACATTATAATTATATATTCTATATTATACTATATTTGATATATAAATATATCATATATAATATTATGTTATAATAATTAGCTGTGCTGTGTTGTTCAGTCATGTCTGACTTTGTGACCTCATGGACTATAGCCCGCCAGGCTCCTCTGTCCATGGGGATTCTTCATACTGGAGTGGGTTGCCATGCCCTCCTCCTCCAGCGGATCTTCCCAAACCAAGGATCCAACCACCACCAGGGAAGCCCATGAATACTGCAGTGGTTAGCCTATTCCTTCTCCATGGAATCTTCCCGACCCAGGAATCAAACCAGTGTCTCCTGCGTTGCAGGTGCATTCCTTATCACCTGAGCTACCAGGGAAACCCATAATAATTAGCTACAATTGCTATTCTGCTTTCCCTGAGTTAATGCTTCAGGTCAAGTGGAAAGGTAAGTACAGACACTTGGAGAAAGACATTTGATTTACAAGGTAAACCCAGGAGTTTATGGAATTTGTTCAGTTGATTAAGTCTTAGAAACAGAACATAGTTGAGGAAAATATGCAGCAGGTTAGTCTCATCAATCTGCTTTTTAGAATTCTGTTAATAGTAGCCTTAGTTAAATGTTGTATGAGACAAAATAATTAAGTTTTATCCCAGTATTTTTCCATCAGATTACTCAGAATGGCCAATGGAGTGGGATAGAACTGGGAAAATTTCAGAATTCAGTAGAAATGAGTGGTGGATGTTTTTGGGAAACAGTCATTGAAATATCTTTTGCATTTCTGCACGTCTTGCAAGAGACAATGTTTCTAGTTGGATCAGAGGACAGCTCTCTTTACTGTCAAGTACAGAGGAGAATGCCTCATAAGGAGAATGCCTCTGAAGCAAAGGCTAGACATATTTCCTAAATTACTCATTATAAAATGCTCATGTGTCTAAGTCTTGACAGTTCTCTGCTGTAACACAATGCCTTCTTCCTAGTTCTCAGTGGAAAATGTGATTCAGAAAAATGGTGCAAATATCTATTGCAATTACTGCGTGCATTAAAGTGTGTTTTGTTTTTAAAGCCAAACTCCCAAGTCTTCTCCTAACATCCATGCACCTGTGGCAGGGTAAGATAAACTAGTTTGCAGGTCTGCAAAACTTCAGTTCTGCCACAGTTTGTAACCGTGGCGTAATAATGAAATCAGAATAAGGACTTTGTATAGGTGGTAGTCACATATCTGTGGAGGGAGTGCAAACCAGGTAGCCAGACCTGATGTCTCTGAGGGGTATATGATGTGGCTGGATGTGGGACTGTTGGCAAAAATTTCTGCACAAAGAGTTAATTTCTAGAGAATGGCTCAGTTACTTAGGTGAGGAAATGCTGCTATGATGGAGATAACAGGAACAAGGAACAATAGAAAGGATCATGCCCTTTTCTTTTCCTCTAAACACCCCATCTACTGGTGTACATACAATTGTCAAAGTCTGATATGGAATCAGTTGCCAAAGCAGAAATGTAGTTTGCAGAATCTCTGCCCAGCATCACAAAACAGAGTAGTTTGGAACTATGAGAAAACACTTTAGCAACTGGCATAGTTTATCCTTTTGACTATTCAGCTTTCATATATCCCATATGCTTATAACTGAATTCATTAACAAGAACAAATAACTCTATGCTTTCTCCCAACAAGGTACAACTATTCTTTGGATGGATGCGTGTTTTTATATTATCCAAAATTAGAAAACATAATGTCTTTCTATGAGGTTCTAAGCTGAAACTTTAAACTAATATCATTTAATAATTCCCTAGTAAGTTCATTTGCATGATAATTTTATTTTTTCATGGCAAGCATCAAGTTCCGAGGATCTTTATATCATCCTTAACAGCACTCCCTGTAGTTGAGTCCTTCTAGTTAGCACTGTCTCTAATTTCTGCATCATTTTTAGATGCAGCAATTTGGGCAGAGGGTTGATTGAGGTGAACTACTCTTTATTCTGCACTCGGGGAGTCACTGCAGGTTGCATGCATCCTGGTGCAGGGATTAATTCTGTTCCTGGCCTTGAGACTCTGCAATAATATATACTCAAGAGTTAGACTAATACCTTTCCTTAGATCTTAACGTATCTATTTCTTTCATCAGGAAAAAGAACAAGTTTCCTTTTATAAATTCCATATTGATCTCTGAATTAATTTCTAACTGAACACCTCCACCAGGACTTCCCTCATAGCTCAGTCAGTAATGAATTCTCCTGCAATGCAGGAGACCCAGGGTTGATTCCTGGGTGGGGAAGATCCTCTGGAGAAGGAAATGGAAACCCACTCCAGAATTCTTACCTGAAAAATCCCAGGAACAGAAGAGCCTGGCAGTCTACAGTCCATGGGGTTGCAAGAGTTGGACACAATATAGTGACTAAACCACAACCAAATTATATAGAGAAGTGAGAAATAGATTTAAGGGCCTAGATCTGATTGATAGAGTGCCTGATGAACTATAGACTGAGGTTCATGACATTGTACAGGAGACAGGGATCAAGATTATCCCCATGGAAAAGAAATGCAAAAAGCAAAATGGCTGTCTGGGGAGGCCTTACAAATAGCTGTGAAAAGAAGAGAAGTGAAAAGCAAAGGAGAAAAGGAAAGATATAAGCATCTGAATGCAGAGTTCCAAAAAACAGCAAGAAGAGATAAGAAAGCCTTCCTCAGCGATCAATGCAAAGAAATTGAGGAAAACAACAGAATGGGGAAGACTAGAGATCTCTTCAAGAAAATTAGAGATGCCAAGGGAACATTTCATGCAAAGATGGGCTCGATAAAGGACAGAAATGGTATGGACCTAACAGAAGCAGAAGATATTAAGAAGAGGTGGCAAGAATACACAGAAGAATTGTACAAAAAAGGGCTTAACGATCCAGATAATCATGATGGTGTGATCACTGACCTAGAGCCAGACATCCTGGAATGTGAAGTCAAGTGGGCCTTAGAAAGCATCACTATGAACAAAGCTAGCGGAGGTGATAGAATTCCAGTTGAGCTATTTCAAGTCCTGAAAGATGGTGCTGTGAAAATGCAGCACTCAATATGCCAGCAAATCTGGAAAACTCAGCAGTGGCCACAGGACTGGAAAAGGTCAGTTTTCATTCCAATCCCAAAGAAAGGCAATGCCAAAGAATGCTCAAACTACCACACAATTGCACTCATCTCACATGCTAGTAAAGTAATGCTCAAAATTCTCCAAGCCAGGCTTCAGCAATATGTGAACCGTGAACTTCCTGATGTTCAACCTGGTTTTAGAAAAGGCAGAGGAACCAGAGATCAAATTGCCAACATCCGCTAGATCATGGAAAAAGCTAGAGAGTTCCAGAAAAACATCTCTTTCTGTTTTATTGACTATGCCAAAGCCTTTGACTGTGTGGATCAAAATAAACTGTGGAAAATTCTGAAAGAGATGGGAATACCAGACCACCTGACCTGCCTCTTGAGAAATTTGTATGCAGGTCAGGAAGCAACAGTTAGAACTGGACATGGAACAACAGACTGGTTCCAAATAGGAAAAGGAGTACCTCAAGGCTGTATATTGTCACCCTGCTCATTTAACTTCTATGCAGAGTACATCATGAGAAACGCTGGGCTGGAGGAAGCACAAGCTGGAATCAAGATTGCCGGGAGAAATATCAATAACCTCAGATATGCAGATGACACCACCCTTATGGCAGAAAGTGAAGAGGAACTAAAAAGCCTCTTGATGAAAGTGAAAGTGGAGAGTGAAAAATTTGGCTTAAAGCTCAACAGTCAGAAAACGAAGATCATGGCATCTGGTCCCATCACTTCATGGGAAATAGATGGGAAAACAGTGGAAACAGTGTCAGACTTTATTTTTCTGGGCGCCAAAATCACCTCAGATGGTGACTGCATCCATTAAATTAAAAGACACTTACTCCTTGGAAGGAAAGTTATGACTAACCTAGATAGCGTTTTGAAAAGCAGAGACATTAGTTTGCCAACAAAGGTTCGTCTAGTCAAGGCTATGTTTTTTCCTGTGGTCATGTATGGATGTGAGAGTTGGACTGTGTAGAAGGCTGAGTGCCAAAGAATTGATGTTTTTGAACTGTGGTGTTGGAGAAGATTCCTGGGAGTCCCTTGGACTGCAAGGAGATCCAACCAGTCCATTCTGAAGGAGATCAGCCCTGGGATTTCTTTGGAAGGAATGATGTTAAAGCTGAAACTCCAGTACTTTGGCCACCTCTTGCGAAGAGTTGACTCATTGGAAAAGACTCTCATGCTGGGAGGGATTGGGGGCAGGAGGAGAAGGGGACGACAGAGGATGAGATGGCTGGATGGCATCACTGACTCGATGGACGTGAGTCTGAGTGAACTCCGGGAGTTTGTGATGGACAGGGAGGCCTGGCGTGCTGTGATTCATGGGGTCGCAAAGCGTCGGACACCACTGAGTGACTGAACTGAACTGAACTGAACTGAGCACTATCCACCTACTTTATAATGTATTCCTGGGATTCTTTTTTGGGTTTGATTACAAAGTTACTTCTTATCCTTTTTCTCTCTCTACATCAGCAGATAACCTCTCAGAGGGAGAGAGTCCATGATTGATAGCAGTACCCAAGCTTCCTACACCCTAAATTTTCTGATACAAAAGTGTCCTCTTTCTTATCAGACACATAGTTCAATGTGTACTAATTTTCAACAGCTTGAATTAAATATGTTTCCTTTAGCCAGTGGGTCTGACTATTATCCTGTTCCTCCTCAGTCCTCACTACAAATTCTTAGAGTAACCCAACTGGCACAGTGGGTTAAATTAAACAACAGTGTATGTTTTTTGTTTGGGGACTGACACACACTGAAAGTTCTATTTTGATTGATATTGATTTAACTTAGCTCATTACAAAGTCAGTAAGCAAAAGAGCAGTACAAAATCATGGATAAAAGGAAGAGAATGGGGTTCCCTACCGTTTCATTTGTTGCTTAAAGTGAAATGAGAAATCTATCAGACAAATAAGGGCAGACTTAACACAGGTAAACAGTGGTATGCTTCAGTAACACAAAAGGTATTTTTTTTGCTTTTCTGAACTCAGGCGTTTCCATATTTTCTTTCTAACCAAAACATTAAATCCACTCAAGTATTCAGAGTAATGGGATTTTGCCTTATGTATGATTCATAAAATTAGATTCTAATTTTTTTTCAGTAAAAACTACCTAGTTTTGTTTATTCTGCATTTAATTGCAAATTTTTGCTACACAATCTGATGATGGAAAAATTTTCTTTTCTCTGTTTTTACATTATTTTCATAATGTTTATGTTTACATCCTTATTTTTAAAATATCTGATTAATGTGCCAATTACCTTAATTGTTGCACAGAATTCCTTCTGAATCTGTAATTAATTTATAACAAATAAACTAATCCATTGAAAGTTTAGAAATAGAAGACAATCCTTATATCTTTAATGTTTAAATATATAAATTCAAAATGAGAGAGATGAAGTACCTGAGCTAATTATTTCAGTCAAATATTGATAAGTCTATACTTCTAATGACATTCAATGACTATTTAATCTTTTGTCTTCTAACCTGAAATAGATAAGCTTTCACTTTAAGTTTCCAAATCTCTTAGTCTGTGTTGACAGAGCTAAAAAACTAGTTGTAAACAAGGGAGGTGGGAGGGGGTTCAGGATTGGGAACACATGTACACCCATGGCAGATTCATGTTGATGTATGGCAAAACCAATACAATATTGTAAAGTAATTAGCCTCTAATTAAAATAAATAAATTTAAATTAAAAAAAGAATATTTATACATGTTTATGGATTTGCATTTGGTGATTTTGATTTATACATAAAGTTAACCTTTGATTTCCTTCTGTAAACTTTTTTAAATGTACATTTTGGAGTATTGTCATGGGAAAAAATATATATAGTATGTATGTTTGTAAGTGTGATTATGTCTGCAGCATTTGTATAATTCTAAGATACTATAATAATTGTTAAATAATTCTAAATCTCAATGAATTTATAACACAAAAATTTTTTAAATGTTTATGCTGAAATATATTAACATCATTTTCCTGTGGCCAGTGTACAGTGTGATATTTGCCTTTCCTACTACAACCTCAAAACAATTCTGCTCTTAGAGAAAAACTTATTGACTTTCTGAGTAGAGCTAATTAGTTTCAAGTTGAACTTTGATAATGGCAAAATTTTATAGAAATATTTTAACATGTTTTATGATTTATATGTTTATATGATTTATAAAATATTTTTAAAACATTATTTTAATTGGATTTTTAAAATGTTTTTAGCATACTTTACAGTAAAATTCCAAAAGAACCAAAGATTACTTTTCATGAATGTCATTTTTTGTTTATGTGGATCATAGCAAACTGTGGAAAATTCTTAGATGGGAATACCTGGCCACCTTACCTGCCTCCTGCAAAACCTGTGTGCAGGTCAAGAAGCAACAGTTAGAACTGGACATGGAAAAATAGACTGATTCAAAATTGGGAAAGGAGTAAGTCAAGTACAGTATTGTCACCCTGCTTATTTAACTTCTATGCAGAGTACATCATGAGGAATGCTGGACTGGATGAAGCACAAGCTGGAATCAAGATTGCAGGGAGAAATATCAATAGCCTCAGATATGCATATGACACCACCCTTATGACAAAAAGAGAAGAGGAACCAAAGAGCCTCTTGATAAAGGTGAAAGAGGAGAGTGAAAAAGCTGGCTTAAAACTCAACATTAAAAAAGCCAAGATCATGGAATCTGGCCCCATCACTTATGGCAAATAGATGGGGAAAAGATGGAAGGACCAATGCTGAAGCTTGAAGCTTTAATACTTTGGCCATCTATTGGGAAGAACTGACTCATTGGAAAGTACCCTGATGCTGGGAAAGATTGAAGGGAGGAAGAGAAGGGGACGACAGGATGAGATGGTTGGATTGCATCACCGACTCAATGGACATGAGTTTGAGTAAGCTCTGGGAGTTGGAGATGGACAGGGAAGCCAGGCATGCTGCAGTCTGTGGGGTCACAAAGAGTCAGACATACCTGAGAGATTTAACACTTTGACTTTTCATCTTGGCTGAGCCTAAATCATATGCAACACTACATACAATGAAGAAGTAGCCCCTAACACACACATGCACACAAACAGAGAAATATTTTGCTCTATGTTCAAAGAAATGAAAACAAACATTGACAGCTGCTTTCTTCTTACTATGGAATTACTGGCAATAGTTGAGTTTTGACTTAAATATCTTAGCAAAAATGATATTAAAATTTTAATTCTAAGCTCAGATAAAATAATAATAAGTTGAGAGAACAAAAAATTTCATCAGATAAGAAAGAAAAAAAATACCTATCATGTACTTTCTGAAAAAAATTTACTTTGAGCATGAACTCTCAATGTGCTGTGCTTAGTTGCTCAGTCATGTCTAACTCTGCCACTCCATGAACTGTAGTCTGCCAAGCTCCTGTGTCCATGGGATTCTCCAGGCAAGAATACTGGAGTGGGTGGCCATGCCATCCTCCAGGGGATCTTCCCAACCCAGGGATCACACCCAGGTTTCCCACATTGCAGGCAGATTCTTTACCAGCTGAGCCACAAGGAATCCCAAGAATACTGGAGTGGATAGCCTATCCTTTCTCCAGGGGATTTTTCCGAACCCGGAATTGAACCGGGGTCTCCTTCATGCAGATGGATTCTTTACCAGCTGAGCCACAAGGGAAGCCCAGGGCATAAATGACTTCTAATATATATATATGAATTAAAGAATAGCTGAGAGATAGTAGGAATTTGAAAGAGAAGAAACCAAACAGATTATATATGAAAAGGGGAAACAATTTCAGATATAGATGTTCGAACATTATGAATAAACCACGCAAATTTTTATAAAAATATAAAAAACTTTATAATTAGATGATGTTCTGGCAAATTAAATTAGCAAAACTTAAGAAGATGCAGAAAACCTGTATTTTCCCATTATTAGAGAAATTAAGGGAAGATATTAAAATAAATACAACTATCTCCCATCTTGAAGAAATAACTAGATTTTTTTTTTTGGGGGGGGGGATATGTTCTACTAAGAATGCTAATAGGAAATAATGTTCATGTTATATATCTATTTTCAAAGAATGGAAATGATGCAGTATCATCTAGTTCATTGTTCCATAGCAAGAAAGGAAAGACATAAAACATTAAAATAGAAGCCACTTTCTCCTATGTGCTATACTTAGTCACTCAGTCTTGTCCTACCCATGGACTCTAGCCCATCAGGCTCCTCCATCCATGGGGATTCTCCAGGCAAGAATACTGGAGAGGGTTGCCAGTCTCTCATCCTGGGGATCTTCCCAACCCAGGGATCAAACCCAGTTCTCCTGCATTGCAGGCAGATTCTTTACCATCTGAGCCACCAGGGAGGCCCAAGAATACTGGATTGGGTAGCCTATCCTATTTCCAGGGGAACTTCCCAACTCAGGAATTGAACCAGAGTCTCCTGCATTGCAGGCGGATTCTTTACCAGCTGAGCTACCCGGGAAGCCCTCTCTCCTATGTATGTAGTTGTAAAAAATGTTTAAAGTAAGCCATTGGAAATTTTAATTCATTAAAAGTATATTAATAAAAGTATGTATTTTATTCAAGAATATAAGCAATACATTAAATTGTAACAACAAATACAACAAAGAAAACCATGAAAACAAATTTACAATTTTTTTTTTTTTTAACCACCTAAATTCTAGATCCTTTATCCAACTTGGTTTGAGGCAAAATTGCTAAGTTTGGTGAAGGCTATCACCAGAAAACTACAGTAAGCCAGTAACTAGAATGGTGCTAGGCCTATAATAGGCACTCATTACAGTACTTGCTGAATGAGGAAACACAAAGAAACATTTTTTTTTTAACTTTTATTTATTTATTTATTTTTGACACTGTTAGGTCTTCATTGCTTTGCATGGGCTTTGCATAATTGTGGGGAGTAGGGGCTACTCTTCATTGTGGTGTGTGTGCAAGCTTCTCATTGCAGTGGCTTCTCTTGTTGCGGAGCACAGGTTCTAGACACATGGGCTTCAGCAGTTGTGGCACACGGGCTCAGTAGTTGTGGTGCACAGGTTCTAGAACGTGGGCATAGTGGTTGTGGTACATAGGCTCAGTTGCTCTATGGCAACCAAGAAGATGAGCGATCTCAGACCAGGAATGGAATGCTTATCCTCTGCATTGCCAGGTGGACTTGTACCCACAATCCCACCAGGGAAGTCCTAAAGAAATTTAAATGTAAAAATAAAAGTAAATATTTTGAAAATTGTCTAAGCACAGGGAACTCAGAAGAGACAAATAATCTAATATGAAACATATAAAATTATCTTTAAACAGGAACTGCAAATTATAAAAAAAATTAAAAACAGTCCATTAGTATCGGGCGCCACTTACCGGGGTCCAGCCCCGGTTGGATCCAGGGATTCCCTTGGGAACACAGCATCGGCAAATTAAGATAGCAACAGCGGAGAGAATCAAAGGCTTATTATAATTGGTTTATGCGGAAAATCAGTAAAACCCGTGACACCAGGTTTGCTCTGACCATGGAGGCCGCAGGCGCTGTCTCGAATAGCGGAAGGTGCCACACCTTAGGCACCTTCTCGAGTGGGTCTTGGAAGCCCAGGCAAGTAAGTGGTCGCAGAGGACCCCGGCACTCCAATTATTTTGGCCTAAAGGAAGGCAATGGCACACCACTCCAGTACTCTTGCCTGGAAAATCCCACGGGCAGAGGAGCCTGGTAGGCTGCAGTCCAAGGGGTCGCTAAGAGACAGGACTAAGCGACTTCACTTTCACTTTCCACTTTCCTGCATTGGAGAAGGAAAGAGAAACCCACTCCAGTGTTCTTGCCTGGAGAATCCCAGGGACAGGGGAGCCTGGTGGGCTGCTGTCTATGGGGTCACACAGAGTCAGACATGACTGAAGCGACTTTGCAGCAAAGGAAGATTAGAGGAGAAAAGGAGAAAAAAGAAATGAGAAAGAACAACATGGGGAGACCGAGGTTGGTGAGTAAGGTCCGTAGCTTTATTTTCAACAGGGGCTTTTATACCCTAAGTTGTATATAGAAGATAATAGGTCAGCAGTCCTTGACCCTTATCGAAACCAGGCTTTCTTTCTGCAAACCTATCATATACAAAGGCTTTAGGTGATTTACATCATCGTCTGGTCAGGAGACCTGCTAACATTCTTTTTCTGATAAAGGTTAGTCAACCAGAAAAACTTATTTTCTCCAAAGGTGATTTTTCTTAAAGTTTGGCGCCACTCCCTGAAAGCACTAGATAGAGTTGCATTCCTATAGGGCAAAAGGTGCAGTGGGGGATAATCAAGGCAAGAATTTTTTAACTCAAGGGTCTAAGGTTGTTAACATTAAAGCTTCTACTTATTTTCTATATCAGATCAGATCAGATCAGTCACTCAGTTGTGTCCGACTCTTTGCAACCCCATGAATCCCAGCACGCCAGGCCTCCCCGTCCATCACCAACTCCTGGAGTTCACTCAGACTCATAGACCATTGAGTCAGTGATGCCATCCAGCCATCTCATCCTCTGTTGTCCCCTTCTCCTCTTGCCCCCAATCCCTCCCAGCATCAGAGTCTTTTCCAATTAGTGAACTCTTCTCATGAGGTGTCCAAAGTACTGGAGTTTCAGCTTTATCATCATTCCTTCCAAAGAAATCCCAGGGCTGATCTCCTTCAGAATGGACTGGTTGGATCTCCTTGCAGTCCAAGGGACTCTCAAGAGTCTTCTCCAACACCACAGTTCAAAAGCATCAATTCTTCAGTGCTCAGCTTTCTTCACAGTCCAACTCTCACATCCATACATGACCACAGGAAAAACCATACCCTTGACTAGACGAACCTTTGTTGGCCAAGTAATGTCTCTGCTTTTGAATATGCTATCTAGGTTGGTCATAACTTTCCTTCCAAGGAGTAAGCGTCTTTTAATTTCATGGCTGCAATCACCATCTGCAGTGATTTAGGAGCCCAAAAAAATAAAGTCTGACACCTTTTCCACTGTTTCCTCATCTATTTCCCATGAGTGATGGGACCAGATGCCATGATCTTCGTTTTCTGAATGTTGAGCTTTAAGCCAACTTTTTCACTCTCCTCTTTCACTTTCATCAGGAGGCTTTTTAGTTCCTCTTCACTTTCTGCCATAAGGGTGGTGTCATCTGCATATCTGAGGTTATTGATATTTCTCCCAGCAATCTTGATTCCAGCTTGTTCTTCTTCCAGCCCAGCATTTCTCATGATGTACTCTGCATAGAAGTTAAATAAGCAGGGTGACGATATACAGCCTTGGCATACTCCTTTTCCTATTTGGAACCAGTCTGCTGTTCCATGTCCAGTTCTAACTGTTGCTTCCTAACCTGCATATAGGTTTCTCAAAAGGCAGATCAGGTAGTCTGGTATTCCCATCTCTTTCAGAATTTTCCACAGTTTATTGTGATCTACACAGTCAAAGGCTTTGGCATAGTCAATAAAGCAGAAATAGATGTTTTTCTAGAACTCTTGCTTTTTCGATGATCCAGCAGATATTGGCAATTTGATCTCTGGTTCCTCTGCCTTTTCTAAAACCAGCTTGAACTTGAATTTCATTTTAAGCTATCATTAAAGATGATAATCTACCATTTAGAATATTTGACCCAAATGTTATACTATAAATTTTTCTAAAACTGATACTTCATTCTTTTAGCAATTACAGATGAAATATTTTTATTTCAAAAGTGCCAAATTACAGCTCTAAAATTGAGATAGTCTCTACTTTTAGATGCAATCATTATGTGTTAATTTAAAGTATTCTGATTTTAACAATTAAATTTTTCTCTGAAGAATTTTTCTGTTGTGTGTGTTAGTCGCTTAGTCATGTCTGACTTTGTGACACCTTGACTATAGCCCACTAGGCTCCTCTGTACATGGAATTCTCCAGGCAAGAATACTGGAGTGAGTTGCCATTTCCTTCTCCTGGGGATCTTTCTGACGCATGTATCAAACCCAGGTCTCCTGCATTACAGGTAGATTCTTTACAATCTGAGCTAAAGGGAAATACCAATGTTAATCTCTGAGTCACGTCTGACCCTATGCAACCCCATAGACTGTAGCTTGCCAGCTTGCTCTCTCCAAGGAATTCTCCAGGCAAGAATACTGGAGTGTGTAGCCATTCCCTTCTCCAGAGGATCTTCCTGACCTAGGGGTAGAACTTTGGTTTCCCACATTTGCAGGCAGATTCTTTACCAACTGAGCCACCAGGGAAGCCCAAATGTTGAATTCAGAGGGAAGAATGAAATATTGAATTCAAAGGAAAACTAAAAATAAAATCAGTTCACAAAGGAAGATGGAATTCTAGTTAAGTTTTCAGTTGAATGAAAATTATCTTTTCCTTTTAGTTTGCCATTCTTATATAATTTGCGGTCAGATGGCATGTACATTTTTCATAATTATAGGAACAGTCAGTGATTATCACAGAAGATAAATAAAATACCATAAAATATAGCAACTAACATGTAAATTATACTTTATCCTAGTACTTAGGGATAAGTTCTGTTTATAATTTTGTGTATTTATCTTCGTGGTATATATACATTTCACTCATTTTACAAATGTGTTGTCTATAGTGATTTTATTTAATATTTAGAATAAATATTTAATAAGTAATTTAAAATCTTTCAAAAATCACTTTAGGTAATTGCACAGCTTTGCATTATTTTGCAAGGTGAGCTTTCTATAAGCAGCCATTACTCCAGTGTTCACATATAAGCTATTTCTTTTTTTTGGTAAAGGGGGGGTAGATACTTATTAGGGATCAATAATCAATAAAAGGAGGAAATAGGATTGGGCAGAGGGGAATAATGAACTGTGAATCAGAACCCACAAACCCTCATCCAGTGTAGTTCTTCACTGACCTGTGTGTGCATTCTGATAGTACCATAGTGTCTTGAATATGTAGCTATGTAGAAAGACTTACCAGTGAGAAATCTAATCTATTTAACTTAATATTTCTCTTTCAAAATTGTTTGGCTTTTTATATAAGCTATAGAATAAGTTTGTCTACGTATACACACTTTTCTGAGATTTTAATAAGAATTACATTAAACCTATCAATCTTTTGGGGATAAATATTCTTTTACTCTTTCAGTTCTTCTAGTCAATGAATATAATGTGTCTTTCCATTTATGTAGGTCTTTATTGATTTAGTTCACTGTATTTTGTAATTTTCACAGTACAGATTCTGTCGAGGTTTCAGTTCAATTCAGTTAAGTTCAGTCGCTCAGTTGTGTCCGACTATTTCTGACCCCATGAACTGCAGAATGCCAGGCCTCCCTGTCCATCACCAACTCCTGGAGTTCACCCAAACCCATGTCCATCGAGTTGATGATGCCATCCAAACATCTCATCTTCTGTCATCCCATTCTTCTCCTGCCCTCAATCTTTCCCAGCATCAGGGTCTTTTCCAATGAGTCAGCTCTTTGCATTAGGTGGTCAAAGTATTGGATTTTCAGCCTCAACCTCAGTCCTTCCAATGAACACCCAGGTCTGATCTCCTTTAGAATGGACTGGTTGGATTTCCTTGCAGCCCAAGGGACTCTCAAGAGTCTTCTCCAACACCACAGGTCAAAAGCATCAATTCTTCAGCGCTCAGCTTTCTTTATAGGCCAACACTCACATCCATACATGACCACTGGAAAAACCATAGCCTTGACTAGATGGACCTTTGTTGGAATGGTAATGTCTCTGCTTTTTAATATGCTGTATAGGTTGGTCATAACTTTCCTTCCAAGGAATGCTACTGAGTCACTTCAGTCGTGTCCGACTCTGTGCGACCCCATAGACGGCAGCCCACCAGGCTCCCCCGTCCCTGGGATTCTCCAGGCAAGAACATTGGAGTGGGTTGCCATTTCCTTCTCCAATGCGTGAAAGTGAAACATGAAAGTGAAGTCACTCAGTCGTGTCTGACCCTCAGCGACCCCATGGACTGCAGCCTACCAGGCTCCTCAGTCTATGGGATTTTCCAGGCAAGAGTACTGGAGTGGGGTGCCATTGCCTTCTGCATGCCAAGGAATAAGCGTCTTTTATTTTCATTGCTATAATCACCATCTGCAGTGATTTTGGAGCCCAGAAAAATAAGGTCAGCCACTGTTTCCATGTTTCCCCATCTATCTGCCATGAAGTGATGGGACTAGATGCCATGATCTTAGTTTTATGAATGTTGAGCTTTAAGCCAACTTTTTCACTCTCCTCTTTCACTTTCATCAAGAGGCTTTTTAGTTCCTCTTCACTTTCTGCCATAAGGGTGGTGTCATCTGCATATCTGAGGTTATTGATATTTCTCCCAGCAATCTTGATTCCAGCTTGTGCTTCCTCCAGCCCAGCGTTTCTCATGATGTACTCTGCATAGAAGTTAAAGAAGCAGGGTGACGATATACAGCCTTGGCATACTCCTTTTCCTATTTGGAACCAGCCTGTTTTTCCATGTCCAGTTCTAACTGTTGCTTCCTGACCTGCATACAACTTTCTAAAGAGGCAGGTCAGGTGGTCTGGTATTCCCATCTCTTTCAGAATTTTCCAGTTTGTTGTGATCCACACAGTCAAAGGCTTTGGCATAGTCAATAAAGCAGAAATAGATGCTTTTCTGGAACTCTCTTGCTTTTTCCATGATCCATTGGATGTTGGCAATTTGATCTCTGGTTCCTCTGCCTTTTCTAAAACCAGCTTGAACATCTCTAATTTCATGGTTCACATATTACTGAAGCCTGGCTGGGAGAATTTTAAGCATTACTTTTTTTTTTTTTTAAGGTAGATTTAAATATTAATATTTTATCTACTTTAGAGTAATTATAAATGGCTTATGACTTTTAAAAGAAATTAGTTTTCATTATATAGAGTGCAGTTAAGGACTGGTTTCAAGAAGACAGGGTAGGAAGATCATGAATTTTCCTTCTCCTAGGGATGCAGAAAATCTACAATATATGCAATCATTCTCTCTGAAAGAGACCTGAAAACTGGATGAACAAAGTTTATACATCAAAAGGTAAAGGCACAGCATAAAAAAGATATGAGAAAGAGAGATACAACCTAGCAAGGAAAAGCCATACCCAAATTAGTTCAGCAATTTATAATAAAAAGCTTGCACCCCTACTAACATTACTTGAAAACCAGTGCAAAAATACTAGAATGAAAAGCATAGGGAACATAGCTGAAGGATGCTGCTAAGTCGCTTCAGTCGTGTCCGACTCTGTGCGACCCCATAGACGGCAGCCCACAAGGCTCCCTCGTCCCTGGGATTCTCCAGGCAAGAGCACTGGAGTGGGTTGCCATTTCCTTCTCCAATGCATGAAAGTAAAAAGTGAAAGTGAAGTCACTCAGCCATGTCTGACTCTTCGAGACCGCATGGATTGCAGCCTACCAGGCTCCTTCGTCCATGGGATTTTCCAGGCAAGAGTACTGGAGTGGGGTGCCATTGCCTTCTCCGAGCTGAAGGATACCCATCTACTCATCTTCAATCATATGCTAAAGAGGCAGGAACCTCTTCGGGCACTCCTCAGGGACTGATGCGGGAGCCACTTTTGCAATCTCAGACAACCTTGCTAATGCTAGAAGATGCTATTTTGGAGTTTTATCTCTAACCTGTTGGTGTCAGTGGGTGTACCCCACCAACAGCCCTGCTCATCCCTGTTCCTAGACTGGAGCTCATTGCAGGCCAGGTGATAACTCTGCCCACTAGTGCTCAGAATCCACTGTGGTTGGACCCGCTAGCTCTTCCAGGGACTGGCTCCACCAGAATGGAAGGGTGCACACAGCCTAAATGTGGCACCCCTCAACACTTTTTTTTTTTTTTTGCCAGGTGAGATTGTGCTTCTAACTCCAAAGGGCATCTTCTACATTACACCACTCTTTAAAGACTAGAAGAGATATCTTATTTAACTCATACATGGAAAGAGAGAATTAGGTAAAATGGAGAGATAGAGGAGTAAGACAAAAACCTCAGAAAAAGAGCTAAACAAAATAGATATAAACAGCATAAATGATAAAGAGTTCAAAGTAATGGCCATAAGGATGCTTATTGAGCTTGGTAGAAGTTTGGGCAAGCACAGTGACTATTTAGATCATATATATATATATATATATATATATATATATATATATATATACATATACATATATATACACACACACACTTTAAAAATGCCAAACAGAAGTTTTATCTGAGCTAAAAAATACACTAGAGGCATTCAACAGTAGACTGGATGAGGCAGAAGGATGAATCAGCAAGTTGAAAGGCAAAACATTGACATTCATCCAGACAAAGAAGCAAAATGAAAATAATAAAGTAAAGAAACCTTATAGGAACTTTGAGAGAACATTAAGTGAAATAACATTCACATTATAGGGATCCCAGAAATAAAAGATAGGTAAAGAGTCATTAAAATTATTTGAGGAAGTAGTGGCTGAAAAATCCCCTAATCTGAGGAAGGAAACAAATGTTCAGTTCCAGAAAGTCCTGTTCCAAATAAGATGAATTCAATGACACACATATCAAGATATGCTGTAGTTAAAATGGTAAAAGTTAAGAATAAAGAGAGACTCTTAAAAGCAGAAAAATAAAATCAATTTGTTATATACAAGTTAAATTCCAACAGCCTATAAGCAGATTTTTCAGCAGCAACCTTACAAATTGAAGGGAGTGGCACATTCTAACTGCTGAAGGGGGGAAAAAAAATGCAACCAAGAATTCTTTACCCAGCAAAGTTACCATTTCGTAATTGAAACAGAGATAAAGAGTTTTCAAGCTAAGTAAAAGCTAAAGGAGTTAACCACTTCTAAAATGGCCATAAAGGAAATCCTAATCTGAAATGGCACTAATTAATAATAAGAAAACGTGAAAGGAAGTATCACTTGAAAGGTAAATATATAATAAAGACAGTGATTCAGGCATTTTAAATGTAAGAATGAATGTTAAAAGACAAAAGTAGTAAATTTGACTAAAATTATAACTAGTTGAAATAGAAAGTAGAAAGATATAAAATATGTCATCAAAATATAAAATATTGTGAGAGGAATAAAAAGATAGATTTTTGAAATGCATTCTATCAACTTAAAGCAGCTTGCATTTATATAAGATGTTGTATGTGCACCTCAAAGTAATCACAAGATTTTATATATATATATAAAGTGGGCAAATGAAAATGAGAAGGAATTCAAATACAACAGTAAAGAAAGCTAAGTAAAAGCAAGGAGAGAAGAAAAGAATGGAGAGGAATCAGGAAAATAGCCAGAAAACAATGAAAAATGGAAATAATGGAATAATAAATATTAGTGCAGATATTAATTAAATAGAAACTATAAAAAAATAGAAAACATCAATGAAACTGAGTTGTTCCTTTGAAAAGATACATAAATTGACCTGTCATTAGCTGGAGTAACCAAGGGAAAAAAAAAAAAAAGAGAGAGGGCTCAATTAAGTAAAACCAAAAAGTGAAAGGGGTTGCAACTGATATCACAGAACAATGTAAGACAATGCTACAAACAATTAAATGCTAATAAATTGAGTAATGTAGAAAAAAAACAGATAAGTTTTCATTGTATAGTCTTGCCTTTGTCATAGATTAATTGACCAAAGATGCATGGGTTTATTTCTGGGCTTTCTGTCCTGTCCCATTGATCTATATTTTTGTATTTGTGCCCGTACCATATTGTTTGGATGACTGTAGCTTTGGAGTATAGTTTGCAGTCAGGGAGTCTGATTTCTCCAACTCTATTTTTCTTTATCCAGATTGCTTTGATTATCTATTGTGTCTGCATACAGACTTTTTTTAAATTGTTCTAGTTCAGTGAAAAATGTCTTTGGTAATTTGATAGGGATTGCATTGAGACTGTAGATTACTTTGGGTAGTATAGCCATTTTTACAGCATTAATTCTTCCAATCCAAGAACATGGTATATCTTTCTGTCTGTGTCATCTTCTGTTTCTTTCATCAGCAACTTACAGTTTTCAGAGTACAGGTCTTTTGCCTAAGTTCATTCCTAGGTACATGTATTCAATGAAATATTACTCAGTCATAAAAAGTATGGAATACTACCATTTGCAGCAACATGGGTGAACCTAGAGAGTATCATTCTAAGTGATATAAGTCTGATAGAGAAAGATAAATATCATATAATATCATGTATATGTGAAATCTAAAAAAAAAAAAAAGTGACACAAATGAACTTACTTATAAAACAGAAACAGACTCATAGACTTAGAAAACAAACTTACAGTTACCAAAGAGGGAAGACTGTAGAGGAGGGATAAAAAAGTGCTTTGGGATTAACATATACACATAAAAATATACAAAATACATAACCAACAAGGACCAACTATATAGCACAGGGAACTCTACTCAATAGAATCTGAAATATCAATTTCATACATATATGAAACACATATATTTATATGTATAACTGAATCACTAAGCTGTATACCTGAAACCAAAAGAACATTGTAAATCTACTATAATATAAAAGAATACTTAAACTAAAAGAAAAAAAAAATGGGTAGGCTCCAGAAGGATTCAATCTTCTAAGGTTGAATGATGAAAAAATAGAAAATCTGAATAGGCTTATTACTAATAAGGATATTGAAACAGCTATCAAAAAAGATCTCAATGAACAAAAGCCCAGGACCAAGACCAGACCAGACAGACTTCATGTTAAATTTTACAAAATATATAAAAAAGATTTAATATGTATACTTCTCAAACTTTTCCAAAAAATTGAAAAGAAGGAAAATTTCAAAACATGTTTCAAAAAATTAGTACTACCTTGATACTGTACCTGCCAAGGACACCATGAAAAATAAAATTATAGGCACATATTCTTGATCACATAGATGCATAATTTCTCAACAAAATACTAGCAAACTAAACATAATAATATGGGCATACGTAGTTTTATTGTGCTTCACTTTATTGTGCTTTACAGATATTGTGTTGCTTAGAAATTGAAGTTTTGTGGCAACCCCAAGTGTATCAATTCTTTCATCATCATTTTCCAACATTTGCTCACTTCATGTCCATGTCACATTTTGTTAATTTTCACAATAGTTAGAACTTAAAATTATCATTGTATAAGTTATGATTATCTGTGATTAGTGACCTTTGATTTACTGTTGTAATACACACATATAAAGACAACAGACATCATTAATTGTGAAATGAAAACACAAGATTTAAAATATTACATGAACTTAGCTGATAAAGCAAGCAGCAAGATTTTGAAGGGTTGACTCCAATTTTGTAAGACTTTATACTGTGGGTAAAGTGCTATCAAACAGTTTTGTATGCTGTTATTCAACAAAGAGAAAGGCAATCAGTGTGACAAACTTTATTTTTGTCTTATTTTAAAAATTTGTCATAGCCATCTGTCTTCAGAAACCACCACCCTGATCAGTTAGCGGATATCAACACAGAGGCAAGACTCTGAACCAGCAAAACATGATGACTTGCTGCAGGCACAGATGATTATTAGCATTTCTTAAAGCAATGAAGCATTTTTAAATTAAGATATGTACATTTTTAAAGACATAATGCTATTGCACACAATAACCACATATAGTGTAAACATAATATATTTTTGTTGTTCAGTCACTGATTGTGTCCAACTCATTGCAACCCCCTGGAGTGCAGCACATTAGACCCCTCTGTCCTTCACTATCTTCCAGAGATTGTTCATATTCATGTCCATTGAATCAGTGATGCTATCTATCCATCTCATCCTCTGCTACCTGCTTCTTCTTTTGCCTTCCATCTTTCCCAGCATCAGGATCTGTTCCAGTGAGTAGACTGTTTGCATCAGAGAGCTGAAATTAATATAATATATATACATAAGGAAATTTTAAAAAAATGTATGACTCATATTATTGTGATATTCACTTTATTGCAGTGGTCTGGAACCAGACCTGTGATATTTCTGAGATATGGCTGTACATTAATAGGATCATATACCATAAACAATTGAAAATGTATTCAAGGATACAAGGACGGTTCAACATCTACAAATCAATCAACAGGATATATCACATTAAAAATGAAAGATTAATATCATATGATCATCTCATTAGATGCATAAAAAGCATTTGACAAGATTCAGAATCAATTTATGATTAAAAAAAAGTGGGAATAGGGGGACTGTTCAGTGCTGTTCAGTAGCTCAGTCGTGTCTGACTCTTTGTGACCCCATGAATTGCAGCACGCCAGGCCTCCCTGTCCATCACCAACTCCTGGAGTTCACTCAAATTCATGTCCATCGAGTCAGTGATGCCATCTAGCCATCTCATCCTCTGTTGTCCCCTTCTCTTCCTGTCCCCAATCCCTCCCAGCATCAGAGTCTTTTCCAATGAGCCAACTCTTCGCATGAGGTGGCCAAAGTACTGGAGTTTCAGCTTTAGCATCATTCCTTCCAAAGAAATTCCAGGGCTGATCTCCTTTAGAATGGACTGGTTGGACCTCCTTGCAGTCCAAGGGACTCTCAAGAGTCTTCTCCAACACCACAGTTCAAAAGCATCAATTCTTCAGTGCTCAGCTTTCTTCACAGTCCAACTCTCACATCCATACATGACCACAGGAAAAACATAGCCTTGACTAGACGGACCTTTGTTGGCCAAGTAATGTCTCTGCTTTTGAATTTGCTACCTAGGTTGGTCATAACTTTCCTTCCAAGGAGTAAGCATCTTTTAATTTCATGGCTGCAGTCACTGTACTTCAACTTAATGCAGGCCATATATGATAAACCCATCACACTCACACAGCTAACATCACACTCTAAGATCTTTCAAAGATCAAAAGCAAGACAAGGATGTCCACTCATGACACTTTTATTCCAGCTACAGCAATTAGAATTGAAAAAGTAATTTAATAGTATCCAATATGAAAGGAAGAAGTAAAGCTCTCATTATTTATAGAGGACATGACACTACATCCAGAAAATTCTGACTCCACAAAAATAGTTAAAATGAATAAATTAATATAGTAAAGTTGAAGGGTATAAAATCAATATACATAAAATATGTGACATTTCTATAAGCTAATAGCTATCTACCAGAAGGATAAATTAGGAAAATAATACTATTTAAAATTGCATCAAAAGAATAAAATACCTGAAAATAAATTTAATCAGTGAGTTGAAAACCTGTACACTAAAAACTATAAAGTATTAATAAGAGAAATTAGATACCAAAAAATTGAAAGATATCCCATGCTCATTAATTGAAAAACTTATTGTTAAACTCTCCATAGCACACAAAGAAATCTACAAACTCAATTCAATTCCTATCCAAATGTTAATTTCACAGAACTAGAACAAATAATTCTAAAATTTGTGCGAAACCACAAAAGATGTTGAGGAGTCAAATGAATCTTAAGAAAGAATAACAAAGATGGAGTTATCACATGCCGTGATTTCAAATTATACTACAAAGCTACAGTAATCAAAATAGGATGGCATTGGCACAAAAACAACAGAAACCTAGATCAAAGGTCAGAACTGAGAGCCCAGAAATAAACCCACACACATATGAAAAACTAATCTATTACAAAGAAGTAAAGAAAATACAATAGTGAAATAATAATGCCTTCAGTAAGTGATGCTGGGAAAACTAGATAGCCGCATGCAAAGCAAACCACACGGCTATTTATACTACATACATAAACTAACTCAAAGTGGATCAAAGTCTTGAATATAAGGCCTGAAATCAAAAGATTCATAGAAGAAAACACAGGCAGTATGCTCTTTGACATCAGTCTTAGCAAAGGTTTTGTAGACGTAACTGCAAAGATGAGAGAAACAAAAGCAAAAACTAATCAAATGGGACTACATCAAACTAAAAAGCCTCTTCATAGCAAAGGAAACCATCTTTAAAATGAAAAGGAAACCTAATGAATAAGAGAAGATATTTACAATTCCTGTATCTAAGAAAAGGGTTAGTGTTCAAAATATAAAAAAGAGCTTATACAACTGAACAGCAACAACCAACAATCCCATTAAGAAAAATGAGCAGAGGATATAAATACACATTGTTCCTAAGAAGACATAAAAATGGCCCAAAGACTCATGAAAAAGTGTTCAACATCACTAATCATCAGGGAACTGCAAATCAAACCCACAATGAGATATCACGTCTCACCTGATGTAAGAGCTATTATGGAATACACAAAGTATAACAAATGTTGGGATGGATGTGGATAAAAGGGAAACCTTGTACATTGATGGCAGAATTATAAATTATACAGTCACTATAGAAGACAGTATGGAGTTTTCTCAAAAAATTAAGAATAGAACTACCGTATGACCTAGCTATTCCCCTTTTGAGTATTTATCCATAGAAGGTAAAAATACTGATTTGACAAGATACATGTATCCCTATCTTCATTACAACATTGTTTATAATAGTCAAGGTATGGAAACAAACTTCAGTGTCCATGGATGGACAAATGGGTAGAGAACATGATTTGCATATTTATATAATGGATGACTACTCAGCCATAAGGAAGAATGAAATCCTGCTATTTGTTGAAACATGGAAGGAACTTGAGGATATTATGCTAAGGCTTCCCTTGTAGCTCAGATGGTAAAGAGTCTGCCTGCAATGCAGGAGACCTGGGTTCGATCCCTGCATCAGGAAGATCCTCTGGAGGAGGGCATGACAATCCACTCCAGTATTCATGCCTAGAGAATCCCAAGAACAGAGAAGCCTGGTGGGTTATAGTCCATGGGGTCCCATAGAGTTGGACATGACTGAGTGGCCAACACACACACATGCTAAGTGAAATAACTTGAATGGAGAAAGCAAAACACCACAGATTTTACTATAAATGAAATCTAAAAGCAAAACCAAACTAAACAAAACAGGTGAACAGACAAACCAAATAATACCTCATAGATACCGAGATTAGCTTGGTGGCCATTATAAGGGAAGGGAGTTGGGAGGGGGAAAATAGTTGAAGGCAACTGTATGGTGGCTTGACTTGTGGGGGTGACCACTCTGTAGTGTATATAGAAGTTGAACTATAATACTGCACATATGAAACATATAATTAAAAATTCAATTAATTTTTGTGTTGATACTATATACTGTGACATTACTGGACACATGTATTAGTGTATTAATTTTTGAAATTCAGTTTAAATTTACATATTTTATGTTTAGTTCCTTTTTTATAATTTCAATTTATTTGTGAGATTTTCTAATGTTTAAATTTCTTTCAAGAGGACTTGTACTTGATGTTGAAGCATCTTTTTCCAGTTATTGAGCTGTAATTTTTACACAGATTTTGTAACTTTTAAGATCAACAAGGTGTTGATTTGATAAATATATATCACACTATGATTAAGAGTGTAGAGTTAGTGTATTAGGTCACATAGCTATCATTTTGATGATAAGAATATTTAAGAATAACTCTCAACAATTTTTAAGTATATAATAATGTTATTTTTAACTGTAATCACAGTGTTGTCCTATCTCCTCAATCACAGGTAAAGTTACAATATTTGTCTTTCACTTCTTTCATCTAGAATAATGTTCTCAAGGTCTATTCATGTTGTCACAGATTGCATGATTTTCTTCTTTCTAATGTCTGAATACTATTCCCTGAAATATTTTAATGACAGCTGCTTAAAATTCTTGTCAGATAATTCCTGAATCTGCTTTATTTTGGTATTGACATCTGTTGGTTGTCTTTTATCATTCAAATTATACTGTTCTTGGTTATTGGTATAAACAGGTAATTTTCAGTTATATCCTAAACATTCTGGTTATTATAGAAGGAAACTCTCAATTCTATCTAAATCTTAAATTTACTTAAATATCTCCAACAGGTTGTTATTCTGTTTAGGTTTAGCTTAGAAGTTTTAGCCTACTTTTGTGGATATCGGTTCCAATGATAGTTTGGTTTTCTGAGTGTTTGCTGTAATATTGCCTGCTTCGTTACCCTGATGCATTTGATTCTTAGACTGCACTTAGCTCTTACTGGTGTGATCTGTGAGGGTAGAAGTTATTTCCATGGGATATCATCTGTTGCTAGGTGATCTTCTTGGGGTAGATGGCACAAAAGGCACTGGGCCTGGGTTTCCTTAAGTCATTGAGTGTACGTTAAGCAGATATGGGGTTTTACTGCTCTTGTCGATATGAGTATATGGGACACTGCATTCTACCCCTCTACCCTTAACTTCCCTGTCCTCTTTACTGATTGTGGAAAAATTCTGGAATAGCCAGAGACTTCAGTATTGTGTTGTTGCTTATGAATCTGATCACCTGCAGGTAATCCACTTGTGGAGAAGCAGGTACTGGCACTTTGCTGCTGCCACTGCAGGCAGATAAGACCACCTACCAGGACCCAGTTATGCAGCAGGGGCTAAGAGAGCTAGGTCCAACCTGACACAACTGTTCCTGATATATCAGACCATCCATTACCTGAGTTTGAACTAAGAGTTTGAAATTCCCCTCAGGTCTGTGTTAGGGTTCCTTACTCTGGACCATGGAGAATATTCAACTCCAAAGGCACATCATCACCATTACAATCTGTGTGATTTTAGGGAGATTGTTGATTCTCACTAAGATTTAGTTTCAGCATCTACTATATAGTGAAGTAATATCCCCTTCTATATAAGGTCATTATCAGGATTTGATAAATGGATGCATCTGAAGTGATTGGTATAGTGTTAGGTCCATGACATTATAATAATGGCATGATGATGATATATAATTGTTGTTTTTGTGTCTATTACCTTTTTTACTCCCCTTAGATCTATCAGGATTAAAATTTTCCCAGCCTTGAATAAGAATATACTATTTCTATATCCTGTTAAATGAAATACACTACAAAAATAAGAATTTCATAAAAGCATATAAGATATCTTCTGTGTGTGTGTGTGTGTGTGTTAGTTCCTCAGTCATGTCTGACTCTTTGTGACCCCATGGACTATAGCCTGTCAGGCTCCTCTGTCTGTGGGATTCTCCTGGCAAGAATACTGGAGTGGGTTGCCATACCCTCCTCCAGGGGATCTTCCCAACCCATGGATGGAACCCATGTCTCTTATATCTCCTGCATTGGCAGGCAGGTTCTTTACCAGTAGTACAGAATGGGAAGCCCTAAGAGATATGCAGCTTTTACTTCTTTAGCTTGGCTTCCCCAGTGGCTCAGCGGTAAAGAATCTGCCTGCAATGCAGGAGCCAAAGGAGACTCAGGTTTGATCCCTGGGTTGAGAAGATCCCCTGGAGAAAGGCACAGCAACCCATGGACAGAGGAGCCTGGCTGACTACAGTCCACAGGGTAACAAAGAGTCACACGTGACTGAAGCGACTTTGTGCACACATGTACTACCATAGTGGAGCAAAGTGGAAGCAGCCAAATGGAGAAGTTCCCATGGAAGAGAAGAGAGAATCCAACTGACAGTCTCAACTCAGCTTCACAGACTGCAGAATACTTGAATGAGGAATTCAGACCTTCTAACCAACCTAGCACCTTACTGATAACACACAAAGCAGAACTTTCTGGTCAACCCACAGGATTTTAGGACATAATGCATGGTTCTTTAAATTTCTAAATTTTTAAGTAGTTTGTTTCATACAGAAAATAATCAGAAAAATTTCAGTTATAAAGTCCTTCTATTCTCAGATCTAAGCATTTATGTCTTAAAAAGTAAATAAATTAAGGCTGAATCCTGAACCCTATAAACTGTTTAGCTCATTACAAAATGTCCTTCCAATAAAATTTTACTTTTTATATTTTATCATTTAAAACCAAATATATATATAAATGATTTTATAATAACTCAGGTCAAAATAATTTTTAATATCAAAGTCTCTAAAATGGGATAATTTATTTTTTTAATTTTAATTCAGATACTAGTTTTGTTTAAAGAAAATGATATAGGATTTAATAAAATCTTGCATAATAGGTTTACCATGGTTTAAAATACTGTGGAGAATGCAGATAATAATAAAAACTTAAGGATTCAAAATAGTAAATTTATTAATATTAAAAACTAACTTGTTCTTGTCCTTTTAAAGTATATAATTAGTTTTCATGAATTGCTACGGTATGGAAAGTCCATCACACATATGTAAAAAGCTAATAATTTTATTTTAAAAGGAAAGCACTTAGATTCATTAGAGTGTGTATCTTTAAAAATACTGTTTCCTCTTTATTTTAGTGATAAAAACTAACAAATTTTAACTTTACAAGAAAAAAATTTAATCATTGATATACATGTCTGAAAAAAGACTTGCATTAAGCTTACATAAAAAACCATTAGAGCCTAATAATAAGTGGATAAAAACAGTTAAACTTTACCTAACATATTTAAGACATATTTATTTTGAAATAATTTTAGATTTAGAACAGCAACAACACAGAATATTTCTGCATGTCTTCCCTCAGTTTCCCGTAACGTTAATATCTTATTGAATAGTGGTTTATTTATCAACACTAAGAAATTAATTTTGGTACTATTGGCTAAAGTATGCATGCTATTTGGAGTTTACTAGTTAATCAACTAAAGTCCTTATTTCTGTTTCAGGATACAATTCAGGTTGCAAATTGAATTTACGTTTCATGACTCCTTAGCTCCTTTTTCTCCTTCAGTCAATGACATTTAATTTTTCCTTATTCTTCATGACCTTACCACTTTTGAATAAATAGATTGCGTAAGGTATTTCATAGAATGTCTCTCAATACAGATTTATCTGATGCTTTCCTATGAGTAGACAGGGGTTATGGTCTTTGGGCAAGAATATTATAGGAGAGGAGTGCTTTCTTTACTGCATTATATTATGGGAAACATCAACACTTTTTATCACAAATTATGATAAGCTCAATTACTTGGGTAAGGTTGCATTTGCCATATTTTTCCTCTGAAATTGTTATTAGTTATCCCCACAACCTTTCTGTTTGTTTGAAGTAAGTTACTAAGCCCAGCCAATGCTCAAAAGAACAAAAGAAGGGGAAATAGGCTCCAAGTCCTGGAAGGAAGAATATGTAAATTAATTATTTGAAATTTTTCTGTGGAAAAGACTTGGGCCTTATCTCTCTAGAAATATATGAAAAAATTTATGTACTTTTACAGTTAATAAATGTTACAGTTAACAGCATTAACAAATTTAACAATGATGATGTAAGATTGGATAAAAGGTCCACAAAAGGATTCTTACATCATTAGTTACACAGAAAATACAAATTAAAAATGTAAGTAGATACAATTAAATACTTTTAAGAAAGTTTAGAATGAAAGACTCATGATACTAAATGTTGTCAAGGATATAAAAATTAGAACACTTCTAGTGGGAATATAAAAATTGTACAGCTACTTAGGTAAAGAGTCTAACTCATAAATAGCCATCTGCCTAGAGATGGAGCTTTTCCACTCCTTTGTATTTTTTCCAAAGAAAGGAAAATAAAACACATATTTAGACAAAAACATATACCCAAATGTTAATATCAGTTTTATTTTAGTAGCTTAAAATTGGGAACAACCCAACTGTTCATCAACAAATGAATGAATGTGTATCCATGCAATGGAATACTTTTTTTATTTCAGTTCACTTCAGGTCAGTCACTCAGTCGTGTCCGACTCTTTGTGGCCCCATGAATTGCAGCCCTCCAGGCCTTGCTATCTATCACCAACTCCCGGAGTTTACTCAAACTCATATCCATAGAGTCGGTGATGCCATCCAGCCATCTCATCCTCTGTTGTCCCCTTCTCCTCCTGCCCCCAATCCCTCCCAGCATCAGAGTCTTTTCCAATGAGTCAACTCTTCACATGAGGTGGCCAAAGTATTGAAGTTTCAGCTTTAGTATCATTCCTTCCAAAGAACACCCAGGACTGATCTCCTTTAGAATGGACTGGTTGGATCTCCTTGCAGTCCAAGGGACTCTAAGAGTCTTCTCCAACACCACAGTTCAAAATCATCAATTCTTCAGTGCTCAGCTTTCTTCACAGTCCAACTCTGACATCCGTACATGACCACTGGAAAAACCATAGCCTTGACTAGACGGACCTTTGTTGGCAAAGGAATGTCTCTGCTTTTGAATATGCTATCTAGGTTGGCCATAACTTTCCTTCCAAGGAATAAGCATCTTTTAATTTCATGGCTGCAGTTACCATCTGCAGTGATTTTGAAGCCCCCAAAAATAAAGTCTGACACTGTTTCCACTGTTTCCCCATTTATTTCCCATGAAGTGATGGGACCGGATGCCATGATCTTCGTTTTCTGAATGTTGAGCTTTAAGCCAACTTTTTCACTCTCCTCTTTCACTTTCGTCAAGAGGCTTTTTAGTTCCTCTTCACATTCTGCCATAAGGGTGGTGTCATCTGCATAGTCGCTAAGTAATGTCCAACTATTTTGTGACCCTATGGGCTATAGCCCACCAAACTCCTCTGTTCATGGGCTTTCCCTGGCAAGAATACTGGAGTGGGTTACCATTTCCTTTTCCAGAGGATCTTTCTGACCCAGGAATCAAAGCCACTTCTCTTACATTGGCAGGCAGATTCCTTACCACAGAGCCAACTAGTAAGCCCTATAAATACTTATTTGAGCAAAAAAAAAGAAGTGTAGTGGTAAGTTGTTTTTTTTTTTTTTTTAACGAAATCTTAGGATGCTAGCTACATGGTAATTATCATTATTTATAATGAGATTGGGCATCTCTGGTAGCTCATTGGGTAAAGAATTCACTTCCAATGCAGGATATTTGGGTTAGAACTCTGGGTCAGGAAGCTGACTCAAAGACAAAAGAAAAAACCAGTCCATTCCTGAAAGAAATGTAGCAATAACTCTTACAAACCCTTTACAATGATTTGTTAGAGAACAACAGGGAAAGGGCTGCTGGGAATTTATTGATTGCAAATGGCACTGTTAAAATACACAAAAATAGTACTAATATCAAAGGATCAAAAAAATCTGAAACAGTGAAATAATAGAATCACAGGAGATAAAATAATGTTATAGATTCAATTTAAACATTATAAAAGTGGCAACACATTTGTATTCCCATATTGCAGTCTACATGAGAAAGCTAAGCATTCAAAAACACTTTTCAGAATTTACTCTATGGCATATATAGCATATGAATAATGCAAGATTTGAATGATAACAACATCTATAACACAAAGTTTGAAAATTTTAGTTCATCTACGCTAATATCCTTTGGTCAGAAACAGGAGCCACTCTCAGCAGGTTGGTCCTTAGGTTATATGTTGAGAAATTATATATCTCAAGACATGTATCTGTATCTAGGCAGTTATATATGATAGGCACATCAGTTCAGTTCAATTCAGTTGCTCAGTCGTGTCTGACTCTGCGACCCCATAGACTGCAGCACATCAATCCATGTCTGGATAGGCATATATTATACATATATATTTATGTGTATGTATATACACATATATGTAATACTAAAGGAGTATATAAATCTGAAGGAGACATTGATCTATGCAGTACATTGCTCGTGTCAAAATAGTATACATATGGTTCAGTTCAGTTCAGTTCAGTCTCTCAGTCATGTCTGACTCTTTGCAACACCATGGACTGCAGCACGCAAGGCCTCCATGTCCTTTGCCAACTCCTGGAGTTTACTCAAACTCATGTCCATTGAATCGATGATGCCATCCAACCTCTCATCCTCTGTTGTCCCCTTCTCTTCGTGCCTTCAACATTTCCTAGCATCAGGGTCTTTTCAAGTGAGTCAGCTCATCCCATCAGGTGGCCAAAGTATTAGAGTTTCAGCTTCAAAATCAGTCCTTCCAATGAACACTCAGGACTGATTTCCTTTAGGATGGACTGGATAGATCGCCTTGCAGTCCAAGGAAATCTCAAGAGTCTTCTCCAACACCACAGTTCAAAAACATCAATTCTTCAGTGCTCAGATTTCTTTATAGTCCAATTCTCACATCCATACTTGATACTGGAAAAAGCATAGTCTTGACTAGACAGACCGTTGTTAGCAAAGTAATGTCTCTGGTTTTTAATATTCTGTCTAGGATGGTTGTAGCTTTTCTTCTTTTAATTTTAATTAAAAGTGTCTTATAATTTCATGGCTGCAGTCACCATCTGCAGTGATTTTGGAGCCTCCCAAAATAAAGTCTGACATTGTTTCCACTGTTTCCCCATATTTTTGCCATGAAGTGATGGGACCAGATGTCATAATCTTCGTTTTCTGAATGTTGAGCTTTAAGCCAACTTTTTCACTCTCCCCTTTCATTTTCATCAATAAGCTCTCTAGTTCTTCACTTTCTGCCATAAAGGTGCATATCTCAGATGCATATATACATCTGCATATCTGAGGTTATTGATATTTCTCCCAGCAATCTTGATTCCAGCTTGTGCTTCATCCCCCCCAGCGTTTCTCATGATATACTCTGCATATAAGTTTAATAAGCAGGGTGATGATATACAGCCTTGACATATTCTTTTTCCTATTTGGAACCAGTCTGTTGTTCCATATCCAGTTCTAACTGTTGCTTCCTGACCTGCATACAGATTTCTCAAGAGGCAGGTCAGGTGGTCTGGTATTCCCATCTCTTTCAGAATTTTCCACAGTTTATTGTGATCCACACAGTCAAAGGCTTTGGCATAGTCAATAAAGCAGAAATAGATGTGTTTCTGGAACTCTCTTGCTTTTAAATGATCCAGCAGATGTTGGCAATTTGATCTCTGGTTCCTCTGCCTTTTCTAAAACCAGCTTGAACATCTGGAATTTCACAGTTCACGTATTGTTGAAAGCTGGCTTGGAGAATCTTGAGCATTACTTTATTAGTGCGTGAGATAAGTGCAATTGTGCAGTAGTTTGAGCATTCTTTGGCATTGCCTTTCTTACGGTTTGGAATGAAAACTCAGCTTTTCCAGTCCTGTGGCAACTGCTGAGTTTTCCAAGCATGCTTGCATATTGAGTGCAGCCCTTTCACAGCATGATCTTTTAGGATTTAAAATAGCTCAGCTGGAATTCCATCACTTCCACTAGCTTTGTTCATAGAGACATATGGCAAAGATTAAAAAAAAACGATAATTTGAAAGTCAGATGTATATATATGAAGAAAAATTTGCATTCTCTCTAAAATTAAGGAAACATTTCATTATTTAATAGAAGACATTTTCATAAAGCAATTACCTAGAATTATGCTCATACATTAATAACCCTGACTCTGTGAAGTATATATTCACCATTTTGAATGTAATATTTTTCTGAATAAGGGCAGGTGTGGACAGGTGTTATTAGATACTTGTTATTAGATTCAATTCCCTGGGTTACAGTTATGTTGTACTTTTTATTATGTCTTTTGTAATTTATCACCTCCTGTCAGCTTTTATTCTCTGAGTTATATTACTATCTCAGGTTATCCCAGTATCACCTCTTCAGTATTTTATTTTCTCTCATCTGGAAAGTACTGGGAAAGAGCTCATTGAGAGAAATTAACATAGAAGATAATTTTTAAATTTTGGAGCATTAATTTTGACAGATTCAAATCATTGTAACTCAACATTAAATTACTCTTGGCATGCATATGTATATTTGTTCAATCACCAATGATTTATGAATACTAAATATATTTAACAGTTATTTCAAAAATATTTTATACAATACACTGCTTTATTACATGTATAAGAAGTAAAAAAAAACAAAAAACAAGTGTTTATTTTAATAGAGCATTTCCAAATTACAGGTAGATAGGTAGACAGAGGATAGATGTAGATGTAAATACATTTTTTTTTATTTCTTCAGATTTAGAATTTGTAATTTGGTGGAAGAGATAGTAATCACTGGCTTTGAAACATAGCACATTTAATATAAAACCTTTTAATTTAGGTTGTATATCTTTGATGAGATTAAACAATATTGAAGCAATACAGTATTCAGCATATGAGCTGAATACAAAGCTAAAAATTAATCCAAAGCATGTCATTGTGATTGAATTAAAATATATACATTTTATCTACTGATTGTTATACTAAACTTACAGATTCCATTTCCAGGGCCTTTTCCAAGGAGTTTGTTCTTTGCACAGTATTAGACAAAGTATTAGAATTTCAGCTTCAGCACCAGTCTTTCCAATGAATGTTTAGGACCGATTTCCTTTAGGATGGATGGTTGGATCTCCTTGCAGTCCAAGGGACTCTCAAGAGTCTTCTCCAACACCACAGTTTAAAAGCATCAATTCTTCAGTGCTCAGTTTCCTTTATAGTCCAACTCTCACATCTATACATGACTACTGGGAAAACAAAACAAAACAAAACAAAACGTAGCTTTGACTAGACAGACCTTTGTTGGCAAAGTAATGTCTCTGCTTTTTAATATGCTATCTAGGTTAATCATAGCTTTTCTTCCAAGGAGTAAGCATCTTTTAATTTCATGGCTGTAGTCACCATCTGCAATGATTTTGGAGCCCAAAAAGATAAAGTCTGTCACTGTTTCTATTGTTTCCCCATCCATTTGCCATGAAGTGATAGGACCAGATGCCATTAGTTTAGTTTTCTGAATGTTGAATTTTAAGCCAACTTTTTCACTCTCCTCTTTCCCTTTCATCAAGAGGCTCTTTAGTTCTTCACTTCCTGCCATAAGGGTGGTGTCATCTGCATGTCTGAGGTTATTGATATTTGTCCTGGCAATCTTGACTCTAGCCTGTGCTTCATCCAGCCCTGCATTTCACATGATGTACTCTGCATATAAGTTAAATAAGCAAGGTGACCGTATACAGCCTTGACGTACTCCTTTCCCGATTTGGAACTAGTCTGTTGTTCCATGTCCAGTTCTAACTGCTGTTTCTTGACCTGCATACAGATCTCTCAGGAGGCAGGTAAGGTGGTCTGGTATTCCCATCTTTTTAAGAATTTTCCAGTTTGTTATGGTAAGTTAGTTCAATAAGTCCTCAGAATATATACAATGGAAGGATATAGCTTAAATGATAAAATAATGCTTTGATAGTTCTTTCTGACTTATCAGTATGCTATAGCCCAGTTTACTATAGGCTTTATACTAAATGGGGTTGTTATTTCAGGATAAGGATAAATCAGAAACTGAATATTAGAAATAGCTTGTATTCTAAGTTCCTAGGCATTACATAAATAGTTTTCATTTCACTCTACCCTATTATTTCATGTTTCATGGACTACAACAACTCATTCTTCTTTCAGAAATAGTAGTAACCAGTCTACTCTATAAAGTGATTTAGCTTTCAACACTTTGTTTGCTCCAGTCATATATTTGTATGTGCATTGATTCACTAACACAGGATAATAGAAAATAGACTGTGTTTTTTAGGTCCCATATATAGAGGTTTAAAAAAAATAGATTTTAATATCATATTAATTATTGATCTTCTTCCCCTTCCAGATTTTATGATATAAATGAAAATGAGCATAAATTTATGAAAAACTAAATTATTCTACCACCACCACCCATAAACACAGCTATGGTGAAATGGTCTATGCATATTTTCTCTATTTTGCATAATATAAATAAAACAAACTGTAATAGATTATCAGAGAGCCACATACCAAAGAAGGGTGATTAATATTTTAAAAGTGACGTGTAATTTGAATACATGTAATACATTTAATTTGAATATTTTGAAGTTTTATTGTATATATATGACAGTTCTTCTAGCTGCATGTTAGAACTGTGTTGAATTAAAAATGACTGCTAACTCCTTTAATAATTTTTCCTTTGAGAGACAGTGTCCTTACTCTCCATCTTTGAATTTGGGCTGGCTCATGATTGCTTTGACAAATATAGGATCAGTTCAGTTCAGTTCAGTTCAGTCATTCAGTCTTGTCTGACACTTTGTGACCCCATAAATCAGAACGCCAGGCCTCCTTATCCATCACCAACTCCCAGAGTTCATCCAAACTCATGTCCATAGAGTCGGTGATGCCATCCAGCCATCTCATCTTCTGTTGTCCCCTTCTCTTCATGCCCCCATTCCCTCCCTGCATCAGGGTCTTTTCCAATGAGTCAACTCTTCGCATCAGGTGGCCAAAGTATTGGAGTTTCAGCTTTAGCATCAGTCTTTCCAAAGAACACCCAGGTCTGTTCCCTTTAGGATGGACTGGTTGGATCTCCTTGCAGTCCAAAGGACTCTCAAGAGTCTTCTCCAACACCACAGTTCAAAGCATCAATTCTTTGGTGCTCAGCTTTCTTTATAGTCTAACTCTCACAACCATACATGACCACTGGAAAAACCATAGCCTTGACTAGACGGACCTTTGTTGGCAAAGGAATGTCTCTGCTTTTCAATATGCTGTCTAGGTTGGTCATAACTTTCCTTCCAAGGAGTAAGTGTCTTTTAATTTCATGGCTGCAGTCACCATCTGCAGTGATTTTGGAGCCCAGAAAAATAAAGTCTGCCACTGTTTCCACTGTTTCCCCATCTATTTCCCATGAAGTGATGGGACCAGATGCCATGATCTACCTTTTCTGAATGTTGAACTTTAAGCCAACTTTTTCACTCTCCTCTTTCATCTCCACTTTCATCAAGAGGCTTTTTAGGTCCTCCTCACTTTCTGCCATAAGGTTGGTGTCATCTGCATATCTGAGGTTATTGATATTTCTTCTGGCAATCTTGATTCCAGCTTGTGCTTCTTCCAGCCCAGGGTTTCTCATGATGTACTCTGCATAGAAGTTAAATAAGCAGAGTGACAATATACAGCCTTGACGTACTCCTTTTCCTATTTGGAACCAGTCTGTTGTTCCATGTCAAGTTCTAACTGTTGCTTCCTGACCTGCATACAGATTTCTCAAGAGGCAGGCCAGGTGGTCTGGTATTCCCATCTCTTTCAGAATTTTCCACAGTTTATTGTGATCCACACAGTCAAAGGCTTTGGCATAGTCAATAAAGCAGAAATAGATGTTTTTCTAGAATTCTCTTGCTTTTTCAATGATCCAGTGGATGTTGGCAGTTTGATCTCTGGTTCCTCTGCCTTTTCTAAAACCAGCTTAAAATATAAGATAGTGTGAGTGACACACACTTATTTAGTGATATGCTAAATCCATATCTAGGATTTGTAAGGATGGTAAGTTTCTGCCTTGGGTTCTTGGAGTCCTGAATTTTTAGTAAGAAATCTGAATACCTGCTCAAGAAGCCATGTAGAGCGTCCCTAAGACTAAGTGGAGAGAGAGAAAGTAGCTTAAGTCTAGTCTTTCAGGCACCTCTGCCAAAATGCCAAATTCAACATTTGCTAGATGCCAGACATGTAAGTTAAATCATCATATATTATTCAGAACAATCTAGTTTCCAATTGACTAACACCCATTGACACCAGATGACTGCAAATGGAACTGAAAAATAATCCTTGTCCAATTTCCACCCAACAAAATAAATGAACTATATTAAAATATTTGGTGGCTTTAAGGCATCAGATCTGAAGGCAGTCTGTTGTTCAGCAACATGTAGCAGAGTCAGAATATGATTCCAAAATTGGTGTAATGTTATAACAAAAAGCTAAATTATGTAATTTATCTTAAGACAAGATAGACAAAAGGTGTAAGATTCTCAAGGAGACTATTAGTAAATGGTGTAAGAAGCTTAGGTAGAGTATTAGGGGAAATGGGAAGCAACTAAAAGAGATTATGGGAGATAGCTTGTATTACATTGGGGAAACCATTATCAGGAAACAAAGCGGACTCTACATATACTGTAGAGCAAAGTTTGTGATTACTGTCACCTGTATGTTGTGGAACATACAAAGGGTACTTACTGTGCTCATGGGTCTGGCTGGGAAGATTTTCAAATAAAATGCATAATGTAGTAACTGGTACTCTAGTTGTCCATGATAAAATGTGAAAAGAAAAAGATGAAGCAATGCAAAATAACTGTTTTTGAAAAGAGTTTGGAAAAATATAATGAGTCAGAACTTGTTTTAAAAATAAAACTCTTACAAATCCCTAGCTGCTTCCAGAAAAATCTCTGAAAGGAATATCCTTTTTAAGGTATCAAAAGTATAATAGATAACCTGGTTGTTGGATCAGGAGTTGGCAAACTGCCGCAAGTGGGCTGACCCTGAATTTTGTAAACAGTTTTATATAACATAGAATGTCCATTTGTTTGCATACTATCCTTGACTGCTGTTGTGCTACAACGGTAGAGTTGAATACCTGTGACAGAGACTACATGGCCTACAAACTTAAAATATTTACTCTCTAGCAATTTATGGGAAAAAAAAAAAACACTATACTTTTAAGTTAGAAAATAAACCTTTATGGATTTCAAAAGTGTATGTCACATTTTTTTGTATGAAGCAATACAGTTTCTGAGAATGCTAAAGATGTAGCTGAATAGGAGTCCTGATAAAGAAGCAATAACAAAGACAAGGACAGCCTGGAAGAGATTTGCATTAATAGATGTGGCTTTTATCTAATGGAGTAAACATCAATACAATTCACAGGAGACTCAAAACACGTTTAAAATAATTTTACTGGTACAAGCATCACTAGTTTGGAATAAAAGAGGGACAGTAAAAAAAAAAAAAATGAAAGTAATTCTTTGGAGTCTGAAATTTTCACAGGCAGGAGGGAGGACAAGAATCTTAGAGAAAATACAAATGTCAGGTTCAGACTTAAAATTTCTTATTCATCTCCAGTTTCTTACAGAAAAATTATCTGTGAGAAATATCCCTTTTTTAAGGCAAAGTTAAAAAGTATAGGCCTCTCTGTGGCAAAATGAGCCATTATCAATGGCAAAAAAGGCCTTGCAATCCAAAGCTGGAATTAAGAATCCATACAGCAGAGCACAGAGCCATAGAGAAACACTTCCCAAATTGAAGCAAGCCCTAATAATAGAACTGATGACAGATTTTCAGCTAGATTGCAGAATAGTTATGAGACAGTAATAGCTATGTATCAATAACTTTTTTTTTGAATCAGAGTCTTGTATCAGTATAGAATGTATTTTTCCATAGTATTTTCAGTGAGTGGAGACAGGTGTCTTCTCACTTTAGTTCCTATATCTTCAGATTGTGAGTTGTTGTTAAGTCACTCAGTCATGCCCAATTTTTGCAACCTCATGGGCTGTAGCACAACAGGCTTCCCTGTCCTTTACTATCTCCTGGAGCTTGCTCAAACTCATGTCCATTGAGTCAGTGATGCCATCCAGCCATCTCATCCTCTGTCGTCCCCTACTCCTCATGCCCAGCATCAGGGTCTTTTCCAATGAGTTGCAGATTGGAAGAAAATATACTAAAGAATTTTTCATTCTCCAGGTGATCTTTTAAACTCAGGGATCCAACCCAAGTCTCCAGCATCTCATGCAATGTGAGGTGGATTCTTGACTTCTGAGCCACCACCACCAGGGAAGCCCCAGAAGGTATTAGACTAAGTGAAATAAGTCAGGCAGAAAAACTCAGATACTATATTATTTGATGTATATGTAGAATCTAAAAAAAAAAAGAAAAGAAAAGCAATTCAGCAAACATGAAACAGAAACAGAATTTAGGAGTCTGTGTAAAACACTAGAGCACAGATCCCAGAAACATCTCAAGAGAGAGGCAATGGGAATGGCTATTATACATCATCTTTCATCAATTGTTGTTTAAGAGATGCTCTCTGTTCTGCCGTATACCTGGACAGTGAGGCTCCTGCTTCTAGAAGAAGTCTTTAAAATAAAAAAGTAAAATACATATTCTTTCCAATGGTGATGTGGAGAAAATAAGTCAATGAAGGGGAACTGGGAGTGCTGAGATTTTCAATTTTAAATGAAGTCATCGTGAAATATTCCTCTCAGAAGTGACATTTAAGCAGAGACATGAAGAAGGGAAAAAGGTGAGCCATGAAGGATCTGAAAGTAAATGACCCTCAGCCGAGTTTATAGAAAGTTGACCTGAGGTTGCATAGTCCTAAGAATGACAGAATGACACTGAGTATAACTGTAGCAAAGGGAGGAAGGTGCATGTAGTAGAAAAGGGAATTGGGAACTTTTGGAAATTTGAGCATAATACTGACTTAGTCATGTTTAAAAGGAAAACTCTGACTGCTCACTATAAAATTGGTGGGAAGTTGTTTGATTATACACATATTTTAGAAGGAGGTGTGCATAAAGAGGCTGTCCTTAGGTAGGAGCATAGAAAGCTTACCCATCTTAAGGTAAGTTATAGTGGAGAGACACAGATGCTAGAAAGTGAGTGAATGTGATGAGGGATGAGAGAAGAAGGAAAGTTGGCAGATATATGAGTTTTCCCTTCTATTTTCCTAGTGAAGTATGAAAAAAAATTATTAGCTGATGGTCGAAAATATGAAAGATGTTTGAAAGTGTACAGGAGAGAAGGGAAGTTATAAAATAATTTGTTAAAAAAGTTGAAAAGATTTAGAGATGTGCTTCTTAGGTTACCTATGGTGAAGTGAAAGTTTTTGCTTATTTGTTCATTTGTTTTATTTTTTAATTTTTTTTAAATTTAAATTTATTTATTTTAATTAGAGGCTAATTACTTTACAATATTGTATTTGTTTTGCCATACATCAACATGAATCCGCCACGGGTGTACACGTGTTCCCAATCCTGAACCCCCCTCCCACCTCCTTCCCCATACCGTCCCTCTGGATCATCCCAGTGCACCAGCCCCAAGCATCCTCTATCCTGCATCAAACCTGGACCGGCGATTCATTTCTTATTTGATATTATACATGTTTCAATGCCATTCTCCCAAATCATCCCCCCCTCCCTCTCCCACAGAGTCCAAAAGACTGTTCTATACATCAGTGTCTCTTTTGCTGTCTCGTACACAGGGTTATCATTACCATCTTTCTAAATTCCATATATATGTGTTAGTATACTGTATTGGTGTTTTTCTTTCTGGCTTACTTCACTCTGTATAATAGGCTCCAGTTTCATCCACCTCATTAGAACTGATTCAAATGTATTCTTTTTAATGGCTGAGTAATACTCCATTGTGTATATGTACCACTGCTTTCTTATCCATTCATCTGCTGATGGACATCTAGGTTGCTTCCATGTCCTGGCTATTATAAACAGTGCTGTGATGAACATTGGGGTACATGTGTCTCTTTCCCTTCTGGTTTCCTCAGTGTGTATGCCCAGCAGTAGGTGTGCTGGGTCATATGGCAGTTCTATTTCCAGTTTTTTAAGGAATCTCCACACTGTTCTCCATAGTCGCTATACTAGTTTGCGTTCCCACCAACAGTTTAAGAGGGTTCCCTTTTCTCCACACCCTCTCCAGCATTTATTGTTTGTAGACTTTTGGATGGCAGCCATTCTGACTGGTGTGAAATGGTACCTCATAGTGGTTTTGATTTGCATTTCTCTGATAATGAGTGATGTTGAGCATCTTTTCATGTTTGTTAGCCATCTGTATGTCTTCTTTGGAGAAATGTCTATTTAGTTCTTTGGCCCAATTTTTGATTGGGTCATTTATTTTTCTGGAGTTGAACTGCAGGAGTTGCTTGTATATTTTTGAGACTAGTTGTTTGTCAGTTGCTTCATTTGCTGTTATTTTCTCCCATTCTGAAGGCTGTCTTTTCACCTTGCTTATAGTTTCTTTTGTTGTGCAGAAGCTCTTAATTTTAATTAGATCCCATTTGTTTATTTTTGCTTTTATTTCCAATATTCTGGGAGGTGGGTCATAGAGGATCCTGCTGTGATGTATGTCGGACAGTGTTTTGCCTATGTTCTCCTCTAGGAGTTTTATAGTTTCTGGTCTTACATTGAGATCTTTAATCCATTTTGAGTTTATTTTTGTGTATGGTGTTAGAAAGTGTTCTAGTTTCATTCTTTTACAAGTGGTTGACCAGTTTTCCCAGCACCACTTGTTAAAGAGATTGTCTTTTCTCCATTGTATATTCTTGCCTCCTTTGTCAAAGATAAGGTGTCCATAGGTGCGTGGGTTTATCTCTGGGCTTTCTGTTTTGTTCCATTGATCTATATTTCTGTCTTTGTGCCAGTACCATACTGTCTTAATGACTGTGGCTTTGTAGTAGAGCCTGAAGTCAGGCAGGTTGATTCCTCCAGTTCCATTCTTCTTTCTCAAGATTGCTTTGGCTATTCGAGGTTTTTTGTATTTCTATACAAATTGCGAAATTATTTGTTCTAGCTCTGTGAAAAATACCGTTGGTAGCTTGATGGGGATTGCATTGAATCTATAGATTGCTTTGGGTAGTATACTCATTTTCACTATATTGATTCTTCTGATCCATGAACATGGTATATTTCTCCATCTATTAGTGTTCTCTTTGATTTCTTTCACCAGTGTTTTGTAGTTTTCTATATATAGGTCTTTAGTTTCTTTAGGTAGATATATTCCTAAGTATTTTATTCTTTTCGTTGCAGTGGTGAATGGAATTGTTTCCTTAATTTCTCTTCCTGTTTTCTCATTATTAGTGTATAGGAATGGGATTTCTGTGTGTTGATTTTATATCCTGCAACTTTACTATTTTTTACCAGTAATTTTCTGGTGGAGTCTTTAGGGGTTTCCTTGTAGAGGATCATGTCATCTGCAAACAGTGAGAATTTTACCTCTTCTTTTCCAATTTGGATTCCTTTTATTTCTTTTTCTGCTCTGATTGCTGTGGCCAAAACTTCCAAAACTATGTTGAATAGTAATGGTGAAAGTGGGCACCCTTGTCTTGTTCCTGACTTTAGGGGAAATGCTTTCAATATTTCACCATTGAGGATAGTGTTTGCTGTGGGTTTGTCATATATAGCTTTTATTATGTTGAGGTATGTTCCTTCTATTCCTGCTTTCTGGAGAGTTTTTATCATAAATGGATGTTGAATTTTGTCAAAGGCTTTCTCTGCATCTATTGAGATAATCATATAGCTTTTATTTTTCAATTTGTTGATGTGGTGTATTACATTGATTAATTTGTGTATATTGATGAATCCTTGCATCCCTGGGATAAAGCCCACTTGGTCATGGTGTATAATCTTTTTAATGTGTTGTTGGATTCTGATTGCTAGAATTTTGTTAAAGATTTTTGCATCTATGTTCATCAGTGATATTGGCCTGTAGTTTTCTTTTTTTGTGGCATCTTTATCAGGTTTTGGTATTAGGGTGATGGTGGCCTCATTTTTTTTTAATTTCCATTTTCTCATGAGCATCTAAAATGCAATAAAATTAATTATTTGTAAAATGAAATAAAAGGCATACAATATACAAATATTTTTATCATTAGAGTCAACAGACCTTATTACTCTGTCAAATTGCTATAACATTTTATAAAAGCTGACTAATGTTTTCTCTATTTACCTTTATATAACACCAGGTTATAGAAGTGTGGAAAGATTGATAGGAAAACTAAAGCCTCAGTTGCCATTATGAATTTGCTTTTCTATAATATCAGGAACAGGGAAAAGATGTCCATCCTCATCTCTTCTATTGAACATTGTGCTGAATATTCTTCCAAATAGGACAATCATGCAATAAAAAAGAAAGAAAATAATCCATGTTAGGAAGAAAGAATTAAGACTGTCTATTTGTCGATGATATAAACTTATGGATAGAAAATCTTAGGAATCCAATAAATCCTCTTGCAATTAATAAGTGAGTTTAGTAAGCTTTCACAGACCTCTGCTCTCAAGTTGCAAGAGACCAAACATACCCTGGGGTCAGGGTTTAAGTAACAGCTGCTCACCCTTGCTCCAGCCCCATTAGGACCCCCACCACAAGACAAAGCTCAGGATGCTGGCTAAGCTAGGAACATACCCCCCTCACCCCCACCCCCATATTCTCCCAGCAGCCCTCGCCAGCTCCACCAGTCAAACCAGTGATTTTCTCAACCTTGCCTCACAGTGACTCCGCAGTACCAAGCGGCGTCCACCAAGAATCAGGTTGAAGGAAAGGGAACCCAAGCAGTAGAGTATGATAATGGAGTCTTGTTCATTCACATCTTGAATTTTTTTTCCCTAATGGATTTTCTTTTGGTGGGGAGTGAGTAAACAGACTCCTCATCAAGGGTTCAGACATCAATTTTTCTGACTTTTTTAATCATCATCATTTTTTTTAAATTAAAAGATGCCTGTATGCCTTTTTTTGGTCCAATTGTAAAAAATATGTCATTGTCCTGTTAAAAAAAAAAAGTAAGCTTTCAGAATATAAGATCAATATGTAAAATAAATTGTATTTCTCTACACTTGAGGGATTTCCTAGTGGCTCAGATGGTAAAGAGTGTGCCTGCAATGCAGAGGCCCAGGTTCAATCCCAGGGTTGGGAAGATCCCCTGGAGAAGGAAATGGCTACACACTCCAGTATTCTTGGCTGGAAAATTCCATGGCTGGAGGAGCCTGGTGGGCTACAGTCCATGGAGCTGCAAAGAGTTGGAGATGACTGAGTGACTTCACTTTTACTTTCACTTTTCATTTTCACACTTGAATTGGAAAAATATGAAAGTGGAATTGAAAAAGACAATTCCATTTGTAATAGAGTCAGCAACAATAAAAATAGGAAATAAAATACTTGGGAATAAATCAATAGAAAAAAATGTAAAAGTTAGATTCTAAAAACTACAAGTAAATAGGGAGACAATCAATTTTCACTAGTTAGAAATTTTAAATTTGTCCAGATGCAATAACCCAAATTTGATCTCCGGATTCAGTATAATATTTACCAAAATCAAAGTTGGCAGTTTTTATAGAAATTGAAAATGTGATCCTAAAATTCATATGGAAATTCAAGGGACTCAAAATAGCTAAAATGATTTGAAAGATAAGAACAAATTACGAGTATCACACATCCTGATTTCAAAATTAACTACAAAGTCACAGTAACTAAGACACTGTGGTGATAACATACATTATTTGATTTTCAGAGAGGGTGCCAAAACCATTAAAACAGAAAGAATGGGCTTTTAAACAAATATGACCAGAATGACTGGATTTATGCATTCAGATAATAGAATTATAGCACCACCTTACATACTATACAGATATTTAGCTTCAAAATAGATCAAAGACATAAATGTAAGAAAAAAACTAGAAAATGCTTAATAAAAAACATAAGTAGATGCTTTCTGACCTTGGATTATGTGAGCATGCATTTCATTTCAGTCATGTCCTACTCTATGACCCTATGAATGGTAGCCCACCAGGCTCCTCTGTCCATGGGATTCTCCAAGCAAGAATATTGAAGTGTGCTGCCATGCCCTCCTTCTGGGGATCTTCCCAACCCATAGATTGAACCCTTGTCTCTTAAGTCTCCTGCATTAGCAAGTGAGTTCTTTACCACTAGTGCCACCTGGGAAACCCAAATGGCTCTTAGCATTTAAATGAAACTTAAAGTCATATATGTGGGATGTTATACAGTGATCATAGCAAAAGTTAAAATATGGGAATGTAAAATGTTGAGAAAAGGGGTTTGAAATGTGGGTAAGGTGGTCAGGAAAAGAAATGCCCCTCTGAGAAGAAGTTTCATGGAAAATACTAATGTTTACATTTCTGTGTGTATTTAGGGATTCTGTGTTTATAAATATTGCTGGTCATTTACTCTAAGTGACCATGTTAAAAGTGAATAAATCTAAGATAAGTAAAACTGCTCTAATTTCTCTTTTCCCTGTCTTTCTCTCTTTTTTTCCTGGGCCTCTTCCTCTCCCTCTATCTATCAACAAGCCACATTAAGTCTATTAAAATGTCACTCTGTGTATGTGGAACCACCTTCCTGTCAACTAAGAATTGCTAAAAATTCACAGTAGCCTTAGAGCAGGGATTCACATGACTTCTTAATAATCCATTGGATGGGAATTTCAAAATTAAATATATATATATATATATATATATATATATATATATATATATATATTTTAGCCTCACAATTCTAATTCTTACCTATTTGTTTGTTCCACATTGTATTATGGCTTGCTCTGACATTTTCTTACTGTTACAGGATCTGAAATAGTTTACCCTGTCCCACCCTCCCTGAGCACTTTACAAGCAAGGATAAAAGTTTCATAAGCAGACAGTCTTGTTGTACATGACACCTGTTTATTTTCAGAGGCATGGATGGTTCATTCTCCATGAAACAGAATAAAATATATATGTATGATATGTCATCATATACTTCACGGTGAATTAATCACTCCTGCTGCTGCTGCTGCTAAGTCGCTTCAGTCATGTCTAACTCTGTGCGACTCCATAGATGGAAGCCCACCAGGTTCCCCCGTCCCTGGGATTCTCCAGGCAAGAACACTAGAGTGGGTTGCCATTTCCTTCTCCAATGCATGAAAGTGAAAAGTGAAAGTGAAGTTGCTCAGTCATGTCCAACTCTTAGCAACCTCATAGACTGCAGCCTACCAGGCTCCTCCATCCATGGGATTTTCCAGGCAAGAGTACTGGAGTGGGGTGCCATTGCCTTCTCCGAATCACTCCTAGAAATGCACTATTATTATACATTTCTTCCCATTAAGAATTTATAATCTAAAACAATACTTTAAGCCAGAAAGGAAAATTGATCTCGATTCATTTTCTGAAGGATGCATACTATATATCCAAGGAATCTTCACAACCCAGGGATCAAACCCAGGTCTTATGCCTTACTGGTGGATTCACCACCATCTGAGCCACTAGGGAAGCCCTACATAAAATATAGTGACCCAAAATATACCAAACTGTCAACACTCACTCAGTTTATAAGAAGCTCAGATTCATGTGTAACTAGCCGGCAGTTGTCTGGGAGGTCAGATTCATTATTATGTGGATTGTAAATTAGTGTTGTACTTGATGAAATAAACTCTAATTTCTATGAAAGTAAATGTGGTGTGCTGAAAATGATCCTTCCCAGGTCCTAATCCCTAAAATATTAGCTTATATGAGGCGGGGAAAGACTTTGCAGGTATATTTTGTTAGGACCTTGACATGTGGAGACTCATCTGGATTGACCAGGTGTGATCCAATAGTAAGTGTCCTTGTAATAGGCACCCAGAAGGATATTTGGTAAAGTAATGTCTCTGCTTTTTAATATGCTGTCTAGGTTGTTCATAGCATTTCTTCCAAAGAGCAAATATCTTTTAATTTCATGGCTGCAGTCACCATCTGCAGTGATTCTGGAGCTCCCCAAAATAAAGTCTCTCACTATTTCCATTGTTTCCCCATCTATTTTTGCCATGAAATGATGGGACCAGATGCCATCATCTTAGTTTGCTGAATGTTGAGTTTTAAGCCAACTTTTTCACTCTTCTCTTTCACTTTCATCAAGAGACTCTTTAATTCTTCTTCACTTTCTGCCATAAGGGTACTGTCCTCTGCGAATCTGAGGTTATTGATATTTCTCCTGGCAATCTTGATTCCAGCTTGTGTTTCATTCAGCCTAGCATTTTGCATGATGTACTCTGCATATAAGTTAAATAAGCAGGGTGGCAATACACAAGCAGAGGTCCATCTAGTCAAACCTATATTTTTTCCAATAGTCATTTGTAGATGTGAGAGTTGGAATATAAGGAAAGCTGAGTGCTGAAGAATTGATGCTTTTGAACTGTGGTGTTGGAGAAGATTCTTGAGAGTCCCTTGGACTTCACGGAGATCCAACCAGTCCATCCTAAAGGAGATCAGTCCTGAATATTCATTGGAAGGACTGATGCTGAAGCTGAAACTCCAATACTTTGGCCACCTGATGCAAAGAACCGACTCATTGGAAAAGACCCTAACTGGGAAAGATTGAAGGCGGGAGGAGAAGGGGGCCCCAGAGGATGAAATAGTTGGATGGCATCACCGATGCAGTGGATATGAGTTTGAGTAAACTCTGGGAATTGGTGATTGACAGGCAGGGCTGTTGTGCTGCAGTCCATGGGGTGACAAAGAGTCAGACACGACTGAGCAGCTGAACTGAACTGAGAGGGATATTTGAGATAGAAAAGACAGCCATGTGACAACAGAGGCAGAGACTGGACTGAAAAAGAGTGCCTACACTTGCCTGAAGCTGGAAGAGTCAAGGAAGGATTCTCCCCAGAGCTTCTGAAGGAACAATCCTGCTGGCACTTTGATTTTTGCCTCCTAAGATTCATTTTTGACTGTGGTCTCCAGAATCATAAAGAAACAAATGTCTGTTACTTTAAGCCACTGGCTTTTGGTGGTTTGTTACAGCAGTAATAGGAACCAGATACAGAGGATATATACTAAGCATCAAAGTTGAAATAAATATTTTAAATTAAGAGCACTGATGGGATAATAAATTGACTTTGCCCCCCTTTGGATTAAGGGTTCAGTACACAAATAATTTTATAAACTGCATTTTCATGTTTGTAAAATTAATGGGATAATTTGTAAGTGAAAACAACGTACTTTGGTGCTCTGCCTTAAATGATACATGTGTATTAATAATGTTATAAAATATTAATTTTTAATTCATTTTTTCTAGTGAGGCCCACGAGGAGAATCCAGTTTATGCAGAAGTCTAGTTTTAAGTCATATCTTGAATTTCAAAATATGATTTAAATGTGCTGGAGTTAATATAGAAAAATACAAATAAATCATTGTTTATTAGTTAAAAAAAAAAAAAAATCCCTACAGAGTAGCTCAGTAGGTAAGGAGTCTTCCTGCAGTGCAGGAGACCCAGGTTTGATCCCTGGGTTGGGAAGATCCCCTGGAGAAGAAAATGGCAATCCACTGAAGAATTCTTGCCTAGAAAATCCCATGGACAGAGGAGCCTGGGGGCTAAAATACATGGGGTCACAAAAGTCACACACGATGTAGCAACTAAACTACCACCATTAGTAAAATGTATTTTAATTTTAATCAACCTAAAAATGGATCAGCATTTTTTTTTCTTCTTAAGATATTCTACTGTGAAAATACTATGTTTTGTAATTAACATCACACTATTTTAGACCTGGAAATATCCCTAGAGGTCATTTTTTAAAGCTTTTCATTTTATAAATAAAACAAACTGCAACCTGGAGAAAAAGTGTAAGCTTTATATATTTTATTAATTTGTTGTTCAGTCACTTAGTTGTGTCTGACTCTTTGTGACCCCATGAATTTCAGCATGTCAGTCTTCCTGTCCTTCACTATCTCTCAGATTTTGCTTAAACTCATGTCCATTTAGTCGGTGATGTTATCTAAACTTCTCATCCTCTGCCACCCTCCTCTTCTCTTGCCCTCAATCTTTCCCAGCATTAGGGTCTTTCCCAATGAGTTGACTCTTTACATCAGGTGGCCAAATTACTGAAACTTCAGCTTCAGCATCAATCCTTCCAGTGAATATTCAGGGTTGCTTTCCTTTAGGATTGCCCAAGAAAAGGAAATCTACCACTGTTTCCATTTTTCCCTGATCTGTTTGCCATGATGTGATGGGGACACATTGCATGATTTTAGTTTTTTGTATGTTGAGTTTTAAGCCAACTTTTTCACACTCCTTTTTCACCTTCATCAAGAGACTTTAGTTTCTCTTTGCTTTCTGCCATTAGGATGGCATCATCTGTATATCTGAGGTTGTTGCTATTTCTCCTGGCAGTCTTCATCCCAGCTTGTGATTCATCCAGCCTGATATTTTGCATGAGGTACTCTGGATAGAAGCTAAACAAGCAGGGTGACAATATGCAGCCTTGATGTATTCCTTTCCCTATTTGGAACCAGTCTGTTGTTTTATGTCTCGTTTTAACTGTTGCTTCTTGACCTGCATACAGATTTTTCAGGAGACAGGTAAGGTGTAGGTGTTCTGATATTCCCATATCTTTGAGAATTTCCCACTGTTTATTGTGATCCACACAGTCAGAGGCTTTAGTGAAGTCAGTGAAGGAGAAGTAGATGTTTTTCTGGACTTCTCTTGCTTTTCCTATGATCCAACGAATGTTGGCAATTTGATCCCTGGTTCTTCTGCCTTTTATAAATTCAGTTTGTACTTCTGTCTTATTTCATGTTTTGTTAAAGCCAAACTTGAAGGATTTTGGCCATTACCTTCCTAGCATGTGAAACGACCACAGTTGTATTGCCATTTGAACATTCTTTGATGTTACCTTTCTTTGGGATTGGAATGAAAACTGACCTTTTCCAGTCCAGTGGCCATTGCTTACTTTTCCAGATTTTATTAGCATATTGAGTGAAGCACTTTAACGGCATCATCTTTTAGGATTTTATATAGCTCAACTGGAATTCCACCACCTCCACTGCTACTTCCACCATACTGCTATACAAAGAAAGGTGCTGGCCATTGGCAGAGACAAAGAGTCTTACGTGGACTACTTAAAAAGGAAGATGGCTTGGTAATAGCAACAGAATCATTTAGACAATAGGAAAAATCCCAGATATCAGTAATTTTTTTTTCCCTCTCCTGTACCAAGAGAAGTTAATTCAGCATCAGTTTTTCTAGGACTAAAAGTCTCTCACCTGTCTTTTTAATTCCCATTTCTTCCAGACATCTTCTGTATCTCACCTTGCCACAAGTATTACTCTATATTTATTTTCTTGACTTTGGTATTCATTCTCCAAATCTATGGTATAAACCTGTTCAGGTGACAAATGCCTGCGAAACACTGTGCATTTTACAGATCAGCACAGTGCATTTATTTATTGTCATTTTAATATAATCTTTCAAACTTAAAACCATATTATCTAGAGAAAATTTGATTATATATGTAGGCAATTAAAATTTAAAAGAAGTCTTTTATATTACTTAGATACAAACATTTGTTTATGGAAATTCTTGGAATTTTCTTGTTTTAAATTGCCAGACCTTTTTGCAAACAAATGATAACTTGTGTCAAATACTCCAAAGGCATCTAAGAAAAAAAATTAAAATTAGTATCATTGTTAATTAGAACCATAATTTGCTTAGCCTCTTGATGAAAGTAAAAGAGGAGAGTGAAAAAGTTGGCTTAAAGCTCAACATCCGGAAAACAAAGATCATGTCATCCGGTCCCATCACTTCATGGGAAATAGATGGGGAAACAGTGGAAACAGTGGCAGATTTTATTTTGGGGGGCTCCAAAATCACTGCAGATGGTGACTGCAGCCATGAAATTAAAAGACACTTACTCCTTGGAAGGAAAGTTATGACCAACCTAGATAACATATTCAAAAGCAGAGACATTACTTTGTCGACAAAGGTCTGTCTAGTCAAGGCTGTGGTTTTTCCAGTGGTCATGTATGGATGTGAGAGTTGGACTATAAAGAAAGCTGAACAGAGAAGACTTGATGCTTTTGAACTGTGGTGTTGGAGAAGACTCTTGAGAGTCCCTTGGACTGCAAGGAGATCCAACCAGTCCATCCTAAAGGAGAACAGTCTTGAGTGTTCATTGGTAAGATTGATGTTGAAGCTGAAACTCCAATACTCTGGCCACCTGATGCAAAGAGCCGACTCATTGGAAAAGACCCTGATGCTGGGAAAGATTAAAGGCAGGAGAGAGAAGAAGGGGATGGTAGAAGATGAGATGGTTTGTTGGCATCACTGACTCAATGGACATGAGTTTGGGTAAACTCTGGGAGTTGGTGATGGACAGGGAAGCCTGATGTGCACAGTACATGGGGTTGCAAAGAGTCAGATGTGATTGAGTGACTGAACTGAATTCAACTGAAAATTTTGATATTAACCCTAATTTCAATTTTAACTATTGGAATATGTTTCCCCTTGTAGGATATACCTGTTGCATTGGAGGGAAACCAGCTAATCACGAACCTGAAAAAGCAGAAACACACAGGTACAACTCTTCTTACTCTTTGATTGCTTAATTTTATAAATTGCTATTTTATCTTTATTTCCATTGCTGCTCAGTAACATGAAAGATAAATCATTTTTGTTGCTGCTGTTTCTTTACCCTTTCTCAGAGTCTCAAAATCTGGTTTTGAATTTGTCTACTAAAAATACTCCCAAGGTAGCAAATAATACCATAACAAATTCAATGACCATCTTATTCAGCATTATACTCAAATTCTATGTAACATTTTGTGTTGTTGGATGCAAACTCTTAAGTCTCCTCATATTTCACATTCTTTTCAGTCCTCAGGTCCTGCTGTTTCTATTTCCATGTTGGATAAATTTCTTCTTTTAGAATCCCAAGACCTAAAATTAGCTTCTTTACTGACTTGCAGCCTCCACTTTGTTCTCACAGCATATTAAAAATCTAAAGACAGTCTCTTTAACAAGTGGTGCTGGAAAAACTGGTCAACTACAAAGAATGAAACTAGAACGCTTTCTAATACCATACACAAAATAAACTCAAAATGGATTAAAGACCTAAATATAAGACCAGAAACTTTAAAACTCTTAGAGGAAAACAGGCAGAACACTCTCTGACATAAATCACAGCAAGATCCTCTATGAACCACCTCCCAGAGTAATGGAAATAAAAACAAAAATAAATAAGTGGGACTGAATTAAACTTAAAAGGTTTTGCACAATGATGGAAACTCTAAGCAAGGTGAAAAGACAACCCTCAAAATGGGATAAAATAATAGCAAAAGAAAAAACTGACAGAATTAATCTCCAAAATATACAAGCAGCTCATGCAGCTTAATACCAGATATAAAGGAACAACTCAATCAAAAGTGGGCAAAAGACCTAACAGACATTTCTCCAATGAGACATATAGATGGCTAATAAACACATGAAAAGATGCTCAACTTTGCCCCTTATTAGAGAATTGCATATCAAACTCACAATGAGCTATTATCTCACACTGGTCAGAATGGCCATCATCAAAAATCCTACAAACAGTAAATGCTGGAGAGGATGTGGAAAAAAGGGAAATGTCTTACACTGTTGGTGGGAATGCAAACTGGTATAGCCACTATGGAGAGTAGTGTGGAGATTCCTTAAAAAAACACTTGGAATAGAACTGCCATAGGATGCAGCAATCCCACTGCTGGGCATACATACTGAGGAAACCAGAATTGAAAGATACACATGTACCCCAACATTCTTTGCAGCACTATTGCAATAGCTAGGACATGGAAGCAAGCTAAATGTCCATCAGCAGATGATTGGTAAGGAACTCATGGTATATATACACAATGGATTACTTAGCTATAAAATGGAATGCATTTGAATCAGTTCTAATGAGGTGGATGAACCTGGAGCCTATTATACAGAGTGAAGTAAGTCAGAAAGAGAAGGACAAATACTGTATGCTGCTGCTGCTGCTGCTGTCGCTTCAGTCGTGTCCGACTCTGTGCAACTCCATAGATGGCAACCCACCAGGCTCCCCCAACCCTGGTGATATATATGGAATTTAGAAAGATGGTACCAATCATCCTACATGTAAGACAGCAAAGGAAACACTGATGTAAAGAACAGACTTTTGGACTCAGCGGGAGAAGGCGAAGGTGGGATGATTTGAGAGAACATCATTGAAATATGTATATTCAGTTCAGTTCAGTTCAGTTCAGTCACTCAGTCGTGTCTGACTCTTCGCGACCTCATGAATCGCAGCACGCCAGGCTTCCCTGTCCATCACCAACTCCTGGAGTTCACTTAGACTCACGTCCATCAAGTCAGTGATGCCATTCAGCCATCTCATCCTCTGTCATCCCCTTCTCCTCCTGCCCCCAATCCCTCCCAGCATCAGAGTCTTTTCCAATGAGTCAACTCTTCGCATAAGGTGGCCAAAGTACTGGAGTTTCAGCTTCAGCATCATTTCTTCCAAAGAAATCCCAGGGCTGATCTCCTTCAGAATGGACTGGTTGGCTCTCCTTGCAGTTCAAAGGACTCTCAAGAGTCTTCTCCAACACCACAGTTCCAAAGCATCAATTCTTCAGTGCTCAGCCTTCTTCACAGTCCAACTCTCACATCTGTACATGACCACAGGAAAAACCATAGCCTTGATTAGATGGACCTTTGTTGGCAAAGTGATGTCTCTGCTTTTGAATATGCTATCTAGGTTGGACATAACTTTCCTTCCAAGGAGTAAGCGTCTTTTAATTTCATGGCTGCAGTCACCATCTGCAGTGATTTTGGAGCCCAGAAAAATAAAATCTGACACTGTTTCCACTGTTTCCCCATCTATTTCCCATGAAGTGATGGGACCGGATGCCATGATCTTCGTTTTCTGAATGTTGAGCTTTAAGCCAATTTTTTCACTCTCCACTTTCACTTTCCTCAAGAGGCTTTTTAGTTCCTCTTACTTTTTGCCATAAGGGTGGTGTCATCTGCATATCTGAGGTTATTGATATTTCTCCCAGCAATCTTACAGATGACTGGTGCAAGTTCGATGAGACAAGCAAGTCACCCAAAGGCTTTGCTGGAACAGCCCAGAGGAGTAGGATGGAGAGGGAGGTGGGATGGGGTTTCTGGACGGGGGAGGACACACGTATAACTATGGCCAATTTGAGTTGATGTAAGGCAAAAATCATCACAATATCATAAAGTAATTATTCTCCATTAAAATTAATTAATTAATTAAAAAAAATCTACCCCAAGCTGTAACCTAGTGACAGATAGATTTGGGGATTAGGTCTGGTAGACAGAATGCCTTGAGAACTATGGACTGAAGTCCTGAATATTAACAGGAGGCAGTGACCAAAAGTATCCTAAAGAAAAAGAAAGTTAAGAAGGCAAAGTGGTTATCTGAGAAATTACAAATAGCTGAGAAAAGAAGAGAAGCAAAAGGCAAGTGGAAAAGGAAAAGATATACTCAATTGAATGTAGAGTTCCAGAGATTAGTGAGGAGAGATAAGAAAGCCTTCTTAATTGAACAATGCAAAGAAATAGAGGAAAACAATAGAATGGGAAATACTGGCGATCTCTTTTAGAAAATCAGAGATTTCAAGAGAATATTTCATGCAAAGATGAGCATAATAAAGGACAGAAACTGTAAGGACCTAGCAGAGGAAAAAGAGATTAGAAGAGGTGGCAAGAATACACAGAAGAACTGTACACAAATTATCTTAATGGCCTAGATGACCACAGTGGTGTGGTCACTCAATTAGAGACAAACATCCTGGGGTGTGAAGTCAAGTGGACCTTATAAAGCATTAAAATGAACAAACTAGTGGAGGAGACAGAATTCCAGCTGAGTTATTTCAAATCTAAAAAGATGGTGCTGTGAAAGTGCTGCACTCCATGTGTCAGCAAATACGGAAAATACAACAATGGCCACAGGCCTGGAAAAGATGTTTTCATTCTAATCACATAGAAGAATAAAGCCAAAGAATGTTCAAGCTACCATATAATAGCATTCATTGCCCATAGTAACAAAGTTATGCACAAAATCTTTCAAGCCAGGCTTCAGCAGGAGCCCAGGAACCTAGGACTTCCAAGTATACATGCTGAGTTTTGAAGAGGCAGAGGAACCAGAGATCAAATTGCCAACATTTGTTGGATCATGGAGAGAAATCTGTGTGCGAGTTAAGAAGTAACAGTTAGAACTGGACATGGAACAACTGATTGGTTCAAAATTGGGAAAGGCATATGTTAAGGCTGTATATTGTCACCATGCTTATTTGAATTATATACAGAGTACAAATTGGAATCAAGATTGTGGGGTGAAATATCAACAACCTGAGATATGCAGATGATACCACTCTAATGGCAGAAAGCTAAAGGGAACTAAAGAGCCTCTTGATGACTGTGAAAGAGGAGAGTAAAAAAGCTGCCTGAAACTTAACATTACAAAGCCTAAGATCTGGGCATCCTGTTCCATTACTTCAGGGCAAATAGAGTTGGAAAAAGTGGAGGCAGTGACAGATTTTATTTTCGTGAGCTCCAAAATCACCATGGACAGTGACTGCAGCCATTAAATTAAAAGACGCTTGCTCCTTGGAAAGAAAGCTATGACAAACCTAGACAGTGCATTATTAATACAAAGCAGAGACATCGCTTTGCTGACAATGGTATTGCCAGTAGTCATGTATGATGTTGGGGTTGGACTGTAAAGAAGACCAAGCTCCGAAGAATTGATGCTTTTGAATTATGGTGCTGGAGAAGATTCTTGAGAGTCCTTTGGACTGCAAGGAAATCAAACCAGTCAATCCTAAAAGAAATCAGCCCTCAATATTCACTGAAAAGACTGTTGCTGAAGATGAGTCTCTAATACATTGACCCCCTGATGTGAAGAGCCAACAAATTGGCAAAGACCTTGATGTTAGGAAAGACTGAAGGCAAAGGAGAAGGGGGAGGAAAAGGATGAGATGGTTAGATAGTACATTAACTCAATGGACATGAACTTGAGCAAACTCCAGGAGATAGTGGAGGACAGAGGAACCTGTCATGCTACATTCCATCTGGTCACAAAGAGTCAGACATGACTTGTAACTCAACAACAACAATAATACATATATCCACTCCTCTTTTAGATTCTTTTCCCATATAAGACATTACAGAGTATTGAGTAGTTTCCTGTGCTATACAGCAGATTCTTATCATTTTATCTATTTTATATATCGTCGAGTATAGACATCAATTTGTCTCTCCCTTCTTACCCCTTGGTAATGATAAGTTTCTTGTCTACATCCATGACTCTACTTCTGTTTGCTAAATGTTCATTTGTACCCTTTTTAAGTGAGTCCATAAATAAACAATATCATATGATATTTGTCTTCTATCTGACTTAACCTCACTCTGTATGACAACCTTTAGCTCCATCCATGTTGCTGCAAATGGCATTGTTTTGTTCCATTTAGTGGCCAAGTACTGAGTAATATAGGGCGTCCCCAGTGGCTCAGCAGTAAAGATTCCATATGCACTGCAGGAGCCACAGTAGACATCGGTTCGACCCTGGGTCGGGAAGATCCCTGGAGGAGGGCATGGCTTACCCACTCTGGTATTCTTGCCTGGAGAATTCTATGGGTGGAGGAGCCAGGTGGGCTACAGTCCATAGGGCCACAAAGAGTTGGACACGACTGAAGTGACTTAGTACATATTCACAATGAGTAATACATACCTCACTGTATATATGTACTCCACTGTATGCATGACCACATCTTGTATATCCATTCCTCTATTGATGGACATTTATGTTCCTTTTATGTTCTGGCTATTGTAAATAATGATGCCATGAACATATGGGTGCATATATCCTTTGAGATTATGGGGTCTCTGGGTATATGACCATGAGTGAGATTGCTGTATCATATGGTAGTTGTTTTTTTTTTGGGGGGGGGGCAGGCAGGGTGTGTGTATGTGTGTTTGATCCACCTTCTAAAATAATGAAAATAAAAACAAAAATAAGATAGATCTAAGTACACTTAAAACCTTTTGCACAACAAAGGAAGCCATAAATAAAACAAAAAACCTTCAGAGTGGGAGAAAATATTTGCAAATGAAGTAACCACCAAGGGATTAATCTCCAAAATATACAAACAGCTCATACAGCTCAATCAAAAAAAAGGAAATAACTCAATCAAAAAGTGGGCATACAATCTAAATAGACATTTCTCCATAGAAGACATACGAATGGTCAAAAAGCACATGAAAACATGATCAACATCACTAATTATAAGATAAGTGCAAATCAAAACTATAGTGAGGTATCACCTCACACCATTCAGAATGGTCCTCATCAAAAAATCTGTAAACAATAAATGCCGGAGAGGGTGCGAGAAAAGAGAACCCTCCTAAACTGTTAGTGGGAATGAAAATTTATAGAGCCCCTATGGAGAAAAGTATGAAGGTTCTTTAAAAAAAACTAGGAATATAACTACCATGTGACCTAGCAACCCCAATCTTAGGGAGATTTGTAAAAAAAGCATTGACAACATCACTCATTATCAGAGAAATGCAAATCAAAATCACAATGAGGTACCATCTCACGCCACTCAGAATGGCTGCTATCAAAAAGTCTACAAACAATAAATCCTGGAGAGCATGCAGAGAAAAGGGAACCCTCTTACACTGTTGGTGGGAATGCAAACTAGTACAGCCACTATGGAGAACAGTGTGGAGATTCCTTTTAAAAGCTGGAAATAGAACTGCCATACGACCCAGCAATCCCACTGCTGGGCATACACACTGAAGAAACCAGAATTGAAAGAGACACGTGTACCCCATTGTTCATCACAGCACTGTTTACAATAGCTAGGACATGGAAGCAACCTAGATGTTCATTGGCAGACGAATGGATAAGAAAGCTGTGGTACATATACACAATGGAAGATTACTCAGTTATTAAAAAGAATGCATTTGAATCAGTTCTAATGAGGTGGATGAAACTTGAGCCTATTATACAGAGTGAAGTAAGCCAGAAAGAAAAACACCAACACAGTTTATCAATGCATATACATGGAATTTAGAAAGATGGTAACGATAACCCTGTATGTGAGACAGCAAAAGAGACACAGATGTAAAGAACAGACTTTTGGACTCTGTGGGAGAAGGTGAGGGTGGGATGATTTGAAAGACTAGTATTGAAACATATATATTACCATATGTGAAACAGATCACCAGTCCAGGTTCCATGCATGAGACAGGGTGCTCAGGGCTGGTGCACTGGGATGACCCTGGGGGATGGGATGGGGAAGGAGGTGAGAGGAGGTTAGGATGGGGAACACATGTACACCCATGGCTGATTCATGTCAATGTATGGCAAAAACCCCTACAATATTGGCATTTTTAACAAGCACCATGGATAATTATGGTTCAGTTAATGTTAGATTCCTAGTAACAGTGGATTAAATAATACAGTGTTAAATTTAAATTAATATATTATTGTTCAAATTAAAAATGAGGCTTTTTTTTCTATAATACATAATAGCTTAGGCAATCATTTGAATCATTTATGATAGTTAAATTAACCAGCCAAACATTTAAGTATTTTAACTAGGCAATAGTTAAATAAAATTTTGGAGTCCATTTATTCATGAATAATATTTCTAACTACTTAAATATATCTTTAAATAGTTCACTGAGTATAGACACTAATACAAAACAACAGGTGAAATAACTGAATCAACAAAGTTGATACCTTAATCTCTCCCTTAGAACCAGACTTTTGCTTTATCAGAATTAAAAATGTACTGGTCCTTACTTTATAATTTTGGTATCTTTGTTTACTCAAGTCAAACAGAAGAAGATAAGCAGGAGGAAATAAATTGTTATAGAAATTCTCACTATGTACAAGAGAGGTAAAAGTTTATGGGTTATGATTGAAAGAAAATCCATTATAATGGCCCCAAATTAGTAAGTAAATTTAAAAAAATAAATATTTAGTGATGATTCTCTATTATCAAGAAAAGCTTAATCTGTATTGAATAGCTTATGTTAAAGAACTAGGACAGCTTTTAACAAACTATGGAAGAATCTCTTCCAAGACGAAGCCTAAAAATAAGAAGAATATCAAGAATACATGTTTTACTTGGAAAATTAACAAGTTATGATATATACTTTGTTGTTAACAATTCAAAACATAAAGCTCGTTGACCTTTTCACTTAATATCTAGATATTATTAAAGTTTTAAAGTCTTTCTTTAGCAGTCCCATTGAAATTTTGCATTTTCCTTAGGATGAAACTTTTTACATTATAAAGCAATTCTAAAAAAAAAAAAAAAAAAACCTAAGGGACATTACTTTTCCTTTCAGAGCCTTCATGAACTTCAATCTGGTTTTCACGTATCATGTACCTCTTTCAATTTTAGTATTTTCTAAGTTTTAAAATATAAACATTCTTTGTAAGAGTAAATTAGCTGTAAGTGATGGGAGGGAAGGAGCTTGACTGGCGGGTGAAATCTGCTTGGTATTAACTTATTCATTGATAAAAGAACAATTCATTTTAGAGTTGTGCTTCCACCTTAGATATTTGAACACTTTCTCATCATTTCAAAATATTATCCTAAAATTAATATTAGAAGCATGCCACCAGTGAAAAATGTGTTCATTGTTCTCTCTCCTTTCACAAGTTACATTTCATCAGCTAAGCTACACTGCCTATTCTCATGTTCATCTGAAAAATGTGTTCAATTTTCTCTTTCCCTAATTTTGCCTTTGAAGACAAAACAATGAATTAACTTTGCTTTTGCATAAAAGTATTCCAAATGTTTAGACTTCAGTTCTGTCTTTATTAAATCTTTTTTCCTCCTTATTTCTATGCTTTCTATCACTACTTTTGGCAAACATACCAATGGTATGTGATTTCTAGGCACTTGAACTGCAGGTTATTTTTCTGTAGAATATTAATTGGTTAGAATTCTTGGAATTTGTGATTGAAATTCATCATAATCTTTGAGATATAATCTGATGAGCAGGATTACTTCCTAGAACTTTGTGCTTTATAAATGTATATAGTGGGTTTACTTATTTATACATTTATTCCAGATATGTATTAATTAGTTTATTCATTCCCTTGTATTCCCTATGTCATTTAAATTTGAAATAAATTCAAAACCTGATTTACCTCCCTTCTTAGATCCCCCGTATTGCTAGCTTTTTCTAACCTGAATTTAGGGTGCTATATTAAATACTAGTACATTTCACCTCATTGATTTGATCTGTGTGGCAAATTATTTTTAATGTTTATCTTTTCATTTATGTATTCTTTCCTAATTTGTTGCCAGTGCTTGGTTCATTGACGTATGTTTTAAGATCAGACATGACTTTCAGACCGACAGAACCATACCCATTTTAACTAACTTATATATTTTTTTTATGCTTTAAGAAATCAGAGTGCTATAAAAATACACATAATTATTTGATTTATATCAAACCTTAGAAAAGACAAAACTAAGTTATAATGACACCAACTATTTCATTCTGTCATTACAGGTTATTTTTGCCCATTTATGTATAAGCATAACTTAAGCAGTGCATAAGCAGGACTGGAGGAAGAAAATAGTGAAGGGTTGTAATGCTTAATAGTTGAGAACAAAGAGTGGGGAGCCTAATAGCCTTGGTTCAAATTCAGGCTTTACTAAGTTTACTAGGTTCAAACCAAGCTTTACTAGGTGATTAACCTTGGGTGATTTTCTTAACCTCATTATGCTTTATTAATTCCTTATCTCAAGCAGAGGTAACCTCATAGTGGTTCTGCATTACATGGCTAAGTACATGAATAGTGCTTAGCAAGCACCTACTTCATAATTAACAATATATAATACTTTATATTATTATTTTAAGAGCAGGAATAAAACTAAAATAAAAAGAACTTAAACTTAGTTTTGTTAAAAGACCCCAGGAGGTATACAGTAAAATAATATTTTAGTATATGTACAGGCAAAACTTCCCAACAGGTATATTAAAAATGGTGTACTATTAGGTCAGAGAGTGGGCCCAACACACCTGTGACAATTGGAGCTATAAAGTCACACATCAACACAGACCACCTTACCTGTCTCCTGAGAAACCTGTATGCGGGCCATGAAGCAATAGTTAGAACTGGACATGGAACAACAGACTCGTTCAAAATTGGGAAAGGAGTATGATAAATCTGTTTATTGTTACCCTGCTTATTTGACTTCTGTGCAGAGTACAGAGAAGGAAATGGCAACCTACTCCAGTATTTTTGCCTGGGAAATCTCAAGGACAGAAGAGCCTGGTGCATTACAGTCTATGAGATCACAAACAGTTGGACACAACCTAGTGACTAAACAACAACAACAATAACAATGCAGAGTACATCAAGGGAAATGCCAGACTGGATGAATCACAAGCTGAAATCAAGATTGCCTGGAGAAATATCAACAACCTTAGATATGCAGACAATATCGCTCTAATGGCAGAAAGTGAAGAGGAACTAAAGAGCCTCTTAATGAGGGTGAAAGAGGAGAATGAAAAAGCTGACTTGAAACTCAACATTACAAATATTAAATTATGGCATCCAGTCCCATCAATTCATGGCAAATAGAAGGTGAAAAAAGTGGAAGCAGTGACAGATTTTATTTTCTTGAGCTCCAAAATCACCATCGCCATGGACAGTGGCTTCAGCCATGAAATTAAAAGATGCTTACTCCCTGGAAGGAAAGCTATGACAAACCTAGACAGTGTATTATTAATACAAAGCAGAAACATCACTTTGCTGACAAAGGTCCATATAATCACATCTATGTTCTTAACAGTAGTCATGTACAGATGTCAGAACTAGATTATAAAGAAGGCCGAGCTCTGAAGAATTGATGCTTTCGAATTCTGGTGCTGGAGAGGACTCTTGAGAGTCCCTCAGATGGCAAGGACATTAAACCAAAGTCCTATAGGAAATCAACCCTGAATATTCAGTCGAAGGACTGATGCTGAAGCTAATGCTCCAATACTTTGGCTACCTGATGCGAAGCACCAACTCATTGAGAAAGGCCCTGATTTGGAGGTAGACTGAGAGGAAAAGGAGAAAGGAGCAGCAAAGGATGAGAGTTGGATGGCATAACCAACTCAGTGGACATGAATTTGTGCAAAATCCAAGAGATAGAGAAGGGCAGAGGAGTTTGTTGTGCTGCAGTCCATGGGGTCACAAAGAGTTGGACATGAATTTACAACTAAACAACAACACATTTGAATAATAAAATTTTCTGTGTGTCCAATGACAAGACATAATCTTTGGTAAGAATTGTCTGAAATTAAAATGAACTTTTGTTTTATAAGAAACTTATACAGGTATATGCATAGCTAATCTGTTTGAAAACAATCTAAATATATTTCAAAAGGAGAATGGATAGTTAACAAATTAAGTTATTAGAAATGATGATATACAATGTTTTTGATCTACAAAAAGAGCAATCTTTTATGGTTCATCCTGATATATTCTGCTAAGATGTACACTATAGAATACTATTTCGCTGTATGAACTGGAGTTTCAGATATGGAAGACTTTTTAAAATATTTCAAGATAAACCAAAATCAAGTTATAAAAGCTCATGTATAGTGTGATATTTTGTTATAAACATAACAAAAAGTTTAAATAGTATCACATATTATTTTAGAATACTTACTTTTATAACAAAGGTTTTAACATATCTACAAGAATAATAAACACCAATGCTAAAATTGTGGTTACATCTAAGAAAGTTGTGAAAATTATAGATGTAGGTTTTGTGGGTGACAATGAAGTAGGTGTGACTGACTTAGTTGCTTAATCAATCATCCGTTTCTATATCATTTCTCCCTTTGCAAACCCCTCTATGATTATACACTTGTGCTTTCCCAAACGCTTGTGAAATTAAGGGTAAAAAAGATAAGCAATATGACAGAGTTATAGTAAAGTGAAGCAAGTAAGACACTGTTCAGGGTTTTCTAACTTTTCTTTTCCTAATAAAAGGAATAAGCAACTCTATTTTCACCTCTTTTGTCATTCATCCTGAAAAAGAATAGATATATTGAGCTAGGACAGCTATATTGACACTGAGGAAAGAAACTCCAAACCCTAACATGATTGAAGCACTAAAGTAATTCCAGCAACAGTTTACATGAAGATATGTCCTTATTAAGAATATATATTTTAATCTAAGTTGAATGGATTTCCTGTTACAAAGCTAAAAATATTCCTAACTTCTCCATTACTTAAACTCTTTAAGGCTCAACTGCTTCATCAAGAAAATTGTTACAATATATGCACCTTCATATGAGTTTCTGAAGATTAAATAAGATTTTTTTAAGTGTCTTAGCTCAATGTTGGCATGCCACAAAATCTCAGTAAATATTATTTAAAACAAAGCAATAAGCGGAGTATGGAAAGTGAAGATTATTTATTGAATGCATTTATGTATTTATGGTATTAAATATATGTAAAAGAGCTATTAGTAGGGAACCTGATATAGAGAAGCCTGAAAGATAGAGGATTCAAAATTGATGATTTTATTATTGATGCCTGGTCATGTATGGATGTGAAAGTTGGACTGTGAAGAAAGCTGAGTGCCGAAGAATTGATGCTTTTGAACTGTGGTGTTGGAGAAGACTCTTGAGAGTCCCTTAGAGTACACGGAGATCCAACCAGTCTATTCTGAAGGAGATCAGCCCTGGGATTTCTTTGGAAGGAATGATGCTAAAGCTGAAACTCCAGTACTTTGGCCATCTCATGTGAAGAGTTGACTTATTGGAAAAGACTCTGATGCTGGGAGGGATTGGGGGCAGGAGGAGAAGGGGACGACAGAGGATGAGATGGCTGGATGGCATCACCAACTCAATGGATGTGGGTTTGAGTGAACTCGGGGAGTTGGTGATGGACAGGGATGCCTAGTGTGCTGCGATTCATGGGGGTGCAAAGAGTTGGACACAACTGAGCAACTTAACTGAACTGATAAGACTACAATGTAAACTTCCTGAATTTAAAGTACATAGCTTATTCATTTTTATCCACAGTATTTGGAACAGCTCATGTTCAAATATGAGCAAGAAATCAAGAGAGGATAAGAGAGGTTGCATGACTTGATGATACTAGCACAACAATGTGTGTACTTAAATATGAAAATTATAATATTTTTTTTAATTAAGTGAATGCATGAAGAATAATTTATAGTCATTAAAATGTTTTAACTATTAATGTGTTATCTTAATTATTTTACCATCTAAATATATTCCTAGGCAATCATTGTTTTTACTGATAAATTACCTGGCAATGATAGGAACACTCAGGACCTTTGTTCATATTTAGAAATGATAGAAAAGAGTTTTCCTGTCAAGAATTGTCTAAGGCTTTGGAAACCAGAAAACTAATATTACTATTAATCCTTTCTATCTTTTGAAAAGGCCTTTACTTAAAAGAGAAATCACAATTTGAGTTTTTTTCTTCTTGTCAGTGCAATCTCAATCATCACACATGCTCTCCCTATTGTGCAATAAAGAATGCTTGTGACTCCAAAACGATCAAAGAGAAATGAAATGAGGTCAGCATGTATTCATACTCCAGCTCCTTCTTTCAGGAAATAGAGACTAGGCATCTTTGTGAGATATCACACTTAATAGAAACACCTAGCAATTCAGAAAGGAGTCTATACACTACTTCAGGGAAGTAAGGAAACTGAAATAAAGATTTTACACTTTATTTTGTAAGACAATTCCATTTCAAATGAATGCAGAACAGCCACCTACTATTTGAATCTGTATAATTTGCAGCCATGAAATTAAAAGATACTTACTCCTTGGAAGGAAAGTTATGACCAACCTAGATAGCATATTCAAAAGCAGAGACATTACTTTGCCAACAAAGGTCTGTCTAGTCAAGGCTATGGTTTTTCCAGTAGTTATTTATGGATGTGAGAGTTGGACTGTGAAGAAAGCTGAGCACTGAAGTATTGACGCTTTTGAACTGTGGTGTTGGAGAAGACTCTTGAGAGTCCCTTGGCCTGCAAGGAGATCCAACCAGTCCATTCTAAAGGAGATCAGTCCTGGGTATTCTTTGGAAGTTCAGTTCAGTTCAGTCGATCAGTCGTGTCCGACTCTTTGTGACCCCATGAATCACAGCACGCCAGGCCTCCTTGCCCACCACCAACTCCCGGAGTTCACTCAGACTCACATCCATCGAGTCAGTGATCTATCCAGCCATCTCATCCTCTGTCGACCCCTTCTCCTCCTGCCCCCAGTCCCTCCCAGCATCAGAGTCTTTCCCAATGAGTCAACTCTTCGCATGAGGTGGCCAAAGTACTGGAGTTTCAGCTTTAGCATCATTCCTTCCAAAGAAATCCCAGGGCTGAGCTCCTTCAGAATGGACTGGTTGGCTCTCCTTGCAGTCCAAAGGACTCTCAAGAGTCTTCTCCAACACCACAGTTCAAAAGCATCAATTCTTCAGTGCTCAGCCTTCTTCACAGTCCAACTCTCACATCCATAAATAACTACTGGAAAAACCATAGCCTTGACTAGACAGACCTTTGTTGGCAAAATAATGTCTCTGCTTTTCAATATGCTATCTAGGTTGGTCATAACTTTCCTTCCAAGGAGTAAGTGTCTTTTAATTTCATGGCTGCAGTCACCATCTGCAGTGATTTTGGAGCCCAGAAAAATAAAGTCTGACATTGTTTCCACTGTTTCCCCATCTATTTCCCATGAAGTGATGGGACCAGATGCCGTGATCTTTGTTTTCTGAATGTTGAGCTTTAAGCCAACTTTTTCACTCTCCACTTTCACTTTCATCAAGAGGCTTTTGATTTCCTCTTCACTTTCTGCCATAAGAGTGGTGTCATCTGCATATCTGAGGTTATTGATATTTCTCCCGGCAATCTTGATTCTAGCTTGTATTTCTTTGGAAGGAATGATGCTAAAGCTGAAACTCCAGTACTTTGGCCACCTCATGTGAAGAGTTGACTCACTGGAAAAGACTCTGATGCTGGGAGGGATTGGGGGCAGGAGGAGAAGGGGATGACAGAGAATGAAATGGCTGGATGGCATCACCGACTCGATGGACATGAGTCTGAGTGAACTCCAGGAGTTGGTGATGGACAGGGAGACCTGGCGTGCTGCAATTCATGGGGTCGCAAAGAGTCGGACACGACTGAGTGACTGAACTGAACTGGACTGACCTGAACCACAATTCATCAAACTTACTGAGTTTCTGGGAAACCATAATCAAGTTGGTATGTTTTAAAAGTGCAGGTTTTATTCCATGTTATATCATAGCTATAGTATAGAATTCGGAGAAGGTGATGGCACCCCACTCCAGTACTCTTGCCTGGAAAATCCCATGGACGGAGGAGCCTGGTAGGCCGCAGTCCATGGGGCTGTTAAGAGTCCGACACAACTTAGCGACATCACCTTCACTTTTCACCTCATGCATTGGAGAAGGAAATGGCAACCCACTCCAGTGTTCTTGCCTGGAGAATCCCAGAGGCCGGGGAGCCTGGTGGGCTGCCGTCTATGGGGTCGCACAGAGTCGGACACTAGTGAAGCGACTTAGCAGCAGTATAGAATTTGAATCTAACACATAATATGTATAGAAAAAGTTCTTAATAATCATAGACACTTCTGCCAGAAGGGCAGTAGTTGCACATAATCTTAGAATTCTATGTATCACACACATTTTGTGGATAGGTCTTGTGTAAATAGCACCACTTTTACTACTTTTTGGACAAATTATTCAAGTTTGTTGCCCTTTAGCTCTCAATTCATAAAGGAAGCAATTGGGTAATACCAGTGAAAATGATGGGCTTTCCTGGTGGCTCAGTGGTAGTGAATCTGCCTGCAAAGCAGGAGACCTGGGTCGGGAAGATGCCCTGAAGGACAATGCCTTGTTGGGAAGTATATGGCAACCCACTCTAGTACTCTTGCCTAGAGAATCCCCAAGGACATAGGAGCCTGGCAGGCTGCAATCCCTAGGGTCATGCAGAGTTGGACACAACTGAAGCAACTAAGCAGCAGCAGCAGGAAAAATGGCAAAAAGAGGACCTCTGAAAATTTACCCTATTGTAAAAACATTCCCCCAAAGGGCAAATATTATCATAATCAAAATTTTTTTATAATTCTGAGAGTTAACCAAAGGCTTGTATCAACCAAGAATCAGTTAGACAAGAAAAGTGACTGAATGTCAGAAAGAATAGCAAATGTGTGGCATTGTATTTACCCTAGGTCCACTTTTGGCCCTAAATCTGAAGCAGCTTTGAAAAATAACAGGCTATATTCTTGGTCACTAGAGGGAGCAAGAATGGGGCAGGGAGTCTTTTTTTTTTTTTTCCCCTTCAGAGCTTCATTCTCAAACAAAATTCATTATTTGGTTTTTTGCAATTCCCTGAAGACACCAATCAAAAGTCTGTCGTTATTTGACCTAAGTGATAAAAACTTCTGAGGTCGCAAGGGAAAGGTTGCAGTACATTTACAAATGTTTTAACACTATAGCTAATAGAATAAGCGGAGAACGTAAGTTTAGGAGTAAGATGACCATTCAGTTCAGTTCTGTTCAGTCGCTCAGTCGTGTCCGACTCTTTGAGACCCCATGAACTGCAGCACACCAGGCCTCCCTGTCTATCACCAACTCCAGGAGTTTACTCAAACTCATGTCCATCGAGTCAGTGATGCCATCCAACCATCTCATCCTCTGTCATCCCCTTCTCCTCCTGCCCCCAATCCCTCCCAGCATCTGGGTCTTTTCCAATGAGTCATCTCTTCGCATGAGGTGGCCAAAGATGACCTAGGGACTTGGAAAAGCTATGACATATTCCTGATGTTGAAGCTGAAACTCCAATACTTTGGCCACCTGATGCGAAGAGCTGACTCATTGGAAAAGACCCTGATGTTTGGAAAGACTGAGGGCAGGAGGAGAAGGGGATAACAGAGGATTAGATGGTAGGATGGCATCACTGACTCAATGGACACGAGTTTAAGTAAACTCCAGGAGTTGGTGATGGACAGGGAGGCCTGGTGTGCTGCAGTTCACGGGGCCGCAAAGAGTCAGACACGACTAAGCGACTGAACTGACTCACTTGCTGACATATTCCTAGGAATCTAAAAATCTCATATGTATTGCACAGTGAACACCCAAGTGTGCTTTGTAGTTCCCTTGGCTTTGACTCTGTGCTAGAGTAATGTCTGTTCTTTTCCTCTGCGTTGAAAGGACTATTTATCCTTTTAAATGTATTCAGAAAGTCAGCACATTGTAAAAAAAAAAAAAAAAAAAAATCTCATGTGTAAATATAGCTGTGCACATGTTCAAGAAAGACCTAAGAATGTCCTGATTCCTCAACCTTGACTGAACTTCAAGTTATGTGAAATCAAGAAGTAAAAGTAAAACACAATTGCAATGTACCTGACTGTTGAAGGCATTCCCAAGTATACAGAGTCCCTCTGTAAAAAATGGAGACTTACTGCTTTTGGACACTTAAGGAAATGTCTGTCCAATCATTAGCTGACTACAAAGTTAATCAAATAGAAACCCAAGGACCGCATATGATATACTTACAGAATTTACAAAATTAGGCAGAAAACTCATTAAACAAACTAACAATTACTAAAATACCTATATTTTTAAAAATAAGAGGCACCCAAATTAATAACCTAAGACTCCATCTTAAGATAGTGGACCTAAATTAAACACATGAGAACAAATAATGAAGATTAGAGTGAAATTTAATGAAAGTCAGAATAGAAAACAATAGAAAAAAGTCTTCTGAACGTTAATTTTTTTCTTTGAAAATATCAATGAAGTCACAAAACTTTACCTAGATTTACTCATTAAAAAGGGCTTCCCAGGTGGTTCTAGTGATAAGGAACCTGCCTGCCAATGTAGGAGACTTAAGAGACATGAGTTTGATCTCTGGGTCAGGAAGATCCTGTAGAGGAGGACATGGCAACCCACTTCAGTTTTCTTGCCTGGAGAATCCCATGGACAGAGGAGCCTGGAGAGCTATAGTTTATAAGATTGCAAAGAGTTGGAGACGACTGAGCACTAACACTTTTCACTGAGGACCCAGGAAGAGTCAGCTAATAAATATTATAATAGAGATAGATTTTCTAAAAACGCTGGAACATTTTCACACAATTATCTACATTTTCTCTAATGGCAGGCAGAAACTCCATGTTCATCTTTGTGAAGCAAGTTCAAAAAATGAATCGTAAAAACAGGAAGTTTTATTTGCAATAATTCACAGTATAGATAAAAAACCTAATTTAAAATGCATGAATACATTGTGGTTCTAATTTATATGTGAATTATATTCATATTTGTTAGAACAATAATTATATTTAAGGATGGGGATACCATTGTATTAATCATACTTTTAATTTTGGTAAATGGATACTTTAAACATCTACCTAAGAGACTGTTAGGTACCCTTAACCAAAGTATGATTCACTCATAGATATATGGAGTCCTTAGGTACTCAGAAACTGTATGCTCTAATTGTCACTGACTATGAGTATCCTGAGTGTGCTAGTTTCAAACATACTGAATCAATTCTGAGTCAGTTTGCCCTGCTTTCTCTTTCTTTCAACAGAAAACACTAAAAAGGTACTTGTCCACAGTTCCCTCTTCTCTCTGCCTGTGACAGAATCTAGTGCTTTCCCGAGTGGCCCCTGCTGTGCTCTCTCCCCAGAGATCTGTTAATATATTGAACCTTTAAATATGCCAGCTTTCTTTCTCTCTTGATCTGTATCTGGTTATTACCACACTTCATCCAAACAAATATGATTGAAACAATCATGTGTTCTTAGATGCCCTGACCTTAAGAATGGTGGTGCAGAGCATGATAGTACAATATAATTTCTAGGGGAAAAAAATCCTGATTATTTTATCATGTGAAAATTAATTCTGTATCATAATAATTAGTTTCTGTGCCTGAATTAAGGAAGAAATAAAATAAAAAGTATCATGTCTTACCCAATATAAATTATTTGAAAAAAATCATGTATAGTTTTCAAATGTCTAAAATAATTGATATATAATCTCTTGTTTTTCAAGTAAGTATTTCATATAAGTATCTGTTATTCTGTGAAGTGTCTTTCAAGATGAGATACTGTGAAATACTTGTTTTGTGACTATAATATGATAAATGAAATCACTTTGCTTCAGCATTCAGAATCTACAATTCAGTGCAACTTGAGCTGAGTGGGGTGTGATTGGTCTTGGTGTCAGTGTAAACTTTGGAAATATTTTCAACTTTATGTTAATGTAGCTTCCTGCTCTTGAAATAAACAAATATAAGCTATATCTAGAAGATAAATACATTGCTATTGCCCTAAATATAGCTATATTCCTTAATTTCCTACTTGTATTGTAAGGCTTTCTTATAAGTAAGGTAAGCAGATGCTCTTTGATTATGTTGAAGTAGCAGCCAAATTTTAGTCATTAAAAAAGATCAGCTGAAAGGAATACTGTTCAGTTAGAATAACCCAAGATATTTAGAGCTATAAAAACATTTCCAAAATAATAATAATAATAATACCATCAAAACAACTGCTTCAGACTTTTACAGAATACATAGAAATAAGTTCCATATTAAATTATCACTTTTATAATATTATAAGTATACAATCTAATAAAAATAACAAAAGTTTCCCACATTAACTGTTAGTTAGAAATAAGAATTTCACTTGAACTACTTCCATGTAAAGGAAACGTGAAAATTTTGCATTGCTTTCACCTTGAAGTTCACAGTGAAATGTCTACATGAGGCTGAATCAGGAACATTAGGTAAGCTCTTTGAAAACTGACAATGTGCAAAATACTTTATTTTTCTCTCAAGTCTCATTTTATAGACCGTTACCAGAAGCAAAAGAGTCTAGTTGATGGAGAAATGGACTAATTCAATATGTCAGATTCCATGTTCCTATCCAGTAGACTGACAAAAAATCACAAGAATTTAATTTAAAATAGAGCAAATCAGGCATTGCTTTATAAAGACCATTTGTGTGTCATGTAGGAGATCTTAAACAAAAGTACTTTTGTGGTTATCTGAGCACATAAATACCTGGGCAACTTTTAAAAGCTGAACATTTTTTTTTCCCTCTATCAAAATTGTACTATGAAAGATAATCTAATGGAGTTTTTGCACTGATGAAACAGATTTAAAATATTGTGTAAAGTAAATAAAATAGCACTGCTACTTATGGCTATCGCCTTGCAATATAGACTGAGGATAAATAGTGCAAAAAAGAGTTAATTTTTGTCTTTCTTCTTTTCAAAGCATTACAAAGAGCTTGATCCCCTTAGCTGGTATAGAGTTAAATGGAAAAAGTATAATATAATATTGTTAACTTTGGAAGCATTTAATGACATCAGAATAATATACTCATAGAATAGATTTGATGACTCTTTAGATTTATTTTATCCACTCTTGTGTCTGTAATGCATGCATGTGTTTCCACATATATATATGTGTGTGTGTGTGTGTGTTAGTTGCTTAGTCATGTCCAACTCTTTGTAACCCCATAGACTGTAGCCCACCAGGCCCCTCTGTCCATGGGATTCTCCAGGCAAGAACTGGAGTGGGTTGCCATTTCCTTCTCCAAAAGGAACTATAGAAAAAGAAAGTGAAGTTCCTCAGTCATGTCCGACTCTTTGCGACCCCATTGACTGTAGCCTACCAGGCTCCTCCATCCATGGAATTTTCCAGGCAAGAGTACTGGAGTGGGTTGCCATTTCTTTCTCCAAAAGGAACTATAGGAAAAGAAAGTGAAGTTGCTCAGTCGTGTCTGACTCTTTGCGACCCCATGGACTGTAGCCTACCAGGCTCTTCCACCCATGGAATTTTCCAGACAAGAGTACTGGAGTAGGTTGCCATTTCCTTCTCCAATATATATATATTTATACATACTATATATGTGTGTGTGTATATATGTGTGTGTATATGTAGAGGTATTCAGCATTCAAAGGTAACTGAAATGCATTTTAGAAAACTAATGAGAAATATCAGTCCTGGGGTTAGAGTATATTTAAGGGAAACAGATATATTCACCTATAACTCTTTATATTTTATTTATAAAATTGACCTTCCCTGGTGGCTCAGAGGGTAAAGCGTCTGCCTGCAATGCAGGAGACCTAGGTTCAATCCTTAGTTTTGGAAGATCCCCTGGAGAAGAAAATGGCAACCCACTCCAGTATTCTTGGCTGGAGAATCCCATGGATGGAGGAGCCTGGTAGGCTACAGTCCATGGAGTCGCAAAGAGTCTGACATCACTGAGCGACTTCATTTTCAATTTTCATTTATTCATATTATTTTTATTCTGATAAAATGAAAGGGAAGAATATGTTATATTTGTACTGTCATTAAGTCAGAATACTAATTTGAGTAAAAGATATTTAAACATATACTCAATGATAAACTTCCTTATGGGTTCTCTGTGACCATCTCTATTCATATCTGGGAAAAATATAGAAAATCACTCTCATGGTCATAAACTGTTTCTCCAATAAATCTAATTTCTAGATAAAAAATAGCTTGACACAAACTAAGAAATGATTATCTTTTTCTTGTAGTTCTGTGTATTTGCAAAGTGCCGTTTGCCCATTTGCTTCCTTTTGGTGTAGTTATTGCATTGTACCTTTGCTGTCTTACATTCACATACTTTAGTGCAACTTCCCCTTTAAACCATAGCACCTGAAACAAATAAATGATTAAAAGAAAAAGTAACACCCGTGCAGAACAAGGAGCATCATACATGATCAGATCAGATCAGTCGCTCAGTCATGTCCGACTCTTTGCAACCCCATGAATCCCAGCACACCAGGCCTCCCTGTCCTTCACCAATTCCCGGAGTTCACTCAGACTCACGTCCATCGAGTCATACGTGATAGTGTTTCCTTGTTTAAATATTACAATATCTATTTTTGATTAGTGAAAGAATGATAGGATAAGAGGAGAATGGACAACGGAGAAGTAATTTGAGAGCTACTGGAAAACAATTCACCCACGGAAAGTAAAGAATGTTCTTGAAGCTTGTCAGATAAAGAGAAATAGAAAACAACAAGAAGTTGATCTCTGTTGCTTTAACCAATTGTGGATTCTCTTTAAGATTAACATATGTTATGTTTAAGGACACCTGAGATTTAAGACTCTCAGATGCCCTCCTGTTACAGAATGTTCATAGGGATTTTTAAAATTAATTTATTTTAATTGGAGGCTAATTTCTTTACCACTTGTGGTAGTTTTTGCCATCCTTCAATATGCAGATAGTAATTGCAGCCATGAAATTAAAAGACGCTTACTCCTTGGAAGGAAAGTTATGACCAACCTAGATAGCATATTAAAAAGCAGAGACATTATTTTACCAACAAAGGTCCATCTAGTCAAGGCTATGGTTTTTCCAGTGGTCATGTATGGATGTGAGAGTTGAAGTGTGAAGAAAGCTGAGCACCGAAGAACTGATGCTTTTGAACTGTGGTGTTGGAGAAGACGCTTGAGAGTCCCTTGGACTGCAAGAAGACCCAACCTAAAGGAGATCAGTCCTGGGTGTTCATTGGAAGGACTGATGCTGAAGCTGAAACTCCAATACTTCAGCCACCTCATGTGAAGAGTTGACTCATTGGAAAAGACCCTGATGCTGGGAGGGATTGGGGGCGGGAGGAAAAGGGGACGACAGAGGATGAAATGGCTGGATGGCATCACCGACTCGATGGACATGAGTTTGAGTGAACTCTGGGAGTTGGTGATGGACAGGGTGGCCTGGCGTGCTGCAGTTCATGGGGTCACAAAGAGTTGGACATGACTGAGCGACTGAACTGAACTGAACGTGAATCAGCCAAGGGTATACATTTGTCCCCCCATCCTGAAACCCCCTTCCACCTCCCTCCCACTGCATTCGTCTGGGTTGTCCCAGAGCATCACCTTTGGGTGCCCTGCATCATGCGTTGGATTTGTACTGGTCATCTGTTTTACATATGGTAATATACACGTTTCAATGCTTTTCTCTCATATCATCCCACTCTCACCTTCTCCCAAATATTCCAAAAGCCTGTTTTTTACATCTGTGTCTCTTTTGCTGCCTTGCATATAGCGTCCTCATTACCATTTTTCTAAATTCCATATCTATGTGTTGATATACAGTACTGGTGTTTCTCTTTCTGGCTTACTTTACTCCATATAATAGGGTCCAGTTTCATCCACCTCATTAGAACTGACTCGAATGCATTCTTTTTTATAGCTGAATAATATTCCATTGTGTATATGTACCACAAATTCCTTATCCATTCATCTGCCAATAGACATCTACGTTGCTTCTGTGTCCTAGCTATTGTAAACAGTGCTGTAATGAACACTGGGGTACGTGTGTCTCTTTCAATTCTGTTTTCCTCAGGGTGTATGCCCAGCAGTGGGATTGCTGCATCATATGACAGATCTATTTCCAGTTTTTTAAGGAATCTCCACACTGTTCTCCATAGTGGCTGTACTAACTTGCATTCCCAGCAACAGTGTAAGACATTTCCCTTTTCTTCACACCCTCTCCAGCATTTATTGTTTGTAAACTTTGTGATGACAGCCATTCTGAATGGTGTGAGCTTTTGCATAACAAAGGAAACTATAAGCAGGTGAAAAGGCAGCCTTCAGGGTGGGAGAAAATAATAGCAAATGAAGCAACTGACAAATAATCTCTAAAATATGCAAGCAATTCATGCAGCTCAATACCAGAAAGCTAAACCACCCAATCAAAAAATGGGTCAAAGAACTAAACAGACATTTCTCCAAAGAAGACATACAGATGGCTAACAAACACATGAAAGGATGCTCAAAGGGATTTTTAAGAAAATTTCTAAAGCTACTGACGTAAGAGGGCAAAGCAATGATGGAATTATCTGGTTTAGGATGTATATGTTTCAAATGGAACAAAATTGTACAAAGTAATGTAATAAAATGAATCATCCCTTATTACAGAATTTCTTTAATGAATAAAACTGTTATATTTTCCTATAATAAAGCACATATATTATGGTTGACATACATCAGTTATCTTCCTAACATATTTGATTTTCTTTCTACTCTTTGAATCTCTACATCTTTCTCTCTCAAGCACTTCTGTTCTAAGTCTTCCTCTCATGCACACACACAGTAGTCTACTTAATTCGTTGACGAATCACGGAGGTGAATGCAAGGTGATTTTCCTACATTTTATTTGGCTTTGCCAGAGTAAACACACATACACAACCCAAGAAGAATAAAAGTACAGTAGATCAGAGAGTGGTCCTGGTGTCTAATTGAACCAAATGTCTAAAAGTTATTTTTAATAGCTATAACATCAATGGGTAGTGTTTTAGAGTTAACAATATAATATTATACAAAATATAGAGAGCAAATTATCACTCCACGAAAAATTACTGGATAACTATAAATATTCTTTCTTATTTTTCACTGATATCAATTTTTAAGTGCAATGGAAGACTTTGGAATTGTTATCCTAATGAAAATGGAAAAAATAAAATAAATTTATAAATAAATAAAATGAGGAAATAGATACTCTCAAATGTTGCTAGTATAAGTTAACAAAATCATTTAGTGAAATAGTTTGATTTTGCTTTATTGAGTACACCAAAGCCTTTGACTGTGTGGATCACCACAAACTGTGGAAAATTCTTAAATAAATGGGAATAACAGACCACCTGACCTGCCTCCTGAGAAATGTGTATGCAGTTCAAGAAGCAACAGTTAGAACTGGACATGGAATAACAGACTGGTTCCAAATCAGTAAAGGAGTATATCAAGGCTGTATATTGTCATCCTGTTTATTTAACTTATATGCAGAGTACATCTGCATGCACTGGGCTGGATGCAACACAAGCTGGAATCAGCACAAGCTGAAATGCTGGGCTGGATGAAGCACAAGCTGAAATCAAGACTGCTGGGAGAAATATCAAGAACCTTAGATATGCAGATGACACCACCCATATCACAGAAAGCAAAGAACTAAAGAGCCTCTTGATGACAGTGAAAAAGGAGAGTGAAAAAGTAGGCTTAAAATTCAACATTCAGAAAACTAAGATCATGGCATCTGGTCCCATCACTTCATGGCAAATAGGTGGGGAAAGATTAGAAACATTGACAGACTTTATTTTTCTGGGCTCCAAAATCACTGCAGATGGTGACTGCAGCCATGAATTCAAAGACACTTGCTCCTTGGCAGGAAAGTTACGATCAACCTAAACAGCATATTAAAAAGCAGAGACATTACTTTGCCAACAAAGGATCCGTCTAGTCAAAACTCTGGTTTTTTTCAGTAGTCATGTATGGATGTGTGTGTTGGACTATAAAGAAAGCTGAGCACCAAAGAATTGAGGCTTTTGAACTCTTCTTTTTTGACTCTTAACAGCTCCCTTGGACTATAAGGAGATCCAATCAATCCATCTTAAAGGAGATAAATCCTGAATATTCATTGGAAGGACTGATGTTGAAGCTGAAACTCCAATTCTTTGTCCACCTGATGAGAAGAACCGACTCATTGGAAAAGACCCTGATGCTGGGAAAGACTGAAGGTGGGAGAAGAGGTCGACAGAGGACGAGATGGTTGGATGGCACCACCAACTTGATGGATGTGAGTTTGAGTAGGCTCCGGGAGTTGGTGAGGGACAGGGAGGCCTAGTGTGCTGCAGTCCATGTGGTCACAGAGTCGGACATGATTGAGCAACTGAACTGATAATTTAAAATGTACACATCCCAGTATCCAACAATTCCATCTGTACCTGGTCTAGAAGCAAATGCATTTAAGAAATATGATGGTACATTTTACCCCCAGCCTTTTGAAGGGTGCTATAAAGGGAACCAGTGGAGGAATTTTAGATTTTTTTTTTTGCTAGTTTGAAAGATGATGCCTGACGCTGTGATAGCTATAGCATTTTTCTTACTGCACTTCCAATGTCAGCACTTGTAGGTATAAGGGGACCCCGAGTTCTTTGTTTTGAACACCTCTGGGGCATTTGAGATAGAGCATGAATGTGGGACCACCTTGCGTCTTGTTTAAGAGGCCTGAGTGAGGGGAGACCTCAATGGATAGAAATGGAGGTAAGCAACTCAATATCCCTGACTGAAGGAAGGCTAAAATAAATGACTCCAGTTGCTCTAAGATGCCTCACGTTAGTCAAGAGTACTGCAAGAGAGGCATCCAGCTGGGAGTCTCTAAAGTGCCCAGGAAAGTGCCCCAGGAGGGCAAGAGTCACATTTAATTACCTGTGAGTAATAGATAGATAGAGATAAATAGAGATAGAACTCAGTGAGTTCTATCTACAAAAACAAATGAGAACTGCCAATCCCCTTTCGTTCCTTCCTCCCCTTACTTGACAAATGGCTATGGCTGGATTTGAAGCTGGCCAGTGGGGGGAAAATGAGCTTGGAGGTCATTTTAAATTTATATTAAGCAAACAGAAGCACCCTACCTTCTTTCCGCTGAAACTGTGCCAACCCCAAATGATAAGACTTAAAGCTAAACAACTGAGAAATGTTGACTATCACATAGGACTGGATATATTATCTCCAAAATTGACAATTTTTTGAGACAGTGAACATAGCATTGGAGAAGGCAATGTCACCCCAACTCCAGTATTCTTGCCTGGAAAATCCCATGGGCAGAGGAGCCTGGTAGGCTGCAGTCCACGGGGTCACTAAGAGTCAGACACGACTGAGCGACTTCACTTTCACTTTTCACTTTCATGCATTGGAGAAGGAAATGGCAACCCACTCCAGTGTTCTTGCCTGGAGAATCCCAGGGATGGTGGGCTGCCACCTATGGGGTCGCACAGAGTTGGACACAACTGAAGTGACTTAGCAGCAGAACATAGCATATTTTATTACCAGAGAATCATCAGTTCAGCCCTGGGCCTGTCTAAATCATCAGTAATAATTGCTTTTCTGAATAGCTTGTATTCTGTGCTCAACTACTGACTATTCATCAGATATCCTCAAAATTGAAAGAGACACATGTATCCCATTGTTCATGTCAGCACTATTTACAATACCTAGAACATGGAAGCAACCTAGATGTCCATTGACAGATGAATGGATAAATAAGTTGTGGTATATATACACATTGGAATATTACTCAGCCATAAAAGGAACTCATTTGAGTCAGTTCTAATGAGGTGGTTGAACCTAGAGCCTATTATACAGAATGAAGTGAGTCAGAAAGAGAAAGATAAATACCATATTCTAACACATATATACAGAATCTAGAAAAATGGTACTTAACAATTTACTAATAGGGCAACAATGGAGAAACAGACATAGAGAACAGACTTATGGACATGGGGAGAGAGGAGGAAAGGGTGAGATGTATAGAAAGAGTAACATGGAAACTTACATTACCGTATGTAAAATAGATAGCCAATGGGAATTTGCTGTATGGCTCAGGAAACTCAAATAAGGGCTCTGTATCAACCTAGAGGAGTGGGATGGAAAGAGAGATGGGAGGGAGGTTCAAAAGGGAGGGGATATATGTATACCTATGGCTGATTCATGTTGAGGTTTGACAGAAATCAGCAAATTGTGTAAAGCAACTATCCTTCAATAAAAAACAAATTAATTAAAAAAATTTTTGGACATTTATTATCTGCTTTTAAAACACTTCTTATTTTTAAAGTAATGATTATCTGGATTTATAGACACATATTTGATTTTTAAGGGAAAAAAAAACTAGTTCTCTAATTTTACTAATCAGCTGATTTTGTAAACTGGTGATGCAAACTAAATAACTATCAGGAAAAAAAGAATGTCAGGCCAGCATAAAATACTATCAAATAAAAACTAGAGAAGACTTATGAATGAATTATTGTACTATTATTATGCAGTCTGTGGAACTTTTTGCTCAAACATATTTTGCTGCTGCTGCTGCTAAGTCGCTTCATTCGTGTCCGACTTTGTGCGACCCCATGGACGGCAGCCCACCAGGCTCCGCCGTCCCTGGGATTTTCCAGGCAAGAACACTGGAGTGGGTTGTCATTTCCTTCTCCAATGGATGTAAGTGAAAAGTGAAAGTGAAGTCGCTCAGTCATGTTTGACTCTTAGCGACCCCATGGACCGCAGCCTGTCAGGCTCCTCCCTCCATGGGATTTTCCAGGCAAATCCCATGGAGTGGGGTGCCATTGCCTTCTCCAAGGTAGGATTAGGGGGTTGGATATTATAGAGTATTTCCCTTCCAAGGCCAGCTATTTTCTGGTTGTCTCTCCAGAAGATTGTAGAGGCAACCTTGTGGGTCTGGATGGGGCTCAGGAAAAGAGCATGGAAACATATTTTACAGGTTGGCAAATCTCCAGAGATAATACAAAATCAGAAGCTGCCAATGAATTAAACTGTCTTGGCACTACCGTTACCAATTCATAATGCCCATTTCCCGGGTTTATGCTAGTAAAGCAATGCTCAAAATTCTCCAAGCCAGGCTTCATCAATATGTAAACCGTGAACTTCCAGATGTTCAAGCTGGTTTTAGAAAAGACAGAGGAACCAGAGATCAAATTGCCATCATCCGCTGGATCATCAAAAAAGCAAGAGAGTTCCAGAAAAACATCTATTTCTGCTTTATTGACTATGCCAAAGCCTTTGACTGTGTGTATCACAAAAAACTGTGGAAAATTCTGAACGAGATTGGAATACCAGACCACCTGACCTGCCTTCTGAGAAACCTGTATGCAGGTCAGGAAGCAACAGTTAGAACTGGACATGGAACAACAGACTTGTTCCAAGTAGGAAAAGGAGTTCGTCAAGGCTGTATATTGTCACTCTGCTTATTAACTTATATGCAGAGTACATCATGAGTAATGCTGGACTGGAAGAAGCACAAGCTGGAATCAAGATTGTTGGGAGAAATATCAATAACCTCAGATATGCAGATGATACCACCCTTATGGCAGAAAGTGAAGAGGAACTAAAAAGCCTGTTGATGAAAGTGAAAATGGAGAGTGAAAAAGCTGGCTTAAAGCTCAACATTCAGAAAACGAAGATCATGTCATCCGGTTCCATCACTTCATGCTAAATAGATGGGAAAACAGTAGTAAGAGTGGCTGACTTTATTTTTTTTGGTCTCCAAAATCACTGCAGATGGTGATTGCAGCCATGAAATTAAAAGATGCTTACTCCTTGGAAGGAAAGTTATGACCAACCTAGACAGCATATTCAAAAGCAGAGACATTACTTTGCCAACAAAGTTCCATCTAGTCAAGTCTATGGTTTTTCCAGTGGTCATGAATGGATGTGAGAGTTGGACTATAAAGAAAGCTGAGCAGAGAAGAATTGATGCTTTTGAACTGTGGTGTTGGAGAAGACTCTTGAGAGTCCCTTGGACTGCAAAGAAATCCAACCAGTCCATCCTAAAGGAGATCAGTCCTGGGTGTTCATTGGAAGGATTGATGCTGAAGCTGAAGCTCCAATACTTTGGCTACCTCATGCAAAGAGTCAACTCATTGGAAAAGACCCTGATGCTGGGAGGAATGGGGGCAGGAGGAGAAAGGGACGACAGAGGAAGAGATTGCTGGATGGCATCACTGACTCGATGGGCATGAGTTTTGGTAAACTCCGGGAGTTTGTGATGGACAGGGAGGCCTGGCATGCTGCGATTCATGGGGTCGTAAAGATTTGGACACGACTGAGCAACTGAACTGAACTGAACTGAAATGAAACTCCCTAGAAGATCACTGCTGTGCACTATCATCAGACAGGATGTTTTTATATAAAAAGTCAGGAAGGCAGACTACTGATATGATCAAACCCCTATACTTTAAAATGAACTTCTCAAGTTTTCCTTCTAAATAGACATTATCAATTTTAATGCAAATGATCAGTGACATGTCATATGTACATTTGCATCTTATGTAGCATAGATAAATAGAGTCTTAAAATAGCTTTTAGTACAATTGCAGAGGCTATAACCTTATATGAAGGTTACTAGGAAGATTAACATTCAAAATCTATTTATATTTAGACTTTTATGGTTTCTATAATTTCAGACATCATATTAGATTTTGCATAGCATTATAAACCAGATTTTTGCCATGAACTTCTCAATGACAGGCAATAGCCAGGACAAGCTTTAAAAATACTTAATATTATTAGGACTTATAGAACATTTATAAAATGCAGCATTACATTCAGCTCTTATGGAAACAACTTAGAAGACTCTTTGTACAACTGATATAATATGAACAAAATGGAAGCTGTCAGACAAAAGACTCTTTTTTAGACAAAAACACATTTAATGTATATTTTATTGAATGATAATTGCTTTACAGAATTTTGCTCTCTGTCAAATCTCAACATGAATCAGCCATAGGTATACGTTATATCCCCTCCCTTTTGAACTTCCCTTCATCTCCCTCCCCACCCCACCGCTCTAGGTTGATACAGAGTGCTATTTGAGTTTCCTGAGCCATACAGCAAATTCCTGTTGGCTATCTATTTTACATATGGTAATGTAAGTTTCCATGTTACTTTTTCCATACATCTCACTCTCTCTTCCCCTCTCCCCATGTCCATAAATCTGTTCTCTGTCTGTTTCTCCACTGTTGCTCTGTAAATAAATTCTTCAGTACCATTTTTCTAGATTCTATATATATGCATCAGAATACAGTATTTATCTTCCTCTTTCTGCCTAACTTCACTTTTTAAAGAATAATTGTTACAGTTGGATTGACTATTAGTTTGTTTTCTTGCTTAAAGCTCTGTTAGGCTTGCCAAGCTCCCTGGATTTTCTCTGAGGCATGGCTTTTGATGCTTGTCTTGCTTAATACCCTTTGTGTCCTTGGAGATTCCACCTGTGTAACAATTTTGGAAAATACCTTCAAAGAAATGCTGAACTTACCCATTGGACCTCTCAAGAAAGGTGAAAATAGCCTCAAGCAGCAAAATATAGATGTGTTGGATAAGCTTTTCTTTCCCCTTAAAAACATTTCAAGTTCTAGGGCTCTTCTTCAGTTGCAAAGCATTCTTTCAGAAATCTAATGCCCTAAAACAACAATGGGTACAGACGGTACTCTAGTGTGCAAAATGGATCATTAACTACCTGGTTTAAATTAGTATATTTATTCAAAATCAATAATTGACATTTTTTCATTTGTATTATTGTCAGTTCAGTTCCTCAGTCATGTCAGACTCTTTGCGAACCCATGGACTGCAACACGCCAGGCTTCCCTGTCCATCACCAACTCCTGGAGCTTGCTCAAACTCATGTTCATCAAGTCAGAGATGCCATCCAACCACCTTATCCCCTGTCATCCCTTTCTCCTCCTGCCTTCAATCATAAGTGTCTTTTCTAATGAGTCAGTTCTTCGCATCAGGTGGCCAAAATATTGAAACTTTAGCTTCAGAATCTTGTATTATCATAAATATAGTAACAATGCAGATATTTCAATGCTCTGTGTTTATCAACAATGTCAAGATCATCAAGCATTTCCAGCTGGTTCTTCATCCAGTCTGGCATTTTGCATGATGTACTCTGCATAGAAGTTAAATAAGCAGGGTGACAATATACAGTCTTGACATACTCCTTTTCCAATTTGGAACCAATCAGTTGTTCTATGTCCTGTTCTAATTGTTGCTTCTTGTCCTGTAAACAGGTTTCTGAGGAGGCAAGTAAGGTGGTCTGGTAGTCCCATCTCTTTAAGAATTTTCCACAGTTTGTTGTGATCCATACAGTCAAAGTCTTTAGTGTGGTCAATTAAACTGAAGTAGATGTTTTTCTGGAAGCCTCTTGTTTTTTCTATGATCCAACAGATGTTGGCAATTTGATCTCTGGTTCCTCTGTCTTTTCTACACCTAACTTGTACATTTGGAAATTCTTGGTTCACATATTTGAAGGTTTTTGAACATTAAAACTTGCTAGCATGTGAAATAAGTTCAATTGTATGGCAGTTTTCCTGTTCTTTGGTATTGCCTTCTTTGATATGGAATGAAAACTGACCTTTCCCAGTCCTGTGGCCATTGCTGACTTTTCCAAATTTGATGGCACATTGAGTACAGCACTTTAATAGCATCATATTTTAGAATTTGAAATAGTTCATCTGTAATTCCATCATCTCTACTAACTTTGTTTGTAGTAATGCTTCCTAAAGGCCCACTTGACTTCACACTCTAGGATGTCTGGTTGTAGGTGAGTGACCACACCATCGTGATTATTTGAATCATTAAGACTTTTTTTGTACAGTTCTTTTGTGTGTTCTTGCCACCTCTTCTTAATCTCTTCTGCTTCTGTTAGGTCCTTGTTGTTTCTGTCCTTTATTGTGCCCTTCTTTGCATGAGATGTTCCCTTGGTATTTCTAATTTTCTTGAAGAGATCAACATGATAACAATTTTTATTAAGGTTCAGGCTTCACATGTTACTTTTTTACAAAGAACTTTTATAGATTAAAAATCACATTCATTTCTTTGTTGTTTTATTTAACTACTTGACATTTTCAAAAAGCAAGGAAAAATAAACTGTATGCATACTTAACTAGCTTATTCTCAAACTCTTGACCTTAAAAATAAATATTGATTTTTTTCTCTCTAACACACAGTTGTAATTTTCTCATTTACTTTTAAAATTTACTATTCACTTATTTTCTATTTACTATCAGCATTTTATCTAGCACTATTAGTTTAAAATCTAGAATTAAAAGCAATGTTATTTCAAGGTTTTCAGAAAAATATCTCTATTATGATCAGTACTATAACTTATACTTTCTGTGGTATGCCTTTGAATTTTGAATGTTTTGTAAAAAAATCAATACTAGTAAATATGATTAATTTTTGTCATATTTTCACCTTAATTTATTTATTCACCATCAATATAATTTTCCATTATTATTTTGAAATACTTATTATGTCAGATGTGTAAAATTATGTAGTTCCCATTCTAGTAGAAAGTCAGTATTTACTTCTATTGCATCTAAAGTCGTTCATCACCTCTATTAGAATTTTATATCACATGGATGGCAGAAATGATACAACTAGACACCACCCTATCACAGCAGAAACAAATCAAAATTATTTAGCTTTGAAATTTTGTAAAATTAAGAACTGATAGATATTTTCAAATATCAGACTGAAAAGGGAAATTTAATGAGGAAAAAAAAGACTATCAAAGTCTATGAATACTACTTTAATCACTAAAGAGATATTAAAAAAGATGAGACCAAAAAGGCCAGTTTTTATGCCATTAGCTCTCAATTTATTTAATGAAAACTAAAGGTTCCTGTCTCATTATATTCTTATTGTTTTAAATATAACATATTATATTTTATAACATATCTTCTACTTTGCATCATTGCTTTCACTGCTATTTTCCCAACAGCATTGTTCTTCTTAAAAGTAGGAATCATTTTATTTGGTTTTGTGACCTCCATTGTCATAAAGCAATATGCGACAAATGCTAGAGTCAACTACTTATTGGATTGAATCAGAAAACTTGATTTTTCTGTATTCTAAATGTATGAAAAGGCAATAGGAAGTTAGTAGATCAACATTTATAATGCTTTACATAAGAAGTAGACTTCTCTTATAGCTCAGTTGGTAAAGAATCCACCTGCAATGCAGGAGATTCCCATGTTGGGAAGATCCGCTGGAGAAGGGTCAGGCTACCCACTCCAATATTCTTGGGCTTCCCTTGTGGCCCAGCTGGAAAAGAATCTGCCTGCAATGCAGTAGACCTGGGTTCAATCCCTGGGTTGGGAAGATACCTGAAGTAGGGAAAGGCTACCCACTCCAGTATACTGGTCTGGAGAATTCCTTGAACTGTATAGTCCATGGGGTTGCAAAGAGTCAGACATGACTGAGCGACTTTCACACACACACACACACACACACACACACATTTAGGCCTTTGTTTACAGTATATAGTTGCTTGGGGGCTATAACAAAGAGTTGAACATTGTGACAGAGCTTCTAAAGGTGACAAACTCAGAAATACTCACCATCTGACCCTTTATAGAAAAAATAATACACCACCCCTGCTTTACACTTTTAAAGGCCTTTATAATTTGTAATACAACTTTATCATCTATGTCTCATTTGAGATTCATAGCATTCCTGTGAATTATGACATATTCATCTTCAATGTGCTGCAAATAAAAAGAAGTATAATCTGTATTTTACAAATGAGAAAACTAAGGCTTATATATTTTAAGTGGATTTTAATACAGTTGTTCAGACTCTAAGCACAATAATTTCACACTAGAATAGTCTCTTCTTTCATTAAACAATATTAGATAATTCCAGCTTATAGTTTATGAAAGTCCTGTGAACTATACAATTAATAGAGTACCTTAATTATGAAGAACTATATCCTACTATACAATTTCACCAATACAAGTTAAGAATCTCTGAATTATTTTATGATAGCCTATCTTAAAAAGCTGATTAAATATCAACTAAAATTCACTAATTTAATATATCAAATATTTAATTCACAAATTATAACACTGCACATTTTCTTTTATTTTTGCTTTGCTTTATAATTACTTGTTTCCCATCACTTCACAATTGACTTTTAAGCTATTAAAGCTATTTTTAAAAATGATTCACTTTATTAAAAATGGTAAGCATGGGGTCAACTTTACATCTCTAAAATAGGAATAAGCACTAGGTTATAGGTGGCAAAATATTAAATGCATTATTAAATCACATCTTGAATCTGATTTTTGGGAAAAAATCTTTTTTTACTAAGTAATGCAGTTTCTGAAAACTCCTTTTTCCAACAATTAACTGAAAGAATAGAGAAAGTTTTCAACTGCAAAAACTAATGGCACTGTTGTCTGGAGTAGAGTATATAAGTTAGGCTCCTCAGGTGAGTGAAAGAGAAAAGATGGTTGATAAGTGGTATAAATTGTGGTGGAAAATAAAACACAGCTGAGAAATAGGATTCTAATTTTTGATAATCAGAGGTAAATGACAAATGTTTTCTACTGCAAGAAAGGCAAGTTACTTGGTGAAAGAATGCAAAACTTAGAAGAGAAAACAGAAAGAAGAAAGAGTAAGACAACAACATACAAGGAATTTTTGAAAGTTTACATTTTTATCACTAAAGGGCCTCAAGCATATTTCAACAGGTAGGTAAAGGAGGGCAAACTTGAAGATAGGTTATGAGTTTAGTCTGAAAAACAGGAAGATAAAAAAGAATGAAGGTAAAAGCAAAACCACAGAGACAAGTAGAACAGCATCAAACACACCACATACATATGAGAGTCCCAAAGTAGAAGAAATAGAAACAGAAGTAGAAAGAATATTTTTGAGAAAGAATAGGTCCAATAATTTTAAAATATTTAAATAATACAAAGTATGTTCTCTGACAATGATGGAATAAAATTAGGAATCAGCAACATTAGGAAAAAAGTGAGATAGGCACAAATTAAATAACACTATACTAAAATACAATCATTAAGGCAAAATAGAAATCAAAGGTGAACTTAAAAAATACTTGGCAATGTGGCTAAAACAATGTTTAAACAACTATTAGGGAATACTATGAATAATTGTATGTGAACAAATTAGATAACCCAGATTAACTGGACATAGTATTAGAAAGAAAAACTATGAGAAATCACAATTTTCTATAGAATGCATACCTAGAAATGGAATCTTGGATCACAGAAAATATTTATCTTCGACTTAAATGGCTATTTATCCCCACCCATTCTGTGTAATGTTTGAGTGATCCAGGTGCTCTACACTCCAAATATTTCATCTTAACTGTTCGACTTGTGAAAAGTAGTATGTATATGAATTAGGTCATCTATATTTCTTCTGTGTGAGACATCTCTTTTAGGAGGCAATCATTTTATCTTTTTTTTTAGATTTTGCTATCTGACTCAATCATTTGTACCTTTCTTTTTCTAAACCTATGTGCTGCAAATATCATCTCCATATTATTACCCAATGAACATATCTAATTTTTCAATGAAAGCCTTTCATGAAATTTTTTAATATTAATAAAGCTAACTATGTCTCTTTCCCTCTGTGATTGATTTACTATTTTAAAATTCTTTATCTTCACTGAGCAAATGAAGATATCATCTTGTATTTTATTTTACTATTTTTAATGTCTTGCCTTTCAGTTATAGTTCACTTGTAATTGAGTTTTATGTAGGAAAGAGAAAGGCATTCACTTAAACTATCCCCACCTGACTCCCATAGGGATAGCTGATTACATAACAGTTGAAAAATTTGTTCTCTCTCTTCTTTTTAGCCATGCTAAGTTTGTTATAAGGCAAGTGCCTATACAAGCATACATATGTTTCTAGGCTCTCTCATCTAAGCCTTTGTATATTTGTCTACACTTGTGCCAATAATATACTCTCCTAATTACTAATTTTTATACTGAATATCCTCACCAAGGTGGTGACATAATTTGCTTCTGACTTTGCTCCTGTTCACAGGCAGAACAACTAACAACTACCAAGAACAAGACATCACTGAGAGAATTCTAGAACATTGTGTTGAGGCTAAATCACTCCCACTCACCAAAGAGATTAAGATACTGCTTTCTTAAAAATCAATTAATTTATTTTAATTGGAGGCTAATTACTTTACAATATTGTAATTCTTTTTGCCATACATCAACATGAATTGGCCCTGGGTATACATGCATTCCACACACCCCCAACCCCCGATCCTGGATTAAAAAAAATAATAATAAAAAGGCAGACTGCTTTAGGAAGAAAGAGAAGAGGGCTACACTTGGACACACTGCCTCTCTTCCAGGCCAGTACAACAACATATAAAGAGGTTTCCCCTGAACTTCTGGTTCCTCCACTGGGAAAAGAGGGCCAATGGGAACACCTAGATGACAGTAGTGTTGTGGGTTATTTTGCAAGTGTCTCTACTCTGATCTTGCACCACAAGGAGAATCTGCAGCACTCAAACTCTGAGAATCTGCCTGTGATGAAGAAGGGGGAGGGTCTTGCAATAGCCAGCATATGGATCTTCGTTGACTGAGTTCATACCTGCAGTGGCCAAACAGTAATCCTGACCAATGGCTTTGCTCATCTGCAGAACCCGTGGCTTCTGCATTTGCAGAGCAAAACTGGTGGTCCCACCTAATCAGGAAATTCAGTGCACTTTCTGGCCTGATTTTGTATAGGCCCTGGGTCCCATCCTGCTCCCCTGCCAGGGAAGGGAAGCTAATTCAGAGCCCCATCCATTACTGAGTATAATACCTGGTCCAAACCTTCCAGTAGTCCTGACCAGATAATCCAGGCAATCTGTGGATCCTAACCTACAGTCTCACTTGACTAGGTAACCAAGCTAGCAGTCCTATCCAATTTTTTTAGCTCACAGCATGCTCCCTCATCTCCATCCTCTGAGTTCAAATAGTTGCTTTGCCCCAAAGTATACCAGAATAGAGGCCCCACCTGCCCAAGGACATTACCAGCAGACACACCCAGAAACCACAGACGGACCAGAGGGGTGAATATCTGTCTCTGCCAAAGCAAATATATACAGTCTGGAAGAGAGGCATGATTACTCAAATGCATAGACATCAATTTAAGGAATCAAGGTTCACAAAATATTAGATAGATATGATACCACCAAAGGAAACTAATAAAGCTCCAGTATTTCACTCTATAGAAGTGGAGAGCTATGATAAAGAATTCAGAACAATCATTTTAATAAACTTTAGTGGACTACAAGAAAACAGACAGACAGTTAAATAAAAATAGGAAATCAATACATGAACAAAATGAGAAGTTCATAAGGAAATGACAACCATAAAAAAGAAAACAAGAAATCTTAGAGTTAGAAAGTATAATTACTGCTACTGCTAAGTCACGTCAGTCATGTCCTACTCTGTGTGACCCCATAGACGGCAGCCCACCAGGCTCCTCTGTCCCTGGGATTCTCCAGGCAAGAACACTGGAGTGGGTTACCATTTCCTTCTCCAATGCATGAAAGTAGAAAGTGAAAGGGAAGTCACTCAGTCGTGTCCGACTCCTAGCGACCCCATGGACTGTATCTACCAGGCTCCTCCATCCATGGGATTTTCCAGGCAAGAGTACTGGAGTGGGGTGCCATTGCCTTCTCCGGAAGTATAATAACTGCATTGAAAATAGAGAATTTCAAGAGTAGATTCAAGCACGCAGAAGAATCACTGACCTGGAGGATAGCACATTGGAAATGACCCAGTCAGAGGAGCAAAAAGAATGAAAAAGAGTGAAGAAAGTCCAAAGACAAATAATGTGTGTGCTCAGTCTCTCAGTCATATCCAACTCTCTGTGGCCTCATGGACTGTAGCTAGCCAGGCTCCTCTATCCATGGAAATTTCCAGGCAAGAATACTGGAGTGGGTTGCCATTTCTTACTTCAGCGGATCTTCCCAAATAAGAGATCAAACTAACATTTCTTGTGTCCCTTGCATTGTCAGGCACATTCTTTACCACTAGCACCACCTGAAATGTGCAAAGATATTATGGAACATGGTAAAAATTAATAATATTTGCATTATGGGAATTCCAGAATGAGAAGAAAAAGGGACATTAAGTATATTTAAAGCAGTAGTGACTGGAAACTTCTTGAATCTGGGAGGAGAAATGGGCATACGGATCCATGAGGCCCAAAGGATCTCAAATAAGTTGAATCTGAATAGAACTGCACCAAGACACATTATGAGTTTCCTGGGTAGCACTAGTTGTAAAGAACCCACCTGCTAATGCAAGAGACATAAGAGATGCAGTTTCAATGCCTGGATTGAGAAGATCCCCTGGAGTAGGAAATGGCAAATGATTCTAATATCCTTGCCTGTAAAATCCCATAGACAGATGCAGAAGCTCTATATAGTCACCAAAAACAAGACTGGGAGCTGACTGTGGCTCAGATCATGAACTCCTTATTGCAAAATTCAGACTTAAACTGAAGAACGTAGGGAAAACCACTAGCCATTGACGTATGACCTAAATGAAATCACTTATGATTATACAGTGGAAGTGACAAATAGATTCAAGGGATTAGATCTGACAGAGTGCCTGAAGACCTATGGATGGAACTTTGTAACACTGTACAATAAAACAGTGACCAAAATCATCTCCAAGAAAAAGAAATGCATCAGGGCAAAATGGTTGTCTGTGAAGGCCTTACAAATAGTTGAGAAAAGAAGAGAGTAATATGCAAAGGAGAGAAAGATATGCCCATCTGAAAGCAGAGTTACAAAGAATAGCAAGGAGAGATAAGAAAGTCTTCTTAAGTGGACAATGCAAAGAAATAGAAACAATTGAATGGGATAGATGAGATATCTTCAAGAAAACTGGAGATACCAATGGAAAATTTCATGCAAAGGTGAGCACAGTAAAGGACAGAAAAGATATGGACCTAACAGAAGCAAAAGATACTAAGAAGACCTGGTAAGACTACACAGAAAAACTGTACCAAAAGGTCTTAAGGACCCAGATATCCACGATGGTGTGATCACACACCTAGAGCTGGACATCTTGGAGTGTGAATTCAAGTGGGCTTTAGGAAGCACCAGTATGAACAAAGCTAGTGTAGGTGATGGAATTCCAGCTGAGCTATTTCAAATCTTGAAAGATGATACTGTTAAAATGCTGCACTCAATATGCCAGCAAATTTTGAAAAGTCAACAATGGCCACAGGATTGGAAAAGTTTAGTTTTCATTCCAATCCTAAAAAAAGGTAACACCAAAGAATGTTCAAACTACCAAACAATTGTTCACATTTTACATGCTAACTAGGTAATGTTCAAAATCATTCAAACTAAGCTTCAGCAGTACATGAACTGAGAAGTTCCAAATGTACAAGCTGGATTTAGAAAAGGCAGAGGAACCAGAGATCAAATTGCCAATATCTGTTGGATCATAGAAAAAGCAAGAGTATTCCAAAATAGCATCTACTTCTGCTTAATTGACTACACTAAAGCCTTTGACTGTGTGGATCACAACATATTGTGGAAAATTCTTAAAGAGATGTGAATATCAGACCACCTTACCTTCTCTCCTTAGAAATCTGTATGCAGGTCAAGAAGCAAGAGTTAGAAGCAGACATGGAACAATGGACTGGTTCAAAATTGGGAAAGGAGTACATCAGATCAGATCAGATCAGTCGCTCAGTCGTGTCTGACTCTTTGCGACCCCATGAATCACAGCATGCAAGGCCTCCCTGTCCATCACCAACTCCCGGAGTTCACTGAGACTCACGTCCATCAAGTCAGTGACGCCATCCATCCATCTCATCCTCTGTCGTCCCCTTCTCCTCCTGCCCCCAATCCATCCCAGCATCAGAGTCTTTTCCAATGAGTCAACTCTTCACATGAGGTGGCCAAAGTACTGGAGTTTCAGCTTTAGCATCATTCCTTCCAAAGAAATCCCAGGGCTGATCTCCTTCAGAATGGACTGGTTGGATCTCCTTGCAGCCCAAGGGACTCTCAAGAGTCTTCTCCAACACCACAGTTCAAAAGCATCAATTCTTCAGCGCTCAGCCTTCTTCACAGTCATCAAGGCTGTATATTTTCACCCTGCCTGTTTAACTTAAATGCAGAGTACATCATGCAAAATGCTGAGTTGGATGAAGCACAAGCTGGAATCAAGATTGCTGGAAGAAATATCATCGACTTCAGATATGCAGACGACACCACCGTAATGGCAGAAAGCAAAGAGAAATTAAAGAGCCTCTTGATGATGGTGAAAGAAGACAGTGAAAAGCTGGCTTTAAACTCAATATTCAAAAAATGAAGATCATGACAACTGGTCCCATCACTTCATGCCAAATAGGTGGGAATGGAAACATTGACAGACTTTATTTTCTGTGACTCCTACATCACTGTGGATGGTGACTGCAGCCATTAAATTAAAAGATGCTTGTTCCTTGGAAGAAAAAGTCATCTACCCAACATATTAAAAAGCAGAGACAGCACTTTTATGACAAATGTCTGTATAGTCAAAGCTATGGTCTTTCTAGTGTCATGTATGGATGTGAGAGTTGGGCCATAAGGAAGGCTGAGTGCTGAATAATTGATGCTTTCAAATTGTGGTGCTGGAGAAGACTCTTGAGAATCCCTTAGACATCAAGGAAATCCTAATACTTTGACCACACGATGCAAAAAGCCAACTCATGGAACTGTCCTGATGTTTGGAAAGACTGAGAGCAGCTGAGAAGAGGAGAGCAGAGGATTACATGATTGGATGGCATCATTGACTCAATGGACAAGAATTTGAGCAGACCCTGGAAGATAGTAAAGGACAGAGAGTCCTTGGCTGTTGCAGTCCATGGGGTTGCCATGATTTGGACACAACTGAGCAACTGAAAAACAACAATAAGACACATCAGAATTAAGCTGCCAAAAGTCAAAGACAAAGAAATAATTTTAAGAACAGTAAGAGGAAATAGATAAATTGCATACAGGGTGACTCTATGACCCACCTCCCAGAATATTGGAAATAAAAGCAAAAATAAACAAATGGGACCTAATTAACCTTAAAAGCTTCTGCACATCAAAGGAAACTATTAGCAAGGTGAAAAGACAGCCTTCAGAATGGGAGAAAATAATTGCAAATGAAGCAACTGACAAACAACTAATCTCAAAAATATACAAGCAACTCCTACAGCTCAACTCCAGAAAAATAAATGACCCAATCAAAAAATGGGCCAAAGAACTAAATAGACATTTCTCCAAAGAAGACATACAGATGGCTAACAAACACATGAAAAGATGCTCAACATCACTCATTATCAGAGAAATGCAAATCAAAACCACTATGAGGTACCATTTCACACCAGTCAGAATGGCTGCGATCAAAAGTCTACAAATAATAAATGCTGGAGAGGGTGTGGAGAAAAGGGAACCCTCTTACACTGTTGGTGGGAATGCAAACTAGTACAGCCACTATGGAGAACAGTGTGGAGATTCCTTAAAAACTGGAAATAGAACTGCCTTATGATCCAGCAATCCCACTGCTGGGCATACACACTGAGGAAACCAGAAGGGAAAGAGACACGTGTACCCCAATGTTCATGGCAGCACTGTTTATAATAGCCAGGACATGGAAGCAACCTAGATGTCCATCAGCAGATGAATGGATAAGAAAGCAGTGGTACATATACACAATGGAGTATTACTCAGCCATTAAAAAGAATACATTTGAATCAGTTCTAATGAGGTGGATGAAACTGGAGCCCATTATACAGAGTGAAGTAAGCCAGAAGGAAAAACATAAATACAGTATACTAACGCATATATATGGGATTTAGAAAGATGGTAACAATAACCTGGTGTACGAGATAGCAAAAGAGACACTGATGTATAGAACAGTCTTATGGACTCTGTGGGAGAGGGAGAGGGTGGGAAGATTTGGGAGAGTGACATTGAAACATGTAGAATATCATGTAAGAAACGAGTTGCCAGTCCAGGTTCGATGCGCGATACTGGATGCTTGGGGCTGGTGCACTGTTCAGGATGGGGAACACATGTATGCCTGTGGCGGATTCATTTGATATTTGGCAAAACTAATACAATTATGTAAAGTTTAAAAATAAAATAAAATTAAAAAAAAAAGCGTCTGGGTAGATATTTTAATAGAAACCTTTCAGGAGAGTAGACTTATTGTAAAATATTGAAGGAAAACAACAGTCAACTAAGAGTATACTCAATAAAGCTGAGGATGTTTATTGCCACCTGCCTTACAAGAAATGCTAATGGGAGTTCTTTGAATGGAAGTAAAAGGAGCACTAACTCACAATTGGAAAACATATAAATATACTGTAAAGCTCACTGATAATGGTAACAAATTATCAAAATTTACAAATTTAAAAAATTTACAAAAATTTATCTAGACTAAGAAAAAAGACTCAAATTCAGAAATAAAAGAGGAGACATTACAACTGATATCACAGAAATACATAGGATCATAAGAGAATACTATGTTTATTTTTATGCCAACATCTTGGATAACCTAGAAGTGAATGAATATATTCCTAGAAATATGCTACTATGAAGACTGAATCAGTAAGAAATAGAAAATCTGTAAAACCAATAATAAGTAAGGAGATATGATTAGTAATCAAAAACTCCCAACACAGAAAAAACCCAGGACTACATGGCTTCACTGGTGAATTCTATGTGAAACATTTATAAAGAATCAGTGATACATTTATCAAACTCTTCCAAAATTTGAAGAGAAGCGATCATTCCCACACTCATTGAGAAGCCCATTACCCTGATACCAAAGTCAGAAAAAGACACTACTAGAAAAGAAAACTATAGACCATTCTATCTGATAAATATAGATGCAAAAACTCACAACAAAATATTAGCAAATGAAATTGAGCAATACCTTAAAAGGATTATAACCATGACTAAGAGAGATTTATCCCTGGGATACAAATCAATAAATGTGATACACCACATTAATAGAATGAAAGTTTTTTTAAAGAAACATGCAATTATCTCACAGAGACAGAAAAAGCATTTGACAAAATACAACAAACTTTTATGATTAAAAACCTTCAACAAATTGGGTGTATAAGGAACACACCTCAACATAATAAACACTAAATATGATAACCCATGGCTAGCATTATGCTTAATAGTGAAGATTAAAACTTCATTTCTAATATCAAGAACAAGACAAAAATGACCACTCACCACTCTTATTTAACATAATACTAAAATCCCAGGTAGAGCAATTAATTAGTCAAAATAAAAAAAAAACCATACAAATCAAAAGAAAGCAGGAAAATTACTATTATTTGCAGATTATATTATCTTATATATGCTATGCTATGCTAAGTCACTTCAGTCGTGTCCGACTCTGTGTGACCCCATAGACGGCAGCCACCAGGCTCCCCCGTCCCTGGGATTCTCCAGGCAAGAACACTGGAGTGGGTTGCCATTTCCTTCTCCAATACAGGAAAGTGAAAAGTGAAAGTAAAGTTGCTCAGTCGTGTCTGACTCTTAGCAACCCCATGGATTGCAGCCTACCAGGCTCCTCTATCCATGGGATTTTCCAGGCAAAAGTACTGGAGTGGGGTGCCATTATGAAAATCCTAAAAACTCAACCAAAACACTAACGGAACTAACCAATTAATTCAGTAAAGTTGCAGCATATATAATCAACATGTAGAAATTGTTAGCATTTCTATACATCTATGAAAAAATTTGACAATAATATTTGGCTAAAAGAGCTTCATGTCTTACAGTTTTACTACATTTTTCATTTTTATATGCATTCTATATAAATTACATATTTCAAAAATCATAATTCAAAACAGTGCATGGGTTACCTGTATAGAACATCCACATTTTTCTGAATATGTTTATTCTTAACCCTTTAAAATACATCTATTATACTCCATCAAAATTCTTCCTAAATAATTCTTGGCATATACAATTTAAGAAAGATAGTTAATTTGCACCCCACTCCAATACTCTTGCCTGGAAAATCCCATGGATGGAGGAGCCGTGTAGGCTGCAATCCATGGGGTCACTGAGAGTTGGACACAACTCAGCGACTTCACTTTCACTTTTCATTATCATGCATTGGAGAAGGAGATGGCAACCCACTCCAGTGTTCTTGCCTGGAGAATCCCAGGGACGGCAGAGCCTGGTGGGCTGCTGTCTGTGGGGTCGCACAGAATCGGACACGACTGAAGCAACTTAGCAGCAGCAGCAGCTAATTAAATGCCAAGGGTTAGCTACATATTAAGTAGTAATTTGAGTCAACTTGTTCTTGTGTCATTAAATATATCCTGAATCAATATGTACTAAAAAGCTGTTAAGTTTATGCTTGATTAATATGCAGTATGTAAAATATATATTAGTGGATGTAATTACATATTTTCCTACTCATACTTAATATTCAGGCTTGTTTTAGCCTACTGTTTGTTTCTAAATTCCCCTGTTTTTTTGGATGTTTTTTTGGTTTGTTTATTTTAAAAGTTTTACTAGGTTTTATTATATAGTCAGTTTATGGGAAAGCTGTAGTTGTCTGTGAAAATTCACTGTCTTATTTGTTCAATACATTCATTTAACAGCAGTTTATATTCTTGCATTTCAACTGAAGTTAAACAAATAAGGAGATACATATATAAGGAAGGAGTCTATTAAGTTATCTGAACCAAAGAGATGTTATTCTATGTGCACAGAATTTCATGGTGCATGTTTGGTTTACAGCATAGGAATTTTTAATATAATAATACATTTGATTTTTGAACAGCAGAGGTCTGAGTTGTGCAGGTCCAGTTTTATGTGAATTTTTTTCAATAAATACATGCTACAGTACTACATAATCTGTACATTTACATGTGGATTTTCAACAGCTCAGGGTCAGTGCCCTTAACCCCCAAGTTGTTCAAGTCAACTGTATAATAACACAGAAGTCTAAATTGAAAAACAACAAAATAATACATAGCAAAATTTGTCTTTATAAATTTAAACTTAAGAAAGGAGATATGAAGATACACACTTGTATATGAATGCATTTATGTATATTTTGTTGATTTCAGTATTTTAGAGAGATATGAGGAAACTGAATCTGTTGTTGAATGATCCTTATTTTACAGTTAATAAAAGGTACCCTTATGTTATAAAAATTATTGATTCTTAGTATACAGTATTTCTTTGAATAGCAAGGTAATTGAGGAAAAGGTTTGTCATCTGTGTAAAAATATCTTGTGTTAAAATTACATTTTGTTGAATCATTTCCCCCTGATGTTTAAATGAAAAAAGCTAGTTCTCTTACAGTAAATTTCTTTAGGGAAAATCTAGCTTTATCTCATAACTGATTAACTACAATCTTCTCTGACCTACTGTAGAGAGAAATAGCTTCCTTGAAGGTTTATTATGAAGATTAAAGAGATAAGATATTTAGAGAATCTAATGCAATTTTTTTCTGTCTACAGATGGCAATTACTCAGGAGATTTTAAAATGTGTGTTGAACTATACTCAATTTACAATGCTGTGCTATTCTCCAGGTGTAAAGAAAACTTATTCATATAGATAGATATAGATACATACATACATATGTACATACATACATGAATAAACATACATTCTATTTTAGATATGTTTCCATTATAGGTTTTTACAAGATATTGAGTATATTTCCCTGTGCTATGTAGTTGGTAGGTCTCATCCTCCTTCCTCTTTGCATCAGAGAGACATAGACTGCAAACAACAGAATGAGAAAAAATAATTTCTTGTCAAATACTAAAGGAGCAGCATGAACATTTTAGTGCTATTTTGAATGAAAATTTTAGTATTGTATCTTGACAGTAGAGAGATATATTTATGTTCCCTTGTAATGGTGACGTGAAAGTGAAAGTTGCTCAGTCATGTCCGACTCTTTGTGACCCCATGGACAATACAGTCCGTTGAATTCTCTAGGCCAGACCTATACAGTCCATGGAATTCTCCAGGCCAGAATACTGGAGGAGGTAGACTTTCCCTTCTCCAGGGGATCTTCCCAACCCAGGGATCAAACCCAGGTCTCCTGCATTGCAGGCAGATTCTTTACCATCTGAGCCACAAGTATTCCCCTTTATTTCATAGCAAAGATACAAGCAAATGCTATGACAGTTTATGGAAAAACAAAACAAAACAGTTCTTCAATCCATCCATTGACAAAATTGACAGCATTTACTTTCAGATTTATAGATATAATTAAGTTCAAAACTTTTACAGTAAAGATAATCCTAAGGCTAAAAACAAATTAAAACCACATTTACATGATTATAAGTTTATGAACAGTTTTTACAACACATCAAAGCAATCTGTCAAGGGGCTCCTTCTTTTCAGATTAGAGATGCTACTGCTGCTGCTGCTGCTGCTAAGTCACTTCAGTCGTGTCTCACTCTGTGCGACCCCATAGACGGCAGCCTAAACTATTTTAACACATTATCAGCTGGTCAAGTCATACTATAAATGATTGCTCCACAAAGGAAACATAAGTTCCCAATAGAATTTCTTGCCTCCATGCCAACTCAGGGCTTTCAAAAGCTTTATTTTTTTGTTGTTCTAAGGAGGTTCATATACCTCTTTGCACCTTCATTAGTGTGCATGCTTGGTTGCTCAGTCATGTGCGATTCTTTGTGACCCCATGGACTGTGGCGTGCCAGATTTCTCTGTCCTTGGAATTTTCTAGGCAAGAATACTGGAGTGGGTTGCCATTTCCTCCTCCAGGGAATCTTACAGACCCAGGAATGGAACCCAGGACTCACATCTCCTGCACTGCCAGGTAGGTTCTTTACCACTAGTGCAACTTGGGAAAACCATCTCCATTATTAGTACCATTTTTTTTTCCATTCATATATTTATTCCACTTGTATTATTATTATTGCATCAAGGAAATGCAAATTAACCACAATATAACTTTATACTTATATGAAATCTATTAAAAAAAAAACCTGACATTACCAAGATTTTAGTGATGAAGTAGAGAAATTAGAATCCTCAAATACTGCTTGTAGAAAGGTAAAATCGTATACAGTTGGCTTTTTGGAACCATGGATTCCATATTTGAGGATCTGGAGTGCTACTTTATTTTATATAAGGGATTTTAGTATCCAGAGTTTTTGGTATATATGGATTCCTGGAACCAATACCCTCTGTGGGCACCAACCACCAGTTGTAACCACTTGGAACAGTTTGGTTGTTTCTTATTAAAAAATAAAATTAAATTAAAAAAAAAAGTAAAATCCAAATGTTATTTTGTTAATAGCTGTTTCCAAGTGGAATTAAAAAGTCATGTTATTGTTGTTCAGTCACCCAATCATGTCCGACTCTTTGGGACCCCTTGGACTGCAGCATATGCAGAAATTCATGTGCACAAGAGAAAAAAAATTCTCCTTAAAATAGAGCGAGTTCCTTAAAATAGAACTCCTTAAAATAGACTGAGTTCAGTCACTCAGTCGTGTCCGACTCTTTGTGACCCCATGAACTGCAGCACACAAGGCCTCCCTGTCCATCACCAACTCCCAGAGTTCGCTCAGACTCACGTCTATCGAGTCAGTGATGCCATCCAGCCATCACATCCTCTGTTGTCCCCTTCTCCTCCTGCCCCCAATCCCTCTCAGCATCAGAGTCTTTTCCAATGAGTCAACTTTTTGCATGAGGTGGCCAAAGTACTGGAGTTTCAGCTTTAGCATCATTCCTTCCAAAGAAATCCCAGGGCTGATCTCCTTCAGAATGGACTGGTTGGATCTCCTTGCAGTCCAAGGGACTCTCAAGAGTCTTCTCCAACACCACAGTTCAAAAGCATCAATTCTTCGGCGCTCAGCCTTCTTCACAGTCCAACTCTCACATCCATACATGACCACAGGAAAAATCATAGCCTTGACTGGACGGACCTTTGTTGGCAAAGTAACGTCTCTGCTTTTAAATATGCTATCTAGGTTGGTCATAACTTTCCTTCCAAGGAGTAAGCGTCTTTTAATTTCATGGCTGCAGTCACCATCTGCAGTGATTTTGGAGCCCAGAAAAATAAAATCTGACACTGTTTCCACTGATTCCCCATCTATTTCCCATGAAGTGATGGAACCGGATGCCATGATCTTCATTTTCTGAATGTTGAGCTTCGAGCCAACTTTTTCACTCTCCACTTTCACTCTCATCAAGAGGCTTTTTAGTTCCTCTTCACTTTCTGCCATAAGGGTGGTGTCATCTGCATATCTGAGGTTATTGATATTTCTCCCAGACATCTTGATTCCAGCTTGTGTTTTCTTCCAGCCCAGTGTTTCTCATGATGTACTCTGCATAGAAGTTAAATAAACAGGGTGACAATATACAGCCTTGAAGTACTCCTTTTCCTATTTGGAACCAGTTTGTTGTTCCATGTCCAGTTCTAACTGTTGCTTCCTGACCTGCATACAGATTTCTCAAGAGGCAGGTCAGGTGGTCTGGTATTCCCATCTCTTTTGGAATTTTCCACAGTTTATTGTGATCCACACAGTCAAAGGCTTTGGCATAGTCAATAAGGCAGAAATAGATGTTTTTCTGGAACTCTCTTGCTTTTTCCATGATCCAGCAGATGTTGGCAATTTGATCTCTGGTTCCTCTGCCTTTTCTAAAACCAGCTTGAACATCAGGAAGTTCACGGTTCACATATTGCTGAAGCCTGGCTTGGAGAATTTTGAGCATTACTTTACTAGCATGTGAGATGAGTTAATGACTTTATTCTTTATTCACAATAACTGGAATAAATCAAAAACTCTGCCCAACAATAAATAGATAAAAACCAAATTGTATTAAATATATTAAATGGAATACTAATCCAATTCAATACAAAACAATGAAAAAGAGCAGACTACTATTATCATGCCATATATGCTATGTGTTACATATATTTAAGCAGAACTTTCTTTATTAGCACAAGCAAATGAAATGTCATCAGAATAGGAAGAGCTATACTTATTTGTATGTTTTTTTCTACCCATTTTCTCTACTGTGTCCACTGTGTTTGTTTGTTGCTAAATTATATAGAAAAATAAAACTTAAATATATTTCTGAAAAGCCTGTGTGAAAAAAGAAAGGGGATTATATATGAAAGCTCTCCTCTCTAAGTTTTTATGAATCAGACTTCCTTTTCCAAATATAATCCAAGGGGCTTACATTTAATTTTGGATTATTTTAAGATATTTGACCCAATATATTTTCCAATTAATAGTTCAGTTAAAATAATGCAAACATTTAGAAAAATAGCTTGTAAATTAGATAAAATCAGGTCATTTTGTAATTGAAGTAGTGTTCATTGATCTCATTTTTGAAAGAATACTGTTAAGATTTATTATTGATAAATATTCAATCACTGACTAAGAAAAAGTACCACCATTCAATTCTATTCTTTAATTTTATCTAAAATATATATTTATCAAATGAGATATCATTTTACAAGCTTTATATTTGAAAATCTGTGTGCTCCTGTTAGAGAATTAGCAATAATTAGAATATACACGCTTTTCATAAAAATCCAAAAGAATTGGAAATATCATATTTTATATTGAATTATTTAATTATTATCTACTTTAAAACACTATTTTCTCCCTGTGCTGGGATAGTCACAAATGTGTCTAATGATAGAAAATCAGAAAATCAGGTAGATAAATTACCAGGAGTTAGCATTCTCATTAAAAACAAAAAAGAACTTCATATTTTATACAGGATTCAGTTTAACTGGTGAAATACAAACAAGTTGAAAACAAAGCCTCTGAATTCATATGTGTATGTGCATGTGTGTGGGCTCCCCAGGTGGTACTAGTGGTAAAGAACCCATCTGCTTATGAAGGAGACACAAGAGATGAGGGTTTGATCCTCTTCAAAGGGTTGGGTTGTGAAGATCTCCTAGAGGAGGGCATGACAACCCACTCCCGTATGCTTGCCTGGAGAATCCCATGGAGAGAGGAGCCTGGTGGGCTACAGTCCATGAGGATTGCAAAGAATTAGACACAACAGCGACTTGCGAGCGTGCGCGCACACACACACACACGTATATGTGTGTATTTTATTTTGAATTTTATGAGGGATAATTCATAGTTCTTTCTTACAGGAAAGTTAAAAGTTATTTTGTTGTTTAAAAGCTCGGCCTTGTTTGAAAGCTTATCTCCTTCATATGAACTCTTGAAATTCTTAGAAAGTTTACCTAAAGCTCACTTCCCTCAAGTGTAATTGGAGATTACAATAATAACCAAATTATAGGGTTGTTGTGAGGATTAAATAAAACATTTGTTAAGGAGGAAGGATAGTTCTAAGAAACTATTTAGTAAATATTAGCTTTCATTATTAATATAACTCTAACGTAGATTTTTAAAACTCAGAGTATTCCTATATTTTATTATACGTGAATGTAAAATTATGTATCAGTTACATATGAATGTAACAATCAGATAAGTTACATTGATAGATTGAAAAATCAATAAAATCATTAGCAGAGTTTCAAAGTTTTGGACAATAGCCATATGCTTACCCTGATTCATAGCATTTATTGTAATTTTATTTTTTTTCAATTTATTTTTAGTTGGAGTGTAATTGCTTTACAATATTATGTTAACTTCTACTGTACAATGTGAATTAGCTATAAGTATACATATATACCCTCCTTTTGAGCCTGCCTCCTACCACCAATCTCAACTCTGTAGGTTGTCACAGAGCACTGAGCTGAGCTCCCTATGCTATACAGCAGCTTTACACTAGCCATCTGTTTTACACATGGTAATGTATATATGTCAATGCTACTCTCAGTTCTTCCCACCTTCTCCTTTGCCCTCAGCTGTATTGCAATTTTAGACCTTACTTTAAAATGCATTATCAACTGGTAGACGAATAGTAATGACAAGAAGGCAGTGGTGTAGAGCATTCATTAACTTTATACCAATTTGCAGCATTTTGTGTAGAAGCAGAATTCATAAGAAGTGTTTAAATCCAATATATTTTCATGTTGACTTCCATTACACAATCACAGATGTCAAATATATTCCCATAGGTAAAAGTGTATTGACTCCAAAAATCAAACTCTTAGATTTAACACCATTGCAAAACTTCTGAAATCAAATATTTAACCCAGATAAGCTTCTAGGTACCCTCTTTGCAGCAATTTCATGAAAACTGACAGTGAGGAAAGATTGCAGCTACTGAATTATCTTATTAAACCATGCTAAGAACACAGTGCCTGAAGTTTCCTTTGTTTCCTTAGCACAGTTTCAAGAACAAAGCCTATTGCATTAAAAAGAAAAGGGGGGGGATAGAAAACAGGGAAAGAAAAGGGGAAACCAATGCTAGAAATTTAAACCAGCAAAGCATAAAAGAAAATTTTGAATCTTTTAAAAAGGCCCTTTGTTGTAGTTTAAGGAGAAATATGACAAAACCACCTAACCTCCAGAAGATGTTTTGTGTATTTCCACTGAGTTGATGTCATGTTTTATTAAATTAATTAACTCTGGAGAAAGATACATAGTTAATATTTTTTAAGAGAAGTTTTATGTCTAAACATTTAATTCTAGTGTCTAGGAAAATTTTAAGTACATGACTAAATATTTTATGAAAATCTTTAGCAGAACAATTTGGATTATTATTACTATAAGGTCTAATTTTAATAACATCTTACTAAATAATGTTTTACTAAAATATTAATAACATCTTACCAAACATCACATTTAGTAAGATAGTATCTTTGTGAAATTCACTCAGAGACTTCTCCATAACAAAAGTTGATTCTCCTGAGCAAAAGACATCACCAGAGCATTATCTCATATGAGGGAAGGCCTTTTCTCCAGCTAAAGTTCCGTTTTGCTTTCCTGCTTCACCTATGAGTGGGAGAGACTAAAACCACTTCTGGATCTTAGGAACACAGACACACTGAAATTTGGACATTTATATAGACTATAGAATGTTTCCTGCCCAACATATATTCCCATCACACAAAAGCTTTGTCTTACTAACAGTGGATTACAGCCGAAAAACTCTGAAGATGCAAACTCTGAAAACGAGTACAAAGGGAAGTTTAAAGTCAAGAGGAGAGGGAAAAAACACAAAACTAACAAAAACAAGGACAATAGAGATAGACAATTTAGTCTCTGGCATTCATAACATGCATAAACTCAGCTTAGCTCCCACCTATATTAACATAATTCCTGACACTAAAGTCCTATTCACCTCAGTTCTAATTACCTGACACTTTATGTCTGACTTTCAACAACAGAAAAAACAAACTATAAGGCTTGCAAAAAAGCAAAAAAATTAAGAGATGAAACAAGCATGAGAACCAGACTCAGATATGACACAGATTTTGAGATTACCAAACAGGAAATTATGATTAGTATGTTAACGAGTCCAGTAGGAAAAGTAGACAGCATGCAAAGAATATATGAGTAATGAGGGCAGAGAGAAGAAATCACTTAGAAAATATCAAATATTAGATACTTAAAAGCTGTTGCAAAAAGAGTGAATAATACCTGTGATAGTTTTATTGATAAACTGGAGCCAGCTGAGGAAAGAATCAATGAGTTGAAGATATTTCGATAGAAGCCTTACGAATTGAAATGTGACGATTAAAAGGTATAATACAAAGCTACTTAGAATGCCACAAGAAGAAAAAAGAGGAAGTTGGACATATGGAATATTAAGTAATAGTGGCCAAGAAATTTCCAAAATCAATGTCACCAAGCTACAGATTCAAGGATCTCAGAGAAACCAAGCAGTAATAGACAAACAAAACTAACCAACGAACCAGCAAACCAAAGACTTCCCCAATTGACTTCTTGAATTAGTATAGAACATTATGAAATCTTCAGAGCTGCTGGTGGTTGGAAACACAGATCAGTATATATACAACATATTCAAATGGAGGAAAAGTATTATGGCTTTAGAAATTAAGCAAATCATATTCATCTCTGTGTTTAGAACTATAGGATAGAATGAAAATATTATCTAAATTTGCAATAAGTACTGATGGAAATAGATTCTGATTTTTTGAGCCAAAGAACATGAAATTTTATTAATTTGCATATTTAAAGGGCCTTAATAAATACTTTTGGTATAAATCTGAATCTCTGAGTTTTCAAACATAAAATTTGCATTCAAAGCATATACATAAGAAGAAGCAATAACTTCCTGAATTGAAGTGACTGGTATATTAACGAGACTAAGAAAATGATTTAATCAAAAGACTTTATTTCCTTCTTTAACTATAAAATGTGTTCCAAAATTAAAAACTTAAAAACAATCCATGACTTCTCTGTTTAAACTGAAGTGTTAGGCAAAATGATGAACACATTAAATTCAGAATTGCAGGTAAGTTCAGTCTCTAAACACACAAGCTCACCTGTGTGTGTGTGTGTGTGTGTGTGTGTGTGTATAATCTGTTCAGTCCCAGTTGGGGCATATTACAATCTGGCTGCTTGCTCCAGATGAGGCTAGTCCTTTATATTTCTTTTCCCCACCTAGAAATTCTCCTCTCCTTAGTTTCTAACTGAAGTTGTTGAATTTTCTGAGAGGGCCCTTGGGCAAATGATGATTAGAGGAAGAACACAGAGTAGTTTATGTACTCAGTAAGATAAAATGTATGCTATATTAGAGCATATTAGCAAAGGGCCATGTATGGAAAACTATTTGGTTATATGATTAACTCAGCTTTTATAAAGTATATTTTAGTGAGATACTATCAACATATATTGACTAACATGGTAAAAAGAAATAAACCAATGCATTGTTTATTAACAGACTTCATCAAAATGCTGTTCATAATATTATATTTAAAAGGACATAAGTGTTTTCTTTGTCCTTAGAATCAGATATAGTAGGCTTTTGTCTTAAAAGTTGAATTACTTACAGACATATATTTAAGCTGTTTATTAGAAACATTTTTGGCAGGTGATCAAAATCTTAAAGATACATTTAAAAAATTTTTTTATTTTCCAAATAATGCTCTAAAGTTGAAGATATGCCTTATAGTCTCTACTCCATGCTTCACATTGCTTTGTCTTTTTTGTCTTTTTTTCCCCTAGATATATATGATGTAGGCTATCTTGCTATTGATAGATAGATACATTTTTGATGGAAGAAACACAGGTATATATAAGTTCTGAACTAGGAAAAGAAAGATGTGTTACTCTCCTATCCTCTGTTCCAAGAGGCAGAATGCCTCCATACATAATTACGTAAATGCATTTAAAGGTCTTATTTTAGGTGACTGAGAATTTTGGTTCCTTACAGTTTCAGATGTGAATTCTGAATGCCTGTTATGAAATATCTAGGTGAAATATATCCTTTTAAATAGTTCCTTGGATTATAATTTGCTTGAACAAACTTACGTTATTACATATGATCTTGAGAGAAAGTTTTGTTGGTTGCAATTATTCCAAATGATAGTCCATATAAAGGTGTGTGTGTGCTCACTTATATCTGTCTGTGAATCCATAAACTGGAGTCCACCAAGCTTCTCCATCTGTGAGATTTCCAAGGCAAGAATACTGGAGTAGGCTGCCATTTCCTTCTCTACCATACAAGGGTGGAATAGAGACAAGAAGGGATTCCTTGGTGGCTCAGATGATAGAGAATCTGCCTGCAATGCAGGACACCTGGATTCAGTCCCTGGGTAGGAAAGATCCCCTGGAGAAGGAAATGGCAACTCACTCTAGTATTCTTGCCTGGAGGATCCAATGGACAAAGGAGCCTGGTGGGCTGCAGTCTATGGGGTCCCAAAGAGTTGGACATGACTGAGCAACTAAACACATACACACACACATAGACAAGCACAAGCACCTCAGTAAAGAACCTAAAGATATATCTCCTTTATAGCAGGTCACTTGAATAGTATACCTTTCTTAAGACTATAGAGGAAATTAAACAGGGTTATTCAGAGACTGTTGTAAACATATTAAAAATTCAACATTTAACTGACTAAATACTTTTAATTAATAACCTTTGATTCTTTAGTTATACTTTTATATCTCACATATCTATATATTTTTAAAATATATTCACAAAACATATCTATATATATTTTAAAAATTTAGTCATATTTCAAACAACATATTTCAGAGAACTATCCAGCAGTGTAAGATATCCATAAACCAAAAGCAAATTCTATTTTGTATTTGGAGTGCATCTTCTCAAAGGTTATTTAGACTTAAGAGAGGGAATACACATAAGGACATATACTCTGTTACAGGATTTTTCTTGAACCATTTCCTTTTTATGGGTATCTTTAAAATGTGCTTAGTAATTGCAAAAATGAAAGGTTTCTTTCAGAGTCTAAACTGTTCTTATTATGGAGATTACAAAGTAGGGTGGATAGATGAGCTCTATTAGAGTAATCTGTGAAAGAGGATGGATGGATGGATTCATCTATAGTACTCTTCAAGGAGACATAGTAAAATAATAAATGACAAGTAATGATAATTTCCATTTCCATGATTATGTAAATACTCCCCAGGAGAATGTTTATTATGAATACTGTCATTGAAATCACCCTTCCTTCTGTTGGCTAGAGGGAAATGCCTTTGAAGACCTGATTACTAAGCACTTCATAAGATGTAGCATGTGATACTATCAGTCAGCCCTGCCAAAGAAATGTCGCTATGAAATTCTTTTGTTGCAAGCAATATTTTAAAGCAAATATTCGAACACCTCTAAAATGTTTACTGAGCTCTTCCAGTATCATAAGTAATAATGAGTATTACAATAAATCCAAACATTATCGTTCCTTGAATCATGTTAATGGTTATTTAAAGCATTACTCAACATTAGGTTATTTCAAGCAATGATATAAACAGATTTACAGAGGCATTTGTGTCATATACATGTAGGAAACACAGGAAATAAGTTTCTATTTCAACAAGACTTTATATAATTTTAGGTGACATGATTTTGATTTACACAATCATATTCTTCTTTCTTGGGCGTGATTCTCTGTATTTCTAAAGAAATATCCTAATACAAGAATGCATATTAAATCTAATGAATACATCCAAGGTAGTAAATACTAATTTTATGACAAGTCATTTTCCCAATTTTGTACTTTTGGATATCAAATATATTGAGCCCCAAGTACTATATAAAATATTCTGCTCAGTTAACCATTCAAAAAGAATGAAAAAAAAAAAAAAACAGAAGTGACACTAGCTTCTGAAACACTTTATATTTTAGTCAACCAGTGTAATTATACATCTACTTTGTTCCAAGGCAAACCCAGACAGCATATTAAAAAGCAGAGACATTACTTCACCGACAAAAGTCCGTATAGTCAAAACAATGGTTTCTCCAAGGAAACATTTCATGACAAGATAGGCTCAATAAAGGACAGAAATGGTATGAACCTAACAGAAACAGAAGAAATTAAGAAGAGATGGCAGGAATAAACAGAATAACTATACAAAAGACATATTCATGACCCAGATAACTGTGATGGTGTGATCACTCAACTAGAGCCAGACATCGTGGAATGCAAAGTCAAATGGGCCTTAGGACACAAGGCCCACTAGGAACAAAACTAATGGAGGTGATGGAATTCCTGTTTAGCTTTTTCAAATCCAAAAAGATGATGCTGTGACAGTGTTGCACTCAATATGCCAGCAAATTTGGAATATGCCCCAAGGGCTGCAGGATTGTAAAATGTCAGTTTTCATTCCAATCCCAAAGAAAAGCAATTCCAAAGAATGTTCAAACTACCACATGATTGCACTTATCTCACATGCTAGCAAAGTAATGCTCAAAATTCTCCAAGCCAGGCTTCAAAAGTACGTGTTCAAGATGGATTTAGAAAAGGCAGAGGAACTAGAGACCAAATTGCCAACATCCACTGGATCATCGAAAAAGCAAGAGAGTTCCAGAGAAACATCTAGTTTTGTCTTATTGACTGTGCCAAAGCCTTTGATTTTGTGGATCACAGAAACTGTTAAAAATTCTTAAAGAGATGGGAATACCAGACCACCTGACCTGCCTCCTGAGAAATCTGTATGCAGGTCAGGAAGCAACAGTTAGAACTGCACATGGAAAAGACTGGTTCCAAATTGGGAAAGGAGTATGTCAAGGCTGTATATTGTCACCCTGCTTATTTAACTTCTATGCAGAGTACATCATGTGAAATGCTGGCCTTGATGAAGCACAGGCTGGAATCAAGATTTCTGTGAGAAATATCAATAACCTCAGATATGCAAATGACACAATCTTTATGGCAGAATGTGAAGAAGAACTAAAGAGCCTCTTGATGAAAGTGAAAGAGGAGGATGAAAAAGTTGGCTTAAAGCTCAACATTCAGAAAACTAAGATCATGGCATCCAGTCTCATCATTTCATGACAAATGATGGGCAAACATTGGAAACAGTGAGAAACTTTATTTTTCGGGGCTTCAAAATCACTGCAGATGGTGATTGCAGCCATGAAATTAAAAGACACTTGTTCCTTGGAAGAAAATCTATGACCAACCTAGACAGCATATTAAAAAGCAGAGACATTACTTTACCAACAAAGGTCCATCTAGTCAAAGCTATGGTTTTTCCAGTAGGCATGTATGGATGTGAGGGTTGGACTATGAAGAAGGCTGAGCACCAAGGAATTGATACTTTTGAACTGTGGTGTTAGAGAAGACTCCTGAAAGTCTCTTGGACTGCAAGGAGATCCAACCAGTCAATCCTAAAGCAAATCAGTCCCAAATATTCATTTGAAGGACTGATGCTGAAACTGAAACACCAATAATTTGGCCACCTGATGCAAAGAAATGACTCATTGGAAAAGACCCTGATCCTGGGAAAGACTGAAGGCAGGAGAAGGGGATGAGAGAGGATGAGATGGTTGGATGGCATCACTGACTCGATGGACATGAGTTTGAGTAGGCTCCGGGAGTTGGTGATGGACAGGGAAGCCTGGCATGCTGTAGTCCATGGGGTCGCAAAAAGTTGGACATGACTTAGTGACTAAACTGAACTTATGGTTTTTTCAGTGGTCATGTATGGATGTGAGTCAGACCACAAAGAAGGCTGAGCACTGAAGAATTGATGCTTTTGAACCGTGGTATTGTAGAAGAGTCTTGAGAGTCCCTTGGACTGCAAGGAGATCAAGCTGGTCAATTCTAAAAGAAATCAACCCTGAAAATTCACTGGAAGGACCGACGCTTTAGCTGAAGCTCCAATACTTTGGCAACTGCTGTGAAGAACTGACTCATTAGCAAAGACCCTGATGCTGGGAAAGATTGAAGAGAGGAGGAGAAGGGAACAACAGAGGATGAGGTGATTGGATGGCATCACTGACTCAATGGACATGTGTTTGAGCAAGCTCTGGGATATGGTAAAGGGCAGTAAAGCCTGGTGTGCTGTTTTCCATGGGGTCACAAAGAGTTGGATGTGACTGAGCGACCGAAAAACAACAAAACAACTCTGTTCCCAACACCACAGAGGAATTGTGAAATAAACAAACCAAATAAACCAAAAGTAGAGTAGACATTCTTTTCAATAAACTTATAATCTTTAATGACTGAAAATATTTTGTAAAGAATTTTAAGAACAGCTCCAAAAGAATATGTATGCAAAATAGAGACGGTGGCAGGGTATATACAGCAGTAGACATAGAATTAAAGAAAATGTGTTGTATGTTTCATGAGTCAATGTGTGCTTTTAACCTCGTTAGTGTATTGATGGGAAAGAATGGATATGCATATTCCACATTAGGAATAAAAATCAACAAGTGTTTTATAGCTTGTATGGAGGTCTTAACTGTGTGAAACCAGTGAGTATAAGTATGAAAACAGAGGTACTTAGATGGAAAGACATGAGAAAGGATTGCTGGAGAGGTCTTTTTACAGGAAGGAGATATAGCAACAAAATGCACATTGGAAGGTTGATAGAATCATTTTTAACAGTTATTCTGCTCAAAAGCATAACAGTCCTAAGTACAACCATTTACATAACTTTTATTATATGCCATATTTTTCTGGGATTTTTGCAGACGTTAGCTTAATTATCATAAAAACTCCATGAGATAGATATTTTTTCCACCCAAGATGAGGTAACTTGCTTAACATCACAAAGCTACTGAATAAGGAGGGATATTTGAATTTAAAACCAGGCAATCACTGCCATACACTGTGCTTTTATGCATTATCACTCTTCTACTTCTCTTCAATGGGACTATTTTAAAAAATAATATTTGATCAAGCCATTACTAAGTACCATGCACCATTGCTATGCTTAATCAAAAATTATCAGCCCGGTAATGTGTGAAAATTGCCTTCAGTCTTTCATATATAGGCAACCTGAGATTACATGTTCTGCTGAACACTGATCATAGAATAAATTAATAAAATGTATTTATGGCCACTTCTAATAACTATTAAATATATCTTATCCAAAATTATATTATCTTCATTTTTCCAGTCTGGACTTTCTTTTTCACCTTATTTATTAATTAGTACAGCAAATGTTTTATGAACACCTGAACCCCAAGTACTATATACAAGGCACAAATAAACACTAAATACATTTAGTTGCCACAGACAGAAGATCACAATCTAGGTTCGTAACATCCTCTCCTCATTCCATCTGGTAGTGGTGTCCTCCTTGTCTCTTCTCATTATGCATTTTATATCAGCTTTTCAGAAAGAAATTGAGACAGATGATTAACCTGGGAAATATTGACATTTAGGTGATAACTTCTCAGTTATTTGCTTTCTAATGATGATCAAATTTTTAAGATAAATGCTAAAGTTTTAGGATTGATCCTCACCATAATTTGTAACATAAATATGCCAGTTGTCTATATGTGCTTATTCTTTGATTTTTTAAAAAAATCTTTTTACCTTTAGTTAAAAAAATAAAGCTACATCTCCACAGTATCTAATCAACTGTTTTGAAATAAGCTTACTCTTTTAGTTAATCAGGATGCTGTAAAAAATATACCAGAGACGTGTGGCTTATAAACAGCATTTAATTCTCAAATTCTTTTGTCTGCATCAACTGATATGCTCATATTATTTTTTATCTCTACCTTGTTGATATGGTAAAGTGCACTGATTTTCAAATGTTAAATGTATCATACATTTTTAGAAGAAATCTAAACTTGGTTATGTATATAATTATTTTTTATGTATTTCAGGTTTTGTTTTACAATTTTTTAAACAATATTTTGCATTTAAAGTAATGTGAGATATTGGTCAGTCGTTTTCTTTCTTCCTTTCTTCCTTATGTTTTACTTTTTGTATTGTATTTGTTTATTTTTGGTATTCATGTGCTCTTTCGGGTTAAATTTCCCTCTGTGGGGTATATTGGTCTATTGGAGTGCTTATCACCCTCAGATTGCCAAGATATTTGGGAATGTTATATCATCAGGTGTTTGTGCAAACATGACACTCTGAATGTGAGTTGCACACTTCTGACACATGGCAAAGTTTTTCCAAGCACATCACCAGGAAAACAGTCTGTCACTTTCTCCTGTCACTTTCTGCTGTCACTTTCTTCATATCTGGCATAGGCATACAAGCCTTGGAGGGAAAAAAAAAAAAGGTACATAATTTGTCATTAACTGAGGCAGAGATGGCTAATGCTACTACCCAGGTTATTCAAGACCAGTAAAATTCACTGAACTCATTAGCCAAGTTGGTGATGGACAAATAAATAACCCTCAGTTATCTGCTGGCAGAACAGAGTGCTATGTCACTGGCAATACCTTTTGTCATTTATACAGTTGACTTTTGAAAAATGTGGGGGTTAAAGGACGTCACCTCTCTAAGCAATTGAAAATCTTTCTATACTTTATATTCAGCCCTCGTATACTCAGTTCCTATGTATCTGTGGTTCTTCTGTAGTTTAAACTTGTATTGTTCAAGGGTCAACTATGTATCAAGAACTTGGAGAGGCTGGAGAAAATCCATGCTTAGGTAGATGGAGGGTTGTCAGGAATACATCCACAGTCCCCTCTATATTCATTCTTTGACCTGTTTAGGAAGCGCAACCATGGCACTTGGGGTTCCTGCTTGAGGGCCGTTTGCTAGGGAGGACTGATCATTCTCTTGGATCCGTCTTTCCTAGTGCCCTGATAAAGTACTATCTCAGAATGATAGAGAGGTTCTATGAGCAAACCAGCTGCAAAGCAATCCACTGTGAGCAAACCCCTGGATTCCATCTCCAAATTCAATATGGGCAATGATCCTTTCAGATTTTGTATTTTTTATCTGCATTTTAGCAGCTAATTTGGGGGTGAGATGGGGAAAGCAAGTCTTTTGACTTGAACAGCTATGTAAGAATGGCCCCTGGGCTTGGAATACTTCCTTAGCAAGAGATAGAGAGCCTACATAACCTGCACCAGGTTTATCAAATACCTTCCCCTGTTTCAGGTGCAATGAGTGCTCTTTTGTCTCTGCTTGAAACTTTAAGCAGAGTTTTGGCTTTTCTTATAAATTGATTTATGCCTACCCACAATTTCTAGAGGAATTATCAAGAAAGGTAGGGAGAGATAATTCAAAGGTCCACTAATCTATGGGGCATCATTTAAGAATCAAATATACTATTGGATATGTAGATGAGTGACTGCCTATGAACAGACATCAATATAGATTCTGGGAAAATCCAACAATGACTTGTTCTCTTTAGGATATTGTTATTCAAATAAAAAAATTACTTCAGGGCTTTTCCATACAATGTATAACATCCCAGTTCAGTAAATGATTATACACCTCTAATCCCTATTATATCATGTTCCAACTCTGTGTCCCAATGATGGACAATGGCCATAATGGTTTCTATGCTTTCCAAGATTTGCCTAAAGATTTGTTCAACTTGTTTGTATTTCCAGGAAGAAGTGTGACTAACCATTAAATCCTAGAACCACTTAAAGGATTCCACCTTTCATATTGTTAATACTATCATTCATTTTAGGACCTTTTGTGAGTAAGACCAAATACCAACTTTTCCCTGGTGGCTCAGATGCTAAGGAGTTCGCCTGCAAGCAGGTGACGTGGTTTCAATCCCTGGGTTGGCAAGATCCCCGAGAGGACGGCATGGCAACCCACTCTAGCATTCTTGTCCGGAAAATCCCATGGACAGAAGAGCCTGGCAAGCTACAGTCCATGGGGTCGCAAAGAGTTGGACATGACTGAGTGAATAAGCACAGCACAGCACTAACTTTTCCAAGGCTGAATTTTCATGTGTTTGCAGATATTTTAATTTTAATTTTAAATTTCTCTAAAAAAAAAATTATGTTGATGTTAAAAGTCTATGCCTAGCTGGCTCGTATTAAAATTACAATAAGAAAACTACAGATGAAAAGCAAGTTTGCTGCAAAAGTGAGTTTGTGAATATACGTAGTTGTTTGAATTGCATTCATTTTGAGGTATTTAGCAGGCAGACAGGACAACACAAAAACATGCAATGGCTATGAATGGAATGGAGTTGAGGTATTGTAAAACACTTTCTTATTTAATGAAAATTATTTCTGGAGTAAACTTTTATTTGAAACATGCATTCTGGAAAATATTTATAAAAATAACATGAATCTATGTATTTTTTTTTCAAATGTGTCACTCAGTCATGTCACTCAGTCACTCAGGCATGTCTGACTCTGCGACCCTTCTGACTCTAGCCACCAGACATAGGTCTTAAAATATAGCCAGGAAAGGAGAAAATAGCATTAGAAACAGTGCTTTACATTTCAAACTTGTCTTCTACTGAGCTTCCTAGGTGGTGCTAGTGGTAAACAATCTGCCAATGTAGGAGATGCAAGAGACACGGGTTCTATCCCTGGATCATCCTGACCAGATTCCCTGGAGGAGAAAACAGCACCAGTATTCTTGCCTGAAGAATCCCACAGAAAGAGGAGCCTGGCGGGCTACAGTCCCTGGGACTGGAAAGAGTCAGACAGTACTGAGCGGCTGAGCATGCCTTTCCTCAGTGAGCTCCTCCTCTTTCTCTCTCTTGTCTTCTACAAAAGTAATGTCTGAGTTAATCATTAAGACAAACATACATCTTTGAAGAGATTCTAGGATTACTTATCTTTAATTGGAAACAGTCTTTATTTTTTCTGTGATTACCACTTTCCATATTATATTATTTCAGTTTAAGACATTATATGTTGTTTATAAGCAATTTCAAAGAATAATGGAAACATATGCTATACACCTTAATTTTTATTTTACAGTGAGACTATCCAAAACAATGAGTATGTTTTTCTATTTTTTTATTAATCTGAAAACAATTTTATTGTCTTCATACAAGTATTTGTCATGTGATTTCATCCACCAGGACTATCCAAAAGTTTGAAAAGTGTTTATTCACAATTTCAATTATTTTGAAGGTAATTTTTTGAGAATTTCATGACACTCCTTGATCCTTGAATGGACAAGCTTGTGACCTGTGTTGAGGTCAAAGTGTTACACACAAGTGAATCTCGCCTTATTATAAAATTTTATTTGTATCCTCCCATTTGTAAGTTAGTTTTATACACCAAAATATATTTTATGCTATATGAATAATTATTTTAGAAATTTTAAATTTATATTAAAAAAAGAAATTTTAAATATAATTTCAAATATTTTGCTTTGTTGTGATACACAAAGAAGAAGCTGAAGAATCCCTGTGAATGAATTAGAAACTACAGTTTTGTGCTTGCTGCTGCTGCTGCTGCTAATTCACGTCAGTCGTGTCCGACTCTGTGCGACTCCATAGACGGTAGCCCACCAGGCTCCGCCGTCCCTGGGATTCTCCAGGCAAGAGTACTGGAGTGGGTTGCCATTTCCTTCTCCAATGCATGAAAGTGAAAAGTGAAAGTGAAGTTGCTCAGTTGTGTCCGACTCTTAGCGGCCTCGTGGACTGCAGCCCACCAGGCTCCTCCGTCCATGGGATTTTCCAGGCAAGAGTACTGGGGTGGGGTGCCATTGCCTTCTCCGCAGTTTTGTGCTTAATATCTACTAATTGCTAAAGCATAAGCAAGGGAAAAAGATAAGCGAAGGAATGGCAAATGGAGGGAATTTCCAGACTGTAAACTTGCACTGATTATTGTAGCCTTGTAGCTGCTGACCCTGAAATATAATTACAAAACTATTAGAGCCTCCCACCATTTTGACAATCAGGTCAAATAGGCTTTACAGCTGTTAGAAACCAATTGACTTTAGCTGACTTGGCTTTAACATTGGAATTCTTTTGGATGAAGGGTACTGGCCAAGAACTGACAAATAGGATGTCCTCTGATAGAGAGTGACTTAATCTACATTTTAGCAATGAACTGGTTTCTACAAAGTTTAGATAAAGACAAAGCATAAAAACCTTCTGTCTTCATTTTGTTTTTCAATGATTTTAACTATATAAAAACAGTAAAATATAGAATCTAAATATGGGAACTATTAAAATTAAAGGAGTCACTATAAAGAGTGAAACATAAACTTCTTTGACTTACAATATTCAAAAGATATGAAACCAAAATGACTGCTCAGGGATTCTATCCCTGGACCTAAACCTATGACCTGAAAAAAAAAAAAAAAAGTATATGGATATTATCCTCATGGCTGATCCTTAAAACATCCTTCTTTATAAAATACTGACAAAATATTAAATAATGGTTTGCAAGCATGTGTGCTCATTTGTGAAGTCATGGCAGACTCTTTGCAACCCCAAGGACTGTAGCTCACCAGGCTCCTCTGTCCACGGGATTTCCCAGGCAAGTATACTGGAGCAGGTTTCTATTTCCTTCTCCAGGAGATCCTCCCATCCCAGGGATTGAACCCATGTCTTCTGCATTGACAGGTGGGTTCTTTAACACTGAGCCACCAGCATAGTCCAAGTAATGTTGAGAGTCCCAAACAATAATATACATAAGACAGGTCATTTGATGATACAGACTGATCTAATGACACTTACAGAAAATTGAGAAGACTGAATGGTCACATGATATTTAGGTCATCTGGAATATATTAGTCTTTTCTCTCCTTCTGATAAGAATTGAGGAGAAGTCTGTTCAAGGTTTTATTTTTTAGAAAATATTCAGAATACAGATAATCTCTCATACCTATTTAATGACAACAATGATTATCAGTGAAAAATTTTTCCTTAAGTAAAAAAGAAAGGCAAGAAGAGGGGAAGGAAGTAAGGAGGAAGGGAGAGAACTTGAGAGAGAAGGAAGAAGGAAAAGGAGGGAAGGAAGGCAGGAGAGAAGGAAGGAAGAGAGGGAAGAAGTAAAGAAGAAAATTGAACTTACAGAATTGAAGGCCTGAAAGTTCTGCAGTCTAGAACAGAGGTCCCCAACTTTTCTGGCATCAGGGACTGGTTTTGTGGAAGACAGCTTTTGAATGGACCAGGGTGTTGGGGGGAAGGGGACAGTTTTTTTTAGGATGATTCTCCTAAGAAGCCTGCAACCTAGATCCCCAGCATATACAGTTCACAGTAGAGTTGAAGCTCCTATGAGAATCTAATGTTCCTGTTGATCTGACAGGAGATGCACTCAGGTGTTAATCTCAGCAATGGGGAGTGGCTGTAAATACAGATTAAACTCTGCTCCCTAACCTACCACTCAGTTCCTGCTATGCAGCTCAGTTCCTAAGAGGCCAAAAACTGGTACCAGTCTGTGGCCTGGGGGTTGGGGAGCCCTGGTCTGGAATATAATTACAATTCTGGCCTGCAAGATGTAATGTTTTCTATTGTGTATAACCAAATGTTAATTTCAGTCCTAATAATGCTCCAGGAAAGCATATATCTAAAGTTTAATTTCAAGTAATGTTATTTACTATTTTTACTTATAAACTCATTTTTGTGTTTTCTATAGGCATAATAGTTAGAAGCACAGCATGCTACTCCAAGGAACATGATAAAAGTGGTAGAGTCCCAGGAACAAGAACCTGTATTTTTACTAAAGATCACTAATCAGTCAACTGTGTATTTCTAAAATATAAAACATGTTAAATTAGTCTATTGATATTAATTCAATGACACTGTGTCTATAAAAGCCTGAATAGGACTCAATAATTTATTATTTTATCATTATTTTCTTAAATGAATATCCATGCTACAAAATATACAGAATTATCAATGATCACATTGTAAATTCTATTTGGAATCACTTAGAATATTGCTTTCAGAATTTAAGTATTGAGATTTTTGTAAAGATTAAAAGTAGCATATATTCTATTAAGATAAAGTAAAACACTATTCCAGTTCAGTTCAGTTCAGTTCAGTGGCTCAGTTGTGTCCAACTCTTTGCGACCCCATGAATCATAGCATACCAGGCCTCCCTATCCATCACAAAGTCCCGGAGTTCATTCAAACTCATGTCCATCGATTCCATGATGCCATCCAGCCATCTCATCCTCTGTCATCCCCTTATCCTCCTGCCCCCAATCCCTTCCAGCATCAGAGTCTTTTCCAATGAGTCAACTCTTCGCATGAGATGGCCAAAGTATTAGAGTTTCAGCTTCAACATCAGTCCTTCCAATGAACACACAGGACTGATTTACTTTAGAATGGACTGGTTGGATCTCCTTGCAGTCCAAGGGACTCTCAAGAGTCTTCTCCAATACCCCAGTTCCAAAGCATCAATTCTTCAGCTCTCAGTTTTCTTCACAGTCCAACTCTCACATCCATATATGACCACTGGAAAAACCATGGACTTGACTAGATGGAACTTTGTTGGCAAAGTAATGTCTCTGCTTTTTAATATGCTATCTAGGTTGGTCATAACTTTCCTTCCAAGGAGTAAGCCTCTTTTAATTTCATGGCTGCAATCACCATCTGCAGTGATTTTGGAGCCCCAAACAAATAAAGTCTGACACTGTTTCCACTGATGCCCCATCTATTTCCCATGAAGTGATGGGACCAAATGCCATGATCTTAGTTTTCTGAATGTTGAGCTTTAAGCCAACTTTTTCACTCTCCACTTTCCCTTTCATCAAGAGGCTTTTTAGTTCCTCTTCACTTTCTGCCATAAGGGTGGTGTCATCTGCATATCTGAGGTTATTGATATTTCTCCCAACAATCTTGATTCCAGCTTGTGCTTTTTCCAGTCCAGCATTTCTCATGATGTACTCTTCATAGAAGTTAAATAATCAGGGTAACAATATACAGCCTTGACATACTCCTTTTCCTATTTGGAACCAGTCTGTTGTTCCATGTCCAGTTCTAACTGTTGCTTCCTGACCTGCATACAGGTTTCTCAAGAGGCAGGTCAGGTGGTCTGGTATTCCCATCTCTTTCAGAATTTCCCACAGTTTATTGCGATCCACACAGTGAAAGGCTTTGGCATAGTCAATAAAGCACTAATAGATGTTTTTCTGAAACTCTTGCTTTTTCAATAATCCAGCGAATGTTGGCAATTTGATCTCTGGTTCCTCTGCCTTTTCTAAAACCAGCTTGAACATCTGGAGTTTCACAGTTCATGTATTGCTGAAGCCTGGCTTGGAGAATTTTGAGCATCACTTGACTAGCGGGTGAGATGAGTGCAATTGTACGGTAGTTTGAACATTCTTTGGCATTGCCTTTCTTAGGAATTGGAATGAAAACCTACCTTTTCCAGTCCTGTGGCCACTGCCGAGTTTTCCAAATTTGCTGGCATATTGAGTGCAGCACTTTCACAGCATCATCTTTCAGGATTTGAAATAGCTCAACTGGAATTCCATCACCTCCAGCAGCTTTGTTCGTAGTGATGCTTTCTAAGGCCCACTTGACTTCACATTCCAGGATGTCTGGCTCTAGGTCAGTGATCACACCATCGTGATTATCTGGGTCGTGAAGATCTTTTTTGTGCAGTTCTTCTGTGTATTCTTGCCACCTCTTCTTAATATCTTCTGCTTCTGTTAGGTCCATACCATTTCTGTCCTTTATCAAGCCTATCTTTGCATGAAATATTCCCTTGGTATCTCTAATTTTCTTGAAGAGATCTCTAGTCTTTCCCACTATTTAGAAGGCTCTAAAGTTTTTAATAGAAAGCTATCTGGGATAATTTGGATGGAACTATACTTGTAGAGTTCATGAAATTTGCAATATTTTCCAGAAAAATCAATATATCCTTGAACATTTTTCTAGTGTGAGAATCATTCTACAGTATTATATTTAGCATAGCATTTTAAATACTGAAATATATCAACAGAGGTTTAAAACAGCCTGAATATTTTGACATACTTGATTCCTGCATATAAATATAAGCCAAGTTTTTAGGTTGACAACTGCAATAGAGGATACAATCACACACATACACACACAATAGAATTTTTCACAGAAATATAAAAAAATATGTTTAAATTCATGTGTGTGTGTGTGCGTTAGCCACTCCGTCATGGCCAACTCTATGGGACCCCATGGACTCACCAGGTTTCTCTGTCCATGGGATTCTCCAGGCATGAATTACTGGAGTGGGTTGCTATGCCCTCCTCCAGAGGATCTTCTCAACCCAGGGACTGAACCCAGGTCTCCTGCATTGCAGGCAGACTCTTTACCATATGAATTACAAGGGAAGCCTACTTATATCGAGCTGCAAAAGACCCTAAATAGCTAAAGCAATCTTGAGCAAGAGGAGCAAAAGTGGAGGCACCACACTTTCTGACTTTAAAGTGTATTACAAATTTCTAGTAATCAAAATGAGATGGCTTTAGCATGAAAACAGACATGTAGATTAATATGCAGAATAGAGAGCCCAGAAATACACCCATGGTATATAGTCAACTGTTTTTATTTTTGTTTGTTTGTTTCATTTTTTTTACAAAAGCACCAAAAATTAATAAGGAGGAAAGGATAGCCTTTTAAATAAATGGAATTAGGAAACCTGGATTGCCACATGTAAAAAATTAAATTAGGCCATTATTTTTCACCATACAGAAGTCAACTTAAAGTGGATTAAAGACTTAGATTTTAAGATTTGAAACTGCTAAGCTAGAGGAATAAATGGCAGAAAAAATCTCTGACATTTGTCCTGGCACTGTTGTTATTTTCAGATTTGACACCATTGCAAAGACAATTTCAAAGGCAATAAAAGCAAAAATAGACAAGTATGACTGCATCAACCTAAGACGTTCTGCACAGTAAAGGAAACCATCAAAAATTTTTAAAAAAGCAACCTATGAACTGGGAGGAAATATTTGTAAACTGTGTATCTGATAAGGGTTTTATATTCAAAATATATAAGGAACTCACATAACTCAATAGGAAAACAACAAAACTCAATTAAAAAATAATGGGTCCAGATACTCCTAAGAGAGTAGCTCTTAAGCATCCTTAAAAAACAAAAAAAGTCACTATGTGAGATGATGGATGTGTAATTAACCTGATTTTAGAAATCTTTCCACAATATACATGAAAATCAAATCATCAGGTTGTACATTTTAAATATATTACATCTTTATTTGTCAATTTAACTTCAATAAATCTGAAAAATTAAATACATAAAATAATTAAAAATTATTGATTTTTATTGTATTGATTACTTTTCAATTGATAAATGAAATTAATAAGTGGAATCTAAATTAGTACAAGAGTAGGCTTTAAGGAGCCTTTTATCTCTGGGCACAATGTAGCTGGATTTCTGATTAAGGTTAGCAACCTTTCTCAGAAAGTCATTTAATGCAAAGTTCTGAAGAGATTTATTTTTAATTAGTTGAGCGTATACATCATATCTGTCAGCAGGAATGTAAAAGATAAGACTAATAGCAAGTTATTTCAGGCACATTTGGTGGTGGTGTTATTTTAATCTCAGAGAACTCTTGACATTTAAATCTGTATACTGTATTTTGAAATAGCCCAAGATTCAAAATGTTTTATCATTCTCCTTTCAACAATTTTCTATGAAAGAATTTCATAATCATAGAAACTGATGCAAATTATTTCCTAATCCAGCAGGTAATAGTAATAATATTGTGGCACAATCCAACATTTATATGCCCTTTACCTTTTAGTTCAAATATCAGTTTTCCTGCTTACTAGTGGTGTGATGTTGAGGAAATCACTTAACCTCTATACTTCAGTTTCCTTCTCTGGAAAATGGGGGAATAATAGATACACTTAATAAGGTTGTTACAAAAGACAAATATTAATATTTATGAAGAACTTAGAACAAATTTAACACTTAGGAAGCACTATAAATATGTATTTTTTAAAAATGTTATTGGAATATAATGGCTTTACAACATTGTGCTAATTTCTGCTGTACAGCAAAGTGAATCAGCTCTATGTGTACATACATCCCCTGTTTCTTGGATTTCTTTCCCATTTAGGTCACCACTGAGCACTGAGTAGAGTTCCCTGTGCTATACAGTAGGTTCTTATTAATTATCTATTTTATATAATATTTATCAATCCTAGTCTCTCAATACAGCCCACTCCGAATTCCCCCTTTGTTGTCTATAAGTTTCTTTTCTGCACTGTGGAATACATTCAGGTCAGTTCAGTCGCTCAGTCATGTCTGACTCATTGCGACCCCATGGACTGCAACACGCCAGGCCTCACTGTCCATCACCAACTCCCGGAGTTATTTCCAACTCATGTCCATTGAGTCAGTGGCCATCTAATTATCCTCTGTTGTCCCCTTTTTCTCCCACCTTCAAACTTTTGCAGCATCAGGGTCTTTTCAAATGAATCATTTCTTCGCAACAGGTGGCCAAAGAATTGGAGTTTCAGCTCCAGCATCAGCCCCTCCAATGAACACCCAGGACTGATCTCCTTTACAATGGACTGGTTGGATCTCTTTGCAGTCCAAGGGACTCTCAAGAGTTTCTCCAGCACTACAATTCAAAAGCATCAATTCTTTGGTTCCCAGATTTCTTTATAGTCCAACTCTCACATCCATACATGACTACTGGAAAAACCATAGCTTTTATTAGATGAACCTTTGTTGGCAAAGTAATGTCTCTGCTTTTCAATATGCTATCTAGGTTGGTCATAGATTTTCTTCCAAGGAGCAAGTGCCTTTTAATTTCATGGCTGCAGTAACTATCTGAAGTGTTTTTGAAACCCCAAAAATAAAGTCTGTCACTGTTTCTACTGTTTCCCCATCTATTTGCCATGAAGCGATGGGACCAGATGCCATGATATTAGTTTTCTGAATGTTGAGTTTTAAGCCAAATTTTCACTCTCCTCTTTCACTTTTATTAAGAGTTTCTTTAGTTCTTTGCTTTCTGCCATAAGGGCAGTGTCATCTGCATATCTGAAGTTATTCATATTTGTCCTGGCAATCTTGATTCCAGTTTGTGCTTCATCCAGCCCGGCATTTCATATAATGTACTCTGCATATAAGTTAAATAAGCAGGGTGACAATATACAGCCTTGATGTACTCCTTTTCATATTTGGAACCAGTCTGTTGTTCCATGTCCAATTCTAATTGTTGCTTCCTAACCTACATACAGATTTCTCAGGAGGCAGAGTACGTGGTCTGGTATTATCTCTTTCAGAATTTTCCACAACTTGTTGTGATCCACACACACCATCCCCAAGAAAAAGAAATGCAAAAAAGCAAACTGGCTGTCTGAGGAGGGCTTACAAATAGCTGTGAAAAAAAAAAACAGAAGTGAAAAGCAAAGGAGAAAAGGAAAGATATACCCATTCGAATGCAGAGTTCCAAAGAATAGCAAGGAGAGATAAGAAAGCCTTCCTCAGAGATCAATGCAAAGAAATAGAGGAAAACAATAGAATGGGAAAGTCTAGAGATCTCTTCAAGAAAATTAGAGATACCAAGGGAATATTTCATGCAAAGATGGGCTCAATAAAGGACTGAATGGTATGGACCTGACAGAAGCAGAAGATATTAAGAAAAGGTGGCAAGATTACACAGAAGAACTGTACAAAAAAGAGCTTCACGACCCAGATAATTATGATGGTGTGATCACTTACCTAGAGCCAGACATCCTGGAATGTGAAGTCAAGTGGGCCTTAGAAAGCATCACTATGAACACAGCTAGTAGAGGTGATAGAATTCCAGGTGAGTTATTTCAAATCCTAAAAGATGATGCTGTGAAAATGCTGTACTCAATGTATCAGCACATTTGGAAAACTGAGCAGTGGCCACAGGACTGGAAAAGGTCAGTTTTCATTCCAATCTCTAAGAAAGGCAATGCCAAAGAACGCTCAAACTACCACACAATTGCACTCATCTCACACGCTAGTCAAGTAATTCTCAAAATTCTCCAAGCCAAACTTCAGCAATACGTGAACCTTGAACTTCCAGATGTTCAAGCTGGATTTAGAAAAGGCAGAGGAACCAGAGATCAAATGGCCAACATCCATTGGATCATCGTAAAGCAAAGGAGTTCCAGAAAAACATCTATTATTGCTTTATTGACTATCCCAAAGCCTTTGACTGTGTGGATCACAATAAACTGTGGAAAATTCTGAAAGAGATGGGAATACCAGACCACTTGACCTGCCTCTTGAGAAATCTATATGCAGGTCAGGAAGCAACAGTTAGAACTGGACATGGAACAACAGACTGGTTCCAAATAGGAAAAAGAGTATCTCAAGGCTGTATATTGTCAACCCTGCTTATTTAACTTCTACGCAGAGTACATCCTGAGAAACCCTGGACTGGAGGAAGCACAAGCTGGAATCAAGATTGCCAGGAGAAATATCAATAACCTCAGATATGCAGATGACACCAACCTTATGGCAGAAAGTGTAGAAGAACTAAAGAGTCTCTGATGAAAGTGAGAGTGAAAAAGTTGGCTTAAACCTCAACATTCAGAAAACTAAAATCATACATTCCAGTCCCATCATTTCATGGCAAATAGATGGGGAAACAGTGGAAACAGTGGCTGACTTTATTTTCCTGGGCTCCAAAATCACTGCAGATGGTAACTGCAGCCATGAAATTAAAAGACGCTTACTCCTTGGAAGGAAAGTTATGACCAACCTAGACAGCATATTGAAAAGCAGAGACATTACTTTGCCAACAAAGGTCCGTATAGTAAAGGCTATGGTTTTTCCAGTGGTCATGTATAGATGTGAGAGTTGGACTATAAGGAAAGCTGAGCACCGAAAACTTGATACTTTTGAACTGTGGTGTTGGAGAAGACTCTTGATAGTCCCTTAGACTACAAGGAGATCCAACCAGTCCATCCTCTGGGAGATCAGTCCAGGGTGTTCATTGGAAGGACTGATGTTGAAGCAGAAACTCCAATACTTTGGCCACCTGATGTGAAAGCTGACTCATTTGAAAAGACCTTGATGCTGGGAAAGACTGAAGGCAGGAGGAGAAAGAGATGACAGAGGATGAGATGGTTGAATGGCATCACTGACTCGATGGACATGGGTTTGGGTGGACTCCGGGAGTTGGTGATGGACAGGGAGGCATGGTGTGCTGCGTTTCATGGGGTTCAAAGAGTTGGGTAGGACTGAGAGATTGCACTGAACTGAACTGATGGCAATGTAAATGGGATTCCCACCGCCCCAATACTGCTGATTTACTTACATTATCTTTTTATTTCCACATGTAAAGGGTCTGTTACTGCAATGAGAGAAGTCCTAAATTCCATGAGTTAATTTGGAATTAAGCTACTACTCACATGAGAAACGTTATGAGGCATGCTGTGGGGTGAGCAGCAACCAGAAATCTTTTATTTTTTTATTCACTCATCTATTCTTGTATTAATTCATTCAGCAAGTAGTTTTTAAGTGGCAGCTACATTCCAAATACTATTCTAGATTTTGGAGACACAGTATTAAATTAAACACCTAAAATATTGTTATTATTATTTTTTGAAACTTAGATTTTATCAGCTTGATACAGTGAATAAAAGATATCTATCCGACAGGGTAAGTGCATTACTGAAAACCAGTGTGCTAAGTAGAATGTGACAGTGGTGCTTTTAATTGGAATGTTAGGGAAGGGCTTACTGTTATATCAAAAGCTTTGCTACAGATTTCAAAAGTAGTGCACTTCTCTGTAACAACTTATCCTTCAAAAATATTGTAATTCCAACATCAATATTTTATAGCTCTTATTACATTTTATTTAAAATGTTATAATCCTCTCAGGTAATTCAAAGTATTCTAGTTAACAATAAGGTATTGGATTACAGAGCACACTTGGAAGAACTATCATATATAATTACAACACCAAAATGAGCGATACCGTTACTTCAGAACTATAAGTTGAAAAATGGAGAAATAAAGCAATCAATTGATTCAACACTACAAAATATTCTGATTTAGTCTCCTTTTTAAAAACGTACTTAATTATGCAGCAATCTTATTTCACTGATTATACTATTTCAACAAAAATATGAAAGAGACTATGCATATAGACAGATCCAGACAAATACTTGTTTCAGTAAGCATTGTACTTGATCTGAAAATGCTAATTTTGTGAATTCATTATTTTTGGTGGGCTAGTATTAAATACAACATCATGCGTGTGTGCTATGTGCTAAGTTGCTTCAGTCATGTCTGACTCTTTGTGACCTCGTGGACTGTAGTCAGCTTGGCTTATTGTCCATGGGATTCTCCAGGCAAGAATACCAGTGGGTTGCCATTTCCTTCCCCAGGGCATCTTCCTGACCCCAGTATCTAATCTGCATCTCCTGTGTCTCCTGCATTGCAAGCAGATTCTTTACCACTGAGCCACCAGGGAAGTCCATAACTCCTGAATATTTCACTTTATTTATGTAGTTACTTAAACTATTTGAATATTTTCTCTACTTAGTTATGAGATGAGAAAAGGGAGTGAACCAATATCACCTTGTTTATGTGTCCAAATCATAACATATAAAAATATTTCAAGAGAACCTCCTGGTGGAATATTATACCTTTATTTGCAAAATTTTAAAAAGTGAAGAACTTAAGGAAATTGGTTAAAACCTACCATGGTGTAATTATATTAATAGCATTTGAAACAAAGTTATAATATGAACAATAAGCACATTAACTTTAAAATCTGCAAATATCTCCACATTTTAATAGATTCTATAAGATGGCAATTTAATAAAAACAATTTTTTGTTTTTATATCAATGATCTCATAATTTATCCAATAATTTTAGTGTCATATTTTTATGTGTAGTCAAATTATTCTATATTTTCCTAATGCTAACATTTCCTTTTGTGTAGAAAAGACACTCTAGAATGTTATAATCCTCAAAAGAAATGTAGGACATAATTTGCTCACAGTGGAACAGAAATTAATTCAAGATAGATTCTAAAATTTCTCACTCTAGAATGGTTCTGTGTTATATAACAATCAAGTTTGATTCCTTGAGAATACAACATTTTGAAGGCACCTTGACAAAACTGGGTGTGGGTGATGAGCTGAGAATCAGTTTAAAAACTCAACACATGATAAAACTCCATGAAGACACTGAATATAAATTCCCCTTGACTACTAACACTGTGACTGCTGATGGATTAACTCAGTGTATGTTTTGGACATTGAATTTCTTTTCTGTTTTGATAATATTTAACAGTGCAAGGCAAGGCTGTGGTCCGTGCGATTAGATTGACTAGCTTTCTGTGATTTTGGTTTGTGCGTCTGCCCTCTGATGCCTCTCGCAACACCTACCGTCTTACTTGGGTTTCTCTTACCTTGGACGTGGGGTACCTCTTCACGGCTACTCCAGCAAAGCACAGCAGTTGCTCCTTACCTTGAACGAGGGGTATCTCCTCACAGCTGCCCCTCCTGACCTTGAACATGAAGTAGCTCCTCTCTGCCCTCCTGCACCCGCACATCCACCACTCCTTTGACCTGGGGGTTGCTCCTCTCCGGTGCCACCCCTGACCTCAGGCGTGGGGTAGCTCCTCCCGGCTGCCCCTGATCCCGGGCGAGGGATACCTCCTCTCGGCCACACTTCTGCGCCATCAGTCGCAGCCAGCGTGCTTCTGCCGCGCTGCAAATTTGGAAAACTCAGCAGTGGCTACAGGACTGGAAAAGGTCAGTTTTCATTCCAATCCCTAAAAAGGCAATGCCAAAGAATGCTCAAACTACCGCACAATTGCACTCATCTCACACGCTAGTCAAGTAATGCTCAAAATTCTCCAAGCCAAGCTTCAGCAGTACATGAACCGTGAACTTCCAGATGTTCAAGCTGGTTTTAAAAAAGAAAGAGGAACCAGAGATCAAATTGCCAACATCCGCTGGATCATGGAAAAAGCAAGAGAGTTTCAGAAAAACATCTATTATTACTTTATTGACTATGCCAAAGCCTTTGACTGTGTGGATCACAGTAAACCGTGGAAAATTCTGAGATGGGAATACCAAACCACCTGACCTGCCTCTTGAGAAACCTGTATGCAGGTCAGAAAGCAAGAGTTAGAACTGGACATGGAACAACAGACTGGTTCCAAATAGGAAAAGGAGTATGTCAAGGCTGTATATTGTCACCCTGCTTATTTAACTTCTATGCAGAGTACATCATGAGAAACGTTGGGCTGGAAGAAACACAAGCTGGAATCAAGATTGCTGGGAGAAATATCAATAACCTCAGATATGCAGATGACACCACCCTTATGGCAGAATGTGAAGAGGAACTGAAAAGCCTCTTGATGAAAGTGAAAGGGGAGAGTGAAAAAGTTAGCTTAAAGCTCAACATTCAGAAAACGAAGATCATGGCACCTGGTCCCATCACTTCGTGGGAAATAGATGGGGAAACAGTGGAAACAGTGTCAGACTTTATTTTTCTGGGCTCCAAAATCACTGCAGATGGTGACTACAGCCATGAAATTAAAAGACACTTACTCCTTGGAAGGAAAGTTATGACCAACCTAGATAACATATTAAAAATCAGAGACATTACTTTGCCAACAACGGTTTGTCTAGTCAAGGCTATGGTTTTTCCAGTGGTCATGTATGGATGTGAGAGTTGAACTGTGAAGAAAGCTGAGCACCGAAGAATTGATGCTTTTGAACTGTGGTGTTGGAGAAGACTCTTGAGAGTCCCTTGGACTGCAAGGAGATCCAACCAGTCCATTCTAAAGGTGATCAGTCCTGGGTGTTCTTTGGAAGGAATGATGCTAAAGCTGAAACTCCAGTTTTGGCCACCTCATGCAAAGAGTTGACTCAATGGAAAAGACTGATGCTGGGAGGGATTGGGACCAGGAGGAGAAGGTGTCGACAGAGGATGAGATGGCTGGATGGCATCACTGACTCAATGGACGTGAGTCTGAGTGAACTCTGGGAGTTGGTGATGGACAGGGAGGCCTGGCATGCTGTGATTCATGGGGTCGCAAAGAGTCGGACACAACTGAGCGACTGAACTGAACTGAACTTAACTGAGAGGTGAGATTTACGAAAACATTTTGTCATGATTTAGAGAATAAAAGAAGAAGAATGCTACCTAACTGGTAAACTTTGATTTTTGGAAGAACAATTCTCACTATATTTGAGATTATCTCATCATCAAGCTTATTTTATATTTGAACTAAAGTGCCAGAGTCTAGAGGTTCTCAACTTGGGTGATTTTGCAAACAATGGAGTACTTTTGTTTGTAATAACTGCGGAGTAAATGTTGGCACCTAGTGGGTAGAGTATGGAACGCTGCTAAATATCCTGCAATTCACAGAGGAGTCCCCACAACACAGAATTTCCCAGCCGCAAATGCCAGTAGAGCTAAGGTAAAGAAAGTGGATTAAGATTGATTGATTAACGGCTTGCATCTTAGTTCCAAAAGTAAAACCAGGATCAGATAGCTTTTTTCTAAATCAATAGGACCTTATATAGAGTACACAATCTGAGGTATGCCTAAAACAAAATCCATGTTTAATATTGGGTCTTGTCCTTGGAAAACCCATAAAGGGTGATAAAAAAATAAAAAGGGAAAATATTACAATTTTTACTTTTCTTGTCAGATTGGATAATAAGCTGACATCAGAGAAGAGGAATAGAGTTTTCTAGAAGTCTCTGTCTAGAAACTCTCATTTTCTGTCAAGTCTCTGTAATTTTCTTATCTAGGGAGAACACCACTTCCATTTCAGCAGTAATAAAAACAGCTACTAGAAAACAATTTATTTTTTATTGATGCCAGTTGCCTTGGGAAGAGAGTTTTTTTTTTTTTTTTCTATTTATGGGCCCACTGTGTGCTGCTTTCCTGGGGCAGGATGGTACAGTCTGAGCTCAGAGCCACTGCACGTTCAAATCACAGTTCAGTCGCTATCTAGATACGTGAACTTATGGCAGGTGCCGTAAGAACTCGGTGCCTCAATTTCCTCATCTATAAAATGAGGCTAATGTTTTACCATTTTCTTGCTGCTGCTAAGTCGCTTCAGTCGTGTATGACTCTGTGCAACCCCAGAGACAGCAGCCCACCAGGCTCCCCCGTCCCTGGGATTTTCCAGGCAAGAACACTGGAGTGGGTTGCCATTTCCTTCTCCAACGCATGAAAGTGAAAAGTGAAAGTGAAGTCGCTCAGTCGTGTCCGACTCTTCGCGACCCCATGGACTGCAGCCTACCAGGCTCCTCCGTCCATGGGATTTTCCAGGCAAGAGTACTGGAGTGGGGTGCCATTGCCTTCTCTGACCATTTTCTTAGGCTTTGTGAAATCAAATGCACTGAAACATAGACAGTATATAGAATAGTGCCTTGCACATAGAAAGCATTCAATAAAATTTACCTATTACTGTTTTATCAATATTATTATTATCATCATCTATACTAGAAAGAAATTTCAGGAAGAGGCTGGTACCCAGGTCATTCTTTCACAATACAGAGCTAAAATAAATTACCTTCTTAAACTTTGGCCATGGCATTAACTGCTGAATACTACTCTGTTACAATTAAACTGCCAATCAACTTGCTACTTAAGGCATCTAAGCTTCAGTTAATTCAAGAGAGAATAAGGTGACTAAACAATGCACTCTTGATACAGATCATATTTGTTTGGAATCCTAAACCTGAGTTGAGGAATGTCCAATACAGCTATGTGAGTTACATTGTGCCTGTTAAGATTTCTCAGTTAAGAATCAGCTTTTATACATTTTTGTTTACCCTTGAAGAAAGTATTGTTATCTCATTTTGTAGAGTCACTGAAGCTGACTGAAAGAATCTGTGTTCAGAATCAAAGACCTACCAGTATATGTTTTCTTGATTCCAAATCAAGGGCTCTTCCATTATCACACAATGGAAGCATTTTGCCACAACTCTACGAAGAACAATAATAAGCAGATTTTTGTTACCACTGAACTACAGATTTAAAACTAAGGTTATGCATAAAATAAATCTGGGTAGTTTTGACCAAAAATTAACTCAAAAAACTTCAGTTACAAGAAACTTAACTGTTTTAAAATATGTTAAAATTTTATATTTTAAGCATCCATAAAATACTTTGTCTCTACCAGAGATTTCATTATCTAAAAATCTTTATTGTTGATAATTGAATCTTAATTTTACTCATGGTGGTAATGTACCCAAATTTAAAAATGAATTATTTTCAATTTCCTTAGCAACTTTGGTTGCTCATGAGCTGTAAGTGGAAATTGTTACATGGAAGTTGAACAAATCTCTCTGAAGAGAGCTGACCCAACAGAGAAGAAAATACTTTGATGCTTGCTCTGTTTCTGTCCCTCTTCCTCTTCTTATCTGGAAGGCATATATGCTGGCTGGAGTAGCAGCAGTTATATAGGACGACTAGGAAACCTCCAGTACTCTTGCCTGGAAAACCCCATGGACGGAGGAGCCTGGTGGGCTGCAGTCCATGGGGTCGCTAGGCGTCGGACACGACTGAGCGACTTTACTTTCACTTTTCACTTTCCTGCATTGGAGAAGGAAATGGCAACCCACTCCAGTGTTCTTGCCTGGAGAATCCCAGGGACGGGGGAGCTTGGTGGGCTGCCGTCTATGGGGTCACACAGAGTCGGACACGACTGATGCGACTTAGCAGTAGCAGCAGAACTGCAGCCTACCAACTCCTCAGTCCATGGGATTTTCCAGGCAAGAGTACTGGAGTGGGGTGCCATTGCCTTCTCCACAGTAGCAGCAGGAAACCTTAAGTATGGAAAGAAAACACTAAGGATCGTGGTCCAAAAAGAAAGGGAGACGTGAATTCAAGATTTGCATAGAACAGTTGTACCAGTTCTCAACAATTTCTCTTCAAACTTCTTTTACACTACTGTTGCCAACTGGTGTGTGCCAATCAGTCATGTCCAAGCCTTTGTGACCCCATCGAACTATCGTCCACCAGGCTGCACTGTCCATGGAATTTTCAAGGCTAGAATATTGGAGCTGGTTGCAATTACCTAACACAGGGGATCTTCCTGATTCGGAGATGGAACCTGCGTCTCTTGTGTCTGCTGCATTGGCAGGTGGATTTTTTTAATAGTGTACCACATGGAAAGCTCCCTGGTGTGATTATATAATTTAATTTTTAAAACAAATTTTGTAAATTATATTATTATCTCCAAATTAAGGAAGAGAAGAGTATGACTTAGTAGAATGACTTGACACTCCAACAGTAAAGGTCAGAGCTGTATTTTAATCCTATTTATTCTCACATCAAACCTATTTTCTTGAAGGTGAAGTGACTTTAATTCAGGGCTTTATAATGAAAGAGATTTGAGATGAATAAATGTTAACAAGGCCAGCCAAAAGGGCAAGTTTTTCTATTATTTTTTTTTAAACTGTGTACACTTTCAAGGTGGCACAGTGGTAAAGAGTTCACCTGCCAGTGCAGGAGATGCAAAAAGCTTGGGTTCGATCCCTGAGTCAGAAAGATCCCCTGGAGGAGGAAATGACAACCAGCTCCAACATTCTTGCTTGAGAAATCCCATGAATAAAAGAGCCTTGTAGGCTACAGTACATGGAGTTGCAGAGAGTCACACAAGACTAAGCAATGGAGCACACACACTTAAAACATGCCTGCTGGAAATGTCTGTTTAATAGATTTGATATCCATGTTTATTGTAGTTTAAAACTGTAGACGTTCATAAACTCAACTTTTTCTTGAATAATGAGAACTCTATAGACTCTGTGAAATAAAATGCAGTGTCAGCTAAATTGCTCCCACTGTATTCTTATGCAGAATGTGCTACATTAGTAATGATAAGGCTTACTGGGAGTGTATATATATACATCCAAGACTCAGATTTTGTAGTTATTTAACCAGGTTGATACAAATGACTATAGGGAACGATATATTTGTAATAGAGTCTGTCTCTAGGGAAGATGGCAACTCCAATAACCAGACATATGATTTTGCAAAAACAAAAATATTCCCTGGCTTAAAAGGAAATTGATTTGCTTGTATGAATACACCTTGTTTTGTAGGACAGGGAGACGACAATTTGTAGCATACACAAAACATCTTTTTCTTTGGAACTGATCCTGTTAAGGTAGAGACAGAACTTTCAGTGAACATCACCTTCATCTTTTAGAGAAGAGCTCTGGGAAGGCTAAACTTGATTATATTTGTAAACCCAAGGCAGGGATAGATGGCTAGCCTGGGTCTGGGCCTTCACTTCAAGTATTCTTCCTAAGTGAATATTAATAGGGGGAATTGGGAAATCACTATATTAAATAGATGACTGTAATTAATTTGGCTTAAAGATCTCTAGAAAATAAAAGTTGCTCCATCGTATTGACTCTTTGCGACCCCATGGACTATCAGATCAGATCAGTCGCTCAGTCATGTCCGACTCTTTGCGACCCCATGAGTTGCAGCACGCCAGGCCTCCCTGTCCAACACCAACTCCCGGAGTTCACTCAACTCACATCCAACGAGTCAGTGATGCCATCCAGCCATCTCATCCTCTGTCGTCCCCTTCTCCTCCTGCCCCCAATCCCTCCCAGCATCAGAGTCTTTTCCAATGAGTCAACTCTTCGCATGAGATGGCCAAAGTACTGGAGTTTCAGCTTTAGCATCATTCCTTCCAAAGAAATCCCAGGGCTGATCTAATTCAGAATGGACCCGTTGGATCTCCTTGCAGTCCAAGGGACTCTCAAGAGTCTTCTCCAACACCACAGTTCAAAAGCATCAATTCTTCGGCCCTCAGCCTTCTTCACAGTCCAACTCTCACATCCATACATGACCACAGGAAAAACCATAGCCTTGACTAGACGAACCTTTGTTGGCAAAGTAATGTCTCTGCTTTTGAATATGCTATCTAGGTTGGTCATAACTTTCCTTCCAAGGAGTAAACGTCTGACTATAGAGTCCATGGAATTCTCCAGGCCAGAATACTGGAGTGGGTAGCCTATCCCTTCTCCAGGGGATCCTCCCAACCCAGGAATCAAATTAGGGTCTCCTGCATTGCAGGTGGATTCTTTACCATCTGAGCTACCAGGGAATCCCAAAGACCTCTAGAGTTAACAAAAATGATTACAAGTGTGATAATATTGAAAACAGAGCTCATTTTCCCATTAGTTTTAATTCCCAGGGGCTTCCCTTGTGGGCTTATAATTTTCTGTTTATCTTCATATGGTGGAAATGTGGAGGCAGGTAACTTGTATTTCACATTATAGCTGTCTGGAACAAAAAACATCTCATTTGTACCTGATTTTAAGTCTTAAGAGACTGAACCTTGAATTTGTCACCAGGACTGAAAGAGAATTTGGGGTGTACAATATATTTGATTACTGTTTAATGATTTCTCTTTTATTATCCTTTATAATTATATAAGGAAAATACTTTTTTCCAATGAAGTTAGACCTGGCATATAACTCTGGCCAATAGGATGTCACTGTTGAAATATGTTTGCAGAGTTGGGTATTAACTTTGGCTATTACCAAAAAAGAATATGTCCTAGAAGCCCATTGGCTTTGAAAGACTGAAAAACATATAGAGCAACCTGAAACTTTTCCTACTACTAGGAATAGAGCTAACTGAGTGCAACCTAGGTATCCAAATATTACCTGAGTAACTGAGGTAAGAGCAAAAAAAAAAAAAAGGTAATTGGTCCCTGTCACTGAGTTGTTACTCAGCACTATATCAAACAGAACTGCTTGATAGAATTACTGCGTATAATAATATAGTATGAGGGCCTAAATTATAACATTCTCCAGCTTGCCACACTGGTGCAGTGTGTGGATGACATCGTATTTATTAGACCTAATGAACTGAGATGTATGTTTATCAGAGAATGGGAAATAATTATTCAGATATTCAGGAAACCAACTACATTGATTCATTTGTTAAGGATCCAAAGATCTGCAACATTCCAAGATATTCATTCTAAAGTGAAGGACAAATTATTACACTTGGCAACCTCTACCACTAAGAAAAAGGCAGATATTTTTACCAAAGAAGACAAGGAAAATAATAAAATTTTACAGTTACTACAGTGGATGACTAGAGAATAATTCTACTAGAAAAATTTGGGAAGAGGTACATAACACATACTTCAGAAATATCCTATCTGAGATACAAGAGAGCTGGGGTAATTATACACCAATTATAAAGGTTCATTGGTTGAGACATGTTCCTGCAGAAATGTTAGCATGTTGCACTTGTTACATGTACTCTTAGGGGGACAGCATGGCTTTCCCTAATAAACGGAGAAACTCAGGCATAGAGATGTGAGTGAGTACCAACAAAGACGCGACGCATGTGGGCGCTACACGGACAGTCATATTTCCATACTGAGTATCCATTAAAGCCCATTTCATAGCCACCCTGGGAACTGATTTACTTAGCTTGATTCAGAGGATGATTCCAAAATAAATATTAAATAGTATTTCCCTTCACTTTGGTACTATGAAAAGCATAAGACTTTTTATTGTTTACATTCAGCTCTTAGAGAATAATCTATATGGATATAGCCACATTGGTTGTATATAGAGAAAAATGCTGTGTGTAACATCTTCATATGATGCTCAAAGCTCTGTTTATATAAATTATATGATTAGTTTTATTGTTTATATTAATTAGATGTGTCTTTGAAATATGGTTAATTCAGTTTATCTATATTAGCACAGAAACTTTATGAAACTAAAGACAAAAGTAAAAACCAATATGGCACAAAAGATACAACCTTGAAAAAATAGTTGATAAAAGTCACCCCTTGAAGAATGTATACTTTCTTTAGATCAAACAGACGCACAGCAACAAATGGAAGGTGTGAGTATATTTTGCACTCTGCCTATATTGGACTCTAAAGCACCATTTCACACAATGGCTTCCTGAGTTACGTCTCTGGAAACTCACAACCAGACATTGTACTACTTACATTTCACATCTTTCCCAGGGCATGTTATGGAAAGACATTTGAGTCAAATGATCCTTAGAATTCATAGTCCATTTAACTTTCACTGGTCAGTGTGTATCACTGACTTCAGTAAAAATAGTAACTGGATTAATTAATATTGCTTAACCATGTTGAAAATATCCTACTGTGCCATGTGTTTATCACAATAACAAATACTTTTTTTTTTCTTTAAGTGTAAAGGTAAAAGAAATGAACTGAGATGGAGGGGGAAATCAAATAAAACAAAGGAACAGAAAGATATGATAGGTACTTTATTGGTGGTCTAAAAACAATGGAATTGAAATTTTCTATTTAACTACATGAAGTAAGAGTATTAGGAAGGATTTTCCATTTATTCCTACTGGTACAGGAGCCCTGACCAGTAGCTATGCCATCCATAATGTCAGCTGGCTAATATGATTTCTAGAGAGAAATCATTTTACTTAGAAAATATTGTAGGTTTTATTGGTTAGGGCACCCACACCAATTTTATAGAAGTAAAAATTTTTATACATAAAAACTAATTCTTAGGAATAGTTTTCCACAAAATGTTCTATCTGTAGCTTCTACCTTACATGGCACATTTATTATTCTTTCCAGGTTTTTTCTAATGTCCAAAGTTATAACATTACATATCCCATTGCACAGCACTAGTAAATGTTTAGAAAGGGGAATTAACAATAAACTTACAATATTTTTCATCAGTGACCTCATCTAAAGATATTTTTCCTCTTTGAATGTTTACTTGACATTATAAATAACACATACCAAAGAGGAATTGAAAATCTTCCAGCTGGATTAGAAAAATTCTCATCTATATAAACTAGAAATTTAACTCACATCTAATATTTAACCTCTTACTTGTAGCAATACTTGTTAAAGTTAAGATGGATAAATTAATGAGATAATTGAATAGAGCATATAATAATGAATGATAAAGACGTCTGATTATTTTAGTGGATTAATAATCATACCATTAAATATTCAAACCATTTTAAAAAGATATATAATTTATTGAGTTGTCATTCAAAATGAGGTGCTTACAACAAACCAGTTGGACGACACATTTTAAAAACACCTTCACAATGAATGTTATGAATGTTTGTGAAGGACACACTTGACGGCATTCAAGACAGGTGATCCAATTAATTTTCATACAGTGTAGAAACTACCTGCTTGGTAAGATCTCCCTCTCTCTCTGTCTCTCTCTCTGTCACTCCCCCATCCCTGTCTCTATCACCAGCCACTCTCCTTTTTCTAATGGGGATAAATTTGGAAACAGCCATATCATGGTCAACTTGAATATATTGTTTGGGGGAATATTAAACAGCATGATTTTACAGATTTTAGGAACATATATTTTCTGGATGAAGCATACTTAAGTTTCAGAAAGAGTTTCAAGATTGTTAGCTGATCTGTAAAGAGGAAGGTTATTTTAGGACATAAGATATATTTTTACTTGATGATGCTCTGTGTTTGAATTGAAGCCCTCATATACAGAAGTGCTGTGCGTAGTCACTCAGTCATGCCAAACTCTTTGTGACCCCATGGTCTGTAGCCCACCAAGCTCCTCCGTCCATGGGGATTCTCCAGGCAGGAATACCGGACTGGGTTGCCACACTCTTCTCTAGGGGATCTTCCCAACCCAGGGATCAAGCCCAGGTTTCCTGCATTGCAGGCAGATTCTTACCATCTGAGCCACCAGAGAAGACCAAGAATACCGGAGTGCATAGCTTATCCCTTCTCTGGGGTAATTTCCCAACCCAGGATTTGAACCAGAGTCTTCTGCATTGCAGGTGGATTCTTTACCAGCTGAGCTACCAGGGAAGCCCACATACAGTTAGCATGCATATTAACTTCTGAGGGGACAGTTATCTCAACTTTTGTTTCTACTTATTATTTAGATAAGGCAGCAGAAAAGGTCCAAACATCCTTACTTAATCCACACAGAGCCTATGATAATCTTTGCACACAATAAGACATCCATGATTCTTACACAGAAACAGAAAATTAAATGAATTGGCAGATATAGATCTAGGCATATACTAATGCAGACATTTATCATATTCAGCATCCATAAAAGACAAAAAATGATGAATTAGATTTCATTAAAGTTCAAAATTTTTCACTTCAAAAGATAACATTAATAAAAAATATATAATCAGAGAAAATACATATCAGATAAAGGATTTTTGTTTAGAATTTATTAAAAAAAAAAAACCTCTTAAAACTCAAGAATAAGAAACAAAGGATTCAATCAAAAATGGGCAAAGGATATGAAAACACATTTAACCAAAGAAGAGATACAAATGCCTAATAAGCATGAAAAAAGATGTTCAAAATTATTAGACATTAAAGAAATACAAATTAAGTACAAAACAAGATGCCATTTCATACTCTCTATAATTGCTGTTATGAATAAGAGAAATGATAACAAATGTCAGCAAGTTTGGGGAGAAGGAACTCTCGTATATTACTCAGCTATTTTGAAAGACCATTTGGTATTTTCATATCAAGAAATGAAACACTATTCAGCAACAAAAATGACCTAACTACTGACACTTGCTTGTTTTATGGATGAAAATAAAAAATATTGTGTTAGTTTCCTACTGATGCATTAACCAATTACTGCAAATTTGGAGTATTCTTAAACAATAGAACGTGATCTTATAAATGCTGTAGGTTAGAAGTTTGACATGGGTCTTATGGGCTAAAATCAAGACATCAACAAGATGCCAACAGAGGCTCTTGTGGAATATATATCTCGGTTGCCTGCATTCCTTGATTCACAGCCCCTCTCTCCATCTTTAGTCATCCACTTTGCACCTATTAGACCATTCTTAAGTAGCTACACCTTTTTCTCTGATCAGACAGGCAAGATTTTTCCACTTTTAAAGGTCCAAATGGGGTCAAGAATAATTCAGGGTAATCTCATCTCAAGGTCTACACCCCTGACCCCACTTGCATAGTCTTTTGAAATATAAGGTAAAATTCACATGGGATGAGGGTGTGGACATCTGTGGGGACATTTGTGCCTAATAAAAGTTCTACTAATTGAAAGAAGCCAGACACAAGAGACCATGTATTTTATGATTCCATTTATTCAAAATATCTAGAAAAGACAAATGTAGAAAGAAAGTAGATTAGTGTTTGCTTAGTGCTAGAGATGAGAATGAAACTTTACTGTAAATGATTATAGGAGATCTTATTGGTGGAAAGAAAATGTTCTAAAACTTATTTATTGTGATGATTGTACCACTCAGTAAAGCCACTAAAAATAATTGAATTTTACATTTGAAATGGGTATATGGTACATAAAATATATCTCAATAAATTAAAAAAAAAGAACAGGACTTTCATAGGGCTGAATAGGTGTTTAAGTGGAATTGGACCAAAATCACATTTTATAAATCTATGTCTTTCATTAAAGAGATATAAACTTCACATTGGTGGCACTAGTGGTAAAGAACCCACCTGCTAATGCAGGAGACATAGAGATGCAGGTTCAATCCTTGGGTCGGGAAGATCCCCTGTAGTAGTAAATGACAACCTGATCCAGTATCTTGCATGGAAAATTCCATGGATGGAGGAGCTTGGTGGGCTCTTCTGAGGCCACAAAGAGTTGGACAGGACTGAGCGACTGAGCACAGAAACTTCACATTGATGGTTAAAAATCTGCCAATTGTTTTCTATAGTCAGAAGATTTCCAGCTCTTTCGTTTGCCTGTTTGTTTTTTCTAATAAAGTGCCACAATTCCAACAAATTGATATTTTGTAGAAAATTGGGACATGTTTGATAAATTGAAAACTAAAATGGTGTAGTGACATTTATACTAATATTTTCTGGAAGGTATATTGGCAGATGTTATATTATTCAATTGTTTGTTTTTTAGTTTTCCTAGACATTCATTCTTTCAGGTTTCCATTGTGGCTCAGATGGTAAAGAGTCTGCCTGCAATGCAGGAGACCTGAGTTTGATCCCTGGGTCAGGAAGATCCTGAGGAGGGCGTGGCAATCCACTCCAGTATGGATGCCTGGAGAATCCCATGGACAGAGAAGCCGGGTGGGTTACAGTCCATGAGGTCCCACATGGACTGTAACCGAGCCGGACACAATTAAGTGGCTAATACACACAGGCATTTTTTCATCTAAATAGAGGCTTCATTAACATTAGTATGAAGTTTATTTTTGTGTACAGTTTTTAAGTAGAAATTTCATAGAACTTTGCCCTATAAAATTGATATAATGTTATATTTTTAAAAATTTTCAGACATGTTTGTAATTTAGGTTTCAGAACTGAATCTGATGAGGTGACAATTATTTCGGAGCTTCTTACATCAATATAAAGAAAACTCTCCAGAAAACATTAAAAATAAGTCGCTGTTTTAGAAATAGAATAAATAAGTAACATCACTGTTAAGAACAAACACATATATGTATATATTCCTACATGTAGTTTCAGATCGCAGCGATTCTTAGCAACAATGTATACTTTAAAATTCTGACATTTGATTTTAAGATATGAAGAAACATTGAAAAAACTATCAGATATTATTTATATTTTCCAGTCATGATTTATTTTTTTAATCTCTCTTCTCTTTGGGTAATACTGTGAATTATATAGCAATATCATTTTACAAAATATTGCCAAGAGCATGAATTACTTTTAAAATAAAATCCAGAAATAAGATGTGTAGAATTAGTATAAAAAATGCCAAGAAAAGAATGTTGAGAAATTTTAATTCTTGTAGATAAGAGTAAGAGGAGGAAGAGTAGTGATCAGGAAAAAAAAAAAAAGAAACACATGTTCTGAGAGAAATAAATAAATTTAGAATAAATAAATAGATTTAGAAATAAATACATAAAAATTGTATCCAGTAGTAAAAAAATATGTAGAAATTGATAGTGTTTGTTTAGTTTTCTTTTTAGTGTTCAATATTCAATTTTTTTTTTTTTAAGGTAGATTTTATTTATTTATTTATTTTTTAAAAAATTTATTTCTAATACATGTGTTCCCCATCCTGAACCCTTCTCCCTCCTCCCTCCCCATACCATCCCTCTGGGTCGTCCCAGTGCACCAGCCCCAAGCACCCAGTATCGTGCATTGAACCTGGACTGGCATCTCGTTTCATACATGATATTTTACATGTTTCAATGCCATTCTCCCAAATCTTCCCACCCTCTCCCTCTCCCACAGAGTCCATATAAGACTGTTCTATACATCAGTGTCTCTTTTGCTGTCTCCTATACAGGGTTATCGTTACCATCTTTCTAAATTCCATATATATGCGTTAGTATGCTGTCTCGTATACAGGGTTACATATGCGTTACGTAACGTATGCGTAAACAGGGTTACGTATGCGTTAGTATGCTGTCTCGTATACAGGGTTATTGTTACCATCTTTCTAAATTCCATATATATGCGTTAGTTATATATAGTTAGTTATATGCGTTATATGAGTTAGTATGTTAGTATACAGTCCATATGGACTGTATAATCCCACAGAGTCCATATGGACTCCCACAGAGTCCATATAAGACTGTTCTATACATCAGTGTCTCTTTTGCTGTCTCATATACAGGGTTATCGTTACCATCTTTCTAAATTCCATATATATGCGTTAGTATACTGTATTGGTGTTTTTCCTTCTGGCTTACTTCACTCTGTATAATCAATTTTATTAAAGCACAGGGTTAACAAGTTTTGAGTTTTCTACCTAGGAAAAGACTGGTCAACTTCAACTACTTCATAGGAAAAATAGCATTCAAAATAAAAAACAAATATAAATCCATATTTGTCTTTATAACTTAAAGGAAAATATATTTTAAAAACTAGCAAAACTCCAACCATATTTGAGACCATTATAAATTTCCAACAGGAAATTACCACACATATTATGTATTCAAATTATTTTTTTTTATTTTTTATTTTTAAACTTTACAAAATTGTATTAGTTTTGCCAAACATCAAAATGAATCCGCCACAGGTATACATGTGTTCCCCATCCTGAACCCTCCTCCCTCTTCCCTCCCCATACCATCCCTAATTCTAACAGCAAAACATAACCATATAATTTGGCTACATCTATTTATTTCAGAAAAGTTTTTTAAAAAGTAACAAAATTATGACTATAAAACTTTAGTAGGTTTTTTTTTTTCAAAATAAAAAAGAAACTTTAAATGTTTAATAAAGAAAGCAAAACAATCCTTACATTTCTTATAAATAGCTCTCAAGACATATATTACCCATCTGCTGCTAGCTTTGTTTACCTCCAAGAATTTCCCAGGATCCTTCACCATGAAGGATTACCTTAAAGGATTCTTCCAACATAAATATGATTAAACACCTATAGAAGGGAATGTGAACAGATGCATCCGTAATCCACCCTTTTCCAAGTAAATTTTTGTTGAAAGGATTTTGCTTTTAAATACCTGCTTGGTGCTTGGAGATAAGATAGCTCAGAGCCCTCATTTAGCAAAAATTCAGATCTTGAGAAATGTAGGCATCTAGTCCTGCAAAGAGTACACAGCCTTATAAGTTAGACTTCAGTTCAAACCATGGCTCTACCAATGACTTATGGTGTGACCTTGAATATTTAATGAATCTTAGTGTCTCATCTGTAACATTGGGATGATTTTTATTTCATAAAACTACTGTAAAAATTCACAGCAGTTGTAAAGCATTCCATACATCATATATGCCCATGAATGGTAATTTCTTTAGGTGATTTTCTTAGTTCACATAGTTGGTAGTAAACAAGGAAATTGGGTCTCCTAATTTCCAGTCTAGTTGCTATTTCCTCTTATTTAAACATCTTATGTGTTCAATTCCCACAAGCACTTAAGAAAATTTTGCATATTCTTCTTTTTTCTATGTCTCAAAATAAAACTGATTATAGGAAGTTCATAATACTATACTTGGTTCTAAAAATTGTTATTTACTTATTTGTAAATAAGTAAATAGCACCCATTGTTATTTATTTATTTGATCTATACACATATAATGTAGCGACATTATAACTAAAATCTGTGTTTGTTAGCCACAGTAGGCATTATAAGGGTCTTATCATTGTATATCCCGACAAATACTTATTTACTGTGTAATCTTATTCTTTGCCTTCAATATTCAGTAAGACCAAAATTTATGCTTCTGTAATTTGTAATTCACAGGTTAAATATTCATGTACATATTTTTATTCAAAGACTTTTGAAAACATATAATAGCTGTGCTTACTGTAGCTTATTTCTATTCATTTAAATAGCATACCTGTAGCTTCCTCAAGGAAGAAAACTTATTTGTAAATCATTTTTATAAAACTCAGTATGTACAGAACTCCTGTACCTACCCAAACATATGACAATAATTGGAGTTGACATTGTTTTTACTCTTTCTGTTTATTTTGATTTTTTTTTTTTAATCTTCACAAAGAAGGGAAACCACAAAGCTTGGGCATAGCTTCTTTTATACTGCTAGAATAGGAGATTAGCTGAATTTTTCTGCATCTTGTTTCTTTTCTAGTGATTTTCTTATTATCCTAGTTTCTTCTTAAAAATTAAATGTGTGCTATGTCACTTCTAAGGAGTTCGTATTGTCTTTCTGTGTAGAAACAAAATATGATTTTGATATATTCAAGTTGCAGTTGACTTATATATCATAGGAACAGTTCACTATATGGCATTTTGAATTTGATATTTGCATTTAAGAGTTCTACAGATCTGTTACTTCTAACTTCTGCTGACCTGAAACAAAGACCACAACTGCACAAATAGTTTGCAAAAACATATGGATCTTATTTTGTGATTGTTATTTTTAGCTTGTTTTCTCTGTAATAATTATGGGCATTGGTCAGAAAACAGTAAGATAACAGCTTCAGGTTGTGCTGTTATTGAATGGTAAGAGAATAATTTCTTCTATTTAGGTTTGAGTAACACCAGACATACACCCACTCTTCCTCAAAACTGACCGGACTAAGGAGGTCAAGGATTGAGAGTTGATATAAAATAAACCAATATTTTTTATTTTGGTTTTGCCGAGGATGTTTTGTTTTTGTTTCTTCTAGACTTTAGCTTGATTGTTTGGTATTAGTTTGATTTAGACATAAGGCCAGATCTACTCCAAATGGGAGTAGAAGCATTTGAAGAGCTAGTCCTTTAAATGACTCATAAGTTAGTGTTCTGGAAGTTTCAGTGACCCAAGAATAGTTACTTTTCTCAAAACAGTCATGTACAGCTACACAGGATGTATACTGTACAACAAAGGTTGGGGAGGGGCAGCATCATGTACCTAGACCAGAATCAATACAATTTTTCTGTAAAATGTCAGATGAAAAACATTTTAAGCTTTGTAAATCACATATGGTTTCTATTACATATTCTTTACTTTTTATAATAACTTTTGTTTTGTTTGTAATTGATTTATTTTTATTGGAGGATAATTACTTTAAAATATTGTTATGGTTTTTGCCATACATCAGCATGAAGAAGCCATAGATATACATGTGTGCCCCCTATCCTGAACCCCCTCCCATCTCCCTCCCCACTCCATCTCTCTACGTTGTATCAGAGTACCAGCTCTGCATGCTCTGCTTCATGGATCGAACATGAACCAGTCATCTATTTTACATTCAATAACATAAACATTTCAATGCTATTATCTCAGCTCATCCCACCTTCTCCTTCTTCCACTGATTCTGTGTCTCCTTGGCTTCCCTGAATGTTTACAATAGCTATGATATGGAAGCAACTTAGATGTCCACCAGCAGATAAATGCATAAGGAATTTGTTGTACATACATAATGGAATATTAGTTATAAAAATGAACACATTTGATTCAGTTCTAATGAGTCAGATGAACCTAGAGCCTATTATACAGAGTGAAGTAAGTCTGAAAGAGAAAGACAAATACTGTATATTAACACAGTTATATGGAATTTAAAATAACTTTTAAGACTGAAAATAAATAAGACATTCTTAGTTTATGGTCCATAGACAAATAGTTCATGGGCAGGATTCGGTCTATGGGCCACAGATTAGTAAATCCTGACAAAGACTATATTTTTAAAAAAATATATGAAGTGAAGTTAAGTGAAAGTCACCCAGTTGTGTCTGACTCTTTGCAACCCCATGGACTATAGAGTCCATAGAATTCTCTAGGCCAGAATATTGGAGTGGGTAACCTTTCCCTTGTCCAGGGGATCTTCCCAACCCAGGGATTGAACCCAGGTCTCCCACATTACAGGTGGATTCTTTAGCAGCGGAGCCACAAGGGAAGCCCCCCCTCAAATAAAATATATATATATAGAATGTGTGTATTATTTTCACTTCTGAATCTAAATTTAAAATCGTATGTCTGCATGCAATTGTGCTTTAATAGATTTAAGGCAAAAGGCCTAGTCTCCTTGTTCTAGAAATTAATCTGGTTATCGGCTTGACATTCAAAAACTTGACAAGATCTTCCATAAATTAAAGTAATTCAAATCTATTTAGGATCATTAACTAGAGCTTGAGTATGGGAATGGCAATGGAAATACTTGAGAATAAATTATGATTTGTTCTTATGTTCATGTTATTAATTTCATTAAAATATTGCTTAAAATCTTATATCAAAATTAAATGGCACTAATTTGAGCAAAAAATTAACATTATACATGGTAGATCTCTTTCCAGAGGATAAAAAAAAAAAAATTCTCCTTGAATTATAAACAAATCTTTCAGCATTTTCTTTTCAATGGACACAGCATCAATGAATACATCCTACCAAGCTTATGAAAACTAATACAATATACTTAATGATTTCTTATTATTTTTTCTTCAGTTCCATAACTCTATATGATCTATATTTCCTATTATTTGTAATAGTTTTTTGTTGTCATTTTCCACAAACTTTATGAAATAGCAATGGCAAATGCAATCAAGTATTCAAATAAATCTTCTTAAACTAACCCTGGGATATGTGTAGTAACAGGAAAGTTTGGCCTTGGAGTACAAAAATGAAACAGAGCAAAGACTAATGGAGTTTTGAGACAAGAACACACTCATAATAGCAAACTTTATGTGGACTTCAATAGATGGTCAAGAACAAAATCAGATTCATTATATTCTTTGCAGCTGAAGATGCAGAAGCTCTATACAGACAGCAAAAACAAGATTTGGAGTTGAATGTAGCTCAGATCATCAACTCCTTAAGCAAAATCTAAGGCTTAAATTGAAGAAAGTAGGGAAAACCACTAGGCCATTGAAATATGACCTTAATCAAATCCCCTATGATTATACAGTGGAGGTGACAAGTAGAATCAAGGGTTCTACCAATTAGGTCTGGAAGACAGACTGCCTAAAGAACTATGGACAGAGGTTCTTAACATCGCATAGGAGGCAGTGACCAAAACCATCCCCAAGAAAAAGAAATGCAACAAGGCAAAATGGTTGTCTGAGAACGTCTTACAAATAGCTAAGAAGAGAGGTGAAAGGCAAAGGAGAAAGGGAAAGATATACACAACTGAATGAAGAATTCCAGAGAATAGCAAAGAGAGATAAGAAAGCCTTCTTAAATGAACAATGCAAAGAAATAAAGGAAAACAAATGGAAAAGACTAGAAATCTCTTCAAGAAAACTGGAGATACCAAGGGAACATTTCATTCAAAGATGGGCACAGTAAAGTACAGATATGACGAGGACCTACTGGCCACAGGACTGGAAAAGGTCAGTTTTCATTCCAATCCCAAAGAAAGGCAATGCCAAAGAATGTTCAAACTACACTACAATTGCACTCATTTAGCATGCTTTCAAAGTTATGCTCAAAAACCTTCAAGCTAGGCTTTATCAGTACATGAACTAAGAACTTTCAGATTGAAAAGCTTGATTTAAAAAAGGCAGAGAAACCAGAGATCAAGTTGCCAACGTCCACTGGATCACGGAAAAAGCACGGGAAATCCAGAAATAAACATATACTTCTGCTTCTTTGACTATACTAAAGCCTTTGACAAGTGTGAAAAGGGAAAGTGAGACACTCAGTTGTGTTCAACTCTGCGACCCCATGGACTGTATGTAGCTTGCTGGGCTTCTCTGTCATCGAATTCTCCAGGCAAGAATATTGGAGTGGGTAGCTATTCCCTTCTCCAGGGGGTCTACCCAACCCAGGGATGGAACCCAGGTCTCCCACATTGCAGGCAGATTCTTTACCATCTGGACAGTGTAGATCACAACAAACTGTGGAAAATACTTAAAGAGTTGGGAATACCAGGCCACCTTACCTGTATCCTGAGAAGTCTGCATGCAAGACAAGAAAAAACAATTAGACATGGACAAATGGACTGGTTCAAAATTGGGAGAGGAATGCAAAAAGGCTGTATATTGTCATCCTGCTTATTTAACTTATATGCATAGAATATCATGTGAAATGCCAGGCTGGATAAAGTACAAGCTGGTAGCAAGACAACCAGAAGAAATATAAGCAATCTCAGATATGCAGATTATACCACTTTAATGACAGAAAGTGAAGAGGAACTAAAGAGTTTCTTGATGAGGGTGAAAGAGGAGAGTGAAAAAACTGGTTAAAAACTCAGCATTAGAAAAACAAAGATCATGTCATTTGGTTCCATCTGTTCATGGCAAATAGTAAGGGAAAAAGTGGAAACAGTGACACATTTCATTTTCTTGGGCTCCAAAATCACTGTGGATGGTTACTGCAGGAACACGTTTAAAAGATGTTTGCTTCTTGGAAGAAAAGCTGACATACCTAGACAGCTTATTAAATTGCAGAGAAATCACTTTTCTGACAAAGGTCTGTATAGTCCAAGCTATGGTTTTTCCAGTAGTCATGTACAGATTTGAAATTTGGACAAAAATGAAGGTTGAACACTGAAAAAATTGATGGTTTATACTGTGGTGCTGGAGAAGACTGTTGAGAGTCCCTTGGGCAGCAAGGAAATCAAACCAGTGAATCCTAAAGGAAATCAACCCTGAATATTCACTGGATGGACTGATGCTGAAGCTGAAACTTCAATATTTTGGCCACCTTATGCAAAGAGCAAACTCATTGGAAAAGACCCTGATGCTGGGAAAGATTGAGGGAAAGAAGAGAAGGGGGCAACAGAAGATGAGATTGTTAGATGGCATCACCAACTCAATAAACGTAAGTTTGAGCACACTTCTGGGGATAGTGAAAAACAAGGAAGCCTAGTGCTTTGCAGTTTGTGGGAATCCCAAAGTGTTAGATATGATTTAGGGATTGAACAATAACAAAGTAACCCTGAAATATATTTTTGGACCTTAATTTATATATAATTCTGTGGCCCAGATGGTAAAGTGTCTGCCTGCAATACAGGAGACCCAGGTTCGATCCCTGGGTTGGGAAGATCTCCTGGAGAAGGAAATGGCAACCCACTCCAGTATTCTTGCCTGGAAAATCCCATCGATGCAGGAGCCTGGTGGGCTACAGTCCATAGTGTTATAAAGAGTCGGACATAGCTGACTGATTAACACTTTCACTTGCTGTTAAATGATATATGGGATTCAGATTAAAATACAAAAGTTGTGCTATAGTTGCCAATGAATAGTAAACTGATATGAAAGTTGTACATGTATTCTTTATAAATTTGGGGGGCTACCAATCATTGAAAATTAGGATAGTTGAATTTAAATACACATTTAAATTAAACATAACAAGGGCCATTTTTAAAAAGTAATTATTCCATGATATCTAAGTCAGCTGTGTAAAAACTGATTTTTTTTCTTAAATGATTTATCCAGTCTCCCAATTTTTGGCAATATTTCAGTCACCAGAGTTACCTGTGCCTCGTTTAACCTCTCTTCATTGCCCTTTTCAATATATTCCAGAACATCACCATTGATATCTTTTGCGACACTGGTGGCTCTCTCATCTTGCCCTGTTATGCTTTGCAATGGCTCACTGACTGCCTTTGTAAATATCTCAGCATCGAACTTTTAGCATCACAGTTGGCAGGACCTGAGTTTATGTGTTATGTACTAACACTGTTTGATCATTTTATCTTTTTTCTTCAGCTTGTGTCCTGCCTTCTAAATTGAGTCATTTCTTCCCATCTCTTTAGTCTTTCTACCTGTTTCTTTCCCTCCTTTTCTTACGTTGACTTTCTTTCATTCTTCTCATTCTCCTCTACTGTATGTGATGCATGTCCTTCTCTTCCCTTATTTATTTCTATTCATAATCGTGCTTTTACTCTAGTCCTATTGGGTAAACTAGTTTATTTACCACCAAGAAACCTTGACATTTTAATGAGAAGATGGCCATGTTTCCTGAGACAATGATTAGAAGAATAACTCTCTGGGAAAAACACTCTTTTTCTTTAGTATTTAAAAAAAAAAAAAATCATGGCTCAGCAAAAAAGCAACAGCTATGAAAGTTTATTTTATTTTTTTAATCACATGCATCCTATGTTCAGTCACTTCAGTCATGTCCTACCCTGTGCGACGTTATGGACAGCAGCCCACCAGGCTCCTTTGTCCATGGGATTCTCTAGACAAGAATACTGGAGTGGGTTGCCATTTCTTTCTCCTTTTAATCACAAATGATTAGTAAAAACTTAGAAAAAACACATATAGTATTGGATGATTTCTAATCTTTTATGCTTCACCATATATTGGGTATACTGAAAGTTGTAATATATTTATAAGAGCATTTAAGTGAAAATATTTCAGTATTGATTCTATATTGAAATTTGAATCCTACATTTGAACTTGTACCAGGATCAATTTTATCAGAGATATTTGTCCATTTAAGTGTTACTCAAGATTTTCCTTATTGTGGCATTGTAGTCAGTGTCATAGGAATACTAAATATAATACACTTTTTCTTATCTCTACTCCCTCATCCTTACTAAATTATTTTGCTTTGTGTCACTCAGTCATGTCCTCCAAGTCTCTGTGACTGTAGCACTCCAGGCTCCTCTGTCCATGGAATTCTCCAAGCAGTAATAATGGAGTGGTTGCCATTCACTTCTCCAGGGGATCTTCCTGACCCAGGGATTGAAGTTGATTCTCCCACATTGCACACAGATTCTTTACCATCTGAGCCACCAGGGAAGACCTATGAGAGAATTAGTATCAAATATTGAATTCTAATTGAACGTCCAGTTCTATTCTTCCATACACCACTGAAAGGAATGTAGTGGGTGTCTGTCATTTTCTTGACAATCAAGAACAACCTGCCACTTCTCCAACCCTTGTTCTGGTGGCAGCAACATAGCTTTGCTATGGAAAAATCTGTTAACAATTGCATGAAAATGTGTTCAATCAAGGTATGTTGTTTCCTCCTCACTCAGTATCATTATTTATTTTAAGTTGGGAAACCTAAATTCTCTGACAGAAATGGAATCTTGTAGGATGTGACACAAAAGACAAAAGTGATTTTCTCCTTGATATATATGTTCATTAGGATCTCCTATCTAGAGCCCTGTAGCTATCCCCAGGCAAGTCCTTCAGAGACTTGGTCTTAAGTTTGTCTGAGCCATCTTTTGTCTAATAATATATATTAGTCAATATATGGTTTCTATGGAATTTCATTGTCTTTGGTTTGGTTTCAAGTGATTTTGGTCATAGGATTTTTCTGTTCAATCTCTCTATTTCTACAACCTAAAGAGATAAGATAGATAAGAATCTTTATTTTACTGGGAAGAAAGTGAATCCTTCCTGAGCATCTCTTTCTCCAGGCTTTTAAACTAAATAGAAGCAGGCTTTAACAGAAGGAGAAGAAGGAATGTAGAAGGCTAGTTTTATATATCTATTAGCTTAAATCTTAAAATCAGAAAACAAAAATATTTCTTACACCCACACTTCCTTAGTGCATGATTAAGAAATGCTCAGAACTCCAAAGAATCACTGGCAACCCATTGACATTATCATTTTAGTTGAAATCTTCTATTTTAAGGCTAGAGAATCCTCTGTGATGTGTTTATTCATCATAAACCTAACAGAATTCGTATCAATTTTATAGATGGCTGAAAATTACTTGTATATAACTGCAATCAGTGGGTAACCCAATATATATGTAGACAAATGAATAGGGTCTTTACAAAATAGAATATCAAAAGAGCCAATGAACCTATCAAAAGTAATCATTTTACTGGTCATCAAGAAAATGCAAAGTAACACTACAATGCTAAGTCGCTTCAGTTGTGTCCGACTCTGTGCAACGCCATAGACGGCAGCCTACCAGGCTCCCCCGTCCCTGGGATTCTCCAGGCAAGAAAACTGGAGTGGGTTGCCATTTCCTTCTCCAATGCATGAAAGTGAAAAGTGAAAGGGAAGTCGCTCAGTCATGTCCGACTCTGAGCGACCCCATGGATTGCAGCCTACCAGGCTCCTCCACCCACGGGATTTTCCAGGCAAGAGTACTGGAGTGGGGTGCCATTGCCTTCTCTGAACACTACAATATCACATATCAAAATCTCTAAAATAAAAAAAAAATGAGGAAAATACCAAGTATTGACTGCAGCTTAGACTCTTATATGTGCCTGATAGGAATGTAAAACTGGTAGATAGTATCTAATAAAGCTGATCTATAAATATACAATAATTCAGAAATTTTACTTCTAGGTATAAAGTAAAGTGAAAGTGAAAGTCACTCAGTCATGTCTGATTCTTTGCACCCCTATACAGTCCATTTATTCACAAAATGGTATGTACAAGGATTTTAAAAGTGATATTAATTATACGTGCTTAAATGGAAAGCAATACAAACGCCATGAAAAGTAGAACTGATAAGTAATGTATATGATATTTGTACAACAAAATAATACTGTATGGAAATGAGAATGTATGAATCATAATCACACACAACCATATGGATTCACTTCATCAACATAATGTTGAATGAAAACACACATACATATTATACATTGTTTACAAAATATTCAAAAACTAATGTGTGAGATTAATTTAGGATGCTGCAAATTAGGATAATATTAGGGGACAGTATTATCTGGAGCCCCAGAGAACAGGTTCCAGAACATCTAGTAAAGTTCTATGTCTTGGTCAAGGTACCAGTTATACCAGTTAATTCATTTTGTGAAAAATTCATCAACTTGTAAACTTTTGACTGTTGAATTTTTCTGCAAATGATATATATGAATAAAATATTTTACTGTAAATATAGCTTGTCAGAGGAGTGTGTAATTTTTCACAGCAAAGATTTGAAACAGCGGACCAGTGTTAACAGCTTCGTTACAGCTCAGAGTTTTATTCGCCAAAGGATAGTACACCCTCAAAGTGTGAGGGTGGCTGACGGTGAAAGAGAGGCCTCAATCCATCTTGGCTTTCTCATTTTATAAGTTTTGTCTCCACCCTCACCCCCCCACCCCCGCCCCCGAGCTTGCCCTGTGCAATTGGGCTAACCAGGAAAGGGGCGTGTTTGTTTCACTTGAGGTTCTCACTCTGGTCAGGTCCATGGATTATCTTTTGTTCCATTTTCATGGGCTTGTCCCTTTCCTTGTGTTTTATCCACTGCCATTCTGGACTCCTTTTTCCTATTCTAACTACCTAACCTAACTTTTGAATAGGAATATGTGTTACAGAGCTTGAAATATTTTTTGTAGGATACAGGGATTATATGACACTAATGAGCAAAATTGGTTTCTTTTTTAATATTATATCAGCCATTAAAAAATGCCTCTATGTTTCTGATCTCTACCTCCATATCTTATTTTATACTCTTTATTGAAATGAAATAAAGTAATAGTAATCAAAGATATACTTGTTTACCAATGCAGAAATGACAGAATTAGTTCTATTAAGGGAAATGGAGTGAAATAGCTTACAAGGAAAGTATAGAACATTTGGTACTACCAAATATTACTACCATGAGCAATTGTGAACTTGTAGAATATTCCTTGGTGTAAAAAGTTCTCAGAATATATATGAGGTGAGAACTTTAAACATACTCATTAAAACAGTCAGTTTGAAATATTCGTGTCCAAAGCAAATAGATTCTCTCACAAAAATGTCAAATTTATACAGTCAGTCTAGCTTCTGTTAAACTTCTTTGGAAAAGCAGTATTATAAACAAACAAATATTTAAGGAAAATTGATGAAAAGAAATGAAGATTTGGCATAAAATTTTTTAAATTGAGAGATTTGAATGAGCAAGTGAGGAACAACTATTTTTCTCTCCAGGCATGGCAAACTTAGTGTGCAAGACTAGGTAAGGATTAACAGGTTTCAAATAATTTTAGTGGGTTATTTTGTTTATTTTTCAAAGATGAAGGAAATGCACATTGCAATATTAGCTTGCAAGGACCATGGAGATATAGGAATTAAGCCCATATACAGTAAAGCGTTTGAAGGATGTAAATGTAACATAAACATAGATATGCATTGTATACAAAGAAATAAACCTCCCAACCCTATTTTATTAAAGAGGTATCACTATAATTCTTTTTTAGGTTCTATTTTTTTACTTTTATTTATTTTCAATTGAAGGATAATTGCTTTACACTATTGCATTGGTTTCTACCAAACATCAGTATGAATCAGCCATAGGTTTACCCATGTTCCCCCATTGCAAGGAAGAAGCCAAGTCTGACTCCATGATGAAGATTGTTTCTTTGACTTGCTTTTATTATTATATGCATACTCAATGGCTTGCCGCCTGGAGGACCCTGCCCCTCTGCTTGACTGTAAACTAAAGTGCCTTTGTTCAGCTCATGGAGGGATAGTTTGTTCCTGCCAACTTGTGAATAACAGAGATTAACACACCTCTTCCAAAGGCTGGACATTCCCTTAGAGATGTTTTGCAAGACTGAATATGCTTTCACTTTATTTCAGCACTATATCTCCCTCTCTATTCTGCCTTTTGACTTTAGTTCCTCATTACTTCTTTCTCTCTGATTGATAAAAAACCTGGCATCCAGACCCCAATAAGATGGTTATTTTAGGCACTAGCCTTCCATCTTTTTGGTCTGCCTGCTCTCCGATTAAAGTCTCTTCCTTGACTTAACACCTCCTCCCTCAGATTCATCGGCCTATCATGTGGCGAGCAGAATGTGCTTGGACTCAGTAACACCTTCCCACTTGAACATCCCTGCCTCTTCCCTTCCCATCCCAACCTTCTAGGTTGTCACAGAGCCCAGGTTTCAGTTCCCTGAGTAATACTGCAAATTCTCACTGGCTATTTTTTTTTACACATGGTAATGTATGTTTCCATATTATTCTCTCTATACCTCCGTACTTCCTTCCTCCCCCACCCAGTGAAAAAGTATTACTGTATTTCTTTACTTGCACACTAAGTGTTTCTCCTCGTTCTTCCTTTTTCAAATCTATGATGAACATTTCTCCCTTCTTGTTAATCCTCAAAGACATATTTCTTCTTTCTCATTCTCAATATCACTTTCTATCATAGGCCCTTACCCACATGATTATAAAATGTCAATTGTTTTCTAGATGAGCTTCTTTCCTATATCTGGTGTTCAATCTGGTTCGCTGGACATAGCACTTACCAGACATAAAAAATCTCTGTACTAGATCAGTGTCATCAACCAACGGCATGCTGAAGTCAGTTAGTGCCTATTCCTGGAAGGCAGGAGGAGAAGGGAACAACAAGAGATGAGATGACTGGATAGCATCACTGACTCAATGGGCATGAGTTTGAAAAGCTCCAGGAGTTGGTAATGGACAAGGAAGCCTAGCTTGCTGTAGTCCATTGGGTCACAAAAAGTCAAACACGACTGAGTGACTGAACTGAACTGATTCCTGGAAGGAGATTATGTGTATCACTTTTTGTAGCTTGATAGTTCCATGGTTATAGTATCTATATCTGGAAATGAGCAGATGCTAGTGTGTAATTTCCTCAGTTCTGTGTTGTCTCAACAAAGATTTGAGACGGTAGATCAGTGTTACAGCTCAGTTATACTTCAGAGTTTTATTCAGCAACCAAAGGATAGTACACCCTTAATGCATGAGGGTGGCTGAACCCAAAGGAGAGGTCTCAATCTACCTGGCTTCCTCTTTTTATATGTTTTATCTCCTCCCCTTGAGCCTGCCCTATGCAAATTGGACTCCCCAGGAAGATGGGCGGGGGTGGGGGGGCGGACTATTTGTTTCACCTGAGGTTCTTACACCATTCCTCAGATTTCCTTTTGTTCCATTTTCATGGACTTTTTTCTTTGTCTTTTAGCCACTGCCATTTTGAACTCCATTTTCCTATTCTACCTACCACTAAAAAGAAGGCTTTTTAATATTTTTTGATGGCTGGCATTTTTTTAAAGATTATCTGTATATTTTTGTATTGAATCACTTAAAGGAAAAGACTCATTGGAAAAGACTCTGATGCTGGGAGGGATTGGGGGCAGGAGGAGAAGGGGACGACAGAGGATGAGATGGATGGATGGCATCACTGACTCGATGGACGTGGGTCTGGGTGAACTCCGGGAGTTGGTGATGGACAGGGAAACCTGGCGTGCTGTGATTCATGGGGTCACAAAGAGTCGGACATGACTGAGCAACTGAACTGAACTGAACTGAACTTAAAGGATAAACCACATATCCATAATCTACGCTACACATTCTCTAGTATTCAATTAATACTTTATATATTTTCCTTTAGTACATATACAAGTGAACTATTCTCCATGGTTTACTTGCTATGTAATTTACTTATCTCCCATAGGTTAGATGCATTTACTCTTATGACCCAGATAATCACGATGGTGTGATCACTGACCTAGAGCTGGACATCCTGGAATGTGAAGTCCAATGGGCCTTAGAAAGCATCACTACAAACAAAGCTAGTGGAGGTGATGGAATTCCAGTTGAGCTATTTCAAATCCTGAAAGATGGTGCTTTGAAAGTGCTGCACTCAATACGCCAGCAAATTTGGAAAACTCAGTGGTGGCCACAGGACTGGAAAAGGTCAGTTTTCATTGCAATCCCAAAGAAAGGCAATGCCAAAGAATGCTCAAACTACTGCGCAATTGCACTCAACTCACATGCTAGTAAAGTAATGCTCAAAATTGTCCAAGCCAGGCTTCAGCAATATGTGAAACGTGAACTTCCTGATGTTCAAGCTGGTTCTAGAAAAGGCAGAGGAACCAGAGATAAAATTGCCAACATCTGCTGGATCATCAAAAAAGCAAGAGAGTTCCAGAAAAACATCTCTTTCTGCTTTATTGACTATGCCAAAGCCTTTGACTGTGTGGATCACAATAAACTGTGGAAAATTCTGAAAGAGATGGGAATATCAGACCACCTGACCTGCCTCTTGAGAAATCTGTATGCAGATCAGGAAACAACAGTTAGAACTGGACATGGAACAACAGACTGGTTCCAAATAGGAAAGGAAGTACGTCAAGGCTGTATATTGTCACCCTGCTTATTTAACTTATATGCAGAGTACATCATGAGAAACGCTGGACTGGAAGAAACACAAGCTGGAATCAAGATTGCTGGGAGAAATATCAATAACCTCAGATATGCAGATGACACCACCCTTATGGCAGAAAGTGAAGAGGAACTAAAAAGCCTCTTGATGAAAGGGAAAGTGGAGAGTGAAAAAGTTGGCTTGAAGCTCAACATTCAGTAAATGAAGATCGTGGCATCTGGTCCCATCACTTCATGGGAAATTGATGGGGAAACAGTGGAAACAGTATCAGACTTTATTTTTGGGGGGCTCCAAAATCACTGCAGATGGTGATTGCAGCCATGAAATTAAAAGATGCTTACTCCTTGGGAGGAAAGTTATGTCCAATCTAGATAGCATATTCAAAAGCAGAGACATTACTTTGCCAACAAAGGTCCGTCTAGTCAAGGCTATGGTTTTTCCTGTGGTCATGTATGGAAGTGAGAATTGGACTGTGAATAAGGCTGAGCACTGAAGAATTGATGATTTCGAACCGTGGTGTTGGAGAAGACTCTTGAGAGTCCCTTGGACTGCAAGGAGATCCAACCGGTCCATTCTGAATGAGATCAGCCCTGGGATTTCTTTGGAAGGAATGATGCTAAAGCTGAAACTCCAGTACTTTGGCCACCTCATGTGAAGAGTTGACTCATTGGAAAAGACTCTGATGCTGGGAGGGATTGCGGACGTGAAGAGAAGGAGACGACAGAGGATGAGATGGCTGGATGGCATCACCGACTCAATGGATGTGAGTCTGAGTGAACTCCGGGAGTTGGTGATGGATAGGGAGGCCTGGCGTGCTGTGATTCATGGGGTCACAAAGAGTCAGACACGACTGAGTGACTGAACTGAACTGAACACCAAATGTGCTCTAAATTTTCCTATGCTTGATAAATATCCCTTCTTTTTTGATATCAACCTTTGCATACTTCTTTGACTATGTCTTTAAATATCACTCTTTAAAACAATTATTCCTCTACATAGCATTTAATATGTCACTTATAAATTTACATTGCTATTATTTCATCTTTAATTATGTTATAATTCCAGTTAGATTTATATGTGATTCAATTATCCATTTGATCATTTATCGAGTCATTATATATACTCAGATAGTTGCTAATTTATTCTGTTTGATTTAAACATCTTGAGAGTGAGGACTAGGCTGTTTGACTTTATATACCCAGACAGATGTATAGTTGTTGCTCACTTCATGAGTTTACCAAGGACATGTTGAATATCTGTAAGTTTCAGTAAATGATACCTATAAGTTGTGTAAATGGCTTCCTAGGTGGCTCAGTGGGAAGGAATCTGCCTGCCAAGCGGGAGACTTGGGTTCAATCCCTGGGTCAGGAAAATCCCTTGAAGAAGGAAATGGCTGCCCACTCCAGTATTCTTTCCTGAGAAATCCTATGGATAGAGAAAAGTAGCTGTCTACAGTCCTTAAGGTTGCAAAAGAGTCAAACACTACTTAAAGACTAAACAACAACAGCAATTTGTATAAACTCTTGTCACATCTAGAAGTTATCAGGTTGATTGTATATCTTTTATTTTTTTATACTTTCTACCAAGTCTTTTTTACCTTACGTACTCACTTCCAGAAGAGGACACCATATACTTTGAACATTTCTTTCATCTCTTATAAGCAGTATTCTTCAGTATCTTTATATTAGTTGTTAAGCATTCTATATTTATAGCTAGCTATTATATATCACCCACATTTTCAAGGAATATTAATATCAAATTATATGAGAAGCTGTACAAGCAATGTGATAGTTGAAAATTTTAATAACAGACATTTTGATAGTATTTATTTTTAACTTTTCCTTCTAGCATCAGTCTAGCACTTGAAAACATTGATAAATCATCCAGTCAATTATAAATGTATTTGTGTTGGCATGATTCGAGTTAGAAGAATAGATTAGTCTATTTGTTTTCTTCAAAAATGAGAAACCCAGTTCCAACTAGAGAAATCTGTCTTTGAGGAAGAGGAGTGGAGAGGAGTTAACTTTAGGTGCAAATTATAGCCTATGTTTTGAATTACAATGCTAGAATATTGATCATATTTTGGCTCTGTGTGTTCTCTGACTTTATTCTTTTACTAGTTTTAGCATATGGAAAAGTATATTTCCTCTGTTAGTATCCTTATGTAAATCTCAAGGAAATGTTTATTGTCATATCTAAGATATTCTGACTGTGTCATGTACATGTTACCTGGGGGTGGGTGGGGTGCAGGGTGATATAATAAACAGCTTCCATCCAAAGTGAAGAGGGAGTCCCACAAGGAGTCTTGCAAGAAAATTCCAAGGAGGAGTTTGGGAAGGGCTATATTGACAACAAGTTCAGTTCAGTCGCTCAGTCATGTCTGACTCTTTGGGACCCAATGGACTGCAGCACACCAGGCCTCCATGTCCATCACCAACTCCAAGAGTTTACTCAAACTCATGTCCATTGAGTTGGTGATGCCATTCAACCATCTCATCCTCTGTTGTCCCCTTCTCCTCCTGCCTTAAATCTTTCCCAGGATCAGGGTCTTTTCAAATTAGTCAGTTCTTCACATAAATGACCAAAGTATTGGAGTTTCAACTTTAGCATCAGTCCTTCCAATGAATATTCAGGACTGATATCCTTTAGGATGGACTGGTTGGATCTCCTTGCAATCCAAGGGACTCTCAAGAGTCTTCTCCAACACCACAGTTCAAAAGCATCAATTTTTCAGTGCTCAGGTTTCTTTAGAGTCCAACTCTCACATTGATACATGACTACCAGAAAAACCATAGCTTTGACTAGACTGACTTTTGTTGGCAAAGAAATGTCTCTGCTTTTTAATATGCTGTCTAGGTTGGTCATAACTTTTCTTCCAAGGAGCGGCAGCTGTGCGGTGCTGGAGTGATTTTGAGGAGATACCCCACATCCAAGGGCAAAGGAGAAGCCTCAGCAAGATGGTAGGAGGGGCAAAATCATGTTTAGAATCAAACCCCATACCTGCCAGAGATGCTTAGAGGGCTCAAACAAACCTTGTGTGCACCAGGACCCAGAGACCCCACAGAGACTGAGACAGAACTGTGTTTGAGTATCTCCTGTGGAGGTACGGGTCAGCAGTGGCCTGCCACAGGGGCAGGGGCTCTGGGTGCAGCCGACTTGGGTATAGCATAAGCCCTCCTGGAGGTGGTTGCCATTAACCCCACCACAGAGTTGCCAGAACTTACACAGGACTGGGAAATGGACACTTGGAGGGCACAAACAGAACCTTGTGCACACTAGAACCCAGGAGAAAGGAGCAGTGACCCCACAAGAGACTGGCCCAAATTTGCCTGTGTGTATCCAGGAGTCTCCAGCAGAGGCGTGGGTCAGTGTTGGACTGCTTCAGGGTCGGGGGCACTGCTACAGAGTGTAGCAGTGCATGCATGGGACCTTTTGAAGGAGGTCACCATTATCTTCATTACCTCTACCATATTGACAACAAAGATAACTAAATATACAATTAGTGATAAATTATGATTAGTGATGTGACAAAAGTTATTGAGCTTAAGAATTACAGATGGTAAAAATTAAAGATTTTAAGAATGTTTTGGTGATGGACAGGGAAGCCTGGCATACTGAAGTCTGTGGGATTGCAAAATGTTGGACATGACTGAGCAACTGAACTGAAGAATGTTTTATTATCAATTTTGTTATCAGTAAAACTCAGAGAAATAACTAAAGAAATTATGATTCTTTGATTTTTTTGAACAAGAAAAGTTATACTATAATTTAATATAGCTGCAATTACAAAATAGGTAGGCTGAGTTACCTTGTCTTAAGTGTGTGTGTTAGTTTCTCAGTCATGTCCAACTCTTTACAATCCCATGGACTATAGCCACAAGGCTTCTCTGTCCATGGAATTCTCCAGGAAAGAATACTGCACTGGGTATTCATTCCCTTCTCCAGAGGATCTTCCCTACCTGGGATCAAACCTGGGTCTCCTTTACTGTGGGCTGATTCTTTACCATCTGAGCTAACTGGGAAGCCCCACCATATCTGATGTCTACAATAAAGAGTCATCAAAAGATATTCAGAGTGAAATAACATTCCATTCGTTCATTATAAATTAAAACAATTTACTAAAAAAAATCCCTTACCTATTATAAAAGAGGTCTCATATTATCGAAATTATTAAGGATATAAATTCCAATTCATTAATCCAACCCCTATGTTCACCTGATAATTAAGTAAATTTTTAAAATACATGTGTTTAACATTTACTGTCTTAACACAGTTTCCCATAAATTTAGACACAAAAATTCTGTAATAAGATTTTGCTGAGAGATAAAACATACAGATACAAGAGTGAGAAATAAAATCAGGCCAAACCAATCAGAGTTTAGGATTACAGATAGAGGCAGCATCAGTTCAGTTCAGTAGCTCAGTCGTGTCCAACTCTTTGCGACCCCATGAACTGCAGCAAGCCAGGCCTCCCTGTCCGTCACCAACTCCCGGAGTTCACCCAAATTCATGTTCATCGAGTCAGTGATGCCATCCAGCCATCTCATCCTCTGTCATCCCCTTCGCCTTCTGCCCCCAATCCCTCCCAACATCAGAGTTTTTTCCAATGAGTCAACTCTTGGCATGAGGTGGCCAAAGTACTGGAGTTTCAGCTTATCATCATTCCTTCCAAAGAACACCCAGGACTGATCGCCTTTAAAATGAACTGGTTGGATCTCCTTGCAGTCCAAGGGACTCTCAAGAGTCTTCTCCAACACCACAGTTCAAAACCATCAATTCTTCGGCTCTCAGCTTTCTTCACAGTCCAACTCTCACATCTATACATGACCACTGGAAAAACCATAGCCTTGACTAGATGGACCTTTGTTGGCAAAGTAATATCTCTGCTTTTTAATATACTGTCTAGGTTGATCATAACTTTCCTTCCAAGGAGCAAGTGTCTTTTAATTTCATGGCTGCAATCACTATCTGCAGTGATTTTGGAGCCCAGAAAAATAATGTCAGCCACTGTTTCCACTGTTTCCCCATCTATTTGCCATGAAGTGATGGGACTGGATGCCATGATCTTCGTTTTCTGAATGTTGAGCTTTAAGCCAAGTTTTTCATTCTCCTTTTTCACTTTCATCAAGAGGCTCTTTAGTTCTTCTTCACTTTCTGCCATAAGGGTGGTGTCATCTGCATATCTGAGGTTATTGATATTTCCCCTGGCAATCTTGATTCTAGCTTGTGCTTCTTCCAGTCCAGCATTTCTCATGATGTACTCTTCATATAAGTCAAATAAGTAGGGTGACAATATACAGCCTTGACGTACTCCTTTTCCTATTTGGAACCAGTCTGTTGTTCCATGTCCAGTTCTAACTGTTGCTTCCTGAACTGCATACAGGTTTCTCAAGAGGCAGGTCAGGTGGCCTGGTATTCCCATCTCTTTCAGAATTTTCCACAGTTTATTGTGATCCACACAGTCAAAGGCTTTGGCATAATCAATAAAGCAGAAATAGATGGTTTTCTGGAACTTTCTTGCTTTTTTGATGATCCAGTGGATGTTGGCAATTTGATCTCTGGTTCCTCTGCCTTTTCTAAAACCAGCTTGAACATCTGGAAGTTCATAGTTCATATATTGCTAAAGCCTGGGTTGGAGAATTTTGAGCATTACTTTACTAGCATGAGATGAGTGCAATTGTGCGGTAGTTTGAGCATTCTTTAGCATTGCCTTTCTTTGGGATTGCAATGAAAACTGACCTTTTCCAGTCCTGTGGCCACTGCTGAGTTTTCCAAATTTGCTGGCATATTGAGTGCAACACTTTAACAGCATCATCTTTTAGAATTTGAAATAGCTCAACTGGAATTCCATCTCCTCCACTAGCTTTGTTTGTAGTGATGCTTCCTAAGGCCCACCTGACTTTACCGAGCTTAATTGTAGAACTGGTGTGTGAGAGAAAAGGAAAAATAAATTTAAGAAGCTACTTATGGAGATCGAAAGGTGCTATTAAAATACTCAACATATATTTATTTTCTCTCAGATGTAACCCTCTGAAGGGGTATGATATTTATTACAGGCCACATATTAAATGCTCTCAAATATGAATTTCTGTTTGTGTACTTGAGGGACCAAACTATGACCTAAAGATTATTGTTATTTCCTAAGCTTTAATTGTGCTTTTTGTGTTCAGTCACAGAGTCATGTATGACTCTTTGTGACTCCATGGACTGTAGTAGCCCTCCAGGCTGGTCTGTCCATGGACATCTCCAGGAAGGAATACTGGAGTAGGTTCCCATTCCCTTCTCCAGAGCATCCTCCTGACACAGGGATTGACCCTGGGTCTCCTCCACTGCAGGCAGATTCTTTACTGTCTGAGTGACCAATGTAGCCTGTACTTTATCCAAATGCTACTTTATCCAAAATGATATAATCAGTGTGGAAATAGTAGAAATGCTTTCATATTTACTGTCAGTATGTTATCAAGAATATGGCTTTTTCAAATGTGGAGAGAATTATGTGCTTCTATGGGAAAAAGAAGTTCTGTGGACATGTGTTAGCATGGTATCTGTTCCAAACATCATACTGAACAATCACTTAACCTCTAGAACCTCAGTTTCTCACCTTTACAATTGTTTAGTGTGTCTACTTTTCTTTTGTCGTTGGGTTGTATAGAAGCAAATATCAAGCGAGATAATGGAAAAGAATGGGCTTTTAAAACTCATAAGATTATGTAAATGTGTGCAGTGATTATTCAGTACATCCAAACACATTCATAGAATAATGAGACCAATGATCTTATGGCTTTGGTGCCAGAGAGTGTAATTTCTGAGACTCTGAACATCACCATTTATTGCTATGGAAACCATTTACACATACACACAAAAAACACAAACTCACACCTAAAGGCCTTAGTATTAATGACCTTGAAGCAGTATATGGTGTTCTAAAATATACTTTGGAACACATTCTATTGAAAGAGAATCCTTGATACTGTCAATATCTAAATGGCAGTAGCAGTTCAATTGATGTAATGCTGTTCTGGCATTGCAGCTATGTTAATAAACAGCCTGAGTAAATGAACCAAGAAAGTGTCTTATGATCACTGTCAACCTCAGCAAAGACATAGGCAATGACAGCCACAGTTACACCATCTTGAATGTCAGGGGAATTGCTGTCCTGCTACTCTTTGCAGAAACTGACAGCTGTTAAGTCAGCTCTGGTATAATTACTAACGATTTTGTGTGTTTGATTTTGGTGTTAAATTTCAAAGTCAGGATACAAATTACATAATGCTACAGTGAGTTATAAATATAATGATTTGAATCAATGATTTGTTTCCTATTTTGAATAATGATTTATCCAGCTATTATGGATAATGATTATCCATAATAATCCAACACAATTATGATCTGAGAGTTTTACAAAATTGATGTGAAAACATGACACAGGTATGTACGAAATTCTGATCATATTAACTAAAACTGGAAGCAAACAAGATGTCCTTAAATAAATAAAAAAAGATAAACTACTGTACATCCATGCATCTGACTACTACTCAACAATAAAAAAAGGATAATCTGTAAAGTCAAGTAAAAACTTGGAAAAAATCATGTATAAATACTGCTAAATGAAAGAAACCAGAGTGGAAAAGCTACATACTGTATGATTCCATTTAGGGGACAATCTAGAAAATGCAACAGTATAGAGACAGTAAAAGATAAATGATTGTAGAAATGTGTTGATAGTTTTGAGATGTTGACATCATTCCTCATAATGCTGTAATGGTAGATGCATAATATGAATCTGTTAAAATCCATAGAACTTTATAACACAGAGTGAATGCTAATGCATGCAAACTTAAAAATACATATATTAAGGAGATAATGCAACTCCACAATGGAATGCAGAACTGTGACAAAGTAATCTAATTATTTATGAAATGACATCAATGAAGTGTGTGTCCTGTGTGTACAGGTTTGTGTGTGTGTGTGTGTGTGTGTGCGTGTGCACATGAGCAGTGGAAGGTGTGTGGGGAGGTGTGTGGAAATGCTCACCCAAGTATCTTTTCAAGGAAATTGAGTCTATATTTCCTTGGCAAAAATAACTCTCTATATAAGCACCCTACTCTAGCTGATGAATTTCTTTACCAGGGGGATACTGATTACAATTTCATAAATCATTGTACACATATTTGGAAATGAAATTATTAAGCAAATGGATGACAGTAAAGAAGGATTGATCTCTCTTGGAGAGGGGCATTACAATTAAGGAGAAGGCTAGGCCATTCTGTGTGGTAATGGATTAAATTAGAAGGAATCAATATAAATTCAAGTGTATAAGGTTGGTATACACACATGCAGGTCTTCCCTGTTGGTTCAGTGGTAAAGAATCCACCTACTAATGGATTCTTGCAAGCTACAAGAGATACACGTTGGATGCCCGGATTTGAAAGATGCCCTGGAGGAGAAAATGGGAACCCACTCCAATATTTCTACTGAGAAAATCCCACGGACAAAGGAATTTGGCAGGCTACAGTCCATGGAGTCAGGAAGAGTCAGATACAATTGAGTATGCACACACACACACATATATTTCTGTGTCTTTCCTTTGATACCACAGTAGCAATGAACATAGCTAGTACCCAGATTTTGATTTCTAATATTGTTTCTCCAAGAAAAGGAAGAAAGTGTCTCTGGAGAAAGGGCTTGACTCTGTCTGGTCAGGGAATATATCAGGTAAGTTGGAGCATTCTGTAATGTCAGAAAATAAGGAAATATTTTTTTTTAATGGTGAAGATATGTCAAAGGAACACACAAGCCAACCAAAAGAATCCCATTTAAAGATCTGAACAACCAAATAAATAAACTAGCATGGGATTGTAATGTAAAATACAAAATTATTACCTGTAAGTTCATTCTAATATAAATAGATGGCTGAAAAAATAAACAGAATAAATAGAACACTATTTTGTTTATAAAAATTTCCAATGAATTATGTAGATATTTTTAGGAATTGAAGCATAACTCCCCACTCCTTACATATGGGCCTTACTTAGTGACTCCCTTCAAAAAGCATGGTAGCTACAGAAGAAAAATTAAACTGTATTTGTTAATATGCTATCCATATATATAAATAGATTTTATATTATCTGATATGGTTAATAACAATTATTCTAAACTGTTTTCTTTATTTGGCTTGGTTGGTTATCTCTTATTGGCAACAGAGAAATGATAGCTATGTTCTAGCAAGAAAACAGAGAATTCAACGAAGGAATAACAATATATTTTAGAAGCAGAGGATGCTCTTCATAATAAATTTTATTGTATTATGACACTGGCAACAAAATATTGTTCCCTTGACACTTCAGCTCAACACTTCAAAATTCTAAATGTAGTAAAAATTTCAAGAGGTTTTGTTCAAATTTAGATTCTTTTTCCCTCAGAGCCTGAGCCCATATGTCAAATTTTCTCACCACAAATATAGAAGGAATAAAAGCCTACAATTTGCAATTGAATTTTTTAAAGCAATACTAGAGTAAAAGATGTACAAGGTGATCCAGTAATATTTTAAGATTCCTACAGGCTGATCCCTTTGAAGTATATTATTAAGGGGATACCAAAAAAATGACATTTGTTATAAACAAATAGCAATACCAAATAAAGATGCTATTGAAGGCTTCAAAAGGATTAATGATCATTAATACATTGAAAAATAAATTACTATATTAACATACTGTGCATTTCTGTCCTAGAAAGAAAGCATTGTACTTTACAGACAAATGTTAGAAGTACTTAGGAGAGTCTTTATTATGTATTAAAGCTTTACTCATTACATAAAGTGGAATTTTTATAAAATTATGCCAGCAGTCATTTCAATGAGAAGGTGATGCATTTGTATTTTTCTATTTCTGTTGTAAGAAATGATATACCATTCAATGTATTCCATTTGAGATATATAATTTACTTTGAGATGTATTCAAAACAGGATGAGTTAATAGATTAATACAGAAAGCAAGTATATGAAAGTAGGATCTACGTGTGGTTATGTGTTAATTTTAAGCTTTTTAAAATTTGGCTACTTGAATTTTTTCCTAATAAAATTTGGTGGGATTGTTATAATTACAAAGGAAACCAAAGAAAGGGAGAAAATATTGTAGTACATTGTATGATATTGTGACTTATATTAAGAATTTATTTGTCCCCATTTCTGGTACAGAGCCCATAAAACTCTTTGAATTTATTGTGATGAGATTGATAAGGGTGTCATTTGCTATGTCAATGAGGTGACTTTTGTGAAACACTTAGGTAACCCAAGTTTGGGCTCTAGTAGCCAGGACACCCAATGATGTGATTAGAGAGGACTGGAAGTTTCAGTTTCACCCACTGACCTCTGAGGAGGGGAGAGAGCCTGGAGGTTGAGCCAATCAACAATGGTCAATGATCTTAATCAGTCATGAATGTATGATGAAGCCTTCATAAAAACCCTAAGGATGGCTTTCAGAGACCATCTGGGTTGGCCAACACATAGTAATTTGGGGAAAGTGGCATGCTCAAAGAGTGTGGAATTTCCATGCTCCTTCCCACATGTGCTATGCATCTATTCCATTTGTTTGTTTGTTTTTTCCCGACCTGTATTATTCCACAATAAACCAGTAATCTAGTAAGTAAAATAGTTCTAAGTCCTGTGAGTCACTCTAGCAAATTAGTCAGACCCAAGAAGGGGACCCCTGGAACCTCCAATCTAAAGCTACTCAGTCAGATGCATAGGTGATAACTTGAGCTTGCTTCTGTTATCTAAAGGGGAGGGAGAGTCCTGTGATATAGATTGTGATATAGGTTATGATATAGATTGAATCCCATCTCTGGATATTCATTTCTGAATACCATCTCTTTTCAAGTAGTGTCAGAATTTAGTTGATTTGTAGAACACCCAGCTAGTAATGGGAAACACTCTCCCTTAACACACACACTAGAATTGGGGGCAGAACTCATTATACAAGTTTGAGAAATGACTGTACTCAGAACATATGTGACTTCTATATTTAAATAGGTAAGAGGCAATCCGTCCAACTAAAAAATGAGGGAATAAAAGGAAACCTGAAATGACATTTCATAGAGTAAGTTATGTAAGTGGCCAATAATAAAGCAAAGACATTTTCAATATCATTATTCATTAAATACCCATGCCATTTAAGCCATAGTAAGGTATCAATATACACCTACCTAAAATATCTAAAATAAAAATATTGACAACACCATAGGTTATTTGATAAAATAACCAATTCTCACATATAATCAGCATATAATGTATGCTCTCACATATAATCAGCCATTCTACATTTCAGTATTTACCCAAGAGAAATAAAAACATATGTGCAGTTTATCTTTGAACAATCTGAGGATTTAGGGCACCAGTGCCCTGCACAGCTGAAAACCCCTCGTGTAATTTTATAGTCTTCCCTCTTATAGGGATTTCTGCATCTGTGGCTTCAACCAAGCAGGATTTGAGTAATATTGTAGCACATAATTATTGAAACATTTGCACAGAAATGGATTTGTGCAATTCAAATCATGTTGTTCAAGGGTCAGCTATACATAGAATCTTTTATGTGAAAACGTGCATAGACATTTTATACATAACAAAAACCATAAAAAAACATGCTTGTAGTATTGCATAACTCCAGGCAGTATCAACTTGGATCTTAATTTACTTGGCTCTGAAAAAATGTAGTAATCAGATTATTTACTATTTTTAAAGCCTGTTAGAATTTATAATGGAGAAGGCAATGGCACCCCACTCCAGTACTCTTGCCTGGAAAATCCCATGGATGGAGGAGCCTGGTAGGCTGCAATTCATGGGGTCGCTAAGAGTCGGATACGACTGAGCGGCTTCACTTTCACTTTTCACTTTCATGCATTGGAGAAGGAAATGGCAACCCACTCCAGTGTTCTTGCCTGGAGAATCCCAGGGACGGGGGAGCCTGGTGAGCTGCTGTCTATGGGGTCACACAGAGTCAGACACGACTGAAGCGACTTAGCAGCAGCAGCAGCAGCAGAATTTATAAGCTTTATGGGGTCAAAATATTGTTGAAGTTTTTTGAAAAGAGAACTGTATAATTATTTCAAAGACATTTCTCAAACTGCAAGTGGAGATCTGTGTTTGTTATACTTATTTAGCTCCCACTATTTGTATCCGGGTAAAAAGTATAAGGACATCCACACTGTGATAGTTAATTTTATGTGTCACCTTGAATGGGCCTCAATGTGCCTAGATATTTGGTCAAACATTTTGACTGTTTCTGTGAGAATGCTTTTGGGTGAGATTAACATTTATTTAATAAATCAGTATACTAAGTAAAGTGTGGAGAACGCAATGGCACTCCACTCCAGTACTGTTGCCTGGAAAATCCCATGGATGGAGGAGCCTGGTGGGCTGTAGTCTGTGGGGTCGCTAAGAGTCGGACATGACTGAGTGACTTCACTTTCATTTTCACTTTCATGCATTGGAGAAGGAAATGGCAGCCCATTCCAGTATTTTTGCCTGGAGAATCCCAGGGATGGGGGCCCCTGGTGGGCTGCCGTCTATGGGGTTGCAGCAGGGTCGGACACAACTGGAGTGACTTGGCAGCAGCAGCAGAAAGTAAAGCATATTGCCCCCTCCCAATAATATGAAAGTGTTATTTGCTCAGTCGTGTCTGACTCTTTGCAACCCCACGAACTTTAACCCACCAAGCTCCTCTGTCCTTGGAATTCTCCAAGCAAGAATACTGGATTGGGTAGTCATCCTCTTCTCTGGGGATCTTCCCGACCCAGGGATCAAATCCAGGTCTCCTACACTGCAGGCAGATTCTTTACTATCTGATCTACCAGGCAACCTGGGCCTCATACAATTTGAAGGCCTGAACAGAACAAAATCTGATTTTTCCCTGAGTAAGAGGATTCTGTATGATGGCCTTCAAACTGAAATATTGGTTCTTTCTGGAAGATACAGTAACTTCCAACCTCCAGACTCAAACAGAGACTTTGGTTCTGCAGATTTTGGACTTGCCAGCCTAGGTGGCATAATCATGTAAATAAACATGTACACACCAAATATACCTATACATCTCAATATATGGGTTTCCTCTGTGGTAAAGAATGCTCCTGAAATGCAGACGCCCCAGGAGAAGCAGGTTCAATCCCTGGTCAGGAAGATCCCCTGGAGGAGGGAATGGCAATCCACTCCAATATTCTTGCCAGGGAAATCCCGTGAGGAGAGGAGTCTGGAGAGCTACAGTCATTGCAAAGAGTGAGACATGTCTGAAGAGACTTTGCAAGCATACACGCATCTCAAAAACCACGTGTGCAAAAATATATGTATATATACCTATATATGCAGATGACACTACTGTTATGGCAGAAAGTGAGGAAGAACTAAAGGGTCTCTTGATGAAAGTGCAAGAGGAGAGTGAAAAAGTTGGCTTAAAGCTTCACATTCAGAAAATGAAGATCATGGAATCCGGTCCCATCACTTCATGGCAAATAGATGGGGAAATAGTGGAAACAGTATCAGACTTTATTTTTCTGGGCTCCAAAATCACTGCAGATGGTGATTGCAGCCATGAAATTAAAAGACACTTTCCTTGGAAGGAAAGTTATGACCAACCTAGAGAGCATATTCAAAAGCAGAGACATCACTTTGCCAACAAAGGTCTGTCTAGTCAAGGTTATGGTTTTTCCAGTAGTCATGTATGGATGTGAGAGATGGACTATAAAGAAAGCTGAGTGCCAAATAATTGATGCTTTTGAACTGTGGTGTTGGAGAAGACTCTTGAGAGTCCCTTGGACTGCAAGGAGATCCAACCAGTCCATCCTAAAGGAAATCAGTCCTGGGTGTTCATCGGAGGGACTGATGTTGAAGCTGAAACTCCAATACTTTGGCCACCTGATGCAAAAAGCTGACTCATTTGAAAAGACCCTGATGCTGGGAAAGATTGAGGGCAGGAGGAGAAGGGGACGACAGAGAATGAGATGGTTGGATGGCATTACCGACTCAATGGACATGGGTTTGGGTAGACTCTGGGAGTTGGTGATGGACAAGGAGGCCTGGTGTGCTGTGGTTCATGGGATTGCAAAGAGTCGGACACCGCTGAACTGAACTGGACTGATATATATATATATATATATATATATACATACACATACACACATATGTTTCCAAATGAGAGGGAGGCTCAAAAGGAAGAGGTTTGACAGAAAACAACAAAACTGTCAAGTATTATCTTTCAATAAAAAATATTAATCTCATCCAAAAAAAATTATGGCCAAAATATGCCTACAAGTCAATTGAATAAAAGTTACTTGTAAAAATTAAAGAAAAAAAAGAAAAGATATATACCTGGTGTTTCTTTTGATTAATAGCTTAGATGCATGGGAAGAATAGCAGGTGGGTAATAAGATGTGGTTCAAACCAGAAATACCTTCTATTCTTTAGTAGTAAATTCACTTAGTCTTTTAATAAAAGTCACTTGGGATTCTTTAAATGTGACAGGATCTGTCAATTTTGATTTTGTACACATACTCTATTCAAGAGTAAGTTTGTGCTTAAATGAATTAATAAGTACTTGTGGAATACTTCTTAGATTATTCATTCTTTTCATTTTTATCAATATTTTTCTCATAATTAATACTTATAAATTACATTCTTGTCAAAAATTAAATAGGTGTTACCTTAAAAGTTAATTCTTCTAACTATTCAATAGTGTGTATTGTCCTTCCTTACACTTTTCACTATCAATATTGATTTGGTAAGATAAATCTAAAGATAGGCATTTTGTTATTATTAGTATTTTAAATAATCAAAGCAAACTTGATTCTGTCCAATTACCTGTAAATTTAGTGTTGAATTCATCCAATGCCAATTTTCTGATTCTTGGTCTTCTAGGAGAAAAATATGTGAAAATATAGTCTTTGACTGAGTATTTTGTTTGGTTTCAAGAAGTAATATAGGTTGAATTTTAGACTTAAACATACATTTTTAATTCTCTAGTCAATCATTCAAGTCCAAGAGAATCCAATTCGAATTCCTAAATTTTCTACTCTACTAACCAAAATCTCTAGATAACTTGATAACTTGTACTATTTGACCATTTCATAGATAGATTTTCCTTTGTTACCCAAATCAAAAGCACTTCCTAAAATAAGTACACAGAATTAGAATCATCCTCTAATTCATCCCAAATCTACTTTTTGTAGACTTACTTTTCAGACAGAAATATCTGCTGTTAGTGGTTTTCTGTGTGTGTGTGTGACAAAGGCACATCTAAATGACTTAATGTAGTATGTGGAGAAGGCAATGGCTATGCTAAGTCACTTCAGTCATGGCAGACTCTGTGCGACCATATAGACGGCAGCCCACCAGGCTCCCCCATCCCTGGGATTCTCCAGGCAAGAACACTGGAGTGGGTTGCCATTTCCTTCTCCAATGCATGAAAGTGAAAAGTGAAAGGGAAGTCGCTCAGTCGTGTCCGACTCTTAGCGACCCCATGAATTGCAGCCTACCAGGCTCCTCCATCCATGGGATTTTCCAGGCAAGAGTGCTGGAGTGGGATGCCATTGCCTTTCCATGTGTTAACACTGCTGCTGCTGCTGCTAAGTCGCTTCAGTCGTGTCCGACTCTGTGCGACCCCATAGACGGCAGCCCGCCAGGCTCCCCTATCCCTGGGATTCTCCAGGCAAGAACACTGGAGTGGGTTGCCATTTCCTTCTCCAACACATGAAAGTGAAAAGTGAAAGGGAAGTCGCTCAGTCGTGTCCGACTCCTAGTGATCCCATGGACTGCAGCCTACCAGGCTCCTCCGTCCATGGGATTTTCCAGGCAAGAGTACTGGAGTGGGGTGCCATTGCCTTAGGACCTATAAACATCTTAGCAGAGAGTAGTACATCTCATCAGATACCAGAGATCAGACTTCCAAGGAAGTTTTGCAAGACATAGTCATCTTAATGACTGATACAGACAAATGACCTATATGACATGATAGCACTAAAGCTGTGTTTTAATAAAGGTGATGAGACAGAGAAAAAGAGGGGTGTTAAAACAGGAAAAGGACATGCTAAAAACAAATATTACCTTGTTCCAAATTTTCCCCTCTTATAGTTATATTACCATATTCTAGGATGTTTTGAGACTGTATTTACAGGCTTTTAAGTTGATTTCTTATGAAAATTAAATTAGAAACATTCCAGGAAAGAAAAATAATGTGATATAAAAATGAATCCTTAAGGTTTCCCTACTTCAATAAAATGGATGATTGGGATTGACATGTGCATGCTACTATATATATATATATATATATACACACAGACACATACTAGATAACTAATAAGTATCTACTGTATAATGCAGGAAGCTTTTCTCAGTATTTTGTAATGGCATATATGGTTACAGTATCTAAAAAAGAGTATATATATATGTATATATGTGTATATATATATATATATATATATCAGTTCAGTTCAGTTGCTCAGTCGTGTCCGACTCTTTGCGACCCCATGAATTGCAGCACGCCAGTTGATTTGAGCTTATTACTCTCTACATCAAACCCTTGGTGGCCATTGATTATGATCTAATTAATTAAAAATTAGCATAAAATGATTATACCTGTAAGGTTTTCTTTTCTTTTACTTGTGGGCTTCCCTGGTGGCTCAGCAGTAAAGAATCCACCTGCAATGCAGGAGCTGCAAGAGACACTGGTTTGATCCTGAGGTCTGGAAAAACCCCTGGAAGAGGAAATGGCAACCCACTGCACTATTTTTTCTGGGAAAATCCCATGAACAGAGGAGCTGGATGGGTTACAGTCTATGAGGTCCCAAAGAGTTGGACATGACTGAGCAACTGAGCACATAGATGCAAAAACTTTGGAAAGATTACTACCCCTGAATTCTAACAATTTCAACTGTGTGTCCCTTGCATAAGAATTAATAATCTTTTCCACTGCATACTGTGAGTCACTGGGATACAGTCTGAAAGTAGGGGGTAGATTAGCTTTTCCTCACAACTCCTGTCCAAATTTCCTTGTTGTTCAAAGGCAGAAACAGTTAGAGCCAAAGAACAACAGAGTTTTTAAGGGGAGCAAATCCACAGATTGAAAAAGTCAGGTCTCAGTCTTGTTTCTAGCAATAATTGTGCCAACATAAAGAAATAAAACTCCTCTTTATTAAAATCTATTTAAAATTGGGCATCCCTTGCAAAAATATTTCTAACTGATACAATGCTATAGTCTTAGTGTATCCTGAAAGATTTCTTACATTTTACTTTTATTATGTGTTATAGATAATTGTCAAAAAAGTTGAAGGATATTTAGATTGGTGCAAAAGTAATCGCGGCTTTGCATTGTTGAAATTCGCCATTTGATATTGGAATACATTCTTAAATAAATGTGTTTATGTTATACATCATTTTAATGCACATTTTTTGGTTTATTTGTTTATTTATTTATTTTGCCAATGACTTTACTTGATGTTTACTTTATATATATATTTTAAACTTTGGAAATGATGTTAGACAAAAAGCAAATTTGACCAATTTTTTTAATTAGAGTTCAAAATGGGTTATAAAGCAGAGGAGACAACTTTCAACATCAACAACACATTTGGCCCTTGAACTGCTAGTGAATGTGCAGTGCAGTGTTGGTTCAAGAAGTTTTGCAAAAGAGACCTTGAAGATGAGGAGCATCCTGGTTGGCCATTGGAAGTTGATTACAAATTGAGAGCAATCATCAAAACCAATCCCCTTACAACTATGTGAGAAGCTGCCAAAGAACTCAATGTCAACCACTCTACGGTCTTTCAGCTTTTGAAGCAAACTGGAAAGGTGAAAAAGCTCAATAAGTGGGTGCCTCATGAGTGGACTGAAAATCAAAAAGATTGTTGTTTTGAAGCGTCATCCTCTCTTATTCTGCGCAACACAAACAAACTGTTTCTTGATTGGATTGTGATGTGCAGCAAAAAGTCAATTTTATACAACTGGTGATGACCAGCTTGGTGGTTGGACAGAGAAGAAGCACTTCCCAAAGCCAGATTTGCACCCAAAAAAGTCATGGTCACTGTTTGGTGGTCTGCTGCAGGTCTGATCTACAACAGATTTCTGAATCCTGGCAAAAACCATTATATCTGAGAAGTATGTTCAGCAAATCAATGAGATTCTCTGAAAACTGCAAGACCTGCAGCCAATATTGGTGAACAGAATGGGTTCAATTCTCCCTGACAACGAACAACCTCATGTTGTACAACCAATGCTTCAAAAGTTGAAATAATTGATCTAGGAAGTTTTGCCTCATTCACCATATTCACCTGACCACTCGCCAGCTGACTACCACTTCTTCAAGCATCTCGACAACTTTTTGCAGGGAAAATGCTTCCACAATAATCAGGAGACAGAAAATGTTTTCCAAGAGTTCATTGAATCCCAAAGTGCAGATTTTTATGCTCCAGGAATAAACAAACATTTCTCCTTGACAGAAATGTGTTGATTATAATGTTTCTTATTTTAACAAACATGATTTGAGCCTAATTATATTGACTTAAAATTCATGATCAGAAACCGCAATTACTTTTGTACCAACCTAATAAATCCCACAGTATACCTACTTTTCCATTAAGGAGTCAAAGACAATTCTACTCCTTGCTATGTGACCTTAGACAACTATATGGTGGGAATAAATTAAATATTGTGTGTGTAATTAACCTTTGAAATATAATAGAAGCTCAATAAATGTTAATTACTATTATAAAGACATCAAATAACAAATTGATGCCAAAGTCCTACACAAGAGATAACTAAATGTTAATAATAGCATGCTAAATTTTCTAACTTGTGGCTTCAAGTATTTTTTCTTACAGCCCTTAGTAGACAATTTGTTTTATGTAAAATAGCAAACATACACACAGATGCATATAACAGCTTCATTTAGAAATATCTGTGACATATTTTAATATTCTATTCTATTTTTAAATATTAGCAACATCTCTTCAAATTGTTTTTATGTACACTTCAGGGATTGCAGCCCCATTTTGAAAAACAGAACTCTAAAGTTCTGCTGACTATTCAATTCTTCATGTTTATTGCCATACCTCTTTCACAATCAAATGATCACTGTTTTACAAAATTTGAAGATTTGTCATCCAATCCCATAACAGCCTTAATGTAAGTAGCTCCTCAATTCAAAAGACACAGCCTGAAAAGTGCCTAGCTTCTACAAACCAACCCACAATTGCTGACTTCACGTTAGGCTGTGTTTATACCATTTCTGCAGAGAAGTATATGTTTCTCATCACATCTGCAGTTCTTTTGCAGCTTAACTAATATTACATACTGTTATCACCTTTGACTATGGGGAACAACTGATGGAAAGAGTATTAGTGGCAAATTTATTTCTATCATTGTTACAATGAACCTACTCCATTATGTATTTCCGTGGGCATTGTCACTACCTTTATGATTTTTGTCATTATGACATACAATTGCAGCTGTGAAACAATACCAAAGTCAATCATTGAGTACTTTCAAAGGTCAACTTGTTTAAACCTCATCTCTTGTAAATGGAGTATTACTGATAAAGGACTGAAATAATTAAATTGCAACTGCATCTAACTGACAAGTACCTAAGACTTCATCAATCTCACTTTGGGTTATGGCACAGAGATGGCAGTATGTGGCACAAACATTCTACAAGAGACTTTGTCACATTAATAATGGCACCCAAAGTGCCATTCACTTTAGTGGTGTCTCAGATGGTGAAGAATCCACCTGCAATGCAGAAGACCTGGATTCAATCCCTGGGTTGGGAAGATCCCCTGAAGGAGGGCATGGCAACCCACTCCAGTATTCTTGCCTTGAGAATCCCCGTGGACAGAGAAGCCTGGTGGGCTACAGTCCATGGGGTCACAAAGAGTTGGATACAACTGAGAAACTAAGCACAAAGTGCCATTTAACTAGTCAATAAAAAAATAAATAAAGGAGACTTTTGGATTTATACTTGAACAAAGACTTACCAAAAGTTTATATGAATACCTGTTTTGAAAATAATAAAATTCATTACTGCACAGATGCTATTGAATTTATCTTGGATATATGAGCAATACTATATATTTGTCTTTAATTTGATTCTAAGCTCATTTGGAAAGTGTGCTGGCATTCTTCATAAGGAAAATTCTAAAAATAACATTTTATGATGTAAACTATTTGTAAGTCTTACTGGAAAATTGACGTTCTTGGATTAAGAACAAAAAGACCCAAGTCAAATGATTTCTTCTAGCTTACTCATCAAGCTTGAACTTCTGAATCATTTCTAAAACCTGGATTGTTCTTTCCTTACTCATTCTCCCTTGCTTTATATTTTCATAAGACAGATCCTATGAATTTGCTTTACACTTTCCTTTTGCTGGGCCATTTTCTCTGCCCCATTATAACGTTAGAAGACCATTGAGATTCTAGGAAAAGATGCAAAAATAGCAGCTCCATTCTAACGTGCCTATGATTAGCTGAGACATATTATCATGTAATAAGTGTCCAGCTATAGAAAGGATTGGATAAGAAGAGATGTGTGTAGTCTGGTCAATCCAATTCTTTGTGCACTCTTCCATCACTGCACTTGCAAAACTAATAACCTTTGTGAAAATATTGATATAAATATAATCATATATTGCCAACTTTGATATGTAAGAAAACCTTGCAGAACCATTTGGTTCATAAGAAATTTTGTCCATGTTAAAAGTCCTCGAAATTTGATACTGTCCAAAACATCCATGAACACATTTGGACCATGCCAAATAGTTTTGGACATGTTCAGATAAGCACTTTTTGGTGTGGAACAAATGTCTTATGGACATTTTGGACAGGACGACCAGTTGTCTGCTAACTGAGAAATGACACATATAGGGGTATTGTAATAAAAATTTGAAACAGTGACAAAGAAATTGCTAAAGCACCCAAAAGCATATTAGTTTTCTGCTGCTAATGTAAGTTTATAACAACTTATAAGCTTAGTGGCATAAAAACACAGATTTATTATCCTATAGAGTTCAGAAAAGTGAAAGTGAAGTCACTCAGTCATGCCCAACTCTTTGTGACCCTGTGGATTGTAGGCTCCTCTGTCCATGGGATTCTCCAGGCAAGAACACTGGAGTGGGTTGCCATTTCCTTCTCCAGGGGATCTTCCCGACCCAGGGATCGAACCCAGATCTCCCACATTGCAGGCAGACACTTTAACCTCTGAGCCACCAGGGAAGCTCTGCCTTGAGTTCAGAAGTCTGATACAAATATAACTGGGCTGAAATCAGGTTGATAGCAAGGCTATGTGTTTATTTGAAGACTATTGGAGATCATGCACTCTTGTGCCTTTCTAGAACTTATTTGCATTTCTTGACTTCTTCCATTTTTAATGCCTACAATGGCAGGTTGAACTGTTCATACACTTTATCATCTGACCTGCTCTCTGCCTCTCCCATCCATTTCTAAGAAACTTTGAGATCTTAGGTCTAAAGACCTAAGCCATGGTCATATAATCCAGAATAATCTCCCCGTCTCAAATTTAGATGATTAGAAAACTTTGTTGTCTACAACCTTAATTACCTTTGCCCATGTACCTAAATTTGTGAGTTCTAAAAATTAGACTCTGAACACTTTTTGAGGATTTGTTTTGTTGTTCAGTTGCTGCATCCTGTCCAAATTTTTGCAACCCAAAGGACTGCTGCATGACAGGCTTTCCTGTTCTTCACTATCTCCCAGAGTTTTCTCAAAGTCATGTCCACTGAGTTGGTGATGCCATCCAACCACCGCATCCTCTGTCGCCCCCTTCTTCTCTTGCCCTCAATCTTCCCCAGCATCAAGGTCTTTTCCAGTGAGTCAGCTCTTCACATCAGGTGGCCAAAGTATTGGACCTTCAGCTTTAGCATTAGTCATTCGTATGAATGTTCAGGGTTTATTGCCTTTAGGATTGACTGGTGTGATCTCCTTGTGTCCAAAGGATTCTCAAGAGTCTTCTCTAGCACCACAATTTGAAAGCATCAGTTCTTCAACATTCACCTTTCTTAATGGTCCAGCTCTCACCTTTGTACATGACTACTGAAAAAACTATAGCTTTGACTATATGGGCCTTTGTTAGCAAAGTGATGTCTCTGCTTTTTAATATGCTGTCTAGGTTTGTCATAGCTTTTCTTCCAGGGAGCAAACGTTCATGGCTACAGTCATCGTCTGCAGTGACTTTGGAGCCCAAGAAAATAAAATCTGCCACTGCTTATACTCCCCCCCCAACCCCATATAAGCCATGAAGTGATGGGACTAGAAGCCATGATCTTTGTTTTTTGAATGTTGAGTTTAAGCCAACTTTCTCACTCTCCTCTTTCACCTTTATCAAGAGCCTCTTTAGTTCCTCATTGCTTCTGACATTAGGATGGTATTACCTGCATATGTAAGGTCTGGAACCAGTCAGTTGTTCTATGTATGGCTGTGGGGGGGTAGGGGGGTATTATTCTGCTTACTACACAGGTTAATAACAACATATCAAAAGATATAATAAAAAATCAAATTTATACTGTAAGTCCCAGCAATAACATACAGATAAAATATTGCATAATATTATTCAAAGTTTTAAGGAAAATAATATCAAAGTTAGATTTTATAGCTATATATATATATATATAGAGAGAGAGAGAGCTATATATATATATATAGAGAGAGAGAGAGGCACAATAAATATACTTTTAGGCTAGAAGTTTTGGGAATGTCTTCTATGTAAATTATCTTAGAAGTATTTCTGAAGTAAGAGAAATTATTGCAGAAACACTTTTTAAAAATGTGGAAAAATAATGGTGATTAAGTAAATTTGTAAAGATTTTGTCCAACAAGTTAGCATTAAGATGTTATATTTCTATCCATCTTGGGGGTAAGGGATCTATATTTAGGTGTTTAATTTAATTAATTTGTTTAACTTAGTTTTAAATTGAAACCTGGGCATTGATAAACTATAGCCTAGGGCCTACACTGGGTCAAATCTGGCCACAGTCATTTCTTTATGTGTTGCTTATGATTGCTTTCTTGCTACAATAGAAAAGTAGAGTAGTTGTAACAGAGACTACATGTCACACAGATCCAAAAATATTTATCTGGTCATTTTCAGAAAAATGTTTGCTGATTACTGATATCAATTAAAAGGGAAATAGTCACATTCTTAAAAAAAATGAAATCAAAATTAAATTAAAAAAAATACAAAGTGCGTGCTTAAGGTCATTTATAAGAAAACAGACAAGGTTAGAAATTCAGTTCAGCATTCAGCATGGGATAAATGATAAGGAAACTTGGTTGGATGCTTACAAAGGAATTCAATAAAAAAGTCAAAAGCATTGAACAGATAGGCATTTAGTAACCTGCTGCTACTGCTGCTGCTAAGTCGCTTCCTTCGTGTCCGACTTTGTGCGACCCAATAGACGGCAGCCCACCAGGCCCCACCGTCCCTGGGATTCTCCAGGCAAGAACACTGGAGTGGGTTGCCATTTCCTTCTTCAATGCATGAAAGTGAAAAGTGAAAGTGAAGTCGCTCAGTTGTATCCGATTCTTAGCGACCCCATGGACTGCAGCCTACCAGGCTCCTTCCTCCATGGGATTTTCCAGGCAAGAGTACTGGAGTGGGTTGCCATTGCCTTCTCCCATTTAGTAACCTAGATAGATTGTAAAATTTTTTGAAAAAAATCACTGTGAAATAAGGCAAAAAATAATTGATATAAGTTGAAACACAGATCCAAACACCACTAAACATTTTAAATAATCAGTTATAATGATTTTAGTGCCTATTTTTGGGGGGCTAACATAAGATAAATGCTTGGGATTTGTTTTTTTTTTGCATTTTTGCATCCAAATTTTATAATAATAATAATAATACTTATGAAAACGGTATGCATATGTATTGTAACCATATCATAAGTTGATTTTTCCCTTAGAATGTTAGTAAAAATATAACAAATTTTAAAAATATTAATATATGTCTTATTATATAAAATAGATTTATATAAAATTATATTAATGACATAGAAACAAAAATTCCTTAGTTTCTAAAAAAAAAAAAAATGAAAGAAATAAATAGATTCTAAGACAGAGCCACAAACTTAAACCAGTGTTTTGGCAATTTAAGGCTAGAAAAACCATAGTCCTGACGTCTAAAATTAAGATAGTGAAGACCCATATGGTAACAGTAAATACACACGTTCATTGGGAAGCTGACACATAGCAAACCCATTGCTTCTTTCCTTTACCACCTCCATTTTGTTATCTAATAGCCAATGTGTGTGCTAATCTCCATGGTACTTTAGTACCTATTTCCCTGGTTTACTGTACTCTCCTACATGTCTTTTCTATACCAAAACACAAAAATGAAATAAAATAATTTGTTAATTATAGAATCATATCACCCTAGTGTCGTCTAATTCATACCTTTGTTAAAGTAAATGGTTAGACATCTTTATTATTTTGAAGCTGTATTGATTGCTTATGAATGACTAGGATCTTTGAGGAAAACACCTGCTCCACCACAGCTAGATTGCTAATCCTAACTCTTAGAAACATTTCTGGTATGCAATTTTGTCATTTGTATCTTGCTAATCTCATCTGTTTCTTTTCATTTATTTTTCTCCTTTTATGCATACACTGAATTTAGTAGACTCTGTTTTTAGAATTTCATTTAAATTTATTTTGGCTCTTTTATGGCCATTACAATTTCCAATCAAATTATTTTTTTTAAACATAGATTCACATACAGCTTAAGAAATAATGTGGAGGTATTTTACATCCCTTATTCAGTGTCCCAATATGACAGCATCTTACAGCCTATAATATTGTATCAAAAATCAAGACGTTCACATTGATATAGGCAAAATAGAGTACAATTCAATTATCAAAGATCTTTCTTTCTTGTTATTATTTTTTTAATTGGAAAATAATTGCTTTACAGCTATGTGTTGGTTTCTGCCACACAACAATGCAAATCAGACATGAACATTGCTTCCCTCTTGAGCCTCCTTTGCTGCCTCCCATCTCACCCCTCTAGGTCATTACAGAGCACCGGGCTGGGATCCCTGTATTATGTAGCAGATTCCCACTAGTTATTTATTTTACACATGATAGTGTATATATGTCAATGCTTCTTTCTGAACTCATCCTTCCTTCTCCTTCCCCTTCTGTGTCCACAAAAAATGTCCTCTATGACTGTATAATGAATTCATGCTCAGTTATGTCCAACGTTTTGAAAATTGAAGAAGTGTTGCTCACCAGGCTCCTCTGTCCATGGAACTTTCCCGGAAAGAATACTGGAGTGGGTTGCGATTTCTTACTGCAACAGATATTCCCAACCCAGGGATCGAACCTGAGTCTCTTGCATCCTGTATTAGCAGGCAGATTCTTTATCACTGTGCCACCTAAGAAATCCTATTAAAGCATGGCTGTCTGGGGAGGCCTTACAAATAGCTGTGAAAAGAAGAGAAGTGAAAAGCAAGGGAGAAAAGGAACGATATAAACATCTGAATGCAGAGTTCCAAAGATAGCAAGAAGAGATAAGAAAGCCTTCTTCAGCGATCAGTGCAAAGAAATAGAGGAAAACAACAGAGTGGGAAAGACTAGGGATCTCTTCAAGAAAATCAGAAATACTAAAGGAACATTTCATGCAAAGATGAGCTCGATAAAGGACAGAAATGGTATGGACCTAACAGAAGCAGAAGATTTAAGAAGAGATGGCAAGAATACACAGAAGAACTGTACAAAAAAGATCTTCAGCACCCAGATAATCATGATGGTGTGATCACTGACCTAGAGGCAACATCCTGGAACGTGAAGTCAAGTGGGCCTTAGAAAGTATCACTACGAACAAAGCTAGTGGAGGTGATGGAATTCCAGTTGAGCTATTCCAAATCCTGAAAGATGATGCTGTGAAAGTGCTGCACTCAATATGCCAGCAAATTTGGAAAACTCAGCAGTGGCCACAGGACTGGAAAAGGTCAGTTTTTGTTCCAATCCCAAAGAAAGGCAATGCCAAAGAATGCTCAAACTACCGCACAATTGCACTCATCTCACATGCTAGTAAAGTAATGCTCAAAATTCTCCAAGCCAAGCTTCAGCAATATGTGAACCGTGAAATTCCTAATGTTCAAGCTGGTTTTAGAAAAGGCAGAGGAACCAGAGATCAAATTGCCAACATCTAATGGATCATAGAAAAAGCAAGAGAGTTCCAGAAAAACATCTATTTCTGCTTTATTGACGATGCCAAAGCCTTTGACTGTGTGGATCACAATAAACTGTGGGAAATTCTGAAAGAGATGGGAATACCAGACCACCTGATCTGCCTCTTGAGAAATTTGTATGCAGATCAGGAAGCAACAGTTAGAACTGGACATGGAACAACAGACTGGTTCCAAATAGGAAAAGGAGTTCGTCAAGGCTGTATATTGTCACCCTGCTTATTTAACTTATATGCAGAGTACATCATGAGAAACGCTGGACTGGAAAAAACATAAGCTTGAATCAAGATTGCCGGGAGAAATATCAATAACCTCAGATATGCAGATGATACCACCCTTATGGCAGAAACTCAAAAGCCTCTTGATGAAAGTGGAAGAGGAGAGTGAAAAAGTTGGCTTGAAGTTCAACATTCAGAAAATGAAGATCATGGCATCTGGTCCCATCATTTCATGGCAAATAGATGGGGAAATAGTGGAAACAGTATCAGACTTTATTTTTCTTGGCTCCAAAATCACTACAAATGGTGACTGCAGTAGTGAAATTAAAAGATGCATACTCCTTGGAAGGAAAGTTATGACCAACCTAGATAGCATATTCAAAAGCAGAGACATTACTTTGCCAACAAAGGTCCGTCTAGTCAAGGCTATGGTTTTTCCTTTGGTCGTGTATGGATGTGAGAGTTGGACTGTGAAGAAGGCTGAGCACTGAAGAATTGATGCTTTTGAACTGTGGTGTTGGAGAAGACTCTTGAGAGTCCCTTGGACTGCAAGGAGATCCAACCAGTCCATTCTGAAGGAGACTAGCCTTGGGATTTCTTTGGAAGGAATGATGCTAAAGCTGAAACTCCAGTACTTTGGCCACCTCATGCAAAAAGTTGACTCATTGGAAAAGACTCTGATGCTGGGAGGGATTAGGGGCAGGAGGAGAAGGGGACGACAGAGGATGAGATGGCTGGATGGCATCACCAACTTGATGGACGTGAGTCTGAGTGAACTCCGGGAGTTGGTGATGGACAGGGAGGCCTGACGTGCTGCGATTCATGGGGTTGCAAAGAGTCAGACACGACTGAGCGACTGATCTGATCTGATCTGATCTTATTAGTTTTTAAAGCCATATACTCCTCCTTTCCTGTGCCAACCTCTGAGAGTCAATCACTTATGTGTGGTTTGCCCTTAGATATAGACCGTAGGGGTCACTTGAAATTTTAGGAAGAGTGTTTATTCAGAATTTAAGGTTCTAATCTATGATTCTTTCCTTTCCAGGACTTCTTATTTCTCAAATGCTATAGTATCCGTGAATTCTGTCTTTTTAGTTTTCTAGCTGGTGTATCTTTGAATTTCTTCCTCAGTTCTAGATTACACTTGAAACACTGACTCAGGCTTGCCTTTAGATTAAAACCTCTAGTGCTACTATTCTCTTAAATTGTTTATCCTCTATTTTCTGCCAGACTTGCATCACTATCCAATGAATGATGAACTGATAGTTTTCAGTTGAAGTCTTTATTTCCATTCTATTGAATAATTTCTCAGTATGAAATTTGGAAATGTTGTATCTGCAATTTGGCAAACTAAATATCACTGTATTTTATCTGGATTTGCTATATATGCATATGCAATTATGTATATATGTATTATGTAGGGAAGAATGTGAGTTTCTATAAATCATCTAGTTCTGCATTAACTAGTAAAACTGAACTTAAAGATTAATTGTCTTTAAGATAAATTCATTTATTTCTCAACACTTAGTTCAAATGCATTTAAATTTTTTAAAATGCCATGCTAAATTCTCTCACTCAGTAATACAGATGAAATTATTGTATTTCATCAGTAATGAAGCTATGTAAATATTTAAAAATATGTCAAAATATATTCTCATTTAAAAAAAGATTTGTAATATTCTATTTATCTTATCTTCAGTTGCTTATACTAAAAGCAAAAGTTTCTTTTATTAGTGAAGTTATTTTTAAAAATTATTTTACTAGTCATGTATTCTACCTTAAATCAGTGCTCACTGTCAGTGAAAGTGTCTCTTCATATGGTCCCCAAACCTAGTTTAATTGCTAAATTGATTAGGAAAAATATAGTCAGCTCATCACCTGACTGATAGACTTTGTTTTTATCTTGGCTGCCAACATTTGTCAAGCATATAGACATATTCTAACATGCAGACAAGTGTTGAATACATATTTTACAATATTCTGTGTCATTTCCTTAAAAAAAAAAAGTGTTTACTTTGCAAGTAAACAGACAGTCTATCTGGTAAAAACAGACTCAAATAAAATCCCTGGAAAGGAGTAGAACAGATGTATCTTAGTAACATGAAAGTGAAAGTGTTCTCCAGGCCAGAATACTGGAGAGGGTATCTTTTCCCTTCTCCAGGAGATCTTCCCATCCAGGGATCGAACCCAGCTCTCCCACCCTGCAGGCAGATTCTTTACCAGCTGAACCACCAGGGAAACCCAAGAATACTGTAATGGGTAGCTAACCCTTTTCCAGTGGATCTTCCTGATCCAGGAATCAAACCAGGGTCTCCTGCATTGCAGGCAGATTCTTTACCAACTGAGCTATCAGGAAAGCCCTCTTAGTAACATAACTAACTACATATGCAATTCATCTTCCCCACCTTATATAAAGGGATGAGATACTGCTCAGTAGCACTAGCATTTCCAATTGAATATTGGCTGCTGGATTATGGAGCAATTTTATGAAAAAGTCAAATGGTTTGGATAGATTATATAATTAACAAAATTTTTGAATGCTTGTCACCATGATTATCATTTCAATGTATTGATTTTCAGCCTTTAGCTAGTTTTTTCCACATCAAATGTGGGCACTAGTTTAAGTAATTTTTTTGGTACCTTATTAAAATTTTTATTAATTATTTAAGTAACCCTTTCAGATTAAATATATCCAAAAATCATCATAATTTGCATCAAATTGCTCTCTATTCTAAGCTTCTGGTAGAGAAATTTTCATAGAAAAGATGCCCTCTAAAGACTAAACTCCAAAAATAAGCTAGTCTAGGCCACTGATTACTGAAAATTTGCATCCACAATTCTTTTACTAAATAGTACTATTTAGGAACTAACATTTGGGTGATAGATATGCTCATTGCTTCTGGAGCATCATAAGTGACAGAATTAGGAACTGCACATTTGTGTATTAATGCATGCATACACAGTAGTCTATGTATTAACTTCCCTATCTATCTATATAAATGAGTTCATACTGAAGCCTGTGATACCAATCAACAGCTACGAGGTTCATTCTAAACTCATCCTTTATCATATTTGTGATCCCTTTTATAAAGTTGTTAGAAATCTGGCTCTCATTTCCCATTACATATTTGTTTATCTGTTCAATTACTAATATGCATATCAACTAGTTGCAGAGCTTATAGCTCATCTTCTTGCGAGAAACATATTTACCAACTTATAAATACAGACTTAAACAATGGTATCACACCAGTAATTTAAGTTTACTCATTAAGATACTAGTGAAAGCAGAGAACAATAAACTCAAGTAATCAGGAAAGATAAAAAATACAATTCAACTTGAGTAATTTCTGTACACCTATCTTCAAGTTTACTGCTCCTTGACTGTGACAAACCAATTAATACTCCTGTTCAATGTATTCTTCTAGGTTTTCATTTGCAGTATTTCCATTAGACAATTTCTTATAATTTCTAAGAATTATAAGAGAAATTATAATTTCTCCCTGGAGAAATTACCCATCTTTACTTGCATACTTGGGCCTTTACAATGTTTCTATATTTTTAAAATCTGTCAGATATTTCTAAACTATGTCATATCCCCTGGTGGCTCAGATGGTAAAGCAACTGCCTGCAATGCAGGAGACCGGGTTCGATCCCTGGGTCGGGAAGATTCCCTGGAGAAGGAAATGGCAACCCACTCCAATACTTTTGCCTGGAAAATTCCATGGACGGAGGAGCCTGGTAGGCTACAGTCCATGCAGTTGCAAAGAATCGGACAGGACTGAGCGACTTCACCTTCACTTTGACGTCATATCTAAGTCTGATTCTCATGATTGCTTTGTCTTCAGGGAATGTGCTATCTTTTCTATTCATATGCTTCATAATTTTTTGCTGAAAACCGGATACCTGTGTAAGACATTAGAGAGTGACGGTTTGTAAAGTGACTCGCCTTTCCTAATGTTAGTTTTCTAATAGGGATTCTGTATTTATTAGTTAAGGCTTGAGCTACCCCTGTGGTGGTGGGGGTGCTTTTTGTTTGGTAATGTTACCTTAGCACATACTTTAAATCCTTTTAAAAATATGTTATATTTAGAGTACAGTCTGCTTTGCCAGAGTGTTTGTTTTTCTTTTTTTTTTTGTCTTTTTTTTAAATTTTATTTTATTTTTAAACTTTACAATATTGTATTGGTTTTGCCAAATATTGAAATGAATCCGCCACAGGTATACATGTGTTCCCCATCCTGAACCCTCCTCCCTCCTCCCTCCCCATACCATCCCTCTGGGTCGTCCCAGTGCACCAGCCCCAAGCATCCAGTAATGCTTGTTTCCCTTTAAACCTTTAGTCTTCCTTTTGCACTGTGCTTCAGATAGTCTGTCTCTTGTAACTAGCTCGCTATAAATAATTATTAGTTTTCTTTGTTAATGACTGGAAGTTTTCTGTTGCTCAGATTGAGGATAGGTGGTATTCTCTGCTATTCTGGTTAAACCTTAGTCCATAGTAGACACGGTACCTCTGGATCTAAGACGCATGGCCTTTCCTGTGTTCCAGACTCTCCAGGGTGGGTAGCCTGAATCAGCATGCATCATTACCTCTCCCTTAGAGTCAGACAGTTTTGTTTTGTTTTGTTTTTTTCTTGATTCCTTACCCCAGTTGCAATGGATTTCCTCACTGATGCATGATTTGTGACAGTTTTTGTTGGCTTTCTTCCCATGATTTAATGGTTTTGTTCAATAAGGAAGATAGGGTTCTGGTGGATTATTCTGACTTTCCTACAGTGATGGCTGCTTCCCTTCCCCAGTTCTGCATCATTAGTGAGCAATCTTTGCTGTGAGAGCCAGTGGGGTTCATTGAGAAAAAGCCTGTACAAAACCTTACAAAGGTACAAAATCATTCTATATTTGCAGAGTCAAGGAGCTTCAGCCTCTTTCGTCAGTGCATGCTTGGTGTACACCAACAATTTACTAGTCATTCTAGCAAGCTCTTCCTACTGGTGTCCAGCTGTCTCGTGCACTATTGAGTCTGGGCTTGGATCTCATCCCTCCCAGCAGGCAACTCTCTCTCTCCTTAGATTTTAGATTTCCTGTAAACTAGTCATTTCAATGAGTTCAGTCTGATATCTCCAAGTATAATCCATTACTACATGGCTCATTCTAGCTTATTTTCCTCCCTTATCAGTTATTACCCGTTCCTACAATGAGAAATCTCGTTGCCACACGTTTACTTAATAGTAGAATTTCAGTATGTATAATGGCAGTATCAGAATTATTAATTCATCCTTCACTAGGAAATAACTTTATTAACTAACTTTCAATGCTTATGTAAATTGATTACCTCTACTCTTACAATTGCCATTCCTAACCAAAGTTGCATAGTTTCATCACCTTTTTCTCCAGCCAGTTTCTTCACTACATTTGTAATACAGTTAATTGTGTTTCATTCTGCATTCTGTCCTCAGATCTCATAACCTCCTAAACCATTGTTTTTTGAATCTCTTAACTGTGTCTTTCGCAGAACAGAAAGGTTTCAGTTTAGTAAAGTCCAACTTATAATATTTTTTTTTCCTTTTATGGGTTGCATTTTTGGTGATATATCTAAAAATAACCACCAAATTCAAAATCACCTAGGTTTTAACCTATATTTTCATTTATAAGTTCTTACATTTAAAATCATTTATAAAACATTTTTATTAATTTTTATGAGAGATTGTTTTTGCTCCCTTGAATTGCCTTTGCTCATTTGTCAAATATCAGTTAATTCTATTTATTGGGTCTCTATCTGTGTTCTGTATTCTGTTACATTCATCTATGTGTCTAGTATTTGGCCAATACCATGATACCTTAATTACTGTACCTTTATAGTGAGTCTTGATTCAGTGAAGTATTTCAGTTTGATTGTTCTTCAATGTAGTGCTGGTGATTCTAGATCTTTCATTTTTATATAAACTTTAAAATCAGTTTGTTATAATAGTTTTCTGTGATAGTGACTGGGATTATATAGATTTGTTAGAGTATATTGGGAAGAACTGACATGTTAAAATATTGAGTATTCCACTTCATGATGACTATCTCTTCATTTATTTAGATCTTCTTTGATTTCTAATCCTAATTTGTCATGGTATACAGTCATCCATAGGTATTCACAGAGGATTGTGTTCAGGACTGGTTACAGACACTAAAATTTGCAGATGCTTAGGTCTCATAGACAGCCCTTTATATCTGTGGATTCTTTGTCTAGATTCAACCAACTAGGAGTCGTAAACAGAGTGCATCATCTTCAATTGGTTGAATCTTAGGATACAGAAGCTGAAGATTTCAAAGGCCAACTATAAATATATTCCCTTCGCTTATATTATTTGGAAAATATTATGGAAAATTGATATCATTTCTCCTTAAAAGTTTGGTAAAGTTCACCAGTGAATCCATCCAGAACCAGCACTTCCGTTTTTATGAAACTTATTAATAATCAAATCAATATCTTTAAAAATTATCTATCTTTTCTTTGTGTGAGTTTTGGTAGTATTGTCTTTAGGAACTTATATTTCTAAGTTTTCAAATGTGTGGTAATATAATATTTTATGAAGCATTTTACCGATATCAGTATTTCTATCTATATACTTTCATATATTCATGTCTTCTACTTTGCATTTCTTGGTTACCCTAGTCAGAGATTTATAAATTTTATTGATCTTTGAAAGAATCAACTTTGGGGTTTGCAGATATTTTCCTGTTGCTTTTTTGTTTTCAATTTCATTGACCTCTGTTCGAATTGTTTTTCCATTTTTCTAGTTTTTAAAATGGAATCTTAGATTGTTGTTTTAGATCTGTCTTCTTTACTCATAACTGCATTTAATGTTATAAATTTCTAAGCACTGTTTTCATTATTTTTCTCAAATATTGATGTTGACTTTAATGTTTGCTTAGTTCAAAATATTTTTTTCAAATATATTCTGAGACTTATTCTTTGACCCATATGCTATTTAGAAGTGTGCTATTTAACCTCCAGGTGTCTGGTAATTTTTCATTTGTTTTTCTGTAATTCATTTCAAGTTTAACTCCACTTTTAAGACAATACACCTTATACGATTTATATTATTTTCAATTTGTTAATTCATATTTTATAGTCCAGAAAGCCATCTATTTAGTGAATGTTCCACATGAACTTAAGAAGAATATGTACTATACATTTGCTTGACAAAATATTCTATAAAGATCAATTCAATCAAGTTAATTCATACTGCTTATTAGGTTGACTTTATCCTTACTGATTTTCTGCCTGCTTAATCTATCAGTTTCCGAAGGAAGATCATTGAAGGCTCATAGTTATTTGTCTATTCCACCTTGATGTTCTATAAATTTTGTCTTTATTTTTGTCTTTTAAATGTAGTTTGATGATTCATTTGTAGCTATATGACCGCTAAAAGATGGTATCTGAAATTTGACCTCTTTTCTTTGTATTGTGCTTTCTTTATCTGTAATTATTTTCTGTTTCTTGAAGTCTAGTTTGTGTGTGAATATGAATATATACTCTAGGTGTACTCTGATTAATGCTCATGATAAAATATTTGTTTTTTTATTGTTTTAATGAATTATTCAGGTGTAATTAAATATCCCTTTAATTTTAACATGTGGTTGGTTTGTGCACGTATGTGTGTGCTCAGTCATGTCCAACTCTTTGTGACTCCATGGACTGTAGCCCACCAGGCTCCTCTGTCCATGGAATTTTCCAGGCAAGAATACTGTAGTGGGTTGCTGTTTCCTACTCCAGGGGATCTTCCTGACCCAGGGACTAAACCTAGTCTCCTGTATTGCAGGTGGTCTCCTGCATTGTAAGCAGGTTCTTTACCACTGTGTCACCTGGGCTGGGAAGTCAAAATTTTTTTCTTAACATATCTGAGTCTTTTTATTTATAGTTGGCCTCTTGTAAACAATATATTGTTGGACATTTTTTTATTCCTGATATTGTCGGTTCTTTAACTGACATTTATATCAAATCAATGTATACTGAATAGCAATGTAGTTGGGTTAACATCAATCATGTTTGCAACTATTTTCTGTTTTTGTATGTGTTACTTGTCTTGCCCTTTTTTCTATGATCTTGGAATTGGGCACGTCCTGTGAATTCATATTATTTTCTATTTTGGCACATAAATAATACTTCTGTTTTTAATTCATGTATAATATATTCCCTAGAGATTGCAATCTATATTTTTTACCTAATCCATGTAAATCTTCAAATATTACTGTACTGTCTCATGTATAGTAAAGGTTACTTGAGGCAGTGTATTTTCACTTTTTTTTTCCATCCTTTTTGTCATTGCTACCATTTATTTCATTTATCCACAATATGTTATCACTATTACTACTTTAATCAGTTATCTTTTAGATCAATTAAGTGTAAAAAAATAAAATATGTTAGCTTCATTTTTCCCCAATGATCTTTCTTTCTTTACTTAATTCTTAGTTTCTCATGTGTATTATTTTTCTCTTCCCTGAAAAACTACTTTTAATGCAACATGTGTGGTAAATCTACTATTAATTATTTCATTGTTTGTGTGGAAAAACTATTTTCCCACACTTTTGAAAGATAATTTCACTGCATATAGAATTCTTTCAATATTTAAATATTTCAATCAAGTTTCTTCTAACTTCTATGAATTTTTATTTAAAAGTTATCTTCAATCCTTCTCCTTGTTTCCTTGTAGTTAACATGTTTTATTTCTTCTGACTTCTTTCAAGATAATTTCTTTTCTTTGATTTTCTGCTGTTTGAATATAATATTCTTACTGGGTTTTTTGGCATTTATCCTGTTTGGTATTATGTGAACTTTCTGATCTTGTTATGGGACCTCTTATTACTTTTGGATATTTTTTCATCCACTAGGGCTTAAACGTTTTTTCTGCTCTATTGTCTTTTTGTTTTCCTGCAGGCATTCCACCTCAGCAAATACTACATCTGATTCTGGTGCTTGCTTTTGTCACTTGTCTCTTCATTTTTTTTTTTTTTCTTGTACCTTGTAATTTTTTTTTTTTTTCCCTTGAAAGTCAAAGTGATAGATTGGGTAATGGAAACGAAGGCAATGGGACTTTGTATTTTTTTTTTTTTTAATTTTTAATGCGATTTAAAAAACTGTATAAAACTTTTAAATCCACTTATAACACAGTTATTACAAAATATTGGCTAGATTCCCTGTGTTGTACACTGCATCCTTAACCCTGTCTCATACAAAGTAGTTTGTAACTCCCACTTCTCCAGTCCTATATTGCCCCTTCTTAAAGTGGTAACCAAAGTTTGTTCGCTATATCTAAGAGACTCTATATTTTGTTATGTTCACTAGTTTGTTGTATTTTTTAGATTCTACATATAAGTATTATTACAGAGTATTTGTCTTTCTCTGTCTTATGTCACTTAGCATAATGCCTTCCAAGTCCATCCATGTTTGCTGCCATTGGCAAAATTTTTGTTATTTTTTATGGCTGAGTGGTATTCCATTATACATATATACTACATCTTCTTCATCCATTCATCTGTTGGTAGACACTCAGGTTGCTTCCGTATTTTGTCAATTGTTAAGTAACACTGCTATAAACATTAGGGTGCCTGTGTCTTTTCAAATAAGAGCTTTTGATTTCTTTGTATATATAGCCAGAATTGGAATTGCTGAGTCATATGGAGTAGACTCCGTGAGTTGGTGATGGACAGGGAGGCCTGGCGTGCTGTGATTCATGGGGTCACAAAGAGTCAGACACGACTGAGCGACTGAACTGAACTGAACTGATGGTGGCTCTATTTTTTGTTCTTTTAGAAATCTTCATACTGTTTTCCACAGTGGCTGCACTAATTTACATTTTCACAGTGTGTGAGGATTCCCTTTTCTTTACTTTCTCCACAACATTTATTATCTGTGTTCTTTTATGATAGCCATTCTGACCAGCGTAAAGCAGTTTCTCATTGCGGTTTTGATTTGTGTTCTCCTGATGATTAGCAATATTGGGCACCTTTTCATGTTTCTATTGGCCATCTACATCTCCTGTATGGAAAAATATCAATTCAGATCTTTTGCCCACTTATAATCAAGTGAGTTTCATTTGTTTGTTCTTTATGTTGAATTATGCAAGCTGCTTATACAAATTGGATATTAGTCCCTTATTCATCATAGCATTTACAGATATTTTCTCCCATTCAGTAGGTTGACTTTTTGCTTTGTCAGTGATTTCCTTTACTATGCAAATCTTTTAAACTTAATTATATCTCATTTCCTTATTTTTGGTTTTATTTTGCTTACTTTAGGAGACAGATCTAATTATATATATATATATATATATATATATATATATATACACTAAGCCATATATATATATGGCTTCCCAGGTGATGCTGGTGGTAAAGAACCTGCCTGCCAATTCAGGAGATATAGGATACATGGGTTTGAAGATTCCTGGAAGAGGGCATGGCAACCCACTCCCATATTCTTGCCTGGAGAATGCCTTGGACAGAGGAACCTGGCAGGCTACAAAAAATAGGGTCATGATGAATCAGACATGACTGAAGTGCCTTTAGTGGACACACACACATATTGTGATTTATGGCAGAGTATTCTCCCTATGTTTTCCTCTATATTTTTTATGATTTCTGGTGTTACATCTAGGTCTTTAACCCACTTGGAATTTATTTTTGACCATGGTGTTAGAGAATGTTCTGATCTCATTATTTTACATATAGCTTTTCAGTTTTCCCAGCAGCACTTATTGAAAAGATTGTCTTTTCTCCATTATATATTCTTGCCACCTTTGTTGTAGATTAATTGCCCATAAAAGTGTGGGCTTGTTTCTGGGCTTTTTATCCTGTTCCTTTGATCTATGGATCTGTTTTTGTCCCAGCACTATAATGTTTTGATGACCCTAGCTTTGTAGTACAGTCGGAATTCAGGGAGCATGAGTCCTCCAGCTTTGTTCTTCTTTCTCAAGATTGTTTTGTCTATTCGGGGTCATTTCTGTCTGTACAGTTTTTTTGTTTGTTTGTTTGTTTTTTTTATTTGTTCAAGCTTTGCCAAAAATGTCCTTGGCATTGGTCTTAGGGATGATATAGAATCTTCAGCTCGCCATGGATAGTATGTTCATTTTAACAATATTTTTTCCAGTCCAAGAACACAATATATCTTTCCATCTATCTTTATCGCTTTCAATCCCTTTCATTTGCATCCAATAGTTTTCCGAGTACAGGTATTTTGCCTCATTAGGTAGGTCTATCTCTAGGTACTTTATTCTTTTTGATGCAATTGTAAGTGGGATTTTTTTCCCTTAATTTCTTTTTCAGTTACTTTGTTGTTAGTTCTGGAATATAAACTAAGGTGTATAGAGATGAAACAGATTGTATCCTGCAACTTTACTAAATTGGCTGATGAGCTGTAGTAGTTTTCTTGTGGTGCTTTTAGGATTCTCTATGCATCATATCATATCATCTGAAAATGTTAATCTTTTCACTGTTGAGTGTATTAGGTGTTGATTAGTCACATATGATCTTTATTATACTGAGGAATGTTCCTTCTACATCCCCCTTATAGAAGGTTTTTATCATAGATAGCTGTTGAATTTTATCAAAAGTATTTTTTAGCATCTATTGAGATTATCATATGGGTTTTTTTTAATTTTTTAATGTGGAATATCATTTTTATTGACTCATGGATATTGGGATAAATCCTATTTAATCATAGTGTATGATCTTTTCAATATATTATTGGGTTCAGTTTGCTAGTATTTTGTTAAGGATTTTTGCAACTGTGTTCATCAGTTGATACTGACCTATGATTTTCCATTTTTGTGATATCTTTGTATGGTTTTGGTATCATGATGATGCTAGCTTCATGTTCACGCTAGTTCACACTCAGTCTTCAAAACTATGTTTAAATATTCCTATCAGTTTGTGGCTCTAGTAGCTTCTGATCTAAGTTCAAGTTGCAACCCTCTGGATTCATCTGTCTCTCTAGATTTCAAGGTGGTGGTTTTCCCCGTGAACTGTTTTCTTATGAGGCCAGGAAAAGTAGTCATTTTTTTTTTTTCAGTTCTCCAGCATTCATTTTTTATTGTCAGGATGGAAATGAAAACTTCCAAGGTCTTCACATGTCAGACTAAAAATGTAATTTCTCCTGAAACACTGTATATGAGTTACTCTAAAACATAGAAGACTTTTGCTTTACCTATATCTTTCCTACATCATCTAGTTCTCTGACTCCTATTTGTGTGTGTGTGTGTGTGTGTGTGTGTGTGTGTGTGTGTGTTAGTCGCTTAGCCATGTTTGACCCTTTGCAACCCCATGGACTGGTCTGTCCATAGGATTCTCAAGGCAAGAATACTGGAGTGGGTTGCCATTTCCTTCTCCAGGGAATCTTCCCAACCCAGGTCAAATCTGGGCCTCCTGCATTACAGGCAGATTCTTTACCATCTGAGCCACTAGGGAAGCCTGACTGCTACTTATTGAACCTTGATTGACAAAAAATCCTCTCCATACTGAAAATCATAAGAAATGCCAAATGTTAGAGACTTATTTTCTCTAGATATTGTGAACCATCTAAAAGTCAATGTGCCCAGAACTTGATATCATAGATAAAGCACTTTGCAATTTGTTCTTTTAAAGACATACAGTTTTCTGGCCTCATTTGTTTCATTCACTTTGACCATAAAGTTGTCCTCTCACATAACAATTCCTCTTTCCCTGATTTTGCACTGAACTTCATCATTTGAAATTATTCACAGTAATAATTCACAGTACTACTCCCTTTATCAGAAAAGTTCTCATCTCTCTATGGACAAATTCTTGCTCATCCTTCCAGACAGTTAAAATTCTACCCTTACTGAAAAATATTTCTCAATTTATTTCAACAGTTGATTCATCTTTATGAAGCTGCATTTAATGTTTACCCTCATTCTGTATTTTCCCACACTTTACATTCATTATTTGTTTACATGTTTTGCTTCCTTACTAGGCTAAATTGTCCACTTTTGTATTATTAGATCTTCATTCACACAATAAATTCAGTAACTGTTTGCTGAGGGATTAATGTCTTGAATTTAAACCAGCCATATTTACTCCTTTTATAATGCAGAAAAATCTTATTTTATCAAATACATATAACTAAAGTATTCCTTGTACCTTTGTCACTTCTTTCCTGATATTTATTTTCTATACTGCTAAAGGACTTTCAAAAGCTCAAGATATACAAATAGACAAGTGATCAAATTAAAGTATATTAAAATATAAGATTTTTTATTGTTTCTAGAAATCAGTCTAAACTAAATTTGTTTAGCAATAAATATAAGCTATTTATTGGCCCTACTGTGACCTTACATAAGGGTATAGAATGCAAAAGTATCTTGTAAATTAAAAATGATGCACTGAGACATCCCATTTAGAATGCAAATTTTGCCAGTACTATAGCTCTATTATTAAAATTTTTATCCTTTATTATAATTAATAGTCACATTATATTCAATTGTATTATTAAATACATGAATATTACTAATAAGTAATTCAGAAGAAATTGTGACCTTTTGAGACCTTCTTAGTTGTTTAGAACATGAGCTGGGATTCTCAGAGTTCATGTGACACAGATTTTAAATGCTGTTCTAGGATTGCAAAACATATATTTCTGGAAGCAGAGAATTACTTGGCTTTAATTCTTTGATATATAAATGCATATTCCCCATATCCTTCCATATTTTACATATTTTGTTGGCTGTAATATAAATACTAATAGATTTTTCTTTTATTCATTCATTCATTTACTTATTTACTTTAGTGAACAAAGCTGTGCTATAGACAACAAAAATAAATAGTTTAATAGCAAAAACATACCCAGTTTTGCATGTGACTATGAGTACTTGCAGTGTTCACCAACATTTTTCTATGCCCTAGGGATTTTCACCTAATTACTCTCCTTGACTTATCTAGATATTAGTTGTACCATTGTAACAGTAATTAGCTGCCATTCTTTGAATTCTACAGGGATCATTTTAGAATCATGCCCTTTAAGCAAAAATTTTGGTTTTTGACTCTTTTGGGTATGATGACTCATGGTCCTCCTGACATTTTCCCAAAGGCTAAAGCTCTCCCTTGTCAAGATTTGCACCTGAGAAGCATTTGTCTCCTGCTGTCATTTCCAGCTACTGATGTCAATGTTAACATTGCTGCAAATAGAGATTGCTTCAAGAAAACACACAAATCATTTCTGGTTAAAAGGAGACTTTGTCTTTGCTAAAACTGCCTCTTCATCACTTGTCTATGAGAATTGCTGACAGGATTATTTTTCATTTATACTCCTTGAAAAATAACTCTTCTACATCCTAAATGTCCTTTGAAGTCAGTAGTAAACATAAATAGAGTGCCAAAAGAAATTATATTCTAATCTTTTATAATATACTCTGATACAGCTCTAATAAAAAGACTTTATAAAATGAATAGTACAAAATGCATTCTGAAATGCTGAGTGAGGAATAGATTAAACATCTCTTTGGCTATAGTAACATATTAATAGTGCCATAAATAAATTTTTTTTAAAAACTGAATTTTCTTTTGATTTATGTCTCTTGATAAATGTCAGTAAGACGATTTCTAGTTAGTTTATTAACATACAATATTTCTACCTTTGAATATGATTTCCTTCTTTGTTTTTCTTCTTTTAATAAGAATGCTTTGAAAATTATACTTCCTACTCTTCATTCCTTTATTTTATATCTCAATATATTAAAACTGAGTTTATCACAAGGAAAGGAATTTCTGGCACACTATTTCTAAGACTGATGAGCACATTTTTAGACCCAGGTAAAGGAATCAGTAGAGAAAGAAACTTAAACTGAAATTACAGAAGGGCATTTGATGAGGAAATACTCACGTTAAGTTGTAAGAAGACTCAAGTGTGAACATAGCTAGAAAGCTCAGTCTCATTAAGGAAGAATGGTTAAGATTAAAGGACAGATAAAAAATAACAGGGGCAAGGGAAAACAAATTTTGCCAAAGAAGAGATGATGGTCAATGAACTTAAAATAATTTTTATCTAATTTCTCAATGAATTAGATGAAGAAATTGACTGTTGGTAGGAATCAGCAAACTAAAATGGACTGGAATGGGTGAATTTAACTCAGATGACCATTATATCTACTATGGCAGGCAGGAATCCCTCAGAAAAAATGGGGTAGCCATCATGGTCAACAAAAGAGTCCAAAATGCAGTACTTGGATGCAATCTCAAAAACGACAGAATGATCTCCGTTTCCAAGGCAAACCATTCAATATCAGAGTAATCCAAGTCTATGCCCCAACCAGTAATGCTGAAGAAGCTGAAGTTGAACAGTTCTATGAAGACCTACAAGACCTTTTAGAACAAACACCGAAAATAGATGTCCTTTTCATTATAAGGGAATGGAATGCAAAAGTAGGAAGTCAGGAAACACCTGGAGTAACAGGCAAATGTGACCTTGAAAAAAGGAATGAAACAGGGCAAAGACTAATAGAGTTTTTCCAAGAAAATGTACTGGTCATAGCAAACACCCTCTTCCAACAACACAAGAGAAGACTCTACACATGGACATCACCAGATGGTCAACACCAAAATCAGATTGATTTTATTCTTTGCAGCCAAAGATGGAGAAGCTCTATACAGTCAGCAAAAACAAGACCAGGAGCTGACTGTGGCTCAGACCATGAACTCCTTATTGCAAAATTCAGACTTAAATTGAAGAAAGTAGGGAAAACCACTAGATCATTCACGTAAGACCTAAATCAAATCCCTTATGATTATATGATTATGGAAGTGAGAAATAGATTTAAGGGACTAGATCTAATAGATAGAGTGCCTGATGAACTATGGACTGAGGTTCATGACATTATACAGGAGATAGGGATCAAGACCATCCCCATAGAAAAGAAATGCAAAAGGGCAAAATGGCTGTCTGGAAGGATTGCAAATAGCTGTGAAAAGAAGAGAAATGAAAAGAAAAGGAGAAAAGGAAAGATATAAGCATCTGAATGCAGAGTTCCAAAGAATAACAAGAAAAGATAAGAAAGCCTTCTTCAGCAATCAATGCAAAGAAATAGAGGAAAACAACAGAATGGGAAAGACTAGGGACCTCTTCAAGAAAATCAGAGATACCAAAGGAACATTTCATGCAAAGATGGGCTCAAAAAAGACAGAAACGGTATGGACCTAACAGAAGCAGAAGATATTAAGAAGAGGTGGCAAGAATACAAAGAAGAACTGTACAAAAAAGATCTAAAGATCTTCACAATGCAGATTATCATGATGATGTGATCACTGACCTAGAGCCAGACATCCTGGAATGTGAAGTCAAGTAGGCCTTAGAAAGCATCACTACGAACAAAGCTAGTGGAGGTGATGGAATTCCAGTTGAGCTACTTCAAATCCTGAAAGATGATGCTGTGAAATTGCTGCACTCAATATGCCAGCAAATTTGGAAAACTGAGCAGTGGCCACAGGACTGGAAAGGTCAGTTTTTATTCCAATCCCAAAGAAAGGCAATGCCAAAGACTGCTCAAACTACCGCACAATTTCACTCATCTCTGCTGCTGCTGCTGCTGCTGCAAAGTCACTTCAGTCTTGTCAGACTCTGTGCGACCCCATAGAAGGCAGCCCATCAGGCTCCCCCTTCTCTGGGATTCTCCAGGCAATAACACTGGAGTGGATTGCCATTTCCTTCTCCAATGCATGAAAGTGAAAAGTGAAAGTGAAGTCACTCAGTCATGTCCGACCCTCAGCGACCCCATGGACTGCATGCAGCCTTCCAGGCTCCTCCATCCATGGGATTTTCCAGGCAGAGTACTGAAGTGGGGTGCCATTGCCTTCTCCACACTCATCTCACATGCTAGTAAAGTAATGCTCAAAATTCTCCAAACCAGGCTTCAGCAATACATGAACCGTGAACTTCCAGTTGTTCAAGCTGGTTTTGGAAAAGGCAGAGGAACCAGAGACCAAATTGCCAACATCCACTGGATCATTGAAAAAGCAAGAGAGTTCCAGAAAAACATTTATTTCTGCATTATTGACTATGCCAAAGTCTTTGACTCTGTGGATCACAATAAATTCTGGAAAATTCTGAAAGAGATGGGAATACCAGACCACCTGACCTGCCTCTTGAGAAATTTGTATGCAGGTCAAGAAGCAACAGTTAGAACTAGACATGGAACAACAGACTGGTTCCAAATAGGAAAAGGAGTACGTCAAGGCTATATATTGTCACCCTGCTTATTTAAATTCTATGCAGAGTACATCATGAGAAACGCTGGGCTGGAAGAAGCACAAGCTGGAATCAAGATTGCAGGGAGAAATATCAATAACCTGAGATATGCAGATGACACCACCCTTATGCAGGAAGTGAAGAAGAACTAAAAAGCCTCTTGATGAAAGTGAAAGAGGAGAGTGAAAAAGTTGGCTTAAAACTCAACATTCAGAAAATGAAGATCATTGCATCTGGTCCCATCACTTCATAGGAAATAGATGGGGAAACAGTGGAAACAGTGTCAGACTTTATTTTTTGGGACTCCAAAATCATGCAGATGGTGACTTCAGTCATGAAATTAAAAGACGCTTACTCCTTGGAAGAAAGGTTATGACCAACCTAGATAGCATATTGAAAAACAGAGACATTACTTTGCCATCAAAGGTCCGTCTAGTCAAGGCTATGGTTTTTCCAGTGGTCATGTATGGATGTGAGAGTTGGACTGTGAAGAAAGCCAAGTGCCAAAGAATTGATGCTTTTGAACTGTGGTGTTGGAGAAGACTCTTGAAAGTCCCTTGGACTGCAAGGAGATCCAAGCAGTCCATTCTGAAGGAGATCAGCCCTGGGATTACTTTGGAAGGAATGATGCTAAAGCTGAAACTCCAGTACTTTGGCCACCTCATGCGAAGAGTTGACTCATTGGAAAAGAGTCTGATGCTGGGAGGGATTGGGGGCAGGAGGAGAAGGGGATGACAGAGGATGAGATAGCTGGATGGCATCACTGACTTGATGGACGCGAGTCTGAGTGAACTCCTGGAGTTGGTGATGGACAGGGAGGCCTGGCGTGCTGCAATTCATGGGGTCACAAACAGTTGAACACGACTGAGGGACTGAACTGAACTCAACTGAAGTTAATCTATGGGACTGTTTGTGGACTGGAGTTTATTAATGTTCATGAAATTATGTAATAAAATCAATGTGAATAAAATAATTACTGAATAAAGTCAACTTACAATTTTCTTGGAAAATTTTCAGATTTTGTTAGAAACAGACAATGGGGCTATATACCTTATACCAAAGATTATGCAAGTCTGCATTTTGGATGAAGAAATAAGACATTGATGATTACCCAGACAGAAGACTAAGGAAATGAGGAAGAGGCTTCAAAGAGGAAGTGAAGCTATAATTAAATTTAAAATTAGCATATTATAAATATATTTTATTAATTTAAATAACAGTGTGTTTCCAAGAGAATTTTTCATGTAGTTTTGTCAAATTTACTTGCATGGTTCTCCCTCTAGAATTAAATTAATTTGTGGAATATGAACATGTGTGATTAAGTACTCAACTAAATGGTTCTCTTTTAGGTATTCCTGGTTTTAAAGTCCAGTTTGTTTTCTATTTCTATTTTTAATATTCTATATATGCCAATACTTATGAGTTTATATTACCAATTTTCCAAATTTATATATTTTAATCATGAAAATACCTGTATAAGAATTAAGTTTTATTTTTGTTTGTTACTGAGTCAGACTATGTGCTCTAAATGGTTTTCTCATTTCAAAATAAGTATATTCTGGATAAAATCAAATTTTAATGCATTGCTGAATTCAAAGTAAAGGAAAATTATCTAAAACACAACTATGGACTGGGCAGTCAGACATGGGTACAAAGAAAGATTTTAAACTCTCCTCCTCCCATAGACACAAAAAATCTACAGCTACATATGAGACAACTTCTCTTGAAAAAGACCTGAAAACTAGGCAATCAACTTCCTTATATCAACAGAGGGAAAAGGGGCCATGTTGATTTAGATAGAAGAGGTTGAAACAGAGTCTTATCAAAACCCCACCACCAGCATAACGATCCACAAGGAAACATGAGAGATCTCACAAATCTGGAATTTCTCCCCAATGAGTTAAGACTTTGTACCCTACACCAGGCACCCAAACTCTTAAGACTTGCAATGATTCATGGACCCACATCTGGCTTTGAAAAGACACAGGTTTTACATCCATGAAACCCAAAATGCCATCAGATCAGATCAGATCAGTCACTCAGTCGTGTCCGACTCTTTGCGACCCCATGAATCGCAGCACACCAGGCTTCCCTGTTCATCACCAACTCCTGGAGTTTGCTGAGACTCACGTCCATCCAGTCAGTGATGCCATCCAGCCATCTCATCCTCTGTCGCCCCCTTCTCCTCCTACCCCCAATCCCTCCCAGCATCAGACTCTTTTCCAATGAGTCAACTCTTCGCATGAGGTGGCCACAGTACTGGAGTTTCAGCTTTAGCATCATTCCTTCCAAAGAAATCCCAGGGAGGATCTCCTTCAAAATGGACTGGTTGGATCTCCTTGCAGTCCAAGGGACTCTCAAGAGTCTTCTCCAAAACCACAGTTCAAAAGCATCAATTCTTTGGCGCTCAGCCTTCTTCACAGTCCAACTCTCACATCCATACATGACCATAGGAAAAACCATAGCCTTGACTAGATGAGCCTTTGTTGGCAAAGTAATGTTGCTGATTTTGAATATGCTATCTAGGTTGGTCATATTTCCTTCCAATGAGTGAGTGTCTTTTAATTTCATGGCTGCATTCACCATCTGCAGTGATTTTGGAGCCCAGAAAAATAAAGTCTGACACTGTTTCCACTGTTTCCCCATCTATTTGCCATGAAGTGGTGGGACCAGATGCCATGATCTTCGTTTTCTGAATGTTGAGCTTTAAGCCAACTTTTTCACTCTCTTTTTTCACTTTCATCAAGAGGCTTTTGAGTTCCTCTTCACTTTCTGCCATAAGGGTGGTGTCATCTGCATGCATATCTGAGGTTATTGATATTTCTCCCGGCAATCTTGATTCCAGCTTGTGTTTCTTCCAGTCCAGCGTTTCTCATGATGTACTCTGCATATAAGTTAAATAAACAAGGTGACAATATACAGCCTTGATGTACTCCTTTTCCTATTTGGAACCAGTCTGTTGTTCCATGTCCAGTTCTAACTGTTGCTTCCTGACCTGCATACAAATTTCTCAGGAGGCAGATCAGGTGCTCTGGTATTCCCATCTCTTGAAGAATTTTCCACAGTTTATTGTGATCCACACAAAGGCTTTCGCATAGTCAATAAAGCAGAAATAGACATAGTGAACTGAAAAAAAGATATATCTGTAAGTATATCTCTGAGAGGAGCTCTTGCATGTCAGTGATGTCTCCCTTTGTACATGGGATACCCTGGTTTCTTTAGCTGCCGCATAGTGGATACTCCTTGATTACCTGGATTTGGTGGTCAGGGATGCTTGTGGTAGAATGTCTAATGGAAGGACTATCAGAGAGACAGTTTTTTTGGAGGCTACCACTCCCAAGGCAATGCCAAAGAATGCTCAAACTACTGCACAATTGCACTCATCTCACACGCTAGTAAAGTAATGCTCAAAATTCTCCAAGCCAGGCTTCAGCAATACATGAACCATGAACTTCCAGTTGTTCAAGCTGATTTTAGAAAAGGCAGAGGAACCAGAGACCAAATTGCCAACATCTGCTGGATCATGGAAAAAGCAAGAGAGTTCCAGAAAAACATCTGTTTCTGCTTTATTGACTATGCCAAAGCCTTTGACTGTGTGGATCACAATAAACTGTGGGAAATTCTTCAAGAGATGGGAATACCAGACCACCTGATCTGCCTCTTGAGAAATCTGTATGCAGGTCAGGAAGCAACAGTTAGAACTGGACATGGAACAACAGACTGGTTCCAAATAGGAAAAGGAGTTCGTCAAGGCTGTATATTGTCACCCTGTTTATTTAACTTATATGCAGAGTACATTGTGAGAAATGCTGGGCTGGAAGAAGCACAAGCTGGAATCAAGATTGCCGGGAGAAATATCAATAACCTCAGATATGCAGATGACACCACCCTTATGGCAGAAAGTGAAGAGGAACTCAAAAGCCTCTTGATGAAAGTGAAAAAGGAGAGTGAAAAAGTTGGCTTAAAGCTCAACATTCAGAAAACGAAGATCATGGCATTTGGTCCCATCACTTCATGGGAAATAGATGGGGAAACAGTGGAAACAGTGTCAGACTTTATTTTTGGGGGCTCTAAAATCACTGCAGATGGTGATCGCAGCCATGAAATTAAAAGACGCGTAGTCCTTGGAAGGAAAGTTATGACCAACCTAGACAGCATATTCAAAAGCAGAGACATTACTTTGCCATCAAAGGTCCGTCTAGTCAAGCCTATGGTTTTTCCTGTGGTCATGTATGGATGTGACAGTTGGACTGTAAAGAAAGCTGAGCACCAAAGAATTGATGGTTTTGAACTGTGGTGTTGGAGAAGACTCTTGAGAGTCCCTTGGACTGCAAGGAGATCCAACCAGTCCATTCTGAAGGAGATCAGCCCTGGGATTACTTTGGAAGGAATGATGCTAAAGCTGAAACTCCAGTACTTTGGCCACCTCATGCGAAGAGTTGACTCATTGGAAAAGAGTCATTGGAAAGGACCCTGATACTGGGAAAGATTGAAGGCAAAAGGAGAAGGGGGTGGCAGAGAATGAGATGGTTAGATAGCATGCGTCCTCGACTCAATGGACATGAATTTGAGTAAACTCCAGGAGATAGTGGAGTTTACTATCTCCTGGTGTGCTGTAGTTCATAGGGTTGCAAAGAATAAGACACAATTTAATGGGTGAACAACAACATTGTGGATTCCTGCTCAAATTACAGTAGTAACATCAAGCCTCACTGAACACAGAACACCATAACCAATACAAAAACCATGTTTGAGATATTTCAGGATTTACCAAAATGTGGCATAGAGGAATGAAGTGAGCAAATGTTGTTCAGAAAATGGTACCAGTAGACTGGTATGATTCAGGATTGACACAAACATTCAACTTATTTTTTAAAAATGCAATATCCATGAAGTGCAATGAAATGAAGTGCACAAAACAATATATTCCTGTGCACCATCAGGAAAAGAATTTAAAGTAATTTATAAATATCTCAAGAGTAAAAAAAGAAATCATGACACAAATTTTAAAAACGCAAAAAAAGTAGAACAATTATAATGTTACTGAATCATGTGGAATGAAGTAAAGTTGATATACAAAAGTAATTAATACCTTAAATGCTTGAATTAGAAAATAAATGACAACAATAAAATCAAAACAATTAAAATAAATGAGTTGCATCCAACTCAGAAGTTACAAATAAGAAGCAAACAGAAGGAAAATTTTAGAAAAATAAATATAATTACAAAGAAATGAGATTACATAATAAAAGAATCAATGAATCCAAATTTGAAAAGCATAATAAAACAAGCTTTATTGTTTCCTTAAAACAAGGAAAGAGAGAGAGCCAGGGCATGGAGAGAAAAAGAGAGAGGCAGAGACAGAGATGGAGACAGACACACAGAGGGAGAAAACAAATGAATATTATGAAGATAAAAATGCATTATAGCACAAATTAGAGGCTACAGTGATTGATTTCTATTCCTGCACATGATCTCTGTTCAATTCCAGGGCAAAACATTCAATATTACAGTAATCCAAGTCTATGCCCCAAGCAGTAATGCTGAAGAAGCTGATGTTGAATGGCTCTATGAAGACCTACAAGACCTTCTAGAACTAACACCCAAAAAGATGTCCTTTTCATTATAGGGGACTGGGATGCAAAAGTAGGAAGTCAAGAGATACCTGGAGTAACAGGCAAATTTGGGTTTGGAGTACAAAGTGAAGCAAAGGCTAACAGAATTTGGCCAAGAGAACACACTGGTCATAGCAAACACCCTCTTCCAACAACACAAGAGAGGACTCTACACATGGACATCATCAGATGGTCAATACTGAAATCAGACTGATTATATTCTTTGCAGCCAAATATGGAGAAGCCCTATACAGTCAGCACAGACAACAGCAGGATCTGACTGTGGCTCAGATCATGAACTCCTTATTGCCAAATTCAGACTTAAGTTGAAGAAAGTAGGGAAAAACACTAGACCATGCAGGGATGACCTAAATCAAATCCCTTACGATTATAGAGAGGATGTGACAAATAGATTCAAGGGATTAGATCTTATAGACAGAGTCTCTGAAGAACTGTGGATGGAAGTTTGTGACACTGTACAGGAGGCAATGATCAAGACCATCCCTAAGAAAAAGAAATGCAAAAAGGCAAAATGGTTGTCTGAGGGGGCCTTACAAATAGCTGAGGAAAGAAGAGATGCTAAAGACAAAGGAGAAACTGAAAGATATAACCACTTGAATGCAGAGTTCCAAAGAATAGCAAGGAGAGATAAGAAAGCCTGCTCTCACTTTTTCTAAGAAGACAGTAGATCTCTGATACCATAACTGTGCAATAATAGTTTAAGCAAGCCAATCTCACTCACTCATAAATGTAGATTGTTAGGAATTAAAGAAGCAAACAAAACTACTTTAAATAAAGTATAACATACCAAGGCCAAAATATGTTTATCCTAAAACATGGGGGGGAGGTTGTCACTAGAAAATGTAAAATTGGTGTTTATACATATGCAAAATTTTTGATAAAATTTAAAGCTTATTCAAGATTTTGGTGTTACTCTAGAAACACCTTAAAGAGAAATTCCTAAACTTGGCAATAGTTTTACAAAAAACCTACAGCAGAGCATGTTGTTAAGGGGGAATCATTAGCAGCATTCCCTTTAAAATCAAGAAAAACAAAAACAAGAATGCCTATTATCACCACTTTCATTCATCATCATCTGCTCCTCTGACCAAGGAAATTAGCAAGAAGGAAAAGAACAAATAAAGGCATAAGGATTGAAAGGAAAAACAGAAAAACCTTTATTAAAAAGTGACAATTTTCCACATGGAAGGTCTCTTAGAAAATTTACATATATATTATTAGAAATAATGGAAGTTTAACAAATTGTCTGTACCTAAGCTCAGTAGGCAAAAAAAAAAAAAAAAATGTGTTTAATAGTTATATAGCATCAAAAACAGAGTATATAACTTTTTAAAGAAGACTACATTGTTACGACCATAATGACCTTTATGTACTGGAAAGAAACCTAAAAGATATATTCAAGATAATGGGAAATTATAAATTTTATTGAAAAATTAACCTCAAGACAGCTCATCTTCATTTAAGACCTGATAATATAAAAATATAAAACTTAACAAAAAACCAACCCAATAAATCCAATGTAATTTAAATCAAAACCAAATAATGATAAATTGGCCCTAAAATTTATTTTCAAAAGGAATTAAAATGGTGAGAGTAGGAAAATCCTTCTGAAGAAGAAAAAGGCGGGCAAGTTGTCCTACTCTTTCATACTTAATCATTGTGTTGTGCACATCTTTAGGGGGTGATTGATTGTACTCATTGCAGACAATAAAATGTTCATGATATGTAACAAACTGAATTTTTTTTTATGTTAACAACATGATTGGCAATTCTAAACCATATCAGTGATAAAAATTCTCCTCCATGCAAAGGTCAATATCTCCCAAGCACTACCCTCTTAGTGTCTTACTACTTCTTTATAAATTTGGAACACCTAAGTTAGTACTTTACAGGTAAAAATTTTAAAAAAATAAATTGATCAGTGAAGTGGAAAGAATTTTAAGAAATAAACCTATTCATATATTGATATATCAAAGCAGTAAAATTACTGTACAGTGAATAACTGATAGCATTATGAATCCATTTGTGTTGCCAAAAGGAAATGAATACAACATTTAAAATTGTATTTGAAACAAGTATAATGAAGGGACTGTTCCCAGAATTGTGATCAGGGCTAAAGGAACTGAAAAGTCACTTATAAGGTTTTTGGTGGTGGTGGTTTAGTCTCTAAGTTCATCTCTTTTGTGACCCCATGGACATAGCCTGTTTGGGTTCTCTGTCCGTGGGACTTTTCAGGCAAGAATACTGAAGTGGGCTGCCATTTCCTTCTCCAGTGGATCTTCCCAAGCCAGGGACTGAACCAGGGTCTCCTGTGTCTCTCCCATTGCAGGTAGATTATTTCCCTTCTGAGCCATCAGGGATTAGTTAGTGCTACCTAGTCCAAGCTTGATTTGCTCTCTGCATAACAGGCCAATAAATCAGGAGACAGGGTGTCAAGGTGACGAATAGTGACTTTATTTGGAAAGCTGGAAGACCAATAAGATGGTGTACTATTGTCCTCCAAAACCACTTTTTCAGGCTCTGGGTGGGTTTGGCCTGCATCAGAGAGATGATGCTTTCATTTCTTCCTTTCTGTAGCCATTCACAGGTGGGCAGCCATTCATCTGTGAGCTGAACAAGGCACTTTAGTTTACATTCAGGCAGAGGGGCAGGTTCTCAGGAGCAGTTCTTTATGTATACTTACAACCATTGTTGTTGTGTTGTTGTTCAGAATCTCAGACTTATAATAACAAAAGCAAAGGATAAGGTAAAAAAGGCAGCTCCAACTTGGAGTTAGGTTTTACTCTTGTCTGTTACAATAGCACAGGCAAATCTTTTATCATTAAATTTCTAATCATATGGTTTGCTTGGATTCAGTTCAGTCGCTCAGTGCTTGGATTCAGTTCAGTTGCATCTGACTCTTTGCGACCCCATAGACTGTAGCACGCCAGGCCTCCCTGTCCACCACCGACTCCTGAAGCCTACCCAAACTCATGCCCATTGAGTCGGTGATGCCATCCAACCATCTCATCCTCTGTCATCCCCTTCTCCTCCTGCCTTCAATCTTTCCCAGCATCAGGGTCTTTTCCAGTGAGTCAGTTCTTCGCATCAGGTGGCCAAAGTATTGGAGTTTCAGCTTCAACATTAGTCCTTCTGTCAGGCGAGTGTATTCTCCTTGGTTCTCTCGTCACAACAATGATTCAAAGCAACAGACATTAAAGCCCTCAGGACATCACAGTTCTTGGACAGACCGTGTTAGAGCTCTTGGACAGATCAGTCTTACAGCTCCGTGTTACAGCTCAGTTTTATTTAGAAAATAGCAGGAAAACACATCCTTGAGACGTGAGGGAACGCCCACCCAAAGACATGAAGAGAAGACAGAGACAGAGAGCGTGCATGCTTGGGAGAGAGAGACTTGGCCCTTTGGCTTCTATTTTTATGTTTTTTCCTCCCCGCTGGCCTGTCCTATGTAAATTGGGCTAGCCAGGAGTGCTGGTTTTTCTAACTGAGGTTCTCACTCCAGTCCTTGGACCTTCCTTTGACCTTGCTTTATTCTATTTTTACGGGCTTTTTCCTTCGTTGTCTTTTAGCCACCACCATTTTGGACTACTGTTTTCCTATTCTAACTACCTAACACTTCCAATGAACATTCAGGACTGATTTCCTTTAGGATGGACTGATTGGATCTCCTTGCAGTCCAATGGACTCTCAAGAGCCTTGTCTAACACCACAGTTCAAAAGCATCAATTCTTCAGCGCTCAGCTTTCTTTATAGTCCAACTCTCACATCCATACATGACCACTGGAAAAACCATAGCCTTGACTAGATGGACCTTTGTTGCCAAAGTAATGTCTCTGCTTTTTAACATGCTGTCTAGTTTGGTCATAACTTTTCTTCCAAGGAGCAAGCGTCTTTAAATTTCATGGCTGCAGTCACCATCTGCAGTGATTTTGGGGCCCCCCAAAATAAAGTCTGCCACTGTTTTCAGTTTCTCCACCTATTTGCCATGAAGTGAAGGGAACGGATGCCATGATCTTAGTTTTCTGAATGTTGAGCTTTAAACCAACTTTTTCATTTTCTCTAGAGATAGCCAATATTTGTGTTGATCATACAAGTCTCTGTCCTAATTATTTGACTCTACTGTTGTAGAATGAAAGCAGCCATTTAGTCACATTCACTATTAAAATCTAAATTACAGCACTCTCTATTAATATCATTCATTATATAAAGTAGCAGAAGGAGTAAAGGGATAAAGGAGAAAGAAATAAATATTGAAAGTACTAATCAATCTGAAACCTAATGAGTAATTATATTTTTAGACCATCTATGGCAATATTTCCACTGCAGTCCTCTGCCTAATGAATGGCAATACCTAAATTATAACAAAGATTTTTCAATACATTTCAAGCATGCTGGCTTTCTCATCATACACTTCATAATGTTTTAATGAAGAGAGTGTCCATGAACACCCCTGCACGGTATATCTAGAGGGTATCTGAACAAGTACAGTGAACCTACTCTAACACTCATGAATCCTGATTCTTAGAACTCCTTCCTCTATCAAATGACTAGGGAGTCTCATTGACTTAAAGTCAGTGGTTCTTAAATTTTAATATGCATATAAATCTCTTGGGGATCTTGTTAGAATGCAAGTCAAATTCTGTAAATATGTTACTGAGTCCAAGCTCACTCTGCTCGCTGCACAATAGGCCAATAAATCTGGGAGGCAAGGTGTTCAAGCAAGGAATACAACTTTATTCAGAGAGCTAGCTGACCAAGAACATGGCAGACTAATGTGTCAAACTAACTTCGTCAGGAACTGGATGTCGGGTTGTTTTATGGATCAGAGATGGGGGTGGGGGTGAGGAAACAAAGTTAAAATGCCATTTAATTCTTCCAAATTTCTTCTAGAATAGCAAGCCTCAGACAGGGGGATATGCTAGTTTCACTTCCTTACAGCCATTTCACAGGTGGTGTGAAATAGAATATCTCCTGCCATATCGCTAAACAAGGATGCCACAACCATCTGCAATCCCAGCCCCAACAAAATGTGAATTTCTGAGCCATGCCAGCAAGCAGCAGAGGAGCAGTGCCATTTCCCACAAGAGGAAATCAAGAACACCACAGTCCTTCACAGGCGGGCAGAGTCAGGTCATTTCCCTGTTAGCTAAACAAAGACACTTTTAGGCTTCTGTTGTGGCTCAGCTGGTAAAGTATTCGCCTGCAATGCGGGAGACCTGGGTTCGATCCCTGGGTCAGGAAGATCCCCCAGAGAAGGGAAAGGCTACCCACTCCAGTATTCTAGCCTGGAGAATTCCATGGACCTTATAGTCCCTGGGATCGCAAAGAGTCAGACATGACTGAGCGACTTTCATTTTCAGTTTCAGGCAGAGGGGGCCAGGGTTCCCTGAGGCAGGCCATTATGTTTGTTATAATAACAAAAGTGGGGAAAAAGTCACAGAAACAGATCTGTTAAGTCCAGACTTAAGTAGCCAGTCTAGCCAATTGTTAACTGGACTCTGAACACATTACATCCTTAATCCCTTTGGTAGTAAATACATATCATTAAATTTGATCTGATCCAATCTTATGCTTTATATTTACTGATTGATTTCTGTTACAGTCTATCATCATTTTTGTCTTTCAGAATTTTTCTAATGTAAATAATCAACACCCTACAACTTCTTTGACATATCTGATCTCCCAAGAAGTTCCAATTCTACTTTTGAGTGATGTTGTTATTTAGTCATTGTCTTGTCTGACTCTTTTTTGCAACCCTATGGATTGTAGCCCACTAGGCTCCTCTGTCCATGGGATTTCCTGGGCAAGGATACTGGGGTGAGTTGTCATTTTCTTCTCCAAGCGATCTTCCCAATCCAGGGATTAAACCCACATTGGCAGAAGGATGAAATCTTTACCATTGAGCCACCAGGGAAGCCCCACTTTTGAATGATGCTGGCATCTAGACCTCAATATGAATGAGGGATAGTAATAAAATAGATTTCCTTTTGGGGCAAGTACACTAGGGAGAGTAACTAAAAGTTGTTTATTTCAATGCAGGAAAATTATGGTCTCTTAGAAGGGGAAAGGATAGTTTTTATTTTTTCAATGTTCAACATATGTCAAGGGATATTAGGATGTCAAAGCTCTCAGCCTCATCCGAGTCTGTCTAAATGTCTCAACCCAAATCTCAAAGCCTTATTTTTGTATAAACAGTTTACTTTAGCTTGCAATCTATTACAATTGCACATTTAAATGATTTAGCAATTCTGCACTCTACCACCAAGCTGTGGCCTTGATCCTCAGGCTTGTCTGTCTTGCCACTTTAGCAACTTTTTTTAAGGCACCACAAATCTGATGCTTTACTTGAAACTTGGTTTGGAAATTCAAGTCTAAGTTATTATAAATCTGTTGCTTTACTTGCAACTTGATTTGGAAAGTCAATACTTTAAGTTCTTTTCTTTCTTTTTCTTCTTCTCCTTCCTTTCTTCTTCTTCTTCTTCTTTTTTTTTTTTAATTCCTTTAGTTATACTCTTAAAGTCATTCAAAAGCAGTCAGGCAACAAATCCATCCCCAAAGTCTTTGTAGTCATTACTTGTCACCATAGTGACTAAGTATCTCTCAAACCTTTTCTTCCTACTTGTGCTTCCTACTTGTGATATAACCTCTAATAGTCTGAGTAATTTTCATTTTATTGTATAATATGGATTAATAGTATCCTGTTTCCTACCCTATATGAAGTTAACCAGGAGCTCATCAAATATCTGAACAATCAAATATCAAAAACTCATTTCTTACCTGTGACAATATCCCTTCAATACTGCCCGTGTGGCTCCCTTAAAATTGGACTGTAGTGTGATCTCAGTTCATATATATTGACCTGGGTGTGTGTTAAGTCACTTCAGTTCTGTCTGACTCTTTGTGACCCTATGCGCCATAGCGCACCAGGCTCCTCTGTCCCGGGGATTCTCCAGGCAAGAATACTGGAGTAAGTTGCCGTTCCTCTTCCAGGGGATATTCCTGGCCCAGGGAGCAAACGCACTTCTCTTATGTCTCTTTCATAGGCAGGCACATTCTTTACCACTAGTTCCATCTGGGAAGCCCTGTGTACTGACCTAAATCATTTAAATTCTACATTAATCTCGGAATTGCAAAATTTCTCTAGGAAACTTGTCATCTGCTGTATCCTAATAACCTAAAATCTTTTCATGAAAGTAAAAGTTTTAGTCACTGAATTGTGTCCAACTCTTTAAGACTTCATAGACTGTAGCCAGCCAGGCTTCTCTATCATCTTTTATATCCTTTAATAATTATTCTAATTTGAATAATCCCTCCTAAATACAGAAACTATTTACAATATAGGAAATTTTTTCCACAAAAATGTTAAATTAAGGTTAATTTCTAAAAACATAAAATAGACAATAAAAGTGATGTTAAAATCTATATAAGAGAATTCCCAGTGGTTAGAGCTCTGTATGTCATGGTAGACGGCATGGATTCGATCGCTGGTGGGTGAAGGGGGAAATAAGATCCTGCATGCTGCAAGGCACACTTAAATAATATTAATAATAACAAAACGAACATTTAAAAAATCAAAAAATAAAAGCTATATAATAACTGATTATTTTTAATTCTTTTTTAATATACATTTATTTAATTGGAGGCTTATTACAATATTGTATTGGTTTTGCCATACATTGACATTCTTATGGATTTACTTTAAAAATAAGAAGCTTACATATGATTACATGTGACCAATAAGAATTAACAGATAATTTGCTTATAAATGTATGCCAATAATAAACATAATATCAACACTGGATTACAGAACTATAGATGATGTCTTCTTTCCTATTTTTCACTATTAGTCTAAAGAGAGAATAATGGACAAGTAGTTTTGAGCACTGTGGTTAAATTTAATTGGTTCTTCTTCAATTAGTCTTGCTGTATTTTTTTTTCACCCAGAGTTCTAAGGTTAAACAGTTGCCTTTGAATTCTTTCTAAATCTTGTGAAATTGTTAAATCAGGAATTGGTGCTTCCTAAGTCCACACACGTTTCAATTCATCTAAATAATCCATGAAGCTGCAAATACAGCAGATAATATGCTTCTCTCAAGATAACAAAACCCATAAGTCATTCTGTTTAGGTGGGAATTGAAACAATGGTACTGCATTATTGGAAGCCAAAACAATTAGTGAAATAATTCTACACCATCTGTGTTATTTCTTGTCTTCCAACTCATATGTGCCTTGTTTCAAGATAATTAATGTTAAAATAAATAACTTTTACTGTTTTCCTAGCTGGTTATAGATTTTTACCAGTTTGAAGCAGGATATTTTAGAGAAACCCAAGCATTTTTGCATTTCTGTTATCTTCCTTCATTGAGTCAAAGAGTGCAAAACTTATTGAATAGTTAATACAATTATCATGTCACTAAAGCTGACTCCTTCAAATACAAAGATAATAGGTAAAATCATCTGAGGTTGGACACATTATGTAGCTGTTGTTCCAAGGATAGATATCACTGCAGACAGTGAGGGCTAAAACAGCTTTTTAATTCCATGTAAACACAAAAATACAGAAGGCTGAACCTATTGGAAGCAAGAAATTAGTGGAAAAATAACATATATTTTGCTGATTGAGAATCCATTTCAGTATGCTTTATTATTAACACCAAATGGTTGAAAAGGCTTTTTTTAACATTAAAATATGTTTTAACATATTCTAACAAGAAAAAAAAAATGTGGTATAAAATATTGACTCATGCATATTTCTTAGTATTTTACTACAGTAGTTTTCTTAGGTCTATACTAAAGACCTCAATTAATTGATGTATGCATAAGAATTAGTCTTTAATTTCTCAAATTAGACCTTAGAATTGCCTCATAGCAGACAGTGTGGTTCAAAACTATGAGATTTTCTTCCCCAACCTCCCTAACACTCATCCTGCAGAGGCTGGCAACTTTAGCTTCTCAGGGAAGAGAAATGTTATTACTCTTCTTTCTACTTTTACTAAAATTAAGCCAGTAGTCATTCATATTTTACCTTATTAGAAATAAATAATATTCAAAATCTACCTTAAATGAAAGTGATGTTTTTAAGACTTCTCTGACTACAAGTTTAGAATTAATTATTATCTCTGTTTATAGATACAGTCTAAAGTGCTCAGGTTGTACATATAGCTTGGAATTAAATGGAATCATTGCAACTTACATTGTCTAGAGTTTACCTTTTGGGGAATCTGGGTTGTCTGGAGGGCCAGAGTTGCAGATATGGAGAACACAACGTTGCTAAGTAGGTTTTTGGAAATGATAAGTAGAGCCATTCCTGCTTTGAATCTTTGAATTTTAGATAATTTCTATTGAGGATACAGTATCATATAGATATTTCTGATTTAGTTTATGTACTGAAATCTGGAGAATATTGCCCTCCCCCCAATATTTGCAGAATATTGATTCAGTCCTTAGTGCTTTAATTATATCCAGAGAATGCCATCCCCTGTCTCTGTCAGGCCTGTTTTTGTTTGGTGTATTATATGATATTACCAATGCATCCTATGTGGTAGACCTACCTCCTGACCTCCTTCAAGTTCAAACAGATCTCTGTTTGGATACTATGCTGTTTGAGATTCCGTGAGTGTGCATCTGGCACTTGGTAATTCTCCCAGATAGTGTTGCTGGTTGAAGCTCAGTGGGTATTATTCTACACCCGGAATAACTGTTCATTCTTGTGAGAAAAAATAATTGGTATTTTCAGGATATGAGGAGCCTTATGTAGTCAATCTACTTTCCATAAAGTGCTCAATTGCTCTCCATAATCATAATGTAGTATAAGTATATTTGCATTTGTGTTTATTAAAGACATGTTGGACACTGGAGTGACTCCAGCTAGATCACTTTTGATAAGTGGTCTTCTATGGTGTTTAGCTTAAGTTAGACTTAATGTGTTTGTCCATAATGTTGTAATTGGATTATCCACTGATCAAAATTATGCTAGCTGTTGTCAACTAATCTTTTCTTTTCTTTTTGGTCTACTCAGTTATATAGTAACTTCTCTATGGTGGGTGCTTTCTAGTGAGTATGAATATTTGTTTCAAAGGACTTCACCCTTTGTGTCCACCACCATGTGTGCATCCTTATCCTTTGTATCCAAGATATCTTCATCTGCAGTCTTCCAAATGTTTGCCTTTCAGTTGCCATACTGTCCATAAGCCTGGGTTGCTTCTCCTTCCATACAAAATAAATGAAAATGTAGTCTTACTAAAGCTACACCTATTGAGAAGATTTTTATTTTTTTCCTCATCACTTTGTTCAAAGCTATGACTGAGTATCCTCCAATTCAGCCGCCATCCATTTTTGACTTTCATGTACATAGTGTCCCAACTCATCTGTAAATCAAGTCTGAGCTGTACCCTTTCCCACCAGTAAAGTGTATGAGATGTACCATGTGTCTTCAGTTGTGAGCTGAGGGAGCAACACTGGTCCTACCGTGGTGGTTTTTGGAAAATCTGGGCTACCTGCTAATATAGCTTACATATTCCCTCTGGTCTAGCTTGAGGTCAATCCTGCAACAGAATACTGCCAGGCAGCATACAACAGAATGCTCCCAGGAACAATTGAATGTATGCCTTGGTGTGTCCAATAGGATGCCTTTCTTAATGGGCAGCTCAAAACTCATGAACACTTGATGCCATATGGTCACATGTTCATTTTTAACAGGAATCAAAATGCACCAAGAGCTGTATCAAGTGTGAAATTACTGTTAGATGGCAAGGAAACCTGCCAAATCTGCCTGAAACCCAGAACCCTATGCTGTGATTCTCCTACTGGAGTTTGCTGTAAACTCTACTTGGCATCAGTTTTTACACTGACACCTCCATCACAGTAGGCTTGTTGGTTCTTTTCAATTCCAGAAGCAAGAATTGGGACACTGAGCTGGTACCGAATGCTTCTCTTCTCCAGGCTCCACTCAATGGGGGAAACATTTTGTGTTACCTACTGTGAATAGTAGTATTGGTAGTATTAGTTGCTCAGTCATATCTGACTTTTGTGACCCCATGGACTTTAGCCTGACAGCCTCCTCTGTTCATGGAATTCTCCAGATGAGAATACTGGAGTGGGTTGCCATTCCCTTGTCCAGGATATCTTCCTGACCTGGGGATCAAACCCAGGTCTCCTGCCTTGCAGGCAGATTCTTTACCATCTGAGCCACCAGGGAAGACAGTGGCACCTACCACTGTCTGTCACTATACCAGAGCAGTAATTTTAGCATTGTTATGTGTTTCCTCCAGAATCTGAAGAGCCCCAAAGTTCATTGATCTTCTTTATTTGTGGAAGTGTATGAAAACTGAGGCAAATTCTCTTCTACTTTGGAGGGGATGTTCTGAGTGGCCGGGACTAATTGTCCATTACAACCTTAACTGAAGTGGATAGTTCTTAAATTTTTACAGAGTTTGTTTCCAACTCTCTGGAGTGTGTGTATCATACCAAGAGTTCCCGCATGCAAGATACTTCTTGATTATCCTACTTTATTTGTGAAGAAGAAGAAATGAAGTCACTCAGTCGTGTCCCACTCTTTGTGACCCCATGGACTGTAGCCTACCAGGCTCCTCCATCCATGGGATTTTCCAGGCAAGAGTACTGGAGTGAGTTGCCATTTCCTGTCATTAATGTATAAATCAATGTGATATTCTTTTGGATGTCCAGATGGTCCTAATATCTTTTAACTATTTCAAGATACAGTTTGGGAACCTTAACACAGCCCTGAGGCAAAATTGCAAGTGTATATTTTTGTTCTTTCATATAAATGTAACTTTCTGACCCCTTTTCCCAGTTGTAAAAGAGAAGTGCACATGTATTAAAACAGCGTTTGTATACCATGTTCCCGAAGCTGCATTAATCTCCAGCAACAGTAGCATATCCAGCATGCAAATGCTCTCAGAAAGCACTGGCTGTTCCATTGTGATTCTGATGGTCTACAACCACCCTCTGATCGCCACCTGCTTTGGCAACGATTCTATTGATAAATTAAACAAAGATATAATAGGGTCTACTATTGCTGCATCCTTTAGATCTTTAAAGGCAGCCCCAGTCTCTCTCATCTTTCCAAGATGCAATATTGACTTTGATTTGTTAACTTGTCTCTGTGGGGTATCAGTCATTGAGACTTCCACTGCTTTCTCAACAATGATAGCTCTCCTCACACAGACCATGATCCATGAAGTGAGATTTACTTCAGTTGTTAGGTGCATGCATGCTAAGTTGCTCAGTCATGTCTGACTCTTTGTGACCCCATGGACTGTAGCCTGTCAGGCTTCTCTGTCCATGGGATTCTCCAGGCAAGAATACTGAAGTGGGTCGCCATGCCCTCCTCCAGGGGATTTTCCTGACCCAGGGATCGAACCCAGGTCTCCTGCTTGGCAGATGGATTCTTTAACACTGATACCACCTGGGAAGCCCTCAATTGTTAAGTACCTCAATCCAAATTATACATTAATTTCCTGATGAAACGAGACCAGGTGAGTCTGTGGAATCAATGTAATTCCTTCTAGCTAGACTTTTTAACCAGAGAAGGCAATGGCACCCCACTCCAGTACTCTTGCCTGGAAAATCCCATGGATGGAGGAGCCTGGTAGGCTGCAGTCCATGAGGTTGCTAAGAGTCGGACACGACTGAGCGACTTCACTTTCACTTTTCACTTTCATGCATTGGAGAAGGAAATGGCAACCCACTCCAGTGTTCTTGCCTGGAGAATCCCAGGGACGGGGCACCTGGTGGGCTGCTGTCTATGGGGTCGCACAGAGTCAGACATGACTGAAGCGACTTAGCAGCAGCAGCAGCAGCAGCAGACTTTTTAACTAGTAAGTTTTTAACTAGCCTCCAGTATAACCAGAAAGGTATAAAGACAGTCCAGTTTTCCATGTATCAATATCAACTCAGATCCTGTATCTAATATACCTCAAAAAGTAATCCCTTTTTACCTACATGCAGTCTCAAGAAATAAAAGGGGAATCATTGCTGTGTGTATTTATTATGTAGTAGTAGTGTTCTTTGTCCTGGGGATTCAATTTTCTCTTCAGTCAATGTGACAGCAAAGTGGTTCGTATCTGGGAAATTTCTAAGGATTTGTAACTTTCTATAGAGACATTGCCTTCAGCTTCATGCTTCTCTATTCTTGCTTTTTTGATTCCTAGTTTGTTTCCCATTTATTTTGTCTTTAGGATGCTAGTTTTTATAAAGTGTATTTACAACTCTTGGTAGGTCAGACCTCTTTGTCTCACACTCCTGTCTTGTTGGTCATTATGCTAATTGTGATCTCCTGGCTATTGTAATTTAAACTTGTGGCTCAGCTGGTAAAGAATCTGATTGCAATGAAGGAGACCCGGGTTTGATCCCTGGGTTGGGAAGATCCCCTGGAGAAGGGAAAGGCTACCCACTCCAGTATTCTGTCCTGGAGAATTCCATGGACTGTATAGACTATGGGGTCACAAAGAGTCAGACATGACAGAGTGACTTTCACTTCACTTTCACCTGATGCCAGTTCATCCAGAGCCACTCATCCCCATTGGTATCAAAAGGTGAAGCTCTACATCACCCTCTTCTACAAACTGCCCTGGTCTGCAGCAGAGATCCACCACTTACGTGGCTGGTGAGTACTCTGGGCCTTCCTATGAAACAAATCTGGTGGGACAATTGTCCTCATGTAATATATCCACTCCAGTATCCTTGCTTCCCTGATTATTATAATCCCTTCCTATACCTGAAATTTTAGGCCTTTTGGTTTTGCTCACTACAAGCTATAATTTTCTTTAGATTTCTAGAAGCCAACCTAGCACTAGGATGTTTATCATCCCCTAGCATTCTTGCCAGGCTTCTCAGGTGGCACAGTGCTGAAGAATCTGCCTGCCAATGCAGAAGACAGAAAAAAACCCGGTTCAATCCCTGGGTCAGGAAGATCACCTGCAGTTGGAAATGGCAACCTGCTCCAATAATTTTGCCTGGAAAATTCCATGGACGGGGAGCTTGGAGGGCTACAGTCCATGGAGTTGCAAAGAGTCAGACATAACTGAGCACACATACACGGGGTTCTTGCCAAGGTGTAAAATTTCATATCCTGAGAGAGTGCCCCGAATTTTAATAAATTCTGCCTTAGATTTGTGTTCTGGCCCTCTTAATCAAACACCTTCAAGATCCTGTATCAGTCATACTCTCTTGGCACCTGCTGGTACATGCTGGTTAACCCTTATAGCTTCTTTGTCATTTAGTCATTTTAATTTCATATAAGACTTGTGACATGCCGAATTTTGCTTTAATCAAATCCTAACTACTACAATGGAATCTAGGAAAAGAGGTAGAACAGTTCCTCAGGCAACTCATTTACCTCATGAGGGAGAGATACACGCATTGTCTTCCTACAAGGAGTAAGTACACTCCTATATAAATAATGAAAGTGAAAGTGAAGTCGCTCAGTCATGTCCGACTCCTTGCAACCCCTATGTCCATGGGATTTTCCAGGCAAGAGTACTGGAGTGTGTTGCCATTTCCTTCTCCAGAGGATCTTTCTGACCCAGGGATCGAACCCGGGTCTCCTGCATTATAGGCAGATGCTTTACCAACTGAGCCACCAGGGAAGCCACCATATAAATAATGAGGTATAATATTTAAGTAAATTGTATATACTTCCTACTGAAATAACTTCTGTATTAGTAGTAACAAAAATTTGGCACTCTGATTGAATCTAGATAAACATATTTTACAAACTGCCAATAATTTTACCATAAGTATTCCATTTTTGGTGAAGCCAAATAACTGGACTTTCACTGCATTGTTTTAATATGAATCTATGCAATATTATTTTAATGTTCTTATTTAGGTAACATTTTTGCTTAGCTTGCCTATTTTAACATTTGAATCCATAAATGTTACCTAATAATCATAAATGAATTCCCAGTAGGGTAAATACCACAATGCTGAAGAGTTCTGTGTAATAACACAGATGTAATACTTTGGCAGTGGCCCATAGTTTAAAATCTTCTATTAGTCTACTTAAAATTAACCATTTATAGTGAATCCTCCTATAACATAAATAAGCTAATACCTGTCAAAGTGAGAGTCATTAATAAACATTGACACAAATGCATTTTGTTCTACATAGTAAATTTCTTTTTCAGTTCCATTCACCAGAATATACATCTCAAAGATTTCAAAAATTCACTCTATAAGCACTCCGCCTAAATTACTTGATTACACTCATGGAAATATATAAAGCAAAAGTATATGATTTTAAAAGATAAAAATTATGAAGTTAAATATTATAGGAAATACTCTTTCTACCCTACCCCCCGTGAATTGATTCATTTTTCAAACTGAATTTTATTTATTCACTAGAGTGATGTTTGGATGCTTGGCTATTGCCTCCAGATATTTGGTCTGAAGTTAGAATTCCATGTAGAGTCCATTTTGTCCATGTTTGGGGTACTGAATTATAGTCTCCTTGCTGGCTTCCTTGCCTCAGAGGGAGTAAAGTGATTTAGGCTAGTTCAATTTCAGCAAGTTGATAACTTTGCCCTTGGACATCAGTTATCTTGAATCACAGCTGACTGTGTTAGGTAGTATGTCATTCCACATTTCACTCTGTTTGTGCAAAACCTGAACTTGGTGTAATGCTTTCTGACCTTCTGTGCAAGCTGGGTAGTTCACACAATATTAGAGAAATAATGAGCACTTAGCAGAATCGAGGTCTAATATGTAGTGAAGTCTTGGTGCCTGTGGTCCCTGACTGCTACTCCTGAAGTTAGTTACTCTAGAAATAAGTATCAACCAAATGAGTCATGTATGGTGAGACAAACCCAGAGCCATTGAAACGATAATACTATTTTCTTTTATGTTATTTGTTTCTTATAATATCACACAATTTCATGATTAATCTGAATATAGAACACTGAAAATTGAAACCTAGGGGTTTGTCTTAAAAAAAAAAAAAAAACAATTTAGACAGAATTTGATGTGGCCATTCAAAGAGAAGAAGTAAAATCTGAAATCTTGGACAGCTTACTGTATATTTAGAGATATATTTCTATGAAATTCAGTTTACACTCCATAAAAAACACTTTTAAATACAGTGATAGACTTTGCTTTTGTTCAGTTCAGTAAGTTCAGTTCAGTTGCTCAGTCATGTCTGACTCTGCGACCCCAAGGACTGCAGCACACCAGGCCTCCCTGTCCACCACCAAATACTGGAGGTTACTCAAACTCATGTCCATGGAGTCAGTGATACCATCCAACAATCTCATCCTCTGTCGTCCCCTTCTCCTCCTGCCCTCAGTCTTTTCTAGCATAAGGTTCTTTTCAAATGAGTCAGCTCTTCACATGAGGTGGCCAAAGTATTGGAGTTTCAACTTTAGCATCAGTCCTTCCAATGAATAGTCAGGACTGATTTCCTTTCAGATGGACTAGCTGGATCTCACTGCAGTCCAAGGGACCCTCAAGAGTCTTCTCCAACACCACAGTTCAAAAGGATCAATACTTTGGTGCCCCGCTTTCTTTATAGTCCAACTCTCATATCCATACATGACTAATGGAAAAGCCATAGCCTTGACTAGATGGACCTTTGTTGGCAAAGTAATGTCTCTGCTTTTTTAATATGTTGTTTAGGTTGGCCATAACTTTTCTTCCAAGGAGTAAGCGCCTTTTAATTTCATGGCTGCAGTCATCATCTGCAGTGATTTTGGAGCCCCCCAAAATAAAATCTGTCACTGTTTCCAATGCTTCCCCATCTACTTGCCATGAAGTAATGGGACCAGATGCCATGATCTTCATTTTCTGAATGTTGAGCTTTAAGCCAGCTTTTTCACTCTCCTCTTTCACTTTCATCAAGAGGCTCTTTAGTTCTTCTTCACTTTCTGCCATAAGGGTGGTGTCATCTGCATATCTGAGGTTATTGATATTTCTCCCGGCAATCTTGATTCCAGCTTGTATTTCTTCCAGCCCAGCGTTTCTCATGATATACTCTGCATTGAAGTTAAGTAAGCAGAGTGACAATATTTAACCTTGACATACTCCTTTTCCTATTTGGAACAAGTCTGTTGTTCCATGTCCAGTTCTAACTGTTGCTTCCTGACCAGCATAGAGGTATCTCAAGAGACAGGTCAGGTGGTCTGGTATTCCTATCTCTTGAAGAATTTTCCACAGTTTATTGTGATCCACATAGTCAAAGCTTTGGCATAGTCAATAAAGCAGAAATAGATGTTTTTCTGGAACTCTCTTGCTTTTTCAATGATCCAGTGGATGTTGGCAATTTGATCTCTGGTTCCTCTGCCTTTTCTAAAATCAGCTTGAACATCTGGAAGTTCATGGTTCACGTACTGTTGAAGCCTGGCTTGGAGAAATTTGTACATTACTTTACTAGTGAGATGAGTGCAATTGTGTGGTAGATTGAGAATTCTTTGACATTGCCTTTCTTTGGGATTGAAATGAAAACACCTTTTCCAGTCCTGTGGCCACTGCTGAGTTTTCCAAATTTGCTGACATATTGAGTGTAGCTCTTTCACAGCATCATCTTTTAGGATTTGAAATAGCTCAACTGGAATTCCATCGCCTACATTAGCTTTGTTTGTAGTGATGCTTCCTAAGGCCCACTTGACTTCACATTCCAGGATGTCTGGCTCTCAACTGAGTGATCACACCATCGTGATTATCGGGGTGGTGAAGCTCATTTTTGTGTATTTCTTCTGTGTATTCTTGCCACATCTTCTTAATATTTTCTGCTCATTAGGTCCATACCATTTCTGACCTTTATCGAGCCATCTTTGCATGAAATGTTCCCTTGGTATCTCTAGTTTTCTTGAAGAGATCTCTAGTCTTTCCCATTCTGTTGTTTTCCTCTATTTCTTTGCATTGACCACTGATGAAGGCTTTTTTAAATCTCTCCTTGTTATTCTTTGGAACTATGCAGTCAAATGAGTATATCTTTCCTTTTCTCCTATGCTTTTCACTTCTCTTATTTTCACAGCTATTTGTCAGGCCTCCTCAGACAGCCATTTTGCTTTTTTGCATTTCTTTTTCTTGGGATAGCCTTTATTCCTGTCTCCTGTACAATGTCACAAACCTCCATCCATAGTTCATTAGGCACTCTGTCTATCAGATCTAGTCCCTTGAATCTATTTCTCATTTCCACTGTATATTGTAAGGGATTTGATTTAGGTCATACCTGAATGGCCTAGTGGTTTTCCTTACTTTCTTCAATTTCAGTCTGGTTTTGGCAATAAGAATTCATGATCTGAGCCACAGTTATCTCCCAGTCTTGGTTTTGTTCAGAATGCATTATTTTGTTGTTGATTAGTTACTAAGTTATGTCCGACTCTTTTCAACCTCATGGATGGTAGCCGCAGGCTTCTCTGTAGGATTCTCCAGGTAAGCGTACTGAGAGGGTTGTCATTTCCTTTTCCAGGAAATCTTCCTGGTCCAGGGATCAAACCCACATTTTCTGTATTGGCAGATGGATTCTTTACCACTGAGCCCCCAGTGAATGAAAGTTGCTCAGTCATGTCTGACATTTTGTGACTGCATGAACTATATAGTCCATGAATTCTTCAGACCAGAATACTGGAGTGGGTAGCCTCTCCCTTCTCCAGGAGATCTTCCTGACCCAGGAATCAAACCAGGGTCTCCTGCATTGCTGGTGGATTCCTTACCAGCCAAGCTACCAAAGAAGCCCCGAAAGACCATAAAAAAGAAAGGCAGACATTAAACCATAGTTCTATGGATATATGTCCTAATAACCATCAAAAAATTTCAGTGAAAAGGTTTACCATATGTGTTAAGAGGAAATGTAAACACATTCAAATATCTACGTAAATATCTTTAATATTATAAGTTAATATTTCTTAGATTTGCAATTATCACCAATTTTTGCTCTGAAGATCAGGAAATCTCAATTGGGTGTCCCTAGGGTTAATTTTCCTATTTTCCTAAAGGAGTACATCAAGGCTGTATATTATCACCCTGCTTATTTAACTTATATGCAGAGTACATCATGAGAAACACTGGACTGGAAGAAACACAAACTGGAATCAAGATTTCCAGGAGAAATATCAATAACCTCAGATATGCAGATGACACCACCCTTATGGCAGAAACTGAAGAGGAACTAAAAAGCCTCTTGATGAAAGTGAAAGAGGAGAGTGAAAAAGTTGGCTTAAAGCTCAACATTCAGAAAACAAAGATCATGGCATCGAGTCCCATCACTTCATGGGAAATAGATGGGGAAACAGTGGAAACAGTGGCTGACTTTATTTTGGGGGGCTCCAAGATCACTGCAGATGGTGACTGCAGCCATGAAATTAAAAGACGCTTACTCCTTGGAAGGAAAGTTATGACCAACCTAGATAGCATATTGAAAAGCAGAGACATTACTTTGCCAACCAAGGTCTGTCTAGTCAAGGCTTTGGTTTTTCCTGTGGTCATGTATGGATGTGAGAGTTGGACTGTGAAGAAGGCTGAGCACTGAAGCATTGATGCTTTTGAACTGTGGTTTTGGAGAAGACTCTTGAGAGTCCCTTGGACTGCAAGGAGATCCAACCAGTCCATTCTGAAGGAGATCAGCCCTGGGATTTCTCTGGAGGGAATGATGCTGAAGCTGAAACTCCAGTACTTTGGCCACCTCATGGGAAGAGTTGACTCATTGGAAAAGACTCTGATGCTTGGAGGGATGGGGGCAGGAGGAGAAAGGGACGACAGAGGATGAGATGGCTGGATGGCATCACTGACTCGATGGACATGAGTCTCAGTGAACTCCGGGAGTTGGTGATGGACAGGGATGCCTTGCATGCTGCAATTCATGGGGTTGCAAGGAGTTAGATACGACTGAGCGACTGAACTGAACTGAACTGAGGGTTAATTTTGGTTCATGTGTCCCCTAAACAACTGATTTCCTGTTTTGCTACAATTAATGAGGCTGAGCTAGATAATATATTGCTCTTACCATTTTTTAGTAGTGTATTTTGAACTTTTCTTGGACAGCAGTTTTTCCCTTTTTTGCTGATGTCAAAATCATATATAACTAGATATATATGTGTGTGTGTATATATATTTCCTATATTTTGTTTTAATATTTTTGAATTTTATGATTTTCCTACTCACTCTTTTATTCAGCATCCTTCATGTGCTATGCTGTGCTTAGTCACTCAGTCATGCCCAACTTTTTGCAAACCCATGGACTGCAGCCCACCAGGCTCCTCTGTCCATGGGGATTCTCTAGGCAAGAATACTGGATTGGGTTGCCCGCCCTCCTCCAGGGGATCTTCTCAACTCAGGGGTTGAACCCAGGTCTCCCACATTGCAGGCAGATTCTTTACTGACTGCACAACCAGGGAAGCCCAAGAATACTGGAGTGAGTAGTCTGTCCCTTCTCCTGTGGAATCTTCCTGATCCAGGAAACAAACTGGGGTCTCTTGCATTTCAGGTGGATTCCCTACTGACTGAGGCACCAGGAAAGCCCAGCATCCTTCATTTCAGGTTAAATTGCACATCTGCAGCACATCCAAGGTAAGAGAAACCCAAGTAAGATGATAAGTGTTGTGAGAGGGCATCAGAGGGCAGACACACTGAAACCATAATCACAGAAAACTAGCCAATCTGATCACACAGACCACAGCCATGTCTAACTCAATGAAACTAAGCCATACCCATGGGGTCACCCAAGACAGATGGGTCATGGTGGAGAGGTCTGACAGAATGTGGTCCACTGGGGAAGGGAATGGCAAACCACTTCAGTATTCTTGCTTTGAGAACCCCATGAACAGTATGAAAAGGCAAAATGATAGGATACTGATAGAGAAACTCCCCAGGTCAGTAAGTGCCCAATATGCTACTGGAGATCAGTGGAGAAATAACTCCAGAAAGAATGAAGGGATGGAGCCAAAGCAAAAACAATACCCAGTTGTGGATGAGACTAGTGATAGAAGCAAGGTCCGATGCTGTAAAGAGCAATATTGCATAGGAACCTGGAATGTTAGGTCCATGAATCTGCAACATAGCATGGACTAAATACATGCCCAATTCTCAGCAGTAGGGTAAACACTGCCATTTTTTTTTTTTTTCTTTTCTGATCCTGAATGTACCAACACCATGAGCCACTATGGTTATGAAGCACTGCCTTGGAGCTTTTATTCTGAACATATAAGTTACTCTAGAAAGACACTCTTGTGACTGAACAAATACAATGAGAGTGCCTACTACAGAGTTACCTTTGTCATTATTCCTTCGTTTAAACAAGACTGATGGGTTACCTTCCAAGTAGAGATAAAGAGGCTAGTTAGAGAAAGATTTGTGTGGAAAGAGGAGAAGGGAGAGCACAGGGAAAAATACACACAAAGAAAAAGTATAAAGAGAAAAAGATTAAAGTAATTTTAGAAGAAAGGAGGAAGGGTGTCAAATGTAATAATTTATATAGTTGGATAAAATAATATAGTTCTTCATGTTTCATAAAATACAAATAAAAAGCTGGAAATAGAATAATTCCAAGAGTTTACACAGGCTGAAAAGAGTTTGCTTTTTTATCAGAGGGAAGTGGCTTCATAATATATTGAGCACTGAGGAAAAGTTCTCAAGAGGATGATGTCTTAGATTTTTCATCATAAACCAGGCACACCAGAAACAATAAAACTAACAATTGTGAGTACTAAACACACACACACACACACACACACACACACACACCCAAATCAATTCTACACTTATTGAAAGTATCTTTCAAAAGTAAAATAAGCACATTTTCAGATTCTAAAAGAGTTGAGAGAATTTCTTGCCATCAGAATTCTCTTTAACAATTTCAAGGAATTTTTTTACACAAAGAAAATGATAGCAGATTGGAAATTAAATAGGTATGATTTAATGATTGGGTACAGTTCTTGTGAGGGGTAATATAGTTCTGATTCACTGATATTCCTGTTGTGTACACTCCACTCTATTTTCCACTTGGTAGACCCTGGGCTGAATGTCCATGGCTCAGTGCCCTGGGGGCTTTAAAAAATGCTGTTCAGCTTTTCAGTCTCTCAGCTGCCCCTTCCAGAAAGATATTTCTATAGGTCAGGTAACCACAAAGCTGTAGTCACTTCTTTGGGTTTCTCTTTTTCTACATCATGGCTCAGTAATTTTTCACTATCTAGTTAACTCTTTGATAGCTTCAAACAGATTTTAAAAATATATGTTTTCAGGTATAGCACAGATTTTTAAGGCAGGGGGTATATGGAAGCTCTCCGTATTTTCTAGACAATTTTGCTGTGAACTTAAAACTGTTCTAAAAAAATGATATTAAAAATATTTTCCAGATTTTTAGTTTTACTCATTAAGAGGGTAGTCCAAATACCTTATTTTCCAAGATTTCAAATTTATTCTTTTTTTTTTTTAATTTAGAGGAACTGTCCCAATGAAACTAAAGCTTATGATGGAAAAACAGCAGCATTCTGTTGTAATTCATTTTCTTTCATCTGGGGCTCAACCTCTCTATTATTTCCCAGTTTCTTACCTTCTAGTGCACAATTGATGAAATTTTATAATTTTGATTATGCAAATATTCTTCAGTGGAGAGTCAAGTGCAGTTACATGTTCTTCGATTTGTTTGTTGTTCTAGAGTTAGTAATTGTTACCAAACTCCTCACCCAGTCCTTGAGCTCTTTCTCCTGAAATACTTTGTCCTTTGATCTGGCCTAGTATCCTGGGAATTTTCTTGATCACTCTTCTTATTTGATCCTCTGTATCCTGGATCACATGGCTTGTTCTTGATTTTATTCCTTATTTTGAACAAAGCACAGTCTCTGGTTTATTAAGAGAAAAACGGTACATATCACAAAGTTTGTCTTTGTTTTGTTTTTAAGATATAAATTACCTGAAAATGCCATTAAAAGGAAAAATAAGCAAACAAACAAATTTGTACCTAACTGAGATATCAGTTTGGGAACGTTAGAACTAGTTTCCCTCCAAACTTTTGAAGTCCATTTATTTACTCTCTCATCTACCTTTCTTGCTGAGAATACTATTACAATTCTTATTCACTGACATTTTTTTCTTTCCTTCTTTTTCTGAAAACTTCCCCGTTACTTTGATGGTTCATAATCATGCTATTTTTATTTTTATATGTGCATATTTTAATTCATTGGTCATATAGTCAGTAACTTATTTTAATGGGGATGCTTATGTTCAAAGTTCTAGGAAATTTTCTTATTTGATTTACTCCCTTCTATTCTCTTTATTCTCAGTTCCTAGAATTATTATTAGTAGTATATAGGATCAGATCAGATCAGTCGCTCAGTTGTGTCCGACTCTTTGTGACCACATGAATCGCAGCACCCCTGGCCTACCTGTCCATACCCAACTCCCGGAGTTCAATCAGACTCACGTCCATCGAGTCAGTGATGCCATCCAGCCATCTCATCCTCTGTCGTCCCCTTCTCCTCCTGCCCCCAATCCCTCCCAGCATCAGAGTCTTTTCCAATGAGTCAACTCTTCACATGAGGTGGCCAAAGTACTGGAGTTTCAGCTTTAGCATCATTCCTTCCAAAGAAATCCCAGGGCTGATCTCCTTCAGAATGGACCGGTTGGATCTCCTTGCAGTCCAAGGGACTCTCAAGAGTCTTCTCCAACACCACAGTTCAAAAGCATCAATTCTTTGGTGCTCAGCTTTCTTCACAGTCCAACTCTCACATCCATACATGACCACAGGAAAAACCATAGCCTTGACTAGACGAACCTTTGTTGGCAAAGTAATGTCTCTGCTTTTGAATATGCTATTTAGGTTGGTCATAACTTTCCTTCGAGGAGTAAGCATGTTTTAATTTCATGGCTGCAGTCACCATCTGCAGTGATTTTGGAGGCCAGAAAAATAAAAAGTCTGACACTGTTTCCCCATCTATTTCCCATGAAGTGATGGGACCGGATGCCATGATCTTCATTTTCTGAATGTTGAGCTTTAAGCCAACTTTTTCACTCTCCACTTTCACTTTCATCAAGAGGCCTTTGAGTTCCTCTTCACTTTCTGCCATAAGGGTGGTGTCATCTGCATATCTGAAGTTATTGATATTTCTCCCAGCAATCCTGATTCCAGTTTGTGTTTCTTCCAGTCCAGCGTTTCTCATGATGTACTCTGCATATAAGTTAAATAAACAGGGTGACAATATACAGCCTTGACGAACTCCTTTTCCTATTTGGAACCAGTCTGTTGTTCTATATCCAGTTCTAACTGTTGCTTCCTGACCTGCATACAGATTTCTCAAGAGGCAGGTCAGGTGGTCTGGTATTCCCATCTCTTTCAGAATTTTCCACAGTTTATTGTGATCCACACAGTCAAAGGCTTTGGCATAGTCAATAAAGCAGAAATAGATGTTTTTCTGGAATTCTCTTGCTTTTTCTATGATCCAGCAGATGTTGGCAATTTGATCTCTGGTTCCTCTGCCTTTTCTAAAACCAGTTTGAACATCAGGAAATTCACGGTTCATGTATTGCTGAAGCCTGGCTTGGAGAATTTTGAGCATTACTTTACTAGCGTGTGAGATGAGTGCAATTGTGCAGTAGTTTGAGCATTCTTTGGCATTGCCTTTCTTTGGGATTCAAATGAAAACTGACCTTTTCCAGTCCTGTGGCCACCACTGAGTTTTCCAAATTTGCTGGCGTATTGAGTGCAGCACTTTCACAGCATCATCTTTCAGGATTTGGAATAGCTCAACTGGAATTCCATCACCTCCACTAGCTTTGTTTGTAGTGATGCTTTCTAAGGCCCACTTGACTTCACATTCTAGAATGTCTGGCTCTAGGTCAGTGATCACACCATCGTGATTATCTGGATTGTGAAGATCTTTTTTGTACAGTTCTTCTGTGTATTCTTGCCATCTCTTCTTAATATCTTCTGCTTCTGTTAGGTCCATACTGTTTCTGTCCTTTATCGAGCTCATCTTTGCATGAAATGTTCCTTTAGTATCTCTGATTTTCTTGAAGAGATCCCTAGTCTTTCCCATTCTGTTGTTTTCCTCTATTTCTTTGCACTCATCGCTGAAGAAGGCTTTCTTATCTCTTCTTGCTATTCTTTGGAACTCTGCCTTCAGATGTTTATATCTTTCCTTTTCTCCTTTGCTTTTCACTTCTCTTCTTTTCACAGCTATTTGTAAGTTTCTGCCATAGAAACTTACCAGTTTCTTGCCACCCCCAAGCATCCTCTATCCTGCATCGAACCTGGACTGGTGATTCATTTCTTATATGATATTATACATGTTTCAATGCCATTCTCCCAAATCATCCTTCCCTCTCCCTCTCCTACAAAGCCCAAAAGACTGTTCTATACATCTGTCTCTTTTGCTGTCTTGCATACAGGGTTATTGTTACCATTGTTATAAATTCCATGTATATGCATTAGTATACTGTATTGGTGTTTTTCTTTCTGGCTTACTTCACTCTGTATAATGGGCTCCAGTTTCATCTACCTCATTAGGACTGATTCAAATGTATTCATTTTAATGGCTGAGTAACTCCATTGTGTATATGTACCACAGCTTTCTTATCCATTATCCTTATCCAAGGTCTCTCCAGACAGCCATTTTGCTTTTTTGCACTTCTTTTCTATGGGAATGGTCTTGATCCCTGTCTCCTGTACAATGTCACGAACCTCATTTCATAGTTCATCAGGCACTCTATCTATCAGATCTAGGCCCTTAAATCTATTTCTCACTTCCACTGTATAATCATAAGGGATTTGATTTAGGTCATACCTGAATGGTCTAGTGGTTTTCCCTACTTTCTTCCATTTAAGTCTGAATTTGGCAATAAGGAGTTCATGGTCTGAGCCACAGTCAGCTCCTGGTCTTGTTTTTGTTGACTGTATAGAGCTTCTCCATCTTTGGCTGCAAGGAATATAATCAATCTGATTTCTGTGTTGACCATCTGGTGATGTCCATGTATAGAGTCTTCTCTTGTGTTGTTGGAAGAGGGTGTTTGTTATGACCAGTGCATTTTCTTGGCAGAACTCTATTAGTCTTTGCCCTGCTTCATTCTATATTCCAAGGCCAAATTTGCCTGTTACTCCAGGTGTTTCTTGACTTCCTACTTTTGCATTCCAGTCCCCTATAATGAAAAGGACATCTTTGTTGGGTGTTAGTTCTAAAAGGTCTTGTAGGTCTTCATAGAACTGTTCAACTTCGGCTTCTTCAGCATTACTGGTTGTGGCATAGACTTGGATTACAGTGATATTGAATGGTTTGCCTTGGAAACGAACAGAGATCATTCTGTCGTTTTTGAGATTGTATCCAAGTACTGCATTTCGGACTTTTTTGTTGACCATGATGGCCACTCCGTTTCTTCTGAGGGATTCCTGCCCGCAGTTGAAGATATAATGGTCATCTGAGTTAAATTCACCCATTCCAGTCCATTTCAGTTTGCTGAATCCTAGAATGTCGACAGTCACTCTTGCCATGTCTTGTTTGACCACTTCCAATTTGCCTTGATTCATGGATAGGTATTTTTTAAAAATTTAATTCCTTTCTCTTTATCTTTCATATTCTTTAAATTTCTTATAATTTGGGCCTCAGCAACTTGTATCTCTGTCATGGATTTAATATATGAGAGATTATTATTTTCTCTTTTATTTCATTGTCAATCTTTTTCAAATTTCATGATCAGTATCAACTTACTTCTCTAATTATGCAATTTATACATTTTAAATATGTTCTTATTTTTTCCTTTCAGTATGATTTCTTCCTCTCTCTCTCTGTCCTTCCCCACTCTTCCACTTCTCATTTTTGATATTACAATATTTCCTAGAATGCCTGGTGATTATTGCTAGTCCAGTCATATTTAAATAAGATGCTAAATAATTGATTATAAGCCCTGTGTGCATTGGTGGAACTTGTGAAGTGGTGGATTTTTCCATGGAGTGTGCTGCTGGGAATCCAGTTATTTTTTGGAATGTAGACACATTTCAGAATATAAAGATAGTGTTCAAATTCTCTAGAGATTAAAACATCGATTTATTCTGTGATAAAATGTGTGTGTGTGTGTGTGTGTGTGTGTGTGCATGTACATGTTAGAGGAGAGGCCAGCAGGAAGGGAGAAGTTGAGGTGGGACTTTGAATACTATTGGAGTGTTCTTCGAGATTTGTAGCAGAAGGGGGCTGCTTAGCCACCAGACATTTAGCAAGTTGATTTTTTTTTTTAATTTTTTTTAAAATTTAAATTTATTTAATTGGAGGCTAATTACTTTACAATATTGTATTGGTTTTGCCATACATCAACATGAACCGCCACGGGTGTACACGTGTTCCCCATCCTGAACTCCTCTCCCCCCTCCCTCCTCATACCATCCCTCTGGGTCATCCCAGTGCACCAGCCCCAAGCATCCTCTATCCTGCATCGAACCTGGACTGGTGATTCATTTCTTATATGATATTATACATGTTTCAATGCCATTCTCCCAAATCATCCCACCCTCTCCCTCTCCTACAAAGTCCAAAAGACTGTTCTATACATCTGTCTCTTTTGCTGTCTTGCATACAGGGTTATCGTTACCATTGTTATAAATTCCATGTATATGCATTAGTATACTGTATTGGTGTTTTTCTTTCTGGCTTACTTCACTCTGTATAATAGGCTCCAGTTTCATCTACCTCATTAGAACTGATTCAAATGTATTCATTTTAATGGCTGAGTAACTCCATTGTGTATATGTACCACAGCTTTCTTATCCATTCATCTGCTGATGGACATCTAGGTTGCTTCCATGTCCTGGCTATTATGAACAGTGCTGCAATGAACATTGGGGTACACATGTCTCTTTCTCTTCTGGTTTCCTCAGTGTATATATGCCCAGCAGTGAGATTTCTGGGTCATAAGGCAGTTCTATTTCCAGTTTTTTAAGGAGTCTCCACACTGTTCTCCATAGTGGCTGTACTAGTTTGCATTCCCACCAACAGTGTAAGAGGGTTCCCTTTTCTCCACACCCTCTCCAGCATTTATTGCTTGTAGACTTTTGGATCGCAGCCATTCTGACTGGCATGAAATGGTACCTCATAGTGGTTTTGATTTGCATTTCTCTGATAATGAGTGATGTTGAGCATCTTTTCATGTGTTTGTTAGCTATCTGTATGTCTTCTTTGGAGAAATTTCTGTTTAGTTCCTTGGCCCATTTTTTGATTGGGTCATTTATTTTTCTGGAATTGAGCTGCAGGTGTTGCTTGTATATTTTTGAGATTAGTTGTTTGTCAGTTGCTTCACTTGCTATTATGTTCTCCCATTCTGAAGGCTGTCTTTTCACCTTGTTTATAGTTTCCTTTGTTGTGCATAAGTTTTTAATTTTAATTAGGTCCCATTTGTTTATTTTTGCTTTTATTTCCAATATTCTGTGAGGTGGGTCATAGAGGATCCTTCTGTGATTTATGTCGGAGAGTGTTTTGCCTATGTTCTCCTCTAGGAGTTTTATAGTTTCTGGTCTTACGTTTAGATCTTTAATCCATTTTGAGTTTATTTTTGAGTAAGTTGACTTTTAATTAACATCTCTATTTTTTCTAAAACATACTTCCCTGTCCTTTGTTATTCATGATATTCCTGGGTCTGGCTGATTTATAGTTTAGTAAATTCCTCCACCTCTTGTAACAAATATGAGGAATTGATGGTGACAAGGAAGGAGGATAGTTGTCTCACAGCATGGGATGTGGGAATAAATCAGGGATCTAATTTCCCTTATATTTTTCAACTGATTTTTATGACTCCCCCATTCCTCACTTTCAACGATAATTGATAGCCTTAATTCCTGAGCCTTAGCATGTTACCTGTTTAAGGACTTGTTTTTTTTTTTTTTTTTTCTTTTGCAATCACTTGATATTAAACTTCTTCAGCTTCTGCTGCTAATCTAGATAGTTTCAATCTTCAAAAAGCTTGTTGATATCATCAGTAATACTTTCGTCTGCTTGCTTATATTGAATGTTGCATTAACACTAGTATATTGCTCCAGTCTGATGTATTGATAATACAAGAGGGAAGGATGAAAATGCTTCTAATCCATCATATTTCATCAGAAGTCATATGAAATAAAGTTTACCCATTATCTAAACCTTAATAACTAAGATTTTTTTTTTTTTTCTCTTTCCTTTTAACCAGGAAGCTTAACTTACTACTTAGGTATACACTGAGTGCTAATTACTTGTAAACATATTGAGAAACCATCATATAGGTTTGTTACTTTAGGTGGTATTCCATTATTAATAAGAGAATCTGTTAAAAATCATATTTAAGTAGCTTATTACCAGACCAATTTAGTTAAGAGAAACAAAGCTAATTCATCTGTTGAAGAGCCAAACTTAAATGGTTATCTGAACTATACTCAATCTATGCTAAAAAAGTAAGTTCTTATCAGAACTTGTGATAAGTTCTTATCAGAAGGTGTGATACACATACAATGGGCTATTAGTCATGAAAAAGAAGGGAATCCTGCCATTTGTGACAAAAAGGAAGAATCCTGAGGGCATTATACCAAATGAAGTATCATAGAAACACAAACACTGTATGATCTCACTAATACATGGAATCTAAAAAAGCTTCACTCACAGAAACAGAGAATAGAGTGGTAGTTATTAGGGGTTGTGGGTGAAGGATTTGGGAGATGTTGGTCAAAGGTATAAGCTTCCAGTTAGGAGATGAATTAAGTTCTGGGGATCAATGTAAAGGATGGTAACTATACTTTATAATATTGCATTATACACTTGAAAGTTGCTAAGAGAATAGATCTTAAATGTTTTCACTACAAAAAATGGTGTTATGTAAAGTGATAGAGGAGTTAGCTAGTGCTGTGGTGACAACCATTTTGCAATATCAAATGTGTAAAATTAACATGTTTTATAGCTTAAATTTACACAATGTTATATGTCAATCATATCTCCATAAAGCAGGGGAAAATAAGTTTAGTCGAATATGATTACATGAGCATAAATATTAAAAGGGAGAAAATAGGTTTGTTTAATAAATTATTTAAATGTAAATGGTAAAAAGGGATTATACAATAAAGATTTTATAGAACAAATTCTGAAATGTTTTCCCTAGAAATAGTATTCTAGTAGTTCCAAATTTTTCATTGTAGATAAGACTGTGAGTTGAGCCAAGTATATTCTAAATTCATGATGATATCTATTTTGGAGTTTTGTTAGGATTTTATGTTATGTTTAAACTTTTATATTATGTAGGGAAAATATTTTAGTTTGATAAAACTGTGAACTGATAAAATTCTCAAAATGATGGATAGTTTCTTTTTTCCCAACCAGAAGCCAGAGTTCTCTTCATAATTAAAGTTATATTGAGTAAAAATTCCATTTCAATAATTTCAATATGCCACTCTTCCTAAAGCAAACTTCATTTATTATATGTCAAAAACCAAAGTAAATCTGTGATATTAGAAGTGCAGGACCTTTGTGAATGATTCATTATTTAGTATATTAACTTGTGAAAACGAAAATTAGAGTCATAATTCTTCTATATCTAACTTGAAACTTATTTTGTATAAGGAAAAGATAAATTATTCTTTTTAATATTTAATATATATTAAATAAAGTAATGATTAACTGTTGAATAAAATAAACCTTGGAGTGCAAAAAAAACAAGCAAAGATCTGTACAATTAATTTTTAGTTTTTCTTGCCCTGAAACATATTAAAAGCTCTATTTCACATCAAAGGTACATTCTATAATTTTGTATGTCAATAGAAACTTTGCACAAATATTAATTTACAAATTAGTATTTCAATGGCATGCTTTTATGGTAATCAAGCTTAGGAATACTTGCATTGGGAAACTTAGATCTAAACTGATTTTGATGCATTTATTAAAATCTGGCATTTGGAATTTGTATAAGTAATTTTAAAATGATAGTCTTTAATTTATGGAGTGTTGTATGCTTTTCATTAATCTTCTTCCTTTAGTAGATCCATTCAACCACCTAATAATAGCTGATCCTTTCTTATAAGAGTCCAGAAGTTTAATTTTTTCATTCTTTAGATTTCAAATGATTTGTTACAAGATAAATGCTCTGAGGTATTTTCCCATTTTACAAAGACAGAAGCGGCCTAAAGTCTTTAGAATCTTTTGATAATCTTCTGTGATATAATTCCTACCTAATTCTTCAAGTTCATAACATTTCTTCATAGGATTCTTCAATCCAGTTTTTAGAACATCACTTCTTTTGTGACAAAATATTAGATTTTCCCCTTCTTTTATTACAATGCACAGGAGATGTGCCCATTAGATATTTGATGAGTAAATGAGGATCGAGTGAAAATTGGTTCCACTGTCACTCCTTTTGTGAAATATTTGCTAATCTATTACTCTTTATGTACTTTGCACTGTTCTGGTGACATTTTGAATTTATGCCAATATGGTGCTTATAATGTTCTTAAAGATAATTCTGTATGAATTTATCACTAACCACCTCTAAACTGTGTACTTGTAATTATATGCTATCTCTTATTTTTAATTGCCTAGTTCATGAGCACTTATAGTTTCATTAATTGCTGAATAGCAAAGTGTGTTAGTTGTTCAGTCATGTTCAACTGTTTGCAACCTGTATCTCGCCTGGCTCCTCTGTCCATGGAATTCTCTAGGCAAGAATACTGGAGTGGGTCACCCTTCCCTTCTCCAGGGCTTCTTCCTGACCCAGGGATTGAACCCAGGCCTCCTGAATTGCAGGCAGATTCTTTACCATCTGAGCCACCAGGAAAACCCACTGAATAACAAACTACTTCAAAATTTAATGACTTAAACTATTCCAAACTTTATGACTTAAAACAGCAGTCATTTTGTTTTTTCCTGTGAGTAGTCATTCAAGAGGGCTTAATACTGATAGGTTTTCTTTGCTCCTCATTGAGGTTGAGGACTTAATATGGCTTGATATGTCTAATCCTACATCTAGGATGTTTGGAATATTGAGACTTCTTTGCACTCATAATCCATTTTTCGTAAAAACTCCTCTTTCCTTGCATGGTTTTGCAACCCTCCATTCTACAGAGTATTTACATCTAGCCTCCTCAGTATTACAATCTAGGTTTCTTTATATGGTACCTGAGGCTTCTTATGAGGGTGAGAAAGGAAGTTATAAGACTTCTTAAAATCTAGTTTCCAAAGTCATTCTACCTCATCCTACTTAAATCACAGGCCAGCCATATTCAGTGTGGCAGAAATATATTATACCCACTGACAAGAAGAAAAGCAAATTCCATTGCAAAAGTGAGAAATCATGGCATCTATCTTTGAAAATAATCTTCCCCAGGTACTCTATGCATGATAATTAACTTTCTTTTTTTTAAATTTTATTTTATTTTTAAACTTTACAATATTGCATTGGTTTTGCCAAACATCGAAATGAATCTGCCACAGGTATACATGTGTTCCCCATCCTGAACCCCCTCCCTTTTCCCTCCCCATACCATCCCTTTGGGTCATCCCAGTGCACCAGCCCCAAGCATCCAGCATCGTGCATCAAACCTGGACTGGCGACTCGTTTCATACATGATAGTATACATGTTTCAATGCCATTCTCCCAAATCTTCCCACCCTCTCCCTCTCCCACAGAGTCCATAAGACTGTTCTATACATCAATGTCTCTTTTGCTGTCTCGTATACAGGGTTATTGTTACCATCTTTCTAAATTTCATATATATGTGTTAGTATACTGTATTGGTGTTTTTCTTTCTGGCTTACTTCACTCTGTATAATAGGCTCCAGTTTCATCCACCTCATTAGAACTGATTCAAATGTATTCTTTTTAATGGCTGAGTAATACTCCATTGTGTATATGTACCACAGCTTTCTTATCCATTCATCTGCTGATGGACATCTAGGTTGCTTCCATGTCCTGGCTATTATGAACAGTGCTGTGATGAACATTGGGGTACACGTGTCTCTTTCCCTTCTGGTTTCCTCAGTGTGTATGCCCAGCAGTGGGATTGCTGGGTCATATGGCAGTTCTATTTCCAGTTTTTTAAGGAATCTCCACACTGTTCTCCATAGTGGCTGTATTAGTTTTCATTCCCACCTATATATTTCTCATCTGGAAAAGAGAAGTTTGGAATAATTGATTTCTAAGATCAGTTCAGTTCAGTTCAGTCACTCAGTCGTGTCTCTTTGCAACCCCAAGGACTGCAGCATGCCAGGCCTCCCTGCTCAACACCAACTCCCAGAGTTTAGTCAAACTCATGTCCATTGTGTCGCTGATGCCATTCAATCATCTTATCCTCTGTCATCTCCTTCTCCTTCTGCCTTCAATCTTTCCCAGCATCAGGGTCTTTTCCAGTGAGTCAGTTCTTCACATCAGGTGGCCAAAGTATGGGAGTTTCAGCTTTAACATCAGTCTTTCCAATGAACATTCAGGACTGATTTCATTTAGGATGGACTGGTTGGATCTTCTTACAGTCCAAGGGACTCTCAAGAGTCTTCCCCAACATCACAGTCCAAAAGCATCAATTTTTCGGTGCTCAGCTTTCTTCACAGTCCAACTCTCACATCCATACATTACTAATCGAAAAACCATATCCTTGACTAGACAGACCTTTGTTGGCAAAGTAATGTCTCTGCCTTTTAACATGCTGTCTAGGTTGGTCATAACTTTTCTTCCAAGGAGCAAGCATCTTTTAATATAATGGCTGCAGTCACCATCTGCAGTAATTTTGGAGCCCAAGAAAATAAAGTCGGCCACTGTTTCCACTGTTTCTCCATCTATTTCCCATGAAATGATGGGACCAGATGCCATGATCTTCGTTTTCTGAATGTTGAGCTTTAAGCCAACTTTTTTGCTCTCCTCTTTCATTTCCATCAAGAGGCTCTTTAGTTCTTCTTCACTCTTCTGCATATCTGAGGTTATTGATATTTCTCCCAGCAATCTTGATTCCAACTTGCATTTCATCCAGCCCGTATTTCTCATAGATAACTTTCTATGAGTGTTTCTAAGATAACTTTCACTAAAAATATTGGAAAAGCTCTTTGGCTCTAATGAATATGTTTAATAAACAAGAAGCATGAGTTTCTACTTATATATTCTATGGAAACACTGGACTGTTCCCTAAGCAAGCTAATAAATAACCAAAAAAATTATTAAGAGAACACAATTTTTGCTAAAATTTTTAATAAAAATTTAAAAATGAATATCCTGAATTTTCAGAAAATTATTATTTTTTATCTCCATAAGTGTAATTCAGGAAGATTGGCTTCTCTATTATAAAGTTGTTAACAGTTTTGATATTGGTAATAATCATGCTGTCAGTCTGATCTGTACTAGATAAATTAACAGGCAAGATATGTCACCTTAAAATTCAATATTTATATACACATTTTTCAAAATGGGCATATAGGCATTTTATACAGAGAATTATCTCTTTGTAATTTGTATTTACTTATGAATATAAGTAAGTAAGTAAGTGAAGTCGCTCAGTTGTGTCCAACTCTTTGCGACCCTGTGGTCTGTAGCCTACCAGGCTTCTCCATCCATGGGATTCTCCAGGCAAGAATACTGGAGTGGATTGCCATTTCCTTCTCCAGGGGATCTTCCCGACCAAGGGATGGAACCCTGGTCTCCCTCATTGGAGGCAGACGCTTTAACCTCTGAGCCACCAGGGAAGTTACAATAAGTGTGAGATGATATGTTAATTATTTTTTATTAACTGTCTACAAGTGTACTTTCAATAAGCAACATGTACATTTTTATTGATTTCTTTCTAATTTTTCTATGTTTTGCTTGTTCTGATCATATTTATTAGGAAACATTGTGAGGGATATTGTTGAATTTATTGATAATTTTGGATAATTCTAAATCCTTTTTTATTCTTATAGTAATTCATTTTTACTACATTATAAAAAGTATTTATGTATCATAAATATGAGATTTTCTTTTTCTTTAATGCAAGTAACTCTTCTAGAATAGCCCAAGCTGGGACAATGCAGAGTAAATACAAATTTTACAGTTGCTAAACTATTCTTGAGTGTTTACTTCCTCCTCAGAATGTACTATTATTCATTTTATAAACAATGGGTTATAAGAGGAGAAAAAATGATTGATTTGTAGTCCCACCTATCTTAATAATGAGTTGTATGGCTGTCTTATTCTATTGAGAAATGCGTTGATCCATACACCCTAGTTGATAAATAAGTAGAAAGTTGGATATGATTTAGAAGAAATTACTCCATAAAGAAATGCCAGCTAAACAAGAATTTGTTTCATATGTTTTCTCCTCAATAACACAGTGTGTTAGGCTATATTTCAAATAATTATTTTTCACACTTTGTACAGATGACTTGGTGGTTTTAAATTTCATGGAACCCTGCTTCTGGTGACTTTTACATCATTTTTTATATGTGCTCTCTTTAGGAAGCAAATTTCAGGAAAGTCAAACAGTTATTGAGTTACTCAACAGAATTTAAAGCCCAAGATCATTAAAGCAAAAGATTGATATAAATCTCAGATAACAGAACTATTTACTAGCAGATTAAAGATCTGGAAGGAACCACAAGTTTGTTCCATTAATCTGAAGAAATCTTTATCTGCAAACTATCCTGTCCTATTGCTATGTCAGTATCAATTCAGAAAGAACACACTACTTGAAAATCCAGCTAGAAGTAAATTTCAGAATTATAGTTTTCCTGTATTCTTCTCCTCTATTCACCTATTTCCTTATTTTATCTACTATCTTTATTTGCCTAATTTTTTCTTATGGTGTTTTACTTTTATAAATCAATGATATTTCTATTTCTAAATGAAGAAGAATGCAATCCTATAATCTCCTTTGCACTTTTGTTATTAACATGATAAACTTTGAAATGTTTTTAAGTCACTAGGCCACTGTGAAATTCTAAAGGAAAATATTTACTATGTGCACATCTGTCAGAAGTTGGTAAGATAAGAAAAAGAAATCAATTCTTAATAAAAACTGGTGTGAAGATTATCCTATAATAAGGTATACTTTGGACTGAAAAGGGTAAATCTTTTGAGATTATAATGACTACACCTTGTAAAGTTGAAGTTTAATTTCTGTTGCTACACAGCGTGACTTGACATAAATATTTTTCTTTTTTAATAGACTTCATATTTTAGAATAGTTTTAGGTTCAGAGAATACTAATAAGAAGGTGCACAGATTTTCCATATACACCCTGGCCCCACATATGTATAGCCTCCTCCACAGTTAGCTTTCTCCCTACCTACAATGGGTGTATATATATATATACATTTTTTTTTTTAATTCAGAAGCCTATGTTGACATCATTGTAACACAAAGTCCACAGTTTCCATTAGGGTTCACTCTTAGTGTTGTACATTCTATAGCTTTGGATGGATTTATAACAGATGTATCCATGGTTATAGTATTATACATAGTATTAATAATTTCAATTCCCTAAATCCTTTGTGCTCTAACTATTCCTCTGCATTCCCAGCCTCTGGCAAACACTGATCTTTTTACTGTTTCCATGGTTTTGCTTTTTCCAAAATGTCAATATGGTTGTTATAATATAGTACATAGCCTTTTTAGATATAGCTGCTTTCATTTAGTAATATGCACTTAAAATTCCTCCATGTCTTTTCATGGCTTTATCTCTTTCTTCTTAGTATTGTACAGCGTCCCATTATTGGATATAGAACCATTTATTTATCTATTCACTGACAGAAAGACAGTTTAGTTGCTTCCAAATATGGGAAATTGTGACTAAAGCTACTATAAAAAAACTTGCATGTAAGTTTTTGTGTGTTTATAAGTAAAGTTGGCTAAAAGTTCAATATTCAGAAAACTAAGATCATGGCATCTGGTCCCATCACTTCATGGGAAGTAGATGGGGAAACAGTAGAAATAGTGTCAGACTTTATTTTGGGGGGGGGCGGGGCTCCAAAATCACTGCAGGTGGTGACTGCAGCCATGAAATTAAAAGACACTTACTCCTTGGAAGAAAAGTTATGACCAACCTAGATAGCATATTCAAAAGCAGAGACATTACTTTGCCAGCAAAGGTCCGTCTAGTCAAGGCTATGGTTTTTCCAGTGGTCATGTATGGATGCAAGAGTTGGACTGTGTAGAAAGTTGAGCACCAAAGAATTGATGCTTTTGAACTGTGGTGTTGGAGAAGACTCTTGAGGGTCCCATGGACTGCAAGGAGATCCAACCAGTCCATTCTAAAGGAGATCAGTCCTGGGTGTTCTTTGGAAGGAATGATGCTAAAGCTGAAACTCCAGTACTTTGGCCACCTCATGCAAAGAATTGACTCGTTGGAAAAGACTCTGATGCTGGGAGGGATTGGGGGCAGGAGAGAAAGGGGACGACAGAGGATGAGATGGCTGGATAGCATCACTGACTTGATGGACGTGAGTTTGAGTGAACTCTGGGAGTTGGGTATGGACAGGTATGCCTGGCATGCTGCAATTCATGGGGTTGCATAGAGTCGAACATGAATGAGTGACTGAACTGAACTGAACTGAAGTGTTAAACTCCTATGGATAATTACCATTGAGCACAATTTCTGGATCATAAGGTAGGAGAATGTTTAGTTTTATGAGTAACTGAAAAAATTCATAATTTCCAAATATTTCTGTTTAGTCTCAGTTATCTTCTCATTCTCTAGACATTTTTTTGCAGATCAAACATGTTTAATTTTAATGAAGTCCAGCTTCTCAATGATTTCATGTGTGTGTGTGTATGTGTGTGTGTGTGTGTGTGTGTGTATAAATATATGCACATATATATTGAGTTAGCCAAAACATTTATTTGAGTTTTTGGAATCATCATATGGAAAAGCCTAAACAAACTTTTTGGCCAAACCTTTATATATAGTACTGGCTAATACATTGTCTCAACAAACTCATTGCTGGAGGACTGATGCTACCCAGTCTCAAGACTTACTACAAAGATATAGTGCTCGGGACAGTGTTGTCTGGTAACAGAGTAGAAAAATTGATCAATAGAGTAGAATAGAAAACTTATAAATAGGCCCGTACAATTACACTAAACCAGTAAAATTATTCTAACAAAGAAGCAAAGCTAGTAAAATGGAAAAAAGATAATTTTCTCATAACTGATTATGAAAAAACTAATCTTCCCTGGTGGCTCAGACAGTTAAGTGTCTGTCTACAATGCGGGAGACCTGGGTTCAATCCCTGGATTGGGAAGATCCCCTGGAGAAGGAAATGGCAATTGCTTCTTTGTTAGAATAATTTAACTGGTTTACTGTAACTGTACGGGCCTATTTATAAGTTTTCTATTCTACTCTATTGATCATTTTTTCTACTCTGTTACCAGACAACACTGTCCCGAGCACTATATCTTTGTAGTAAGTCTTGAGACTGGGTAGCATCAGTCCTCCAGCAATGAGTTTGTTGAGATAATATATTAGCCAGTACTATATATAAAGGTTTGGCCAAAAAGTTTGTTTAGGCTTTTCCATATGATGATTCCAAAAACTCAAATGAACATTTTGGCTAACCCAATATATATGTGCATATATTTACACACACACACACACACACACACACACACACACACATATGGGCTTCCCTTTGGCTCAGTGGTAAAGAATCTGCCTGCCAAGACAGGAAATGTGAGTTTGATCCTTGAACTGGGAAGATCCCCTGGAGAAGAAAATAGCAACCCACTCCAGTAATCTGGCCTGGGAAATCTGATGGAGAGAGGGTCCTGGTAGGCTATAGTCCATAGGTTCCCAAAAAAACATTCATGACTTAGCGACTAAATAATAACAATAATGTGTCTGTGTGTGTGTCTGTATACTTTCTTGCTGAAATTTTGGTTTGGATTGTGTTGAATCTATAAATCAAACTGCAAAGAACTAACATCTTGACAATATTGAGTAGTCCTATCATAAACATGATAGGGCTTCCTGGTGGTTCAGCTGGTAAAGAATCTGCCTGCAATGTGGAAGACCTGCATTTGATTCCTGGGTTGGGAAGACCTCCTCGAGAAGGGAACGGTTACTCACTCCAGTATTCTGGCCTGGAGAATTTCCATGGACTGTATAATCCATGGGGTTACAAAGAGTTGGACATGACTGAGTGACTTTCATATCATAAACATGGGATATCTCTCTATTTAGCTAGTTCTTCTTTGATTCATTTTGTCATATTTTGTAGTAAATTAAAAAAAAAAGATTTCCCTTTGCACTTAAGGATTTAGGAAAACTGACCTTTATGAACTGACTATAAGAAATAGTTGTTATTTATAATCTGTTTTCCCCTTAGTATTTGAAAGAAATTAACTGGGAAAACAAGAATATATTGAGTCAGTAGTGGTCAGAGAGAGATGAATAAAATTAATTTTTGCATTTCTAAAATCTATTAGAGCTATCTAAAAATAGAAGACTCAATTCTGACCCATATCTCCCAAGTTATCGTCTAACACTGGGAAAAATGAAAGGAGATTTGGCTAAATGGATGAGTTTCAAAGTAATTGAAGTCCAAACATCACAAGTTTTGCCCTGAACTGTAGTTTACTGAAACCGGTTTATATATTAAACAATTTATTGTTAAGTTTATCATATAAGTCCTAGGAAAATCTGCAGAAGATAAATATATTTAAGTGTTTACAATATTGAAGATAAAGAAAATATACTATTAAAACATATTTTCAATCAGAGTAACATCTTGAGATAAATTTCATACAATTCTAGTGTTTTTTTTAATTTTATGATTAAATATAGCAGTTAATGAATGGCAGTATATTTTAAGTGCATGATGAATGGTATCATTTTAAGAATAACACAATTTCATAATTATGTGGACTGAGAGAAGCTATTAATTCAGTTTACAAATGAGTTATCTGCAATTCTATTATTTGATTAAAGTTTTTAGAAGAATTCAAACAGAATGTGAATATGATTTTCTCCTTTACTCATACATTAATATGTTAAAATTTTATGTATATTTGAGGTGATTGTTCAAGGTTATTTCCCTTTATACCTTTTCCAGAAAATGTGTATGCAAAACTGCTGATATATGAAAGTAATGATTAATGTTTCTCCCTACAAAATGGCATTTCTATTTATATAGCCTGAGCAGCACAATTATACTAATGCTTTAAGACTTCTCTGGGGCTTCTGTAGAACTCATTGTTGTTATTCAGTCATGTCCAACTCTTTGGACCCGTGGACTGCAGCACTCCAGGCCTCTATGTCCCCCATCATCTCCACAAGTTTGCCCAAGTTCATGTCCATTATGTCAGTGATGCCAGCCAGCCTTCTCAACTTCTGACATCCTCTTCTCCTTCTGCCCTCCATATTTCCCAGATTCAGGGACTTTTCCAATGAGTCAGCTATTCGCATCAGATGACCAAAATACTGGAGTTTCAGCTTCAGCATCAGTCTTTCCAATGAATATCCAGGGTTGATTTCCCTTAAGATTGACAGGTTTGATTTCCTTGCTATACAAGGGATTCTCAGGAGTCTTCTCCAGCACCACAGTTCAAAGGCGTCAATTCTTTGGCACTCTGCCTTCTTTACAGTCCAGCTCTTAAAACTATAGCTGACCACTGGGAAGACCATAGCCTTGACCATACAGACCTTTGTTAGCAGAGTAATGTCTCTTATTTTCAACATTGTCCAGGTTTGTCATAGCTTTCCTGCCAGTAAGCAAAAGTCTTCTGATTTCATGGCTGAAGTCACCATCCGCAGTGATTTTAGAGCCCAAGAAGAGGAAATCTGTCTCTGCTTCCACCTTATCCCCCTCTATTCGCCATGAAATAATGGGACTGGATGCAATGATCTTATTATTTTTTAAATGTTAGTTTTAAGCCAGCTCTGTCACTCTCCTTCACCCTCATCAAGAGCCTCTTTAGTTCCTCTTCCCTTTCTGGAATTAGAGTGGTATCATCTGTATATCTGTGGTTGTTGACGTTTTTGCCACCTATATTGTTTCCAGCTTGTAACTCATCCAGCCTGGCATTTCTCCTGACAGGAGTGACAGCAGACAGCCCTGGCATACTCCTTTCTCAATCTTGAACCAATCATTTCTTTCATACAGAGTTCTAACTGTTGCTTCTTGACCCACATACAGGTTTCTCAGGAGACAGGGAAGATGGTCTGGTATTCCCATCTCTTTAAGAGCTTTCCAGAGTTTATTATGATCCACACAGTCAAGGCTTTGGCATAGTCAATGAAACAGAGGTAGATGTTTTTTTTTCTGGAATTCCCTGGCTTTCTCTATGATCCAGCAAAGGTTGGCAATTTGATCTCTGGTTCTTCATCCTTTTCTAAACCCAGCTTGGACATCTGGATGTTCTTTGTTTGCATAATGCTGAAGTCTAGCTTGCAAGATTTTAAGCATAACCTTACTAGCATGGGAGATGGGTGCAATTGTCTGATGGTTAGCAAATTCTTTAGCACTACCCTTCTTGAGAACTGGGATGAGGACTGAACTTTTCCAGTCCTGTGGCCACTTCTGGGTCTTCCTGATTTACTGACATATTGAATGCAGCACCTTGATGGCATCATTCTTTAGGATTTTGAATAGTTCTACTGGATTTCTGTCACATTCACTAGCTTTATTAACAGCAGTGCTTCCTAAGGCCCACTTGATTTCGCTCTCCAGAATGTCTGGCTCTGGGTGACTGACCACACCATTGTCAGAATCTGGCTTATTTGGATCTTTTTTGTACAGCTCTTCATGTATTCTTTCCATCTCTTCTTGGTCTCTTTAGCATCTACTAGGTCTACCATTTTTGTCCTTAATTGTGCCCTTCTTTGGGCATATATTCTCTTGATGTCTCCAATTTTCCTAAAGAGATTTCTAGTATTTCCCCTTCTGTTTTCTTCTAGTTTCATGCATACACTCTTCATTGAAGGAGGACTTTTTGTCTGTCTGTGCTGTTCTTTGGAAATCTGCATTTAGTTGGATATACCTTTCCCTTTCTCCCTTGCTTTTCACTTCTCTTCTTTCTTTAGCTATTTGTATGGCCTCCTCAGATAACCACTTTGCCTTCTTGCTTGTCTTTTTCTTTGGGATTGTTTTATTCTCTGCCTCCTGTACAATATTATGGACCTCTGTCCATAGTTCTTCAGGCACACTGCAAGTACTAATCCCTTAAATCTGTTACCTCCACTGCATTTTCCCAGGGGATTTGATTTAAGTCATACCTGGCTGGCCTGGTGATTTTCTCCACTTTCTTTAGTTTAAGCCTGAATTTTGCTTTGAGAAGCTGATGATCTGAGTCACAGTCAGTTCCAGGTCTTGTTTTTGCTGACTTTATACAACTTCTCCATCTTTAGCTACTAAGAATGTAATCAATTTGATTTTGGTATTGGCCATTTGGTGATGTCCAGGTATAAAGTTGTCTCTTGTGTTGAAAAAGGGTATTTGCTATGACCAATGCATTCTCTTGACAGAATTCAGTTAGCATTTGCCTTGCTTCATTTTAATCTCCAAGGTCAAACTTGCCTGTTACTCCAGGTATCTCTTGACTTCCTACTTTTGCATTCCAATCCCCAGTGATGAACAGAACATCTATTTCTCTTCTTTCTTTCTTTTTTTTATTTTTTTGGTGTTAGTTCTAGAAGTTCTTGTAGGTCTTCATAAAACTGATCAATTTCAGCTTCTTTGGCATCAGTAGTAAGGGCATAGATTTGGATTACTCTGATGTTGAATGGCTTGCCTTGGAAACGAACTGAGATCATTCTGTAATTTTTGAGGTTACATCCAAATACTGCATTTTGGACTTTTTTGTTAATTATGAGGGCTACTCTATTTCTTCTATAGGATTGTTGCCCACAGTAGTAGTTATAATGGTCTGAATTAAATTCACCCATTACTGTTCATTTTAGTTCACTGATCCCTAAGATCTCGATGTTTATTCTTACCATCTCCTGCTTGACCACATCCAATTTATCCTGATTCATAGACCTAACATTCCAGGTTCCTATGCAACTGTCCTTTGCAGCATTGGATTTTACTTTCATCACCAGATACATCCACAATGGAGCATTGTTTCTGCTTTGGTCCAGGTGTTTCATACTTTCTGTGGCTATTAGTAGTTCTTCTCAGCTACTGGACGTAACCAAAACAACAGAGGCGAATATCAGATTATTAACCTCTGCTGTACTATGAGCTGTCAAAAATATGACTTTAAAAATTTGCATTGTAACTATATATGTTTCTAATTGATTTATAAGTGTATACCATAGTGATTAAAGTTTTATAGATTATATTTCAATTATTATGAAATAATACCTATATTTATCCAAGTTGTGCAATATATCCTTGTTGCTTACTTATTTTATGCATGGTGGTTTGTGTCCCTTAATCTCATAACTTCATCTTGCCCCTCTCCCCTTCTCTCCCTACTGCTAATCACTGCTTTGTTCTCCTTATCTGTGGGTCTGTATCTCTATTGGTGTATTCATTTGTGTGTTGTATTTTTAAGATTTCACATACAAGTGATAACATACAGTGTTTCTGCTTTTCTGTCTGACATTTCATTAAGCATAATACCCTCAAAGTTCATTCATTTTGTTGCAAATGACAGAATTACACTTTTTTTTGTTGCTGTTCAGTCTCTCAGTCTTGTCTGACTCTTTGCGACTCCACGGACTGCAGCTTGTGAGACCTCCCTGTCCTTCACTATCTCCTGGATCTTCCACAAACTCATGTCCATTGAGTTGATGATGCCATCCAACCAACTCATCCTCTGTTGCCCACTTCTCCTCCTGCCCTCAGTCTTTCCTAGCATCAGGGTTTTTCCAGTGATTTGTCCCCTCACATCAGGTGGCCAAAGTACTGGAGCTTCAGCTTCAGCATCAATCCTTCCAGGTTGATTTCCTTTAGGATTGACTGGTTTGATCTCCTTGTGTCCAGGGGACTCAAGAGTCTTCTCCAGCACCACAGTTCAAAAGCATCAGTTCTTCAACCCTCAGCCTTCTCCGTGGTCCAACTCTCACATCTGTACAAGACTATTGCAAAGAACATAGCTTTGACTATATGGAGCTTTGTCGGAAAAGTGATGTCTCTGCTTTTTAACATGCTGTCTAGATTTGTCATAGCTTTTCTTCCAAGGAGCAAGCATCTTTTAATTTCTTGGCTGAAGTCACTGTCTGCAGTGATTTTTGGAGCCTCAGACAATAAAGTCTGTCATTGTTTCAATTTTCCCCCATCTGTTTGCCATGAAGTGATGGGACCAGATGCCATGGTCTTAGTTTTTGAATGTGGAGTTTTAAGCCAGTTTTTTTCACTTTCCTCTTTCTCCTTCAGCAAGAGGCTTTTTAGTTCCTCTTCACTTTCTGTCATTAGAGTGATTTTTATGTTTAGGTAATATTCCATTATGTGTATGTTTGTGTGTGTGGGTGTGTATAAACATTTTCATCAACATTGTACTAGAATTTCCTTTTCTCCACATCCTTGCCAATATATATTATCTGTACACTTTTTGAAGATAACCATTTTGACAGGTGTGAGCTGATATCACATCATAGTTTTAAGATAGTTTCTCTGTTGATCAGTGATGTTGAGCACTTTTTCTTGTGTTTGTTCATTAAATATATCTTCTTTGGAAAAAAAAGTGTATTCAGGTCTTCCTATCATTTTTGTAATCAGGTTTTTTATATTGATTTATAACAGCTGTTTATCTATTTTAGATATTAATCTCTTATTAGTCATATAATTCACAAATATTTTCCAAAGCTGCAATTTTTTTTTTCTTTTGGTTGATGGTTTCCTTTGCTGTATGCTGCTGCTGCTGCTGCTGCTAAATCGCTTCAGTCGTGTCCGACTCTTCGCGACCCCATGGACTGCAGCCTACCAGGCTCCTCCGTCCATGGGAGTTTCCAGGCAAGAGTACTGGAGTGGGTTGCCATTGCCTTCTCCGCCTTTGCTGTATAAACCCTTTTAATGAAGTTCCAGGTTTTTGTTTTGTTTTTGAGGGGATTACATAGGTGTTTGCTTTTGTTTTTTTTTTCCTACTTTTGCTGTTTCTTTTGTCTTAGGTTCAGATAAAATAATAATTGTTACAATTTATGTTAAAGAGTGTTCTGCTCATATTCTCTTCTAGGAGTTTTGTAGTTTCAGGGGTCACACTTAAGTCTTTTTTCCATTTTGAAGTTATTTTGTTTGTTTGTTTTGTTTTAAGATGATGTGAGGAAAAGTTCTGATTTCATTATTTTACATTCAGCTGTCAGGTTTACCCAACAGATGCATGGAAGAGACTGGCATCTCTCCATTTATTATTATGGTTCCTTTATCAAAGATTAACTGATGATAGGTACATGTGTTTATTTCTAGGCTCTCTCTTGTGTTCCATTTTTTGCTCGAAATTGTTATGGAAATTTGCAGTCTTTTTGGTTAATATAAATTTTAGGATTATTTGTTCTAGTTCTGTGAAAAATATCATGGATATTTTGATAAGATTTGCATAAAATTTATAGATCCTTTGTATAATATGGACATTTTAAAATATTAATTCTTCTAATCAAAGACACAAGATATCTTTCCATTACTTTTTATTGCTTTCAAATTCCTTCATAATGTTTTATAGTTTTCCGAGTATAGATCTTTCAACTCCTTGGTTTAGTTTACTCCTAGATACTTATCTTGAGATTAAGGAATTTTTTTCTTTACATTTTACACCCTGATAGTTAATTATTAGTGTATAGAAAAATGACAGAATTCTGTGTATTAATCTTGTGTCATGCAATGTTATTGAATTCATTTATTAGCACTAATAGCTTTGTTTTTTTGGTCTAAATGTTAATGTCTTGTATATATAGTATTATGTTGTCTGAAAGGTGACAATGTTACTTCTTTCCTTCCAATTTATATGTCTTTTATGTATTCTTATTATCTGATTGTTGTGGCTATGGCTTGCAATAGTATGTTGAACAAATGTGATGAGAGTGGACATCCTTGTCTTGTTCCTGAATTTAACGGAAAAGTTTTCAGCTTTTCACAATTGAGTTTGATGTTAGTTGTGGGTTTGTCATAAATAGTCTTAGTTATGTAGGATTATGTTCCCTCTATTTCAACATTCATAAGAGTTTTTGTCACAAATGGATCTTGACTTTTATCTTTTATCAAATGGTTTTGTCAAATGCTTTAAGATCTTAGGATTTCCCTTGTGGCTCAGCTGGTAAAGAATCTGCCTACAATGTAGGGAACTTAGGTTCGATCTCTGGGTTGGGAAGATCCTCTGGAGAAGGGAAAGGCTACCCACTCCAGTATTCTGGACTGCAGAATTCAACGGGTTGTATAGTCCATGGGGTTGCAGAGAGTTGGACATGACTGAACGACTTTCAAAAAATTAAGTACTTAATATGATTTTTATTTTTTCCTCTTATTAGTGTGGTGTATCACATTGATTGAGTGGATATTAAGTCAGCACTGCATATGTGAAATAAATCATACTTGATCATGGTTTATAATAATTTTTTATGTAAGGTTGAATTTAGTGTCATTATTTTTTCAAGGATTTTTAATTTATGTATATAATGTCTATTTTGCATTTATGTATATGGCCTATCATTTTTTGTAAAATCTATTTCTGGTTTAGGTATCAGAATAATTTTTACCTCACAGAATGAATTTGACAGTGTTACATTTTCTTCATATTTGTGAAATAGTTTGAAGAGAATAGGTATTAGCTTTCTTTATGTCTTAGGGAGAATTCTGCTGTGAAGACTTTTCATACACTTTTGTTTGCTGAGAGGTTTTTTGTTTGTTTGTTTGTTTTACTATAAATTTAGTTTCAATACTAGTGATCTAGCTCATCAGATCGTCTATTTCTTCATGATTCAATCTTGCAAGATTGTATATTTCTAGAATCTTGTTCCTTTCTTCAAGGTTGTCCAATTGGTTGGCACATAATTCTTCATACTATTCTTTTCTGATTTTATATCTCTGTGATACTAGTTGTTATTTTTCTTCCTTCATTTCTTGATTTATTTATTTAGGTCCTCTATTTCTTTATTAATGAGCCTGGCTAAAAGTTTATCAGAGATTTGTCATGGCAAAGGGGCTTGTGTAATGCAATGAAGCTATGAACCATGCAGGGGAGGCCCAACCAAGACAGATAGGTAGGTCACAGTGAAGATTTATGACAAAATATGGTCCACTGGAGGAGGGAATGGCAACCACATCAGTATTCTTGCCTAAGAAGCCCATAAACAGTTTAAAAAGGCAAAAAGATATGACAATGGAAGATGAGCTCCCCAGGTTGGAAGGTGTCCAATATGCTATTGGGGAAGTGGTTGTTGTTGTTCAGTCGCTAAGTCATCTGATTCTCTGTGAACCCATGGATTGCAGCATGCCAGGCATCTTTGGCCTTTATTATTTCTGGAGTTTGCTAAAACTCATTTCCATTGAGTTGGTGTTGCCATCCAACCATTTCATCCTCCATTGCCCCCTTCTCCTCCTGCCTTCCATCTTTCCCAGCCTCAGGGTCCTTCTCGATGAGTCAGCTTTTTGCATCAGGTGAGCAAAATATCAGGGCTTCAGCATCAGCCCTTTCAATGAATATTCAGGGTTGATTTCCTTTTGGATTAACTGATGTGATCTCCTTGCTCCCCAAGGGACTTTCAAGAGTCTTCCCCAACACCACAATTCAAAGCATTGATTCTTTGGTGTTCAGCATTCTTTATGATCCAATTCTCACATCTGTTCATGACTACTGAAAAACTATAACTTTGACTATACAGACTTGTATCAGCAAAGATATGTCTCTTCTTTGTAATATGCTGTCTAGGTTTTTCAAAGCTGTTCTTCCAAGGAGCATACATCTTTTAATTTCATGGTTGGAGTGATTTTAGAGCCCAAGAAGCTAAAATCTGCCAATTTTCCAATTTTTTTCCTATCTATTTGCCGTGAAGTGATAGGACTGGATGCCATGATCTTAGTTTTTTAAATATTGAGTTTTAAGTCAGCATTTACATTCTCCTCGTTAACCCTCATTCAGAGGTTCTTTAGTTCCTCTTCAATTTGTGTCATTGCTAATATCTTCAGAAAGAATGAAATTGCTGGGCCAAAGCAGAAACAATGTTCAGTTGTGGATGTGTCTGGTGTTGAAGGTAAAGTCTGAAGTTGTAAAGAATAATATTGCATAGGAGCCTGATATGCTAGGTTGATGAATCAAGGTAAATTGGACATGATAAAGCAGGAGATGGCAAGTGACTATTGACATCCTAGGAATCAGTGAACTAAAATATATGTGAATGGGCAAATTTAATTCAGATGACCATTATATTCTTGCCCACTACTATGGCCAAGAAGCTCTTAGAAGAAATGGGGTAACTCTTTCAGTCAACAAAATAATCCAGAATGAATTATGTGAGTACAGTCTTTAAAAAGGCAGAATGATCTCTGTTTGTTTCCAAGGCACAGTACTGAACATCACAGTAATCCAAATCTGTGCCCCAATTACAAATGCTGAAGAAGCTGAAATTGAAGGGTCCTAGAAGACCTTTTAGAGCTAACACACACACACACACACAAGATTTCCTTTTCTTCATAGGGAATTGGAATGCAAAAGTAGGAAGTTAAGACATATCTGGAGTGACAGACAAGGTTGGTCATTGAGTATACAAAATGAAGCAGGGCAAAGAGTTTTGTCAAGAGAACACACTGGTCATAGCAAAAACCCTTTACCAACAATACAAGATAGGATTCTGCACATAGACATCACCAGCTCCACATAATGATATCAGGTTGATTATATTCTTTGCAGCTAAAGATGGAGAAGCCTCTATACAGTCAGCAAAAACAAGATCTGCAGCTGACTGTGGCTCAAATCAAGAGTTCTTTATTGCAAAATTCAGGCTTAAATTGAAGAAAGTAGAGAAAACCTCTAGGCATTCAGTTGTGACCTACATTAAACCTCTTAGGATTATACACTGGAGGTGATGAATAGATTCAAGGGATTAGATCTGGTAGACAGAGTGCCTGGAGAACTACGGACGTGGGTTCATGACATCGTATAGGAGGCAAGGAACAAAATAATCCCAAAGAAAAAGAAACACAAGAAGTCAAAGTGATTGTTTGAGGAGGCTTTAAAAATAGCTGAGGAAAGAAGAGAAGCAAAAAGCAAAGGAGAAAGGGAAAGATAGACCCACCTAAAGGCAGAATTCCAGAAGATGGCCAGGAGAGATAAGAAAGCCTTCTTAAACGACCAATGAAAAGAAATAGAGGGAAACAGTAGAAAGACTAGAGATATCCTCAAGAAAACAGAGATATCAAGGTAACATTTCATACATGGATGAGCATGATAATGGGCAGAAAAAGTAAAGACCTAATAGAAGAAGAAGATAGTAAGAAGTGATAAGAATACAGAAGAACTATACAGAACTATACAGAAATAATGACCCGGTTAACCACGATGGTGTGGTCACTCATCTGGAGCCACACATCCTGGAGTGTGAAGTCAAGTGGATTTTAGGAAGCTTTACTACAAACAAAGTTAGTGGAGGTGATGAAATTCCAGTTCAGTTGAGCTATTTAAAATCCCAACAATTGATTCTAATAAAGTGCTATTTTCAGTATGTCAGCAAATTTGGAAAACTCAGCATTGGCCACGGGATTCAAAAATGTCAAGTTCCATTCCAATCTCAAAGAAATACAATGCCAAAGAATGTTCAAACTACCATACGATTGTGCTCATTTCACATCCTTGTTATATAATATACAAAATCCTTCAATCAAGGCTTCAGTAGTATGTGAACCGAGAACATCCAGATATACATGATGGGTTTTGAAGAGCTAGAGGAACCAGAGATCAAATTGCCAACATTGTTGGATCATAGAAAAAGCAAGATAATTCCAGAAAAGTATCTACTTCTGCTTCTTTGCCTGTGACTGTGTGTGTCACAACAAAGTGTGGATAATTCTTAAAATGATGGGAATACCAGAATATTGTACCTGCCTCCTGAGAAATCTGTATATGGATCAAGAAGCAGCATTTAGAATCTTACATGGAACAACTGACTGGTTCAAAATTAGGAAAGGAGGACATCAAGGCCATACATTGTCACCCTGTTTATTTAACTTATCTGCAGAATACATCATGAAAAATACCAGGCTGGACAAATCACAGATGTAATCAATATTTCAAGAAGAAATATCAAAAACCTCAGATAGGCAGATGATACGACTCTAACAGCAGAAAGTGAAGAGGAACTTAAGAGTCTTTTGATGAATTTGAGAGAGGAAAGTGAAAAAGCCGAGTTAAAACTCAACATTCAAAAATCTAAGATCATGCATCCAGTCCCACCACTTCATGGCAAAAAGAAGGGGAAACAGTGGAAGCAGTGACTGATTTTCTTTTCTTGGGCTCCAAAATCACTGCAGACAGTGACTGTCACCATAAAATTAAAAGACACTTACTCCTTGGAAGGAAAGCTATGGCAAACCTCGACAGACGGTATTAAAAATCATAGACATCACTTTGCCGACAAAGATCCAAATAGTCAAAGCTATGTTTTTCCAGTGGTCATGTATACATGTGAGAGTTGGACCATAAAGAAGGCTGAGCACCACTTATAAAAGACCCTTAACATTTTTAGGGTAGGTTTCCTATTGATAAATTATTTTAGTGTTTGCTTATTTTCATCTTTCCTTCAATTCTAAATGATTATCTTGTTGGAGTAGAATATCATATGTTGCAGGTTTTTCTATTACCAAGCTCTCTTCTGGCTACAATGCTGCTACTGCTGCTAAGTCACTTCAGTCGTGTCCGACTCTGTGTGATCCCGTAGACGGCAACCCACCAGGCTCCCCGTCCCTGAGATTCTCCAGGCAAGAGCACTGGAGTGGGTTGCCATTTCCTTCTCCAGTGCATGAAAGTGAAAAGTGAAAGTGAAGTCGCTCAGTCGTGTCCGACTCTTCGCGACCCCATGGACTGCAGCCTACCAGGCTCCTCCGTCCATGGGAGTTTCCAGGCAAGAGTACTGGAGTGGGGTGCCATTGCCTTCTCCGTCTGGCTACAATGTTTCCAGACAAATTATTTGATAATCTTATAGAAGTTCTCTTGTACATGATTTTTTTTTCTTCCTGCTTTTATAATTCTCTTTATCTTTAAATTTTGCTATTTTAATTATATATGTCTTGCTGTAACTTTGAATTCATCTTTTTTTGGACCCTCTGTACTTCCTATACTTGGATATTTGTTTCATTCTTCAAGTTGATCATTGTTCAGCAATAATTTCATCACATATATATTTTTTCAAATATATTATTTAATTTTTTTTTCATCAAATATATTATTGACCCCATTCTCTCTCCTCATTTTTGGGACCCCTTTAATGCAAGTGTTACTATGCTTATTGTTATCCCAGATATCTTTTAAGCAGTTTTTAATTTGTCATTTATTTTCCTTTTTGCCATTTTGGTTGGTGATTATTATTATTCTTTCAGAGCACTCATGAAATCATCTGTATTACATATTCTGCTGTTAATTTCTTTGACTCCTTAAATTTCACTTATTGTAGTCTTCTGTTCTGTTTCTTCTTTTTGTCTAGTTCCTTGTTAAAATCCTCATGATGTTTCTCTTCTTGTTCCAAATTCAATCAGTAGTCTTATTACTAATGCTTCAAACTCTTTAGCTGGTAACTTGTTTCTGTTTCACTAATTGTATTTTTCAGGTTTTTTTTTTTTTTTCCTTATTCTTTCAGTGGAAACAAATTCCACTGTTTTATCATTTTGCGTAACTTTCTCTGTCTCTTGAAAATTAGATGAAAAGTTACCTATTGAAGTCTTGAAGGACTGTCTGTGAGGTAGCATCCCCATACAGTATGCATGTGTCCAGAGGATTGGTTGAAGAGCTGGATTTGATAAGAACACAAGTCACATCTTTCCACATGTTGTACTGGCAAAACTTTCTCCATGAGACCATCAACTTGGTAAGAGGTGAACCTGAAGATGAAGGGGTAGATTCTTTGTAAATATCTTCTCCCAATCAGTGAGGTGCTTTTTTATTTTATTGATAGTTTCTTTCACTGTGCAGAAGTTTTTTTTTATTAGTTAAGTGTAACTCTGTTTAACTTTTTTCCCCTTTTATCCCATTCTTGAGGAAACAAATCCAAAAGAAAATATCACTAAGACCAATGTCAGAGTGCACGGCTTACGTTTTCTTCTAGGAAAGCAGCTTTGTTCTTTCCAGTCTTACTCTAAGTCTTTAATTCATTTTTAGTTTATTTTTGTATATGGTGTGAGAAAGTAGTCCAGTTTGATTCTTTTGTATACCGCTGTCCAGTTTTCTAAACACCATTTATTAAAGAAACTATCTTTTCCCCATGATATGGTCTTGCCTCCTTTGTCATGTATGAATGCCTATATGAGTGGGTTCATTTCTGAGCTTCTATTTCATTCTACTGACCTTTATGTCCGTTTTTTAACCTGTACTGTCCTATTTTGATTACTAGAGTTTGTATAGTTTGAAATCTGGGAAAGTGATTCCTCCAGCTATAGTCTTTCTCAAGATTGTCTTGGCTATTTGGGGTCTTTTTGTTTTTATATACATTTTGGAATTATTTGTTCTAGTTCTGTGAACAATACCACTGATAATTTCATAAGGGTTGTGTTTTATTTGTAGATTGTCTTGGGAAGTATGGTCATTTTAACAATATTGATTCATTCAGTTCAGAAACACAGTATTTCTTTTCATTTGCTTGTGCTTTGATCAGCATCTTATAGTTTCTGGAGTAAGTTTTTTTTTTTCCCTCATTTTTAGGCTTATTCCTAGGTACTTTATCCTTTTTGATGCAATGATAAATGGGATTGTTTCTTAATTTCTGATACTTTTTGTTAGTGTATAGAAATACAACAAGTCTTTGTGGGTCAGTTTTTTATTCTTCAACTTTCTGAAATTCTTTGATGAGTTCAAATAGTATTTTTGTGATGTCTTCAGGATTTATTAAATATAGTATCTGAAAACACTGACAGTTTTACTTCTTTGCCAGTTTGGAAATTTTTATTTATATTATTTATTTTCCATATCTGATTGCTCTGGCCAGGACTTCCAATACTAAGCAAAGAGTATTTAAATAGAATGAAAGTGGTGAAAAGCAGAATCTTTCTCTTGTTCCCTGTGTTAAAGAAAATGCTTTAATCCTTTCTGTGAGTATGATGTTCACTGTAGTTTTGTCATGTATAGACTTTTTTATGTTCAGGGATGTTTCTTCTCTACCAGTTTGTTGAGAATGTTTATCATAAATGTATGTTGAATTTTGTCAAATAGTTTTTCTGCATCTATCAAGATGATCATATCAATTTTATTTTTCAGTTTGTTAATATACAGTGTCATGATGATTAACTTTCTGATATTGAGCCATCCTTCCATCATTGGGGTTAAACCAAATTGTTTATGATGTATAAGCCTTTTAAAATATTGTTTAATTCTGCTTGCTAATATTTTCATAGGATTTTTCACCTGTGTTCATTAGTGGATATTGGCTTATAATTTTCTGTGTGTGTGTGTGTTTGTGACTTTTTTTTTTTTTTTTGGTTCTCTTGTGATGCTGACCTCATTCAGTGAGCCTGAAGCATTCATTCCTCTCATATTTTTGGAATAATTTGAAAAATTGGGTGTTAACTCTTCTCTAAATACATTTGCTAGGGGGAATTGTATCTTTTGTTTTGTTTTAAATTATTGGTTTTGTTTCATTACTGGTAAATATTCTGTTCATATATTCTACTTCTTGGTTAAGTCTTTGGAGATTCTAGAAATTTTTTTTTTAGAAATTTGTCCATTTCCTCTAAACTATCATTTTATTGTATCATTCATTACTTGTAGTAATCTCATAATCATTTATATTTACCTGTGATGTCTGTTATAACTTCTCATTTAAAAAATTTATATGCTCATCCAATCTTCCCCTGATTTTATTGATCATCTTTATAATCATTACCTTGAGCTCATTATTGGTTAGACTGCTTAGTTCAGTCAGTTCAGTCACTCACTTGTGTCCGACTCTCTACGACCCCATGGACTACAGCACATGAGGCCTCCCTGTCCATCACCAACTACCAGAGTTTACCCAAACTCATGTCCATTGAGTTGGTGATGCCGTCCAACCATCTCATCCTCTGCTGTCCCCTTCTCCTTCTGCCTTCAATCTTTCCCAACATCAGGGTCTTTTCCAATGAGTCAGCTCTTTGCATCAGGTGGCCAAAGTATTGGAGTTTCAGCTTCAGAATCAATCCTTCTAATAAATACTCAGAACTGATCTCCTTTAGGATGGACTGGTTGGATCTCCTTGAAGTCCATGGGACTCTCAAGAGTCTTCTCCAGCACCACAGTTCAAAAGCATCAATTCTTCAGCACTCAGCTTTCTCCACAGTCCAACTCTCACATGCATACATGACCACTGGAAAAACCATAGCCTTGACTAGATGGACTTTGTTGGCAAAGTAATGTCTCTGCTTTTGAATATGCTGTCTAGGTTGGTCATAACTTTCCTTCCAAGGAGTAAGCGTCTTTTAATTTCATGGCTGCAATCTCCATCTGCAGTGATTTTGGAGCCCCCAAAAATAAAGTCTGACACTATTTCCACTGTTTCCCCATCTATTTCCCATGAAGTGATGGGACCGGATGCCATGATCTTTGTTTTCTGAATGTTGAGCTTTAAGCCAACTTTTTCACTCTCCTCTTTCACTTTCATCAAGAGGCTTTTTAGTTCCTCTTCACTTTCTGCCATAAGGCTGGTGTCATCTGCATATCTGAGGTTATTGATATTTCTCCCGGCAATCTTGATTCCAGCTTGTATTTCTTCCAGCCCAGCGTTTCTCATGATGTACTCTGAATATAAGTTAAATAAGCATGGTGACAATATACAGCCCTGGCGTACTCCTTTTTGTATTTGGAACCAGTCTGTTGTTCCATGTCCAGTTCTAACTGTTGCTTCCTGACCTGCTATAGGTTTCTCAAGAGGTATATCTGTTATGGTAGGCAAACTATATGGATGATCTGGAAAGCGTGGCTAGTTCATGGTTCAGTTGGTTGCCAGGCCCTGCCTTGTTTGGAAGTGGCCAGTGAACAGTGGGTCAGAAACAACTGACACAGTTGTCTGTGAGTTCAAGTTTTTCAAACCTAATGTTGCCTGACTAGTGGGGGAGGCTGGATCTTGGGAAAGCTGACTAAGAGGCCCAAGGTGTTCAAGAGCTTGTGTTGGCATTCTGGTCTTCAGGGCTGAGTACCAAGGTACTGTTGGTTCCTGACAAGGCAGGTTGCAAGACTGTACTTGTCCTGGGAAGGTGCTCATCCTCTCGTGGATGGAGAGAGACCAAGGGATCCTGCAGATGATGCCTGCCTACTGGTCTATGAAACTGGTCCTGGCTAAGAAGTACCCACTGATGTGCAGGGCTGAGTCCTAGGTTTTCTTTCTGTAGGGCCCTGGTAGGTTCTGAAGAAAATGATAGTCTGCTGATAGGCAGAGGCAAATCCGGACATCTTTCTGAAGGGCCTCAGTGGTTCTGAGTCAACTGATGATACATTGGTGTCCAGGGCAATATTTTGAGCCCTCTGGTGCACAGTACTGAGTTCCAGGGAAGCTGTGGTCTCCAGTGTCTTAAGACAGCTATCCTGCTGGTAGGTGTGTCTATGTCCCTTTCAGGCTAACTGCTTTGTCTGAGGTATCCCAGTACTAATGGCAAGAGAATGAGTGGAAGTGAAAGAAAGAAAATAAAGTGAAGTCACTTAGTTATGTCCGACTCTTTGTAACCCCATGGACTGTAGCCTACCAGGCTCCTCTGTCCATGGAATTTTCCAGGCAAGAGTACTGGAGTGGGTTGCCATTTCCTTCCCCAGGTGGATCCTTATTAAAGCTGGAGGGAGGATTCTAAAATGGTGCTTGCCAGCACCAGTGTCCACGTGGTAGAATGAGCTCTCACAAATGTCTGCCATCAGTGTCTATACCCCTCAGTTTAGCTTCATTTGCCTCTTGTCTCTTTAGGAGGCTGTCTAAAATCAGCAGATGGCCTGACCCAGGCTCCTTTCAAATTACTGCTTCTGCCCTGCATTCTAGAGAGTGTGAGGTTTTAAGATGGAGTCTGTATTCCCTAGAGCACAGTGGCTCATCCAAAAATAAACCTCTCTGGACCTCAAAGACAAACTTTCTGGAGGCTCACCTTTCCAGGATTGGATTTTCAAGCTGGAGAGCCCAATGTGGGTCTTGGACTCCTTACTCCTTGAGGAGTATCTTTGCAATTGCAATTATCCTCCCATAAACAATCTACCTGCAATGCAGGAGACCCCAGGTCGGTTCCTTGGTCAGGAAGATCCTCTGGAGAAAGGGCTTCTCTTGTGGCTCAGCTGGTAAAGAATCCGCCTACCAGAATCCGATGCAGGAGACCTGGGTTCCATCGCTATGTTGGGAAGATCCCCTGGAGATGGGAAAGGCTACCCACTCCAGTAGTCTGGCTTGGACAATACCATGGACTGTATAGTCCAGGGGGTCTCAAAGAGTCAGACACAGCTGAGCGACTTTCACTTTCACTCACTTTCACCAGAGGTATGGGTCTTCACTATAGCACATCTCTGCCCTTCCTACACATCTCATTGTGTTTCCCTCTTTTTATCTTTAGCTTCAGATATTTTCTTCTAGTCTTCTGGTATTTCTCATAAATAGTTTCTCTATAAATAATTGTAAATTTTGTATGCCCATGGAAGGAGGTAAACACAGGATCTTTCTCCTCTGTCATCTTGACCACTCTCATATTTTTAATTTTTATAACTTTTTGGTTCATTCTTTGAGTTTCCCTCTCTGATAACATTAGGCGTCTGATTTAGCATGTTGTCCGCTTTTCCTTTTAGAGCACTTACTGTATTAATCATAGTGATTTTAAGTCTCCCAGTCTGATAATTCCAAAATTTCTTCCATATCTGAGTCTTGTTACTTGCTTTGTCTCTTCAAAGTGTTTTTATTTTCCTTTTAGACTGACTTGCAACTATTTTGTTGAAAGTTTCGTATGATTATCTTGTGAAAGGAACTGTTGTAAAGAGGCCTTTAGTGTGAGATTTTACGGTTTGTTTCTGGCTAGGAGGTAGGCTGTGCTCACTGTTTTCTGCAATGGTAGTGTTAGGAGCTAAAATTTCCACTAGTGTCCTTGTTTTCATCTCACCTGGTGTCTTGTGCTTCCCTAGAGACTCTTTTTAAAAGAGAGTCTGAAACCTGCAGATTTTTTAGATGTAATTCACTGTTCTTTTACAGGAGTCTGATTGAGGTGATGGTAAGATGTGGGAAGAAAAGTATTCTATAAGCCTATGGTTTTCTCTCAGTCTTTTAGTGATTTTGTCCCCGTAGACTATAGCCTTAATAGTTCCCTCTGAGTTCTCTTCCTGACCTGTTCTGCACACTTTCATGAGGCAGAAAGGCTAGAGGGGGCTGGAATTGTATATCTCCCTTAGGTTGGTTAATAAATTTTTCTTAAATCTTCATCCTGAGAAACTGATTGAGCTCCTAAAGGTAAAACTTGCAAAACCCTATGAAAACTGATCCTCTAGAGTAACACTCAAGCTTGTCCACACAGATTCTTCAGAAATTCACTGTTTATAGTAAAAGCCCCATAGTTAAACATTCCTGTTAATATTGGCTCCAGTGGTGGGTTTCTGCTTCTGAGTTGTTTGATTCTGGAAAGATGTGGTTCTTGGTATCCTCCTTTCTCTCAAGTTTTCAGGGAGGTAGTTTGCCCTGTTACTTCAATTCTCTGATCTAAGAAGAGTTGATTTTCAGTTTGTTGATGTTCAGTTGTTTTATATTCAACTTTTTCTTGTGATAACAGGAGTGGTGCCTTCTAAATTCTTTATATGTTAGACTAGAAATAGAAAATTATTATTATTTTTAATAACCACTTTCTGCGGTCTTCTCATTTTGTTATCCTAAGCAATTCTGAATTGTAAGTGTGTCAGCAAAGTAATTTACTAGTTTGAATTAAATCACCATCTTTGATGTTACTGATTTAAAAGTGTTTAAATGAAAGAATTACCTTCATAACTTTCTTTAATTTGAAAAATCAAAAGAGGGGTGAGATACTGTTTTATAGAATCCACTGATGCATATATCCCCAAAATAACACTTTTTATTAATAATAAAAAAAAGAAAAATCAGGAAAACCTTGAATACACTCTCTGTTCCAGGGAACTTGTATTTAGCTGCCAAAATTAAAAAGTAAACTCACACACACACACACAAAAAAAAATGCATGCAGTTTAAAATGTATGTAGTTTTTTTAAAAAAAATTTTCATACATGGCTAAATTTTACTTTATCAATACAAAAATATATTTAAAAATAAAATATAATTTAACATGTCAAAATATAATTTTTCCTTAATTTATCAAGAAAATTTTATGTTTTGAGGGTAGAGCTTTTTACTCACTATTAATATGAATATACTAGTCTTGAGTATTTTAGGAAGTCCCAGTGGTGAAATGGCCATAAGATAATTATCCAGAAAGAACAGTGACTGGATAATCCACAATTTGGATAATTGTAATGAAATACACTGACTTAAATATTAACATTAAAAAGGATCAGTTGAATGCATTATGACAAAACAAATGTGGGTTTGTTTTTTTTTTAATGGAATCTATACTATAATATATTGGCGCCATGTAATATATTGGCAACATCAAATAAAATGGTCACACAATTTCTACTGCCATGAAATTATGTGATGCCCTAAATTATTCTGTTGATAGTCATATCTTCCTGAATTGCCCTGAAATTTTCAAAGCTTTCTTCAACACTGATTGTTCCACATCAACACTTATCTGATTAGTACATGTAGCTTGATATGAGATCTTTGCATTTTATGTCTTCTTTTTGTTATATTTAGGATGTATACTTAGGATGTATATACTTCTTTTTGTTATAGTTTGACAGATAAAGGCTTTGGTATGTATCCAAATTAACTTTAGTTAAAACTGCTATAAAAGTTCATAGCAGATAATGCTTTTTTCCTAATGGTTTTACTGTCAAATTATATTGATATTTTTCTTGATTAGTCAATTAAACTTATAATAGACATTTGAAATGTGTTTCCTAATCAAAAGACATGATTCAAAACATGAAGATTTCCTTTCTGTGCTTTCTATGTAGGGTAGAATATGATTGGTAGAATATAAGAACAGAGATTTTTGTTTTGTGAAAAACGAATGTAGAAATATTTGATTCACGATTTTGTCACCTGAAATACCTTCATTTACCCAGGTTTCTGAAATCATTTTATAGCAGTTTAAGTTGTGTACGAACACAGCTGTTCAACAATTGATAAAAACAAAAACAAGCAAAAAGAGACCTGTCATTTTAATATCTATATTGTGGCTGCCAATTCTTCAAAGATTAATTTCACTGTGCAGATTGTTTCCTGGAGTTCAACAGAGGTACAGTTATGGGGTGCCTATAGTTATATCATTTAGCTCTAAGTTATTCCTCATAAGCTATAGAACTCTCTGTAGTTATTGAGAAAAAAATGACAGATTTATAAGGTAAAAATTTCACAAATCAGTAAAAATATATATTTAAACAGCTACACAGATAATATATTTTTCAGACCTTAGGGATATAGAAATCTATTTCTCATTTACAATCTTTTTGTTATTTATATATCATTTATTTTTGTTATTTTTGTGTGATTTTCTTATGGTTTTCTAGTTTTTCATATGTTACTAGACCTTTTACAGAAAAATATATTTATTAGACACCAATATTAAACTTTAGGGGGCATAATTTATATACCACTGGTTTTCTTGATACATAGTGGTTAATCTCTTTACATATTTCCTCTGTGGAAAAGTATTCCTTTTATTTCAGCATATTTAGGAAGACAAATTTGAACAAGAAATGTAGGAAAGGAACAGACAATCTTAAACTATCAAAATATTGAATGGATACTGTTCCAACTCTAAAGGGAATACTTAAAGTGATATGCGTTAAGATTTAAGCACTTTTAATGGAAATATCTTAAATCCTTGTCTGCTATTATTTAAACTTGATATTCAAAATGGAAAGCTTTAAATAATTGTCAGATTGAATTTGGTCATTTTGTTAGGCACACGTGTGGGGTAAGTCTCTTCAAGCATGTCCAACTCTTTATGACCCCATGGACTGTAGCCCACCAGGCTCCTCTGTCCATGGGATTCTCCAGGCAAGAATACTGGAGAGGGTTGCCATGCCCTCCTCCAGGGGATTTTCCCAAACCAGGGATCACACCCATGTCTCTTATAACTTCTGTGTTGGCAGGTTGGTTCTTTACCACTAGCTCATCTAGGAAGCCCCATTTTCTTATAGAATATAATAATTACATCTTCTTTGAACAGAAAAATCACTCTATATGTTTATGCTGAAATTTTAATTTGCTTTTATCAAACATACCTCAGAGAGGCAAAGGATTATTTTGATTTATTGAGGTTTCTCCCTAAGTAAGATAAAGGAATTGATTTAATATTTACTATTTCTCTCACTTAATCTCAGGAGAAAAGTAAGCAATCAGGAACAGTTCTTCCTTGTGATACATCAGCATTGAGCAAGAAACTGATAGTGAAGAATTGGAAGAAAGGGGTCATTATCACAGCTGTGTGTCCTGACTGCAAACTGGTACTACTGTACAAGGTATGTTATTCTCCTTGGATTAATACACTGAAATACAGCACAACTCTTTTTGCCCCCCTTATGGTAAAAATAAGCTTGGCTTAACTTATGTATCTAAGTTCTGGTCCACCCAGAGGCATTGGATCCATTGTCAACTGTGTTCTTCTCAAGGGGAAGGATGTTTGAATGTGTACGTGTGCTACCTTGGGATAGAAGTGGCTGAATGAGAGGTCCAGGAGTCAATTTTCACTGCAAAGCACCCACATTGGCCTCTTTTGGTCATAGGCAATTTAATTGTTTATATAAAATATATTTAATGTTCTGAAAACACTTAAGAGGGATAGCCAGAAATGAAATAAACTATTATTTGATTCATTTAAGAAGTTATTCCACAATAATATACTAATGGTGTCTCTAGGTTCATCACAAAGCTTCCACTTTATTTTTTTTTTACTACAGTAGCACACTCATCAGCAACATGTCTAGGACCAAGTTACTTTTGTCCTCACCTCTCATTAGTATTCCACTGGTCTATAAGGAGAATTAAATGGGTTAAAACAGGTTTAAAGAGGTTACTGGTATCATGTAAGTACTTAAAATGTATAGTTGTGTTATTCTCTTATAATAATAGAATTGATTGGAAAACTGAGATGGGAATTTCAGAATATGTGGTAAATATAATATGCAAAGCCTAACTTCAACCATAATAAAAGCTCACTTAGAAAAATATAAATGTATAAAATGTGGTATCAGATTAAATTTGTAAGAAACAAAGCAAAATATGTTATTCTTAAAGGAAAATTATATTGTGCTATATTGTTTCCCTTCAACTGAATTATGCTAAGACTTGATCAGTCTGTTTAAAAGATGGGTGTTTCGGGTAAAATGGGTTTTGATATTGCTTAAGTTGATGCATATTTTGGGGGGTAAGGTGATTATAATGGTTTACTCATTCCTATCCTGCTGTCTTCTATGTCATTTTTCAAAAGAGAAACACCCATCAGCCTTGTAATTTCCCATTCTCCTTTGCCATTTTGTTATCACATGACTCAAATTCAGGTTCTTCCTATAACCCTAAGATTTTATTTTAGTTTCTACTCAACCTGTTAAAATGTTAATATTATTTCTGATGTTTGCCTTCTCCATTCTGAGTTTCTGAATTTGGCTTTATCCATGTCACATGTCTACAACTGTCTATCTTATAACAGTTTCTCTCTCAAAGAATTAAGGGTGTCATATGTTAGGACAAGCCAATGATGATGATGATGAATGATATCTGCAGGATGCTGACACAAGCATATTATAGAATACATGTAATACATACGTATAAGGATATCAATACATATAATATATGTATTAATATACATATACAAATATATATTTTATAATCCTCATACTAATTCTATAATTAAACATTATTTTTATCCCAATATTACAACAAAGAGATTGAGCCACAGACAGATTAATAACATTGGCTATGGTAATTCAGTCTTATTATCGTAATTGGCAATGAATTTCAGTGAGTCTATTAGGGAACTTGATGGGAAATGCTGTCTTGTCAAGGCAAATATAGAGAAGTTCATTCAACAAATGTCTGTTAAGAGGTTTTGTCTCAATTATTTTTAGATTTTAAGAGATAAAAAGTTAAATTAAATATATTTCAGTTCATTTCTGAGAAACCTGAACATAAGTTACTTAATTTCTGGCCAGTCAGAAATGAAATATTCAATAGAATAAGGAAGCAGGCAGTTGATGTGGACAAAAAAGAGGAAAAGTACTCTTGGATTTCAGAGTAAAGTATTATATATGGTAAAAAATGAAATAAACAAAACAGGAATTTTTGCTGGTTGCTAAAACACACAATATGCAATGATGAATGTAAAGGATGTCTGTGCCTTTTTGAAATTTGGGCTTTGATACAAAGTCATCAAGTGAAGAGGAACTGAAAAGCCTCTTGATGAAAGTGAAAGAGGAGAGTGAAAAAGTTGGCTTAAAGCTCAACATTCAGAAAACGAAGATCATGGCATCTGGTCCCATCACTTCATGGGAAATAGATGGGGAAACAGTGGAAACAGTGGGAGACTTTATTTTGGGGGCTCCAAAATCACTGCAGATGGTGATTGCAGCCATGAAATTAAAGATGCTTACTCCTTGGAAGGAAAGTTATGACCAACCTAGATAGCATATTGAAAAGCAGAGACATTACTTTGCCAACAAAGGTCCATTTAGTCAAGGCTATGCTTTTTCCAGTAGTCAAGTGTGGATGTAAGAGTTGGACTGTGAAGAAAGCCGAATGCCGAAGAACTGATGCTTTTGAACTGTGGTGTTGGAGAAGACTCTTTAGAGTCCCTTGGACTGCAAGGAGATCCAACCAATCCATTCTAAAGGAGATCAGTCCTGGGTGTTCTTTGGAAGGAAAGATGCTAAAGCTGAAACTCCAGTACTTTGGCCACTTGATGCAAAGAGTTGACTCATTGAAAAAGACTCTGATGCTGGGAGGGATTGGGGGCAGGAGAAGGGGACGACAGAGTATGAGATGGCTGGATGGCATCACTGACTCAATGGACATGAGTTTGAGTGAATTCCGGGAGTTGATGATGGACAGGGAGGCCTGACGTGCTGCAATTCATGGGGTTGCAAAGAGTCGGACACAACTGAGTGATTGGACTGAACTGAACAATTTCATCAATGATACCATTTATAGCACGCTGATCACAGCAAACACCCTATTCCAACAACACAAGAGAAGATTCTACACATGAACATCACCAGATGATAAATACTGAAATAAGGTTGATTATATTCTTTGCAGGCAAAAATGGAGAAGCTGTATACAGTCAGCAAAAACAAGACTGAGAGCTGACTGTGGTTTAGATCATGAACTCCTTACTGCCAAATTCAGACTTAAATTGAAGAAATTAGGGAAAACCACTAGACCATTCAGGTATGACCTAAATCAAATCCCTTACAATTATACAGTGGAAGTGACAAACAGATTCAAGGGATTAGATCTGAAGAACTATGGATGGAGTTTTATGACATTGTACAGGAGGTAATGATCAAGACCATCCTCAAGAAAAAGAAATGCAAAAAGGCGAAATGCTTGTCTGAGGAGGCCCTACAAATAGCTGAGAAATGAAGAGGAGGCAAAGGCAAAGGAGAAAAAGAAAGATTACCCATTTGAATGCAGAGTTCCAAAGAATAGCAAGGAGAGATAAGAAAGCCTTCCTCGGTGATCAGCGCAAAGAAATAGAGGAAAACAATAGAATGGGAAAGGCTAGAGATCTCTTCAAGAAAATTAGAAACATTTCATCCAGTGATGGGCACAATAAAGGACAGAAATGGTATGGACCTAACAGAAGCAGAAGATATTAAGAAGAGGTGCAAGAATACACAGAACTATAGAAAAATGATCATCATGACCCAGATAACCACGAGGGTGTGATCACTCACCTAGAGCCAGGCATCCTGGAATGCAAAGTCAAATGGGCCTTAGGAAGCATCACTACAAACAATACTAATGGAGGTGATGGAATTCCAGTTGAGCTATTTCAATTCCTAAAAGATAATGCTGTGAAAGTGCCACACTCAATATGTCAGCAAATTTGGAAAACTCAGCAGTGGCTGCAGGACTGGAAAAGGTCAGTTTTCATTCCAATTCCAATGAAAGGCAATGTCAAAGAATGTTCAAACTACCACTCAATTGCACTCATCTCAAACACTAGCAATGTAAGGCTCAAAATTCTCCAAGCCAGGCTTCAACAGTACATGAACTGTGAACTTCCAGACGTTCAAGCTGGATTTAGAAAAGGCAGAGGAACCAGAAATCAAATTTCCAACATCCACTGGATCAACAAAAAAGCAAGAGAGTTTCAGAAAAATATCTATTTCTGTTTTATTGACTACACAATAGCCTTTGACTATGTGAATCACAACAAACTGGAAAATTCTTCAAGATGTGGGAACATCAGACCACCTTACCTGCCTCTAGAGAAATCTGTATGCAGATGAATAAACAGCAGTTAGAACTGGACATGGAACAACAGACTGGTTCCAAGTTGGTAAAGGAGTATATCAAGGATGAATTTTGTCACTCTGCCTGTTTAACTTGTATGAAGAGTACATCATGTAAATCACCAGGCTGGATTAAAATTTAGTAAGTAAATTTAGTGAATTTAGTAAGCCACAAGCTAGAATCAAGATTGCTGGGAGAAATATTAATAATCTCAGATATGCAGATGACACCACCCTTATGGCAGAAATCAAAGAAGAATTAAAGAGCCTCATGATGAAAGTGAAAGAGGAGAGTAAAAATTTTGGCTTAAAACTCAACATTCAGAACACTAAGATTATGGCATCTGGTCCCCTCACTTCATGGCAAATACATGGGGAAACAATGGAAACAGTGAGAGACTTTATTTTCTTGGGCTCCAAAATCAATGCAGATGGCAACTGCAGCCATGAAATTAAAAAACACTTGCTCCTTGGAAGAAAAGCTATGTCCATCCTAGATAGCATATTAAAAAGTAGAGGCATTACTTTGCTGGCAAAGGTCCGTCTAGTCAAAGCTATGGTTTTTCCAGCAGTCATGTTTGGATGTGACATTTGGACTTTAAAGAAAGCTTTTCACCAAAGTATTGATGCTTTTGAACTGTGGTGTTGGAGAAGACTCTTGAGAGTCCCTTGGACCTCAAGGAGATCCAACCAGTCAATATAAAGGAAATCAGTCCTGAATATTCATTGGAAAAAATGATGCTAAATCTGAAACTGCAATGCTTTGGCCACCTGATGTAAAGAACTGACTGTTTGGGAAAGACCTTGAAGCTGGAAAGATTGAAGGCAGAAGGAGATGGGGACGACAGAGGATGAGATGTTTGGATGGCATCACTGACTTGATGACATGAGATGAGCAAGCTCCGTGAGTTGATTATGGACAGGGAAGCCTGGTGTGCTGCAGTCCATGGATTTGCAAAGGGTCAGATATGACTGAGGAACTGAACTGAACTGACTGAAGATTTTCAAAAATTTTGATTTAGCCTCCAAATGACCTTACCTTGCAGTCAGAGAAAATAAATGAAAATTGAAAAATGTCTCTATCCCCTATATTTTCTTTTAAAAGAATGAGATATATCCAAACAATATAGCTTTATGAACCGCACACCCAAAGATATCGTAGCTAGTAAATTAATTTTACATGAAAATCCTGAAATCTTGCAACGGGAAAAAAGATACATGCTGGGAGCACTAAGGTTGCCAATAATTTGCATAACTTCTTAGAAAGAATTTAATTAGAATACAGTTTTTCAGCTAAATGGGAAGCTGTTATGCCAAGAAATTTTTGTCAAAATATTGGCAATCCATCTTCAGAGAGATTTTCTGAATTAACTATTGAATTGAAAAGATTGGGGAAATAGAACTATATAATATAAATATACATAGAATCTTTTTGAGAATAACTAGAAAGCAAACAAATATTAATGGAGTAATATTGTTTTATGGTTCTGTTTGTTGCTAAAATAGAATAGAAATAGGTACAGATGAACTCTGCTCTTAGTGAACTAATCGATGTAAAAACATAATAGGTGAGATGTCAGATTATAGAGTAAATCAGTGTTCCTTCTAAACATGCAGAAAAAGTTAAGATTTGACTATGCTTAAATTTTAGTAATCATAAGAGATTTGATTTATGTCATACCTGAATGGTCTAGTGGTTTTCCCTACTTTCTTCCATTTAAGTCTGAATTTGGCAATAAGGAGTTCATGGTCTGAGCCACAGTCAGCTCCTGGTCTTGTTTTTGTTGACTGTATAGAGCTTCTCCATCTTTGGCTGCAAAGAATATAATCAATCTGATTTTGGTGTTGACCATCTGGCGATGTCCATGTATAGAGTCTTCTCTTGTGTTGTTGGAAGAGGGTGTTTGTTATGGCCAGTGCATTTTCTTGGCAAAACTCTATTAGTCTTTGCCCTGCTTCATTCTGTATTCCAAGGCCAAATTTGCCTGTTACTCCAGGTGTTTCTTGACTTCCTACTTTTGCATTCCAGTCCCCTATAATGAAAAGGATATCTTTTTTGGGTGTTAGTTCTTAAAGATCCTGTAGGTCTTCATAGAACTGTTCAACTTCAGCTTCTTCAGTGTTACTGGTTGGGGCATAGACTTGGATTACAGTGATATTGAATGGTTTGCCTTGGAAACAAACAGAGATCATTCTGTCATTTTTGAGATTGCATCCAAGTACTGCATTTCAGACTCTTTTGTTGACCGTGATGGCCACTCCATTTCTTCTGAGGGATTCCTGCCCGCAGTAGTAGATATAATGGTCATCTGAGTCACCAATTCCAGTCCATTTCAGTTTGCTGAACCCTAGAATGTCGACATTCACTCTTGCCATCTCTTGTTTGACCACTTCCAATTTGCCTTGATTCATGGACCTGATTCCAGGTTCCTATGCAATCTTGCTCTTTACAGCATCGGACCTTGCTTCTATCACCAGTCACATCCACAGCTGGGTATTGTTTTTGCTTTGGCTTCATCCCTTCATTCTTTTTGGAGTTATTTCTCCACTGATCTCCAGTAGCATATTGGGCACCTACTGACCTGGGGAGTTTCTCTTTCAGTATCCTATCATTTTGCCTTTTCATACTGTTCATGGGGTTCTCAAGGCAAGAATACTGAAGTGGTTTGCCATTCCTTTCTCCAGTGGACCACATTCTGTCAAATCTCTCTACCATGACCCGCCCGTCTTGGGTTGCCCCATGGGAATGGTTTAGTTTCATTGAGTTAGACAAGGATGTGGTCCTAGTGTGATTAGATTGACTAGTTTTCTGTGAGTATGGTTTCAATGTGTTTGCCCTCTGATACCCTCTTGCAACACCTACCATCTTACTTGGTTTCTCTTACCTTGGGCATGGGGTATCTCTTCACGGCTGCTCCAGCAAAGCGCAGCCATTGCTCCTTACCTTGGACGAGGGTTATCTCCTCACTGCCGCCCTTCCTGACCTTCAACGTGGGATAGCTCCACAGTGGAAGTGAGAAATAGATTTAAGGGCCTAGATTTGATAGAGTACCTGATGAACTATGGAATGAGGTTCATGACATTGTACAGGAGACAGGGATCAAGACCATTCCCATAGAAAAGAAATGTAAAAAAGCAAAATGGCTGTCTGGGGAGGCCTTACAAATAGCTGTGAAAAGAAGAGAAGCAAAAAGCAAAGGAGAAAAGGAAAGATGTAAACATCTGAATGCAGAGTTCCAAAGAATAGCAAGAAAAGATAAGAAAGACTTCTTCAGCGATCAATGCAAAGAAATAGAGGAAAACAACAGAATGGGAAAGACTAGGGATCTCTTCAAGAAAATCAGAGATACTAAAGGAACATTTCATGCAAAGATGAGCTCGATAAAGGACAGAAATGGTATGGACCTAACAGAAGCAGAAGATATTAAGAAGAGATGGCAAGAATACACAGAAGAACTGTACAAAAAGATCTTTACAACCCAGATAATCACGATGGTGTGATCACTGACCTAGAGCCAGACATCCTGGAATGTGAAGTCAAGTGGGCCTTAGAAAGCATCACTACGAACAAAGCTAGTGGAGGTGATGGAATTCCAGTTGAGCTATTCCAAATCGTGAAAGATGATGCTGTGGAAGTGCTGCACTCAATATGCCAGCAAATTTGGAAAACTCAGCAGTAGCCACAGGACTGGAAAAGGTCAGTTTTCATTCCAATCCCAAAGAAAGGCAATGCCAAAGAATGCTCAAACTACTGCACAATTGCACTCATCTCACATGCTAGTAAAGTAATGCTCAAAATTCTCCAAGCCAGGCTTCAGCAATATGTGAACCGTGAACTTCCAGATGTTCCAGCTGGTTTTAGAAAAGATAGAGGAACCAGAGATCAAATTGTCAACATCCGCTGGATCATGGAAAAAGCTAGAGAGTTCCAGAAAAACATCTATTTCTGCTTTATTGACTATGCCAAAGCCTTTGACTGTGTGGGTCACAATAAACTGTGGAAAATTCTGAAAGAGATGGGAATACCAGACCACCTGACCTGCCTCTTGAGAAATCTGTATGCAGGTCAGGAAGCAACAGTTAGAACTGGACATGGAACAACAGACTGGTTCCAAATAGGAAAAGGAGTAGGTCAAGACTGTATATTATCACCCTGTTTATTTAACTTATATGCAGAGTACATCATGAGAAATGCTGGACTGGAAGAAATGCAAGCTGGAATCAAGATTGCTGGGATAAAGATCAATAACCTCAGATATGCAGATGACACCACCCTTATGGCAGAAAGTGAAGAGGAACTCAAAAGCCTCTTGATGAAAGTGAAAGTGGAGAGTGAAAAAGTTGGCTTAAAGCTCAACCTTCAGAAAACGAAGATCATGGCATCCGGTCTCACCACTTCATGGGAAATAGATGGGGAAACAGTGTAAACAGTGTCAGACTTTATTTTTCTGGGCTCCAAAATCACTGCAGATGGTGAATGCAGCCATGAAATTAAAAGACGCTTACTCCTTGGAAGGAAAGTTATGACCAACCTAGATAGCATATTCAAAAGCAGAGACATTACTTTGCCAACAAAGGTTCGTCTAGTCAAGGCTATGGTTTTTCCTGTGGTCATGTATGGATGTGAGAGTTGGACTGTGAAGAAGGCTGAGCGCCGAGGAATGGATGCTTTTGAACTCTGGTTTTGGAGAAGACTCTTGAGAGTCCCTTGGACTGCAAGGAGATCCAACCAGTCCATTGTGAAGGAGATCAGCCCTGGGATTTCTTTGGAAGGAATGATGCTAAAGCTGAAACTCCAGTACTTTGGCCACCTGATGCAAAGAGTTGACTCATTGGAAAAGACTCTGATGCTGAGAGGGATTGGGGGCAGGAGGAGAAGGGGACGACAGAGGATGAGATGGCTGGATGGCATCACGGACTTGATGGATGTGAGTCTGAGTGAACTCCGGGAGTTGGTGATGGTAGGGAGGCCTGGCGTGCTGCAATTCATAGGGTCTCAAAGAGTCAGACACGACTGAGTGACTGATCTGATCCGATCTGAAATTTTAGTAAGCCCTGAAGTGAACTTAAATTTCATGTTGATTGCTACAAAGACTTTCAAGTGTGTAATTAGAGATCAAACAAATCCATCCTAAAGGAGATCAGTCCTGAGTGTTCATTGGAAGGAGTGATGTTGAAGCTGAAATCCAGTACTTTGGCCACCTGATGTGAAGAGCTGACTCATTTGAAAAGACCCTGATGCTGGGAAAGATTGAAGGCAGGAGGAGAAGTGGATGACAGAAGATGATCTGGTTGGATGGCATCACCAACTCAATGGACATGAGTTTGTATAAACTCCGGGAATTGGTCATGTACAGGGAAGCAGTCCATGGGGTCACAAAGAGTTGGACATCACTGAGCTACTGAAATGAACTGAACTGAATTATTAGATGTTTTGAAATTTTCTCATTGTCTTTAAGGACCAGCTAGTTACATAGAGTCTTATCTGCTACCAGGTTATCTAAATGTTTTTCTACTTTAACTCCCGCATTTTTTTTTTTTTTTACCAAGTTGTCCCCTGTGATGTTGGGGATAGAAAGACAAACATGCAGCTACCAGAATATGAGCATGTGTGTCTGTGTGTGCATGTGTGCGCTCAAGTATATACTTATATTATCAGTTCTGAGTAAATTCTACTAACTTTGGATTTTAAATTGATTTTGAGTTAAAATGTTACATTGAAGCCATCTCTGATCCTAGTGATATAAAATAAATCCTTGAGATATAATTGCCCTTGCATTTTTAATTACATAAATTACTAATGTTTATTTGGTTCTGTACTAGTCACATAGTAAATATACTTCAATTTTAATCGTAAAACAAAAATGCCTAGAATAAAACAAATGACTCATATAACTCATTTACTTTTCCATAGAAACATCCTCACAAATAGACACAACTTATAGTTAATTATGTGTTGCAATTTATAGGTGTGCAAACATCCCAAATTAAAATCTAGAGGATTCCCCAAAGATTTTAAAGGTACCTGAAATTGCTGTGCTTACTGTTACTTTCTAGGCTGTTCAGTTCAGTTCAGTCACTCAGTCATGTCCGACTCTTTGTGAACCCATGGACTGCAGCACGCCAGGCTTCCCTGTCCATCACCAACTCCTGGAGTTTACCCAAACTCATGTCCATTGAGTTGGTGATGCCATCCAACCATCTCATCTTCTGTTGTCCTTTTCTCCTACTGCCTTCAATCTTCAATATACTTACTGGAGAATAATCAAAATAGTGTGTTCCATAATTTCCTCTGAGTTATTAATAAAGATAAGTGTGAACCACTAATACACTAAAATAGATTACATTGTCAACAAGAGAATAGTTGGAAAGAGTAGTTTCTTAATTTCAAAGGGGAAAGAGAGTAGAAATGTCCAGGACTTGAGTGTCACTGGGAGAAGTGGACCAAGGACAGGGTCCTAAGCAGACAAAATTGGGGAAAGAAAGGGACATTAGGAACACTTGTTTATTATTATTTTTTGTCAGCCATTTGTCTGTCTCTCATGCCTAGGACGAAAATGAATGATTTAGGAAATGTCATGTCCGGGTTAACATTACTTGGAGACTTGTCAATATATGAGTGAGTCCATTTCTTGACAAACAGTTCAAACTACTACAGACCATCAGTTGTTTCTGACTGCTAGGTTACTATTTTCCTTTGAAAACCTGAGTGGAAATTTACCTCAGCAGTGAGTCTATTTAAAAGATAGTTGTATTTCTATTTATCTTATTTTTTTTTTCTCTGTTTTCTCCTTGGAATCCATTACTCTGGATAATATCGATATCACTTTGTAAACTGACACTTTCATGCAAGCTTTCAAAACGTGCTGAATTTATATCTACTATTAGTGGAAGACAATGTGTAATCATCCAGCTTCATTGCACAACACATTTTAAAAGCTTCTGGAAAATTGAAACATAATTAAATTACAGGTTACATCAATACAAATCAACTGTCTATACCTTTTCATTCTAACTTAAAGCAAGCTGGCAGACCTAGCTCTAACCTTACTCCAATTCACAATGAACTTCATTATGCATGCTAAAAAAAATCTCTATACCAGTCGGGAACTGTGTTACAATGATTTGGCATGGTTGACTAAATGCACAAGGGAAAATATGTAGGTTTAAAGATTAGATTCAAATGAAATTTTTGTGCCAATTGAATTGAATCATTATGTCAAAGTTGAGACACAATGCAGTACTTCTGTATTAAACCAGCCATACCACAGATGCAAATAAGGTATCATAGTGTTATTGTAGACTATTATTCCTCCAAACACTGGTTTAACTTCTCACTTCTCCTAAAGGTTGTCAGCATTCTGCCTAACTTCCATTTCTCCTTCTACTAACAATATACTTATTGGAGAAAATCACTAATAGTGATTTAGTTTGTTCTGAATTAAATCAATTGAACTCAAATACAAGTTATGTGCCAAAGAGAATGATATAAGTAATATTGGGAAAAACAAAAACATTGGCAAGTCACTAGTAGGATAATAATAGCAATATAATTAGGGTTCTACCCATTATAGATTTAATGACCTTTGGGAATCAAGGGATTTAGTAACTTTGTGTACTTAATCACTTGGAAAATTAGGAGAAATGGACTTACTACCCAAAATATGGACTTTTCACGAGCAACGTTGGCATTATCATGGAAGTTGATAGAAGATAGTCTGAGACCACTCATCCCAGATCCAATGAATTAGATAAGCACTAAAAACAAAATCCTAAAAAGTTAAAAATTTTTTTTTTTAGTTATGTTTGGTTTGGTGGACATTTTTAGGACATCAGTCCTGGGAAACAGCATCTCAAGTAACCCTGAGAAAACTGCAGAGAAGGTGGCAGGGAGGGTGGGGGATAGCATATACAGGAGTTTTTGCAACAAGGGGCAGGTACTTGGGAACATCAAATGATTACCGTTAAAGAAAATCAGATGTCCCAAATTAAGGAATTTAATGCTTTTCTATACACAGAAAGATGCAAGAGTTTGGGCTCACTGCAATCATTCCTTTGATATGCACCTCAGCTGTCTGAGGCTAGTATCCTCTGTTTTCACATCCTAAGTTTCCTTAGGGTTCCCTGTAGGCAGCGGCTGCAGTCTGATGGCTGCTAGATGGCATCTATTCTCTCCTTCCTTAGTTCCCTCAGAGCTCACCAGCTCACTCTTAGCAGTGGCTGCAAATGCTGATGGCTGGAACATCCTTTGTTTACCAATATTCCATTTCTAAGATCTTCCTATTGGTCAGGATTTTGACCAATATTTGGGAGATATTTTATGATCAAATTTTGTCCCATAGAGCTGGGAGGCTCATTCTAAATCAATTGAAAATTATTGTTGATATGCCACTCCAGGCACTAATTTCTGGTTTAGTTTTCTTGTCTGGGAAATCCCATGAACAGAGGAGCTTCCCAGTTCATTTTATTTTTATTTAAAAAGCTTTGGGATTGCCAGAGGGGAGCTGAGCTGAGAAACTCAGGCCCTTTGGCATAAATATTGTCCCAAATAATTGCGGTCAGGTATTTCAGTGTAAATTTTTTCTAACCCATTAAATATGTATTTTAAAACTGAAGTAAATAGAATTCACTCTTTGGCTTTTAATACTGAGGACCAGTAGGGAGTCCCTTTTGGCCCTTCGACCTTAGGCAGTATAGCAATATAAAAACTGTGTGTTTTAACCATATAAATATCCATTTTATTTATCCTGTTTTAAATGTCATCTAAATATTACTTTATTTATTAGATATTCTTTTTAAAAGTTCTACTTTGTTGGAAATACTATCTGGACTTCCTTACAATTTTTTTTTTTCTTTTTATGATTACTTATTCTAATGGTTTTTAGCATCTATAAGACCCTTAGAGGGGAATCAAAAAACCACAAACAAAGCTTCAAAAACCAGTTTTTCTTTTGTTTTAAACTAAAGAAATTTTTAAGCTAATCATTGTGTTTTTTATACCTTTAATTGATTTTTGTGTTTATAGGTACCAATAACATAGCTGTTTACAATGAGGGCACTATAGATTTGCCATCATGTTAGTTTCTCCAATTAAAAAGGATCCATCATTTGGCCATTAATAAAATATATATTAATAGTAATTCAAACCAATAAGATGCTTTCCCATAAGAGTCAGGGAAGATGTAACCTAAGTAACATCTAGAATTTACTCTCAAAAATAGCATGGCAGAGGTCAAACTTTCAAAACACATACACATACACTCACCCACAGAGAATGTCCTAGGAAGATCATATAGAATATTTACATTCCAAAGACACAGGGAAATGTAAATTCCCCCCAGAAGTCCTTAATTTAAACTCAGAATTCTAAAGGCCATCTTTTAAAATTTAATTTAACTGTGTATGCAATAAAAGAGCCCCCTTATTTCTAGGGCAAGATTTCCTTTAACTTGCAATTAAGTGAGTTCTTGTAAGATTTGTACATACATAAACCTGGTTGGGGTATTGGTTGGAGGCTGGCAATCTGTCATTTCTTTTTCTTTTGTTTTGAAACCTTTACTTTCCACTCTGAAGTTGGTCTCTTGAAATCAAATGGCTAGTGAGGATTGTGCGATTGGCCAGTGTGCTGCTTGAGAACTTAACTCCTCTAGGTTTTGCCCCAGAGTTGTTTCAGCCCCCTTTCATGTGTCTTGGGTTCCCCCAGTGGCATATAAAACTACCATGGGTGGTTATATTGCAAAATGACCAGTCCTTATTCACATCCACAGTTGAGCTAGTTTTTAATTAAATATGTGGGTTTCTATAATAACAATTATTATTATTAATTATTCTATAATAATTCAGTCTGCCAAAAATTCATGGAAAACATGTAACTATAAATGTTGGTTAAAAACACAATTTAAATATCAAGGTAGAGTTTAACGGTGATATTAATGATTTTTTTCTACAACTACCCTATTCTTAGTGAAGATCAGCTGATACTTTTATGATTTCATACACATACATGGTAATTTAATATTTCTTCTGGAGAATTCCATGGACATTGGAGCCTGACAGGCTGTAGCCTGTGGACTCACAGTCCATGGAATCACAAACAGTAGGACACGGCTGAGTGACTAACACTTTCACTTTCTTACAATTTAAATTCAAATCTATTTGTCTGCTTATATATTTGAGTTCATATAATATAGTCAGTCCAATTACATAGCTTCATAAGTGGATTTTTAAAAAATTTAATATTAACACCAAGGCTTTATGTTTAATTTTCTGTTTGATATGTACTGATAATATTTACTTTGCTGTTTCCATTCATATCAGAGATGAAGAAAATTTTCTTTAGATTATTTCTAAGGTTATTAGATAGATACTTCTTTGAATAATTTTAAGAACTGAGTATTAAAATGGCTTTATTTTTTAAAGATATCAACCATCCTACAATATTAAAATATCCTATAAAATGAATAGTTTTGCCTATGTACAGAATTACCTAGAAGTAGATAACATGATGCACATTTAGTGTTAAAAGGAAGTTGTTGACATTTGTAGCAGAAAATATCAAATTAAGTAACTCTATCTTGAATTATTCTGAATTACCAATCATCTGTGCCAGTTAGGTAATGACTTCCTATTACAGTTAATGGAAATTGAATGTAAATCTCCACGAACAAAATTAAGGTTATCCTGATATCGCAATTACCCAGGGTATAAGGGTCTGTGATAGTCTCCCTTTAAAGAAAGCAAAAATGCTTACTAGAAGCCCGAGGCTAACAATGAAACCTATTTTACAGTAGTCCTTAATGGGTAGGTCAAAAAAAGGCCTGAATTCAGGAAAATAATTTAGTTGTTGGATGTTGGATTTTAAAGTTTCTGGAAGCAGTGCTGCTGAGTTGTGAAAGTGAAGTCTCTCAGTCCTGTCCAACACTTTGTGACCCCATGGACTTAGTCCATGGAATTTTCCAGGCCAGAATAATGGAGTGGGTAGCCTTTCCCTTCTCCAGGGAATCTTCCCAACCCAGAGACTGAACCCAGGTCTCCACATTGTGGGCAGATTCTTTACCAGCTGAGCCGCAAGGGAAGTCTAAGAATACTGCAGTGGATAGCCTATGCCTTCTCCAGCGGATCTTCCCAACCCAGGAATTGAACCGGGAATCCTGCATCTCAGGTGGTTTCTTTTTCAACTGAGTTATGAGTTGTGATACTGTACAATCATCCTATAGGGTGAAGAATTGGTAATATATTGTTTCAGGAAAAAAAAATGTATATAGTCCAAAATAATTACTTGATGATGGGAAAATATGAATTTATTGTGCTTTCCTATTTTTCCTTTATCTAATTTTCTGCTCCTTTCCAATTTTCACCTCAACCTCTGGATTTACTTAGATTCTAAAGCCTATATGTGTAAACTCTTATCATTTTCTTACATTCTTCTTAATGAACTGTCCCTTTTCTTTTCCTTTCACTTTACTGCATATAAAACCTACCATTTTATTGTAAAGTAAGTATTTCTACTCCCTTGTATCAATTTTGTCTCTCACCTGAGCTCAAAAAAACTCCCCATTTTGCTCGTTTCTACTCACTCACTCTAAACCATGTTCCACAAGCTAGTCAGAGTGTGTTTCTAAACCTATTGTTTGGTCATATTACTTCCCTTACCAACCTTTAAGACCTTTTGTAATCCAACATCTTTACACTGCACTCGAGATCTTCTACTATCTGACTGCAAACTGACCTTCCAGATTTCAATTGCAATCTCTTCCTTATGTTCTAATTGTAGCAAAAATTCATGGCTTTCATGAATAAGAATTGTATTTCTATACCCCTATTCCTTATGTCTTCTCTGCATATGTTGTCCCTAACCATTTTATTGCAAATTCTTCATATTTCTTATTTTCTCTGGTAGATGATATGTGAGCTTATTTTTTTTTTATTTAAATGCATTTTTGTTTAATCTTCATGGACCTACCACAAAATAATCACTTAAATTGTATGTAGTGAAGTAATGAAGATTAATTCTTTGTAGAGAATTTCTTAGTCTGATCAGAACCTGAGTTGGAAGAGAAAGGTGATGTGGGTGTTTGATTATGTATTGAACCATGTTTCTTTTTAGAATATATTGGTTTCTTTTTTGTAAAACAAAATTGCTAGTAACATTAGTGATCAGGGTTTAAGCAATTAATATTTTTGGCTCCAAATATAGTATGGATCAATGATCTATACCCCTTTGGGCAACATGGTCATACTCCTACTTTTCTCTGTAAGTTGGATACAGTAACTGAAACTTGTCATTAAATCCACCCTCAGCAGCACCACCACTAATGCTGGATCTTATAAAAAAGTAAAGAAAATTAAGCATTTAATGAGGCATATGTGTGACAAGGGTCCAGGAGAAGCTGACCTTGCTCTCATGGTCAAGAGTGGTGAAGAAGCACTGTAGAGAAACTTTCAGAGATACAGAGTTGCTGATAGAGGTACACCATGCCCTTTCAGATTGTGGTTTGTGAATAAACTAAAAACTTCAAGGCGTCCTTTGTTAACAATCACCAAGCAATTGAGGTAGTGATCTTACATAAAAGTTGTATTCTTGGCAGAGGTCAGTATTACTATATCTAAGACCTCTCATATGTGTCTAAATAATGTCTGGAGACACCACAAGTATCTTTTCATGCAGAAGTTTTTATACAAAAATTTTATACAGAAATTTTTCAGTGTGGTAAAACAAACTATTAATTCTAAAGTAGCTGTTTTTATGAAAGTGAAAGTGAAGTCTCTCAGCCGGGTCCGACTCTTTGCGACACCATGGACTGTAGTCTACCACACTCCTCCGTCCATGGGGTTTTCCAGGCAAGAGTACTGGGGTGGGTTGCCATGTTTTTATACGCATCATCAAAGGTGGGAAAATGGGTTATCACTCTAATGCTTGCAATTAAGTCTGCTATGAAAAAAAGGCTAGTATCTATATCTATCCAAATATTAATAAAAGATGATAGAGGTGGAAATTTTATATTTGATTAAACTTTTGTTATTCAAGAAGTATTTCTTCTCCTATTTAAAACCTTTCCTGATCATTGCAAACCTTTATGAGTCACCTCTGAGGGAGAATAAAGAGCGTTTTTTTGACACTTAACCATTAATCTTACTTTAGATTCAGTAGTGTAGGAGGTGGGTTTTGTTTCCTTATCAGATATTCTACTCATTAGCAATTTTTGAGTGCATAGCAGAATACAAAACTCTTATAATGAAGCCACTGACAACCCTGATCAATGCTAGTTCAATTATGTTTTAATGGAAACTAAAATTTTTACACAGAAAGAATTAATTATTTAGTTCTAGTGATCCAAAAGCATATACACACCCTTATAAAATTAACAGCCGACCTATATAAACATGAATGGCAACTGTAGCTATTCTATGGGTTCTATCTGGTGCTGGGAAAGATTGAAAGTGGGAAGAGAATGTGGGATGACAGAGGATGAGATGGTTGGATGGCATCACAGACACAATGGACATGAGTTTGAGCAAGCTCTGGAACTGGTGATGGACAGGGAAGCCTGGCATGCTGCAGTGCATGGAATCACAAAGAATCGGACATGACTGAGAGACTAAGAGAACTACTTATTGAGTGGAGATAATTTTGTTTAATATTAATGTGCTGAGTTTTTTGAGTTCTAATCATAAATCAATTGAAAGTGAAAGTCATTAAGTCATGTCCGACCCTTTGCGACCCCACAGACTATACAGTCCAGGGAATTCTCCAGGCCAGAATACTGGAGTGAGTAGCCTTTCCTATCTCCAGGGGATCTTCCTAACCCAGGTATTGAATTCAGGTCTCCCCCATTGCGGGCAGATTCTTTCCAGCTGAGCCACCAGGAAAGTCCAAGAATACTAGAGTGGGTAGCCTATCCCTTCTCCACCAGATCTTCCGAACCCAGAAATAGAACCAGGATCTCCTGCATTGCAAGTACGTTCTTTACCAGTTGAGCTACCAGGGAAGCCCCTAATAATAAATGGGTTATGATATTTGTTAATTGATTTTATGTCTGGATCTATTGTGAAAGTCACATGCTTTTTACCATTCTACTGATATAAAGCATTATATTGATCTCTTTTCCAATATTAATCCAACTTTGCATTCTTGACGTAAATGCCACTTGAGATATTTTATACTCTTTATGCTGTCAGATTTATTTGCTAATATATTTTAAGGATTATTGATCATGAAAGAAAATTGGTTTATACTGTTTTACAATGTCTGCCAGTATGGGTATCAGAGTTGTTTTGGCCCCATAAAATGAGTTGGGAAATATTCCATCTTCTCCACTTTTTTTGAAAGATATTGTACAATATATATTGTTTTTTTCCTCAAATATTTGACATAATTCCTGTGAAACCAATAAAATTGGTGTTTTTCTACCAGAAAATTGTTGATATATTATTTTCAAAGATAAAGGGTTATTCAGATTTATATGTCATACTGTATCCATTTATTAGTGCAATTCAAGGAATGTATTTTATCTAAGCTGTCATGTTATCATAAATTTTCTTATAACATTATAGAATTAACACTTTAATGTGTGTATGTGTGTGTGTGTGTGTATGCTCACTCAGTCATGTCTGACTCTTTGCAACCCCATGGACTGTAGCCCACCAGGTTCCTCGGTCCATGGACTCTTCCAGTCAAGAACACTGGAGACGGTTTCCATTTACTTCTTCAGGGGATCTTCCTGACCCAGGGATCGAACCTGCATCTCTTGCATCTCCTGCTTTGACAGGCAGGTTCTTTACCACTAGCACTACCTGGGAAGCCCTTAATATTAATTTTTTTGATATCTCTCTAATGATACCCTCACTTTCATGCCTAATATTGAAAATCTGTGTTTCCTTGATCAGTGTTGCTGCAAGTTTATCAATTTGGTTTGTTTTTGAAAAAAACACATGCTGCATTAATTTTCTCAAATTTTTTCTGAATTCTGATATGCTTCTTTGTGTGCTTACTTTATAGTGATATAATACAAATTTTATTCATTCATCTTCAATTAAGCTTTATTTTGTTGTATTGGAGTTTAGCTGATTAACAACGTTGTGATAATTTCAGGCAGACAGCAAAGGGACGCAACCATACATACACATGTATCCATTCTCCCCCAGATTCCCCTCCCACTCAGCCTGCCATATGATACTAAGCAGAGTTCCCTGTGCTATACAGCATCCTTGTTGGTTATCCATTTTAAATACAGCAGTATGTACATATACATCTCAAACTCCCTAACTCTTCCTTCCCTTCATCCTTCCCCCTGACAACTATAAGTTGGTTCTCTAAGTCTGTAAACTTGTTTCTCTTCTGTAAATAAATCAGACTTCCCTCATAGCTCAGTTGATAAAGAATCCACCTGCAATGCAGGAGACCTCGGCTCAATTCCTGGGTCAGGAAGATCCAGTGGAGAAGGGATAGGCTACCCACTCCAGTACTCTTGGGCTTCCCTTGTGGCTCAGCTGGTAAAGAAGCCACCTGTAATGGGGGAAACCTGGGTTTGATCTCTGGGTTGGGAAGATCTCTAAGTCTGTAAGTTCCTTCTCTAAGTCCATAAATTTGTTTCTATTTTGTAAAGAAGTTAATTTGTATCATGTCTGTTTGGATTCCACATGTAAGTGATGTCAGGTTATGTTTATGCTTCTCTGTCTGACATTTTACTCAGTATGACAGTCTCTAGTTCCATCCAGCTGGCTGCAAACAATATTATTTCATTCTCTTTGATGGCTGTATAGTATTCCATTGTACCACATTTTCTTTATCCATTCCTCTGTTGGTGGGCATTTAGTTTACTTCCATGTATTGACTATTGTAAACAGTGCATATATCATATCAAACCATGATTTTCATCAGATATATGCACAGGAGTAGAATTATTGAATAATATGGTAGCTCTGTTTTAGTTTTTTAAGGGGCCTCCACACTTATCTCCTTCAGTGTTACTGGTTGGGGCATAGATTTGGATTACAGTGATATTGAATGGTTTGCCTTGGAAATGAACAGAGATAATTCTGTCGTTTTTGAGATTGCATCCAAGTACTGCATTACAGACTCTTCTGTTGACCATGAAGGCTACTCCATTTCTTCTAAGGGATTCCAGCCCAGAGTAGTAGATATAATGGTGATCTGAGTTAAATTCACCCATTCCAGTCCATTTTAGTTCGCTGATTCCTAGAATGTTGACATTCACTCTTGCCATCTCCTGTTTGACCACTTCTAATTTGCCTTGATTCACAAAGACCTACAAGACCTTTTAGAACTAACACCCAAAAAAGATGTCCTTTTCATTACAGGGGACTGGAATGCAAAAGTAGGAAGTCAAGAAACACCTGGAGTAACAGGCAAATTTGGCTTTGGAATACGGAATGAAGCAGGGCAAAAACTAATAGAGTTTTGCCAAGAAAATGCACTGGTCATAGCAAACACCCTCTTCCAACAACACAAGAGAAGACTCTATACATGGACATCACCAGATGGTCAACAGCGAAATCAGATTGATTATATTCTTTGCAGCCAAAGATGGAGAAGCTCTATACAGTCAACAAAAACAAGACGAGAAGCTGACTTTGGCTCAGACCATGAACTCCTTATTGTCAAATTGAGACTTAAAATGAAAAAAGCAGGGAAAACCACTAGACCATTCAGGTATGACCTAAATCAAATCCCTTATGATTATACAGTGGAAGTGAGAAATAGATTTAAGGGCCTAGATCTGATAGATAGAGTGCCTGATGAACTATGGACTGAGATTCATGACATTGTACAGGAGACATGGATCAAGACCATCCCCATGGGGAAAAAAATTGCAAAAAAGCAAAATGGTTGTCTGAAGAGGCCTTACAAATAGCTGTGAAAAGAAGAGAAGCAAAAAGCAAAGGAGAAAAGGAAAGATATAAGCATCTGAATGCAGAGTTCCAAACAATAGCAAGAAGAGATAAGAAAGCCTTCCTCAGAGATCAATGCAAAGAAATAGAGGAAAGCAACAGAATGGGAAAGACTAGAGATCTCTTCAAGAAAATTAGAGATACCAAGGGAACATTTCGTGCAGAGATGGCTCAATAAAGAGGAGAAATGATATGGACCTAACAGAAGCAGTAGATATTAAGAAGAGGTGGCAGGAATACACAGAACTGTACAAAAAAGATCTTCATGACCAAGATAATCATGATGGTGTGATCACTCACCTAGAGCAAGACATCCTGGAATGAGAAGTCAAGTGGGCCTTAGAAAGTATCACTACGAACAAAGCTAGTGGAAGTGATGGAATTCCAGTTGAGCTATTTCAAATCCTGGAAGATGATGCTGTGAAAGTGCTGCACTCAATATGCCAGTAAATTTGGAAAACTCAGCAGTGGCCACAGGACTGGAAAAGGTCAGTCTCATTCCAATCCCAAAGAAAGGCAATGCCAAAGAATGCTCAAACTACCGCACAATTGCACTCATCTCACACACTAGTAAAGTAATGCTCAAAATTCTCCAAGCCAGGCTTCAGCAATATGTGAACCGTGAACTTCCTGATGTTCAAGCTGGTTTTAGAAAAGGCAGAGGAACCAGAGATCAAATTGCCAACATCTGTTGGATCATGGAAAAAGCAAGAGAGTTCCAGAAAAGCATCTATTTCTGCTTTATTGACTATGCCAAAGCTTTTGACTGTGTGGATCACAATAAACTGTGGAAAATTCTGAAAGAGATGGGAATCCCAGACCACCTGACCTGCCTCTTTAGAAACATATATGCAGGTCAGGAAGCAACAGTTAGATCTGGACATGGAACAACAGACTGGTTCCAAATAGGAAAAGGAGTACGTCAAGGCTATATATTGTCACCCTGCTTATTTAACTTACATGCAGAGTACATCATGAGAAATGCTGGGCTGGAAGAAGCACAAGCTGGAATCAAGATTGCCAGGAGAAATATCAATAACCTCAGATATGCAGAGGACACCACCCTTAGGGCAGAAAGTGAAGAGGAACTAAAAATCCTTTTGATGAAAGTGAAAGAGGAGAGTGAAAAAGTTGGCTTAAAGCTCAACATTCAGAAAACGAAGATCATGGCATCTGGTCCTATCACTTCATGGGAAATAGATGGGGAAACAGTGGAAACAGTGTCAGACTTTATTTTTTGGGCTCCAAAATCACTGCAGATGGTGATTGCAGCCATGAAATTAAAAGATGCTTACTCCTTTTGTTGTGCAGAAGCTTATAATTTTAATTAGATATCATTTGTTTATTTTTGCTTTTATTTCCAGTAAAAAACACCAATACAGTATACTAACACATGTATATGGAATTTATAAAGATGGTAATGACAACCCTGTATGCGAGACAGCCTAAGAGACACAGATGTATAGAACAGTCTTTTGAACTCTGTGGGAGAGGGAGTGGGGGATGATTTTGGAGAATGGCATTAAAACATGTATAATATCATATAAGAAATGAATCACCAGTCCAGGTTCGATGCAGGATACAGGAAGCTTGGGGCTGGTATACTGGGATGACCCAGAGGGATGGTATGGGGAGAGAGATGGGAGGGGGCTTCAGGATTGGGAACATGTGTACACCCGTGGCGGATGCCTGTTGATGTGTGGCAAAACCAATACAATATTGTAAAGTAAACAAAATAATAAAAATAAATTAAAAAAAATAAATAAACTGGATGCTAAAAAAAAAAAAAAGAAAGACGCTTACTCCCTGGAAGGAAAGTTATGACCAACCTAGATAGCATATTGAAAAGCAGAGACATTACTTTGCCAACAAAGGTCCATCTAGTCAAGGCTATGGTTTTTCCTATGGTCATGTATGGATGTGAGAGTTGGACTGTGAAGAAAGCTAAGTGCCGAAGAATTGATGCTTTTGAACTGTGGTGTTGGAGAGATCTCTTGAGAGTCCCTTGGACTGCAAGGAGATCCAACCAGTCCATTCTGAAGGAGATCAGCCCTGGGATTTCTTTGGAGGGAATGATGCTAAAGCTGAAACTCCAGTACTTTGGCCACCTCATGCGAAGAGTTGACTCATTGGAAAAGACTCTGATGCTGGGAGGGATTGGGGGGAAGGAGGAGAAGGGGACGACAGAGGATGAGATGGCTGGATGGCATCACGGACTCAATGGATGTGAGTCTGAGTGAACTCCGGGAGTTGGTGATGGATAGGGAGGCCTGGCGTGCTGCGATTCATGGGGTCGCAAAGAGTTGGATACGACTGAGTGACTGAACTGACTGAACTGACTGACTGATACTTATCTCCATGTTGGCTGTACCAATTTACATTCCCACCAACAGTGTAGGAGGGTTCCCTTTTCTCAGCACCATCTCTAGCATTTATTACTGGTAGTTTTTTTTCATGATGGCCATTCTGACGAATGTGAGGTGATATCTTATTGTTCTTGATATGAACAGGGTTCGACCTGTGAGACTGGCTTTGAAAATAGAGGAAGAAGTCCAAGAGCCAAGAAATATGGCATCTTCTACTAGCTGGGAATGGCTTGAAAATTATAGCTGGCAAGGATCTAGGAAATCCAGTATTATAAGTTCAAGAAAATGAATTCTGTGCAGAGAGTCCTGAATGCTGTATAACTGGTGTCCTTATAAAAAGGAAGAATTTTAGATGCAGACATACAGGTGAGTGTCATATGTAATTCGGAGGCAGATGTTGGAGTTAGCTGTCTGCAAGCCAAAGAATAACAAGAATTGCCAGCAACCACTAGAAGCTAGGGAAAGGCAAAGAAAAATCTGTCATAGATCCTTCAGAGAAAGCATGGTCCTGTTAACATCTAGATTTCATCTTATACCCTGAACTATAAGAGATACATTTCTATTGCTTTTAGCCAATAGTTTTGTGGTACTATTGTGATAGTCTTTTATGGCGTTAAGTTTTGGGAGAGTTCATATATGCAGTAATAGTTGTCTTATCTTCTTTTTAGCAATTTTGATGATCTAGACCTTTTAACCACAGAACTTATGTAATTTACATTTAATATTATTATAGATATATTTAGATTTATACCTACTACTTTCATAAAAAATATTTTAATTTACCCTACCTGCAGTATGTTACTGTTCTTCTCCGTTTTTGCATTTCATATTGTTGCAGTATTTCATTATTTTATGCCTTTATTAAATTGGAAGTTATAAACTACTATTTTAATGCTTATGTAGCAACTTACAACAAACATTTCTAAGTCATCTTTTTTCATTATTAGTGATAGATTTATTATTGTTACAATAATGTAAAAGACTGAAAACTTAATATATATTCTTCCTCTTTTATTATTTCTGTCACAAATATGTTTATAATTACAAAATGGTGTTTTTAGGACTTCATTTAGTTTAATAAGTGTATGAATTACCTCAGTTTTTATCTTAGAAACTGTTTTTGGGGGTTTATCTTTAAAAAGCTTTTGAACTATATATAAATCTAAGCTGGAATTTCTTATAATGCAAAACACTGATGATACCATTCTATTTTTTGTGGCTTCTGTCATTTCTGCCACCAATCTATTTCTGTGTTTTTGGCAATTTCTCTAATTTTTTCTCAATACTTTTAATATATTTTAATATTTTATTTTGAGCAGTATTATCATGAAGTGACAAAGTATGATTTTAAAAAATATTTTTCCCATGTGACAATGAGTAAGACTTATTGAATTTGTGAGTCTATTTTTCATCAACTTTGGAAACTTCTCTTCCTTTTGTCTTTTCAAATGTTGCTACTGACTCATTCCTTTTATCTTATTCTTTGAAATCTCTAATTTTCAATTATAATTTTTTAAACCTCCTCATATCTTTTAAATCCCTTACTTTTTCTCTGTTTCCTATATTTCAAAAGTATCCTTTATCTGTCTCAGTTTTACTCTGTTACCTTCTGTCCTATTCTGTTGACTAAGGATCTGTTTGGCTTCTTCTGACCTATTCAAACTGAATTTCTCTATTTACTGCTGCCAAATATGTTAAAAAGTTGGCTTAAAGTTCAACATTCAGAAAATTAAGATCATGGCATCTGGTCCCATCACTTCATGGCAAATAGATGGGGAAATAGTGGAAACAGTGGCAGACTTTATTTTTTGGGCTCCAGAATCACTGCAGATGGTGACTACAGTCATGAAATTAAAAGATGCTTACTCCTTGGAAGAAAAGTTATGACCAACCTAGACAGCATATTATAAAGCAGAGACATTACTTTGCCAACAAAGGTCCGTCTAGTCAAGGCTATGGTTTTTCCACTGGTCATGCATGGATGTGAGAGTTGGACTATAAAGAAAGCTAAGCGCTGAAGAATTGATGCTTTTGAACTGTGGTAGTGGAGAAGACTCTTGAGAGTCCCTTGGACTGCAAGGAGGTCCAACCAGTCCATCCTAAGGGAAATCGGTCCTGGGTGTTCCTTGGAAGGACTGATGTTAAAGCTGAAACTCTAGTATTTTGGCCACCTGATGCAAAGAGCTGACTCATTTGAAAAGACCCTGATATTGGGAAAGATTGAAGGCAGGAGAAGGGGATGACAGAAGATGAGATGGTTGGATGGCATCACCGACTCAATGGACATGAGTTTGGGTAAGCTCCACGATTCGGTGCTGGACAGGGAGGCCTGCTGTCCTGCAGTCCGTGGGGTCACAAAGACTTGGGCACGACTGAGCTACTGAACCGAACTGAACTGAATATGTTAAAAATATCCAAACAACTCTTAATTTCAATTATTTTATAATTTATTTTTGAAAAAAAATTTTTTGAGATGATATGTGATTTTATTTTATTTTTATTTATCTTTTTAAATTTTATTTTATTTTTAAACTTTACATAATTGTATTAGTTTTGCCAAATATCAGAATGAATCCGCCACAGGTATACATGTGTTCCCCATCCTGAACCCTCCTCCCTCCCCCCTCCCCATACCATCCCTCTGGGTCGTCCCAGAGCACTAGCCCCAAGCATCCAGTATTGTGCCTCGAACCTGGACTGGCAACTCATTTCTTACATGATATTTTACATGTTTCAATGTCATTCTCCCAAATCTTCCCACCCTCTCCTTCTCCCACAGAGTCCATAAGACTGTTCTATACATCAGTGTCTCTTTTGCTGTCTCATACACAGGGATATTGTTACCATCTTTCTAAATTCCATATATATGCATTAGTATACTGTATTTATGTTTTTCCTTCTGGCTTACTTCACTCTGTATAATAGGCTCCAGTTTCATCCACCTCATTAGAACTGATTCAAATGTATTCTTTTTAATGGCTGAGTAATACTCCATTGTGTATATGTACCACAGCTCTCTTATCCATTCATCTGCTGATGGACATCTAGGTTGCTTCCATGTCCTGGCTATTATGAACAGTGCTGTGATGAACATTGGGGTACACGTGTCTCTTTCCCTTCTGGCTTCCTCAGTGTGTATGCCCAGCAGTGGGATTGCTGGATCATAAGGCAGTTCTATTTCCAGTTTTTTAAGGAATCTCCACACTGTTCTCCATAGTGGCTATACTAGTTTGCATTCCTACCAACAGTGTAAGAGGGTTCCCTTTTCTCCACACCCTCTCCAGCATTTATTATTTGTAGACTTTTGGATCGCAGCCATTCTGACTGGCGTGAAATGGTACCTCATAGTGGTTTTGATTTGCATTTCTCTGATAATGAGTGATGTTGAGCATCTTTTCAAGTGTTTGTTAGCCATCTGTATATCTTCTTTGGAGAAATGTCTATTTAGTTCTTTTATTAGAATGCTTGCTTTTCATAGTTTTTAGTTCTTTCTTGAAATTCACAACTTTGCATATTATCATATTGTACATGGAAATTACAATCTCATATGCTGTATCTTTTTCTGAACTCTCCTCAAACTGAGAGGGCATTCACTAAAGACAAATACTAATTTGAAAAGTAAAACAAAAAACTTCTAGCACTTCTACCAAAGTATAAAAAGGTCTGCCTTCTGTCTCTCCTCTTCAGCAGGGGCACTGCTGTCATAGATAAAGGATCCTAAATGTTGGACTCCTTCCCCAGGAGCCTCTGTCTTTTGGAATTAAACAATTTTCTTAGGTCTTTAATGTTTACAGACAAATAATTTTATATTTTGTCTCTGGCAGAAGAGATGACCCAAATTACCTAATTTGTGTTCCGTGGAAGCAGAAGTTGCTTTTTGGTCTATATTCTGTGCCCATATTTCTTTTGATTCCATAAAGAGATTCAGTTTTACCTAAACTATCACCTAGAACTTGATATGAAAGTCCAAAAGATTTTATGTTTGCATTTAAAATCCATAGGTGATGGATCTTGCCTCTGATCATTTTTGTAAGTAAGCAGCTTTATTTCATGTTCCACACTTTACAGGTATGTTTCATTTTTGTCACTCACTTTGAATATTTATTTTATGGTCCTTATGATATCATACTGTTTGATTTTATTTTATTCATAGCAACAAGAAAACCATCATCCTTTGCAAGGTAAAGAACTAGGATCAATATCATATTGTTGAGAGCATACCAAACAGTAAAATTGTTTTCTAACTTAAATTCTTCTTTTAACTAGATTGTATAATGTAACAAATTACCAAGTTTCATATTTCTTCTTTGTAAAATTAAATTAATAAATCCATTTCTAAGTCACAGATTATTTTTAAATGAATGTCTTCCCCACCTAGGGATTGAACCTTGATCTCCTGCATTGCAGGCAGATTCTTTACTGTATGAGCCACTAGGGAAGTCTGAATGGATGAATAATTGATATAATTCCTAAAATGTACCATTAAAACATAATAAATTTTAAAAGTACATGAGAAATCACTCTACAAGTAGCACAGTTCTACTGCCCTATTAAATTAGCTAACTTGAGAGTAAAAATAATAATTTATACTTTTACTAACCTGTTGAAAGTAAATTCTATCAATGCATATGCATCTCTAGGTATAATGATAAACATCACAAGCTGTCTCTATTCTCTTTAGTAATTTTTGTAACTAAGAAAGTTGGTGCGTTTTAGGAATTATGTCAATTATTCATCCATTCATTAAAGTCAATGTATACTTATTCCATATTATAAAAAATACCATGTTTTATAAATCTCTCTGCCGTATTACTGGATTATGAGCTACTCAATAAAAGCAAAATTGTTTTTGGTATGGCCAGTGGCTAGATCTGCAATAGACAGGTAATAGTTACTTATAAACAATTGATTGCTAAATATCATAAAATACTATTGTATAAGGTAAAAAAAAATGTGACCCCAAGATTCATAATCATTTTTATAGGCAAAATAGACTTGAAAATAAAAAAATAAGATTCATAATTATCTGTAAGGATTTATTGAACATCTATTATGTATTGGTCAGCATTCAGATGTTGCTATATGTTAAGGCTTCCCTGGAGTTGGACATGACTGAGCAACTGAACTGATCTGAACTGGTGGCTCAGATGGTTAAGAATCTGCTTGCAATGCAGGAGATCTGGGTTCAATCCCTGAGTTGGGAAGATCCCCTGGAGAAGGAAATGGCAACCCACTGCAGTGTTCTTGACTGGAGAATTATATGGACAGAGGAGCCTGGTGGATTACAGTTCATGGGATCCCAAAGAATCAGACATGACTGACTGACTAACACTTTGAGTTATCATTTTGACACTTAGAAAAAGATATAGTTCCAGAGGGAATAAATGACTTTCCCAAGTCATTCATGACTGGTTAAATTCTTGGTCATTATTATTGGAAATAAAAAAAAAAGAAAAGAAAAGATGCAACACATACAATTATAGTTCATGGCAGCAAAAACAGAATAAAATAAACTTTGCCCTACAGCAGTCACTGTAAACCAGAGGTTGGCAAATGAAGGCATGAAAACCAAAACCAAACCATTGCCTGTTTTTGTATAATCCATAGCTATGAGTGGCTTTTAATTTTTAAATGATTTAAAAAAGAAACACAATATTTTGTGTGATATGGAAACAATACAAATTTTGCATGTCAGTGTCCATGAATAATATTTTATTGGAACACAGTCATGCCCATTCATTTAAATGTTGTTTGTATCTATTTTGTATAATAATGGCAGCATTGAGTAAATATTACAGACTCTATGGCTCACAAAGCATAAAATATTTACAATCTGGCTCTTAACAGAAAAAGTTTGCCAACTCTTTTATAGGATATGCATTTCTTCTCTGTATTTACCTGGATTTATATGTACATGCATTTTTTTTAATGGCAAAGTTTTCTTTTGCCTCGCATAACTAATTTTTTGTTTTTATTTTTTCAAGTGGCCATTGCCTTGGTTGACTTCCCCAATTTGTATCTGAGGCATTAGAATCATTGGTTTGGATGTTTGTTCACTTGGAAAAGAAAATACATGAGGGTCCTGGAATGAAGCTTCTGCTTTTATCATGTCCAGATCTTTCTAGCTTCATTCCAGATATAGTGATAAGAGGATTATACTGGCACTTTACATCTGCAAAATGTTTTATAACATGTTCATTCAGAAGTTAACCATATTAGCACATTTATAAACATAATTAGGACATTTTTACAGCTGTTTCATCTACATTTTTCCTAATAACATGGGGGAAAAATAAAGTTTGTAAAGTTGCTCAGTTGTCAAAGAGATTCCAGCTGTGAAGGTGTTTTCCTATAACATTTGGAAATGTGTCTACAAAATATCAATGCAATCTAGAGATTCAGTAATTGAGGCAAACATTGGTAAACTTAAATATTTGATTGAATTGACAAGCTGTTTGACTCAATTCACTGGTAGGATTATAACAGTACTAAAAAGGCACAAAATAATATAAGACACCAAAACAAAATACACTGTGCACTTTACTTACATTTTCAAATTTTGATTTTTTTAAGAGGCTTAGGATGGCCATCATCAAAGAACAGAGAATAACATGTGTTGAGGTGTATTTAAAGAAACTGAAACATTTAGCCTGTTGGTTGGAAAGTAAAATGTTGCAACAATTATAAAAATAGGTATGAAAGTTCCTCTAAAAGTTAAAAATAGAACTACCATATGATCTAGCAATCCTGCTTTTTGTTTGTGGGAGATAATTAAAATCAAGACTTCAAGGAGATATCTGCACCTCCATATTCTTTACAGCATTACTTAAAGTAGCTGAGATGTGGAAACAACCTAAATACCCATTGATTGATAAATGGATAAAGAAAATGTGATATATACAAAGAATGGGATATTTTGAGGAGTTACTAAAAAAGGAAATGCTGTCACATGCTGGAACATGAAAGAACCCAGAAGATATTTTGTTGAATTAAATATACCAGTCACAAAAGGACAAATACTATATGATTCCACTCATTTAAATATCTAAAATAGTTATAGTCACTTAAATGGAAAGTAAAATTGTAGTTACCAAAGACTTGGGGCAGGATGGAGAGAAAATTAGTGTTTAATGGGTATAAAGTTTCAGTTTTGCAAGATGAAAAATTTTAGAGATCTTTTGCAAAACAATGTAAATATACTTTACACTATTGACCTGTACATTTAAACATTATTAACATGGTAAACAATGTTATGTGTTTTTATCCACAATAATAATAATTAATATTTGCTTCAAACCTCATTTTTTTCTCTTTTGATAGAAACATATAGATTTTACTATTTTTGTTTGTTTGTTCAGTCGCTCAATCCTGTCTGAATCTTTGCAACCCCATGGACTGCAACACTTCCCTGTCCTTCACCATCTCCTTGAGCTTGCTCAAACTCATATTGGTTTTGTCAGTGATGGTATCCAATGATCTCGTCCTCTGTTGTCCCCTTCTCCTACCTTCAATCTTTCTCTAATTCCCAAAATTTCCCAGCATGAGGGTCTTTTCTAATGAGTCGGCTCTTCGCATCAGGTGGCCAACATATTGGAGCTTCAGATTTAGCAAGAGTCCTCCTTTGAATTTTCAGGGTTGATTTCCTTTAAGATTGACTGGTTTGATCTTGCACTCCAAGGGACTCTCTAGGGTCTTCTCCAACACCACAGTTCAAAAGTATCAATTCATGCTCAGCCTTCTTTATGGTGTAACTCTCACATCCATACATGACTACTGGAAAAACCATAGTTTTGACTGTATGAACCTTTGTTGGCAAAGTAATGTCTCTACTTTGTAATAGGTGCCCAGGTTTGTCATAGCTTTTCTTCAAAGGAACAAACTCTTTTAATTTCATGGTTGTAGTAACCATCTGCAGTGATTTTGGAGCCCAAGAAAATGAAATCCGTCACTGTTTTCATTGTTTCACTTCATTTCACTATTTTCATTTCATTCATTTTCATTTCCCCATCAATTTGCCATGAAGTGATGGCAAACGCTAATCTCTTAACAACTTTCAAATATGCAATATAGCAGTGTTAACTATAGTCATCATGTTATATATACATCCCCAATACTTATTTATCTTATACTTGGAAGTTTATACCTTTTGAACACCTTCACCCAGTTCTTCCACCCATAAATCTGGTAACCACAAATCTGATCTCTTTTTTTAAATGAAGTTTTGTTTCTCAGATTTCACATATAAGTGAGGTCAGATAGTATTTTTTTCTCTTACATATTTCATTTAGCATAATGTTCTCACTTAGAGTCCACCCATGTTTTCACAAATGACAAGATTTTTCTTTTTCTATGGCTAAATAATATTCCATTGTGTGTGTCTATACACACACATACTCACACATACACTACTTCTTCTTTATTCATTTATTGATGGACACTTAGGTGCTTTACATGTCTTAGCTATTGTAAATAATGCTGCAATCAACAACGGGGTGCAGATCTTTGGCACAGTGATTTTCTTTCCTCTACATATATATACCCAGAAATAGAATTGCTAAATAATATGGTAGTTCTTTTTTTTTAACTTTTAGAGAAACTTCCAAACTGTTTTTTTTTTTTTTAATAGTGGCTGTACCAATTTACATTCTCACCAACAGAATAAGAGTTCACTTTTCTACAAATGCCTCCAGCATTTGTTATGTCTTTTCCTTTTGATGATAGCCATTCTCACAGAGTGAGGTGATATCTTACTGTGGTTTTGACTTGTATTCCCCTAATGACTAGCATTGTTAAATACCTTTTCATGCACCTGTTATCCACTTGAATATCTTCCTTGGAAAAATGTCTGTCCAGGTTCTTTGCTCACTTTAAAAGTTGGATTTTTTTTTAATCTTAACCCCTGAGTTGTTTTCTTTTAATCACTTTTAACCACTGTATGAGGTCTTCATATATTTTGGAGATTAACTCTTTATCTGGTATATAATTTGCAAATGTTTTCTCCCATTCTATAGACTGCCTATTTATTTTACTGTGTAGAGGATTTTTTGTGATGTGGTTACATTTATTTATTTTAATTGTTAATTTTTTGTTGTTGCTTGTGCTTTAGGTGTCATAAAAATATTATTGCTAAGACTTGGGTCCAATATATTTTTCAAGTTTTCTTCTAGAATTTTTATGGTTTCAAATCTTATATTTAAGTTGTAATTCATTTTGAGTTTATTTTTATGAATGGTATAAGATAGGTATAAGACTATCTTATACCCTTCATAAAATATACTATCTTATATTATCTTATACTATCTTATAAAGTATACTATCTTATACCATTCTTCTACAGGCTATTCAATCTTTCTAATACCATTTATTGAAGAAACTGTGTTTTCTCTATTGAGTGTTCTTAGTTCCATTCTCAAATATTAGTTGACCAAATATGTCTCTTTTACTGGGCTAGATGAATTATCCCTTTTTAAGATAGGAAACAGTCACAAATATGTAAAGTAGTTTAAATTAAGTATCATTCATGATATAGCTGGTGCATTTAAATCATAAGGTAACTATAAATTTTATCTAAATCTGGGGAGCTAGTGTACAGTATATAAGATAACTGACTCCGGTAGCTATTTATAAAGAATAATTTGGAGACATGCAATCACTATTATTAACTAATTCCCTTCTCAGCTCAATTGCTACCTCCTCAGAAAGACTCTCTTTGACATTCATCAAAAGTTTTCCCTACCTGCAACCATATATCACCCTGTTTTATTTTCTTTCTGGTACTTATAGTAGATTATTTTTCTTTACTTTTATCAATAGTTTATGCCTCCTCAGCAGAATATAAATTCCTTATAAATAGGGATCTTGTCTGATTTATCTTTGTATTGTCAATATGTAAATTAGGATTTGTCATAAGGTAGACATTCCATATACTTATGGATTAAATGAATTAGTGTTAAACAAGACAGCATAGATATCATCATTCTATTATACTTTCCTTCATGGATTATGCAAACTGTAGTTTGGTCTAAATCATCCCTCAAGGAGTGCTGCCAATTTCCATTTTAACATTATTTCTGCCTAGGGGAAAATAGATGTATTTATGTGGAAAGTGTTACTTCATGGGGTTACTACAAGGGAAATTCTTAGGTGTAATCTCTGTATTAAGCTATGTGGCATTCCCCACTTCTCGTTTCCCAAGAAATCTCAGTTGTATATAAAGCAGACCTGTTTCAGGCTACATGTTATTTTTCCTAACCTTCCTTGTATATAGATGTGGCTATGTCAACATTTTCTATTTAATGAGATAGAATGAAAGAGTATCTTTGGGCATTACAAGAAGACTTCTTAAGGAAGTCAGAGTAGCTTCTTAATGTTTATGGTTAGACAAATTATTTTCACCTTTTCTTCATTTTTAATGTATACATTCAAAGTAAAAAAAATTCCCTCTAATCATCCCACAAATTTTGATGTTTTTATTTTTATTATCCACTTGCATTTTCAGTGTTGTCTTTAAATAATCCATTTAGTTATTTTAACTCACTCTACCAAAGTCAAGTGAAAATAATTTTGACCTAAGTTATACTCAAGTTGAGTGTTGTGAAAACTTCAAGCCTTTCTCCTTGTCAGAGGCATACTAAATATGCTAAATGGTAATTTTGTCAGTGATGAATTATGCAAAGCCAAAATAAATTTTCTAGAATTTGCAAGGACAGATTTAAATTGCAATTTAAGAACACAGAGGGAAAGATTAAGGGATTAGAAATCTCTCTTTGCAGAGTACAATGACTCTGTGAGAGGATTCTAAGTCTGTGTATGAGTTGGTGCCCTCTCAGAACTTTATGTCAGTAAAATCATTTTGCCTGAAACAGATTTCTAGTAAAAAAATGTTTTTTAAAGAAGCTTTATCTGGCCAGTCACTTTAAAGAGGAATTTGTGTGTGTGTGTGTCTGTGTGTGTGTTGAGCCGAATGTTTAGGTGTTTAGGAGAAAACCAGCTCTCAAAATTCTTCAAAAACTGTATTGGTTTTTGAATTTTTAAAAAATTATTTCTTGTATTTTACTATAACTTACATGAAATCTATTTTAAAACATTTCTAAATGGATGTTTAGGCATAGTAATACACACGCACACGCATATATATGTGTGTGTGTACATATATATACTTAATACTTAAGATGTTTAGTGAGAGTTTACCAGCAGGATCTTAAGATGGCTAAATCTCCATCTACTTAACAGAAAATAAATTGGTAAATTCTAAAATTGAGTTATTCATTAATGAGTCTGTGTGTGCTATTTTGTGTTGATACCAGAAGGAATGTCTAAAAAAACGTATAAGCAATTGCTTCTATGGAACAGAATTAGAACGTAGATTGGGGGGCCTAAAAAACATGTGTGTTTTATCTTGACAAAGTAAAAGAAATTTTAGGGATGTTTAACTGTTTGTACTTTATCAACAGTGAAGTTTTACTTGAAAAATACTTTGAGGCACTTGTACAACTGTTTATCACACTCAAAATAGAAATTACATAAATGGCCAAGCACTAAAATAATGAAAGTCAAATCATTTTATAAAATTTATTTTTTAATTATAAAGGAAAAAATCACATTTTGAAAAAAAAAATAATTGTCAGAAAAGACATGTCTAGTGATAGTCAGTTTCTTCATGCCATATTTCAAACTGTGTCAGTCTTATGAGCAATAGTACACTTGCTGGATTTTACACTGAAAGGATTCACTATTCTTCCAAGTTTCCTTGGAATCTTGCAAAGAGAATCTCATCAACACAGAGGAGAGCCAGGATATTAGAGAGAAAAAAAAAAAAACATTTAGCAAAAGAAAACTGCCAAAGAATTCAGCTTTGGAAAAATCAAAATTATCACTGAGAGATTAAAATAAAATGATCCTCTCTTTGTAAGGACATAGGCACACATAAATGTTATGTCACCTCACACTGTGTAATTATATACCAGTTAATACACATACACATACACACACACACACATACAAATTAGATGATGCAATTCAAAATTGTTTACATTTTGAAAATATGCTTTATTTCTGTTATTAACATTACAATGTAATAATAAATATATATAAACATATTATATATACACATGCCAATATAAAGCTCCAAAATTTTTATTTCTAAAGAAATACACTGTTGTTTGTTCAGTCGCTCAGTAGTGTCCAACTCTTTGCGACCCCATAGACAGTAGCATGGCAAGCTTCCCTGTCTTTCACCATCTCTGGAGCTTGCACAAACTCATGTCCATGATGAGTCAGTGATGCCATCAAACCATCTTATCCCTATCATCCCCTTTTTTTTCAAGGAGCAAGCAGAGTTTAATTTTATGGTGGCAGTAACCATTTGCAGTGATTTTGGACCCCAAGAAAATAAAGACTGTCTGTTTCAATTGTTACCTCATCTATTTGCCATGAAGTGACAACCAGTCCATTCTGAAGGAGATCAGCCCTGGGTTTTCTTTGGAAGGAATGATGCTAAAGCTGAAACTCCAGTACTTTGGCCACCTCATGCGAAGAGTTGACTCATTGGCAAAGACTCTGATGCTGGGAGGGATTGGGGGCAGGAGGAGAAGGGGACGTCAGAGGATGAGATGGCTGGATGGCATCACTGACTCGATGGACATGAGTCTGAGTGAACTCCGGGAGTTGGTGATGGACAGGGAGGCTTGGCGTGCTGCGATTCATGGGATCGCAAAGAGTCGGATATGACTGAGCGACTGAAGTGAACTGAACTGAACTGATGGAACTGGATGCCATGATCTTATCATGTTTTCTGAATGTTGAGTTTTAATCCAGCTTTTCACACTCTCCTTTTTCAACTTCATCAATAAGCTCTTTAGTTCCTCTTTGCTTTCTGCCATAAGGATGGTGTCATCTGCGTATCTGAGGTTATTGATATTTCTCCCAGCAATCTTGATTCTACCTTGTGCTCCATCCAGCCTGGCATTTTGCCTAATGTACACTGCATATAAGTTAAATAGGCAGGGTGATAATATACAGCCTTGACTACTCCTTTCCAAATTTTGAACCAGTCCATTTTTCCATGATCAGTTCTAACTGTTGCTTCTTGGCACGCATACAGGTTTCTCAGGAGGCAGGTAAGGTGGCCTGGTATTCCCATCTCTTTAAGAATTTTCCACAGTTTGTTGTAATCCACATAGTCAAAGGCTTTAGCATAGTCAGTGAAGCAGAAGTAGATCTTCTGAAGTTCTCTTACTTTTTCTATGATCCTCTGATGTTGGCAATTTGATCTCTTGTTCCTCTGCCTTTTCTAAATTCAGCTTGTACATCTGGAAGTTCTCAATTCACATACTGTTGAAGCCTGACTTGGAGAATTTTGAGCATTACTTTGCTAGCATGTGAGATGAGTGCAATTGTGTGGTAGTTTGAACAATCTTTGGCACTGACTTTCTTTGGAATTGTAATGGAAACTGACCTTTTCCAGTTCCTGTGGCCACTGTTGAGTTTTCCAATTTGCTGGCATATTGAGTGCAGCACTTACACTGCATCAACTTTTAGGATTTTAAATAGCTCAGCTGGAATTCCATCCCTCCACCAGCTTTGTTTGTGGTGATGCTTTTAATGCTCACTTGACTTAGCATTCCAAGATGTCTGGATCTAGGTGAGTGATCAGAAGAGTGTGTTATCCAGGTCCTTAAGATCTTTTTTGTATAGTTATTTTGTGTGTTCTTGCCACCTTTACTTAATATCTTCTGCTTCTCTTAGGTGGATACATATTCTGTCCTTTATTGTACCTATCTCTGCATGAAATGTTCCATTGGTGCCTCTAATTTTCTTGACTAGGTCTCTAGTCTTTCCCATTCTATTGTTTCCCTCTATTTTTTGCATTTTTCAGGTAGGAAGGCTTTCTTATCTCTTCTTGTTATCCTTTGGAACTCTGATTTCAGATGGGTATATCTTTCCTTTTCTCCTCTGCTTTTTGCTTCTCTTATTTTCTCAGCTATTTGTAAGACCTCCTCAGGCAACCATTTTGCCTTCTTGCATTTCATTTTCTCAGAATGGGTTTGATCACCACCCCTTGCATAATGTAACCAACCTCCATTCATAGTTCTTCAGTCACTCTGTCTTTCAGATCTTATCCCTTGAATCTATTTGTTTCTTCCACTGTATAATTGTATGGGATTTGACTTAGGTCATACTTGAGTGGCCTAGTGGTTTTCCCTACTTTCTTCAGTTTAAGTCTGAATATTGCAATAAGGAGTTCATAATTTGAACAAAGCCACAGTCAACAATCAAGCCACAGTCAACTCCTAGTCTTGTTTTTGCTGACTGAAGAGAGCTTCTCCATCTTCAACTGCAAAGAATATAATCAATCTGATTTCGTTATTGACAATCTGGTAAGATCCACTTGTAGAGTCTTCTCTTGTGTTTTGCAAGCGGGTATTTGCTATGATCAGTGCATTCCCTTGGCAAAGCTCTGTTAAACTTTCTCCCTGCTTCATTTTGTACTCCAAGGCCAAACTTGCCTGTTACTCCAGGTATCTCTTGACTTCCTACTTTTGTCATTTTTTTTTTTTTTTGATGTTAGTTCTGGAAGGTCTTCATAGAACCATTCGACTTCAGTTTCTTCAGCATTAGAGATTGGGGCATAGAGTTCAATTACTTTAATACTGAATGGTTTGTCTTAAAAGGAACAGAGATCATTCTGTCATTTTTGAGACTGCAACCAAGTACTGCATTTTGGACTCTTTTGTTGACTTTGAGGGCTACTCCACAAAACTTAATTTCATGTGTCTAAATGTAACTTTAGATTAATTAGACTCAATATCTTAAAATAACAATTATTCTTCATATATGAATAAAAAGAATAGAAATAACTTTTATAGCTTAAATACTAGTTAAAATACAATATAGAGGTAAATACTCAAAAATTAATGTTATTAATGCTAATGTAGATATGCACTAAGCATTGATATAAGTATACAGTAAGATTATTTAAGTATTGTATATTTTAACTAATTTTGCAATTTGAAATAATCTGTATGCTCAATTTTCTAAAAAAAAAAAAAAAGCCGACTTACCACTCAGTATTAAAAAACTATGTTCATGGCATCTGGTCCCATCACTTAATGGCAAATCGAAGGGAAAAAATTGGAAGCAGTGACAGATTTCCTCCTCTTGGTCTCTAAAACCACTGTGAATGGTGACTGCAGCCATAAAATTAGTAGACAATTGCTTCATGGCAGGAAAGCTATGACAAACCTAGATAGTGTGTTAAAAAGCAAAGACATCACTTTGCTGACAAAGGTCTGTACTGTCAAGGCTATGGTTTTTCCAGCAATCATGTACAGACGTGAGAGCTGGACAATAAAGAAGGCAGAACATCAAAGAATTGACGCTTTTCAACTGAGATGTTGGAGAAGACTCTTGAGAGTCCCTTGTAGGCAAGGAGATCAAACCCGTCAATCTTAAAGGAAATCAACTCTGAATACTCTTTGGAAGGACTGATGCTGAAGCTGAAGCTCCAATACTTTGGCCACCTGATGCAAGTAGCTGACTCATTAGAAAAGACACTGATGCTGGGAAAGATTGAAGGCAGAAGAAGAGAACAACAGAGGATGAGATATCACCAACACAATGTATATGAACTTGGGCAAACTCAGGGAGATGGTGAGGGACAGGGAAGCCTGGCATGCTGCAGTCCATGTGCTTGTGAAGAGTCAGACATGACTTGGCGACAGAACAACAACAAATATCCAAATAGGTGTGGATATTTAAGATCATTTTAGCATAACAGTACCAACACTAGTTAATATTTAGACTGCACATGATGTTTAAGATTGTTTTTCAGTTTTTTTTCTTTCTGTAGAATATATTCTACTAATATATATAGAAAATACTTTAAATACTCTAAAATCAATTGAAACAATTATTCTCAAATTGGATATGTAACCAACTTGATATAAAATTAGATTTTTGGTTTCTTTTTAAAAAAAAAATTTATTGGGTCGTTTATTTTTCTGGAGTTGAGCTGTAGGAGTTGCTTGTATATTTTTGAGATTAGTTGTTTGTCGGTTGCTTCATTTGCTATTATTTTCTCCCATTCTGAAGGCTGTCTTTTCACCTTGCTAATAGTTTCCTTTGATGTGCAGAAGCTTTTAAGGTTAATTAGGTCCCATTTGTTTATTTTTGCTTTTATTTCCAATATTCTGGGAGGTGGGTCATAGAGGATCCTGCTGTGATGTATGTCGGAGAGTGTTTTGCCTATGTTCTCCTCTAGGAGTTTTATAGTTTCTGGTCTTACGTTTAGATCTTTAATCCATTTTGAGTTTATTTTTGTGTATGGTGTTAGAAAGTGGTCCAGTTTCATTCTTTTACAAGTGGTTGACCAGATTTCCCAGCACCACTTGTTAAAGAGATTGTCTTTAATCCATTGTATATTCTTGCCTCCTTTGTCGAAGATAAGGTGTCCATATGTGCGTGGATTTATCTCTGGGCTTTCTATTTTATTCCATTGATCAATATTTGCAGCACTGTTTATAATAGCCAAGACGTGGAAGCAACCTAGATGTCCATCAGCAGATGAATGGATAAGAAAGCTGTGGTACATATACACAATGGAGTATTACTCAGCCATTAAAAAGAATACATTTGAATCGGTTCTAATGAGGTGGATGAAACTGGAGCCTATTATACAGAGTGAAGTAAGCCAGAAGGAAAAACATAAATACAGTATACTAACGCATATATATGGAATTTAGAAAGATGGTAACAATAACCCGGTGTACGAGACAGCAAAAGAGACACTGATGTATAGAACAGTCTTATGGACTCTGTGGGAGAGGGAGAGGGTGGGAAGATGTGGGAGAATGGCAATGAAACATGTAAAATATCATGTAGGAAACGAGTTGCCAGTCCAGGTTCGATGCATGATGCTAGTTGCTTGGGGCTGGTGCACTGGGACGGCCCAGAGGGATGGTATGGGGAGGGAGGAGGGAGGAGGGTTCGGGATGGGGAACACATGTATACCTGTGGCGGATTCATTTTGATATTTGGCAAAACTAATACAATTATGTAAAGTTTAAAAATAAAATAAAATTGGAAGAAAAAAAAAAAAAAATTTTAGCCATCACTTTCTAATTCAATTTTATTTTTAATCTATCTTTGGAAATTATGTTTTCAAATTTAAATATATAAGACATATTCAGACAACTCTGTCTTTAATCTCTGTCATATCTATCTGTTCTCTATTCTTCCCAGTTTTACTTTCCCTACTATCAGTGATTCCTGTCACAGATATAAGCAAATGTACATATTTATGCATTTATGCATACATGAGTATATAATTATTTTGTATAAAATGTAAAGATATATGCAATTAGAATGTCAGAATATATGTAACTATTTTCTTCTGTACTCTATATTTTATTAATTTAAAAGTTATTTCATGAGAGGGTATAAAAAATTTATCATTTTATATCATTTCATGATACAGTCCCATTCAGTAGATACATTATTATAGTTTATTGAATCAGGCCTACATTAATGAACATTGGATTTATTTTAATCTTTTGCTATTTCTAGAAATACTATAATGGATAATCTTCATCCTAAATTATTTCAAATTTTGCCAATATAATTGCTGATTCTTAGTATTAGGATTGTCAAAGGATAAATGCATCAATATGCAGTTCTTTCTTTTAGATATTTTAAATTCCCCTTATAGGCATCATTTAACATAGGATACCCACCAGCACTATAACAGAGAGCCTGATCTCTCATAACTTCCTAATTAGGTAATGATATTTGTTATGATTAATTCTATGTGTCCTCTGGCTACAGGGTGCCCAAATTAAACATTATTTTTGAAATGTGTCTGTGAAAATGGTTCTGGATTAGAACAGCATTTTTGTTGATGGATCAGTAGAGTATATTGCCCTCCAAAATTTGGTTTAATATCTTCCAGTCCATTGAGTGCTTCAACAGGACAAAAGGCAGAGGAAAGAGGAATTTGCCTTTTTATGCTGCCTGCTTGCCTACTTGAGTTGGAACCTCATTTTATCTTCTCCAGCTGTGTTTTAAACTATCAGCCACACTGGTTCAGAGGCCTTCAGGTTTGGACTGAATTACACCTCTTGCTTTCCTGAGTTTCTGACTTACAGATTATAAGACTTTTCAGTATCCATAATCATGTGAACTAGTTCCTCATAATAAAATATCCATATAAATATATATAAAATCTCCTACTGCTCCTGCTTCCCTGAAGGACTTTGGCTGAAATAATGTTACTGAACTTTTGGATTTTTACCAGTTTTATAGATTAGGTCATTAGTTCAGTAAGGTCTGAGAACCCTATTCATTTCTTTATCTATGAACATACGATTTTGCTTTATTCATCATATAATTATGACCATTATTGTAGTAGGTTGTTTCATTCATTTCTTTACATTTTTAAGAGAAGTTCTTTATATGCTAAGAAGTTTAGCTCTTAGTCTGTGATTCACAACTTTTAAAATGATGCCAAGTTTAACAATACCCCCTCCCCCTTTTAAACTTATTCTGGATTTTAAATAAAGAAGCTAAAGAACATTTCCTTTCTTCCACCATCAAGTTACACAGGGAATGGCCCACCCTCCTCTGTATTGTTCCCAATTATTTTGTTCACATTGAAAAAAAGTTCTAACCAGCAATGCATTGCTCTTTACTCTTTATGGGGTCTTCCCTAGTGGCTCAGCATTAAAGAATCTGCCATCAATGCACGACATGTGGGTCTGATCTCTGAGGTGGAAAGATCCCCTGGAGGAGGGCATGACAGCCCACTCTAGTATCCTTGCCTGGAAAAATCCCATGGACAGAAGATCCTGGCAGGCTACAACTCATAGCGTTGCAAATAGTTGGACACAACTGAAATGACTTAGCAAGCTTGCACAAATGTGTTCTCTATTGCCAAGCTGCTTAAAGACAGGAAATATGTATGTGCAACATTCTACCTCAGCATGTTTATCAGACCAAGAATCTACACTCACTTAATAGTAAAGAAATAGTTTAATAGATGATTGAGTAAAATAATTCAGTTAAGGATTAGCTCAATAAAAATCACATCCTTTTGAAAAATCATTATTTTTAATTGTATATTTAGAGTGCTGAATTAAACCTTAACACAAATGTAAATCTAGTACTTGTATTTGTATGTGTATTATTTTTTCTATATCTCAGTTAGTTACCTATTATGAAAACTTCACAGGAAAAGCTATAGTATTTGTTTATTTGAATCTGGTGAATCAAACATTTCTAATTTCTTTTTTAAGTTGAAAAGATGCTTAAAGGTTCCTTGGAAGAACTTTGTGTGTACAACATAGAGAAGTGAGAAAAGCTGACAGATTTATGTTCTTGAAACTCAATTGGAGGAGGGCAGGGTAATGAATCAAATTAAACCATGCTTCAAGATAAACATTTATCACCAATAGAAGAATGGCAGGAATTGGTTATTTGAGAAACTAAAGAAGATATTCTGAAAAATCTTATATCATTAAGGATAGCTCTTAATGAAAAATGGAAAGGAAGGGGAAATTTAAGGTAACCAACCCATAAAAAAGGCCACATCTGACTAAGGAAGCTAAATGATTTATAAAGAGTTCTAAACTCAAGGTCTCCCAAATAATAAAAATTATGGAGGCAGACGGAATAAGAGCAGGATTTGTAATTTTATTCTCTTAACACTAAACTATCAATCTCTCATTTACCATTAAGACAAAATTACAACTATATGCATGTATATGGGAATTCCCAGATGGCTCTAGTGGTAAAGACCCACCTGCCAACACAGGAAACATAAGAGACACAGGTTTGATCCCTGGGTCAGGAAGATCCTCTGGAGGAGGTATGGTAAGCCACTCCAGTATTCTTGCCTGGAGAATCCCATGGACAGAGGAACCTGGTTGGCTATAGTCCATAGGATAACAAAGGGTCGGACCTGACTGAGGCGGCTTATCACACTTGCATACACATACGCATGTATGTTTCTCTAGCCCAAGATTGTCTAGTGAGATCAAATATATAAAAGTAGCTTGAGGCTTCAGTTCAAACATTAGAAAGTTTTAAGTCCTAGTTGTCATTACAGTCATCTCTGGTCCTTTAAAATTTACATAAATACTTGAATGCTACCTCAATCCTTTTGAATCAAAATTTCTGGGCTAGATTGTTAATGTTCTCACTTTTCAAAATTCTGTTGGAAATTTTGGTATATTACTAGCGTTGAGTACCTCTTGTTTAAAAAAATGGAATTTAAAACAACTTATTAAAATGTTAATTTGTTAGCCATACATGACTGGTAAAATTTGAATTGGTTGAATTGAGTGTAGAAGCCAAGGCAGAATCTGGGTGATTTGGAGACGTCTAAAGGTTGGGTGTTATAAGGTAAGAGCAAGGTAGACATTGCAACATAGATGAAATGCAGGCCAGCTTCTCCCTCTGAAATGAATCTTTATTCTCCCCTGATTGATGGAATTGTACTAAGTTCCTTAGGTTTGATGGAATCAAACTTACAGATGTGCATAAAGGTCAGTGATGACTTATTTTGTCCCATTAAATTAGATGAGTGCAAGCAAATTAGACATTGAATAAAGGTGCATTTAATAGAGGGATCCTATTGATTAACTGTGTCTCCCCCAAATCCATATGTTCAAGCTCTAACCCACAATGTCATGGTATCTTGAGATAAAACCTTTAGGAATAATTATGATAAGGTCATAAGGGTAGTGTTCTCATGATGAGGTTAGTGCCTTTATAAGAAGAATTTCTCTTCTCAGAATTATACTTTCCAGAACTAGAAGAAATGCATGTTCCTTTAAGCCACTCAATCCATGGTATTTAGCTTTGTCAGCCTGAGCTGATTAACATCAGTGCATAACTTCATTGTAGAACATGGGGGAGTTGGAAATACCTAGTACGTCCCTTTCTTTTCATTACTATTGGTAGTCTTAATAGCATTTTTGGACTAAACTATGCTCCCTCTAATATCTCTCATTATTATTGAAATTTTAGGTTCATGAGATGGCTACAGAAGAGAATATACCATTGATATATTTATACTTGATTACTAAGTTTATGTAAATACCAACTGGAAGCTAGGTACTTAGATTCTATCACCACTCACTTTGACATTGGCAAGTGGATTTAGGTAATAGATCAGATAACAAAGTGATTTCTATTGTTAATTGCTGTAAATCACTGAGAGTGAAAATGAATTTAATAGAATATTGGGACTATATGGAGCAAGACAGCATTTAGAAGACAGCATAGGCTGAGGAAGTGTCCACTTCAGGACAAAGGAAGCAGACTTTAAAGAATGGGGATAAAAAGAAGATTTTGACAACTGGGTGTCCAGGGATAAAAAAAAAATCTCCCTTAAAGTAGTGTGTGATTGAATTAAATCAATTCAACCTCACAGTATGGAATTTTTTCCACAAAAGTTCCAGGCCGCATAAGTTAAAAAATACATATTTTTATTTGGGGGACAAGAAGGATATAATAAGAGTTCTTTTCAAAACATTAAAAATCTACTAAAGGATCTGATGAATTCATTTGATAAACTCTCTGGATATTTTTAAGATTCATCATAAATAAAATATTTGGAAATGCTAATTAGCCTGCAGAATATATAAACAATGATTATGGTTTGTAGATAACTTATTATTTAATGAATCATTTATATTCTTGTCAAGAATATAGATTAAGTGATTTAGGGATTCATATTTAGAATTATATAACTCAAAAGAAGTAGCATATTTCTGGGTTAAAGGAAATGAGATTTTTTTGCTTTAATACTATGTCTGCTGAATCTGTTACTGTTTATAATACCAGATATATAGTGTCTATAATTTTATCTTTTTTCTTAAATTATATTTAATATTCAGGTTATTAGTGCCAACAATTTTTGAAATATTATATAATATAATGTTGATACATTAGACCTTGAAGTAAAAGAGCTTTTGATTAGAATCACTGCTTTAACATTTACTAGCATGAGACCACCATGTTGCTCTTCTTCTGTAAGCATCAGTTTTGAGAAAATATTTTTCTTTTTCTACCTGTTTCTTGCCTAACACAAAGTAAACACTAAGTGTTAGCAATTTTTAATTAGACACACTGAATATTTTAATAGTGTGCATTTGAATTCATCCTATAGAAAATACACATTAATAAACACACACAATTTTTTAACTTGATAAAACCAGACACAAGAATATGAATAAAGCTAATGCTATATGCTTAAAATTTTCATGTTATATTGTTTTGAAATCCTCTTGTAAAAATACATTCAAATGACTATAAACCTACTCCTATATTCTTTGATTTATAATTGGTTATAGGTGTGGCATCACCTAATTTTTTCCAATCAATTTATTATTGCAAAGGATTATTTTTGGAAATCCTTTTGTAGAACTGGTTTATTTGAAATGAAAACATTAATAAAATATATAATTATAAAAGTTCAGTTCAGTTCAGTCTCTCAGTCGTGTCTGACTCTTTGCGACCCCATGAATCGCAGCACGCCAGGCCTCCCTGTCCATCACCAACTCCCAGCGTTCACCCAAACTCATGTGCATTGAGTCGGTGATGCTATCCAGCCATCTCATCCTCTGTTGTCCCCTTTTCCTCCTGCCCCCAATCCCTCCCAGCTTCAGGGTCTTTTCCAATAAGTCAACTCTTCACATGAGGTGTCCAAAGTATTATAAAAGGAAACATATTAATTAGATCACATCACACTATATTCCAATTGATGTCAAAGACTCTACTCAAAGGGATAATTAGGATTATTGACTCTCTAAGGGAACAGTAACATATGTATCTACAAAGCAAGGAATAGTGTATGAGTGTGTGAGTGGGGTTGTGTGTGTGTGTGTGTGTGTGTGTGTGTGTGTGTTTGTACTGGGGAAAGATCAAAGCAGCAGAAAAAGGACTTGTAGCATTCCCACCCACTTGGACTTAGGACAGTTCTCACTACCCCTGAAAGGGATAAGTAAGTGTATCTAGCAGTAATTGAAATGTGAACTAGGGTTTCTAAACCCAGATTATCTGGAAGAGTTTTGGCAAAAGAAAAACAAAACCTCAACCTCTGCTAATCAAAGTATATCCAAATAATCCCTAATGATTTTCAAAGTGCTAAAATGTCAGTGGTTTTCCAGTCACCAATATCCAGTAAAATTAAGCTTTTGAAGGGTTACTAGAATCTTAGAACCATGTAATTGGTTGATTCCATTCAACTATTGAATCTCTCTTAGTTTCAAGTGAAATTTAATATCTTTTAGAAGTCTTAGAAGAAACTATTTTAAAAGTCTTTAACAATGTGTTTATCTTAAAACATTATGAATTAATTCAGTTTTGGAGAATAAAATCTACATCTGCAGGTAAAATAAAGCTAAGGGACACACTGAATCCTGATTATCAAAATTTAAATCTGTGAAACTGGAAAACAATTATTCATGCACACAAACACACACACACACACGTGTTCAACTGCATGAGGGCATGCTTTTCACACATTTTAAAAGGTCAAGTTCTAATAATATAACTATAATGCATTTTTGTGTTCAGTGTTTTGGTAGATGGGAAAGAGGAGGACTTTGTAGTCAAACTATATTGATTTTAATTCCAGTTCTTCACATTACAACTTGTAAGGAGTAAAACTGGATATTTAGATTAGTATGAGCAATAAAATGGCATGTGTGATAGGTTTTATTTTCTAGAAAGATAAAAATGAGGAAGATCCCAAGATACATGTCTACCTCATAAGTATTTCTGTCTATTATACCATTTTTTCATATGACCATCCTGATATGTTTTTGATAAAATGATTTTTACACAGCCTCAATGATACATACTACCCTTTATAGCTATGTCTAGAAATAAAAAATGTATACAGAAGGAGTTTGCATGGTATGTGTGTGTGTACACATGTGTATTTCTGAAAGTAATCATTAGGAGTGATAGAATTCCTACTGATTTCTGAATACTCAAAATGTTTCCATTGAAAAGGTCTAAGTAGAGGTAAATAATAGCACTGTGAATGTTATCTTTTTCATCTATTTTTCACTATAACTAATTGTTCCGTGATACCCTCTTCTCAGATTTATTCTTGAATATACCAAGTGCCATGAGATACCAATTCATTTTCTTTAGACATGTTTGTTTCCAGGCAACAAATTTATGTGAAACTGAATTGTATATGAATTCAGAGTATGCCAGAAGTGGGATAATTTAAATATTTTGCAACACTTTGTCATACACATGGCAGGTTGTTGGTTATTTTTGTGACAATAAAATGTGTGCCTGATTTGACTCAAAGGTATTACTTTGCTGCATATTTGTATAGTCTGTCATCACAGAAGCTAAATGTTTAAAAATTTTTAAATATTTGTTTTGCTATCTTCCTTCAGTAACATGATCAAAAAAATGGATTGCTGAAATTTAGAAATGAAAATAGGGCACCCAGATTTTGTATTAGACACATAAAATATGAGGGTGCTTGAATCATATATTAGAGATTTTTTCCACTTAAAGCATCATATTTGAATGCAAAGGAATTGTTTGGAAGCTAATGTTTCCTTCAATTACTAGAATGGTAAAAGACCTAGAGAATCTATTTTGCAAGGTAAGTATTGATGAATACGCTATATTTAGATATATTTCACTTTCTGTCATTCTTTCATCAAGCATTTAAAGTATTAGTGTTACATACACAATTCTGAGCTATATTCTCGGAACTACAACCAAGGACAAAATAATTCCTGGAGTTCACTAGTGCTCCTAGGCTAGACTTCTTACTAAACTGTCAGTGGACTCTTACACTGCTTATCTTGTCCAGGCACTTAACAACAACCAGGCACTTGAAACTTAGAGTGATACTTTTTTAAAGCATTAATGCTTGTAAGGAGAGAGAAAAATTGATGATTCAAAAGAATTTCTTTTGACCTCTGTTCCTAAAAGGTTATATTCTGCATTATCTGAAGCTAGGTTGGTGAGGGGAAGAGTATGTAAAACAACATATTTTAAGATCTGTTAAGTTCAGTGGTTATCAGCCTGACAGGAAGCTTTACAAAGAAATTATAGACACTGAGACAGAACCAAGGTTAGAGATTTGGCTTTGCAGATGGCGCTGTGGTAAAGAATTTGTCTGCCAGTGCAGGTGTCGAAGGAGACCTGGGTTCAATCCCTGGGTCGGGAAGATCTTCTGGAGAAGGAAATAGCAACCCACTCCAGTATTCTTGCCTGGAAATTTCTATGGACAGAGGAGCTTGGCAGGCTACAATCCATAGGGTCTCAAAGACTCTGACACGGCTGAACATGCACGCCCGCACCACTTTGGTTGTTCGGTTACTTAGAAGATATTGGACTACTAACTTTATTAAAGTTAGTCACTTGGAATTTCATTATATGGCATTGTCTACCAACACAATTTTAAGCATCAGAAAAGTTTCCGTCAACTGATGAATGAATAACCAGTTGTTATGTAACCACAGTATTTAATACTTTCAGGAGATTGGCAGAGGGAATAGTTTAGGGCAAAAATTTCCTAATGATATTATTACACACTTTCTCTCCTAGGTTGACTAGGCCAGGACATGGGACACCTGAAACCCCAGGACCAATTATCTGTTGCCTTGAATAGACTCAATTAGGGTTCCAAAAGAACACAGATACTGTGATATTTTATATCGGTTCTGATATGAAAAGTTTAAAATGGCATACATAGTAATGCTTCCTAATATTTTCCAGTTTTCCTAATGCATAATTGAGTAGATTGTTGCCAGATACTATATGATAATATATGACCATCCTAGTGGAGGTGATGGGATTCCAGTTGAGCTATTCCAAATCCTGAAAGATGATGCTGTGAAAGTGCTGCACTCAATACGCCAGCAAATTTGGAAAACTCAGCAGTGGCCACAGGACTGGAAAAGGTCAGTTTTCATTCCAATCCCAAAGAAAGGCAATGCCAAAGAATGCTCAAACTACTGCACAATTGCACTCATCTCACACGCTAGTAAAGTAATGCTCAAAATTCTCCAAGCCAGGCTTCAGCAATATGTGAACCGTGAACTTCCTGATGTTCAAGCTGGTTTTAGAAAAGGCAGAGGAACCAGAGATCAAATTGCCGACATCCACTGGATCATGAAAAAAGCAAGAGAGTTCCAGAAAAACATCTATTTCTGCTTCATTGACTATGCCAAAGCCTTTGACTGTGTGGGTCACAATAAACTTTGGAAAATTCTGAAAGACATGGGAATACCAGACCACCTGATCTGCCTCTTGAGAAACCTGTATGCAGGTCAGGAAGCAACAGTTAGAACTGGACATGGAACAACAGACTGGTTCCAAATAGGAAAAGGAGTTCATCAAGGCTGTATATTGTCACCCTGCTTATTTAACTTATATGCAGAGTACATCATGAGAAACACTGGACTGGAAGAAACACAGGCTGGAATCAAGATTGCCAGGAGAAATATCAATAACCTCAGATACGCAGATGACACCACCCTTATGGCAGAAAGTGAAGAGGAACTCAAAAGCCTCTTGATGAAAGTGAAAGTGGAGAATGAAAAAGTGGGCTTAAACCTCAACATTCAGAAAACGAAGATCATGGCATCTGGTCCTATCACTTCATGGGAAATAGATGGGGAAACAGTGGAAACAGTGTCAGACTTTATTTTTCTGGGCTCCAAAATCACTGCAGATGGTGACTACAGCCATGAAATTAAAAGGTGTTTACTCGTTGGAAGAAAGTTATAACCAACCTAGATAGCATATTCAAAAGCAGAGGCATTACTTTGCCAACAAAGGTTTGTCTAGTTAAGGCTATGGTTTTTCCTGTGGTCATGTATGGATGTGAGCATTGGACTGTGAAGAAGGCTGAGCCCCCAAAATTGATGCTTTTGAACTTTGGTGTTGGAGAAGTCTTTTGAGAGTCCCTTGGACTGCAAGGAGATCCAACCAGTCCATTCTGAAGGAGATCAGCCCTGGGATTACTTTGGAAGGAATGATGCTAAAGCTGAAGCTCCAGTACTTTGGCCACCTCATGCGAAGAGTTGACTCATTGGCAAAGACTCTGATGCTGGGAGGGATTGGGGGCAAGGGGAGAAGGGGACGACAGAGGATGAGATGGCTGGATGGCATCACTGACTCGATGGACATGAGTCTGAGTGAACTCCGGGAGTTAGTGATGGACAGGGAGGCCTGGCGTGCTGCAATCATGGGGTCTCAAAGAGTTGGACATGACTGAGCGACTGATCTGATCTGATCTGATCTGATGACCCCCATTGAAATTCAAAATTCAGAAAAAATGAATAATTTTTTAACATTAGAATTTTCAGTATACTGCATAAACATATATTAACAAATATTCTTTTTAACTGAAAATAAAATTAAACTGGCGATGTACATTTTTACAGCTTTGTTGAGGTAAAATTGACAGATAAATGGTAAGATAAAGTATATAAATGATGACGACATATGTCTATATTGTAAAAGGATTCTCTCTATCAAGTTAATAACACACCCATCATCTCACATATTTACCTCTTTCTTTGGTGAAAACATTTTCATTTGAGAAATACAGCACCTGTATTCTGAACTAATTTACTTCTTTCTAGAAGTTACTTGAGATCATTTGACTCAATTTGGCCTTTTAAATGTGTTTCTCTTCTCTGAGGAATCTATCTCAGGCAGTCAATTGTTTCTCAGGCAAACAATTGATTGTCTGAGATAGATCTCCCAAAGAACTCTTCCCCTCACTCTGCAATTGTGGAACTCCAAGATGTTGTGAAGGATGTATGCTGCTGAGCCATCATTTAGACAGCAACTGCCTGAGAAAGCTTCCTAGTCTTGCTACAGAGGCTGAGTGAGTGAGAAGTAAGCTATCGCTTGTCTGCTTGCATTAAAGGTTTGTTGTTATTGTTGGTTTGTTGCTAAGGCTTCTTCAATTCTTGGAGGTGCTTTTAACAGTGATAACCTAGTTATTTTGACTAATAAGGGTTGGAACCACTGGATTTTCAGACAGATGTAGAAAAATTTCTATCATGAATAGAATTTCACTTGATATTATTGACCCTGAATTTAATATGATAGATAGTTTTACTGGTGTGTGTGTGTATGTGCATATGTGTGGACTCATACATGTATGTCTGTTTTGAACATATTTACCTATTGAGAATTTATCTTGAGTTGGACATTTTCCAGTTGAGTATGGTACAGAGAAAGGTATACAGTTACTGAGGGTTATTGCAAAGCCATGATTATGATGAAAGAACAGAGTCAAAGTTAAGTGAAGAAGAAGTGGTATTGAGGCCATTGAAATGGATGCAGAAGTCAGTGAACTGCTGTCCTTGGTGGGGTCAAAAATGTTAAAGAAGTTTATGATACAATAAAGTTATAATATTTCATCAACTGCAGTGTTTTTTATTTTTATTTTTATTTAATAATTATTTTATTTTATTGTACAATGGAGTATTCAACAGTATGTGAATCATGAACTTCCAGATGTTCAAGCTGGATTTAGAAAAGCAGAGGAACCAAAGATCAAATTGCCAACATTTGTTGGATCATTGAAAAAGCAAGAGAGTTCCAGAAAAACATCTATTTATGCTTTATTGACTATGCAAGGCTTTTTACTCTGTGGATCACAACAAACTGTGAAAAATTCTTCAAGATATAGGAATACCAGACCACCTGACTTGACTTATGAGAAATCTGTTTGAAGGTCAAGAAGCAACAGTTGGCACTGGATGTGGAACAACAGACTGGTTCCAAATCGAGAAAGGTGTATGTCAAGGCTGTATATTGTCACCCTCCTATTTAACTCATATGCAGAGTACATCATGTGAAATGCTGGATGGGATGAAGCACAAGCTGGAATCAAGAATCAATAATCTCAGATATCCCGATGATACTACCTTTATGGCAGAAGGTGAAGAAGAACTAAAGGAGTGTGGAAAAGTTGGCTTAAAACTCAAAATTCAGAAAACTAAGATCATGCCACCTGGTCCCATTACTTAATGGCAAATAGATGTGGAAACAGGGGAAACAGTGTGAGCCTTTAGTTTTTTGGACTCCAAAATCACTGCAGATGGTGACTGCAGCCCTGAAATTAAGACACTTGCTCCTTGGAAGAAAAGAATGACCAACCTATACAGTTTATTCAAAAGCAGAGACATTATTTTGTCAATGATGGTCCATCTAGTCAAGTCAATGGTTTTTCCACTAGTCATGTATGGATGTGAGAGTTGGACTATAAAGAAAGCTGAGCACCAAAGAATTGATGTTTTTGAACTGTGGTGTTGGAGAAGACTCTTGAGAGTCCCTTGGACTGCAAGGAGATCCAACCAGTCCATCCTAAAGGAAATCAGTCCTGAATGCTCATTGGAAGGACTGATGCTGAAGCTGAAACTCCAATACTCTGGCTAGCTGATGCAAAGAACTGACTCATTTGAAAAGATCCTGATGCCTGGAAAGATTGAAGGAGGGAGGAGAAGGGAACAACAGAGGATGAGATGGTTGGATGGTATCACTGACTCAATGGACAAAAGTTTGAGTAAACTCCGGGAGTTGGTGATGGACAGGAAGTCCTGGCATGCTGCAGTCCATGGGGTCACAGAGTTGGACACGACTGAGTGACTGAACTGAGCTGACAACGGAGTGTAGTTGATTTGGCTTCCCCAGTGGCTCAGCAGTAAAGAATCTGCCTGCAATGCTAGAGACACAGGAAGTGTGGATTCAATCCCTGGGTCAAGTGATCCCCTGGAGGGCGGCATGGCAACCCAGTCCAATATTCTTGCTTGGAAAATCCCATGGACAGAGGAAACTGGCAGGCTACAGTCCATGTGACCCCAAAGAGTTGGACATGCCTGAGCAACTAAAATACATATTGACTTGCAATGTGCTTTAGTTTCAGGTATACATACAGTTGATTTACAGTGTTGTGTTAGTTTCAGGTGTTAAGATTCAGTTGTACATATAAATATACCCACTCTTTATTTAGATTCTTTACCCATGTAGGTTATTTCAGAATATTGAGGAGAGTTCTCAATATGTGTGTGCTATACATAGGTCCTTGTTGGTTATCTGTCTTACATAGCATAGTATGTTTATATTTATATTACACTCTGACAAATTTTAGAAAATATTAGTCCTTAAAGTCCCTCTATTATAGAGTTATTTGCACTAATTGGATAGAGAAAACTGATGAAAATAAGAAATAAGACCTGGTTATTTTATGGTGGAAGAGTAGATGAAATGATTAAAGAAAATGAAGAATTTGGATAGTTTTAAATAAAAGTGAAAGACAGATATTACAAGAGACCATTCTGACCCAATCTCAGAGGAGCCACTACTGTTTGGCAAACCTATTTCTTTTGTATTAGTTTAATTAGTAGCCATTTCAAAGCTTTATTTTCCTTGTCTCCCTGTCCCAACCAATCTCATGGATTACGTCTTTTAATTAAAGACTGTCAGGGAAGTATTCTCAATGATGCCCTTTTCTCCCTCTTAAATGTGTTACATCAATGCAATTTCTTCTTATTTAATATATCATTTATTAAATATATTTAAAATTTTTGATAATACATACTTTAGAAAGATAAAATGCACCAAATCTTGCCCCATAGAGAAAATTTAAACAGATCAAGTTATTAAACCGTGACCTTTACAAAAAATGGGCTTCCCTGGTGACTCAGCTGGTAAAGAATCTGCCTGCAATGCCAGAGACCTGGGTTTGATCCCTGGGTTGGGTAGATCCCCTGGAAAAGGGAATGGCTACCCACTTCAGTATTCTGGACTAGAGAATTCCATGGACTATTCCATGGGATAACAAAGAGTCAGACAGAACTGAGTGACTTTCACTTTTACTTTCACTTTACAAAAAACACCAACTCAAGCTGGTTTCACAGGCAAATCATATAAACTTGCAAAGAGAACCATAACATTGTACTTCACACTCCTTACCGTGGTGGTGACTTTTTTCCTACCTGCTAAAAGTATTCATCTCTATATTGTTTTCCTGTTTTGTCATATTTGTTTATGAACCATTTTATTCACTTTCTTCATAAAACCAGTTAAAACAGAAATGCACACTGATTATATTATTCAATATCAATAAACATATGGATAACTAGCATATATTATGTGCCTAAGGAGATTGATTACATGAAAAAGCAGCAGCTGTACATTATTAGTATTCAATCTGCTGCTGCTGCTAAGTCACTTCAGTCATGTCTGACTCTGTGCAACCCCATAGATGGCAGCCCACCAGGCTCCTCTGTCCCTGGGATTCTCCAGGCAAGAACACTGGAGTGGGTCACCATCTCCTTCTCCAATGCACACGTGCATGCTAAGTCACTTCAGTTGGGTCAGACTCTGTGTGACCCCATGGACAGCAGCCCACCAGTCTCCTCTGTCCACGGGATTCTCTAGGTAAGAATGCTGGAGTGGGTTGCCATTTCCTTTTCCAGTATTCACTATAGGCACCTACAACTGTAGGTTTACTCCAAAGCCTATCAACCTTTGGTTTTGTTAAAGAACATACATATTGTTGAGATGAGTTTTTACGAAGTACTTGAGTCCTTAACCCATTAGTCAGGGATAAACAGACATGTGCCTTGTCCCCATGATAAAGGAATCTTATCTGTGACCTTACATAGCACACTTGGTAAGTCTATATTTATGTGTGTGTAAATAAAGATAAGATATATACTTTTAAATTTTAGAACAGTTTTAGATTTACAGAAAAAAGTGTAAAGATAGGATAGATTGTTCCCATTATATACTACTCTTAGTTATTTTATTACATTGGGTAGTTACAATTGTCACAATTAATGAACCAATATTGATAATTTATTATTGACTAAAGTCTATACTTTATTCATATTCCTTAAGATTTTATCTAACCTCCTCCCCTGGTGTGGGATCTCATATAAGATGTCACATTACATTTAACTATCATGTCTCCTTAGGCTACTCTTAGCTGTGGAATTGCCTCAAAATTTCCATTTCTTTGATATCCTTGACAGTTTTAAAGAGTATTGGTTAGGTATTTTGTAGAATGCCTCCCTATTGAAACTTTTCCAGTGTTTTTGTAGTGATTGGACCAGGGATACAGGTTTTTTGGAGAAAGATCAGAGTAATGTGCCATTTTTATCTCATCATATAAAAGGTACATGGTGTCAGCATATCATACTGGTATTGACCTTTACATTATTGGGGTAAAATGTGATGGTTTTTTTCTACTGAAAAGCTATGCTTTGTCTCTCTTTTCCTATACTGTATTCTTTGGAAGGAAGCCATTTTGTGTGGCCTACACTAGAGAAATGGAGAGTCATGCTCTAGTTGCTTGAGGATGGAGTATCTATTTAAGTTATCTGGAATTGTTCTGTGCATAAGATTAGTCTTTTCTCCTCTTCTCCATTTATTTATTCAATCACTTATATTAGTATTGGCTCTCAATATTTTATTGTATACTGAGAGTTGTAAAACAACACTATTTTGTCATTCAGATTGTTCCATCTTTGGCCATTGGAAACTCCTGTTGGTTCCTGTGTCCCTTTGACATATTTCATCACTCTGTGTGTGTTAGCACTTTCTTACTTTCTGGCATGAGAATAAACTTCAAGATCATCTTATATATTTCCAGCCCCAGTCTTAAACTCACCTTGCCTCCTTTATCTAAGAATACTATAAATTATATGCAAACATAAAAATCTTTCTATATGAAATTATCTGTGTGTAAGTAAAACTAAACGTGAGTTCATACTGATGATTCAAACCAGAGTGATCGATGTGGTAATGGACTATAGCTAGAGACATCAGTAAGAATTTATTCTCAAGAGTTCTACAGTTATGTATGGTAATGGCATTTTTACATATAATACACTTACGTGGGAAGAAAAAACCTCTCTGATTCTCTAAAAGTAACTTTTATGTGAATACAAAATGTCTCTCTTTTTATAGTACAAACCTCTGTTTATTACTGCTCCTATATGACTTTGACTTAAAACATATAATCAGAAATTTAAAAACTGGTAGAATCTTAGAGATTACATAATCCAACTATCCCACTTTACATGATGACATTCAGATATGGAATTGTTGATATATTTTCAAGTATTTGCTTTTGAAGAGGTCAGTGGTTGGATCAGATTCAATTCAAAGTTCTAGTCCACAAGTTTAAAAAAAATAAAAGTAGATTATATAACTTACAAGGTGTAATGGATACTGATAGATATTAATGAAATCCAAATAAAGAAAGAGTTCAAGTAAATTATGTTTAATTAAATGTCCATCCTAAAGGAGACCAGTCCTGGGTGTTCATTGGAAGGACTGATGCTGAGGCTGGAAATCCAATACTTTGGCCACCTTATGTGAAGAGTTGACTCATTGGAAAAGACCCTGATGCTGGGAGGGATTGGGGGCAGAAGGAGAAGGGGACGACAGAGAATGAGATGGCCAGATGGCATGACCGACTCAATGCACATGAGTTTGGGTGAACCCTGGGAGCTGGTGATGGACAGGAAGGCCTGGTGTGCTGCGATTCATGAGGTCGCAAAGAATCGGACACAACTGAGCGACTGAACTGAACTGAACTATGAATGTTCAATAATGCCTATTTAATTTTTTATATTCACTTTTTTCCTAGAACCTGTTTAAAATGAACAATTTTTTGATAACTGCCTGAACCCACTAATAATTTTCATTGGATTTATTTTATTAGACACACTAGACTACTTCAAAATATCTCTGTTTCACAGGTGAAAGCAACTCAGGATCATATATAAACACTTTTGAAAACAATAAGTTTAGATTTATCACATGATATGTAGAAAGCTGAAAAGAAGGAAAATATCGTAAATATCCAAGGATTAAATTTTTGTGTTATGTTTATTCATTCCTATCTAATATTTTATGTACATTTGAAAAAAATTATGAGTTGATGAGTAATGATATTAGTGTTTTAAAATCACAAAAGCTCTCATAAATATTTAATACTATGGATGATGCCTCTTTATTTGGTCTCACTAGGCTCAAATTTTCTTGAATTTCTTCTAAATACTGTAGATATTACTATCTGTTTCTTACAAATATCCCAACTTCTTTGCAGAGTGCTTTAATGTCAGATATCCCTTAGCTTCTGCCTTGACATGTTCTTCCTCAAAGATCTCTACCATTTTGATGGCTTCAATCACAATCCATGTTCCTAAATCTCTCCACTACCATGTCTAACCCACATTTATTTTTTGATATGATAATGTTAAAATGCCTCCTGGCCTTCTCTACTGGAAATTGGGGGAATTAAAAAATTTTTTTCTCTTATTTTTATTTACTATCCCTCACTATTTATATTATCCAATATGTAATTCACCCTATGTCTTCCTTTAGCTAACTTATGTCCCTAATTTAAGTCTGAGCATGAAAGTCACTTTTTCAGAGTGACTTTCCGTATTTTATTATTTTTTCTTATCCATTTTCTCCTTTTGTTCTTATGCTCTAATCTAGATTAAAAGCCTCTATTAGAAAAAATTTATAGTAACTAATATTTTATAACTCTGTACAAGACTATAAACTCAAGGAAGGCTAAGGTCACATTTAATCATTAACCCTAATGCCAACAGAACCTAGTATAACATTTTTATGTAATAAAATTTTATCAGTAATATTTTATAATTTTGAGTTATTTTCAGGTAAATTTGCACAAGACAAACCACAAATTATATGGCAGTTATTACTATTAATGCTTGATTATAGTATGATAGAAATGCAGTTAAGTTTTCAAACATATTCTAAATCTGAATTTATTTTTTTCTGCCATAATCTGTGATGAAATATAATGTTGATTTTTAGAGCATTAAAATTAGATAACAAGGACAGTATTTTTATAATTAATATGACCTTGACCAAGTTACATATTTAAATACATTTTGATGTGATTTACCAAAATACTAGTGAGGATCTCTGTGTAGGCCGCTCAGAATTATTTTCTCTTATGGCTCCAAATCCCACTACGTTTCTGAAAGGAAGTAGTATAGAACAATACATGTGCATTTTTACTGATTAGTTTCTATCATTTTCCTAATATAATAAAGTTAAAAACAGCAGTAAAGTCTAAAGTCTAACGTATGGTCCATAAGAATGTTAATTTTGACTTACTGCTGTGAACTTCTTTCCCTTATCACTGATAAATGAAAGGAACAACTCTGAGTAATTTTAGGTAACCTGTCCAAGAGAGCTCTCAAATAATCTAATTAACTTTGAGTCTTTTCATAAACTTCACAGTATATTAATAGTAATTATTTTTTCTAAATAAAATAAAGAAGCTATTCCTCATCCACAACTCTATAAAAATCCAAATAATATTTAATATTTTTAAATCAATTTTAACACACTTTTTATTTATCCTTGTATTTAGATTCTGTGTGTCTCTGTGTGTGTTAATATCTCAGTTGTGTCCGACTCTTTGCAACCCCATGGACGGACCAGGCCCTCTGTCTATGGGATTCTCCAGGCAAAAACACTGGCTGCTGCGGCTGCTAAGTCGCTTCAGTTGTGTCCAACTCTGTGCAACCCCATAGACAGCAGCCCACCAGGCTCCCCCATCCCTGGGATTCTCCAGGCAAGAACACTGGAGTGGGTTGCCATTTCCTTCTCCAATGCATGAAAGTGAAAAAATAAAGTGAAGTCACTCAGTCGTGTCCGACTCCTAGCGACCCCATGGACTGCAGCCCACCAGGCCCCTCCGTCCATGGGATTTTCCAGGCAAGAGTACTGGAGTGGGTTGCCATTGCAGTGGGTTGCTATTCCCTTTTCCAGGGGTATTCAATTCTATGTGACTTAAAAATATTTGACCTGAAACTAAAATCCTTTCAGAGACTTTTATCTGACAGGCTTCAATTGTGATGATAGTAAGCCTACAATTTAAGCTAATATATAAACAGAAAAAGCAGTTTTCAAATGCATCCATAGAAAATAGTTTTCCATCAGGTGACACTTTTGACTATCTCTGCTTCATGTGAAACTTTTCTCTGGAAATCTATAGAATTAAAACCAAAACAATAACCTAATTTTCTCTGTTTTTTTTTTCCCACTTGAAATCCTGCTATTGTTATCTAACTTATTATTTTTATTTTTCTTCTTGCTGTGGAGACTTCTAAACTACTGCTTTTTGCAACATAGTTTATGTAGGAGACACATAGAACCACTTAGAATGACTTATTTGTAAATGACAATCTAATTCCTTTACTTTATCACCTGTCATCATTTTCATGGTTGTAATCAGTGAACCACAGTTAAATAATTAAATTAAAATATGGAGAAATTCATCACATAATTTAACATAATGACAAAAATCAAGAAAATGAATTTGCATATTTTTCTCCATATAATGTATTAAATAAAGGAATCACTTTTTGTAAATGAAAACTGGATTTTGTGAAGCATAAAAACAAAGAATGAAAATGTATATTGATGGTAAAAGAAAATCAAAACATTTATAATATATGTTATGTATTATATAATATATAATATAAAAATATATAACTATAATAAACCATGGTTCTATTACTGTGAAATGTATATACATATTATATATAATAAATATATACTATTTTGCATTGTTTTCTTTCTATACCTTGATTATTTCTATTTTTCAAGTTAACTTTCAAAAAAAAAAAACATGTGATTAGGTCAAATCTTTCTTTCCTAAAGATATGTGAAAGAATTTACAGTTTCTTGATGTTTTATTCTGTGTATTTGATGAAACTGGAAACCAAGAAACATGTATTAGTCTATATTATCCATTGTTATATAATTAGCAATCAATATTCTATTGTATGAAATTTAGTAATTTGGCTTTGGATAGTATTGATTATTATTAACTCTTTATTTACTTTTCAACTACTATTTATTCCTGCAGCATCATGCCAGTTTGAGATATATTCCACATTCCAACAGTATAAAATCATACAATTAGAACTCTGACATAATGTATCAAATTTGTAATTTTGCCATTTTCAATTTCTAAAATTTGAAGAAAAGTAATTGTCCTCTTCAAGTAGAAAATGAAGTACACTATACTAGTCAATATGAACTCAGAATGAATACCACAGTAGTGGAACAAGGACTTTACACTGCATAGTTACAATATATGACTATCATATTTGATACGGAAACTAATATGATTAGGTTGTGAGAAAGAAGGATTTACTGTGTCTTAAATAGTTACTGCGCAACTTTTAGGGGAGGGAAGAAACTTCTAGGCAGAGAAATAAGGAAAATCCTGAAAGGGAGAAAGAAGTAGGTTAAAGCTCAGAGTTGAATATATGCCCAGTGAGGACCTGAGATGTAAAGACCAGAATGACTGTTGTTAAATTGCCGTCTAAGAGACTAACACAAGGAAAGCTGGTCACTTTTGACTCAGCAGCCACTAAAAACTGTTGAGATTTGTGACACAATTTACATCAGTATGAGAGAGGTTAAGAAGATGAAGACAGAACATTCGTTTGGCTATGATTTCAGCCATCCCTTGTGCTTTTGTGATGAGAGCCAAGACTGTCACAATGTCAACGGGAACAAGAACTAAGTATTGAATGATATAAAACCACTGAAGTATTGGTGTGATCCCATGACAGATTTGTATAAGACTAAAAGGAGGACCCAAGCATGAATTTAGGTCCTATGTATGCCACTGCTAGAATTTTGAATATCTTAAATAAGTGACACATACAAGAAGGAGACTTTTAAGGCAGAAAGTAAAAGATGAGTTCAGTAAGAAAAATGAGTACAGTAAGAAATCATGTTGAATCTATGATTATAACAGACCACTCACATTTCTTAGAATTTCTGGTATAGATATAAACAGTATAGCTGTTTATTAGACACTGTTAGGAATTCTAGTAAATAGACATAATAAAAAGATAAATTGCTTCCCTGGTAGTTCATACAGTAAAGAATTCACTTGCAATGCAGAAGACCTGGGTTAAATCCCTGGGTTGGGAACCTCCCCCCGGAGGAGGGCATGGCAACCCATTCCAGTATTCTTGCCTCTCTCATGAGAGGAGCCTGGTGGGCTACCATCCATGGGGTCGTAAAGAGTCAGACATGACTAAATGACTGAGCACAGAAAGGTAGATTTCTGTTTATAAAGATTTTGCTTTATTGATGAAGTTTGAGATGATGAGTCTTGATAGATTATTTTGAACAGGATAGCCTATTGACTTCTTTAATTACTCAAAACTATGATATATGATAAATTAAGAGACATTTGTTATTTGAGGGGCACTTTTTCTGAGGAGAAATGAAGACACTGTTAAAGAAGAGGGAGGCTTTCTTACCAGCCTGTCTAGAGGGAAATTTTCTGCCACAAAGCAGCAAGATAACTTGTTTTAAATGTCCAATATTAAATCTTAATTGATTTCTATTTATATGATTTTTCTAGAGCTATTAATATTTCCTTACTTTGTTATACTATGTCAGTTATTGAGCGTTCCTACACTGGATTATAATGCTTCTAGAGTTTGTTAGTGACACAAATAGGAAAAGATATTTTCAAAATTATTAATAGAGAGCACACAGAGAAGTATTCATAAGTACCAGGAAAGATTTTTCTGTTTGTTTCTCTTTTCCTAAATTTACTGCTGCATGGGAAACTACATAGGGAAAGTAACCCTGAAGTGAAGAAAAACTTCTGTGGCCCTTAAATACCTTAAATGTTTTATTAAGGTATTCATGATATCCTATTGCTCAAGATGTTAACTTTCCTTTGTAATCAAGCTGCATGACTTAACATCCAAATCTCCTTAATCATGTGTTTAATAAGTTCAGGTAATGTTCTGAGGCAGACACTGCTTGAAGCACCCTATAAGTAAGTCATTTATATCCCCTAATGACTCTGAGATAGGTATTACCATTATTGCCACTTTCAGTTGTGGAAATTGAACAGAGGGAAGTGAAGCACCATTTCTGAGGCACTCACAACTGAATAGAGATGGAGAACTCTAGCTTGGGAGTATATCCTATTAACCACAGCACTGTGCTGTTCCTAAATCTGCCAGAATTAGTTCCCATCATCCTACAGGAGACCTTTCTCTGTCTACCTAGAACAAGTAGAAGCAAAATTTGACTTGAATTGGAATTGGGGCCCATTCTATTTGGGACTTTCCTGCTTTTCATGCAAAGGCACAATCCATATATTCTGAGAATTGGCATTGAACTACTCTCCTTGAAATAAGGCAAAGCATGTCCAGGTAATAAACTCATTAGTCCTTGTTCATTGCCATGAAAAGTTTCCCCTATAATCAGTTATATGCAAGAAGTTAATGTATGATACTTGGAATCTGTAAGAATTATGATGTTGGTAGTTTAGAACATCAAGTTCTGCTAGGAACACAGAAGCCACATTGATAAAATGACATCATCAAAACTTTGTAGGAGAAGGAAATGGCAACCCACTCCCGTACTTTTGCCTGGGAAATCCCATGGACAGTGGAGTTGTTCCATGGACTGGTGGGCTACAGCCCATGGACTGTGGGTCTCAAAAGAGTCCCACACAACTTATTGACAATAACAAACAACAACAATGTAAAACTCAACCCACCCTATTTCCAAAGCATCCCTGTTCCCCCTCCCTTTTTCCCTTCCCCACCCCTTCTTATCTTTAGTCAGTGTTCTCAGGGTTAAGCCTAGCTGGGTTGGAGGCCAGAATTAACTTTTGGAAGCAGGGTGTCTCCTGGAGCCTCTGTATAAAAAGGTTGGATTTTACTGTGGCCCTACCCAGACCCTGTCCCTTACTCCAGTCCAGCTAGACAATAAATCCCTGGTGTCTACTGGGAGAGCAGGCGCAGTGCTTTGGAGTAGGGAAAGCTGGGGCCTGCCTGGACTGGCTATTCCAGGGCCTAGCCCCTGTATCACCTGGGGCAGGGAGGCTCCAGGAGTGCTACCACCCACCCGCTCCCCTACATCCAGAGGCAGGGGTTACACAAGTTATGAGTGCCTCCCTTCCCCTGGGAGAGTGCATGAGTGCAACACACTGCATAAGGTGGCTTCTCACCCCATGCCAGCTCTCCCAGTGCAGGTTGTTAAGAAGGGTAGATGCTAAACCAGGCTAGTTTCCCAGATGACTGGGAAGTAGCAGCAATAAAAAATAATAATCATCATTATCAGCTTCAAAAAAATAAAAATAAAAAACCTTTGTGGATATTGAATTTAAGTAAGAGATAAGAAATTCACCCAAACCAATAAATCTTAGGACTTCTCATGAAAGTAAAAATGATTTTAAATATCATAGGCCTTGACCCTAAAAGAACAGAGCAAACATGTCAGGAAATAGCACTGGAGAGGGTAGAAGTCAGCTATGCTCTAATGTCCTTCCTCCCTAAAGATTTCCAAAAGATCACGTCTGTGCTCAGGAGCAAAGGAGTTTTAATTGGTTAATAAATCAATGTTTTAACATTGGCAGGACTAGATTCTTTTTTTTTTGCCTGAAAATGAAATTGTTCATTAAGAGCTGACAGTGACAAGAGAAGCTAAGGGTTATCCCTAGGATTACAATCAAGGATAAAGAAGAGAAGTTCAACAGAAATACTATAAAAACTCTGATGGTAAAATATTAATTTGTTGCATTTTTTATTTATTAAACACTCCAGTTGCATTCATCTTTCCTTCCTGAGTTTTCTATAATATAATGCGAAGAGACCATTCATAAGGGAAAAAAAACAATAATCATAGGTAATGTGAAGGAAATTGTCAAAGGACCACACCAATATCCTATATTTGTATGACCCTCCATGCAGTCTGCAGAACAAGATCACTGCCTTACAGCTATTGCTCCCCTACAAATGAGGGCATCTTATTTTACTTCTAAGATCCCAACCATATTTAAGTACCTATTGAAGTTTATCCTACAAAATGCTAGTAAAAGAGGTTTAAATTCTTCATGTGCAATTTCATAGAAGCCAAATTTCTCTACATATTTCCTGGCTGGTGTTAGCGTCACATCACTAGAGTTCCCTGAGTGCTTGTTAATCACTTGGGATTTGAGTTGCATGATAAAAATCTGAGGAAAATATATGAAACACTGATAAGTGGTAGGATAAATAGAATAAATTTTCCACTTAGTAAAATTGATTACTTTCTAAAGAACTAAAAATATATTAATTTTTAAAAAATCAATATTCCAAGGTTGTGATTACATCTGTATTTACTGAATACTCCACTTTCTGGTAAGAACAAAAAAATCAGTATAGAAAGACATAGCCATAAACATGAAAGTTTTAAAACATGTATCACTTTTGTAGTCAGTCTGTTTTACTTGTATTAAATACAGCAGAGCAACTCCTCTAACATCTATTAATTCATTTTATTAAAATATCAAATTAGAAATGTATAAGGCATAATCTTGGACAATGAAAAGATAAAATGCTTTATGAATTCTGAAATTAGGACTCAGATAATTAATTTAGATAAATATTTTCAATAAAGAGTATCATTTAAAATGTAAAAAGCTCTTTGCCTTAGAAAAATTCTGTGTGATTGTTAATTGCTAAAATTATAGGAAGTCACTGATTATTTAAAAGTGAATAATTGTAAGGATCTCATCAATTATGTAATTTGTCTATGGATTTTATTTCCCCCTTTCCAGCCAAATTTCCTAATTATATATCTTATTCAGGTGTCATGTTTTCTTATTATCTACATGTAATTTTTGTCATTACTTTTACAATAAAGAGTATTTCTTCCCAAGCCAAGTTTTAAAAAAAAAATGGCTGATATTTTCCATTAAGACAAACTTAAATATCTTAAAGAGCAGAAAAAAAAAGAACTACCAACATTTTTGTAATAACTTTGAACCTGAAGAATGCTATGCATATCTATAAAAAGAATGGAATATATAATATCTATATTTTAGCAATGAGAAAAATTACAGTAACTATAGGTTCATTTCATAACAAACTTAGAAAAATAAAGGAAATGGGCTTTATTTTTTATTGTTTGGCAATCCCTTCAATTTAAAAACTTCATAAATGGTAATTCTGTTTGAAAAGTTACAAGTTACAGGTTCTTAACTATCTTTTTAACATAATACAATCAATAACACTAATTACAAAACTTAAATCACATTTTTTCTTCAAAATCTCTCCAATTTTTAAACTTTGATTTTACAAGTTTTTTTTTTATGGTATTGATATGGGAGAGTATTTTAACATAGTTGTCATTGTCACTATCTAAACAATCATCATCATGTTGATATTTTCATCTCTGGATGATATAATCATTGATTCTTAAACAAAGATAATATAAAAAATTTTAGAACTTAAATTGCATGATGTTTTCTCTTGTATTTAAGCCTTTCAAATATTAAGAACCAAAGAATGTCTTAGGATTCCTTTCTCTCATTTGTGCTGTGCTTAGTCACTCAGTTGTGTCCAACTCTTCATGACCCCACAGACTGCAGCCTGACAGTCTCCTCTGTCCATGGGGATTCTCCCAGGCAAGAATACCAGAGTGGGTTGCCATGCCCTCCTCCAGGGGATTTTCCCAAACTAGGAATCAAAACCAGGTCTCCCGCATTGCAAGCAGATTCTTTATCAGCTGAGCTACGAGGGATGTCAAATTAGTTATTTCTGTCCCTCTTTCTCCTATAATATTAGCTGAAAAATAGAAAACTTTATCTTTAATTGAAGTAGGAATATAGAAATTTCCATTTTCAGCATATGAAGTATGACTTCAAAATGTACAGACAATTGAACTAGTATAAGAAATAATGCTGAGGGAAATGTATACTTACCAAAATGTATGCATTTTAAACAGAAGGCTAAGTTTGCAAAGGTGGAAGTGGTAAAAAAAAAAAAAAAATGCCCATTACTTAGAGGAGCAACATTGGGTCTTCAGTGTTACCCCTACGGAATGGCTTGAGAGGGAAGGCCCAGTGGAGAAATGTGCAAACATGCCGTGTACACAGGAAACATGTATTTAATGAACACATTGGGGAGAAAAACTGCAGCTACAAATAGTCCTGTGGCTACAATAATGGTATCACTAGATGACAATTTTGGATAAGTGTGCCCCTTTTTACAACTATGAATATGACAAGTAGATCTTATTTTATCATTTTTAATTTAATGTTTTATTATTCTTACTTTAGATTAATTTTTTTTTCATTAAATGTGGTGATTAATTGGATGGAAATTTTGCTTGGCCACAGTATCCAGATATTTGGTCAAACATTCTTTGACATATATCTGTGGAGGTATCTTTAAGTGAAATTAACAGTTGATCAGTAGGTTTACATTTAAAATAACACTATATTCTAAAGGAAAAGTATAGAGAAGACATACCATGGTAATATATGACCCAAAACAGGTTAGACTGCTATCTTGCAAAGTCCTTCAAAGTAACAAGTGTGAAATAACTTAAAATTCTGCCATAAGTTCAACATAACAAAGAATCAATTTCTGTAAAAAAAATGAGCAAAAATCATTTAACAGTAGGCAATATTAATTATTATTTGTAGTTCATTTCAGGTTAAAAATTCAAATATAGGGTACATAAAATATCTATTATTGATAATCTAATTGATATGTTAAGTAATTATTAAAATAGAAAAAAATCTAATTGTTCAGTCATTTACATACTGTCTAACTGTACTTGCCCAACTAGATTATACAACATTCAAAAGAAAACAATGATGAATATTGTCAAAGTAAAAATAGCTAGCTATATTTATTTCTGTGAATTCAGTTCAGTTCAGTTGAGTTGCTCAGCTGTGTCTGACTCTTTGCAACCCCATGAACCACAGCACGCCAGGCCTCCTTGTCCATCACCAGCTCTCAGAGTCCACCGAAACCCATGTCCATTGAGTCAGTGATGCAATCCAACCATCTCATCCTCTGCCGTCCCCTTCTCCTCCTGCCCTTAATCTTTCCCAGAATCAGGGTGTTTTCAAATGAGTCAGCTCTTCACATCAGGTGCCAAAGTATTGGAGTTTCAGCTTCCCCATCAATCCTTCCAATGAATATTCAGGACTGATTTCCTTTAGGATGGACTGGTTGGATCTCCTTGCAGTCCAAGGGACTCTCAAGAGTCTTCTCCAACACCACAGTTCAAAAGCATCAGTTCTTCTGCACTCAGCTTTCTTTATAGTCCAACTCTCATATCCATACATGACCACTGGAAAAACCATAGCATTGACTAGCTGGACCTTTGTTGGCAAAGTAATGTCTCTGCTTCTTAAGATGCTGTCTAGGTTGTTCATAACTTTCCTTCCAAGGAGTAAGCGTCTTTTAATTTCATGGCTGTAATCACCATCTGCAGTGATTTTGGAGCCCAGAAAAAAAAAGTCATCCACTGTTCCCACTGTTTCCCCATCTATTTGCCATGAAGTGATGGGACCAGATGCCAATTCAGTGAATTGACAAGGTCAAACAGGTGATGTCAAGGGTGAACACTGGCATCTTTGGAATCAGTGAACTAAAATGGATATGAATGGGAGAATTTAATTCAGATGATAGTTATAACTACTACTATGGGCAAGAATCCCTGAAAATAACTCAGTAGCCCTCAGAGTCAACAAAACAGTCTGAAATGCAGTATTTGGGTGCAGTCTCAAAAATGATAGAATGATCTCAGTTTGTTTCCAATGCAGACCATTCAACAGCACAGTAATTCAATCTATGCCCCAAACACTGATGCCAAAAAGCTGAAGTTGACTGGTTCTATGGAGACCTACAAGACCTTCTAGAATTAACAGCCAAAAAAGATATTCTTTTCATCACAGGGGACAGGAATGCAAAAGTAGGAAGTCAAGAGATACCAGGAGTAACAGGCAAGTTTGACCTTGAAGTACAAAATGGTTTTTCTAGTAGTTATCTATGGATATGAAAGGTGGACAATAAAGAAGGATGAGCACTGAAGAATTGATCTTTCAAATCACAGCACTGGAGAAGATTCTTAAACTTCCCCTGGACTGCAAGGAAATCAAATGGAAATAATCCTGAATATTCACTGGAAGGACTGAGGCTGAAGGTGACTCTCCAATACTTTGGTCACCTGATGCAAAGAGTCAACTCATCGGAAAAGAGCCTGATGCTGGGAAAGATTTAAGGCAAAAGAAGAAGAGGGCAGCAGAGGATCAGATGATTGGATGGCATCACCAACTGAATGGACATGAATTTGAGCAAACTCCAGAATATAGTGAAGGAAGGAGAAGCCTGGTGTGCTGTAGTCCATGGGGTCCCAAAGAATCAGACACAGTTTAGTGACTGAACAGCAATTTATTTCTGTACAAGTAGTTTTTCAATCACTAAGTCATGTCCAAGTAGATGAAAACAATTCCTCTGAATCCCCATTCTTGACCCTACTGGAGGGGAAAATGGAGGAGGAGGCAGTTTGTGGAGCACATCTTGGTAAACTAAATTTTGGTCAAGGAAGAAATGAAAGCACGTAAAATACTTAATTGTAAAATTCGTAACACATAATAAAAATAATTATTGGTATGATCTTATGCAATATAAATAAAATAAAACTTGATTTATCTTTAGTCTTGAATATACTGGTAAAATATATTTTTAAAAAGCTTAAAAATAAGCTATTTAAACTTTTGAAAACATTATTTGAGAAAATGACAATAAAATAAACCTAAGTTGAGGAAGTTATTAGTAAATATGAAGATAGTGATAATATGAATTATATTAGAAACCAAAAATATAGTAAAGCACATAGAAAAATTCAAGAGATTTTTAAAAAACTCAATAGAGTGGACAATCTTCACTCTCAAAATCAAGGAATTTAAGAAAATCCTGTAACATATAGAATTAAAAATTCATGAAATCTAAAATAGAGTTAAACAAGTCTGAAATCTGTAAGGTAAACTGATAGGCTTGAAGTTCAGGTAAAGATTAGTATTGGGGTTTTAAGCACAAGGCATGGAAACTCAGGTAAATTGTCTCTGTTTTTGTCTAAAAGAATAAGTCCTTTCTTCTTCGGGCAACTTCAGTCTGTCTGTAAGGACTTCAGCTAATGGGAAGAGAACCGTTCATATTATGGATGTTTATCTGCTCACTTTAAACTGATTATAAATGTTCATTACATCTAAAAATTAGCTTTACAGCAACATTTAGACTAGTGTTTGATCAAACTGCTGGGCAACATAGTCTCGCCATGTTGAAACATAAAATTAACCATAACACTGTTCTAAGCCAGCAGGACATTGAGTGACTTGGCAACTCATGATACAGACACCTGGTAAGCCCAGACGAGAGCAAAGGCACCACCTGGCTGAACTCAGCTCATGTTGCCAACTCATAAATTTGATTATCATACTAAGCCCGACTAACTTTGGGATGATTTGTTACAAGCAAATCTAACTGGTTCAAAAGTAAAGAGAAAACATAAAGATACTATTTCATTCTAAATTTGATTTATAAAGCTAAGGTACTTTTAGTAAAGTCCCAAAAAACTGTTTCTTTTTGTTTTTTCAGAAATATTTAATGCAGACTATAGCATAACATGCACAGGAAAGCAAAGAAATCCTCAGGAAATAAGATTAATAAATAATAAATATAAAACATGATCATTAAAAATATTTACTTAATTCTGTAGAAATAGATCAACATAACAGAAAAAGTTCAAAAGCAGACTTTGAACAAATGGTTCTCATGGTGTAACAAAACAAGGATTTAAAGTCATTAGAGATATTCAACCAACAGTTTGCATACTTGTCAAAAAACATGGTAAATATAGAAAAGATTTCATTGTTAACCTTTTATCAGTAACTGAATGCATTATAGATTAAAAATAGAAATATGAGTCAAAATATTAATAAATGTATAAGTTTGGAAGAATGAATAAGACAACATTTAAATAATTTTATTATGTGTTGATTTATTAAATAATATGAAAATAAAAGGAATAGAACTGGACAATACATCAACTAAAATTGCTATCTTTAGAAATCTATGATCATAGTCAAACTGGGATCCACCAGTGGTAATAACCATTTTATTAATATATAAATAGGATATTATAAATTAAAAAAAATGATTAAAAAGCAAAAGTGGATACAAAAAGGCAATTCTCACAGAGAAAGGCAAATTTCCTTTCTAAAAATATTTCAAATATATATAATCCATCTCATATACAAATATGAATGCAAGTTAAACTATGTTGACCTCAGAGCTTGAAAAAGGTCAAAAATGTATAGAATATATATATAGTGTGGAGGCAAATGAGGAAAAAATAATATAATCTCTTTAGATAGTTATTCAACACTTTTTAAGTTAAAGCGCACACAGCCTTTGATTTAGTAAGCCTACTAATAGGAAATTATTCTAGTAAAAAACCCTTGGATGAATATAGTGATTTATGTAATTGTTTACTGAATAAAAATCTATGATAATAAAATACCGGAAACAATTTAAATAGCCTTGAAGAAGAAATTGACTAAAGTGTGCTGATCAAATGATGCATGTACACATATATAGACTACACTCTTTTTTTTTCAGAGTGTAGGTCTATATACACGCAATTTGTTTCCAAAATGTAAGAAAACTGTTTCAGTTCAGCTCAGTCGTTCAGTTGTGTCTGACTCTGCAACCCCACGAACCGCACCTGATCATGCCTCCCTCCCTGTCCATCACCAAATCCCAGAGTACTCACACTCGTGTCCATTGAGTCAGTGATGTCATCCAATCATCTAATCCTCTGTCATCCCCTTCTCATTCAGCCTTCAATCTTTCCCATAATCAACATCTTTTCAAATGAGTCAGCCCTTAGCATCAGGTGGCCAAAGTATTGGAGTTTCAGTTTCAACATCAGTCCTTCCAATGAACACTCAGGACTGATTTGTTTAAATTGATCTAGTTCGATCTCCTTGCAGTCCAAGGGACTCTCAAGAGCCTTCTCCAATACCACAGTTCAGCAGCATCAATTCTTCAGCACTCAGCTTTCTTTATGGTCCAATTATCATAACCATACACGACTACTGGAAAAACCATAGCCTTGACTAGACAGACCTTAGTTGGCAAACTAATGTCTCTGCTTTTTAATATGCTATCTAGGTTGGACATAACTTTTCTTATAAGGAGCAAGTGTCTTTTAATTTCATGACTGCAATCACCATCTGCAGTGATTTTGGAGCCCCAAAAAATAAAGTCTGACAATGTTTCCACTGTTTCCCATCTATTTGCCATGAAGTGATGGGACCGGATGCCATGATCTTCATTTTCTGAATGTTGAGCTTTAAGCCAACTTTTTCACTCTCCTCTTTCACTTTCATCAAGAGGCTCTTAGTTCTTCTTCATTTTCTGCCATGAGGGTGGTGTCATCTGCATATCAGAGCTTATTGATATTTCTCCCAGCAATCTTGATTTCAACATGTGCTGCATCCAGCCCAGCATTTACATGATGACCTCTGCATATAAGTTAAATAAGCAGGGTGACAATATACAGCCTTGATGTACTCCTTTTCCTATTAGGAACCAGTCTGTTGTTCCATGTCCAGTTCTAACTGTCTCTTCCTGACCTGCATATAGGTTTCTCAAGAGGCAGATCAGGTGATCTGATATTCCCATCTCTTTCAGAATTTTCCACAGTTTATTGTGATCCACACAGTCAAAGATTTTGGCATAGTCAATAAAGCAGAAGTACATGTTTTACTGGAACTCTTTTGCTTTTTCAATGATCGAATGAATGTTGGCAGTTTGATCTCTGGTTCCTCTGGCTTTTCAAAAACCATCTTGAACATCTGGAAGTTCACGGTTCATGTGTTGCTGAAGCCTGGCTTGGAGAATTTTGAACATTACTTTGCTAGCATGTGAGATGAGTGCAATTGTGTGGTAGTTTGAGCATTCTTTGGCATTGCCTTTCTTTGGGACTGGAATGAAAGCTGACCTTTGCCAGTCCTGTGGCCACTGCTGAGTTTTCCAAATTTGCTGGCATATTGGGTGCAGCACTTTCACAGCATCATCTTTCAGGATTATTTGAAATAGCTCAACTGGAATTCCATCACCTCCACTAGCTTTGTTCGTAATGATGCTTCCTAAGGACCACCTGACTTCGCATTCCAGGATGCCTGGTTCTAGGTGAGTGATCACACCATCCTGACTATCTGGGTCATGAAGATCTTTTTGTACAGTTCTGTGTATTCTTGCCACCTCTTCTTAATATCTTCTGTTTCTGTTAGGTCCATACCATTTCTGTCCTTTATTGAGCCCATCTTTGCATGAAATGTTCCCTTGGTATCTCTAGTTTTCTTGAAGAGATCTCTAGTCTTTCCCATTCTATTCTTTTCCTCTATTTCTTTGCACTGAATTCTGAGGAAGACTTTCTTATCTTTCCTTGCTATTCTTTGGAACTCTGCATTCAAATGAGTATATCTTTCCTTTTCTCCTTTGCTTTTCACTTCTCTTCTTTTCACAGCTATTTGTAAGGCCTCCTCAGACAGCCATTTTGCTTTTTTGCATTTCTTTTTTTGAGGATGGTCTTGACCCCTGTCTGCTGTACAATGTCACTAACCTCCATCCATAGTTCATCAGGCACTCTGTCTATCATATTTAGTCCCTTAAATCTACTTCTCACTCCCACTGTAAAATTGTAAGGCATTTGATATAGGTCATACCTGAATGGTCTAGTGGTTTTCCCCACTTTCTTCAATTTCAGTCTGAATTTGGCAATAAGGAGTTAATGATCTGAGCCACAGTCAGCTCCGGGTCTTGTTTTTGCTGACTGTATAGTGCTTCTCCATCTTTGGCTGCAAAGAATATAATCAATCTCATTTCGGTTTGGCCATCTGGTGTAGAGTCTTCTCTTGTGCTGTTGGAAGAGGTGTTTGCTATGACCAGTGCATTCTCTTGGCAAAACTCTATTAACCTTTGCCCTGCTCATTCCATACTCCAAGGCCAAATTTGCCCATTACTCCAGGTGTTTCTTCACTTCCTACTTTTGCATTCCAGTCCCCTCTAATTAAAGGACATCTTTTTTGTCTGTTAGTTCTAAAAGGTCTTGTAGATCTTCATAAAACCATTCAACTTCAGCTTCTTAAGCCTTACTGGTTGAGGCATAGACTTGGATTACTGTGATTTGAATGGTTTGCCTTGGAAACAAACAGAGATCATTCTGTCATTTTTGAGATTGCATCCAAGACTGCATTTTGGACTCTTTTGTTGACTAATGGCTACTCTATTTCTTCTAAGGGATTCTTGCCCACAGTAGCAGATATAATGGTCATCTGAGTTAAATTTACCCATTCCAGTCCATTTTAGTTCACTGATTCCTAAAATATCCTATGTTCATTCTTGCCATCTCCTCTTTGACCACTTCCAATTTGCCTTGTTTCCTGGCCTTAGCATTCCAGGTTCCTATGCAAATTGCTCTTTACAGCGTCGGACCTTGCTTCTATCACCAGTCACATCCACAACTATGTGTTGCTTTTGCTTTGGCTCTGTCTCTTCCGTCTGTTTGTATTATTTCTCCACTGATCTCCAGTAGCATATTGGGCACCTACCAACCAGGGGAGTTCATCTTTCAGTGTCCTGTTGGTCTTTTCATATTTTTCATGGGGTTCTCAAGGCACTGATACTGAAGTGGTTTGCCATTCCCTTCTCCAGTGGGCCACATTTTGTCAAAACTCTCCACCACGATCCGTCCACCTTGGGTGGCCCTACAGAATATGGCTTAGTTTTCATTGAATTAGACAAAGCTGTGGTCCATGTGATTAGGTTGGTTAGTTTTCTGTGATTGTGTTTATGGGATGATAAAATTTGTATACAGTGAAGTTTATATATGTAAGCAGATGAATTGAGAGATGACAAATGTCCACAATATGACAATTATCTCTTTCTCCTTATCCTTGTATTTCCCTTTCTCTCTCTCTATGTTTACAATATTTAAAGTATACACTTTTATATATGTATGAAAAATCAAAGTGTTTATAAAGATGTTTGAAGGCATTCAAGAGGTAGCTAAATTATGTCTCCCTCGGGGGAAAATTAATATGTGATGAGAAAATAAATTTAGCTTAGCATTTATCCTTTGTTAAAAATGTTTATATTTTATCATGTACATGTGCTATTTTCATATTTTAAAAACTTAAATATTCTAAGGAAATTCTGAATTTCCTTCTTTCTTTTTAAAATTTTAACTTTGTGGTCTTATTCACTAAACTCTAGTAGACGGTCTGTAAACTTCTGTTACCTTCAGTGTTTCAGTTTCCTTTTGGTAAAGTTAAATGTGTAAAATACAGAAATACATTGTACCCTGTGAACTTTGAATTTAGATTAACAATGGATTTTTTAAATTACAGATATCTGCCAGCTATTGTATGGCATATATAATTTGTTAGATCTGGCAATTGTAACTTTCGTCTGAAAATGCAAGAAATATGATTGTATAATTATGCTGATCATATAATTTATTGTACAAATCAGAACACTTTTGAAAGTACAATTGTTCATATCTATAATTACCTGATTTCAGTAGACATAAACTAGATCTAAGCTTGGAAATCTGGGGAGTTAGGACTGAGATAGGAATGTTTGAAAGAAGCTTGTTATGCTGAAATGCCGAGCACTGACTATGGTTCTCTGTCGGACCAAAGCTACTAATGAGCATTGTTCCTACTGCCTCTTACCACTAACTCTGGAAGGATCAGAGTTTTTCTGGTATCTGCTAGATGCTAGATGCAGATACTGTTCAATTGCTGGGAGAAAACAAGTGAATGATAGCAATTGTGTATGGTAATAGTTTCTTAATATCATTTCCAAAGAAGGAAAGTAAGATATTAAGAAGAAAGCTGAAACAATAATCATTATCTCACTAATGTTTTCAATCTTTAAAACATGTTGCTGTTATATGATCCACATATCACTTGAGTATGCAGCATACTGGGAGCAGCTTTACAATTTATACTTACTGTACCACAGAATAGAAAGCCATATTGTCTGGAGAAGGAAATGGCAACCCACTCCAGTACTCTTGCCTGGAAAATCCCATGGACAGAGGAGCTTGGTGCACGCTACTGTCCATGGGGTCGCAAAGAGTCGGGCACGACTCAGCGAAAAGAAAAAAAAAAAGAAATCCATATTGTAACAGATTAGACTGAGGACTGTTAAATTATAAAAACAGTAGTACAGATTGGAGTCCAAGAGAATTTGAAGAGTATTTAAGAGACTACTTTAAAAAGGCAGTTTCCTCATGAAAGTTATATTTTAAATGCAGTGACCTGTGAAGAAAATTCTGCTCTTTAACCTTGTAGGCTTTTAGAAGATTTATTGACTGTGAGGAGGAAAGAGTAAAAAATTGTGTTTATTTTATTTTATATTTTGATAACTTCCTTACAAGTCTAAAGGGAAGAGAAGAACCATGAGCTCTCTCCTATCTTTTTTTTTTTTAATGTACCATGTAAGATTAAAAAGAAAGAAGAGAAAATCAACTAGAAAAGTTACATTAACAGATAATCTATAATTAGCTAATATTTATATGATGGTTAGGATATTAACTTTTATAAATCATTCAGCTTTATAAATATGATTATTGGATTATCCACCAAAGACTCAATATAAGTGGTGTGCACATTCAAATCAGAACAATGTTGCAAGTACCAGTGTAAAAATATGTGGCAGGATGTAGTGAAACCAAAAGATATAATACCAATCCCTGTAGATAGTTATTGAATTCTGAAAAAGAGGGTTCTGCTTTTGTTTTATTTTGCCCTGAGATGTCTATCACCTTCCAGTGAGGAACAGTTCTATACTGATGAGCCAGGAAAGAAGCAGGCAGTCAAATAAATATTCTGACTTCACCCTCTAATATCCTGCCATGAGTTCCTGTTGATCCAGAGCACAAAGGACACAAATGTAATAATTAATATTAATCAGATAAGCCTTTTGGGATAGAGAGGGTGGTGGAGAAGAGCAGAGAGTATATCTGGAAGGGAAACATAGGATATACAGTATATATAAATATTAAATATGTCTTCAGTTCAGTTCAGTCACATAGTCATGTCTGACTCTTTGTGACCCCATGAATCGCAGCACGCCAGGCCTCCCTGTCCATCACCAACTCCCAGAGTTCACCCAGACTTACGTCCATTGAGTCAGTGATGCCATCCAGCCATCTCATCCTCTGTCATCCCCTTCTCCTCCTGCCCCCAATCCCTCCCAGCATCAGAGTCTTTTCCAATGAATCAACTCTTCACATAAGGTGGCCAAAGTACTGGAGTTTCAGCCTTAGCATCAATCTCCTTGCAGTCCAACTGACTCTCAAGAGTCTTCTCCAACACCACAGTTCCAAAGCATCAATTCTTCGGTGCTTAGCTTTCTTCACAGTCCAACTCTGACATCCATACATGACCACAGGAAAAACCATAGCCTTGACTAGACAGACCTTTGTTGGCAAAGTAATGTCTCTGCTTTTCAATATGCTATCTAGGTTGGACATAACTTTCCTTCCAAGGATTAAGTGTCTTTTAATTTCATGGCTGCAATCACCATCTGCAGTGATTTTGGAGCCCAGAAAAATAAAGTCTGACACTGTTTCCACTGTTTTCCCATCTATTTCCCATGAAGTGATGGGACCAGATGCCATGATCTTGGTTTTCTGAATGTTGAGCTTTAAGCCAACTTTTTCACTCTCCACTTTCACTTTCAAGAGGCTTTTTAGTTCCTTTTCACTCTCTGCCATAAGGGTGGTGTCATCTGCATATCTGACGTTATTGATATTTCTCCCAGCAATCTTGATTCCAGCTTGTGCTTCTTCCAGCCCAGCGTTTCTCATGATATACCCTGCATAGAAGTTAAATAAGCAGGGTGACAATATACAGCCTTGATGTACTCCTTTTCCTATTTGTAACCAGTCTGTTGTTCCATGTCCAGTTCTAACTGTTGCTTCCTGAACTGCATACAAATTTCTCAAGAGGCAGGTCAGGTGGTATGGTATTCCCATCTCCTTCAGAATTTTCCACAGTTTATTGTGATCCACACAGTCAAAGGCTTTGGCATAGTCAATAAAGCAGAAATAGATGTTTTTCTGGAACTCTCTTGCTTTTTTGATGATCCAGCCAATGTTGGCAATTTGATCTCTGTTTCCTCTGCCTTTTCTAAAACCAGCTTGAACATCTGGAAGTTCATGGTTCACGTATTGCTGAAGTCTGGCTTGGAGAACTTTGAGCATTACTTTACTAAGGTGTGAGATGAGTGCAATTGTGCAGTAGTTTGAGCATTCTTTGGCATTGCCTTTCTTTGGGATTGGAATGAGAACTGACCTTTTCCCGTCCTGTGGCCACTGCTGAGTTTTCAAATTTGCTGGCATATTGAGTATAGCACTTTCACAGCATCATCTTTCAGGATTTGAAATAGGTCAACTGGAATGCCATCACCTCCACTAGCTTTGTTCATAGTGATGCTTTCTAAGGCCCACTTGACTTCACATTCCAGGATGTCTGGCTCTAGGTGAGTGATCATACCATCATGATTATCTTGGTCATGAAGATATGTCTTAGACACAGGAAATTGTGTTAGGTGTGGAGAAAATTAGCAGGATAGAGTTTAATCTTTCAAAATAGAAAAGCTTATTTCATAAGCCTTGCCATTGATTAAATATTGAGGAGAAGGGGAAGAGCTAAGAATGTCATACACCATTCCCTCCCATATACACAAATAATGCTTGTTTTCCAACATTCAGTTTTTCAGAAAATTTAGTTTCTGTATTTTAACAGCTATCCACTAAAATGTTTCATGTTTATGACCATATGAAGATTTTATGTTATTTCAAGATCGCATTAAGTTTTTACCTAGTCCCTATATCAAATATTTAGCAAGATGGACACAGAGATTTCAATAGTTCCAACCCTGGTATTTTGAAAATAAACTGTCTTTCACCCATTTCAACTAATCTACAACACAAATTGCTGGTAATTGCTTTAAGCTTATTTTTACCTCACCTTCATATTCATAGTGTAAATGTAAATCTCAATTTTAATCTTTTCCCACCTCCCCAACTAATGTAGGAAGAATCTCTGATTCATAGCTACAGATAAATACACAATTTCTTCTGAAGTTTTTTTCAAAAATAAGGAGTATATACTTTTCTAAAGATTATTTGCATTTCCCTTGAAGATTTTAACCCATAATAATGATTTTAAAAATGTGTTTCTATATACCAACAATAAATAATCCAAAAAGGATATTAATAAAGTAATTATATTTATAAGAAAATATAGAATAATAAAATACAGAGGAATAAATTAAGCCAAAAAGATGAGACTTATATACACTGAAGCCTTTAAAATATTGCTGAAAGAATTTAAAGATATAAATAAAGAAAAGACATTCCATGTTCATGAGTAGGAAAACAAAATTGTTAAGATTCAACACAATCACTACCAAATTGAACTGCCTTTTTGTATATAAGTTAATATGATATTATGTATACCATATATGTGATATTGACTCTTTTCTCTTGGAAACTCTAATATAGTATCAAAGGACACTATCAAAAGAATGAAAGACAACCTACAGACTGGGAGAGAATACTTGCAAACCATGTATCCAATAAGAGTTTCATATCCAGACTATGTAAAAGATACATGTAACTCATAACAAAAAGACAAACAAGTTTAGAAATTGGCAAAGAACTTGAAGAGACACTTGTCCAAATAAGATATTCAAATAGCCAATAAGCAAATTAAAAGATTTCAAGATCATTATTCATTGCTGCTGCTGCTGCTAAGTCGCTTCAGTCATGTCCGACTCTGTGCGACCCTATAGACAGCAGCCCACCAGGCTCTGCCATCCCTGGGATTCTCCAGGCAAGAACACTGGAGTGGGTTGCCATTTCCTTCTCCAATGCATGAAAGTGAAAAGTGAAAGTGAAGTCGTTCAGTCGTGTCCGACTCTTAGCGACCCCATGGACTACAGCCTACCAGGCTCCTCTGTCCATGGGATTTTCCAGGCAAGAGTACTGGAGTGGGTCGCCATTGTCTTATCCCATTATTCATTAAGAAAATTCAAATCAGAACCACTATTAGGTGCCATTTCACAATAACTAGAATTATGACAATTTAAAAAACAATAAAATAGTCTGAAAACATATGCAAATTTTGAAGCCCTTTTAAATTACTGATGGGAATGTATAATGGTACAGTCACTCTGAGAGACAGTGTGGCAGTTCCTCTAAACATAGAATTACTCTATGACTCAACAATCCCATTCTTGGGTATATACCCAAAGTAATTGGATGTAAGTGCTCAAATATTCATATACTAATGTTCATTACAGCATTATTCACAAAAGCCAAAAAATGAAAGCAGTCCAAGTTTCCACCAGATTAACGGATAAGCAAAAATCCCTTACAATGGGATATTCTTCAGCTATAAAGAGATGTTCTGATACATGTTACTACATGGATGAATCTTGAAAACATGCTAAGTGAAGCATTCTAGACACTAAAGGAGAAATGTTATATGATTCCATTTATATAAATATATAGAATTGGAAAATCCATAGACCTAGAAGGTAGATTAGAAGTCACCAAGAGCTGGGAAAGAGGAGAATGGGGATTTATTGCTTAATAGTCAAAAGGTTTCTGCTTGGGCTGATGAAAACATTTTTAAAAGAGTGGTGATATAGTATACAATATTGTGAATGTAATTAACATCACTGAATTGTACACTTGAAAATGAAAAATTTTATGTTTTACACATAAATATACCTTACCACAAAAAATGAAACAATGATTCTTATCTTATAATGGAAAAAGGGTTTGCAAGTATAATAAATAGGCCACTAAGCCTCATTGAAAACATGATAGTTGACAATGACATGAAGTATTTGGAGGCATTATCTCTGTAGAATTATCTGGTGGCATCATGTCCCTAAAACAGAAGCTTATTCTATAGTCTCCTGCAAGCCCATATGATTTAAGTAAAATGAGGGAATGGAGGCAAAAATTGAGGTCATAGATTTTAAAAAGGTGGATAAAAATGGAAATACATGTAATAAGAATGCAACATGTAGACAATATGGCATGATACAACTTTACTCAGTATGCTGCTGCTGCTAAGTCACTTCAGTCGTGTCCGACTCTGTGCGACCCCAGAGATGGCAGCACACCAGGCTCCCCCGTCCCTGGGATTCTCCAGGCAAGAACACTGGAGTGACTTGCCATTTCCTTCAATGCATGAAACTGAAAAGTGAAAGTGAAGTCGTTCAGTCGTATCCGACTCCCAGCGACCCCATGGACTGCAGCCCACAAGGCTCCTCCATCCATGGGATTCTCCAGGCAAGAGTACTGGAGTGGGGCGCCATTGCCTTCTCCATTATTCAGTATAGTTCATGCAAAAGCAGAAAAGTTTGATTTTTAAATGGAAAGCAAAGTTAATTTTTTGTCATGATCCATCCATCAAAAACAGAATAAAAAACCATGGGCATTCTTTTGGGAAAGAGTTCAAAATAGTTTTTCAGGAAAGATTTATTTTTTTTCAGTCATTACTATCATTTCTCATTTACTCCTTAAGGAAGAGAGTGGGACCAAATATTTAAAATATTTTTTCTGAGTGCTCAATACATTCCAAATAGATGCAGTTACATCCTCTACCCTGAAGTCACCTTATGATGTCTGTAACTCCAAAACACTCATACAAACAATGCACGATAATGTACTTCATTCCAAGGGATTGTATAGATTTACTATTCATGGAATTTTGTGTAGATTACTTCTTTAGGCTTTTTCCTACACATTTTAGAATTAAACTCAGAAGAAAAGCTTCTTGAACACTGGGGGCTGGGGACACAAGCAATTAATTAACCAATCTTTTTTTCTGCAGAGATAATCATCTTGTAAGCAAATGTTTTTCTTCTTTTTGTTCCTGTAAATATTTATTTAGCAGAAATGTTAAAGGTTTTAACTTAGATTGACTACCAGGATTTTCTTTAAAGTAAGCCATGTAAGAAAACAATTCTCAGATTTTATATATATATATATATATATATATATATATATATATATATATATTTTAGCACCCCTGTTCCTGTAGAATTTTGTTGTTGTTTTTAAGGAACAGAAGAGTTTAAAAAAAAAAAACAAACACCTTATGCATATCCATAGACTAAGGGAATAGTACTTGTAAGTCCCCATAACTCAAAGAGTGACCGTGCAAAGCCACAATTCTAGTATTAGTCTCTAGAAATAATGTAAAGAAAACATTAACAAGAAAAATCTTTCTTTATTGTCCATTACTCATTGTTAAAGAGTTCAGTAATGTGAAAGAGAGTTGTCCTTTCTTTCAATATACACTTACTCAGTTAGCAATACTTTTTAAACATGTCTGTTAAGTGTATGATCCTGCTGCTGCTGCTGCTGCTGCTGCTAAGTCGCTTCAGTTGTGTCCGACTCTGTGCGACCCCATAGACAGCAGCCTACCAGGCTCCACCGTCCCTGGGATTCTCCAGGCAAGAACACTGGAGTGGCTTGCCATTTCCTTCTGCAATGCATGAAAGTGAAAAGTGAAAGTGAAGTCACTCAGTCGTGTATGATAGGGACATAGTAATTCTAATTTCCTTGTGATTTAAAGGTTTATAAGTGTTCAAGGTAGGTCACTGACTGTGTGTTAGAGAAATCAGAGTAATTAAAGTTCAAACAAGTGTGGATGTGAAAAATAACACCACCTGTCATCCTCACTGAATCCTTGGTCCTGTCATTATTTTGAAATAGAGCAATAAATCCAAGCATGACCTTAAATAATATCCAATGCAGCTCACTCACTCTAAAGATGAAAAGCAGAGCCCCACAGAGATTAAATACACCCTCCAAGAAAAAGGCTGCTGCTGCTGCTAAATCACTTCAGTTGTGTCCGACTCTGTGTGACCCCATAGATGGCAGCCCACCAGGTTCCCCCTTCCCTGGCATTCTCAAGGCAAGAACATTGGAGTGGGTTGCCATTTCCTTCTCCAATGCATAAAAGTGAAAAGTGAAAGTGAAAATGAAGTTGTGTCCGACTCTTAACGACTCCATGGACTGTACCCCTCCAGACTCCTCCATCCATGGGATTTTCTAGACAAGAGTACTGGAGTGGGGTGCCATTGCCTTCTCTGAAGAAAAAGGCTAGGAAGGGCGAATCTGGTCTTTCCCAATAAACTTCCTCTGACTTTCTTTTAGTCACTATTCCTGTAAGGACACATACATATTAAAAATGAGAAGCTTAATTCTCCCTGTTGAAAATAAGAGATTTTCTTCCTCTCATTTTTTTTAAAGATATTTTATTTTTTTAAATTTTATTTTATTTTTAAACTTTACAATATTGTATTAGTTTTGCCAAATATCGTCTCCCAAATCTCCCCACCCTCTCCCTCTCCCACAGATCTATACATCGGTGTCTCTTTTGCTGTCTCGTACACAGGGTTATTGTTACCATCTTTCTAAATTCCATATATATGTGTTAGTATACTGTATTGGTGTTTTTCTCTCTGGCTTACTTCACTCTGTATAATAGGTAAGTACTTTCTCCTCTCTTTGAAATGTAAATAATTTTGAAAACTAGATTGGCATTTACTCAGATTTCCTACCTAGGAATGCCTTTCTCAGAAACCTGGAAGCTATCCCTATAAAATGTAACATCAAGGAAGATAACACCCCTATCTCCCAGTTTCTGTGAGAGGATAGGAACTCAATTTTGGTGGGCAGAAACTTGCTCCAAGTTGCTAAACTACTCCGTCATAGACATGAGAATTTTTTTTTTCTCTAGATAACACCAATTAGCTAGCATAACCCATTACCAGGTAAAGATAAAGTTAGGATATACTACTTGTCACGAATGGTTCTGTCAGGACTTACTTGAAAACCATTTGCTGTTTACCTTAAAAATATGTCTGTCATTGATTGCAGTTGTTGTCTATATAAATGGATTAGATTTCTGTCTTTACAATTTCAGCAGATTGCCTGTGATGGGCACCACTAATTAAATAATAAAAATGTATTCTTTCTCTACTCCCTTTGTGGAGTGCTCCTTGGTTGGGAGAAATTGTCCTTTTAATTATTCTTCTGCAATACTCTGTAAGTAGCCTATCTCTTCTTCTTCCCTCTTCCTTCTTACCTTTGTTTCTTTCCTTTAACCCTTCAAAAAATTAAGTAATGTGTCAGAAACTGGATAAAAGATATTTAACATATGTTTAAATTTAATTCAATATATTTGTATATTGCATTGTTGGGAAATAACTACAATGATGGGTACTTTTTTACACAAAATTGAGTAAGATGAACCTTTGTCTTCAAGAAACTGTCAGAAGAGAAAGAATGAAAAATTCTCTTACCCTTTGGCTAACATCAAATGTAGCATCTGTTCTTACCAGTTTAACATCTGATACATCCTCTATCTGACGACAATATATTAAAAGGATTCTTGGAACTAGGAGTTTGAATCGGAGGCTCAGATGGTAAAGAATCCGCCTGCAATGCGGGAGACCTGAGTTCAATCCCTTGGTTGGGAAGATCCCCTGGAGAATGGAATGGCAACCCACTCAAATATTCTGGCCTGGAGAATTTCATGGACACAGGAGCCTGACAGGCTACAGTCCATGGGGTTGCAAAGAGTTGTACACCATAGCAACGTTCACGCTTACACTCACAGGGGTAATGGAATGATAGCAGTGTATGTGTAAGATTCTCTGTAGTGCAGTGGTCAAGTGCAGAGACTGTCACCCCAGGCTCTCTGAATTCAACCCAGTTTTACCACTTATAATACTTTTGCCAAACTCTTCTGTGCCCCAGTTATCTATGAATGGAATAATGTTATCTAATGCATAGGGCTGTTGTGAAGATTAAGTGACTATGTGAATTGTGACCTTTACAGCTCTGAGCCAATTATAGGAGTCTGTAAGAAGAACACAAATAACCCATTCTGGGCAGTGGTTTCCATGAATTCTGAAGATACACAGTGTAGAGATGTGAAACAGTACTATACGTATGTGGAGAAGCATTTTTGACTCAGGGTTCTGGGGAGTTAAATTACAGGACCCGGGTCATCATGAGGATCATCTTTGCAATATTTAAGAGGTTTCTCCTTAGTGAGGAGTTCCAGAAGGAATTTACCAGGATGTATAACAAGCAAATTTGCAGTTAGATATGGCATAATCATGGAAAAAGCGAGAGAGTTCCAGAAAAGCATCTATTCTGCTTTATTGACTATGCCAAAGCCTTTGACTGTGTGGATCACAATGAACTGTGGAAAACTCTGAAAAAGATGGGCATACCAGACCACCTGATCTGCCTCTTGAGAAATTTGTATGCAGGTCAGGAAGCAATAGTTAGAACTGGACATGAAACAACAGACTGGTTCCAAATAGGAAAAGGAGTTCGTCAAGGCTATATATTAACACCCCACTTATTTAACTTATATGCAGAGTACATCATGAGAAACGCTGGACTGGAAGAAGCACAAGCTGGAATCAAGATTGCTGGGAGAAATATCAATAAGCTCAGATATGCAGATGACACCACCCTTATGGCAGAAAGTGAAGAGGAACTCAAAAGCCTCTTGATGAAAGTGAAAGTGGAGAGTGAAAAAGTTGGCTTAAAGCTCAACATTCAGAAAACGAAGATCATGACCTCCAGTCCCACCACTTCATGGGAAATAGATGGAGAAACAGTGGAAACAGTGTCAGACTTTATTTTTGGGGGGCTCCAAAATCACTGCAGAAGGTGACTGCAGCCATGAAATTAAAAGACGCTTACTCCTTGGAAGGAAAGTTATGACCAGCCTAGACAGCATATTCAAAAGCAGAGACATTACTTTGCCAACAAAGGTCTGTTTAGTCAAGGCTGTGGTTTTTCCTGTGGTCATGTATGGATGTGAGAGTTGGACTGTGAAGAAGGCTGAGTGCCAAAGAATTGATGCTTATGAACTGTGGTGTTGGAGAAAACTCTTGAGAGTCCCTTGGACTGCAAGGAGATCCAACCAATCCATTCTGAAGGAGATCAGCCCTGGGATTTCTTTGGAAGGAATGATGCTAAAGCTGAAACTCCAGTACTTTGGCCACCTCATGTGAAGAGTTGACTTATTGGAAAAGACTCTGATGCTGGGAGGGATTGGGGGCAAGAGGAGAAGGGGACGACAGAGGATGAGATGGCTGGATGGCATCATTGACTCGATGGACGTGAGCCTGAGTGAACTCCGGGAGTTGGTGATGGACAGGGAGGCCTGGTGTGCTGTGATTCATGGGGTCGCAAGGAGTCGGACATGACTGAGCAACTGATCTGATCTGATGGCATGACACCAGCTTATAAAAAGATAAATTTTGATTCATTGGTAATAGGGGAGATAAGAATACTGTAGGATTCAAAAGTTTGATTGTCTGATGATTTTATGCTCTGAAACTCCTAAGTATGCTTTTAAATTATACAAAATAATAAAGCTTATAAATTCATTTCTGAAAGTTGAGTGGGCAGATGATCTATTTTCCCTTGTTTAAGGCTGCTGTATCTCAGCATTAAGAAAAATTGTTTTTCTTATTTTGCCTATTTAATTTTTGACACTGTAGGCTGTGGATATTAATCATCAACAAGATCTGGTGAGTTTTTCTTATCTGTTAAAACAGGAATCTATTTATTTATATAAGGAAAGAAAACTTAACTATCTCACTTCAATTTTAATGTATAATATTTGATATGGTAAGTATTCTGACAGCTAATATCTTCATGCATTAGTATCCATCATACCTGGAATTAAAAAAAAAAAAAACAGTTGTACCCATACATATAAGCTTGGTAGTTATTAATGAACAACTGCTTGATCACATTTCTCTCCAAGTGATCAGACAACATTTAGAAAAACATAAATAACATACAGAGGGACTTGCACAAAAGTCTAGACATTGGATTTGTTTGTGAAATTCACACTATCATACTGACATGCCATATATGTGTTTCTTGGTTTCACAGCAAAGCGATCTCTTGTCTATAGCTAGATCAGAATAAAGAACTCTAGTTCTGACATTTGTCACTTTATATAGAGTCTTTACACCTAACTGACCTCTTCATATACACATGTGCAGCACAGGGATGCTTTTCTCTTAAATGTAGCATTCACATAAAATATACAGATGCAATGCTACTCAGAGGTAATCAAGAAACCTGTCACAACAAATCCACATACTCAAATACCATGTCTGTTCCTTACTGCCCTTAGAGCACTTCAATTTCTAATTGAAATATACATTTTATGTATTTCAAAGAATTTTAGGCTGGAAAAATGGCTAACTCTAATACAATTAAAATCATAAAAGTATGAAATTTATAATGAATCCCCTCAGTGTTTTACAATGAAGTTTTATATTTTGTTATGTAAATCTTCATGCTATAATCTTTTCATCTTGTCAGCTTTTGCCAATTCAGAAATGCCTTCATATCTTTTCTTGATGTATTTTCCTTAAAGGGAAAGTAGAAAAATGTGCATGATAACAATTTAAGTAATGAGGAGTGCAATGAAAATATAATAGCTTACAAAACCAAAACTAGTGAGATAAAGAGAGAAAATGAAAATAAACAAGGAAAGAGAACATAGGAGTGGAAGAATATGATACAAATACTGAGATATCAGAGGAGTAAATAGGTTTGTTTGAAAATGCCCATGTTATCAGTAAACAAAAAATGAAACAATCACATTGAAAATAATGTAAGCTACATTCAGAATATTTAATGTGAAGCTATGAATTCTGATGTGAAGCTAAGACAACTTCAGAAAAGTAAGTAGTTTCCCAAGAAAGCCAATGATAATATCACCTTTTAAATTTTCATGCTGAACAGCTGGTATACATTGTTACATAAACAGAAATAATATAAAACTGGTTGAATAAATCCAGAAAAGAAGAAATTATGATATATTTAAGATAGTGCTATGGTTTAATGTTAGAATTTCATATTTTTGAAGCATTTTTCAATTTTTATAAGCTCAGCTGTGTAAATAAATCTATCCATGTTAAAGTTATATTTTCTCTTCTCAGTTCTTAAAAATGTAACATATTTGAATGACTACTACTAACTGTGTCTTAAAAGAATTAATTTGCACATTAATTTTCCTTTCATTTGAGTGATAACAAAGTTTTCCATATTAAATGGTAGAGCTCATGACAAACGTGAAACTTTAATCAATTTATCTAACATTGATCTACTGATTTGTTGTCACACCTACCCATTTCATAGCCTTTCCACCTTTGATAATGACAATTGCATTTTCTTAGTTGCCTAGGCCAAAACTCTTGTATCATTCTTCAGTTGAGTTCAGTCGCTTAGTTGTGTCTGACTCTTTGCAACCCCATGGACTGCAGTAAATCAGGCCTCCCTGTCCATCACCAAATCTCATAGTTTACTCAAACTCATGTCCATTGAGTTGGTGATCCCATCCAACCATCTCATCCTCTGTTGTCCCCTTCTCCTTCTGCCTTCAATCTTTCCCAGAATCAGGGTCTTTTCCAATGAGTCAAATTTTCACATCAGGTGGCCAAAGTATTGGAGTTTCAGCTTCAAAATCAGTCCTTCCAATGAATACTCAGGACTGATCTCTTTTAGGATGGACTGGTTGGATCTCCTTGCAGTCCAAGGATCTCTCAAGAGTCTTCTCCAACACCACAGTTCAAAAGCATCAATTCTTCAACACTCAGCTTTCTTTATAGTCCATCTCTCACATCCATACATGACTACTGGAAAAAAAAAACTGCCTTGGCTAGATGGACCTTTGTGGCAAAGTAATGTCTCTCCTTTTTAAAATGCTGTCTAGGTTGGTCATAACTTTCCTTCCAAGCAGTAAGCATCATTTAATTTCATGGAATGTTTCTACTTCTTTCAAGCCCAAAATCTTATCCATAAATTTTGACATGTTTATCTTTTAATACCAGTCAGTTCAGTTCAGTTCAGTTGCTCAGTCAGGTCCGACTCTTTGCGACCCCATGAATTGCAAAACGCCAGGCCTCCCTGTCCATCACCATCTCCTGGAGTTCACTCAAACTCACATCCATCCAGTCGATGATGCCATCCAGCCATGTCATCCTCTGTCATCCCCTTCTCCTCCTGCCCCCAATCCCTCCCAGCATCAGGGTCTTTTCCAATGAGTCAACTCTTCACATGAAGTGGCCAAAGTACTGGAGTTTCAGCTTTAGCATCATTCCTTCCAAAGAACACCCGGGCCTGATCTCCTTTAGAATGGACTTGTTGGATCTCCTTGCAGTCCAAGGGACTCTCAAGAGTCTTCTCCAACACCACAATGCCAAAGCATCAATTCTTCGGCACTCAGCTTTCTTTACAGTCCAACTCTCACATCCATACATGACTACTGGAAAACCATAGCCTTGACTAGACAGACCTTTGTTGGCAAAGTAGTGTCTCTGCTTTTGAATGTGCTATCTAGGTTGGTCATAACTTTCCTTCCAAGGAGTAAGTGTCTTTTAATTTCATGGCTGCAATCACCATCTGCAGTGATTTTAGAGCCCCTCAAAATAAAGTCTGACACTGTTTCCACTGTTTCCCCATCTATTTCCCATGAAGTGATGGGACCAGATGCCATGATCTTTGTTTTCTGAATGTTGAGCTTTAAGCCAACTTTTTCACTCTTCACTTTCACTTTCATCAAGAGGCTCTTTAGTTCTTCACATTCTGCCATAAGGGTGTTGTCATCTGCATATCTGAGGTTATTGCTATTTCTCCCGGCAATCTTGATTCCAGCTTGTGCTTCTTCCAGTCCAGCGTTTCTCATGATGTACTCTGCATATAAGTTAAATAAATAGGGTGACAATATACAGCCTTGACGTACTCCTTTTCCTATTTGGAACCAGTCTGTTGTTCCATGTCCAGTTCTAACTGTTGCTTCCTGACCTGCACACAGGTTTCTCAAGAGGCAGGTCAGGTGGTCTGGTATTCCCATCTCTTTCAGAATTTTCCACAGTTTATTGTGATCCACACAGTCAAAGGCTTTGGCATAGTCAATAAAGCAGAAATAGATCTTTTTCTGGAACTCTCTTGCTTTTTCCATGATCCAGCGGATGTTGACAATTTGATCTAGTCAAGTTACCACCATTTTTATATGTTATTTCAAGAGTCTCCCATGAAGGGAAGAATTCAATATACATTTACTGAATTAATTACTGCGTTAGTGAGGATTAACATCATTGGTCTAAAAACCTTCTGGCCAATTAGCAGTCTTCAGTATAGAAATATCTCAGCCTTATTTTTTAATCAAATATTGAAATATCATGTGTTCACTTAAGTGTAAGTCATATCTGTTGTTTAGTTGCTGAACTGTGTGTGACTCTTTTGAGATCCCATGACTGCAACCCACCAGGCTCTTCTGCCTGTGGTTTTCCAGCCCAGAATACTGGATTGGTTTGCCATTTCCTTCTCCAGGGGATCTTCCCAACCCAGGGATCAAACTGATATCTCTTGAATTACAGGAAAATTCTTTACCACTGAGCCACCTGAAAAGACCCAGGTAATTTCTAGAACAATAGAAAAGCACCATTTTCCCCATAAGAAACTATTTTGATTTACAAATGCTGCTAAAGATAATGTTGTATTGCTCTGGCACAGTTGAGGTTAGTTAAAGCTGACAGCAAATTAAATAACTACTTATCACTGGTTGAATTCAAGCTGCAGGATAATTAAAAGCCTGCAAATTTACTTTCAGTCAAATATGAGTAAAGAAGCGAGGAAGAGAAACTGCAAGAGATATTCTAATTTTCCCTGGGCTTTTTGATGATCATTCATACACCAACTTTCAATACAGTGTATTTTGTTTAGAGTACACAAGGAGGTATGGACTCAATTGCATTTATATAATAAGTTACCTTAATTATTTGTCAGAGATAGGAAAAACATTCAACCTAAATAGTTTTAAAATTTAATGCATTCTATATTCAAAAATTGGAGAAGGAAATGGCAACCCACTCCAGTACTCTTGCCTGGAAAACCCCATGGACGGAGGAGCCTTATAGGCTACAGTCCATGGGGTCACAAAGAGTCAGATATGACTGAGCGACTTCACTTTCACTTTTCACTATCATGCATTGGAGAAGGAAATGGCAACCCACTCCAGTGTTATTGCCTGGAGAATCCCAGGGATGGGGGAGCCTGGTGGGTTGCTGTCTATGGGGGTCACACAGGGTTGGAAACAACTGAAGCAACTTAGCAGCAACAACATATTCAAAATTATCTGTAAGGGATTTGTATTAAACAACTGGCTTCATTAAGTAATCATTGATTATCTGATTAAACTTTAGCTATAGAAATGTGATTTTAGTATTCAGAGCAAAGCAAAATAGTGTTAGTTTTTTTTTTTATCAGCAACTTTACCAAAGTGGAATGTGAAGTTTGGTGGGTAGGTTTATAGTCTTCCTAATATCTTATGCAATAAAAATCAAAAATCAAGAAAAAGAACCAGAGAATGTGAGAGTATAAAGTGGTATTCAGATATTGTGAAATTTGGGCCTCTTATTTTACAGGGCTAGAAAGGTTAGCTGTTTAAATAATGTCATGTTTTGGTGACACTCTACTTCAGCTTTACCCTATAGGAATGAATAGTGTATGTCCTACTAAGAATGAATGAGGGAATGATTTCCCCAGTTACTGGGATAAGTGCCAGTGAATGACCCTTAGCTTCCTGTCCTCTTCAGAGATTACCTTTGCTAAAAATGTTGGTCTTGCCCAAGGTCATGCTTTCTTCCATAGACAGCCTACATCTAAAAATTGATAAATTGGAGTTTAAAAGCCAGACCTCCTTACCGCATTGTGAAATAACTCTGAAGCCTATTTCACCCGCCATTGAATGTGTGAAAACCTTCTTTGGAAGTGTATCACAATTCAACTTCTCTTTGACCAATCCTTCTTTCTTTCCGGCTTGTCCTCAGTGCTGAACCCAAGAGCACTCTCCCCAAAATTTCACTATTAGCATCTACTCTCAATGAAATCCAAAATCCAATATGCTAGAATGCTCATTATATGGCACTCTATTCACAGTACTTGTGTTTGTGTGTGTGAAGTTTAAGGAGTAGACTTGATGCTGCCGATTAAAAACAGCTATTTTTGAAATTTGTGTTGTACTGTTCATAGCCACTCAGTCGTGTCCAACTCTTTGCAGTCCCATGGACTGCAACCCAACAGGTCTCCTCTGTCCATGAGGATTCTCCAGGCAAGAATACTAGAGTGTGTTGCCATGTCCTCCTCCAAACGCTCTTACTAACCCAGGGATCAAACCCAAGTCTCCCACATTGCAGGCAGATTCTTTACCATCTGAGCCACCAGGGAATCCCACCAGAGAAGCAGAAATTTGGATGAAACTAAATGCACTAGCCAATCTGATCACATGGACAACTGCCTTGTCTAACTCAATAAAATTAAGCCATGCTGTGTAGGGCCACCCAAGAAGACTGGTCATGGTGGAGAGTTCTGACAAAATGTGGTCGACTGGAGATAGGAATGGCAAACCACTTCAGTATTCTTGCCTGGAGAACCCCATGAACAGTATGAAAGAGCAAAAAGATAGGACATTGGAAGATGAACTCTTCAGGTCGGTAGGGGCCCAATATGCTACTGGAGATCAGTGGAGAAATAATTCCAAAAAAATGAAGGGACAGAGTCAAAGCAAAAACAACACACAGTTGTGGATGTGACTGGTGATAGAAGCAAGGTCCGATGCTGAAGAGAGCTATATTGAACCTGCAATGTTAGGTCCATGAATCAAGGCAAATTGGAAGTGGTTAAACAAGAGATGGCAAGAGTGAACATTGACATTCTAGAAATCAGAAAACTAAAATGGACTGGAGTGGGTGAATTTGACTCAGATGACCATTTTGTCTACTACTGTGGGAAGGAATCCCTTAGAAGAAATGGAGTAGCCATCATGGTCAACAAAAGAGTCCAAAATGCAGTACTTGGATACTATTTCAAAAGAGACAGAATGATCTCTGTTTGTTTCCAAGGCAAACCATTCAATATCATGGCAATTCAAGTCTACGCCCCAAGCAGTAACACTGAAGAAGCTGAAGTTGTATGGTTCTATGAAGACCTAAAAAGGCATTTAATAACTAACACCCAAAATAGATGTTCTTTTCATTATAGGGGACTGGAATGCAAAAGTAGAAAGTCAAGAAACACCTGGAGTAACAGGCAAATTTGGCCTTGGAGTACAAAATGAAGCAGGGTAAGGCGAATATAGTTTTGCCAAGAACACACTGGTCATAGCAAACACCCTCTTCCAACAACACAAGAGAAGACTTTACACATGGACATTACCATATGGCCAAACCGAAATGAGATTGATTATATTCTTTGCATCCAAAGATGGAGAAGCTGTATACAGTCAGCAAAAACAAGACCTGGAGCTGACTGTGGCTCAGACCATGAACTCCTTTTTGCCAGATTCAGACTGAACTTGAAGAAAGTGGGGAAGACCACTAGACCATTCAGGTATGACCTAAATCAAATCCCTTATGATTATACAGTGGAAGTTAGAAATAGATTTAAGGGACTAGATCTGATAGACAGAGTGCCTGATGAACTATGGACGTAGGTTCATGACATTGTACAGGAGACAGGGATCAAGACCATCCCCATGGAAAAGAATGCAAAAAAGCAAAATGGCTGTCTGAGGAGGCCTTACAAATAGCTGTGAAAAGACGAGAAGCAAAAAGGAAAGGAGAAAAGATATACCCATTTGAATGCAGAATTCCAAAGAATACCAAGGAGAGACATGAAAGCCTTCTACAGTGATCAGTGAAAAGAAATAGAGGAAATGAATAGAATGCAAAAGACTAGAGATCTCTTCAAGAAAATTAGAGATATCAAGGGAACATTTCATGCAAAGATGGACTCAATAAAAGACAGAAATGCTAGGGACCTAAAAGAAGCAGAAGATATTAAGAAGAGGTGGCAAGAATGCACAGAACTGTCCAAAAAGACCTTCATGATGCAGATAATCATAATGATGTGATCACTCACCTAGAGCCAGACATCCTGGAATGTGAAGTCAAGTGTGCCTTAGAAAGTATCACTACGAACAAAGTTAGTGGAGGTGATGGAATTCCAGTTGACCTATTTCAAATCCTAAAAAATGATGCTGTTAAAGTGCTGCACTCAATATGCCAGCAAATTTGGAAAACTCAGCAGTGGCCACAGGACTGCAAAAGGTCAGTTTTTATTCCAATCCAAAAAAAAGGCAATGCAAAAGAATGCTCATATACCACACAATTGAATTCATCACACACGCCAGTAAAGTAATGTTCAAAATCTCCAAGCCAGGCTTCAGCAATATGTGAACCATGACCTGCCAGATGTTCAAGTTGGTTTTAGAAATGGCAGAGAAACCAGAGATCAAATTGCCAACATCTGCTGGATCATTGAAAAGCAAGAGAGTTCCAGAAAAACATCTATTTCTGCTTTGTTGACTATGCCAGAATCTTTGCCTGTGTGGATCACAATAAACTGTGGAAAATTCTGAAAGTGATGGGAATACCAGACACCTGACCTGCCTCTTGAGAAACCTATATGCAGGTCAGGAAGCAACAGTTAGAACTGGACATGGAACAACAGACTAGTTGTTAGGAAAAGGAGTACATCAAGGTTGTATATTGTCACCCTTCTTATTTAACTTATATGCAGAGTACATCTTGAGAAATGCTGGACTGGAAGAAGCACAAGCTGGAATCAAGATTACTGGGAGAATTATCAATAACCTCAGATATACAGATGACACCACCCTTATGGCAGAAAGTGAAGAACTAAAGAGCCTCTTGATAAAAGTGAAAGAGGAGAGTGAAAAAGTTAGCTTAAAGCTCAACATTCAGAAAACTAAGATCATGGGATCCGGTCCCATCACTTCAGGGAAAAAGATGAGGAAACTGTGGAAACAGTGTCAGACTTTATTTTGGGGGCTCCAAAATGACTGCAGATGAATATTGCAGCCATGAAATTAAAAGACGCTTACTCCTTGGAAGGAAAGTTATGACCAACCTAGACAACATATTAAAAAGCAGAGACATTACTTTGTTGACAAAGATCTGTCTAGTCAAGGCTGTGGTTTTTCCAGTAGTCATGTATGGATGTGAGAGTTGGTCTCTAAAGAAAGCTGATCACCAAAGAATTGATGCTTTTGAACTGTGGTGTTGGAGAAGACTCTTGAGAGTCCCTTGGACTGTAAGGAGATCCAACCAGTCCTTCCTAAAGGAGATCAGTTCTGAGTGTTCATTGGAAGGACTAATGTTGATGCTGAAACTCCAATACTTTGGCCACCTGATGCGAAGAGCTGACTCATTTGGAAAAACCCTGATGCTGGGAAAGATTGAGGGCAGGAGGAGAAGGGCATGACAGCGGATGTGATGGTTGGATAGCATCACTGACTCAATGGACATGAGTTTGGGTAAACTCAGGGAGTTGGTGATGGACCTGAGGCCTGGCATGCTGTAGTTCATGGGTTCGCAAAGAGTTCGACACGACTGAGCTACTGAACTGAACTGAAATGTATTAGACTATAAATCAACATAAAAACATTCAGGGCCATGTAAGTGACTGGCAAATAATATTGCTTAATAAATAGTTCATAAACCAAAATTTTCATAAAGAAACACCTGATCAAGATAAATAAATACTTATTTGAAGGAAATTTTTTTTTTTTTTAGGACTGTAGCTCATGAGACACAGGTTCAAGAAGCACTTGAATTGTGTTCCACTGGACTACAAAATGTAGGAAACTTATAAAGGCAAAAAGTACAAGGCACAGTTACTGACATAAGTTGTTTGTCAGGAATTATGATTGAAGCTGGCATAAGTAAAGGGTGCTTGTTAAACAAAGATTACCTGGGATTCAAAACGGTTTTATAGTTTCAAGTGGGAACCTTGAGACTGTAAGTTTGCAGATGTTCTAAAAATGTTTGGTAGTATCCTTGGGTTTGGTACAGTTCAGAAAGTTCAGGTTCTCTGTGATGCATGGTTGTATTTCATAGTAAATCCATGCACTCCATCTTATGTGTCTCAACCATGATTACTCTGGTATGATTTCTATCAATCATCAAGTTGAATCAGTAAGTACCTGAAAAGACAGTCCTTACCCAATATACCACTAATTCTTTGACAGTTGTTATGGTCTCATGATCGATCCCTCTGCCTTGAAACCACTGCTATAGCCTTTTTAGAGCCTATTATGAGTGATTCATTTAAAAAATAATGACAGTGATCATTTTCCTGATATCTCCAATCTTCTGAAACCCTAAATTCCACACCAGTGGGCCATCTTTTACATTTTAAGGGCTCTATTTACTGATGTCTCAAGAGGTTATAACGAGTCAAGTTGCAAGTCAACCTGCACATCAAGCATTGCTCAGTTCAGTTCAGTTCAGTCTCTCAGTCATGTCCGACTCCTTGCGACCCCATGGACTGCAGGACTCCAGGCCTCCCTGTCCATCACCAACTCCCTGAGTTCACTCAAACTCATGTCCGTTGAGTCAATGATGCCATCCAACCATCTCATCCTCTGTCATCCCCTTCTCCTCCTGCCCTCAATCTTTCCCAGCATCAGGGTCTTTTCAAATGAGTCAGTTCTTTGCATCAGGTGGCCAAGGTATTGGAGTTTCAGCTTCAGCATCAGTCCTTCCAATGAACACCCAGGACTGATCTCCTTTAGGATGGACTGGTTGGATCTCCTTGCAGTCCAAGGGACTCTCAAGAGTCTTCTCCAACTCCACAGTTCAAAAGCATCACTTCTGTGGCACTCAGTTTTCTTTATAGTCCATCTCTCACATCCATACATGACTACTGGAAAAACCATAGCTATGACTAGACGAACCTTTGTTGGGAAAGTAACGTCTCTACTTTTTAATAAGCTGTCTAGGTCGATCATAACTTTCCTTCCAAGGATTGCTATCTGCCAGTGATTGCCTTCCCATTTTAAAGCTTTATATAGAATGGGGTGAATAATAAAAATATATACAGATTTAGAATTTTTATCAGTATACTGTGTTTCAACAACAAATGTTAAATATAAAATTAATATATTAAGAATCCAAAGGACTTTTTTTATTAAAATGAAGACATCACAATGGATAATGCTGAAACAATTCAACCCCAAAACACTCATGTTCATCTATGTAACTACCACTGGAGTATATTAGTTTTATATTGCTTCTATAACCTGTTACCACAAATTTACTGGCTTGAAAGAACCCAAGTTTATTATTTTATAGTTCTGTAAGTATGATATGGGTATCATTGGGCTGAGTACAATATCAGCTGGGCTTCATTATTTTCCAGAGACATTGGGTGAAAATTTGTTTCCTTATCTTTCCCAGCTTCTAGAGACCACCTGCATTCTTTGGCTTATGACTCTGTTCTTGTATTTTTAAAGCTCATTTTTTTGCTGGTTCCCCTGACCCTCTCATATTTTGATGACACCAGTGATTAACTTCAGTTCAGTTCAGTTCAGTTGCTCAGTCGTGTCCAAATCCAGCTAAATAATCCAGGATAATCTCTCCAATGAAAATACTTATAATTAGAACTAAGATTGTGCCTGCAACCTTAATGCCCTTCTGCCATGTAATGTAACATTCACAAGTTCCAAGGATTAGGACATCTTTGGGGAGCTGCTTTTCTGCCCACTCTATGTAGATACAACTATGATGAGCTACTGTACAATATGGAACTGTGAGCCTAGGCCTACCTTACTTACTTCTGATATGGTATCCTGAGCATTAAAAAAAAAAGTGCTGTTACCACCTGCACAGATCCCCTTTACAGTTCTCACACTGGTCTCCCTCTGCTCAGTCCAAAATGGTACAAGATTTACAATACCTATAAGTTCAGCCTATTAATATTTGACCTGAAGACGTGACCTAAAAGCATACTTTCTGAAATAGTTTTCTCCTTCCCTTGTATTCCAGAGGGATTTATTAATACTTACCCTTTTCTTATTTTTATCCTGTTCTACCTTAAAATGCACTTATTTATAAGTTTATGTTTATACTCCTACTATAAAGGAAATCGGAGAAGGCAACGGTGCCCCACTCTAGTACTCTTGACTGGAAAATCCTATGGACAGAGGAGCCTGGTGGGCTGCAGTCCATGGGGTCGCTAAGAGTCAAAAATGAGTGACTTCACTTTCACTTTTCACTTTCATGCATTGGAGAAATGGTAACCCACTCCAGTGTACTTGCCTGGAGAATCCCAGGGAGTAGGGAGCCTGGTGGGCTGCTGTCTATGGGGTCACATAGAGTCAGACACGACTGAAGTGACTTAGCAGCAGCAGCAGCATAAAGGAAATGAATTGGCTGAAGTTATTTTTTATTTAGTCTTTCACTTTAGTATCTTATAAATGGTAGATGTTCAATAAATATTTCTTAAATGAAAATAAATTAAATATTAAAACAAAGCATTTTGAATTTAATGTTGTTACCTCACAAACGTGCCTATGAAGTCAGAGCCACAGTCCTACCTTTGAAAGTATACTTGTCAGCGATTGTATGTCTTAAATATTGCAGACTGTCTTTAATTGCTGAGACTGTGTCCTCCCTGACCTATTCAAAACTTTGAAAGTTGACAGTGGAGCTAGACTCCTATAGATGATCAGTGGTTTGATTGCTTGAGAGTTTCACATTATTTTTACCTTCCTTGGGCTGATATTTATAGATGGTTCCCCTATCCACTCCTTCTCCAGCATAAAAGATGCACCCAACCATTTCCATGTGTTTTATGCAACTTTAAAGAAAAGGTTGTGAAGAGCAGTCACTATGGCATGTTTTAAAAATTAGTCAATGTTGAAAACTTCTCAAATAGCTTGATTATTTAACAAAAATATACATACCACAAGGAAATCCATAATATAATGGTTATTGTCAATATAATAATGCCTAATGTTATCAAGTTTATGGACCATGCTATACAAACTTGAAGTTTAAACAAAAGCCTTTTAGGATGTAAGCTTAAGTTGAAATGATAAACAGAAACTGTGATTTCTGAAAAGAAAAAAAAAAAAAAAGCCCGTAAATAATGAGAACATTGAAATAGAGATGGAATATATCTTTTGACCTTAACAGCAAAATCTTGTTTCTGTTTTATGTAAAAGCATGATCAGATCTTTATTGAATGCTATCTCTAATATATTGTAAATTGATATTGGGGACTTTCTTTTTTTCTAGAATTAATATTCAATTATAGGGAAATAATGAGGAATAATTGTATGATAAAAATAAAATTTTAGCACAGAGTAATAGATGAGTGGTTTTCTAAGTGGGTCAGTGGTAAAGAATCCATCTATAATTCTAGGGACACAAGTTTAATCCCTAGGTTGGGAAGATGCCCTGGAGAAGGAAATGGCAACCCACTCCAGTATTCTTGCTTGGAAAATCCCATTGACGAGATCCCATGGACTGGCGGGCTACCATCTATAAGGTCGCAAAGAGTTGGATATGACTTAACGACTGAACAACAACCATAGATAAGTAGAAGTTGTCATTTATTATTGTTAATTTGGCCTTCATACAGGAACTAGAATTTGTATATCAGTCATTACTTTCTGAAAATGTACTGGAGGTTTCTATTAAAATACAATTGTTTTATAAAAGGAAAATTAACGACAAAAATGTTAACCATTAGTGTTTTATCTCAATTTAGACTAATTTCTACCATTGAAAAATATCCCTAAAATTCAAATGATAAAGGCTTCTCCTAAAGTTACAGTGAGCTTTCAGGCACAAAATATGCATTGGATATTGTGAAGGCAGGGGATGAAATAATTAGTATGCACTGGAATAGACAAAGGACAATGAAGAGGTATTCATATAAATTATCTTTAGTACACCCAAGCCATTCAAATAAACCCTAGTGAATTATGGTGTGCCCGACATAGAGAACATTTTTAAGACAGGTCACCTATGTCTCCCCTGCCATATCTTATCCATTCAAATTGTCTGTCCTCCACTAGAGGCAGATTCTGAAACCTTCATTGTCATTTCAACAAAAATAGACATGATTATTAATGCCATATTGAAAGAGTACCTTAGAACATGGCATGGCACTAAGGATTGATTCTTCAAAAGCATGATATCCTATGGTGGCAACAAGGTATAGTCAGAAAAACTATGTTAATGCAATTGGTTAAAACTTGGTAATTATAGGATTAAGAAATGTTGAGAAACAAAAGTAGTACTAATAGGAAACTGTCTTAAATATTATAGCAATATTTAAATAATGGGACAAAGTTTTCATTGTGGGAAGAACAATGTAACATGCATAACCTATAGCACTTATTTCAGTAGATTCAGAACAGTCTATATAATTAGTGAACAAGAGAAACAAAACTATATGTATACATCAAGTGATTTTTCCTCTTTTGACAATTAAATGTTAGACTAAAATAAAGGAAAGAATGTTTATATATTATGCTTTTGAAAATTAGCTTCAGATCCCCTCAAAATTTGTTTTATAAATCTGACATTTTGAAGTTTTTCTATTTCTGATACATCCTACTGGTCAAAGCAGTAGGGACATGAAATTGCCATTAGTTCCAGCTATTAAAAGAAAGATTAAGCATTAAACCATCATCTTCATTAATCACATCTCAGCCTCCAATTGGAAAATAGAGGTTATCAGAAGGCAACCATCAGTTTAATAGTTTGAAAATTCCAATTTCTTTTAATGTCTAGCACCAGAGAGTTATTGGAAGCACATTTATTGGGGGCAGATACATTAATTAATATAAAGTGCCCATCAATCACTAATCTTTATACAGAAGATCAGAGTCTACATTCATATCAGAGCCAAATTCAAAATGGAACCCTGCCTGCTATGAGCCCAGAGAAGTGATGTGAAATGGATTTATGATATGCATAGAGAAATATATTCTGACATATTTTGTCCATGGCTTTTTAAAAAATCTAAAAGTGCTAAAAATTCATTTAAACATCCATCAAATTGGAAAACAAGGGACAGTCCCAGAGAACTCAGAGCTGCTATAAATGTTTACCTTGAGTTTGAGTAAAGCTCTATCAAAAGATTCCCAGAGGGGAAGTGTATGTGGTTCTGATCTCTAATTCTTAAGGACTTATATTTCAATTTTGATATTTTCATAATATCCTTTTAAAGATTTCAGTTCCTAAAGGTTACACTACCACTGTTATAAAGTCACTCAGACTTTTAGGACCCAATGGGGAAAAACACTTCTAAGTGTCCTATTTATCATCCTCAGCTATGAGGAGCAATCAGGGCAAAACAGAACTTTTCTTTTTTTTTTTCTTTTTAGAGCAAATAACCATGCATAGAGGAATACAGAGGCTGAAAAACACAGAACCTGGAGCCAGAGAGTCACAGTTCAAAATTAAACACCTGTTTGTATAAACCTGGCCAGCTTACAGAACAGCCCTTTACCTTAATTTCCTCATTTATTTCTAAAATAGAACTAATAATAATAATGCTGCTAAGTCGCTTCAGTCATGTCCAACTCTGTGCGACCCCATAGACGGCAGCCCACCAGGCTCTGCCGTCCCTGGGATTCTCCAGACAAGAACACTGGAGTGGGTTGCCATTTCCTTCTCCAATGCATGGAAGTGAAAAATGAAAAGTGAAAGTGAAGTCGCTCAGTCACGTCTGACTCTAGCGACCCCATGGACTGCAGCCCACCAGGCTCCTCCGTCCATGGGATTTTCCAGGCAAAAGTACTGGAGTGGGGTGCCATATTCTGCTAGGAACTGATTACTCATTTGAATATAGAGCAATTTATTTCTAATAAGCATTTATTTATTGCAATCAGTCCTGTCGTATGTAGATCTCGTCATTAAAATCATTGCCTCCAGGAAATGTGACTATGGCCTTAAAAATCAGTTCATATAGATGAGTAAGGATCACTGTCTTTCTTGTATATATTTTCTTTCTGTCTTTATATACCCCAACTTGAATACACATCATTGACATTTTGACACAAAAATTAATTTTACACATCAGTGATCAGTGGTGCAAAAGGCAACCCTTTAATCATGTCTTTCTATTACATAATGTCCTAAACTTCATTCAAAATTGAATAAACAGGGTTTATTTGTCTTTAGCCTAGAAACATACATCTGTGTGTCACTGGATACATTGCATCATATATATATATATTTTTTTTTTCATTTAAGCCTCAATTGTCTCATCTGAAAAAGGACATAAAAAAAGTTTTAATCTCCTAGAGTTATTCTGAGAAACAAATGAGATAATACATGTTAAGTCTTGTGCATAACAAAATAATAGTTCTTACTTTTATCTATCAATAAATTCTATTGTTTAAAATAGAAGTCTAAAATAAGGTACCAACATTATGAATAGTGTGAATATTTCTAAAGGCCATGAGAAATAAATACCCACACATGCATATAAAAAATCCTAGAAGATATAAATTGTACATTTTCATAAATAAACATGATAGGCAGATAGGAAAAAAGAGTTATCAGAGACAAAGTCTGTTACCAAATCGGTAGAACTGAATGGATAACTCTCAAGAAAATTGTACTATTAAAAAAAATGGGAAACTTTTCATCTGCACATTTAAATAGATATAGTTTTCAAACAACTAGATTTTGTTTCAGAAAAGAAAATCTAAACAAAATAATTTAGTAATTCCATTATATTGCTGCTTTTAAAAACTAACTTTGGGAGGAGCTAAGATGGCAGAGGAGTAGGACGGGGAGAACACTTTCTCCCCCACAAATTCATCAAAAGAACATTTAAACGCCGAGTAAATTTCACAAAACAACTTCTGAATGCCGGCAGAGGACATCAGGCACCCACAAAAGCAACCTAAGTCTTCGAAAGGAGGTAGGAAAAAATATAAAAGACAAAAAAAGAGACAAAAGAGGGAGGGATGGAGTTCCGTCCCTGGAAGGGAGTCTTAAAAAGAGAGGTTTCCAAACACCAGGAAACCTTCTCACTGCCGAATCTGTGCCGAGCTTTGGAAGCACAGAGGGCAACATAACAGGGAGGAAAAATAAATAAACAATTAAAACCCGCAGATTGCAAGCCCTACGGTAACTCCCCCAGCGGAGAAGCAGCAGCGCAGATGCCTGCACACGCCATTCGCAAGCGGGGGCTGGGCAGGGAGGCGTGGCGCGGGCTGCATCGCTTAGAGTAAGGATCTGGCCTGAAAACCCTGAGCGCTATCTGAGCAAAATAATTTGGGCTAGAAAACCAGACTGTGGGATATCTACCACGCGAAAAGCCAGCCCTAACCCAAGACACTGCCAGGCCCACTCACAGAACAAAGGACTGAACAGAGATAGCCAGCTGCAGACCATTCCCCTCCGGAGACAGGCAGGCAGAGCCAGAAGGGGGCAATCACAGCCCAAGAGAGACATTATCTATAAAACTGTAAGCAGGCTTCTTTGCTAACTAAAACTTCTTGGGGGTCTGGACAGTCAACATCTGCCTGAGAAGGTGGGCCAGTTGTGCACCTAGATAACCGAGCGGTGGGGAGGCGATAAGTCGCAGCAATCATGCTCACCAAACACCTCATCACCTGAGCTGCTCGGACCTGGGAAGGGCACAAAACGCAGGCCCAACCGAGTCTGTGCCTCTGAGGACTACCCGAGTGCCTGAACCTGAGCGACTTGGACCTGGAAAGTACAGACAGCCCAGGGCTGGCCACGGATGGTTCCTGGCGGAGCAACCTAGAGCCTGAGCAGTGTGGGCAGGGAGGCTACACGCGCTGTGAGCGGGGGCAGACCCAGTGTGGCTGAGGCACTGCGAGCACATGCCAGTGTTATTTGTTTGCAGCATCCCTCCCTCCCTCCCCACAGCGCGACTGAACAAGTGAGCCTAAAAAAAAAAAAGTGTCCTCCACCATCCCCCTTGTGTCAGGGCAGAAACCAGACACCAAAGAGACCAGCAAACAGAAGAAGCTATAACAGAGGGGACCGCCTTGGAAGCTACAGGCAATAGATTAAAACCCTGTGGTTACTACCGACTACATAGGAAGGGGCCTAGAGCTCTTGAGAAATATAAGTCGGACCAAGGAACTAGCCAAAAATGAACTGAACCCACAGTACTCACAACAAAACCAGAGAAAGTCCTAGATATATTTTTACTATTTTTACGATCATTCTTTCTTTCTTTTTAATTTTTTAAAAAAAAATTAAGTCCTCTATTATTCCTTTAATTTTCACTTTTATAACCTATTACTTTGCAAAAAAAAAAAAAAGACCCTTTTTTAAAAGCAAACTTCGTATATATATATATATTTTATAATTTTATTGACCTTGTTTTTTTTTTTTTCCTTCTTTTCTTTAACATAGTATTTTTGAAATTCCAAACTCTGCTCTACATTTTTAATTTATGCTTTTTGGTATTTGATATCAATTTTGTACCTGTATTTTCTTTATAATTTTTGTGACTTTGGTTTTTTTTTTTCTCTCTCTTTCTTTTTCTTCTTCTTTTTTTTAACATCGTATTTTTGAAATTCCAAACTCTACTCTAGATTTTTAATTTTTGCTTTTATGTATTTGTTACCAATTTTGTACCTTTAAGAACCCAATCTTCAGTACCCATTTTTCACTAGGGAGCAAGATTACTGGCTTGACTGCTCTCTCTCCCTTTAGACTCTCCTTTTTCTCCACCAGGTCGCCTGTGTCTCCTCCCTAACCCCTCTGTACTCTACCCAACTCTGTGAATTTCTGTGTGTTCCAGACGGTGGAGAACACTTAGGGAACTGATTACTGGCTGGATCTGTATCCCTCATTTTCATTCCCCCCTTTTATCGCCCTGGCAACCTCTGTCTGCTTCCTCCTTCTTCTCTTCTCTGTATAACTCTGTGAACATCTCTGAGCGGTCCAGTTGTGGAGTGCACATAAGGAAGTGATTACTGGCTAGCCCACTCTCTCCTCTATTGATCCCACCTCATCTCATTTGGGTCACCTCTAAGTCCCTCCTCCCTCTTCTCTTCTCCATGTAACGCTGTGAACCTCTCTGGGTGACCCTCATGGTAGAGAAACTTTTCATCTTTAACATAGATGTTTTATCAGTGGTGCTGTATAGAAGGAGAAGTTTTGAAACTACTGTAAAAATAAGACCAATAACTGGAAGCAGGAGGCTTAAGTCCAAACCCTGACTCCAGGGAACTCCTGACTCCAAGGAACATTAATTGACAGGAGCTCATCAAAGGCCTCAATACCTACACTGAAATCAAGCACCACACAAGAGCTGACAAGTTCCGGGGCAAGACATACCAAGCAAATTCTCCAGCAACAAAGGAACACAGCCCTGAGCTCCAAGCTACAGGCTGCCCAAAGTCACCCCAAAACAATAGACATCTCATAACTCATTACTGGACACTTAATTGCACTCCAGAGAGAAGAAATACAGCTCCACCCACCAGAACACCGACACAAGCTTCCCTAACCAAGAAACATTGACAAGCCACCTGTACAAACCCGCACACAGTGAGGAAACGCCACAATAAAGAGAACTCCACAAACTGCCAGAATACAGAAAGGACAACCCAAACTCAGCAATTTAAACAAGATGAAGAGACAGGGGAATACCCAGCAGATAAAGGAACTCAGATAAAGGAAATAAATGCCCACTAAACCAAACAAAAGAGGAAGAGATAGGGAATCTACCTGATAAAGAATTCTGAATAATGATAGTGAAATTGATCCAAAATCTTGAAATCAAAATGGAATCACAGATAAATAGCCTGGAGACAAGGATTGAGAAGATGCAAGAAAGGTTTAACAAGGACCTAGAAGAAATAAAAAAGAGTCAATATACAATGAATAATGCAATAAATGAAATTAAAAACACTCTGGAGGCAACAAATAGTAGAATAACAGAGGCAGAAGATAGGATTAGTGAATTAGAAGATAGAATGGTAGAAATAAATGAATCAGAGAGGATAAAAGAAAAACGAATTAAAAGAAATGAGGACAATCTCAGAGACCTCCAGGACAATATTAAATACTACAACATTCAAATCATAGGGGTCCCAGAAGAAGAAGACAAAAAGAAAGACCATAAGAAAATACTTGAGGAGATAATAGTTGAAAACTTCCCTAAAATGGGGAAGGAAATAATCACCCAAGTCCAAGAAACCCAGAGAGTCCCAAACAGGATAAACCCAAGGTGAAACACCCCAAGACACATATTAATCAAATTAACAAAGATCAAATACAAAGAACAAATATTAAAAGCAGCAAGGGAAAAACAACAAATAACACACAAGGGAATTTCCATAAGGATAACAGCTGATCTTTCAATAGAAACTCTTCAAGCCAGGAGGGAATGGCAAGACATACTTAAAATGATGAAAGAAAATAACCTACTGCCCAGATAATTGTACCCAGCAAGGATCTCATTCAAATATGAAGGAGAAATCAAAAGCTTCTCAGACAAGCAAAAGCTAAGAGAATTCTGCACCACCAAACCAGCTCTCCAACAAATACTAAAGGATATTCTCTAGACAGGAAACACAAAAACGGTGTATAAATTCGAACCCAAAACAATAAAGTAAATGGCATTGGGATCATACTTATTAGTAATTACTTTAAACGTAAATGGGTTGAATGCCCCAACCAAAAGACAAAGACTGGCTGAATGGGTACAAAAACAAGACCCCTACATATGTTGTCTACAAGAGACCCACCTCAAAACAGGGAATACATACAGACTGAAAGTGAAGGGCTGGAAAAAGATTTTCCATGCAAATAGGGACCAAAAGAAAGCAGGAATATCAATACTCATATCAGATAAAATAGACTTTAAAACAAAGGCTGTGAAAAGAGATAAAGATAGTCACTACATAATGATCAAAGGATCAATCCAAGAAGAAGATATAACAATTAAAAATATATATGCACCCAACACAGGAGCACCGCAATATGTAAGACAAATGCTAACAAGTATGAAAGGAGAAATTAACAATAACACAATAATAGTGGGAGACTTTAATACCCCACTGACACCTATGGATAGATCAACTAAACAGAAAATTAACAAGGAAACACAAACTTTAAATGATACAATAGACCAGTTAGACCTAATTGATATCTATAAGACATTTCATCTCAAAACAATGAATTTCACCTTTTTCTCAAGCGCACATGGAACCTTCTCCAGGATAGATCACATCCTGGGCCATAAAGCTAGCCTTGGTAAATGCAAAAAAATAGAAATCATTCCAAGCATCTTTTCTGACCACAATGCAGTAAGATTAGACCTCAATTACAGGAGAAAAACTATTAAAAATTCCAACATGTGGAGGCTGAACAACACGCTGCTGAATAACCAATAAATCACAGAAGAAATAAAAAAGAAATCAAAATTTGCATAGAAACGAATGAAAATGAAAACACAACAATCCAAAACCTATGGGACACTGTAAAAGCGGTCCTAAGGGGAAAATTCATAGCAATACAGGCATACCTCAAGAAACAAGAAAAAGTCAAATAAATAACCTAACTCTACACCTAAAGCAACTAGAAAAGGAAGAAATGAAGAAGCCCAGGGTTAGTAGAAGGAAAGAAATCTTAAAAATTAGAGCAGAAATAAATGCAAAAGAAACAAAAGAGACCATAGCAAAAATCAACAAAGCCAAAAGCTGGTTCTTTGAAAGGATAAATAAAATTGACAAACCATTAGCTAGACTCATCAAGAAACAAAGGCAGAAAAATTAAATCAATAAAATTAGAAATGAAAATGGAGAGATCACAACAGACAACACAGAAATACAAAGGATCATAAGAGACTACTATCAACAATTATATGCCAATAAAATGGACAACGTGGAAGAAATGGACAAATTCTTAGAAAAGTACAACTTTCCAAAACTGGACCAGGAAGAAATAGAAAATCTTAACAGACCCATCACAAGCACGGAAATTGAAACTGTAATCAAAAATCTTCCAGCAAACAAAAGCCCAGGTCCAGACGGTTTCACAGCTGAATTCTACCAAAAATTTAGAGAAGAGCTAACACCTACCCTACTCAAACTCTTCCGGAAAATTGCAGAAGGAGGTAAACTTCCAAACTCATTCTATGAGGCCACCATCACCCTAATACCAAAACCTGACAAAGATCCCACAAAAAAAGAAAACTACAGGCCAATATCACTGATGAACATATGCAAAAATTCTTAACAAAATTCTAGCAATCAGAATCCAACAACACATTAAAAAGATCATACACCATGACCAAGTGGGCTTTATCCCAGGGATGCAAGGATTCTTCAATATCTGCAAATCAATCAATGTAATACACCACATTAACAAATTGAAAAATAAAAACCATATGATTATCTCAATAGATGCAGAGAAAGCCTTTGACAAAATTCAACATCCATTTATGATAAAAACTCTCCAGAAAGCAGGAATAGAAGGAACATACCTCAACATAATAAAAGCTATATATGACAAACCCACAGCAAACATTATCCTCAATGGTGAAAAATTGAAAGCATTTCCTCCAAAGTCAGGAACAAGACAAGGGTGCCCACTTTCACCATTACTCTTCAACATAGTTTTGGAAGTTTTGGCCACAGCAATCAGAGCAGAAAAAGAAATAAAAGGAATCCAAATTGGAAAAGAAGAAGTAAAACTCTCACTATTTGCAGATGACATGATCCTCTACATAGAAAACCCTAAAGACTCCACCAGAAAATTACTAGAACTAATCAATGATTATAGTAAAGTTGCAGGATATAAAATCAACACACAGAAATCCCTTGCATTCCTATACACTAATAATGAGAAAACTGAAAGAGAAATTAAGGAAACAATTCCATTCACCATTGCAACAGAAAGAATAAAATACTTAGGAATATATCTACCTAAAGAAACTAAAGACCTATATATAGAAAACTATAAAACACTGGTGAAAGAAATCAAAGAGGATACTAATAGATGGAGAAATATACCATGTTCATGGATTGGAAGAATCAATATAGTGAAAATGAGTATACTACCCAAAGCAATTTATAGATTCAATGCAATCCCTATCAAGCTACCAATGGTATTGTTCACAGAGCTAGAACAAATACTTTCACAATTTGTATGGAAATACAAAAAAACCTCGAATAGCCAAAGCTATCTTGAGAAAGAAGAATGGAACTGGAGGAATCAACCTACCTGACTTCAGGCTCTATTACAAAGCCACAGTTATCAAGACAGTATGGTACTGGCACAAAGACAGAAATATAGATCAATGGAACAAAATAGAAAGTCCAGAGATAAATCCACGCACATACGGACACCTTATATTTGACAAAGGAGGCAAGAATATACAATGGATTAAAGACAATCTCTTTAACAAGTGATGCTGGGAAATCTGGTCAACCACTTGTAAAAGAATGAAACTAGAACACTTTCTAACACCATACACAAAAATAAACTCAAAATGGATTAAAGATCTAAAAGTAAGACCAGAAACTATAAAACTCCTAGAGGAGAACATAGGCAAAACACTCTCTGACATACATCACAGCAGGATCCTCTATGACCCACCTCCCAGAATATTGGAAATAAAAGCAAAAATAAACAAATGGGACCTAATTAAACTTAAAAGCTTCTGCACATCAAAGGAAACTATTAGCAAGGTGAAAAGGCAGCCTTCAGAATGGGAGAAAATAATAGCAAATGAAGCAACTGACAAACAACTAATCTCAAAAATATACAAGCAACTCCTACAGCTCAACTCCAGAAACATAAATGACCCAATTAAAAAATGGGCCAAAGAACTAAATAGACATTTTTCCAAAGAAGACATACAGATGGCTCACAAACACATGAAAAGATTCTCAACATCACTCATCAGAGAAATGCAAATCAAAACCACTATGAGATACCATTTCACACCAGTCAGAATGGCTGCGATCCAAAAGTCTACAAGCAATAAATGCTGGAGATGGTGAGGAGAAAAGGGAACCCTCTTACACTGTTGGTGGGAATGCAAACTAGTACAGCCACTATGGAGAACAGTGTGGAGATTCCTTAAAAAACTGGAAATAGAACTGCCTTATGATCCAGCAATCCCACTGCTGGGCATACACACTGAGGAAACCAGAAGGGAAAGAGACACGTGTACCCCAATGTTCATTGCAGCACTGTTCATAATAGCCAGGACATGGAAGCAACCTAGATGTCCATCAGCAGATGAATGGATAAGAAAGCGGTGGTACATATACACAATGGAGTATTACTCAGCCATTAAAAATAATACATTTGAATCAGTTCTAATGAGGTGGATGAAACTGGAGCCTATTATACAGAGTGAAGTAAGCCAGAAGGAAAAACACCAATACAGTATACTAATGCATATATATGGAATTTAGAAACATGGTAACAATAACCCTGTGTACAAGACAGCAAAAGAGACACTGATGTATAGCACAGTCTTATGGACTCTGTGGGAGAGGGAGAGGGTGGGAAGATTTGGGAGAATGGCATTGAAACATGTATAATATCATGTATGAAACGAGTTGCCAGTCCAGGTTCGATGCAGGATACTGGATGCTTGGGGCTAGTGCACTGGGACGACCCAGAGGGATTGTTTGGGGAGGGAGGAGGGAGGAGGGTTCAGGATGGGGAACACATGTATACCTGTGGTGGATTCATTTCAATATTTGGCAAAACTAATACAATATTGTAAAGTTTAAAAATAAAATTTAAAAATTAAAAATAAATAAATAAATAAAAACTAACAACTTTTAAAATTAATAAATTCTATGGACAAAGTAAATATACTGTAGGTTTATGAAACTGTTTGAAGCAAAATTCAGCATTTTATATTTCTTATACATTTATAACAAACATAAAATGAACACTGTTTTCCCAATTAAAGATCACTCCAAAAATGTATTGACCAATCTGAAAATATAAAATGTTGGATATATAGATAAAATAAGATATATATTGAAAATCACATAGAATACTCAATTATATTAATTTAAACCTTTCTTTTTTCCCATTATTTTTCATTACATGACTATTAAATCTCCTCTGTAAAGCTTCGGCATCACTCTGTCAGACTTGAACTTCTTCAGTAATTTAGCAAATTTTTTTCATGGAATGCCTTATTAATTTATAAGTTGAATCATCTATGACATTACTACTAAAAATTGTATCCTACAATTTAAATGGCTATTCCCACAAATTTAGGATACTTGTTTTTCTATTGAATTGTTTGTTTGTTTTGGTTTGTTTATGCTGTAGTTTTATGTGTATGTTCTTCATCAACAATTTTAATTGCTAACCAAATTGATTTTAAAGTGATTTGTAAAGGTCTGTTTACAAAGCCAATCAGTATTTTATGCAAAGAAAAGCTGAGGGTTAATAATCTGATCAAACTTTATCAAATTAATAATTAGTGAATTAATCCACTTATTTGGCACATTTTTTTAAAGACACTGTCAAGTGAGCTTGAGATCATGTCAGACCAGTGTGATTACCTCAAAGATTAAGCTGATTACTTTTTGTTTTTTCAAAATAATTAAGACTTTCACTTCCAGGAAGATGGAATAGATGTACTTTTCCCTTTTTGTCCTCCAGAGTACAATTAAAAGCTATAGACATTCAAGCTAAAAATATATAAATAATAGCAATAAAACATAAGACTAAAAGGTAGAGAGAAAAAGGTAAATTGGTTAGGGATCTTGGGATCCAAGGAACAATGCAGTAGTAAGTATTCATTTTGTTTCTTTTCCTGCTTTGCATATCCCAGACTAATTGCTGTATAAGTAAGTAATCTGGGATTGCCAATAAATTCACACTAAACATACCAAACAAAAGCTTTCTCTGGTGAAGAAACAAGAAAAGGGAGAGCCTTACAAGACAGAAAAATCTAGATAATAGAAAATAATAACTCTACTCCAAAAAAAGACTGAAAAACTCATGTGCCTACCCAGCTTACTCCAAGGCTAATTGAGGAACCCATAATTGTACTCCAAAATATTTTAATGAAGGACTTCAATCCTTACACTGGGTACTGTCAGAGAAGGCCAAGATTGGAGCTAGGACTTTAGCCCTTGCCAAGCATAAATGATCCCTCCCTCCTCTAGGTGTCAGTAGAGACTGCAGGAAGTGCTTGGACTTCCATGGGCACCTGGAAGTAAAGGGGCCTCCTGTGTATCCCTGCAAGGAAGTGTCAGAGGAGGCCTAGTCTAGAGGTGGACTTTCACCATACCCCCAGAACTACTGAGGTCTTCCACTGTGGTTTCAGTAGAGGTCATGAGCAAAACAATGACAAGGCACATCTAGCCTTCCAGTCACAGTAGAATCAGCAAAAGAACAGTGATGAGCCATAAGTCTCACTTCTGCCCAGAAGTGGCAAGATACCCTTTGGGTATCAAGTGGCCTAAGTGGGGACCTAGACTTCCATGCCAATTGGCAATAAGTCAGTGATCCCTCATTTTCCCTAGTGAATATTATGCCATTCCAATAGTGACCATCATCTGAATTTTCTTCAAATTAGCCATTCAGATACTGTATAACTAGCATAACAAGATACCCCAGTTCTACCGGAACTGTCCTGGACTACTATGTCTGTTATCTTAGAGTAATTTCCCCTTTCTATCAAAGTAGGCACAATTTTCCTTATGTTAGCAAAACAGTTTTGAGATAAAGCCATTTCACAAATCATAAGATTGGAATGTGTTGCGGATTTGGTCTTGTCTGGATGACACAAGCTATTTGCTGCTGTTGTTCAGTTGCTAAGTCATGTCCAGCTCTTTGTGAGCCCATGGACTGTAGCCCACCAGGCTCCTCTGTCCTTGGAGTTCTCCAGGCAAGAGTACTTGAGTGGGTTGCCATTTCTTTCTCTAGGGGATCTTCCTGACCCAGGCATCTGACCTGTGTCTCATGCGTTGCAAGGCAGCTTCTTCTTTATGGTTGAGTCACCAGGGAACAAGCTATACAGAACTGTATACACCCAGTATCAATGTCTTATTGTTGCATACATCTTCCCCCAGTTGCGCCATTCTAACTGCAATCTTCTCTACACACTTTAATATGAATTTATATAGTATAATCACTTTGTGCCTACAGTATTATCACAAGGGAGACATTAATTAGCAAAGTAAAATAATCATTACATACATATTTGTCCTGTTATTGACACATTTGGGCAACAAATTGGGTCTAGACCCTATGTTATATTTAACTAGTTCTTAAACACAGTTATTACAACTGAATTTGCCATGTTCTTTGTTTTTTAGAAAAAAATATTTTCTTCCTCCAAAGAGTTCTTTTTTGTACTTTAAAGTTTAAAACTTTTCCCCAAAAACTATTTACATGTTTCTATTGTAAAGTGAGCATATCTGATGGCAAAGCTGGGGCTTTCCAACTATTTTAGTGGGAAAGGGCAGTGTTAGGGAGATGCAGAAACCAGAAAGGCTCACTTCTAATTTTCAAAGAAAATTTAGAATATTTATAAGATAACTCTATAAAAAATCTTACAGGCAAGAATTTGGTCAAAGGGAACTAACTGGAAATATTGATTAATCTCAACAATCAAAGCTTAGAGATTTCAAAGTCCAACCTGTAGTATTATCAAAATCTAAGAACATGTAGGAGACTTCTTGCTGTATGAGAATTAGGGGGGAAACATAAAACCTGAGTAAAGGAAGGCTGACAGAAGGAATATATGGTCAATCCTCTTAAAACAATAGGGCACAGGATCAGTTACTGAGGCAATAACTTGCTTTAGCTAGTTGGAAACATAACAGGGATTGTCTTGATAATAAAATTAAAGCACTACTGTTAGCAGTAAAATTTTCACACTTGTAATCCTGACTCTATGAGAGAAGCCCAGTTATCAGCAGTAAACTTTCCTAAACATATCTTTCAACATGGAGATGTTTCTTGTAAAGTCATATATATACACAACTGAAGAAATAAACTTTAAAAACCTTTTAGTTCCTAACTTGCTAACTTAAAATTACATTGCTTGGCATTCAAACAGAATATCCCCTGATCTCACTGTATGTGTTTTGCCAACATTTCTAATATGTTTAGTCAGAAGAGTCTTCATATTGTCCCACAAATTGCCACATTCAATAATCATGACAGCAATTACCTGGAATGTTTCTCTTCTTGTGCTTTTCTTCCTGTAGTTTCAGCTACTATTCAAAGACCACCTCTGCCTAGTTTCTCTTCACATATATTTTCCTTTAATGAAAACTTTAAAAAAAATCTGTGATTTCAGTTGATCCCAGTCCTTCTTTCCAATAAAAAGTATATCATGTTATTCTAAACTTATAATTTTTAAGTTATCTGATACCACATATTTTTCGTTTATTTTTTGCCAATGAAAGCCTAAAATTCTAGAAGATACAACTTATATCTTATATTTCATTGTTTAACTACAGTATCTAGCAAGGTTCTGAAAATATATTTTGTGTTGCAACAAAAAGATCAATTTTGTCTTAATTAATTTATAGGGCAATGTAGTGTATTGGGCTTGGAGTTTAAGAAACTCATTCTAATTAACTTTTTCATAAATTTATGTAATTTATGGATATATACAGATTCTGAAGAGCTAAGCTTTTAGAACTAGAAATAATGCTATTGACTCAAGAAGTTTTTATCTTTTCCACACAATTTAAAAAATATTTTATCAAGATATATCTGATTCACTCTTCTTGTCTTCTCTCAACTAATGTTGTTGCCCTTTATATCCCTTAGCATAAAATCCAGCAAGAGCCAGACTGATTTATACCTCTTTTAAACAGAACCAGTCACATCATGCCAATAATCACAGTCTAATATTCTTGTACCAAACATCTCATAGGTCTTAACATCTCATTGGTCTCTATGGACCTACCATTATGGATTCTAATTGATTGGTTTCAAGGGAAAGATTTCTGGCTTAGTTATATTCTTGAGGGTAATAGGATTTTCCCTTTGATGTACTAAATGTGGCAGAAAGTAACTAAATGTCTTCTTCTTCTATTTTCCCATCATCTAACTATAACTGGCATAAAATATCTTGCTCCACTCTCACCTCTACAGATTTTTGTTACCTAACTTCTGGGCCCCTGACACTTGCATTACATTAAAAGCATAGACCAAGATTGCATTTGAAAATTTTTCCTTCCCTCTTCTCATATACTGTTTTGCAAAGATAGATTTTTACATACATAAACACTTTTGAAATTATATATATATACATACATAAAGTCATTTAAATATACATATATAATGTTTTCTTTAATATATACATATATACACTCTCTTAAATGCTTTATAAATATATAAATTTGGACGCAGCTGAGCAACTAGCACTGTATTCTATAGCTTGTTTTGGTTTTGTGAGGATATTTGTCTCTTTTATTCTTGTGTATGTATGTGTATGTGTGCCCGATCATGTCCCACTCTGTGCAACCCCATGGACAGTAGCCCGCCAGGCTTCTCTGGCCCAAAATAGATACAGAGAGAAAGAGAGAGACAATGTGGGATTTAAGATAAATTATTTCAAATTTTATCACTTTCTGAGAAAATGGAAAATTGAAAGGACTCAGAAAGAAACCTTTGTTAATTGTCATCACATGGTATACCTTCCTAAAATAGTTAATTAAATTTGAGTCCAAAAGAGATAATGCTGAACACATATTGGCTGAGTTTTTTGTTTGTTTGAGACATAACTTTTAGTCTAGAATTTATAAATCCAAGCATTCCCCAAGTAATTCCACTTATTCTGCTGTCTGGACTAAGAATGTGATTTACTGTGCCTATTTTCCCAATATCCTACCCCCATCCCCCACACCACATATTCACTTGTTTATATTAAGCAGAATAAGATAACTTCAAACTAACTTTATTATTTCTAAAATCATGCCAGATTTAATATCATAAAATTAGTATATCATATGATCCACAGTCCCACTTCTGAGTATATCCAGAGCAAATGAAAACAGGATCATGTAGAATTATCTGTATTCCATGTTCACTGCAGTATTACTCACAATAGCCAAGAAAGAGAAACAACCTATGAGTCTGTAAACAGATGAATGGATAAAAAAGATGCAGTATGTGTATACAATGATGTATTTCTCAGCCATTAGAAAACATAAAATTTTATTTGTGACAATATGGATGAAACTTGTAAGTTTATCGGTTTTGCAAGTCAAATATTTTCACATTTTATTATACCAGATATTTAGATATTTGGATGTGCCCTATACATAGAGAATCCCATGGACAGAGAAGCCTGGCAGGCTATAGGCCATGGGGTCACAAAGACTTGGACAAGACTGAATGACTAACATTATGTTCGATAGCTTGTTTTGGTTTGGTGAGTGTATTTGTTCCTTTTATTCTTGTGTATGTGTATTTATGTGTATGTGTGTCGTACAGTCTCATTCGTGTCTTTCTCTGTGAAACCCTGTGGATGGTAGCCCACCAGGCTCCTTTGCCCATGGAATTTTCCAAGCAAGAATACTGAAGCGGGTTGCCATTTCCTACTCCAACGGATCTATCTTCCCAACCAAGGAATCAAACCTGTGTCTCTTGTGTCTCCTACATAGACAAGTGGATTCTTTACCAATGTGCCACCTGGGAAGCCCTTCCTTTTATTATTAATGGTGTTTAAAACAATGGTATGAATCATAGCTGATGGAAACTTATAGAGATAAAAATATATTATCAAAATTAGGAATATATACCATTAACATATTTAATATGTTATTGTTGTTGTTCAGTCGCTCAGTCATGTGCAACTCACTGTGACCCCATGGACCGCAGCATTCTAGGCTTTCCTGTGCTTCACCATCTCCCAGAGCTTGCTGAAACTAAAGTCCACTGAGTCAGTGATGCCATCCAATCATCTCATACTATATCATCCCCTTTTCCTTCTGCCGTCTACTTTTTCCAGCATCAAGGTCCTTTGCAATGAGTAGCTCTTCTCATCAGTTGGCAAAAGTATTGAAGCTTCAGCTTCAGCATCAGTTAATGTATATACCTCATTTAATAAATATTTCACAAGTAGTTATTAAATGTATTTTTCCAAAAGGGGGAATAATAAGTGGCATTAACTTGGAAATGTTTTTATTATAAGCTGTTGAAAATTATAATCAGGCAAAATAAAACATAGTAGTTTTTCTAGAAGTCAGTAAATCAAGAAAATAAGGTGTAACATAGTACATAAAGACCTCAGGGATTCTTGTATATAGATCAGATTAGATCAGTCGCTCAGTCGTGTCCGACTCTTTGTGACCCCATGAATCGCAGCACGCCAGGCCTCCCTGTCCATCACCAACTCCCGGAGTTCACTCAGACTCACGTCCATCGAGTCAGTGATGCCATCCAGCCATCTCATCCTCTTTCGTCCCCTTCTCCTCCTGCCCCCAATCCCTGCCAGCATCAGAGTCTTTTCCAATGAGTCAACTCTTCGCATGAGGTGGCCAAAGTACTGGAGTTTCAGCTTTAGCATCATTCCTTCCAAAGAAATCCCAGGGCTGATCTCCTTCAGAATGGACTGGTTGGATCTCCTTGCAGTCCAAGGGACTCTCAAGAGTCTTCTCTAACACCACAGTTTAAAAGCATCAATTCTTCAGCGCTCAGCCTTCTTCACAGTCCAACTCTCACATGCATACATGACCACAGGAAAAACCATAGCCTTGACTAGACGAACCTTTGTTGGCAAAGTAATGTCTCTGCTTTTGAATATGCTATCTAGGTTGGTCATAACTTTCCTTCCAAGGAGTAAGCGTCTTTTAATTTTATGGCTGCAGTCACCACCTGTAGTGATTTTGGAGCCCAGAAAAATAAAGTCCGACACTGTTTCCCCATCTATTTCCCATGAAGTGGTGGGACCGGATGCCATGATCTTCGTTTTCTGAATGTTGAGCTTTAAGCCAACTTTTTCACTCTCCACTTTCACTTTCATCAAGAGGGTTTTGAGTTCCTCTTCACTTTCTGCCATAAGGGTGGTGTCATCTGCATATCTGAGGTTATTGATATTTCTCCTGGAAATCTTGATTCCAGTGTGTCTCTTCCAGTCCAGTGTTTCTCATGATGTACTCTGCATATAAGTTGAATAAGCGGGGTGATAATATACAGCCTTGACATACTCCTTTTCCTATTTGTAACCAGTCTGTTGTTCCATGTCCAGTTCTAACTGTTGCTTCCTGACCTGCATACAGATTTCTCAAGAGGCAGATCAGGTGGTCTGGTATTCCCATCTCTTTCAGAATTTTCCACAGTTTATTGTGATCCACATAGTCAAAGGCTTTGTCATAGTCAATAAAGCAGAAATAGCTGTTTTTCTGGAACTCTCTTGCTTTTTTGATGATCCAGCAGATGTTGGCAATTTGGTCTCTGGTTCCTCTGTCTTTTCTAAAACCAGCTTGAGCATCAGGAAGTTCACGGTTCACATATTGCTGAAGCCTGGCTTGGAGAATGAATGAAAGCCATTACCTTCATTGCCACTTCTATGAATATACAGATAATGTGATGTTCCAGAGTCATTTATCTATCACCTCTAATGAGTGTTTAATCCCTCTTTGGCTACCAAACACCTGTGTTCCAATCATTACGATCATCAAAATTAATACAACATGGACTGTCTCTACTCTGAATAACTTGTCACGAGTGGAAAGAGCTTTTGATATATATATATTCTACTAAAATTCTTAAGATTTCTCTTATGGCTCATTTGTAGTAGCTTCAGGTAAGTGGCTGTACATAATATCCTTCTTTGTCATATTTGTAGCTTTAGGTTTCAACCATGTGAGTTACCAACACAGGAGCTAGGCTTTTTAAGAAGATAGACAATCAAATCAGGAATTTGTGTCTCTGAGCTCTTCTATTCCATTTCATGTAAAACTTTTTAGTGAAAAGCACTGAAAAAAATCCATACATTGTGCTTGCACATGAACTTGTGAATATGCCATTAAGAACAGAAATTTTAGTGCAGTCAAGTCACAGTCATGTGCAAGATTTGGAAATGTCACAGGTGATAGCAATGCCTCCTCACTTTATTTAAAATAAATAATAGGCAAAACTTACTTTCCTGTAGTTTCAAACACATATATTACTTAGTATGCAAAAGGTCCTTTTTCAATTATTTAACAGTTATTCAAACTTTGATAATTCTGTGAAGTGGGTAGCAGCAAGAACTCCAGATTACAGAAAAGAAAATGATAAGTATATAAAGTAATTTTGTTCAAAGTTTCATAGATAAAGTGTGAAAGAGTCAGTTTTCACAAACAGCCTGACACTGACTCTATATTCATACCAACTAATATATTACCTTTCCACAGTTTCCCCATCTATTTTCCATGAAGTGATGGGACCAGATACCATGATCTTTGTTTTCTGAATGTCGAGCTTTAAACCAACTTTTTCACTCTCCACTTTCACTTTCACCAAGAGGCTTTTTAGTTCCTCTTTACTTTCTGCCATAATGGTGGTGTCATCTGCATATCTGAGGTTATTGATATTACTCCCGGCAATCTTGATTCCAGCTGGTGCTTCTTCCAGCCCAGCGTTTCTCATGATGTACTCTGCATAGAAGTTAAATAAGCAGGGTGACAATATACAGCCTTGACGTACTCCTTCAGCAATGAAATTAAAAGACGCTTACTCCTTGGAAGGAAAGTTATGACCAACCTAGATAGCATATTCAAAAGCAGAGACATTACTTTGCCAACAAAGGTTCGTGTAGTCAAGGCTATGGTTTTTCCAGTGGTCATGAATGGATGTGAGAGTTGGACTGTGAAGAAGGCTGAGCACCGAAGAATTGATGCTTTTGAACTGTGGTGTTGGAGAAGACTCTTGAGAGTCCCTTGGACTGCAAGGAGATCCAACCAGTCCATTCTGAAGGAGATCAGCCCTGGGATTTCTTTGGAAGGAATGATGCTAAAGCTGAAACTCCAGTACTTTGGCCACCTCATGCGAAGAGTTGACTCATTGGAAAAGACTCTGATGCTGGCAGGGATTGGGCGCAGGAGGAGAAGGGGACGACAGATGATGAGATGGCTGGATGGCATTACTGACTTGATGGACATGAGTTTGAGTGAACAGGGATGCCTGACGTGCTGCGATTCTTGGGGTCTCAAAGAGTCAGACATGACTGAGCGGCTGAACTGAACTGAACTGAACTGAATTTATTACCTTTATACATATATTAATGCACACTGTTATTGTAAAGAGCAATATTGAATAGGAACCTGGAATGTTAGGTCCATGAATCAAGGCAAATTGGAAGTGGTTAAACAGCAGATGACAAGAGTGAACATCGACATTCTAGGAATCAACAAACTAAGATGGACTGAAATGGGTGAATTTAACTCAGATGACCATTATATCTACTACAGTGGGCAGGAATACTTTACAAGAAATGGAGTAGCCATCATAGTCACAAAAGAGTCTGAAATGCAGTTCTTGGATGCAATCTCAAAAACGATAGAATGATCTCCATTTGTTACCAAGGCAAACCATTCAATATCACAGTAATCCAAGTCATGCCCCAATGCGTAAGGCTGAAGAAGCTGAAGTTGAACAGTTCTATGAAGACCTACAATACCTTCTAGAACTAATACCCCAAAAAGATGTCCTTTTCATTATAGGGGACTGGAATGCCAAAGTAGGAAATCAAGAAACACCTGGAGTAACAGGCAAATTTGGCCTTGGAGTACAGAATGAAGCAGGGCAAAGGCTAATACAGTTCTGCCAAGATAATGCACTGGTCATAGAAAACACCCTCTTCCAACAACAAAAGAGAAGAGTCTGCACATGGACATCACCAGATGGTTGACCCCGAAAAAAGATTGATTATATTCTTTGCAGCCAAAGATGGAGAAGCTCTATACAGTTGGCAAAAACAAGACAGGGAGCTGACTGTGGTTCAGATCATAAACTCCTTATGGCCAAACTCAGACTGAAATTGAAGAAAGTGGAGAAAACCACTAGACCATTAAGGTATGACCTAAATCAAATCCCTTATGATTATACAGTAGAAGTGAGAAATAGATTTAAGGGACTAGATCTGATAGACAGAGTACCTGATGAACTATGGATAGAGGTTTGTGATATTTTACAGGAGATAGGAATCAAGACCATCCCCAAGAAAAAGAAATGCAAAAAAGCAAAATGGCTGTCTGAGAAGGCCTTATAAATAGCTGTGAAAAGAAGAGAAGCGAAAACAAAGGAGAAAAGGAAAGATATAAGCATCTGAATAGAGACTTCCAAAGAATAGCAAGGAGAAATAAGAAAGCCTTCCTCAGCGATCAATGCAAAGAAATAGAGGAAAGCAATACAATGGGGAAAATCTAGAGATCTCCTCAAGAAAATTAGAGATACCAGGGGGACATTTCATGCAAAGATGGGCTCGATAAAGGACAGAAATGGCATGGACCTAACAGAAGCAGAAGATATTAAGAAGAGGTGGCAAGAATACACAGAAGAACTGTACAAAAAAGAGCTTCATGACCCAAATAATCATGATGGTGTGATCACTCACCTAGAGCCAGACATCCTGGAATGTGAAGTCAAGTGGGCATTAGGAAGCATCACTATGAACAAAGTTAGTGGAGGTGATGGAGTTCCAGTTGAACTTTTTCAAATCCTGAAAGATGATGCTGTGAAAGTGCTACACTCAATATGCCAGCAAATTTGGAAAACTCAGCAGTGGCCACAGGACTGGAAAAGTTCATTTTTTATTCCAATCTCAAAGAAAGGTAATGCCAAAGAATGCTCAAACTACCGCACAATTGCACTCACCTCACACACTGGTAAAGTCATGCTCAAAATTCTCTAAGCCAGGCTTCAGCAGTACGTGAACCGTGAACTTCCAGATGTTCAAGCTGGTTTTAGAAAAGGCAGAGGAACCAGAAATCAAATTGACAACATCCCCTGGATCATTGAAAAAGCAAGAGAATTCCAGAACAACATGCATTTCTACTTTATTGACTATGCCAAAGCTTCTGACTGTGTGAATCACAATAAACTGTGGAAAATTCGTAAAGTTATGGGAATACCAGACCACTGACCTGCCTCTTGAGAAACCTGTATGCAGGTCAGGAAGCAACAGTTAGAACTGGACATGGAACAACAGACTGGTTCCAAATATAAAAAAGAGTACATCAAGGCTGTATATTGTCACCCTGCTTATTTACCTTATATGCAGAGTACATCATGAGAAACGCTGGGCTGGAGGAAGCAGAAGCTGGAATTAAGATTGCCGGGAGAAATATCAATAACCTCAGATATGCAGATGACACCACCCTTTGGCAGAAAGTGAAAAAGAACTAAAAAGCCTCTTGATGAAAGTGAAAGTGGAGAGTGAAAAAGTTGGCTTAAAGCTCAACATTCAGAAAACTAAGATCATGGCATCCGGTCCCATCACTTCATGGCATATAGATGGGGAAACAGTGGAAACAGTGGCTGACTTTATTTTTCTGGGCTCCAAGATTGCTGCATATGGTGATTGCAGCCATGAAATTAAAAGACGCTTACTCCTTGGAAGGAAAGTTATGACCAACCTTGACAGCATATTAAAAACCAGATACATTATTTGCCAACAAAAATCCATCTAGTTAAGGCTATGGTTTTTCCAGTGGCCATGTATGGATGTGAGATATGGACTGTAAAGAAAGCTGAGCACCAAAGAATAGATGCTTTGAACTGTGGTGCTGGACTATAAAGAAAGCTAAGCACCGAAGAATTGATGATTTTGAACAGTCGTGTTGGAGAAGACTCTTGAGAGTCCCTTGGACTGCAAGGCGATCTAACCAGTCCATCCAAAAGGAGATCAGCCCTTGGTGTTCATTGGTAGGACTGATGTTGAAGCTGAAACTGGAATACTTTTGCCACCAATGCGAAGAGCGGACTCATTTGAAAAGACTCTGATGCTGGGAACGATTGAAGGCAGAAAGAGAAGGGATGAGATGGTTGGATGGCATGACTGACTCAGTGGACATGGGTTTGGGTGGACTCTGGGAGTTGGTGATGGACAGGGAGTCCTGGCGTGCTGTGCTTCATGGGGTCGCAAAGAGTCGAACACAACTGAGCGACTGAACTGAACTGAACTGAATGCACACTGTTAGAGACTTTCTTTTATTAATCTCAAAAGTATTAAGATATCTGTTAATTCTTAGGCAGGTATAAGTGTATCTGAATCTTCTGATATATAATATCAGGTACCAGTTGGTCATAGAGCTGTTTTCTTTAAATATTGTTCTAAAAATATATGCCACTATAGTATCCTTCTAGTATATAGTTTTCCCATTTTCTGATAGTAGATTTAAAGTCCCAGTTGTGATAACTACTACAACATATTAAGTGGATATTCTCAGGCAGTAAGCCCTCAAGTGCCATGCTACAACCCATTAAGCCAATGGGCTCCCATCACAAACCCGCATTAAATATTTTCTGGTAACATGTGATGTGCCATGGCCCTTCCTCTTCACCATTCATGCCATTCTCTTGAGAAATTTGTAACTTGTATCAGCTCACAAGTTTTAACCATGTGATACTAGAGAATCAGTGTTCAAATGATAATTTTAGTAACACTGGAATCTTCAAGGATGTGGTAGAGAAAAAGAAGTAAAACTTATCAAATGGTTGAGTTTCAGGGACACTCTTTGATATCAAATTGCTTGAGAAACCTTGAATACAACTCAGGCAAAATGTCCAGTAGCTGTGCAAATGGAAGTTAGAAGGAAGTATGGATGGGGAAATACCATCTCTTTGGAAGCTTGTAAAGTAATAGAAGAGTGTTGTTCATACTTTATATAATCTTATAGTTCTATTTTGATACCTCCCACCTTACTAACAGAATATGCCTATCATGAATAGTAAGAATGAGTCTGGAAGTAAACTTATGGGTCCAATTAGGGTCAGTTTTGAGATTAAACTGGTTGGGAAAGAAATAGGAATGTATGTATGTTTTGAAGACAAATATAAGGGAAACATACCAGATAAATGGAAAGGAATATAAAAGTGAAAATGAAACTTTGGAAAACTGGAAAACTGTCTTCTAAGGGAAAACTGTGATGATAGAAATAAATTCTAAAATTCTGACTTCAAATTCATGAGGTGGTATTTAGATAATAGTATTTATAAACTCAACATGCATTGATTGCCCCGTGACTTTTTTTTTCATTATGGATTATTTGTTAAATTTAATTTTAAGTTGCAAGTTTACTTTTTATAATTCACTTTGTTAATGATTACTTACAGTTAATCCTTTTGCAGTTATCTATTTCTCCATTTTCTTTATTGTTTCTTTATTTATTTTTAATTGGAGGATAATTAGTTTACAATATTGTATTGTTTTCTGCCATACATTAACATGAATCAGCCATAGGTATACATATGTTCCCCCATCTTGAACCTCCCTCCCACCTCCCACCTCTTCCCACTCCTCTAGTTCAGTTCAGTTCAGTCACTCAGTTGTGTCTGACTCTTTGCAACCCCATGAATCGCAGCACGCCAGGCCTCCCTGTCCATCACCAACTCCCGGAGTTCACTCAAACTCACGTCCATCGAATCAGTGATGCCATCCAGCCATCTCATCCTCTGTCGTCCCTTTTCCTCCTGGCCCCAATCCCTCCCAGCATCAGAGTCTTTCCCAATGAGTCAACTCTTCGCATGAGGTGGCCAAAGTACTGGAGTTTCAGCTTTAGCATCATTCCTTCCAAAGAAATCCCAGGGCTGATCTCCTTCAGAATGGACTGGTTGGATCTCCTTGCAGTCCAAGGGACTCTCAAGAGTCTTCTCCAACACCACAGTTCAAAAGCATCAATTCTTTGGCGCTCAGCTTTCTTCACAGTCCAACTCTCACATCCATACATGACCACTGGAAAAACCATAGCCTTGACTAGACGGACTTTTGTTGGCAAAGTAATGTCTCTGCTTTTGAATATGCTATCTAGGTTGGTCATAACTTTCCTTCCAAGGAGTAAGCGTCTTTTAATTTCATGGCTGCAGTCACCATCTGCAGTGATTCTGGGGCCCCAAAAAATAGAGTCTGACACTGTTTCCACTGTTTCACCATCTATTTCCCATGAAGTGATGGGACCAGATGCCATGATCTTCATTTTTTGAATGTTGAGCTTTAAGCCAACCTTTTCTAGGTTGTCATAAAGCACTAAATTTGAGCTCCCTGAGTCATACAGTAAATTTCCACTGACTATCTATTTTACATATGGTGATATATATGTTTCAATGCTACTGTCTCAATTTGTGCCACCCTCTCCTTCCCCCGCTGTATCCACAAGTCTGTTCTCTAAGTCTGCGTCTCCATTGCTGCCCTACAAATAGGTTCATCAGTACTAGCTTTCTATATTCCATACATCTGTGTTAATATATAATATTTGTTTTTCCCTTTCTGACTTACTTCACTGGGTATAATAGGCTCTAGTTTCATCCACCTGATTAGAACTAACTCAAATGAGCTCCTTTTTATGGGTGAGTAATATTTCATTTCACATATGTACCATTGATGTGTCAATGGACATCTAGGTTGCTTCCATGTCTTAGCTATTGTAAATAGTGCTGCAATGAGTGTCGGGGTACATGTGTCTTTTTCAGTTATGGTTTCCTCAGGGTATATGCCCAAAAGTGGGATTGTTGGATATGATAGTTCTATGCCTAGGTTTTGTTTTTGTTTTTTCCCTCCTAAAGAATCTCCATACTGTTTTCCATAGTGGCTATATCAATTTACATTCCCACCAACAGGGTAAGAGAGTTCCCTTTTCTCCATATCTTCTCCAACATTTAATATTTATGCATTTTTTTATTGGCCATTCTGACCAGTATGAGGTGATAACTAATTGTAGTTTTGATTTCTATTTCTCTAATAATTTGGGCATTTTTTTCATGTGTTTATTAGCCATCTTCAAGTCTTTTTGGAGAAATGTCTGTTAGATCTTCTGCCCTGTTTTTGATTGGATTGTTTGTTTTTCTGGAATTGAGTTGCATAAGCTGCTTGTATATTCTGGAGATTAATCCTTTGTCACAGTGGAAGTGAAAAACAGATTCAAGGGTTTAGAGCTGATAGATAGAGTGCCTGAAGGACTATCAAGGTTTGTAACATTTGTAATGTTGTACAAGAGACTGTGATCAAAACCATCCCTAAGAAAAATAAATGCAAAAAAGGCAAAATAGTTGTCTAAGCAGGCCTTACAAATAGCAGAGGAAAAAAGAGAAGCAAAAAGCAAAAAAAAAAAAAAAAAAAGATATACCCATCTGAATGCAGAGTTGCAAAGAATAGCAAGGAGACCTTATTAAGTGAACATTGCAAGGAAATAGAGGGAAACAATAGAATGGGAAATACCAGAGATCTGTTCAAGAAAATTAGAAAAACCAAGGGTATATTTAATCCAAAGATGAGCACAATAAAGGACCGAAATGGTATGGACATGACAGAAGCAGAAGAGGTTAAGAGATGGGAAGAATACATAAAAAAAAAAAAAAAAAAAATCCAATAAAGATCTTAATGACCCAGTTAACCATGATGATTTGATCACTCACCTAGAGCCAGACATCCTGGAGTGAGAAGTCAAGTGATCCTTAGGAAGTATCACTATGAACAAAGCTAGTGGAGGTGATGGAATTCCAGTTGAACTATTTCAAATCCTGAGAGATGATGCTGTGAAAGTGCTGTGCTAAGTAGGCCAGCAAATTTGGAAAACAGCAGTTGCCACAGGACTGGAAAAGGTCAGCTTTCATTCCAATCCCAAACAAGGGCAATGACAAAGAATGTTCAAACTATGCACAACTGCACTCATTTCACATAGTAGCAAAGTAATGCTCAAAATCCTTCAAGTTAGGCTTCACCAGTACATGATCTGAAAACTTCCAGATGTACAAATTGGATTTAGAAAAGGCAGAGGAAACACAGATCAAATTGCCAATATCTGTTGGCTCATAGAAAAATAAATGGAGTTCCAGAAAGACATCTTCTTCTGCTTCATTGACTACCCTAAAGCCTTTGACTATGTGGATCACAAAAAACTGTGAAAAATTCTTAAACAGTTGTGAATACCAGATCACCTTACCTATCTCCTGAGAAACCTGTAAATGGGTCATGAGACAACAGTTAGAATTGGACAAGGAACAAACTAGTTCCAAATTGGGAAAGATGTATGTCAAGGCTGTGTATTGTCACCCTGCTTATTTATCTTATATGCAGAGTACTTCATGCAAAATGCCAGGCTGAATGAAGCACAAGCTGGAATCAAGATTGTCAAGAGAAATGTAAATAACCTCAGATATGCAGGTGATACCATCCCTATGGCAGAAAGAGCCTCTTGTTGAAGGTGATAGAGGAGAGTGAAAAAGTTGGCTTAAAACTCAACATTCAAAAAATGAAGATCATGGTGTCTGATCCCCTCACTTCATGGCAAATAGATGAGGAAGAAATGGAAATAGTGGCAGACCTTATTTTCTTGGGCACCAAAATCACTGCAGATGGTGACTGCAGCTATGACATTATAAGATGCTTGCTCCTTGGAAGAATGTCTATGACAAATGTAGACTGTATTAAAAAGCAAAGATATCACTTTGCTGACAGAAGTCCATATAGTCAAAGCTATGGTTTTCCAGTAGTCATGTATGGATGTGAGAATTGGACCATAAAGAAGGCTGAGCCTTGAAAAATTGATACTTTCAGATCGTGGTGCTGGAGAAGACTCTTGAAAGTCCCTTGGACAGCAAGGAAATCAATCCTGAATATTCATTGGAAGGACTGATGACAAAAGTAAAGCCCCAATACTTTAGCCACTTGATGTGAAGAACCAACTCATTGGAAAAGACCCTTATGCTGGGAAAGATTAAGGGCAGGAGAAGGGGGGAAAAGAGGATGAGATGACTGGATGGCATCATTGACTCAATGGACATGAGTTTGAGAAAGGGATATAGTGAAGGGCAGGGAATCCTGGCATGCTGCACCCCATGGGGATCGCAAAGAGTCCTACAGGACTGAGCGATTGAACAATAAAATCCTTTGTTAGTTTTCATTTGCTATTATTTTCTCCCATTCTCAGGGTTATCTTTTTACCTTGTTTTAGTTTCTCTTGCTGTACAAAAGTTTTTACATTTAATTAGTACCCACTTTTTTTTTGTTTTTATTTCCATTTCTCTAGGAGGTGAGTCATAGAGGATCTTGCTGTTATTTATTCAAAAAGTGTTCATTATTAATGTCAAAAAGTGTTCTTCCTATGTTTTCCTCTAAGAGTTTTATAATTTCTGGTCTTATATTTAGTTCTTTAAGTGTTCCAATTACATTCTTTTATGCACAGCTCTCCAGTTTTCCCAGCACCACTTATTGATGAGACTATCTTTTCCCCATTGTATATTCTTGCCTTCTTTTGTCAAAGATAAGGTGCCCATAGATGCATGGGTGTACTTCTCCATTTTCTGAATTAAAATTTCTCTGTCCTTCTCTTCATGAATTCCAAACCTGCCGGTACTTTTTTCCACATATTAATATCACTTATGATGCTCTGTTAAGCAAACATTAACATTTCAGGGATAAATGGGAGCGCTGTAATTAGTGTGTGCATGCACGCTCAGTCACTAAATGATGTCCAACTTTCTGCAACTGTAGCCCAACAGGCTCCTCTGTCTATGGGATTTCCAGGCAAGAATACTGGATTGGGTTGCCATTTCCTTCTCCAAAGGTGATGTTCCCAACCCAGGGACTGAACCCAGATCTCCTGCACTGCAGATGGATTCTAGTATACTCTTCCCTTATAGGCTACAAAGGAAGTAAGAACACTAAGAACAGGTTAGAAAAAAAAAAGGAAAAGTTTAAGGCTATATTTTAAAAATATAGTGCACAAATTATTTTGTATTCTGTCCTTGGTACTGATGTATTTTCCTTCTCTGCCTTTTGGCTTTTATATGATTTATAGCTTATGATAATACCAATGTTTTTCAGTAACTTACAATGATATTATACACCATTAGAAACACATAATTCTATCATTATCAATGATAGTCATGCATTGGAGTTGAAATGTGGTATCATATTCCAGCAGACATATTTGATTTGGGGGATTTGATACTGTTTTAATGTTACTCTATCACCATTATCTGATATTGTGTTATGAATTTGAGGAAAATACTGTCAAACAACTAAGAAAATATGATGTATTTTAAAATGATGACAGGGTTCATAACTTATTGGTATACATGGAAGGAAAAAAATAATTTTTCTCACTAGAAAAGAAAGAATACCTATTATGAAATCTTGGAAGACACACTTATAGATTTTTTAATGAAGCTAATACCAAAAAAAGTTTATTTATAAAACACAAATATAGTTATACCCCTAACCTACCAATCAAATTTCCAAGTAAAATGCAAGATGTTTTTTGAAAACATCAGTTCCTTTTAAAATTCTCAATGAACAAAGTTTTTTATTTTCAATCCACATATATCTCTATATAATTGAAATTAGATTTTTATACTGACTCTATCACCAGGTATATATGTGACAAAGAATATTGCTTGGCTTGACATGTGAATGGCAATTCACATGTTTTGGTATTAATATTGCAATTTTAAATGCAATTATAAATGCTAATATAAACTTTACTCCATTATATATTTTTTAATTGTTAAAATAATTTCTCATATGGAAACTCTAAAAATGGTTAATGCATATGTGTAATTATCAGTTTGGAATTATAAAGTTGAATATAAGAAGGATTAATATCAATTCTTTAATATTTATAAGTAATTTTTATGCTTTTTAGGGATATATACATACGCAAGGAAAGATATTAGGCATACCTACATGTTAGGTTTGGGTAACTTCATATATTTCAAGGATGTATACATATGCAAGGAAATATACTAAGTATACTGAATATCTAGAGATAACACAAGGAAGGAACTGAGGGTGGAGTCTTTCATGCATTAATTAGTACTTTATAACATGAATAGCGATAATGAACTTTTATCTTTGATTCTGAAAAATAAGTATGGAGAGATAAATGTGGGGTACATTTTTTTTACAGAGCTGAAAATTTTACCTGCTCTTTTTTAATGAGCAGGTAGTAGTTTTAGAGTAGCTTGATGATGTCAGATTGAAATGATTGATACATTTCTTCAAAATAAATAATTTATTTTTACACATTTAAAATTATTGTAGGAAAATATTGTAATTTTTGGTCCTAGTGAATCTGATGCACGTGTGCCAAGTTGCTCAGTCATATCCAACTCTTTGCAAGCCCATGGACTGTAGCCTGCCAGGCTCCTCTGTCCATGAAGTTTTTAGGGAAGAATACTCCAGTGGATTGCTATTTCCTGTTCCAGAGGATCTTCCCGACCCAGGGTTTGAACCCACATCTCTTGCATGGCCTGCATGGCAGGTGGGGTCTTTACCACTGGGCCACCTGGGAAGTTTGGAAGTTCTGGACTGTTTGGAATCTGACTTATCCTACTGCAATAAAGAAATGGAAAATTGGGGAAATATATAAAAGACAGGTTTCAGCACAGGAATGTGATTTTTGAGAACAAGGAGGCACACGAGGCAAGTACCACAATCACTGCAGCTTCTAACTTGAGAATATTTCCAAAATATTGTAGGTAAGTGGAGCCAAAGCAGAAAGTGACAGTCTCACTGGGTGAAGGAAAATAGATTGAATTTTGGAATAGTGCAGAAGACTGAAATTTAAAGAACTGAGTGATGAGAGACGGCTGCCAAGAAGCAGTAGCAATCTGGGTCACTGAAGAATCTTAAACAGCATGTGTTCAAAACAAGATTCTCTAAGGCCTAACATAATATTGAAGTAACAGCACTGCTGCTGCTACTGCTAAGTCCCGTTAGTCGTGTCCGACTCTGTGCGACCCCATAGACGGCAGCCCACCAGGTTCCCCCGTCCCTGGGATTCTCCAGGCAAGAACACTGGAGTGGGTTGCCATTTCCTTCTCCAATGCATGAAAGTGAAATGTGAAAGTGAAGTCACTCAGTCGTGTCCGACTCTTCGCGACCCCATGGACTGCAGCCCACCAGGCTCCTCCATCCATGGGATTTTCCAGGCAAGAGTACTGGAGTGGGGTGCCATTGCCTTCTCTGAGTAACAGCACAAGGTGCCCTAAATTAAATACTTCTCATGTGTAACAGAGATATTGCTTATGTATCCTTTTGTGGAAACCTGCATGTCCCTCAGATACAGTTGGCTGTTAAATAGAGATTTGAATAGACAGAAGTCAATGATTCTTTAGGAAAATAGCAAAGTCAGTTCTATCCTATGCCAAGTAATCCTGAACACATATATGTTTTGAATCTTCACGTGGAGAAATTAAGCACTTAAACAATTAATAGAACTAATACTTGTATGCAGCCCAATCACTCTTGAAAATGCCATGAATATGATGATTCAGAAAAAATTTCAGTAACTGAAAAATGCCCACCAAGTGAACAGTCGAATGTAAAGTACTCAGACTTCGTTTTCAAAATTATAAGCATAATATCTTTCGACATGAACTCAAGCCCAGTGCTATATCTGAGGGCACCAAGATAACTAATTAATTTGAAATTTAAAGCTCTATAAAATAATACTTTAGCGCAAGGTGTAATGATTTAATGATGCTTTTCATCGAAGATCAGTTCACATTTTACTTTATTTTCTTCAATTTAAGTTACATTATAGAAAACATTAAGAAATGTCATCCTTATAGAGACAAAGCCAAAACAGTGTGGTCAGTCGTTAATTTAACATCAAATAAGGAATTCAGGTTTTCTTTCTTTTTTTTTTTTCTTTCAGACCTTAGTTAACTTGCCCACAATGCGGATAATTTTTATATTTGCCATTTGAATTCATGGACTGCTTTGAAGATTCAGAAATTTCTAATACTTCTCCAAAAAATAACAATATGATGTCATTAAGATCTTGTGTTTTCTGAGTATTGAAAAAATGCCTAATATCAAATAACGTTTTTTTAACTTCTAACACAATCCTGATTTGGCTGAGTGAATAGAGAGGAGGGGCAAATTAATTACCATTAATTTACACCATACCATTACAGTGGTAATTAAAATCTTTGTTTACCCTCAGTCTTGAAAGAGGAATGTTTTCTAGTTTCCAATTACATGTCACCAAAATTTTATTCCAGGTTTTGTTATCAAACTAGACATTTTAAAACATTGGAAGAATTTTAAAAATTAAAATGCATTTTCAAATACCTAAATTAAATTAAAGAGAAATATAAAGGCAAAAAATGAAATATTGATAACTTAGCAAGCTATCTATCTCTATCTATCCATCCATTATATCCTTACACCAATCCTTATAAAAGTTGACCAATATTAATCCAATTATTAATTGATATTTTAAACATCAATTTTTTTTCCTGGTAATATCTGACTGTACTTACATATGGTGATTTTCTGTTCACACTCATATAGCTTCTCACATAAAATAATATACATGCATATGGAATATATATGAAATCCCAATAACTATCAATTCAGTTCAGTCACTCAGTCATGTCTGACTCTTTGTGATCCCATAAATGGCAGCGCGCCAGGTCTCCCTGTCCATCACCAACCCCCGGAGTTCACTCAAACTCATGTGCATCGAGTCGGGGATGCCATCCAGCGATCTCATCCTCTGTCGTCCCCTTCTCCTCCTGCCTCCAATCCCTCCCAGCATCAGGATCTTTTCCAATGAGTCAACTCTTCGCATGAGGCAGCCAAAGTATTGGCGCTTCACCCTTAGCATCAGTCCTTCCAATGAACACCCAGGGCTGATCTCCTTTAGGATGGACTGGTTGGACCTCCTTGCAGTCCAAGGGATTCTCAAGAGTCTTCTCCAATACCACAGTTCAAAAGCATCAATTCTTCATCACTCAGCTTTCTTCACAGTCCAACTCTCACATCCATACATGAACACTGGAAAAACCATAACCTTGACTAGATGGACCTTTGTTGGCAAAGTAATGTCTATGCTTTTCAATATGCTGTCTAGGTTGGTCATAACTTTCCTTCCAAGGAGTAAGCGTCTTTTAATTTCATGGCTGCAATCACCATCTGTAGTGATTTTGGAGCCCCAAAAAATAAAGTCTGACTTTATGTTTCCACTGTTTCCCCATCTATTTGCCATGAAGTTTTGGGACTGGATGCCATGATCTTAGTTTTCTGAATGTTGAGATTTAAGCCAACTTTTTCACTCTCCTCTTTAACTTCCATCAAGAGGCTTTTTAGTTCCTCTTCACTTTCTGCCATAAGGGTGGTATCATCTGCATATCTGAGGTTATTGATATTTCACCAGGCAATCTTGATTCCAGCTTGTACTTCTTCCAGCCCAGCATTTCTCATGATGTACTCTGCATATAAGTTAAATAAGCAAGGTGACAATATACAGCCTTGGCATACTCCTTTTACTATTTGGAACCAGTCTGTTGTTCCATATCCAGTTCACACCATCATCAGTTGCTTCCTGATGTGCATATACGTTTCTCAAGAGGCAGGTCAGGTGGTCTGGTATTCCATCTCTTTCAGAATTTTCCACAGTGTATTGTGATCCACAGGGTCAAAGGCCTTGGCATAGTCAATAAATCAGAAATAGATGTTTTTCTGGAACTCTCTTGCTTTTTCAATGATCCAGCAGATGTTGGCAATTTGATCTCTGGTTCCTCTGCCTTTTCTAAAACCAGCTTGAACATCTGAAAGTTCACTGTCACGTATTGCTGAAGCCTGGCTTGGAGAATTTTGAGCATGACTTTACTAGCGTTTGAGATGAGTGCAATTGTGCGGTAGTTTGAGCATTCTTTGGTATTGCCTTTCTTTGGGATTGGAATGAAAATTGACCTTTTCTAGTCCTGTGGCCACTGCTGAGTTTTCCAAATTTGCTGGCATATTGAGTGCAGCACATTCACAGCATCATCTTTCAGGATTTGAAATAGCTCAAATGGAATTCCATAACCTCCACTAACTTTGTTTGTAGTGATGCTTTCTAAAGCCCACTTGACTTCACATTCCAGGATGTCTGGCTCTAGGTGAGTGATCACACCATTGTGATTATCTGGGTTGTGAAGCTCTTTTTTTTACAGTTCTCCTGTGTATTCTTGCCACCTCTTCTTAATATCTTCTGCTTCTGTTGGGTCCATACCATTTCTGTCCTTTATTGAGCCCATCTTTGCAAGAAATATCCCCCTGGTATCTCTAATTTTCTTGAAGAGATCTCTAGACTTTCCCATTCTGTTGCTTTCCTCTATTTCTTTGCATTGATCACTGAGGAAGGCTTCCTTCTCTCTCCTTGCTATTCTTTGGAACTCTGCATTCAGATGCTTATATATTTCTTTCTCCTTTGCTTTTCGCTTCTCTTCTTTTCACAGCTATTTGTAAGGCCTCCTCAGACAGCCATTTTGTTTTTTTGCATTTCTTTTCCATTTCTTTTAATTTCATGGCTGCAGTCACCATCTGCAGTGATTTTGGAGCCCAGAAAAATAAAGTCTGACTAATTCCTTAAATCTATTTCCCACTTCCACTGTATAATCATAAGGGATTTGATTTATGTGATACCTGAATGGTCTAGTGTTTTTCTCCACTTTTTTTAATTTAAGTCTGAATTTGGCAATAAGGAGTTCATGATCTGAGCCACAGTCAGCTCCTGGTCTTGTTTTTGCTGACTGTATAGTGCTTCTCCATCTTTGGCTGCAAAGAATATTCCATCTGATTTCAGTGTTGATCATCTGGTGATGTCCATGTGTAGAGTCTTCTCTTGTGTTGTTGGAAGAGGGTGTTTGCTATGACCAGTGCGTTCTCTTGGCAAAACTCTATTAGCCTTTGCCCTGCTTCATTCCATACTCCAAGGCTAAATTTGCCTGTTACTCCAGGTGATTTTTGACTTCCTACTTTTGCATTCCAGCCCCCTATAATGAAAAAGACATCTTTTTTGGGTGTTAGTTCTAAAAGGTCTTGTAGGCGTTCATTGGACTGTTCAACTTCAGCTTATTCAGTGTTACTGGTTGAGGCATAGGCTTGGATTACCGTAATATTGAATGGTTTGCCTTGGAAACAAACAGAGATCATTCTGTCTCTTTTGAAATAGTATCCAGTACTGCATTTTGGACTCTTTTGTTGACCATGATGGCTACTCCATTTCTTCTAAGGGATTCCTGCCCACAGTCATAGATATAATGGTCATCTGAGTTAAATTCACCCATTCCAGTATTTTAGTTTGCTGATTCCTAGAATGTCGATGTTCACTCTGCCATCTCCTGTGTGACCACTTCCAATTTGCCTTGATTCATGGACCTGGCATTTCAGTCCTATGGAATATTGGTCTTACAGCACCGGACCTTGCTTCTATCACCAGTCACATCCACAACTGGGTGTTGTTTTTGATGTGGCACATCCCTTCATTCTTTCTGGAGTTATTTCTCCACTGGTCTCCAGTAGCATATTGGGCACCTACCGACCTGGAGAGTTCCTCTTTCAGTATCCTATTGTTTTGCCTTTTCATACTGTTCATGGGGTTTCAAGGCAAGAATACTGAAGTGATTTGCCATTCCCTTGTCCAGTGGACCACATTCTGTCAGACCTCTCCACCATGACCCGCCCATCCTGGGTGGCCCCACATGGCATGGCTTAATTTCATTGAGTTAAACAAGGCTGTGGTCCATGTGATTAGATTGGCTCATTTTCTGTGATTGTGGTTTCAGTGTGTCTGCCCTCTGATGCCCTCTAGCCACACCTACCATCTTACTTTGGTTTCTCTTACTCTGGACGTGGGGTATCTCTTAGCTGCTCCAGCAAAGCACAGCTGCTTCTTCTTACCTTGGACGAGGGTTATCTCTTCACAGCTGCCTCTCCTGACCTTGAATGTGGAGTAGCTCCTCTCGGCCCTCCTGCACCCATTGAAATATTTTAAAGTTTTAAACCAAGGTATAACTATTCCCTGACAACCTCTTTCCCCAGTCTTGGACCTTGACACCAGGCCTCCCATATACACCTTACCTGTACAAGGCAGAGACTTTCAGGGCACCATTCACCCTAGGGCAGGAAACCAGAGGAGTGACATGGGGGCAGCTGAGACTGAAGAGGGTAGAGTTGGAACTGAAGGAGTTCAGACAACTCCTGAACTAGGATAGGAATTGGCTGGGTTACACTCCCCAGAGAGTTGAGTGGATTACTTTCCTGTGCCTATGAATAACCTTACCTGGTCTGGATTTCCAGGCAATCAATAAGATCTTTCATTAAGACCATCTAAGTAGAGAGGAGAAAGGAAACAGCTATCTGTCTGCTCACACTTTTATTATTATTATTTTTTTTACTGATTTGGGTGGCCAACTTAAAACAAAAACAGCCAAATTTCCCATGGCCAAGGCTATACTTTTCTACTTACCTGCCACCGACACAACCTACATAAATACCTATAACTCAAGCACACATTGGTGCACTCTTAAATCCATGTTTTTTCAACAGGAGAACTTGGCTTAGCTTACACATCATTTCCTCAATGAATTGCTAAAAATTCATAAAACATGTTATATAAGGACAAAATGTTTTAAAAAAAGTTTCAATGTTTGTGGTAGGCAGAATCTTCTAAAGCATATAGCTAAGGACGGGGACCTCTCTCTGCTCTGATCTAAGGATATTTTTTAATATGTTACTATTAAAAATATAAACAATAAGAAAGGCCTGATTTCAACACAGAATTGCAGTGTACCTTGCATATGCTTCAGAGTAATCAGGCTTCCTATTATATAAATGTAGGTAAATGATATTTTGAAGTAATCAAAGATGTGAAAAATGTAGCTCCTTTTGTTGTATGAGTTCTCAAGGTGACTAGAGAATATAACCCTTTGAAAGATCCTGGACAATTCAAGGTAAAATTTTATTTAGCTTGGAAACAAAACATTGTGAAGTGCTTTTTGCTTTATCAAAGACATACTTCAAGCCTATAAATAAATATATATTAAATGTATTCTCAGTATTCAAAAATTCTCCTAGGACTTTTATAGACATTAATAAACACTGGTGGTGGGGGTGGTGATTTAGTTGCTAAGCCATGTCCGACTCTTGCAACCCCATGGACTGTAGCCCGCCAGGCTCCTCTGTCCATGGGATTCTTCAGGCAAGAATACTGGAGCGGGTTGCCATTTCCTTCTCCAAATAGACATTGGAATGTTTACTAAAAAGGGATAAGAAAGTTATTGTAGCCATTTTAAGGCAAGAATAGAAGTTTTAGTGGAGACCTGATATAGAAATGGGACCTCAACTAGTCTAAGGGACTTTGAGTATGCCTTAACAAAGTAACAGTAAAGGTATTGTCTAAAGATGAGTTAAAGAGATAAAAGAGGAGAAAGATTATCCCCTGAAAAAATATGTTCAAAGTTGCATAGTTTAAGAGACTGGGTACAGTACTCAAAGAAAATGAGGTTCATGTAGAAAGGCTTTCAAAAGGTTTTAAAATTCCAAGTTTTCATTTGCTCATATATTTATATATATCTCCTTTAATTATTTATCTTAAGGTGAAAATAGTTTTAAGAGTCATTCTTATACTTCTTAATGCACTTGCCATTTAACAGACAAAAAACATTGGAAATCACCAAACCACTGCAAATAATTCAGTAATAATTTTGGTCGAATGGCCATGTAGATACATCATGTGGGCTACTGTTGTCACTATGAGGCTAAATTTCTTTTCATTTGCCTATCTGTAGTCTCAAAACAATGTTTCTTTCCTTCTTTCTTATTTATACTTTCCTTTTTCTCCTCCAACAATTTTTGAAACTTAACCTGCAGTTTATTTTTCTTATGAGAATTGGTAGTCAACAGCCTGGTGCCCAAACACACTCTTCAGCTCTCTCTGCTAATTCTTAGGCTACATCATTATTTTTACTTAATCTCCAGTGTAATGAAGAAATGGAAAGACAATTACCTGGTTGTCTTACTTCTGGAGTGGACGTATGTAACCTTATTTTTGAGTTACAGTGGATACATTTGAGACTGAAATATTCATTGACATAATACACAGTCAGTTCAGTTCAGTCACTCAGTCATGTCCTATTTTTGCGACCCCATGAACTGATGCGTGCCAGGCCTCCCTGTCCATCACCAGCTCCTGGAGCCTACTCAAACTCAAGTCCATCGAGTCAGTGATGCCATCCAACCATCTCATCCTTTGTTGTCCCCTTCTCCTTCTCTTCCTCCTGCATATTTTATACAATCAGTCTATTTTCTAACATGTTGCTACAACTCTCTTCTGGTACTATGTTTTATATAAGTATGGGTGTGCATGCATGTTCAGTTGAACAGTCATGTCTGACTCTTGACAATTCCATGGACTATAGCCCACCAGGCTCCCCTGTCCATGGGATTTTCAAGGCAAGAGTACTGGAGTGGGTTGTCATTTCCTCCTCAAATAAGTACGAGAGAAAACTGAAAAACATAAGCCAGAACTGACGTACATGATAGAGAAGAAAGGCATTAAAAATTTCAGTAAATAAAGAGTTGATTTTTTGAACTTTATAAAGTTATTACAAACAAGACATAGATAACATGGCCTAGTCAAGATAGCTACATATATATTTTCTATATAATATATGCCTGTGCAGATTTATATCATTTCTTATGTGATATCATTTTCCTTTCTTTCAATATTATATATTTTAGTTAAAATTTTGAAAAAATTCTTATATTTATAAACTAGGATTTATTTACTCTTTCCAAATCAGTCTAATATTTCCTTTTCCTCAGTAGTGGTCTTGTATGTAGTTTAGGAAAAAGCAACAATGAAAAAAGCTATCTTGAGTCTACAGCTTTCATATTATTGACCTTGTCAAATATGAGAAGGATGACAGGAGAGAACACACATTTTTCAGTGGTATAAGCTGATTATATTCAGTCAAGTTGACATTTAAGAATCATTTCTAATCACATTTAGAGTTGAATCTCATGCTACTTTTGCTAAAGCTTTTCTGGACCTTATATCCTTTTGAACTTAAGAAGGAACAGTCTGATCTTTGAGAAAAATGCTTGTCAACTAGGAAAAATAGACACTGATGAAGGAATGGACTATAAATTCAAACATAAGCAAGAAGAATCTCTGCTAGATTTCTGAATTTTTAATTTAGATGGACTTTAATCTTTCATGTGAAATGTGGTAAGATATTAGGCATATGGCATTTTTCTCAACTTACTTAAACAATACAAATTGCTTTTGACTATCTCTCTTTTATACAGTTGTATACAATGGATTTTCCTCTTACTCATAGATTAGATTCTGAAGTCATAGAGCCAGAAGAAAAATCACAATGTAGTCAGAGTTACTCTTGATAATCCCATAAATTGTTCTTTAATTTCTAAAACCCAGGACCTTAGAGTCTGAAAAGAATATGTATTTTATTTATGCATATATATACTTCCTCCATCCCTTTGAAATAATGGAGGTCAAGGATTTATTTGAACCAAAAATTATTCCACCTCTTACTTTTTTAAACAAAAATTTCCCTGCTTTTTCTCTGTTTTCTTTAATCTCTCCCTTTACTTTTGAGTCTACCTCTGCCTTAACCTCCTCTCTTTCAGCCATATTGTTGCAAACAAGCAGACTAAATGTGCATATGATGTGATTCCATTGCACTGTAATGAATGCAGCTGATGTAAATCAAAGACTACAACTATGTAATATATTTATATGAAAAAGTTGCAATTTATCTGTGAAGAAATGATATATCTGGTTAGGCCTTAACACATTATTTCCCCAGCCTCCAAATTCTAGTAAGATATGAACGTAAGGATTGATATTAGTAAGGATAAGATATCAGTAAGGACCCTAGAACAATCTGAGTTCTATTCATTTGTTCTACCCTCAACGTCTCAATTAAACTCACTGGATTGTTCATTTAACTCTCTAATAGCTACTATTTTTTTTTATTGTTTCCTATTCAGTAAAGAATTTATCCATGGATATTTTTATCCATGAATGTGCCTTGACTCTATTTCTTCTTGCAATGGGAAATTAGATGGTTTATAACATCACATACAAAGTATCATTATCTCTATATATGGCTTAGCTAGAAAAGTCACAGAATCAGATAAATGAAATCCCCAAACTTCAAACAATGCAATCATAATCCTGTGAGATTCACTTTGTTATCTCTAGAGAAAAGCAAAAAGACACATGAAATTTTGACTTGAGCACCAGTGTATGAAATTTTAACACAGAGTTTATGTTTATATTAAAATAAAGCTTTCCAGAAAAATATATTTCAGCACAGCTAAAGAACTTGGCAGCAATAATTACATATACAACTTCAAGATAGAAGTACAATGAAAATATTCCATACCGTTGACTCCAAATTCAATTTTTTTTGTGTCACTACTCAGCTTTCTTTATAGTCCAACTCTCACATCCATACATGACCACTGGAAAAACCATAGCCTTGACCCTTGTTGACAAAGTAATGTCTCTGCTGTATAATATGCTTTCTAGGTTGGTCATAACTCTCCTTCCAAGGAGCAAGCGTCTTTTAATTTCATGGCTGCAATCACCATCTGCATTGATTTGGGAGCCGAGAAAAAGTCAGCCACTGTGTCCACTGTTTCCCCAACTATTTGCCATGAAGTGATGGGACCAGATGCCATGATCTTAGTTTTCTGAATGTTGAGCTTTACGCCAACTTTTTCACTCCCCTTTTTCATTTTCATCAAGAGGCTCTTTAGTTCTTCTTCACTTTTTGCCATAAAGGTGATGTCATCTGCATATCTGAGGTTATTGATATTTCTCCTGACAATCTTGATTCCAGCCTGTGCTTCCTCCAGCCCAGTGTTTCTCATGATGTACTCTGCATATAATTTAAATAAGCAGGGTGACAATATACAGCCTTGACGTACTCCTTTACTTCTTTACTCCTTTATTATTTATTACTTTATACTTATGTTCTCTTTCTAATCTTCATTTTTATACTTCTAATTATTTTTATTATTGCTGCAATCATAAATGTCAGTATTTCTACTCTTTGCCCAGCTGTTATTTAAACTATAGGCAATAAGAAACACTCATGAAAAATCCAAATTTAACGGACATCCTCATAATCAACTATCAAAACATAGAAGCCAAAAGAATTTCTTATAATAAAATTCTTAAAAACCATAAATTTATAAATTATAACACTGAGATTGACCAAAAACAAAAGGTAGTTCACTTCTCTGGTACAAAATTGAAATCAACTGAGATAAATATTAAGAACAGGATATAGGTTTAACTTTTCATTATTTCTGTAAAAATAGATTGGCAAGAATATTCATTATTATTGGTAAGAAATTGAGCAACATTTTTATAACCTGAATTATTTATCTCAGAAAATATAAAAGATGCAAAAAAAGAAAAAAAAGGGCCCACAACTATTCTAAGAAGGTAGTGTTGCTGTTTAGTTGCTAAGCGGTGTCTGACTCTTTTGCAACCCCCTAGACTATAACCCACCAGGCTCCTCTGTCTACAGAATTTCCCAGTCAGGAATCCTAGAATGTGTTGCATTTCTTTCTCCAGGGAACCTTCTGGACCCAGGGATTGAACTTGTATCTTCTGAATTTGCAGGTGAGTTCTTTACCTCTGAGCCAGCAGGGAAGGTTCATTATAAGACAGTTGAAGTCTTAACATAAGACTGTTCAAACAAAGACTTGACTGGAAACAAACTTCTGAATATGGTGTTTTGAATGCTCTCCAACACAACCTAGATTTCTTCCTTCTTAAAAATTTAATCTATAGTGTACTTGAAGAGGAAAAAAAATCCTCAAAGTAGTAACTTAAGTAATATGCAATTCTTGGCAGAGAATAACAATGATTTAGATTTCAAGGAAAATTACAGTAGCCCACTTGTATGAAGTAGTTGTTGTATGCCAAGTATTATTGCTATGTTATGTCCTTTGCATGTGTTATCACTTCACTGCTCCCCAAACTAATCAGGTGGTTATTGTTATTGTGCTATTTTACATATGAGTAAAAACAGTCATTGCACATAAAGACATCCACCTGGTTGTGGTCCAGGGGACAAAAGGAAGTTAATAATGTTGCAAAGTTATGCTTTAGAGGAGCTAAGTGCACTATGGACAGGGAAGGTACATAAACATAAACAGGGAGAAATGGGAGTTAGCTTACAAGGTTGAGGACAGTCAGGAAGTTGACTAAGTCTGTCTGTGGTATGCTGAGGATTAAAATGCACAGAGAGCTCATATTGTGGAGGTACAAGGAAAATATAAAGATGAGATTAAGTAGATGAAATAATTAGGAAAGAGCCTTCTAGACCATGCAAAATAAATGAAAATATTTTATGAAAATTAGAAATAAAATGAAGAACAGATTGAACTAAAAATATTAACTAAAGGTAATACTTTGCTAAACATTTACAGCAAAGTAGTCAATTCAGTTCAGTTCAGTTCAGTCGCTCAGTCATGTTTGACTCTTTGAGACCCCATGAACTTCAGCACGCCAGGCCTCCCTGTCCATCACCAACTCCCGGAGTCTACCCAAACCCATGTCCATCAAGTCAATGATGCCATCCAACCATCTCATCCTCTGTCATCCCCTTCTTCTCCTGCCCTCACTCTTTCCCAGCACCAGGGTCTTTTCCAATGAGTCAGCTCTTCGCATCAGGTGGCCAAAGTATTGGCATTTCAGCCTCAAAATCAGTGCTCCCAATGAACACCCAGGACTGATCTCCTTTAGGATGGACTGGTTGGATCTCCTTTCAGTCCAAGGAACTCTCAAGAGTCTTCTCCAACACCACAGTTCAAAAGCATCAATTCTTCGGCGCTCAGCTTTCTTTATAGTCTAAATCTCACATCCATACATGACCACTGGAAAAACCATAGCCTTGACTAGACAAATCTTTGTTGGCAAAGTAATGTCACTGCTTTTTAATATACCCAAGACAGGCGGGCATGGTGGAGAGGTCTGATAGAATGTGGTCCACTGCAGAAGGGAATGGCAAACCACTTCAGTATTCTTGCTTTGAGAACCCCATGAACAGTATGAAAAGGCAAAAAGATAGGACACTGAAAGATGAACCCCCCAGGTCAGTAGGTGCCCAATATGCTACTGGAGATTAGTGGAGAAATAACTCCAGAAAGAATGAAAGGATGGAGCAAAAGCAAAAACAACACCCAGTTGTGAATGACACTGGTGATAGAAGCAAGGTTTGATGCTGTAAAGAGAAATATTGCATAGGAACCTGGAATGTTAGGTCCATGAATCAAGGCAAATTGGAAGTGGTCAAACAGGAGATGACAAGAGTGAACATCGACATTCTAGGAATCAGTGAACTAAAATGGACTGGAATGGGTGAATTTATCTCAGATGACCATTATATCTACTACTATGGGCAGGAATCCCTTAGAAGAAATGGAGTAGCCATCATAGTCAACAAAAGAGTCCAAAATGCAGTACTTGGATGCAATCTCAAAAACAACAGAATGATCTTGTTTGTTTCCAAGGCAAACTATTCAATATCATGGTAATCCAAGTCAAGGCCCGACCAGTAAGGCTGAAGAAGCTGAAATTGAACAGTTCTATGAAGACCTACAATACCTTCTAGAACTAACACCCCCAAAAGACGTCCTTTTCATTATAGGGGACTGGAATGCACAAGTAGAAAGTCAAGAAACACCTGGAATAACAGGCAAATTTGGCCTTAGAATACAGAATGAAGCAGGGCAAAGGCTAATAGAGTTTCGCCAAGAGAATGCATCGGTCATAGCAAACACCCTCTTCCAACAACACAAGAGAAGACTCTACACATGTGCATCACCAGATGGTCAACACCAAAATCAGATTGCTTATATCTTTGCAGCCAAAGATGGAGAAGCTCTATACAGTCAACAAAAACAAGATCGGGAGCTGACTGTGGCTCAGCTCATGAACTCCTTATTGCCAAATTCAGACTGAAATTGAAGAAAGTGGAGGAAACCACTAGACCATTCAGGTATGACCTAAATCAAATTCCTGTGGCTATACAGTGGAAGTGACAAATAGATTTAAGGGATTAGATCTGATAGACAGAGTGCGTGATGAACTATGGATGGAAGTTTGTGACACTGTACAGGAGACAGGAATCAAGACCATCCCCAAGAATAAGAAATGCAAAAAATCAAAATGGCTGTCTGAGGAGTCCTTACAAATAGCTGTGAAAAGAAGAGAATCCAAAAGCAAAGGAGAAAAGGAAAGATATACCCATTTGAATGTGGAGTTCCAAAGAATAGCAAGGAGCGATAAGAAAGCCTTCCTCAGCAATCAATGCAAAGAAATAGAGGAAAACAATAGAATGGGAAAGACTAGAGATCTCTTCAAGAAAACTAGAGATACCAAGGGAACATTTCATGCAAAGATGGGCTCAAAAAAGGACAGAAATGGTAGGGACCTAACAGAAGCAGAAGATATTCAGGAAATGTGGCAAGAATACACAGAAGAACTGTACAAAAAATAGCTTCATGACCCAGGTAATCACGATGGTGTGATCACTCACCTAGAGCCAGAAATCCTGGAATGTGAAGTCAAGTGGGCCTTAGGAAGCATCACTATGAACAAAGCTAGTGGAGGTGATGGAATTCCAGTTGAGCTATTTCAAATCCTGAAAGATGGTGCTGTGAAAGTGCTGCACTCAATATGCCAGCAGTTTTGGAAAACTCAGCAGTGGCCACAGGACTGGAAAAGGTCAGTTTTCATTCCAATCCCAAAGAAAGGCAATGCCAAAGTAGTCAATATATGAGAGTTAAAATATTACATTATTGAATCCTGAGAAAGAAGTAAAATGCAATGATTAATTGTATAATATTTTCTTTTGAATGATAGACAATATTTATTAACTATTTGTCTATAGAGAAAGAGAAATATTAAGTTACATTTTACTGTAAAATATCCATAAAAAATTGATGCCATTTTGTACCTTCTAAAGCAATTCTGTGATTTTATGGAATAAAAGGTAACACCGATTTTATAGCAGCTCAAAAGTTCACCAGTGTTATGTACAGTTTGATAACTGTAATATCAAGAACACTGTACTTGTCACTTAGTTGAAGCTTCTTCTGAAATATAGTTTATATAGAGAAACAGCTAAAGAAAATGAAAGAATGGTGGGTTATAAAAGTCAAACAGGATAAGGAATAAAGTTTTATAACTCACCCTCACTCAGCCGAAGTAAAAATCAAGGAAAGGAAGAATGAAGATTGATTACCATAACTAAAGAATGACAATGATTGGCCGTTTATTTTCAGAATAATTGAAGGTTTATGATGAAACTTACAACATATGGAAACATTTGAAAGGCTGTATTTTGTTTACATGCTTGAATACAGTTGACTCTGTCTGTAAAACATGAATATATGTACACATAGTTATAGACATATTGGTATATAAACTAGGGAATTAAAAATGAGCTAGGTAGTGTGAGTGGGAAAAGTATCTTTTATAGTAGAGTAAGGACAATTCAGAGGTCACACAGGACATCCACCTAGAAGAGAATTAAGTAGAAAGCCTGTCAAAGCTGTTCAAGAAAAGTGTTGCATAATTTTTCCATCTCTTGAGACATCTAGCTTATGCATGTTCTGAATAATTACAATGACATTATGTTAAGACAGAGAAGTAAGTTGCACATTGAAAGTAAGCATTGCATGGCTGGAACTTATTAGAGTTGTGTTTTAAGAGGTAACAACCTAACAAAGAATTAGGTGTAGGAAAAGGAAAACTTAGTCATATGAAAAAGTTCCATATGTCTAAGTTAGGAAGATCCCTTGGAATAGAAAGTGGCAGTCTACTCCAGTATTCTTACCTGGAAAATTTCATGGACAGAGGAGCCTGGAGGGCAAAGAGTCAGACAGGACTGAGCAACTGGGCACACTTGCGTGTGTCTCCATCTGCCTGCAATTGTTTATAGGAGTTGAGTTGAACTGAGAGTTGAGTCATCAAGAGAGATAAAGTAAAATAGTTCTTGTTTTCTTGTCTCTGAGCAGTTGCAGAATAAAAAAGCTGGATATAGAAAGGCTAGAAGTGCTCCTGATGGTAAAATTAAATTTGATGCTATAATTTTAGGACTTATTGAAATGTGTTACTTGGCTTAAGACTACTATCAATTCCCAAACCTAAAGTCAAATGGAGAGTATTGTACCATGCTCAATATTAATGTTTAGGTCCTCCAATCTTTTGGATAGATATAAAAATCACAATTTTATACTATGAAAATGATATCCTAAATTCTATCATATTTTTAATTGAATAATTATGTTTTCCATGTAGGATTTTGAAGGATATTGATCTAATCTACCTATATCTAGATTAGTCATAATATCCCTGAACTCTTATCACAGAAATTTCTATTTTCTATTGATCTGTAGTTTCATTAATTGACTAGTAATGTTCTTCTAAATATAGTTAAGAATAAGATATTTAGATGATATTTATAGTTGATAATTACTGAAGGAGAAAAGTGCACAAGGTACTTGTTCATCATTCTCAGAAACCTCTTCATAAAATATATTATAAATATTCATTTTCTAATTTACTAGAATTATACTTGCTAAGGGAAGTATCATTTCAGTTCAGTCACTCAGTTGTGTCCGACTCTATGCAACCCCGTGGACTTCAGGACACCAGGCTTCCCTGTCTATCACCAATTCCCGGAGCTTTCTCAAACTCATATTCATTGAGTCAGTAATGCCTTCCAACCATCTCATCCTCTGTTATCCCCTTCTCTCCCTGCTTTCAATCTTTCCCAGCATCAGGGCCTTTTCTAATGAGTCGGTTCTTCGCCTCAGGTGGCCAAAGCATTGGAGCTTCAACTTCAGCATCAGTCCTTCCAATGAATATTTAGGGTTATTTCCTTTAGGATTGATTGGTTTGATCTCTTTGCAGTCCAAGGGACTCTCAAGAGTCTTCTCCAAAACCACAGGTCAAAAGCATCAGTTCTTCTGTGCTCAGCTTTCTTTATGGTCCAACTCTCACATCCATACATGACTACTGGAAAAACCATAGTTTGACTATGGATATTTGTCAGCAAAGTAACATCTCTGTTCTTAATATGTTAATATGTTTTTAATATGCTGCTAAAATATTTCATGACTATCCCCTGAAAGAGTAATTTTTTAAAGGGAGAAACTCCCTTTATTCCACAACAGGAGTCCGTCTTGGGCAAGCATTCTGATTAGATAATGAGTGGGCAGTCAAATATGCCAAAAAGGAAAATAATTTGACTTCTCTAAATATACAATGGCCAGATAGTTATGGAAAAGGCCCTTGATTAGTGACAGAAAAAGAGAGATGCAACAAAGAATAGCATAGAAAATATGAAGTAAAATATTAAACAGAAAATTTCAAAAATATATGAGCAAGGAGTTGGGGTATCATTGGATATTCTATATATTAATACTGGAAATGTAATGGTATAAAATAGGGAAATCTGACACAGAAGAATACCGTTTAGTCTAAAGATTGTATTCTGGAATAATAAGCCTTTTTCTCAGATTCATCCCAGACAGTTAAATTTGTTTATCTTGGAGTCAAAATGGTAAATTTTTAGTGTGTGGGAACAGAAGGAGGAGTGGACCAACCTTATATCTTGTATTTCAGTGTGTGATCTTACGCTGAGAATGCTGCTCTGTGAAATACTGTTCCTCTACTTATGGGTTTGGGAGATCAGGAATGAAGGACAGAGGGAAGAGATATAGACACATATTATACCTGCCCAAGTCTAAAATTAACCATCCAAGGTCCCAGATGTGAAATAGTAAAATTAGTTTTATATTTATCATAATAGAGAGAAAATCATTATCCATCAAACAAGATGATTCTTCTTTAATCTCTGCATGTATAGTACATTGTGATAGAAGGAGAGTTGAGTTTGTGATACATCTCACACTCACAATATAAATATATATTTTTTTATATTTTCACTACTCTTCTTCACTCACCTATAATTCTTAAAAACAAATAAAGTAAATATGGGAGCTTGCCTGGGGTAATCTGGGATAGTGAGAATTGTGTCCATTTATTGGATTTCTTTTTTGTTCCCTCCATTCCCATAAAATGTGAGTGTTTAAGCTTAGTTTTATACCTTATATATTTAAAATAAAGAATTCTCAAACCTTAGATTAGAAGTTAAATTATGATAATATTATATGCTCTAGTGCATATAATATCCTTAAATAGGAATATCCCCAGATATAAGTGGAAAAATATGCCTTTCTAGATTGTCTTGCTGTGATTTGAATAATAGATAGGGAAACAATATAAGAGGTATAGGAAGCCATCACAAAACAATGGGATTAGTGAATGCACTAATGGCAAAGCATCAGTGTGTGCTTTCTGTCTTGCTTTTTTACAGTATCTTTAAAAAAATATCTAGCACATACTAATACATCCACTCATCTGAGAGCCGTTTAGGAGTGTTGCTAGTTTCTGGTACTCCCTTCCTCCATTTACAGTAGATGTGCCTACTGCGTATTTGACATTCTGTGGTGCCATCTGATCTCTGATACACTGACATGCTCTTATCTCCATTGAAATCAGGAAGTCCATACTCAATGACAGCATCCCCTATATTCACACCTGGGCTACAGAGGAGAGAGACCATATAGCTGTTAAAGGAGCTAGGTGCTTTTCTCACTTATGAAAGCTTAGTGGAGTGTCTTCTTTCTCGGCCTTCTCTTGGAAAATAGCTGAGTAGTGGGTGTACAGGTGATGCATGAAAAGTCCATTTCAACTTTCCTATATTCTCAGACCTTTTGATTTCCTCCTTCTTATCACACTATGCAATTCTAGCATCTCAGTCCATTAAATATCAGCCATCATTTCAGTTCAGTTCAGTTCAGTCACTCAGTCATGTCCGACTCTTTGCAACCCCATGAATTGCAGCATGCCAGGCTTCCCTGTCCATCACCAACTCCTGGAGTTCACCCAAACCCACATGTCCATCGAGTCAGTGATGCCATCCAACCATCTCATCCTCTGTCATCCCCTTCTCCTCCTGCCCTTTCCCAGCATCAAGGTTTTCAAATGAGTCAGCTCTTCACATCAGGTGGCCAAAGTAATGGAGTTTCAGCTTCAACATCAGTCCTTCCAATGAACACCCAGGACTGATCTCCTTTAGGATAGACCGGTTGGATCTCCTTGCAGTCCAAAGGACTCTCAAGAGTGTTCTCCAACACCACAGTTCAAAAGCATCAATTCTTCGGTGCTCAGCTTTCTTCACAGTCCAACACTCACATCTATACATGACCACTGGAAAAACCATAGCCTTGACTAGATGGACCTTTGTTGACGAAGTAATGTCTCTGCTTTTTAATATGCTGTCTAAGTTGGTCAAAACTTTCCTTCCAAGGTGTAAGCGTCTTTTAATTTCATGTCTGCAATCACCATCTGCAGTGATTTTGGAGCCCAGAAAAATAAAGTCAGCCACTGTTTCCATCTCTATGTGGAAGTGATGGGACTGGATGCCATGATCTTAGTTTTCTGAGTGTTGAACTTTAAGCCAACTTTTTCACTCTTCTCTTTCACTTTCAACAAGAGGCTCTTTAGTTCTTCTTCACTTTCTGCCATAAGCGTGGTGACATCTGCATATCTGAGGTTATTGATATTTCTCCTGGCAATCTTGATTCCAGCTTGTGATTCCTTCAGCCCAGCATTTCTCATGATGTACTCTGCATATAAGTTAAATAAGCAGTGACAATATACAGCCTTGACATACTCCTTTTCCTATTTGGAACCAGTCTGTTGTTCCATATCCAGTTTTAACTGTTGCTTCCTGACATGCATACCATTTAGTTACATTTTATTCAGTCTTCTAATATTAGAGCTACCTCTAGTTGTTTGAGTCAACTCCTGCTGCAAGAATTAAATTAGTTGTACTGATATTGTAAATATAACCCAATCTAGTGTTATATTCTGCCCCATTTAATCCTTAGAATCCACTCCCAGATATGTCTCCCAGCTTTCTGCTGATAAATGTTGGCAAAGCCTTGTGATTCTTGTGCTGTTTCATCTTCTTGCATCGTAGTGTACACCTCTATGTGCCTGATAATATTTTGTCCTAGTTATGCGCTAATGGCAAAAAGAAAGTAGAGGCTTCCAATGGCTCTTGAGGAAAGTCAGCTTTCTCTATTCGGTAATCAAAGCTAAATGAAGTTTTCACAGGATTTTCAGGCCAAGAAAGGCTAGTTTTAAATGCACAGTCAAAGCAGTTCCCAAATTCCATCATTTGTTTCCTGGAACCACTCCTGTATTATTTCAGAATCGTGTATAGTTTGTTCAGGAAAAAGAAACTACTAAATACTTTGAAAAGGGAAGTTTAATGTAAACAATTATTAAACATATTAGGGTGTAATAATAGTGTGGGATTGACTAATAAGAAGTATGGAGAATTATAATAATAAGAAGGCAGGTATAGAGAGTTGCCACACTTACTTGGACTGAGTTAACGTATCTTAAAGTAGAGGATCTCCCCTTCAGTTCTGAGGCCCAACTGCCATTGGATAGAGTGAGGCTTATGGTTTACTGGATGTGGAAATGCTCCTGAGGTTCCAAACAGAACTTTCTAGTAATATGTCTATACCATAGGAGCTGGGTGCTTGAGAAGCTGCACATGCAGCAGAAATTGTATGGACTACAGGAGCAATGGAGAAACCCCCTGAACTGCAGGAGCCAGGTTCTAGAGCAGCCACGCACAAAAATGGTGGAAGGAGGCACTGAAACCAGGAAGAGAAGCCCCTTCCTACTCTGGAGTCCTGGTAGTGCCTTGCACTACCTGGCATTGTCAAAGCAGAACATCGTGCTACCTGGGAAGGAATACATACTAACAGTCCAATTTCATTTGTATTGAGAAGGCAATGAAGTACAGATTTGGAGCTGAGAAGCAACATATTTTTTAAAAATGATACAGCTTATATTATCAGAATTAAGCTTTATGTAGAATTGGAGACTTAGCTTTTGGTATCACCCCTATAACTGATGATTAGCGGTCAAAAAGGACAGATAAGTTATAGAAAAAAATTACATTTTTGTTCACATCTAAGTTGTAGTGTGAGAAGTAAATGGCAAAAGTGCTTTGTTACTAAATGTTTGATATATGCTAGCCCTGACGTTAAAGCTAGATTGAGCAATAGCTCATATCTTATTTGGTCAACTCAGATTACATATTTTAATGTGTACCCAGGAAAGGATTTCATCTGTTTTGTTTCTTGTGTCCCTGAATGTATTTCCTAACCTATTTCCACTGAGTCACTCTTGGATAGGATTGAAATTAGCAGACCTGAACTTTCAGAGATTCCAAAGCAGCAAGGCACCATCCCTTTGGGCCAGAGATCCCTTATCCCTATATAGATATACAGAAACCAGATTAATAGTATTTTCTCCTCCTTATATGTTTATGACAAAACTAGTCTCAAATAACTTGTTCAGATATTGTTTGTAGTCCTTGTTGATTTGATTAAATCACTATAAGCCATTTTACAGCTTAGGATCTTTGATAAACTTGATGCAATTGAGCATGCTATCCATATAGTTTACCCTCACATGGCATCTATTGACTTTCTGCCCTAAAAATATACAGTGTTGATTTCCCACTATGCTTTTCTATGTGTTCACTGTTTCAGAAAAATAAAATCAATTAATTTATCCCTGCTTATGCACTTATTTTTTTTGAACTTGCCCTTTATACAGCTAGCATGTTCTTCAATTTTTCTTTGTTCATATTCTTCTCTAGACTAGCCTGAATCTTAATGGTCATATTTTTTGTTATCAACTTAAATGGAACAAATTTCCCTTTTTTAAAAGTTTTGATTTAGCTCTCTCGTCAAGTTTCCAAAGAATATTGCTTCAGCAATCTCTTCATGACACAGCTTGACACTTTTAATGATGCCAGTGTCACACTTCACTAAACTATCCCTCTCTTGTCCTCATGTGCAGAGAATGTCTATGAACACTGACATTCTGATTTTCAATTTGTCCCAGCTAATAAGAAACATCATTAGACCTCAGAATAAGTACTTTATAAAGTACATTGAAGAATGTTCCAAAGGCAGTGCTAATGATATTAAAAACTGCATTAAAGTTTAAGATTATTATTTTGATGCTGCTTTATCCATAAAGTGAAATTTTATTGAAAAGAAAACCAAAACATAACTCTGAAAACTTCTCTTTTGATGAAGAAAGATCTCAGCTCTGACATTCTAAAACAAAGAAAGCAACTTATATGCCTGCTATAATACTCCTCTCCTTTTCATTAATATTGTATATCCCTAAGAAAATCTAAGTACACATTGATTTTCTAATCCTGCTCAAACAAAAAAGGGGAAAAAAGACCAAAACTAGATGATAATTTTATAAAAGGAACAGAAAATTAAAATTTAGTATAAGTGATGCTTTAACTTTCTTAAATGAATCTGAAAAATCAGAGATATTTCAAATTCCTTGTTAGGTTAGTTTTCTTCTACTATAGAATTTTTAACAGTATCTTTGAAGTCTTATGAAATGTGCAAGCTGTTGTAGGTCTTAAAACATCTTACCTTGGGATCACATTGTCAATATACAATTTGGTAATATTGAATATAAATTCACATAAATATTATAAATAAATGTAGTAATGTGAACTGGGCAGCATATTAAGGAAGATTGATATATTTCAGTGGTTAAATATCTATTAAACCATCTTCAGTGGCTGTGGTTTTATATTAAAAATAATATTAATGAGAAAATAAAAATCTTTCTTAAAGAAAAATCTTCAAAACATGTTGTAATTCAGGATAAACTCAAATTGATTTTAGTAGAAATATGCTGGGTGCAAACTTTTTTCTAGAGAAATCTCAATAAATACAAAAAATGCAAAAAATATGAACAATAAAGTACAGAGTTTAGTAGCATATATTTTCTAAATTACCCAATTTAAGCTTTATTTTCATTTCTGAGACTCACTTACACTTGTATAAAAATTCTTCAATACAAAATTTGTAAATAGAGAAGGATTTATTTAGTGAAATATGCAAGAGGTCTAAGTGCCTGTTATATATTGGTTTAGTCCATTCTTACAACTATTAAGGATGATGAGAATCATAGAAATTAATGTGTGCTCAAATTTCACCTTGCTATATCCAAACAAATTTCATGCCCTACTCACCCTATATTTAAATACATGTTCTGTGCTAACTTGCTTCAGTTGTTTCTGACTCTGCGATGCAATGCAACCCTATTGACAGTAGCCCACCAAGCTCCTCCATCCACGGAATTCCCCAGGCAAGAATACTGGAGTGAATTGCCATCCTTTCCTCCAGGGGATCCTCCCAACCCAGGGATCAAATCCCTTTCTCTTATGTCTCCTGTATTGACAGGTGGATTCTTCCCACCACTAGCGTCACCTGGGAAGCCCCTGATTTAAGTATAATATAAATCAAAGTCATTTTTAAAAACAACTTTGAAATATTGATACGATTAAAAAAAAACCTGAGCTTCTAAAATTTATTACACCTATGCAACAAAATGTTAAAGATTTAGACTTTCATTAAGTAGAGCAATAATCTGTCAAGGATACTTTCACAAGGGAAAAAATCACTCCATTCAGTTCACTCAGTCATGTCCAACTCTTTGTGACCCCATGGACTATAGCACACTAGGCTTCCCTGTCCATCACCAACTCCCAGAGTTCACTCAAACTCATGTCCATTGAGTCAGTGATGCCATCTAATCATCTCATCCTCTGTCATCCTCTTCTCTTCCTACCTTCCATCTTTCCCAGCATCAGGGTCTTTTAAAATCAGTCAGTTCTTCACATTAGAGCCAAAGTATTCAAGCTTCAGCTTCAGCATCAGTCCTTCCAGTGAACATTCAGGACTGATTTCTTTTAGGATGGACTGGTCAGATCTCTTTGCAGTCCAGTGGAATCTCAAGAGTCTTCAACATCATAGTTCAAAAGCATCAATTCTTTGGCGTTCAGCTTTCTTTTTAGTTCAACTCTCACATCCATACATGACTACTGGAAAAACCATAGCTTTGACTAGATGGACCTTTGTTGGCAAAGGAATATCTCTGCTTTTTAATATCCTGTCTAGGTTGGTCATAGCTTTTCTTCCAAGGAGCAAGTGTCTTTTAATTTCATGGCTGCATATGCAGTGATTTTGGAGCCAAAAAACTAAAATAAATAAATAAAGTCTCTCCCCGTTTCCAATTCCCCATCTACTTACCATGAAGTGATGGGACTGGATGCCATGATCTTAATTTTCTGAATGTTGAGTTTGAAGCCAACTTTTTCACTCTCCTCTTTCACTTTCATCAAGAGGCTCGTTAGTTCTTCTTCGTCTTCTGCCATAAGGGTGGTGTCATCTGCATATCTGAGGTTATTGATATTTCTCCCGGCAATCTCCATTAGAGGAAACAAAATAACTTGCCCTCTTCTTAACTCTATTTGTATACTCAAAGATGATGAATAGAGTTTCTTGATTTGTTGTTTTTATGAACAAAATGGTTTCTATTCAACACTAATTTCTCTATCAAATATGTTGAGAACTTATAGCATTAATTAGTTCATAATATTAATTTTCCTTCAACACTTATCAAAATTGTAATCACAATCCTGAAAATGCGATCACCTTTTACATTTCTGTACTATCAAATGTCATTATAATAACCAAATGGCATGTGAATGAGGAAAGAACTGCATCAACATTGAAAAGAGTATCTCACCACATTAAGCATTTGAAGGAATTCAAAGTGAGTCCATTTGAAGGGCGAGTGTAAAAATTTAAGAATGACACCTATTTGCCTGCTTTCCATGGACTACTCCCAAAGAAAGAGAAGCAAGATGTAACTGAAATGAAAACACGTGCAGACTCCACTATCACAACCTGACTAGATTTAGAGCACTGAGAAGTACCAGAAAAGATCTCAGCCTTACTTCCATTTAACTTATGGACCAGCAGATTTCATAGCTCTGCTTTAAAACTGAAGAGCCTCAAGGTTACCTTCATAACGTGGATAGTTAAATCAAGAAGAGCTCTTTTGCTTCTGGAATTATGGGCCCACCCAAGAGTGAATGGAGCACGACTTCTTGACTGGCAATTTATCTACATACAAAGCAATCCATATACACCTTGTTTTTGCTCTAACAGGTTCCTTCCTACTTCCTTTTCAACTCTGAGGTATCTGAATCAAATATTTAACATTGATGCTGTTTGTTCCTTGCTTCTTTGGTTAAGAACTTAAGGTTTCTTCTTTCTTCTTGGTAAAATTTAAGTGGGAAATCCTCTTTGAACTTTGGAAGACTATAAGAATGAACATAATTTATAAAATATAAGCTGCATTTCAAGAACTGGCAGCCATCCTGAATTATGATGAATAAATGCAATGTAAGAATCATGATATTATATACAGAATATCTTATTCATGTCAACAAAATTTGACATATTGATAACACTTTGAATTATAATATGTAATTACAAATATAAAAATTCTTAGATCAGAAAAAAATTAGATGATAATAAAGACAGAACTACCAAGTATTTATGTTAGATCAGAGATTAAGTAATGAGAAAGTATAAACATTTTATAATATAATAAGTAATAACAGTGTATAAGAAACTTATATGTGAAATACACATAAAAGCTTCAAATAAAACTCACTATTGGGGGAGTAAAATGTCATAAATCTAACAGCAGTAGGAAAAATTTCAAACATATTATCAAATAATGTAAGGGGTTAAAGAAATACAAATGCAATACCAAATGAATTGGGACCTAAATTTTAATAAAAATATGCAAGTCAGGAATGAAAATTATTTTAAAAAACCTAAAATATTAAATGTTAAAAAAGAATAACCTTAAATTTTATAAACTAAAAATGCACAGAAGGAAGAAATACAACAGCTATGATAAAAGCAAAGAAATGAATCTTTTGATGTCAGTATAATTAAAAATTAAATGCCTAGAAATGTGTCACAAAAAATAAAAAGAAAATCTAAAGTAAGTAAACTGCTGACAAAAATTCAATTTATAAAAAAACTGAATTAACTGATACTATACAAAATACCGGCTTCCAGGTGTTGCTAATGGTAAAGAACCTGCCTGCCAATGCAGGAGACAGAAGAGATGCAGGTTCAATCACTGGGTCAGGAAGATCCCCTGGACAAGGGCAGGGCAACCCACTCTAATACTCTTGCCAAGAGAATCCAATGGGAAGGGGAGCCTGGTGGACTACAGTCCATAGGGTCACAAAAAGTCAGACATGATTGAAGCAACTTAGCACACACATATAAAAAATACTATACAGTATATTCAATAATGTATTTCATGAATTTAATAATCCCCATGAAACACTGTAGCAAAAACTGAACAACAGTTGGAAAGGTGAAGATTCTATCTATATTCTTTTTCTGTTCTGAACTAGTAACTTGAAAAAATGCTATAAAAGAATCTATTTTTGTATGGCAATTTTTGATAAGGATCATTTGATCTAATTTGATGGGACTTTAGATTTCTAATGTATAAGCTATGGCTATAAAATGATGCAAATTGTATCAAATTAAAAATAGACAAATTAAGGTCTTCTGGCCTTTATTTTGGTTGGATTGTTTGTTTTTTTAAGATATTGAGTTGTATGAGCTGTTTATAGATTTTATATTAACCCCTTGTCAGTCACATCATTTGCAAATATTTTTCCTCATTACATAGCTTGTCTTTTAGTTTTGCTGATGGTTTCCTTTACTGTACAAAAGATTTTGTTTAATTCAGTCCCGTTTGTTTATTTTTGCTTTTACTTCTTATGACTTTAGGGGTAGATCCAAAAGTTATTTCTACAATTTATGTCAAAGAGTGTTCTGCCAATGTTCACTTCAAGGAGGTTTATGATTTCTGGTATTGTAGTCTAGTCTTTAGTCCATTTTAAGTTTACTTTTGTATATGGTATAAGGAAATTGTTGTCTAAGGAATTGTTGTCTATAAGGAATTGTTGTCTAATTTTGTTGCTTCACATATAGCTGTCCAGTATTCCCCAGCACTTTCTGAAGAGAGTGTCTTTTCTCCATTACATAGTCTTGCTTCCTTTGTCATAGAGTAACTAACCGTTGTGTGGGTTTATTTCTGGGCTCTCTAATAAGACGTACAGATGACTAATAATCACATGAAAAGATGTTCAATGTCACTGATTATTGGAGAGTTGCAAATCAAAATAGCAATGAGATCACTGACACCTGTCAGAATGGCTATCATCAAAAACGACACAAATAATATATTGGCAAGGGTGTGGAGAAAAGAGAAGTGTTGCACAGTGTTGGTGGGGATATAAATTGGTGCAGCCTCTATGGTAAATTCAGTACTTGTATACAATGAAATACTACTCAGCCTTTAGAGAATGAGATTTTGCCATTTACAGCAATGTGGGTGGACCTAGAGAATATTGTGCTTAGTGAAAAAATTCGGTAAAAGACAATTACTGTATGAGATCATTTATATGTTGAATATATATGAAAAATATCACAGTGAATATGTGTGCAAAACAGACGCACAGAGAGAGAAAGTAAACTAATGGTTACCAAAGGTGAAAGGGGAGGGTGAAGGGAAAATTAGGGGCATAGAATTAAAAGATAAAAGCTATTAAATATAATAAATAAGCCACAAGGATATAGGTATAGCAGAGGAAATCAGCCATTACCTTCTAATAAACTTTAATGAAGTTTAATCTGAAAAAATACTGAATCACTATGCTGTACATCTGAAATTAATATATTATGAACGAGTTATGTTATTTGTTTTCAGTTGCTAAGTCTTATCTGACTCTTTGTGACCCCATGGATTGTAACAGGCCAGGCTCCTATGTTCATGGGATATCCCAGGCAAAAATACTGGAGTGGGTTGCGATTTTCTTCTCCAGGAGATCTTCCTGATCTAGGGATTGAACCTGTGTCTCCTGCATTGGCAGGCAGGTTCTTTACCACTGAGCCACCTGGGAAGTCCTAAATGACCTATACTTCAACTAAAAAAATAAAACAAAAATATATATATTATTTATTTTAATACACTTTTTTCTTAATAAGTCCATAAATTCTTGAAGTAAATCTTATCAAATACATGTTTTGGTAGTGTAGAACAGGGATCAACAGTTTACTTTCTACAATATTTCAGACAATAAATATAGTTTTAGACAAAAAATAGTACTTACCAAAGAGACTAGACAAAAAATAATAATTACCAATGAGGTCATTTGATTTCTCACATCTGCCCCAGTACCTCCAAAACAGTTATTTTGTTGTTCAGTCATTCAATCATCTCTGACTCTTTGTGACCCCATGGACTGCAGCACACCAGGCTTCCCTGTCCTTCACTATCTCCTGGAATTTGCTCAAGCTCATGTCCATTAAATCAATGATGCCACCCAAGTATTTCATCCTCTGTCACCCCCTTCTCCTGCCCTCAATCTTTCCCAGCATCAGAGTTTTTTCCTAATGAGTTAGATCTTTGCATCAGGGGGCCAAAATATTGGAGCTTCAGCATCAATCCTTCCAATATTCGAATACTCAAAGTTGATTTCTTTTAGGATTGACTAGTTTTATCTCCTTCCTCTCCATATGACTCTCAAGAGTCTTCTCCAACACCACAGAAAAAAGCATCGATTCTTCAGCACTCAGCCTTCTTTATGATTCAACTCTCACATCTGCACATAACTACTGGAAGAGCACACATGGATGGTAGTAAACAAAAATTTTATTTACTGAAATAATCAGAAGGCTGAATTTTGAAAATGGGTTATAGATTGTCAAACTATGGTGAATTTTCTTCTTAATAATTTTTGTTTTATGCTATTATATAATTAAGAAGAAGGATGCCAGTTTAAAGTGATACTAAAAATAGGTATACAGAAGTTACCACTTGGGATTCCTTTGCCTAGATCAGATCAGATCAGTCACTCAGTCATGTCCAACTCTTTGTGACCCCATGAATCGCAGCACGCCAGGCCTTCCTGTCCATCACCAACTCCCGGAGTTCATTCAGACTCACGTCATCGAGTCAGTGATGCCATCCAGCCATCTCATCCTCTGTCGTCCCCTTCTCCTCCTGCCCTCAATCCCTCCCAGCATCAGAGTCTTTTCCAGTGAGTCAACTCTTCACATGAGGTGCCCAAAGTACTGGAGTTTCAGCTTTAGCATCTTTCCTTCCAAGGAAATCCCAGGGCTGATCTCCTTTAGAATGGACTGGTTGGATCTCCTTGCAGTCCAAGGGACTCTCAAGAGTCTTCTCCAAAACCACAGTTCAAAAGCATCAATTCTTCGGCGCTCAGCCTTCTTCACAGTCCAACTCTCACATCCATACATGACCACTGGAAAAACCATAGCCTTGACTAGACGAACCTTTGTTGGCAAAGTAATGTCTCTGCTTTTGAATATGCTATCTAGGTTGGTCATAACTTTCCTTCCAAGGAGTAGGCGTATTTTAATTTCATGGCTGTAGTCACCATGTGTAGTGATTTTGGAGCCCAGAAAAATAAAGCCTGACACTGTTTCCACTGTTTCCCCATCTATTTCCCATGAAGTGTTGGGACTGGATGCCATGATCTTCGTTTTCTGAATGTTGAGCTTTAAGCCAGCTTTTTCACTCTTCACTTTCACTTTCATCAAGAAGCTTTTGAGTTCCTCTTCACTTTCTGCCATAAGGGTGGTGTCATCTGCCTATTTGAGGTTATTGATATTTCTCCCGGTAATCTTGATTCCAGCTTGTATTTCTTCCAGTCCAGCGTTTCTCATGATGTACTCTGCATATAAGTTAAATAAACAGGGTGACAATATACAGCCTTGATGAACTCCTTTTCCTATTTGGAACCAGTCTGTTGTTCCATGTCCAGATCTAACTGTTGCTTCCTGACCTGCATACAAATTTCTCAAGAGGCAGATCAGGTGGTCTGGTATTCCAATCTCTTGAAGAATTTTCCACAGTTTGTTGTGATCAACACAGTCAAAGGCTTTGGCATAGTCATTAAGCAGAAATAGATGTTTTTCTGGAACTCTCTTGCTTTTTCCATGATCCAGTGGATGTTGGCAATTTGATTTCTGGTTCCTCTGCATTTTCTAAAACCAGCTTGAACATGAGGAAGTTCACAGTTCACATATTGCTGAAGCCTGGCTTGGAGAATTTTGAGCATTACTTTAGTAGCGTGTGAGATGAGTGCAATTGTGTGGTAGTTTGAGCATTCTTTGGCATTGCCTTTCTTTGGGATTGGAATGAAAACTGACCTTTCCAGTCCTGTGGCCACTGATCAGTTTTCCAAATTTGTTGGCATATTGAGTGCAGCATTTTCACAGCATCATCTTTCAGGATTTGAAATAGTTCAACTGGAATTCCATCACCTCCACTAGCTTTGTTCATAGTGATGCTTTCTAAGGCCCACTTGACTTCACATTCCAGGATGTCTGGCTCTAGGTGAGTGATCATACCATCGTGATTATCTGGGTCGTGAAGATCTTTTTTGTACAGTTCTTCTGTGTATTCTTGCCATCTCTTCTTAATATCTTCTGCTTCTGTTAGGTCCATACTATTTCTGTCCTTTATTGAGCTCATCTTTGCATGAAATGCTCCTTTGGTATCTCTGATTTTCTTGAAGAGATCCCTAGTCTTTACCAATCTGTTGTTTTCCTCTATTTCTTTGCACTGATCGCTGAAGAAGGCTTTCTTATCTCTTCTTGCTATTCTTTGGAAGTCTGCATTCAGATGTTTATATCTTTCCTTTTCTCCCTTGCTTTTCGCTTCTCTTCTTTTCACAGCTATTTTTAAGGCCTCCCCAGACAGCCATTTTGCTTTTTTGCACTTCTTTTCTATGGGAATGGTCTTGATCCCTGTCTCCTGTACAATGTCACGAACCTCATTCCATAGTTCATCAGGCACTCTATCTGTCAGATCTAGGCCCTTAAATCTATTTCTCACTTCCACTGTATAATCATAAGGGATTTGATTTAGGTCATACCTGAATGGTCTAGTGGTTTTCCCTACTTTCTTCAATTTCAGTCTGAATTTGGCAATAAGGAGTTCATGGTCTGAGCCACAGTCAGCTCCTGGTCTTTTTTTTTGTTGACTGTATAGAGCTTCTCCATCTTTGGCTGCAAAGAATATAATCAATCTGATTTCGGTGTTGACCATCTGGTGATATCCATGTATAGAGTCTTCTCTTCTGTTGTTGGAAGAGGGTGTTTGTTATGACCAGTGCATTTTCTTGGCAAAACTCTATTAGTCTTTGCCCTGCTTCATTCCGTATTCCAAGGCTTAATTCCTTTGCCTAGAGACCTAGGCAAAAAATCTGTTTTGAATGGCTAAGTTAAAAATCCCATCTTTCCAACATTTCTAAAATAGCTTGCTTTTTTCCCTACATTCTCATGATCCTCCACGCATATGTACCTATTTTATTGCATGTGATCTTATATCCATATGTATGTACTTTACCCCAACTGAGCAAATATACACCAGCCTCCTCACTAGATTCCCAACAAACCAACAGTCAGGCAATTTAAAATGCCTCCTCTTATCATCCCCTTTTGTTTTCTCTTTTCCTCTTGCTTTCTGTATTCTAAACCGTTGCTCTCTCATTTATCTCTTGTATGATACAAGTATAAAAATAACAGCCCTTGAGCCAACTCACCCAAAGACTATGTAAGATATCTTTCAATATTTGTCAGGAAAAAAAAAAAAAAAACAAGTTCCCTCCAAGACAGGATCTCAGTAATTCTGATAGTAAGTTTATGAATATTTCCACCATCCTGATTGAGAGGGATGAACATATGTATGGATAGATGTTAGATAGATAGATAAATAGGTAGAATGCTTTGACATTCTAGTGTTCAAAAACACTTCTTTGAGAACCATTAACACCTATGAGACAAATTATACTTCCTTCTCTGCCTGTCTGTACCCTATAAACCAAACATACGAATATCATGTGGGAATGTCTACTAATTTTTGCTTGAAAGTAAATTGCCTTTGAAATGAATCACATAAAAGATTAAACCTAATCCAGTTATGATTGATATTTTTTTCTGTTTCTACATAGACTTGATATTTTTGAAACATATTGATATCTTATGCAGAATTATCTGTGTACAACTCAAATATCATTAGGGAAAAAATAGTCTGATTATAAAAAAAATAATATACTTTGAGTGTTCTTTCAAAATTAAATGATAATTTACTTAGCTCCAAACAACTAGCTAACCTTATAGCTGGAAAAGAATTTCTGCATGTTTGTTATTTTTTGAAATTAATGTTTTGTTCTTTTCTTTTCATGTCTCATAATAATATTTAATATCATATATAGCTACAATGAGAATCTAAACAATATTTTTTCTGTAAGTGGATAAATAAATTTCTCAGTATTGCTTAAGTATGTTCAAGTAATTATTCATATTTTCTCTTGGAGCCAAAATTTTCCAGAGGTTTTAGCTCTAATCATGAAGTTTGTATAAGCATCTTAAAAGAACTGTCAAGTAGATTAAAAGAAACCTGGTAAACAGCAACAAGAAACTTTGAGATGCATTTTCACAATACAAGTAAAAAAAGACAGTATTTTTTTACTAGTTTTCATAATACATAGCTAATAAAAGATAATCTAAGCAAAATGTATAAACGAAAATCTTTATAGTTAAATATGTTTATTAAAATACTGCAGAGGAGTTAGAAATATAACTTTAAAACAAAAAAAGAAAATATTTTTCTTTTAAAAGAATTAATAATGTAATAATTGATCCCCAAACTTTCATATGTGAACATAAAAGAAATTGTTCTCTGTTATATTATACATTTACTTTTTTCATTTCCTTGTCTTAAATGATTATACAAAGTTTACATTGCTAAAAATATTGACATTGGAAGCTCATTTAAAATATTTTAAAATAATAAGTTCTATCAAATTTAAAAACTAAAAATTAATGCAATATGTGAAGAAAGCTGAGCACTGAAGAACTGATGCTTTTGAACTGTAGTGTTGGAGAAGACTCTTGAGGGTCCCTTGGACTGCAAGGAGATCCAACCAGTCCATTCTGAAGGAGATCAGCCCTGGTATTTCTTTGGAAGGGATGATGCTAAAGCTGAAACTCCAGTACTTTGGCCACTTCATGCGAAGTGTTGACTCATTGGAGAAGACTCTGATGCTGGGAGGGATTGCGGGCAGGAGGAGAAGGGGACGACAGAGGTTGAGATGGCTGGATGGCATCACTGACTCGATGGACGTGAGTCTCAGTGAACTCCGGGAATTGGTGATGGACAGGGAGGCCTGGCGTGCTGCGATTCATGGGGTTGCAAAAAGTTGGATGCGACTGAGAGACTGAACTGAACTGAACTGAACTGATTGTCATTATAAAATATTTACAGGACAGATTTCATGTAAAAGCAAAAGAAATCTGTAATTTTGTTCAACAGGCAATTGAAAAATGAATCACACATTAGAATAACAAATGAAACTGATGAGATTTGCACTTAAAATTTTATATAAAACTTAAATTGCCCTAATCTTTAGAGGTTGCTTTTCAGCTTTGGAGTGATAAGTGAGATTGTCTAAAATAACCCAGGGCACTCATTCTGTTTTGCATGACAGTGAGATGCTGGGAATGAAGTTTTTACCTGAAACTCCTGAAGAAGGCTGCCCTCAAACTCAGTTTCCCATAGAAGCAAGGGTGTTCTATCCAAAGTGGAAAGAATTCCAAATTCATATGGAACCTCCATAGATCCCAGGTATTGGGCAGCTGTCTTTACCCAGAACTCTAAAAGGTGATGATATTTAAATGCAAATTTTCAGCACTCTCAAACACAGGGTGTTTACCCACTAGTTAGATCACTCTCAGGTGTATTTTCTTCATAAAAAGAAGAGCAATAGGGTACTGGGGTCTCCCCTAGCACAGCCATGGAACACCTAGCATGCTGTAGTCTAATCATGGAAGCTAAGTCGCTGGAAAACTTCCTCTTCCTCTTCATGTGATTGGGTCATTCTCCCTCCCTCATCTTCATGTACTCCATATTTTGTAATTAAAATTCTCAAACTTTATTTTAATTTTATGCATTTTCCCTTAAGCTCTATCCAATTGCTCATGTACCCAAAATTATAAAAGTAATCAATAATTTTATTATGTGATTAGTTAATTGAATACAAATTGTCCAAAATTAATGAATCAAGTTACATATGTATTTATGAATAAAGGTAAATTTCAATAACATTGTACTTCTTTAATTCCATTACTATATGGAAAAAAAAAAACATTTGACCTCTTATTTTGGATTACCTGAAGCTTCTTTGATCCAAAGTAATCTTTGATCAAACTGGAAGCTCTCTGAAGAATGTTGTGTAGTGTAGTGAACTGTATTTGTATTAGACATGCAAATTAAATTTTATTTTATTCAAAGGATAAGACATTGTTACTAAAGTAGCACCCAACTTCTTTTTTAAATTTAAGCCAAAATTTTCAATTTCATATACATGAAAATTATTACTTATGAGTGGGTAGATTTTATGACTATGGAGAATAACTCACTGGGATCTAGCTGATAAATTATATCTTGAGTCTTATAAAAGTAAAATGTATGGACAATATTGATAATCACTGTTATAGTAATAATCAGGAACAATGTTCTTCATAACCTTCATATTAGATTATATATCAAATATTTGAAAAGAAGGATAACACTATGGTAGTATTTATTAAACAATATTAAAACATCATGATGTAAAAGGAATTTTATATAATATGTATTTGTATAGATATCCTGAGATATAAAAGCTAATTTATATTTTAATAAGAAAATTTCAAAAGGGAAAGAAGAAAATCAAAACAAACCAACAAGTGCTGCTAATGGACCGACAGCTTTATATTTTTGTATTCCAGGTAAATAATAATATAAAAAAATACATTAAACAATATTTCTCATTTGTACACACTACTTGCTAAGTTGTAGAAAGTGTGTTTTTTTATTCCTCTAAGTACCTAGAAATGTATTGAGGGAATCTTGAGTAGTTTTGTATAGGTACTTTAAGAGGCAAGCAAGTGCCCACACTTTCTGATATTTCTCCTCTACCTGCTTCAACAAGAGAATGACTGGCCTTGAATTATCATCTTGTGACTTCTATTTCTTGTCTTTATGTACATTAATTGTCTTATTGGAAAAAAAGCAAATGCTGAGTTATTACCCTGTGTAGTTTAATACTAAGATTTAAGAAGCTCCTTAAGAGCAAGGATCATACTTTACTCATCTTTGGATTCTCTGTGACCTTTTAAGTTAACCTAAGTATCCTCCACTTCTTTAATTTACAGGACTATTTATCATTCTTGAAGTGATATCAGATCAGATCAGATCAGTCGCTCAGTTGTGTCTGACTCTTTGTGACCCCATGAATTGCAGCACGCCAGGCCTCCCTGTCCATCACCAAATCCCAGAGTTCACTGAGACTCACATCCATCGAGTCAGTGATGCCATCCAGCCATGTCATCCTCTGTCATCCCCCATAAATACTGCATTTTATCAAAGTTTGTAATCACATAAAAAAGGAAAATGATTGGAAAAGGTAATTAATAGATAATGTAAAAACAGTAAAAATTTAAGTGAAATAGGAAATTTTTATGTCTCAATGATAAATAAAAACAATGGAAAGGAAGTAAAATATAAAGTGGAAAGCAAAAATAACGAAGAAAAACAAAAGCATTCAAACGTGGTTTTGAAGTTAAACAAGTCTTTTACCATTATGTTATACCAAATATTGCCAAACAACCAGCATATTAGGAAGCTTTTTCTTTTAAAATTAATTTATTAGCCATCAAAAAATAAATGAATAGAATGATGTAATTTGCATCAATACCTGGGGTTTACTGAGCCCTATGCTTTGACTGTCCTTCCTAATCTTGGAGGTGTTGAGGCCTGACAGCTATAAAAGTGAATAGCTGGAAATACAAGGATCATAACTTATTCAAACTGACAGAAAACCAGCTGGCTGTAACTTTTCAGTTCAGTGCAATGCATTCATTGTCAAGAGATGCAGAGCGATATGTAATTAAAACATCTGGAAATCATACCAATGTGAGGCACTAAAACTTTTATGAATCAACATCTTCTCTTTCTGCAAGGAAACTGAGTTGATGGAACTGTTTGTCTGTAATTGGAAAACTTCTGTAAGCCATAAGATTTGTTGCCTTGTTTATGCAGTCTCTCCCTGGGGGGTTGACAAAAAGCAACATGAAAAGTTTCAGGAAGGCTACCTGAAATATTTCTGAAGAGTACACAGATAATTTGACTAAATAGTGATAACTGTGTATATTATATAACTAAAAATGAGCAGATTTATACCAGAGGAGTCACAAAGCAAAAATAACAAATGGAGACACTGACATGGAATTAAAGAGTAGGCATTGCGATATTTTGGAGACCAAACACATGCTTATTATAAATTTCATGTTTTAGGAATTTTTCAAGGCATGAGGTACTATTTATTTAATAACTGATTTAGTATGCAATGTGTGCTGTATAAATATAAGACAGTATGCATTTAATATCTTTAAAATGGTGCTCATTGAATTTATACTGTCTGCATGGTGCCATCCCATTTGCACTCAATCCACTAACAGTAATCTCTTTTTCATAAAAAAAGTTCTCTTTGCATTTTACTGTTTTGTTTTCTTAAAAACTATACTGTTCCTTTCTTTGATCAAGGTACATAATCCAAAATACCTGTACCACTCAATGGCCTCTATCAGAAAGCAAGTGCTTGTGATATGTGCTTATGTGCATAATTTTGCTTCTCTTGAAATACATTGGTTTCATTGGTCGCTCAGTGGTAAAAAATCAGCCTGCAGTGCAGGAGCCGCAGGAGACACAGGTTTGATTCCTGGGTCAGGAAGATCCCCTGGAGGAGGGCACGGCAACCTACTCCAGTATTCTTGCCTGGAGAATCCCATGGACAGAGGAGCCTGGAGGCTGCAGTCCACAGGATCTCAAAGAGTCAGACAGGACTGAAGCAACTTAGAATGCAGGCACACAGGCAAAATACCTCAAAATTTCAACTGGACTTTCTATGTATCAGTTGAAATAGAGGATATTCTGAGACTATGAATGCCTGTGGGAAATTTTTCTGAAATGTCAAATAAATCCACTTTTTATCAGGCACTCTGGAACGACCTCTACTTCTAGGTCATATACACAGAAGAAGTGGATTTTTTTTTACTATATTACATATTCCCAAATTTTTCTTCAAAGTGCTTGTGACAATTTGTACCCATCTCCCACTGGCAGTATATGACAACTCATTGATATCTATCTTTTGAAATACATGGTAATGTCAGCCTTTATGTTTTATTCTTCCTTAATTGATGAGCATGGCATGCTATTGTCCATTGTGCTTTTAATTTGTATTTTCCTATATACATGTGAGTGTGAGCATTTTTTATTACTTTATTTATCAGCTTTCTTTTTTGTTCTATTTTCTGTAAATATTTTAAACTCATTTTCTATTGCCTTTTTCTTTAAAATTTTAGTTTTTTTTAAAACATATGCATTTTTTTAAAGATTTTGCATCACAAACATCTTTTCATCAGTGACTTAATTATGGCTCCTTGTAGAATAAAATTTTAATTCTTTTTCCAAAATGCTTTCATATTTTTGTTCTTTTGTTATTTAATATGAATTTTAGTTGCTTATAGTTGTCATGGCTACTATAAATTGAATTTTTCTATTTCATTATTTTAATAATTGTATATTAATGTAAAGTAACAATTATTTATAGTACATCCATACTGACTAACTTTTTTTCATTAGTTTTAATAGTTTTTGTTTTAATTATGTAGTCAAATAGTACTTCCTGGTCTTTACCAATTTTATATTTCTGAATTATTTGATAGCCTAATTGCCTTGTTTAAAACTCTCCATATGATATTGACAAATGAGCAAAAAAGACATTAGTGGTTATGCCTATTTTAGTCTATAACTTTAAAAGCATTGCTTTGAATATTTAATGACTGAGGTTGTTGTTTTTAAGCATGAATGAGTGTCATATTCCATATGCTTTTCTTTCTTTTTTTTTAATTTTATTTTATTTTTAAACTTTACATAATTGTATTAGTTTTGCCAAATATCAAAATGAATCCGCCACAGGTATACATGTGTTCCCCATCCCGAACCCTCCTCCCTCCTCCCTCCCCATACCATCCTTCTGGGTCGTCCCAGTGCACTAGCCCCAAGCATCCAGTATCGTGCATTGAACCTGGACTGGCAACTCATTTCATACATGATATTTTACATGTTTCAATGCCATTCTCCCAAATCTTCCCACCCTCTCCCTCTCCCACAGAGTCCACAAGACTGTTCTATACATCAGTGTCTCTTTTGCTGTCTTGTACACAGGGTTATTGTTACAATCTTTCTAAATTCCATATATATGCGTTAGTATACTGTATTGGTGTTTTTCTTTCTGGCTTACTTCACTCTGTATAATAGGCTCCAGTTTCATCCACCTCATTAGAACTGATTCAAATGTATTCTTTTTAATGGCTGAGTAATACTCCATTGTGTATATGTACCACCGCTTTCTTATCCATTCATCTGCTGATGGACATCTAGGTTGCTTCCATGTCCTGGCTATTATAAACAGTGCTGCGATGAACATTGGGGTACACGTGTCTCTTTCCCTTCTGGTTTCCTCAGTGTGTATGCCCAGCAGTGGGATTGCTGGATCATAAGGCAGTTCTATTTCCAGTTTTTTAAGGAATCTCCACACTGTTCTCCATAGTGGCTGTACTAGTTTGCATTCTCACCAACAGTGTAAGAGGGTTCCCTTTTCTCCATACCCTCTCCAGCATTTATTATTTGTAGACTTTTGGATCGCAGCCATTCTGACTGGTGTGAAATGGTACCTCATAGTGGTTTTGATTTGCATTTCTCTGATAATGAGTGATGTTGAGCATCTTTTCATGTGTTTGTTAGCCATCTGTATGTCTTCTTTGGAGAAATGTCTATTTAGTTCTTTGGCCCATTTTTTGATTGGGTCATTTATTTTTCTGGAGTTGAGCTGTAGGAGTTGCTTGTATATTTTTGAGATTAGTTGTTTGTCAGTTGTTTCATTTGCTATTATTTTCTCCCATTCTGAAGGCTGTCTTTTCACCTTGCTAATAGTTTCCTTTGATGTGCAGAAGCTTTTAAGGTTAATTAGGTCCCATTTGTTTATTTTTGTTTTTATTTCCAATATTCTGGGAGGTGGGTCATAGAGGATCCTGCTGTGATGTATGTCAGAGAGTGTTTTTTCTTTATGGTGGTCACTATTTTCATGTTAGCTAAAGTGATGTGTGTGAGTATTCAGTCTCTCTATTGTGTCCCACTCTTTGCAACCTCATGGACTGTAGCCTGCCAGGCTCCTCTATCTATGGATGAAATTTTTCAGGCAAAAATACTGAGGTGGTTTGCCACTTCCTACTCTAGGGAATCTTCCCGACAGTAAATGTAAACATAATTTCAGGAAATAAACTCTCTTTGCATTCCGAAATAAACCTATTTAATCATAATACATTTTTAAAAATAAAATTGATTAAATATGCTAAAATTTTACTGAGGTCTTAACATTTGACTTAATAAAATATTTAGTCCATTATGGTTTAAAATTTTCTATTTATTATATATTTTTGGCTGCTCTGGGCCTTCATTCTGCACACAGACTTTCTTAGTTGTGGCGAGTGGGCAGTACTCTCTAGTTGCTGTGCATGTGGTTCTCGTCGAGTCTTCTTGTTGTGGAGCATTGACTAGGGCACACAGGCTTCAGCAGTCGTGGTGCATGGGCTTAGTTTCTCTGTGGCCTGTGGAATCTTCCTGGACCAGAGATTGAACCCATGTCCGCTGCATTATCAGCAGACAGATTCTTAACCTCTGGACCACCAGGGAAGTCCTAGTTCTCTGTTTTTTATTATAGTATTCTTACTTGCTTTCATCATTATCATGATTGTGACATTTTGACAAAATAAATTGTAATGTTAATTTCCTTTTAAAAAAATGCATGGTATATTTTCCTTGAGAGTTTGGTAAAATGTATACATCAATTGATTTGGATTTGTCGTTGCTTTAAGACACCAGAAGAAATTATTTTATTGCATGTGAATTTGCTAATGATTATTGGGTATTCAGTTATTAATATTTGAGGGATAAATTTCAAATGTTTTCAGTTTAAGAAAATAAAATTTTATGAAATTAAACATGAAAACATATAATGGAAAATTACATGGGCATTTTATAACTTGTTTTCAAGAAGAAAGAGATTAGAATGTTCCTCTTATGTCTGGTGCTTTCTGTATCTTTAACACAAAACAACCCTCATGACAAGGCAGCATTGTTTAAGGTGGCATATTCTGCCACCCTACTCTTTCTGTGCATGTGTACTAAGTTGCTTCTGTCATGTCTGACTGTTTACGACTCTATGAACTAGAACCCTCCAGGTTCCTCTGTCCAAGGGACTGTCCAAGCGAGAATACTGGAGTGTGTTGCTGGGCCTTCCTACAGGGGATCTGTGCTACCCAGGAATCGAAACCGTAGCTCTTAAGTCTTCTGCATTGGCAGATGGGTTATTTACCACTAGGCTGTATATTGTCACCCTGTTTATTTAAATTATATGAAGAGTACACCATGAGAAACCCTGGACTGGAAGAAACACAAGCCAGAATCAAGATTGCTGGGAGAAATATCAATAACCTCAGATATGCAGATGACACCACCCTTATGGCAGAAAGTGAAGAGGAACTCAAAAGCCTCTTGATGAAAGTGAAAGTGGAGAGTGAAAAAGTTGGCTTAAAGCTCAACATTTAGAAAACAAAGATCATGGCATCCGGTCACATCACTTCATGGGAAATAGATGGGGAAACAGTGGAAACGGTGTCAGACTTTATTTTTGGGGGCTCCAAAATCACTGCAGATGGTGACTGCAGCCATGACATTAAAAGACACTTACTCCTTGGAAGGAAAGTTATGACCAACCTAGACAGCATATTCAAAAACAGAGACATTACTTTGCCAACAAAGGTCCGTCTAGTCAAGGCTATGGTTTTTCCTGTGGTCATGTATGGATGTGAGCGTTGGACTGTGAAGAAGGCTGAGCGCCGAAGAATTGATGCTTTTGAACTGTGGTGTTGGAGAAGACTCTTGAGAGTCCCTTGGACTGCAAGGAGATCCAACCAGTCCATTCTGAAGGAGATCAGCCATGGGATTTCTTTGGAAGGAACGATGCTAAAGCTGAAACTCCAGTACTTTGGTCACCTCATGCGAAGAGTTGACTCATTGGAAAAGACTCTGATGCTGGGAGGGATTGGGGGCAAGAGGAGAAGGGGATGGCAGAGGATGAGATGGCTGGATGGCATCACTGACTCAATGGACGTGAGTCTCAGTGAACTCCGGGAGTTGGTGATGGATAGGGAGGCCTGGCGTGCTGCGATTCATGGTGTAGCAAAGAGTCGGACATAACTGAGCGACTGATCTGATCTGATCTGATCTGAGCGCCACCTGGGAAGCCCACTCTATGTGCTTGTGTGCCGTCTCTTCAGTCACATCTGACTCAGTACAACCATATGAACTGCTGCCTGCTAGACTCCCCTGTCCATAAGTTCAGTTCAGTTCAGTAGCTCCATCGTGTCTGACTCTTTGTAACCCCATGAACCTCAGCATGCCAGGCCTCCCTGTCCATCACCAACTCCCGGAGTACACCCAAACCCAAGTCCATCGAGTCGATGATGCCATCCAGCCATCTCATCCTCTGCCATCCCCTTCTCTTCTTGCCCTCACTCTGTCCCAGCATCAGGGTCTTTTCCAATGAGTCAGCTCTTTGGATCAGGTGGCCAAAGTATTGGAGTTTTAGCTTCAACATCAGTCCTTCCAATAAACACCCAGGACTGATTTCCTTTAGGATGGACTGGTTGGATCTCCTTGCAGTCCAAGGGAGTCTCAAGAGTCTTCTCCAACACCACAGTTCAAAAGCATCAATTGTTCAGCACTCAGCTTTCTTCAGGGTCCAACTCTCACATCCATACATGACCACTGGAAAAACCATAGCCTTGACTAGACGAACCTTTGTTGGCAAAGTAATGTCTCTGCTTTTCAATATGCTATCTAGGTTGGTCAAAACTTTCTTTCCAAGGAGTGAGCATCTTTTAATTTCATGGCTGCAATCACCATCTGCAGTGATTTTGGAGCCCAGAAAAATAAAGTCAGCCACTGTTTCCACTGTTTCCCCATCTATCTGCCATGATGTGATTGGACCAGATGCTGTGATCTTAGTTTTCTAAATGTTGAGCTTTAAGCCAACTTTTTGACTCTCCACTTTCACTTTCATCAAGAGTCTCTTTAGTTTTTCTTCACTTTTTGCCATAAGGGTATTGTCATCTGCACATCTGAGGTTATTGATATTTCTCCTGGCAATCTTGATTCCAGCTTGTGCTTCCTCCAGTCCAGCGTTTATCATGATGTACTGTGCATATAAGGTAAATAAGCAGGGTGACAATATATAGCCTTGACGTACTTCTTTTCCTATTTGGAACCAATCTGTTGTTCCATGTCCAGTTCTAACTGTTACTTCCTGACCTGCATATAGGTTTCCCAAGAGGCAGGTCAGGTGGTCTGGTATTCCCATCTCTTTCAGAATTTTTCACAGTTTATTGTGATCCACACAGTCAAAGGCTTTGGCATAGTCAATAAATCAGAAATAGATGTTTTTCTGGAACTCTCTTGCTTTTTCCATGATCCAGCAGATGTTGGCAATTTGATCTCTGGTTCCTCTGCCTTTTCTAAAACCAGCTTGAACATCTGGAAGTTCACGGTTCACATATTGCTGAAGCCTGGCTTGGAGAATTTTGAGCATTTCTTTACTATCATGTGAGATGAGTGTAATTGTGTGGTAGTCTGAGCATTTTTGGCCTTGCCTTTCTTTGGGATTGGAATGAAAACCGACCTTTCCCAGTCCTGTGGCCACTGCTGAGTTTTCCACATTTGCTGACATATTGAGTGTAGCACTTTCACTGCATCAAGAGTGTATTTACTGATGTACTAAATCAGTTATTTCAAATGCTATTTATATTAAAAATGCATAGTCATATACTAAGTGGTCTGTGGATCCCAACCAACTGTGAAAAATTCTTAAAAGGATGGGAATACCAAAACACTTTACCCATGTCCTGAAAAACCTATATGCAGGTCAAGAAGGAACAGTTAGAACTGGACATAGAACAATGAACTGTTTCTAAGTTGGGAAAGGAGTACATCACGGCTATATACTGTCACCCTGCTTTAGCTTATATGCGCAATACATCATTTGAAATGCTAAGCTGAATGAATCACAAACTGGAATCTAGATTGCTGGGAGAGATATCAACAACCTCAGATATGCAGATAATAGTATTCTAATGGCAGAAAATAAAGAAGAATAAAGAGCCTCTTAATGAGGGTGAAAGAGAAGAGTGTGAAACAGCTGGCTTAAAACTCAACATTCAAAAAACAAAGATCATGGCATCTTGTCCCATCACTTCATGGCAAATAGATGGGAAAAAAAAAATGGAAACAGGGACTTATTTTATTTACCTGGGCTCTGAAATCACTGCAGACAGTGACTTCAGCCATGAAATTAAATGACCCTTGAGTCTTGGAAGAAAAGCTATAACCAATCTAAACAGCACATTAAAAAAGCAGAGACATTGCTTTGCCAACAAAGGTCCATATAGCTAAATCTATTGTTAAATCTATTGCCTTTCCAGTATTCATGTACAGGTAGATATGAGAGCAGGACCATGAAGAAGGCTAAGTCCTGAAGAACTGATGCTTCCAAATTGTGGTTCTGGAGAAGACTCATGAGAGTCTCTTGGATTGCAAGGAGATCAAACCAGTCAATCCTTAATGAAATCAACCCTGAATATTTATTGGCAGGACTGATGCTGAAGCTCCAATACTTTGGCTATCTGATGTGAAGAGGCACATACTAGAAATGACCCTGATGCTGTGAAAGACTGAAGATAGAAGGAGATGGGGGCAACAGAGGATGAGATGGTTGGATGGCATCACTGACTCAATGGACATGAGTTTGAGAAAACTCCAGGAGATAGTGAATGACAAGGAAGCCTGACATGCTGCTGTCCATGGGGTTGAAAGAGCCAGACATGACTGAGTGACTGAACAACAGAAAGTGGTCTGTGTTTGGGTGGGAACAAACCTGTACTTTAAGTCAAAAATATCAATCACTGATGTTTTGGTAAAATGAAATGTTAAAAGCAGCTATGCTTCTCCTTTATGCAAAATCTCCGAAATAAATAAATTTAGTGTCCGTTCCACTTATAGACATAATAAAAGTATACAGTTCATGAATTGTGCCATCAGGACAATTTCTTTCACTTTATACCATGTTTCGGTTAGAATTCCATTTCTGGTAATATAACCTTGAACTACACTGTAGTTATTCCTTAAGCTCTATAATTTGAACACTATTACATAAAAATGCAACAAGAAACAAAACACAATGAAATACTACTATCTTTTAAATCATAGGTTTATATGTCTGTTCTTCAACTGCATACCATTTATATTTTCCAACAAAATAGTCATGTTTTCATAATTATGTACCCATATAGGTCACCATTTAGATTTAAAAGAACATATATTCTCTCTTGAGAGGCTTCCATAAAGAATTAATTACAAAATAAAAAATATATATGCATGAATGTCATAAATGTCACTGTTTTAGACAATATTTTTAACATAAATATTTTTTATAAGTCCAAATGCACCAGCAATATTAATTCTTAACTTTTGAACTCAGTAATCTTTGTTCAAAGGCATTATTCTGTGTGGAAAATAGAAGATTTAAAAAGCAATAATATTCTAAAACATGTTAATCAGTCATATATGCACATTTTATTTCAATATCATGACAGAAAAATATAACAAAATTTCATTTGATTTTTTAGGTTGTTAGAATTCCCTCCAGTACATTCTGAAGAATATGAGGCATTCCTTTAAAATTATAAAGGGTAAGTTAAATTACAAATTCTAAGAAGTCTGTTGTAAAGTATATGTAGCAATTATTTTATCTCATTTCACCCTATTGAGGTTCATTAAATCATCTTGATTAGCAGGCATTAGATCATTCACAGATGTGTTAGTTTTCAGTTTATAACCTAAACGCAGCACACATCATAGTTAATTTCCCACAGTACACTCTGCATAGATGCACAGTAAATAAGTCGATGTGTAAACCGAACAAAAATATTTACTGCTGGTCTTCCTTTTGGCATAGATAATGGATAACTAATTCTTCAAGAGCCATTGTATTCACACTACATTCAAGTAAAGAATGCTTTCCTTTGGCAGCTCCTGCTTCTCTTTGTAAAATGTATAATTGTTTGTTGATCTAGCTATTTTTTCTCCGGGTTTTCAATATCCTTTCTATGTTACAGTTGCCAATTGAAATCCATAAATTCAGGTATGTATGACATGTTTCGAAGAAGGTGATGGCACCCCACTCCACTACTCTTGCCTGGAAAATCCCATGGACGGAGGAGCCTGGTTGGCTGCAGTCCATGGGGTCGCGAAGAGTTGGGCACGACTGAGCGACTTCCTTTTCACTTTTCACTTTCATGCATTGGAGAAGGAAATGGCAACCCACTCCAGTGTTCTTGCCTGGAGAATCCCAGGGACGGGGAGCCCGGTGGGCTGCCGTCTATGGGGTCTCACAGAGTCCGACACGACTGAAGAGACTTAGAAACAAATGACATGTTTCCTTGATTTAATTTGCTATAACTAAACTATATGTTCTTTTCTGAACCTCTCCACTGGGTGATAAGAAATGTTAGGCAGTTTACAGGACCTTGCCTCTTTTCCAAGCTCTGGAAGAAACACATTTGCTTATCTGCTCTCAGATCTTGGAAAACCTATCTGAGATTTTAATTCTTCATACAAAACCAAGACTTGGAAAGAAGTAATAGGGCATAGCTTTCAACCTGCTATCTTTTTTCTCAGGGACCCATTACATATATTCCTTACTTCTTTTTTTATATGTTTTCTTCCTTAATCCAGAAAACACTTTCAAATTCAGGGAAACAGTTTCGATCATGTTTCTCAGCATGGAATTAAATATTTTTATATTTACATGTGCATAAACTGTTTCAAAATTTTAATTTAAAAGGTATAAACTTTGGAACTCAAAAATCAAGGAAGGGAAACAAATTCTTGTCTTATTTTGGTGTGTCATTTCTTACTCAAGGCGAAGAGCATAAAATACACTATATACCTCTTAAAACAATGATGAATCATAGGTTTGAAAATACCAGGAACAAAAAAAAAAAAAAAAAAGAAAATACCAGGAACAAAGATATTTATTAATAATTAAATGCATTATCTCATCACGTTAAAAAATAGCCACTTGTTTTTGTTATTTTTTATTCAGTGTACCAAAAGGTACTTTCTCTAATGGATTTTAAGACTGTTAATCTGTGAGTATTGACCTTGAGCTAGATTTTTTTCTGAATTGAATTTAGTCAGTTTCAAAATAAATACTCACGAGTGTGCTGAGTTTTGCAAGTTATTTACCAGGTAGATACAAAAAAGAGAGTCTACATACAGCATGCATGCATGTGCCTGCATGCGCACACATACACACATGTAAATGGGAATAAAAAGGAAGCATCAAAACTCCTTTAAAGCTAGTAAAGGGCAGTAATTTCTCCCCAAGAATGTAGCATTATCATCAACTCTGCAACCTTTTGGGGACTCGGACTTCTTGATTCTCCTTCCTTGTATAACTCTCTTCATGAGTCTGTACCTTGTTTGATTAAGGGAAGTATATATTTTTACTATGTCTATTGAAAACTTTCTACCAATCACATAGTTCTATTGTGAAATCACAGAAAGTAATGCTAGATATGATGTCAATGAAATACCATCAACAGATAGATAGTTTCTTTGAGAGAGATTTAGAAAAGCTTTAGAAGAATTTGCTAATACTAAATGTCCAAGTATTCAGTCTATATTTCCCAGGACCAAAATGACTTGTTCTAAGTATCTGAGAATAATTGTTTTAATGGAAAGGAACGACTGCCCCCCTTTTCTGAGTTTGGTGCTCAAGGGAATAATCTCTTATATTCTCTGTGTATATATCTCTGAATGTTCATAACTCAAAGACAGTAATATTTTAGAAGAGTCACAAGTTCTTCCCAATTAGAATGAGTTTTAATGAGTAATGCAAACTCCAAATCCCCCCCCAAAATAAAATATAATAAAATACCTACAAATAAGCAACAAACCTCCATCACATTAGTTTGTAAACCCCTTTAAACATTGTTTCCAAAACAGTTGGAATTATTAATATTAATGAACAAATGCTTTGTGTACATAATATCTTTTATTGTACTATTTGCTTACTTTCCTTAATTTGCTAAAACTTAAGAAATCTTAATGAGATAGGATTTATTGTAAAAATGAGCAAATACAGAAACCAGATATGAAACGCATTATGTGTCAGAACAATTTGACAGTGGGAGAGAATTCTTTAAACTGAGTCTAATGCTACTAAAGCCCTTGTTTAGCACTGTCATTACCCAAGACTGCTTATCATCTTAGTGAGCACTTTTCACTTGTTCCACATTTCCAGTATCAATATATTTTATTCTGATGTTTGTACATAGAGACTGTTTTCACTAATGTAAACTTTTAATGTTATATTTATTATAGTTTTGTAAAACATATTTATATAAACACTGGCCAAAAACTTAAACTGTTTTGGAAGGTGTGTACATTAAGGCTAAACTATGAAATACCATATGAAATTTAGACATAAAAGTCAAAGAGATGTTCTACTGACAGCTGAAGAAGAACATACTTCAAATTCACTGGCATATCTATAGTTGAGAACTACAGCAATAGAGAAAGCTGTTACATGATTTAAAGCAATTCAGCTTTGAATTAATAAAATTCAAACAACTTGATAATGGTACTGGGGGAGTGTGAGAAAAGTTGGCACCCATACTTATAGTCAAGCAGTAAGACTGTTAAGTCAAACTATGGGATGCAAATTAGCAATGTTTAATTGCCGGGAGCGAGCTCTGCCCCTGGCAAAGGTCTTGAGGACGGAGGCTTGGCATACGCAAAGGCGGGATCAAGCCTCAGGAGTCTCCCTGGAAATTCTCGAACATCTACCCCCAAAACCAGAGTCTGCCTACTTTCTGCTTTGTGCTTTCACCTACACCTCTGACTTTACGGGGGGCTGTCCCCCACTACCTCTCTCTGAAAAAAGAGTTAGCTTACAGCTCCAGTTAATAATTCCTGGGTGCGACAGTGTTTCAACCTACAAACTCCTTTGGAAGTCCTCTAGCCTGACTGAATAGGTTTTTCCGGCCACATGTGATTGCTCAGAGCCTCCCAACTGTGAGAGGCATGAGATGTTCTAAACTGTCTAAATACAGATTCCTTTGATCAGTTAAGAGATTGATTAGAAATTGTATTGGTGAAGGGATTTTCACTTGTTGGGCCAATGTTTGCTGCTAAGTCTCCATATCCCTTACCTGCTGTGTCCTTGGCAATGTATTGATTAATATAATTGGTGTAAATAGTAGCTTTAATGTTTGTAACCTGGGACCCTTGAGTTAATTCTTTTTCTTGTTATAGCCCACCACACCTTTGCTCTGTAGGAATGCAACTTTATCTAATGCTTTTGGAGGGTGGCGCTTGACTTATCACCTTTAGAAAAAAATAAGTTTTCTGAAAAAAGGGTGTTAAAATGTTAACAGGCCTCTGGGCCAGAAGATGATGCAAATCACCTAAGCTTTTGCATATGATAAGTTTGCAGGAAGAAAGCCTGGCTTGGTGCATGACTCTACCCCTTCCCCCATTATCGTCTATGCATAACTTAAGGTATAAAAACTACCTTGGAAAATAAAGTGCAGGCCTTGTTCACCGAAACTTGGTCTCACCACGTCGTTCTTTCTCTCACCTTCTGGCTGAATTATTCAGCCTCTTTTCTCCACTGACTTTCCTCACTGAGCTATCCTTATTCTATTACTCTTTATATCCTTAATTAAAGTTTAATTAAGCAGTTGTTTCCTGATCCTCGCTGACGCCGTCCCCGCTTCGAATTCCCTGGATCCACTGGGGCTGGACCCCGGTATTTAATGAAGTTAAAAAGCATGACATTTTCTTTGATATACATTTAGAAATGTTTATCCATTCATGAACTGAACATGTGTACTGTAGCACTATCAGTATTTTCAAAACTCTGGAAATAATCTAAAAGTAAAATACCAAATGACTTTGGTAAAAATAGAGTATGCAACATAATATCAATAGCCAATAAAAATGTGCCAAAACTATATATAAGAATAACTTAAAGATATCATAAAAAAGTATACATTTAAAAAGGGAAATTTCAGAAGAGTGAGTATTCTGTTATTTATTTGAAAACTATGCTATCATTTGCACTAGAGTGTATTATATTTGTATCTATGATAGAATAGTCATGGGTATCTGTAAGCAAACAGAAAAATACACTCTCAGTAGAAAGGGGGATTCTGAAAAGCTGAGAGGTGTGGTGAAAAGGTGACACATTTCATTGCATGTGCATATATTTCTTATTTAAAAATCAGTTTTAAATTATTTGAAAATACATTTCCCAAACATTTTCAACCTAAATGCATCTAAGATTATTACAGCATATTTTAAAAATTGAAGCCAATGCTCTACTTTAAATCATTATTTATGAAGTTCAGAATTTGAGATGCATGAATAATTTCTTATTGATCTTTTCAGCGTGTAGCTGAACAAAGTTAAAACTGACCTATTCAACAAGTATACATCAAAAACTTTATCACCTTCAGTATGTGTTCCTTCAGCTGAATAAATTGTGTTTTTCATATTGGGCAGTTATATACTCTTTCAATTTGTATAGCAAGGCCTGTCTCTTAAATATTGAACAAACAAAATATTTCAACAAAACTTGAAAATGGATTCCATGTTCCTATGAATTTATCTAAATCAACTGTAAAACGGAGGAAAAGAACTAGCCTCTTCATGTGTGTGAATGTGTAGATATATGTGTGTATATATATATATATTTACATATATACACACACACACACATATATATATGGGCTTTCCAGGTGGTGCTTGTGGTAAAGAACCTGACTGCCAATGCAGGAGTGAAGAAGACCTAAGAGTCATGGGTTCGATCCCTAGGTCGAGAAGATCCCCTGAAGAAAGGCATGACAGCCCACTGCAGTATTCTTGCCTGGAGAATCATATGGACAGAGGAGTCTGGGGGCTACAGTCCATATGGTCGCAAAAGAGTTGGTCATGACTGAAGCGACTTAGCACACCCACATATATGTTATGTGTGTGTGTGTGTCTGTGTGTCTGTGTGTGTGTTTTTGTGAGCGTAAACATCAAATATGTTAATATTACTTCACAGGTCTTAATAATAAGTAACTAGTTGATGTCAAGTTAGGTAAATAAATGTGTAAACTTCTAAATATGTAAAATGTCTTATTACACAAGAGGCCCCAATCTCATTGTTTAATCAACAGGAAAGGTACAAATCCATTCTGGGGTGGTACACATATAATCAAGGGTGTATTTGACTTGAGCTCTATTAATCTTCCTTCTCTGGTCCATTTTTTTTTTTAACATTTTACAACCTGGAAAGCATCCCCCCATGATTAAAACCTAGGACTAGTCCTGTCATTTATGAATTCTAAAATACTGAGAACTTTATAACCTCTGGTTTCAGGTAGCAAGGATTTATTCCTTTGGAAAATGCAATAACTATGTAGTTAGTGGAGATTTTGCCCTCATAAATTCTTCATAACATCATCCACTGCCATAAAACTCATAAAAGGAGTGGGGGTATTCTGATTTATGGTCTCATTCAACACAAAACTTTGAGGGCCAGAATTCAAATATATAGCACATGGTATCATGTTAAATTTCAAAGAAATATGCATAATGGATTGATTTCTCTTTAATTTTTTAAACTGAAATACTGTAAAATCACATAATATGATTTAGTAGGCAAACTGTCCTCAGGATCTAAATAAATCCAGTGCTTTTTCACTGTAAATATTTGTTGTTCTGTCTTATATCTAAAACTTAAAATATGAAATGTATTATTAATTTGATGAATGCTTCCTATCATGAAAGCGTTTAGATGCCACAAACACACAATTCTAATTCTCATTACTCCTTGATCTTAGTGATTGTAGACTTGGTGAACAGTTGTTTCTCTGTGATAAGTCTGCACAGACTACATTAACTGCATAAACAAAAAAAGACTCAGAAATATGATTTCAAACAAGTTTAAAATTTCAAATTGTAACTGTAATTATATATGAAGATTTTGTGGGTGGATAGTATTCAATTCTAAAAGTAAAAATACAGACAAATTCTCAGAAATTCTGAGAACAGTCTGGGGTAAGGAGATAATACTTAGAAGGAAAAAGAAAGCAGTACTCTTGAGTATCAATTATTGATACACTTGAATGCCCTACACAGTTCTAAATGCATCTAATTATAGAGGAGAGTGGAAAAGAGGAGAGTAAAAAAGCTGGCCTAAAACTCAACATTCAAAAAACTAAGATCATGGCATCCACCCATCACTTCTTGGCAAATAGATGGAGAAACAATGGAAACAGTAATAGACTTTATTGTCTCGGGCTCCAAAATCACTGCAGATGGTGATTGTAGCCATGAAATTAAAAGATGTATTCTCCTTGAAAGAAAAGCTATAACCAACCTAGAGAGCATTTTGAAAAGCAGAGACTTTGCTTTGCTGACAAAGGTCCATCTAGTCAAAGCTATGGTTTTTCCAGCAGTCATGTATGGATATGAGAGTTGGACTATAAGAAAATCTGAGCACCGAAGAAGAAATGCTTTTGAAATGTGGTGTTAGAGAAGACTCTTGAGAGACCCTGGAACTGCAAGGAGATCAAATCCATCAGTCCTAAAGAAAATCAGGCCTGAATGTTCATTGGAAGGACTGATGCTGAAGCTAAAGCTCCAATACTTTGGCCACCTGATGTGAACTGACACATTGCAAAAGACCCTGATGCTGGAAAAGATTGAAGACAAGAGGAGAAGTGGACGACAGAGGGCGAGATGGTTGGATGGCATCACTGACTCAATGGACAGGAGTTTGAGCAAGCTCCATGAGTTGGTGATGGACAGAGAAGCCTAGGGTGCTGCAGTCCATGGGGTCACAGAGTGGGACACGACTGAGTTACTGAACTGAACTGAACTGAACTGATGAAGAGGACATATAATGTGAAATGACTTGTAAGTTTATATGACTGATGTATTGGTGCACTGGTCTCAACTAGAATGTGTGTGCTCTAAGAAACGCACAGGATAGCTGTTAGGATGATGAAAGAAATAATTAGAAACTCTATTCAAATTTTAACTCACCTTTTTAAAAACAATATATTTATGTTTTCAATATATTTATGTTTCTAATATACATTATTTTAGTATAGCAGAACATGCATGTATTTTCCTTTATTTGGAAACAGGCATATATTTCCGTCATGGGAAGGAGTGGCAATTTAAACAAAAGTTATGTAAACTGCTGAATCAGGTAATTGAAACATAATATTTTAAAATTAAAAGGAAATAAGTATTAAATATAAATTAATATTTATAATTTTGATTATTGTTGCAGAGCAAAGCATATAAAGTGCTATTGACAAATTCTTCTCAAAATAATTATTCCTGTAACTCATTTATATTTCCAGACTTTACATCTTTACGTAAGGATAATAGGAAGAATATCTTGTCCATATCACCTTCTGGATTACTATTTTTTGCATATGTTCTCTATTAGTCAGCTTGGCTGTCATAGCAAAACACCATAGACTAGGTCACTTCAGTTCAGTTCAGTTGCTCAGTCATGATCGATTCTTTGTGACCTCATGGACTGCAGCATGCCAGGCTTCCCTGTCCATCACCAATTCTTGGAGCTTGCTCAAATCAAGTCAGTTGAGTCAGTGATGTCATCCAATCATCTCATCCTCTGTCATCCCTTTCTCCTCATTCCCTCAATCTTTCCCAGAATCAGGGTCTTTTCCAATGAGTCAGTTCTTTGCATCAGGTGGCCAAGCACTGGACCTTCAGCTTCAGCATCAGTCCCTCCAATGAATATTCAGGACTGATTTCCTTTAGGATTGACTGGTTGGGTCTCCTTGCAGTCCAAGGGACTCTCAAGAGTCTTCTCCAACACCACAGTTCAAAAGTGTCAATCCTCCGGTGCTTAGCTTTCTTTATGGTCCAATTCTTACATCCATACATGACTACTGGAAAAAAAACAAACAAACAACAACAACAACAAAAAAACATGGCTTTGAATAGATGGACCTTTGTTGGCAAGGCAATGTCTTTGCTTTTTAATGTGCTGTCTAGGTTTGTCATAGCTTTTCTTCCAAGGAGCAAATCTTTTAATTTCATGGCTGCAGTCACCATCTGCAGCAATTTTGGAGCCCAAGAAAATAAAATCTGTCACTGTTTCCATTGTTTCCTCATCTATTTCCCACGAAGTGATGGAACTGGATGCCATGATCTTTTTTGAATGCTGAGTTTTAAGCCAGCATTTTCAGTCTCCTCTTTCACCTTCATCAAGAGGCTCTTTAGTTCCTCTTCACTTTCTTCCATAGTACACTAGGTCAGCAGAAACATTTCCCCACAATTCTGGAGTCTACAAGTTCCAGATCAAGGTGCTGGCTGATTCAGTTCCTGGTGAGGGAATCTCTCCCTGGCCTTCAGAAGAAACTGTCATCTTGCTGTGTACTATATGACCTCTTCTTTGTGTATGCTGAAAGGGAGAATAAGATATGGAGAGAGAGATAAAGTGTGAGAACGAGAGCAATTTAGCACTTCTGCAAGAGGGCTCTCTGGTATCTCTTCTCAAGAGCATATAGAATTAGGACCTCCGCCCTTATTTAACCTTTACTATTATTGAGTGATCATTATATTTTCAATATCAATTATTATTAACCTAACCTTGATTCTTAAAAGCCCTGTACCCAAATACAGCTACATTGGAGTTTCAGTTCAGTTCAGTTCAGTTCAGTCACTCAGTTGTGTCTGACTCTTTGTGACCCCATGAACTGCAGCACGCCAGGCCTCCCTGTCCATCACCAACTCCCAGAGTTCACACAAACTCATGTCCATCCAGTCGGTGATGCCATCTTGCCATCTCATCCTCTGTCATCCCCTTCTCCTCTTGCCCCCAATCCCTCCCAGCATCCGAGTCTTTTCCAATGAGTCAACTCTTTGCATGAGGTGGCCAAAGTATTGGAGTTTCAGCTTTAGCATCAATCCTTCCAAAGAAAACCCAGGGCTGATCTCCTTTAGAATGGACTGGTTGGATCTCCTTGCAGTCCAAGGGACTCTCAAGAGTCTTCTCCAACACCACGGTTCAAAAGCATCAATTCTTTGGCGCTTAGCTTTCTTTATAGTCCAACTCTCACATCCATACATGACCACTGGAAAAACCATAACCTTGACCAGATGGATCTTTGTTGGCAAAGTAATGTCTCTGCTTTTGAATATGCTGTCTAGGTTGGTCATAACATTCCCTCCAAGGAGTAAGCATCTTTTAATTTCATGGCTGCAATCACCATCTGCAGTGATTTTGGAGCCCCAAAAAATAAAGTTTAGAACTTCAGACTGTGAATTTAGGGAAGATACAGTTCAGATATAGATCCATAGCATGCTCCAAGGGAGGATTAAGAAATACTTGCTGAATTCTTAACAAAATAATTTCAGAGAAACTTCAATTGTAGCGATTAAATTTCTGTTTGATGTATTTCAGGAGAAGGCAATGGCAACCCACTCCAGTACTCTTGCTTGGAAAATCCCATGAATGGAGGAGCCTGGTAGGCTGCAGTCCATGGGGTCTCTAAAAGTCAGACACGACTGAGTGACTTCACTTTCCACTTGTCCACTTTAATGCATTGGAGAAGGAAATGGCAACCCACTCCAGTGTTCTTGCCTGGAGAATCCCAGGGACAGCAAAGTCTGGTGGGCTGCCATCTATGGGTTTGCACCGAGTCAGACATGACTGAAGCGACTTAGAAGCAGCAGATGTATTTCATGCTTATATATGAAGATGAGTCTCAATAAATAAATTTAACATATTTGTCTGAGATAATATATACTAAAATTTATAAAATATAATTTGGATAACATATTTATAAAAATAGTGCTTATATTTTTGAAACACAAAGTTGGTTAAATTATCATATAATTTATTATCCACACAGTATTTTAGCATGAAATTAAAATGTACTGCTTTCTCTTTAGAATTCAAGACTAAATTTGTGACTTATAATTTATACCTTCAGTAGAGACTGCTCTATTTCTTACTCTTTGTGACTTTCTAGAAAGTGAAATGAGCATTAGCTTAAATTATGCCTATGCCCAAAGGAAAGTTAATTTCCCTCCTGTTTTTAGCACCCCTCAAACTTGTCATCTGGCAAAGGAAAAGGGGAAGGACAAAGAGTAGCCCAAGGGGGCAGAGTCAAGATATTTTTCTAATGCTCTACCCTTGTGATTTTAGTGTTGTTGAAATTTACACTTTGATTTTGTCATTGATGTAAGTACTCTCACCTCCGCCACCCACACACAAAAACGCAATATCTTATGCTTTAAAAAAAAAAAAATCATCAACAGTCTGCATTTTGAAAGTGGGAAAAGGACCCTAATACAAAATTCTGTCCTAAAGGTGAGAAGATAAGTGAGCCCACAGAATAAAGTTTTTTAAATGTTTATCTTTCAGTGGGTCCCATTAAATTCCTTCTGTAGGATATAACTGACCTTTGACAAAGTGGTAGAATATTTATAAAAATGTGAACGCGTCCTTCTTTCTACCAGATCCTACTGAAGTGAGTCATAGGTTTAGGAAAAAAAACCCACAGACAATGTTTACTACTATTGCAACTAGAGATGATCTTGTACAATATTTAATTTTGTGTGTTTCAAGTACTAAAAATATCTCAGACATGTCAGATTTTATCATAATTGTAACCCATTTATTACTGCATCAGATCAGATCAGTCACTCAGTCATGTCCGACTCTTTGCCACCCCATGATTAGCAGCACGCCAGGCCTCCCTATCCATCACCAACTCCCAGAGTTCACTGAGACTCACGTCCATTGAGTCAGTGATGCCACCAGCCATCTCATCCTCTGTCATCCCCTTCTCTTCCTGCCCCCAATCCCTCCCAGCATCAGAGTCTTTTCCAATGAGTCAACTCTTCGCATGAGGTGGCCAAAGTACTGGAGTCTGTCCAAAGAAATCCCATGGCTGATCTCCTTCAGAATGGACTGGTTGGATCTCCTTGCAGTCCAAGGGACTCTCAACAGTCTTCTCAAACACCATAGTTCAAAAGCATCAATTCTTCGGCGCTCAGCCTTCTTCACAGTCCAACTCTCACATCCATACATGACCACAGAAAAAACATAGCCTTGACTAGATGAACCTTTGTTGGCAAAGTAATGTCTCTGCTTTTCAATATGCTGTCTAGGTTGGTCAAAACTTTCCTTCCAAGGAGTAAGCGTCTTTTAATGTCATGGCTGCAGTCACCATCTGTAGGGATTTTGGAGCCCAGAAAAATAAATTCTGACACCGTTTCCACTGTTTCCCCATCTATTTCTCATGAAGTGATGTGACCGGATGCCATGATCTTTGTTTTCTGAATGTTGAGCTTTAAGCCAACTTTTTCACTCTCCACTTTCACTTTCATCAAGAGGCTTTTGAGTTCCTCTTCCCTTCTGCCATAAGGGTGGTGTCATCTGCATATCTGAGGTTATTGATATTTCTCCCGGCAATCTTGATTCCAGTTTGTGTTTCTTCCAGTCCAGCATTTCTCATGATGTACTCTGCATAGAAGTTAAATAAACAGGGTGACAATATACAGCCTTGATGAACTCCTTTTCCTATTTGGAACCAATCTGTTGTTCCATGTCCAGTTCTAACTGTTGCTTCCTGACCTGCATACAAATTTCTCAAGAGGCAGGTCAGGTGTTCTGGTATTCCCATCTCTTTCAGAATTTTCCACAGTTTATTGTGATCCACACAGTCAAAGGCTTTGCATAGTCAGTAAAGCAGAAATAGATGCTTTTCTGGAACTCTCTTGCTTTTTCTATGATCCAGCGGATGTTGGCAATTTGATCTCTGGTTCCTCTGCCTTTTCTAAAATCAGCTTGAACATCTGGAAGTTCATGGTTCACATATTGCTGAAGCCTGGCTTGGAGAATTTGAGCATTACTTTACTAGTGTGTGAGATGAGTGCAATTGTGTGATAGTTTGAGCATTCTTTGGCATTGCCTTTCTTTGGGATTGGAATGAAAACGGACCTTTTTCAGTCCTGTGGCCACTGTTGAGTTTTCCAAATTTGCTGGCATATTGAGTATAGCACTTTCACAGCATCATCTTTCAGGATACCACCTAAAAGTCTTTAGAGATTTGTTCATGAGAGAAAGCATTAGAAATATATCTGCTACTGCTGCTAAGTCGCTTCGGTCGTGTCCGACTCTGTGCAAACCCATAGACAGCAGCCCACCAGGCTCCCCCGTTCCTGGGATTCTTGAGGCAGGAAACTGGAGTGGGTTGCCATTTCCTTCTCCAATGCATGAAAGTGAAAAGTGAAAGTGAAATCGCTCAGTCATTTCCGACTCTTAGCAACCCCATGGACTGCAGCTTACCAGGCTGCTCTGTCCATAAGATTTTCCAGGCAAGAGTTCTAGAGTGGGGTGTCATTTACAAATAAAATTTACTATTAAATATAAAGGAATATCTTTATAATGGATGATACTTATTTTAAAGGAATTCTCTGTAGAATAAACAAAAGTTATTATTTTCAAATATAGACCAATTGTTACATTGCATTTAATAGCACTAGGAGGGCTGAATTACAATCAGTAGATAATATCTTATTTGAGTCTTTTTTTCCTTAAAGTAGCAACCATAAACAGTGACAGAAAACTTAAACATGTATCATGTTGTGAGATACATGTCTTGTAATTTTTAGAAAGTGTAACAAATGTATGGTGATTTTGAATTTAAATATCAATGTTCCTTTGCAAATCAGAAGAAAATTACGCAAATAATTGTAAATAATAAACATTTATAGTGTTTTATAATTTGAGTATTAAATGATAACACATGTAACGATTTTAATCAATTTTTCCTATTTTAGCAGCTTGAGGTAACCTAAATGTGACAAGTCCCTAAAACAACAGCTAAACCCTGCCCTACTTCTTAAAAGCAAACAAAGGACCATGGTAGAGATAAGGAACATAGATTTTTCATTTGTTCATTTTTGTTTAGGTAAATAACAGCATTATCTGAGCCTTAGTTTTGGTCAACTATTAAGCTTACAAATGTACATGAATTATTTGGTTTCATTGTAGTAATCATACAGGAATGTAAAATATTGAATAAGCTGAGATTCAGAGGTTAAGGAACCAAGGACTGTACTCCAGATTATATAGCTAAGAAAGTAGCTATTTTCAAGAGGTGTCTTTGGTCGCAAATAACAAAAGTAACACTAAGTAACCTAAGCAGGAAGGAGAAATTCATTTTAAGACATAGAACTATTTTACAAAATCTATCAGTACAGATTCAATTCGGCATCAAAAAGCAAATGTTACTTGGCATTGAATAGTTCTCTGTGGCCCAATTTGATTCATTCTTCTCTAGCTTAAAAAATATCTGCCTTACCGCCCACGTTTTTGTGGTATGAAATGAAGTGAAGTGAAAGTCACTCAGTTGTGTCCGATGGAGAATTCTTCAGGCCAGCATACTGGAATGGGTAGCCTTTCCCTTCTCCAGGGGATCATTCCAACCCAGGGATCGAACCCAGGTCTCCTGCATTGCAGGCAGATTCTTTACAAGCTGAGCCACCAGGGAAGCTTTAAAATATTTGCCTTATCACCCATGTTTTTGTGGTATAATTTGATCAAATTTCACTTTACACCTTTAGCAACTTGAAGTTAATGATTCTCTGTCTCAGCTTATGTGCAATCTTATACCGATCACCTTGTAAGAGAAGGACATCACACTATGTGAACCTACTCACAGATACCCAGGGAGAATGAGAAATTAATAAGGTCACCTAAAAAGTGGCTACTATAGGAGCAGAACTGGCACATTGCATTGATCAGGGTTAATTGTCTCAGAATGCATGAGTCGACACTACTGTGTTTTCCAAAAAAACCTTCCACATTTTGCTTTTAAATTTCCCTCAGACAGCATTAAGTACTTACTGTGGTCTGTAGTAGTCAATAGAAACTAAGATTGATCAAACAACTGGGTTTGGGAATTATTAGTCTGGTGCATGCTCAATCACTGAGTCATGTTCGACTCTGCGACCCCATAGACTATAGTCTGCCAGCTCCTCTGTTGATGGGATTTCCCAGGCAAGAATGCTGCAGTGGGTTGCCATCTACTTTTCCATTACTCTGGTAGGGAAGTCCTATAATACAAGACAATTGGATTGTAAATGTCTTTAATGGATGGAGGTTTAATTATTCTTCCTGTTATCATGAGAACTGATGATTTTGAGACATTCCTACATTTGAAAATTTGCAAAATAAAGGCACATGGAGTTTAAAATCTAAAATCAAGAAATGAAAGTTTAGAATTTTAATTAATAATAGTTAATTTTATCAGTTCATTCAGGTGCTCAGTCATGTTTGACTGTTCACGACCCCATGAACGGCAGCATGCCAGGATTCCCTATCCATCACCAACTCTTGGATCTTGCTCAAATGCATGTTCATCAAGTGTGATGCCACCCAAATATCTCATCCTCTATTGTCCCCTTCTCCTCCTGCCTTCAGTCTTTCCCAGCATCATGGTCTTTTCTAAAGAGTCAGATCTTCGCATCAGGTGGCCAAATTATTGGGGCTGCAGCTATAGCATGAGTCCTTTCAATGAATATCAGGACTAATTTCCTTTAGGATTGTCTGGTTTGATCTCCTTGCTGTCCAGAGACTCTCAAAAGTCTTCCCCAATGCCACAGTTCAAAAGCATCAATTCTTTGGCACTCAATTTTCTTTATGGTCCAAATCTCACATCCAAACATGAATACTGGAAAAACCATAACACTGAGAAGATGGATGTTTGTTGGCAAGGTAATGTCTCTGCTTTTTAATATACTGTCTAGGTTGGTTATTTTCTTCCAGAGAACAGGCATCTTTTAATTTCATGGCTGAAGCACCATCTGCAGAGATTTTGGAGCCCAAGAAAATAATGTCTGTCACTGTTTCCATTGTTTCTCCATCTATTTGCCATGAAGTGATGAGACAAGATGCCATAATCTTTGTTTTCTGAATGTTAAGTTTTAAGCCAACATTTTTTTTTCTCTTTCACTTTCATCAAGAGGCCTTATTAGTTCCTCTCTACTGTCTGCCATAATGGTGGTGTCAACTGCGTATCTGAGGTTGTTGGTATTTTTACCAGCAATCTTGATTCTAGCTTATGCTTCATCCAGCTGAGCATTTTGCATGATATACTCTGCATATAAGTTAAATAAGCAGAGTGACCATATACAGCTTTGATATACTCCTTTCTCCATTTAGATCGAGTCCATTTTTCCATGTCTTGTTCTAACATTTGCTTATTGACCTGTATAGGATTTCTCAGGGGGAAGGTAAAGTGGTCTGACATTCCCATCTCTTTGAGAGTTTTCCAGTTTGTTGTGATCCACAAAGTCAAAGACTTTAGTGTGGTCAATGAAGCAGAAATAATGTTTTTCTTCAATTTGCTTGTTTTTCCTATTATCCAATGGATGTTGGCAATTTAATCTCTGATTCCTCTGCCTTTTCTAAATCCAGCTTGAGCATCTGGAAGTTCACAGTTCATGTACTGTTGAAGCCTGGTTTGGAGAATTTTGAGCATTATTTGCTAGTGTGAGATGAGTGCAATTTTGAAGTAGTTTGAACGCTCTTTGGCATTGCCTTTCTTTGGGATTGGAATGAAAATTGACTTTTTCCAGTCCTGTGATCACTGCTGAGTTTTCCAAATTTGCTAGCATATTGAGTGCAGCACTTTCACAGCATCATCTTTTAGGATTTGAAATAGCTTAATTGGAATTTCATCACCTCCACTAGCTTTGTTTGCAGTGATGCTTCTTAAGGTCCACCTGACTTTGCATTCCAGGATATCTGGCTCTAGGTGAATAATCACACCTGAGTCATTATGATCTTTTTAGTATAGTTCTTCTGGGTATTCTTTCCACCTCTTCCTAATATCTTCTGCTCTTGTTAGATCCATACCATTTCCTTCCTTTATTGTGTCCATCTTTTTATGAAATATTCCCTGGTATCTCTAATTTTCTTGAAGACATCTCTAGCCTTTCACACTCTATTGTTTTCCTCTATTTCTTTGCATTGTTCACATAGGAGGATTTTTTTTATTTCTCTTTGCTATTCTTTGGAACTCTGCATTCAGATGGGTATATCTTTCCTTTTCTCCTTTGCCTTTCACTACTCTTCTTTTCTCAGCTCTTTCTAAGGCTTCCTCAGACAATCATTTTGCCTTTTTTCATTTCTTCTTTTGGGGACGGTTTTGATCACTGCCTCCTGTACTGTTATGAACCTCCGTCCATAGTTCTTCAGGCACTCTATGAGATCTAATCCCTTGAATCTATTTTCACTTCCACCGTATAATTATAAGGGAGTTGATTTGTGTCATACCTGAATGGTCTAGTGGTTTTCCCTGCTTTCTTCAATTAAGTCTGTATTTTGCAATAAGGAGTTCATGATCTGAGCCACAGTCAGTTCATGGTCTTGTTTTCTGACTTTATAGAGCTTCTGTATCTTCAACTGCCAAGAATATGATCAATCTGATTTTGGTATTGACCATCTAGTGAAGTCCATGTGTAGAGTTGTCTCTCATGTTGTTGGAAGGGGGTGGTTGCTATGACCAGTGCGTTCTCTTGGCAAAACTGTTCGTCTTTGCCCTGCTTCATTTTGTACCCAAAGGTCAAGCTTGCCTGTTACTCCAGGTATCTCTTGACTTCCTATTTTTCCATTCCAGTCTCCTATGATGAAAAGAACAGCTTTTTTTTAAAGTTCTTAATTAATTAATTAATTGCAAGGTAAAAAAATTCTATCCAATGAATCTACTCTTGTGTTTGGCCTGAGCACAGTAAGAGTAGTGGAAAATATTTGAATTTTAATTTCTAATTAGGAGTAAAGTGAAAGTGAAGTCATGTCTCACTCTTTGCAACCCCATGGACTGTAGCCTCTCCGTCCATGGGGTTTTCCAGGCAAGAATACTGGAGTGGGTTGCCATTTCCAGGGAGGTAAAATTATTTAGTCATATCCTTTTCCCCGTTTGGAGGTAGGAAATTTACAATGAAAACTGTTTAATATTAGTATTTCTTAAAAGGGGGTTAAAATCTACATGGAGCATGTTCATGGGGATGACTCATTTTTAAGGCATAGTCTTTTGTGATACTCTATGAAACAATGTCATATAACACGTGATATTAGGGACTCTATAGTTAGATGCTGGTATGCAATATTGTTTTGAGTATTTAACATCTCTCTAATATTAGGCAAATTGCTTATACTTTGTAATATCAGATCTTAATCTGTTATATTTGTTTAATAATAGTAACTATTTCTAAAGAGTTCTGTAAGTGTTAAACAAAAGAATGCATCAAAATAATTTAGCCAAATCTCTGTCATATAATAAATCTCAATACATACTAGCTATTATTTTTATAATTAAACACTGCCTATTTTTTCCAAGTATTGATAAAACATACTTGCACTTTAGTCTCTTTCCTCTGTTAATTATTTAGCTAAGAAATTTGAGTATGTCACTTAAAAATAGCTGATGATCAATATATGTAGAGTAGTCTTGGCATCACCTGCAAGCTTGCTAGAAATGCAGTCTCAGGCCCCCCAAGTTGTATTAAGTTGGAATCTGCATTTTTTTTTTAACGAGGTGGATAAAACTGGAATCTGCATTTCAACAATAGCCTCCATGTAAAAGTAATTTGTAATTACATGTAATTTGCTTTTAAGATTTGAAATAAACCATGTAAGTTCTTTTCTCTCTTATAGCACAGTGAATGTTTACTATTGATGCTAAATAAATAATTGTTGATATATCTTATATCACCTCATTGAAGCCAAAATATAAAGGCTTAGTTATATGGCTGTAGAGTTAGGGCAATTCTGTTTTAGACTTATTTGATTTTTATATAAATTTGTTAGTTTCTAGTTTGAAGTCAGATGATGAGAGATTAAGTTGGGAGAGAGGTGGTAAATGGACAATAGGTGATGTTAAAAAATTTAAGAGGAAAGAAAGGCAGTTATGGGATTGCCTTGTGTATCAAAATTGACATTTGTTCATTTTCTCTGGTTCAGTTTGCAGTCCCACTATCACTTCCAAGGATAGATGCTTTCCTGCCTCTATTCTAATTGTAGTATAAAACCTGGGAGGGTTTTCTGTTTTATTGTTGCTGTTGTTTTGCTCTTTATTTTTTTTTTTTTTGTATTTTTAAAAATTTATCTATTTTCTAGTTGAAAGATAATTGCTTTATGGAATTTTGTTGTTTTCTGTCAAATCTCAACATGAATCAGCTATAGGTATACATATATCCCTTCCCTCTTGAACCTCCCTCCCACATCCCTCCCATTCCCACCCCTCTAGGTTGATACAAAGCCCCTGTTTGAGTTTCCTAAGACCTATAGCAAATTCCCATTGGCTTTTGCTTTTGCTTTTAATGCAAGTGCCTGACTTAAGCTTTGATTACCTTGATTGCTGAGACATTTGCTATCTCAAATAAACACGTGTCCAGCCACATGACTAGATAAATGGCCAGCTTCCCTCCATCCCATCCAGGCTCCATGGTTTTAGAGATCTTGGCTGATTTCAATAACTGACCATTTGAGGCACTTGTTTTTACTCACCCCATGCTTTAAATTCCTGTTGCTGCTGTTCGGTCACTAAGTCATGTCCTACTCTTTGCGACCCCATAGACTGCAGCATGCCAGGCTCCTCTGTCCTCCACTATTCCCAGAGTTTGCTCAAATTCACGTCCACTGTGTCGGCCATGCTATCTAACCATCTCATCCTCTGCTGCACCCTTCTACTTTACTCTTATGTTTTAAATTCAGCAATAAAGAGTGAGCACCTAAAAACCCAGCCCCCACCATGGACTGCAATAAAAACATAGCTCCAGGCCCATGTACTCTCTTTCTCTCACTAACCTGCACCTCACTGTGTGTCCCCAGGTGTGCATGTAATTTCCTGCACTTGTAAGTAATAAAACTGGTCTCTTTCAAAATTTCCTGATGGTTAATTTTGAAGGCATCTGACAATCATAAGAACCACAAGGTCTAGTCCAGGTACAATCTAGCTATTTGTAGAGTGAGACCAGAAAAAACCCGAGGGTAAGTTTCTTGGATTCCTGAAAATGAAGATCTTGTATGTATAGCAATGTGGAACAAGTTGATATACGTGACTAGGATTAAGAAATAAGAGCAGATTCATTAATAGTTACCACTGAAAGCTTAGAAAGTTCTTTTAATTGAGTTCTTTAATATAAAGAGGGCGCTGATTTGTGACATGGTAGATTCTTATCTGAAATTAACATTTTGTCTTATGCTATTTAAATTATTATCATATATAGGAATTAGAAATACAAGTTCTCAGATTTCCAATTTTAATTAATTTTTTTCCCTGAGGACATATCTAATTCAAACAAATCCAAAATCCGATTTAATTTCCACATTTAGAAAACTGAAACACTATTATTACTTTCCATTTACCTACCAAAAGTAGATGTTATTTTCCCTATCAACCTGTATTATATTTTTTCTTTTTTTTAATAGTTGACATATTAGTTAATTTCAAACTATATTACAAAGCTATAATAATCAAATAAGCATTCCATTGGCATAAAAACAGATACACAGATCAATGGAACAGAAGAGAGTCTAGAAATAAGGAGATGTATATATATGGTTAATTAATTTATGACAAAAGAGCCGGGAATATAGAGCTTCCTAGTGATTCAGTGGTAAAGAATCTGCCTGCCAATGCAGGAGATGCAAGAGAGGCAAGTTTGATTTCTGGGTTGGGAAGATCCCCTGGAGTAGGAAATGGCAAAAATACTACAGTATTCTTGCCTTGTTCCTCCATGAACAGAGGAGCCTGGTGGGATACAGTCCATGGGGTTGCAAAGAGTCACAAATGACTGACACACAGGCACAACAGGAACATATGATAAGGAAAGGATAGATTCTTGGATAAACAATATTGATAAAATGCATAACCATGTGCAATGCCAAACAATGTTCAAAGTACCGCACAATTGCACTCATCTCACACGGAAGGCAATGGCACCCCACTCCAGTACTCTTGCCTGGAAAATCCCATGGATGGAGGAGCCTGGTAGGCTACAGTCCATGGGGTCCCTGAGGGTTGGACACGACTGAACGACTTCACTTTCACTTTTCCCTTTCAAGCATTGGAGAAGGAAACAGCAACCCACTCCAGTGTTCTTGCCTGGAGAATCCCAGGGATGGGGGAGCCTGGTGGGCTGCCGTCTATGGGGTCACACAGAGTTGGACATGACTGAAGTGACTTAGAAGCAGCAGCAGCACACGCTAGTAAAGTAATGCTCAAAATTCTCCAAGCCAGGCTTCAGCAATATGTGAACCATGAACTTCCTGATGTTCAAGCTGGTTTTAGAAAAGGCAGAGGAACCAGGGATCAAATTGCCAACATACGCTGGATCATGGAAAAAGCAAGAGAGTTCCAGAAAAACATCTATTTCTGGTTTATTGAATATGCCAAAGCCTTTGACTGTGTGGATCACAATAAACTGTGGAAAATTCTGAAAGAGATGGGAATACCAGAACACCTGACCTGCCTCTTGAGAAATTTGTATGCAGGTCAGGAAGCAACAGTTAGAACTGGACATGGAACAACAGACTGGTTCCAAATAGGAAAAGGAGTTCATCAAGGCTGTATATTGTCACCCTGTTTATTTAACTTCTATGCAGAGTACATCATGAGAAACACTGGACTGGAAGAAACACTGGACTGGAAGAAACACAAACTGGAATCAAGATTGCCGGGAGAAATATCAATAACCTCAGATATGCAGATGACACCACCCTTATGGCAGAAAGTGAAGAGGAACTAAAAAGCCTCTTGATGAAAGTGAAAGAGGAGAGTGAAAATGTTGGTTTATAGCTCAACATTCAGAAAAAGAAGATCATGGCATCCGGTCCCACCACTTCATGGGAAATAGATGGGGAAACAGTGGAAACAGTGGCAGACTTTATTTTTCTGGGCTCCAAAATCCCTACAGATGGTGACTGCAGCCATGAAATTAAAAGACGCTTACTTCTTGGAGGGAAAGTTATGACCAACCTAGATAGCATATTGAAAAGCAGAGACATTACTTTGCCGACAAAGGTTCGTCTAGTCAAGGCTATGTTTTTCCTGTGGTCATGTATGGATGTGAGAGTTGGACTGTGAAGAAGGCTGAGTGCCGAAAAGTTGATGCTTTTGAAGTGTGGTGTTGGAGAAGACTCTTGAGAGTCCCTTGGACTGCAAGGAGATCCAACCAGTCCATTCTGAAGGAGATCAGCCCTGGGATTTCTTTGGAAGGAATGATGCTGAAGCTGAAACTCCAGTACTTTGGCCACCTTATGCGAAGAGTTGACTCATTGGAAAAGACTCTGATGCTGGGAGGGATTCGGGGCAAGAGGAGAAGGGGACGACAGAGGATGAGATGGCTGGATGGCATCACTGACTGGATGGACGTGAGTCTCAGTGAAATGTGGGGGTTGGTGATGGACAGGGAGGCCTGGCGTGCTGTGATTCATGGGGTCACAAAGAATCGGACACGACTGAGTGACTGATCTGATCTGATAACCATGTGCAAAAAAAATGAAACTCTATCCTTATCTTACACAATACACAGAAGTCAAATAAAGATGGATTAAAGAATTGAATGTAAAAGATGAAACCATGAAACTCCTAGGGCAAAAACAAAAATAGGTGGTAAGCTCCTTGAAAAAGACCTTGGTGATAATTTCTTGTATATGACATAAAAACCAAAGGTAACAAAAACAAAAATAAATAAGTGGGACTCGCCAACCTAAAATCTTCTGCACAGCATAGGAAATCATCAATAGTTAAAAGGCAATCTACAGGATAGGAAATAATATTTTCAAAACATGTATATGATAATGGGTTAATATCTAAAATATATAAAGAACTCATACAACTGCATAGAAAAACAAACAACACTCCCAAAATTATCCCAATAAAAATTGGCAGAGGAACTGAATAGATATTTTTCTAAAGAAGACTTACAAATGGCCAACAGGTATCAATACATGAAAATGTATTCAATATTATTAGCTATTAAAGAAATATAATTCAAAACCTCTGTATTACCTCACACTTGTTAAAATGACTATTATAAAAAAAAGCAGAGATAACAAGTGTTGGTGAAGATGTAGGGAACAGGTAACTCTAGTACATTGTTGGTAGGAGTGGAAATTGATACAGCCACTATGCAAAACAGTATGAAAAATTTTCAAAACATTAAAAACACAACTACCATATGATCCAGCAACACTATTTCAAAAGGAAACTAAAACAGTATCTTGAAGATATATCTGCAATGGTCATTACAAATCATTCACAATAGCCAAGATATGGAAATAACAAGAGGATCTGTCAGTGAATAAATAGATAAAATATGTGTTTCAAATCAACCTTAAATTCACACAATGTTATATGTCAATTATATCTCAATAAAGTTACAAATATAAAGTATTAAAATAATCTAATATGAAATGCAAATTGATTATCAAATAGTAGAAATATAGTTTAGAGAAAAAAACAATGAAAGCCAATAAGAAAATCTGAATGTATACCCAGATCTTAAATAATATAACTGGGTTACTTCAGGTAAGTTTTAAATGTTGATTTAAAATATCTTCATCTATAAAATAAAGGAGTTCAATTCAGTTCAATTGCTCAGTCATGCCCGACTCTTTGCGACTCCATGGACTGCAGCAAGCAAGGCTTCCCTGTCCATCACCAACTCCTGGAGTTTACTCAAACTCACGCCCATCAACTTGGTGATTCCATCCAACCATCTCATCCTCTGTCGCCCCCTTCTCTTCCAGCCTTCAATCTTTCCCAAAATTAGAGTCTTTTCTAATGAGTCAGTATTTGGCATCGTGACCAAAGCATTGGAGCTTCAGCTTTAGTATCAGTCCTTCCAATGAATATTCAGGACTGGTTTCCTTTAGGATTGTCTGGTTTGATCTCCTTGCAGTCTAAGGGATTCTCAAGAGTCTTCTCCAACACCACAGTTCAAAAGTATCAATTCTTCGGTGCTCAGCTTTCTTTTAGTCCAACTCTCTCATCCATACATGACTACTAGAAAAATCACAGCTTTGACTAGATGGACCTTTGTTGGCAAAGTAATGTCTCTGCTTTTTAATATGCTGTTTAGTTTGGACATAGCTTTTCTTCCAAGGCACAAGCTGTAGTCACCATCTGCATTGATTTGGGGGCCCAAAAAGTAGAGTCTCTCACTGTTTCCATTGTTTCCCCATCTATTTGCCATGAAGTGATTGGACTGGATGCCATGATCTTCATTTTTTGAAGGTTGAGTTTTAAGCCAGCTTTTTTTTTTTTTAATTTTATTTTACTTTTAAACTTTACATAATTGTATTAGTTTTGCCAAATATCAAAATGAATCCGCCACAGGTATACATGTGTTCCCCATCTTGAACCCTCCTCCCTCCTCCCTCCCCATACCATCCCTCTGGGTCGTCCCAGTGCAGCTTTTTTTACTCTCCTCTTCACTTCATCAAGAGGTTCTTTAGTTCCTTTAGATCATTTCTAGTTAGAATATAAAGTAAATAATAATTTTCTATAATTTAAAACCCCTTTGCAATTTTTTTTACTTCCTTAAGAAAATTACTTAAACTCAACTGTTTTTGTTTGAGAAGCAAGTGAAAAGATTTGGTTGTAAAACAAGAGAAAATTCAAGAGCAGAAGAAAATTATACAAAGCAAGAGACCATTTCTACCAATAGAATATGATTATCAAATTTGTTATGGTCCTTTAAATGTCTATATGTACAACACTATAATAAAATTGTGAAAATAATTTTAGCCTAAACATAAAAATTTAGCCTAAACAACAGCTATAACAACTGACCCCCGCCCCCCCAAAAAAAGACCCAAAAGTTTATCCCATGTGAAAATCTGAGCTGAAATATACTTCTGTGACTAATGAGCAGTGTAGGCCCAAGGCATGTAAAGTTTGGCAACCGGATATATCCCATAAGAGTCACACTACACAAACAATAGCTTTCTGGAAATCTGACATCATCATCCATATTTTGCAGGTGCCCAATCTTAAAAAAAATACTGGCTTACAGAATATAAACATGGCTTTTATGATATATGATTTCACTTTGCCAACACATTTTTCCCTCTTGGCCCAGTGTACATTTCTATGATCAAAATAGTTCCAAAAACATGTATCTATCTTTAGAACATCCAGTATAGCAAGAAAGAAAACTGACAGTTTTATGATGCCTGACAACATGAAAATTTTTAAAGAAGCAGATTTATCTTGCAAAGTGGTAGAGATTATTAAGCACATATTACAGTGTACATGTTTTGCATGAGTAAAATCCAAAACTTAAATGAGTCCACCGGCCTGTGCAGATGGATGCCATTCTACTGGCTAGATTGCTTGGAATAAGGAAAACTTTGGGAGTTTATGGAAATAGTTTCCTTTTCAAGCTCTTCATAAAAAGGCAGGAGTTTAAAAGAGTATCCTCTTTAAAAACTCAAAACTTTAAAGTCATAAATTATTATGAATAAATAATATATCTGCCAAAGAAACAGTTTAAGACATTTTTTAAATGACATACACATATGTTCTGAATGATTTCCATATTTTCATCTGTATTTATGCTAATTCCAAATATCGAATTACATAATACAATTACTTATACACTGCAGTCTTCCAGTGAGATTTTGGGATTCCAAAATTACTTTTATATTATTTTTAAAAATTATCTTATTTTTAATAAGATGTAGCATATGCAGTAATTACATTGTATAGGCTGTAACAATCTCCTTTCAGTATATTAAGAAAGATAAATCACCTATTATGGCACATTAAGAAATGTGCCTCCCATATTGGAAAACAAGGAAGGATATGATGCCCCACTGTGGGATGTGAAGAGCAGATAGTCCCAACTCTGGGTTCCACAGGAGTCCATCTCAGCAGAGTAGCCACCTTCTCCAAGGCCATGCCCTTCCTAAGCAACCTAAATCTTGTGACTGAGCAAAGTGGACATGTAAATGACTGGCCATCTTAGCTATTAGGCTGTCACTTAGCATTGATAGATGATATTCGTTAAACACGTCCTCACAGAACTGATCAATTATTTGTCACAATGACAACATAGTTCGACATCGTTTCCCAGAGTGTGTCTTCTGCTTCTTTCCACCAGTGTTGCCCCATAAATATCTTCCACCCCAAACTCTGTCTCAGCTTCTGTGTTTGGTGAACTCAATCTACAACATACGTTCAGAGTCAAGTTTAAAAATAAAAGCTAATGGAAGAATTTGTCTATATTACTACATGGCATATTATATAAAAGGCTGGAGGCAGTTAGAACAATGATTCATTATTTGCTAATTCAGTGTTTGTAGAGAGTTTACATAACTACTGCAAATAATGAGAACTGATGATACAAAATTGTAGATTTTGCAGTTCTGCGTAGATACATTTTGTTCTGCATATAAAAATATTCTGTTTGAAGGCAAAGGTGAATATTTAAGGATAGTATATTGCACCATGCTTATTTTAACATCATCCTTATTTGCATGAAGCCAAATTTATTTGATTTTATATTCATAGTTATTTCCCCAACTATAGTAAGACTCCATTATTGTGTCCAGTTTTGCAAACTTAATTACTATGACTTGAAAATACAGGTAAAAATGTAAGCAATTTCTATCCGATCCCATAAAACTTTTAAACAACAGCTGGAAGAGCAAAGATGCCATCTTAGGGAAGCAAGAGAGAAATGGCGTGTGCAAATGTTTTGAAAGCTAGAAATCTGATAATTATCAATAAACATAAATATTGTTGCCAACTACTCAGAAGGCAATGGCACCCCACTCCAGTACTCTTGCCTGGAAAAGCCCATGGACGGAAGAGCCTGGTAGGCTGCAGTCTGTGGGGTCGCTAAGAGTCGGACATGACTGAGAGACTTTACTTTCACTTTTCACTTTCGTGCATTAGAGAAGGAAATGGCAACCCACTCCAGTGTTCTTGCCTGGAGAATCCCAGGGATGGGGGAGCCTGGTGGGCTACCGTCTATGGGGTCGCACAGAGTCGGACATGACTGAAGCGACTTAGCAGCAACAGTAGCACTCAAAAGCAGTATTTAAGATCATATAAATCTGCAAATTGTAATTTATACAATTATTGACATAAATTTTATTTTATAGAGTCAATGAAAACTACACATCTTGAATACCATGTAAATTCATTTATAGTTTAGGTAATAGGCTAAATGTGGTATTCTTAGTAACGGAGCATTCAGAATAAGGTGTTAACATTTAAAAATCATTTTGGCTTACTGTGTTTATCCATGAAAATTATTTGAATTCAGTCACAGCATTAATTTGATTCTTTATACTATATCATGGCCAACTCAAACCCAAGTGCATGATTTTGTACCATTTGGAGAATCAGTCATTAGAAACAAGTTTCAGTAGAGAAATAAATGGGAAATCATTTTTACATCCTTGGAATGTCTGAAAGATCCACAGTTTTAACAACTCTAACTACATTTTCATGAAAATATGAAAAATGTACAGGTATCTGAAGAGCTTACCAAAGGGCTTCCCTTCACTCCAACTGAATGGTAAGGATGTAACGAGGATGTAACCCCAAGTTGACTTGGGGTACTAGCAGAAATAGCCATATTCTGGTAAATTTTATGGATCCTAAAAATTGGATCACACCATGTTACATTACTGCTCTGTTTTACCTTGGTCCATCTATCTCAGTTATTAGAGAAATTATTAGATAATTAAAGTTATTAGAAGAAATTAATGCAGAAAATGCTTATGAAATACTTGACATAATCCTTGATACACGGCAGTTGCTCGGTAGCTAATGTTTTCACTTGTTGAAAAAACATTTACCTTGGCCATGAGGCTACTGATACCATAAGATATTCTAGGCTTTATTTACAATCAATGCACAGAAAGTTTGCATACATAAAAGTGTGCACAAGTACAAATAGATATCAACTCTCCATCACATAAGCAAAAGCAACAAAACCTGTCTTTTCTGTTTGATACACCTTTATTTTTACCTGGGTTAACTCAGGAACCCTGGTGTTTTACTTATGCATATAGTCACAGTTACATTTGTAAGAATTTTAAACTGTTTGCTCTTATCATTGATTGAAATAATATTGTAATCAATATTATAAAACGGCATTCTAAAAGGAATTTTTGTAATCAGGTTCTGTGTAATAAGTATGCTTAGGTAGAATACATAGTATTTTTCATACTGAACTATCAAAATTGTAAAATACTTATAAAGGGGATCATATATGAACATAAGTATATTTTTTAAATCTCTATATAAGCTAATTTAATCAATATTTATCCATAAATTGATTTATAATAAAAGTAAATTTTGGTATAAAAATCTGGCAAATCTTATTGCTAAATGATCATATTAGTGATACTCTGTGCTTATGATTCCATTTAGTTTTATGTTCCCCAATATAATTAAGTGTTCAACTAGCTGAAATGACTACTATTGGTTGATGATTAGCTGAAACTGTTGTAATAATGTTATGTCTACCTCAAGTTAAGTATTTATGGAAGGTATTTTACCAAACTTACAAAAAAAGATAAATTTTGTGACAGTCTCTGTTGTTTTTTAGTCGCTAAGTTGTGTCCGACTCTTTTGAGACCCCATTAACTGTAGTCCACCACGCTCTTCTGTCTATGGGATTCCCCATGCAGGAAGAATACTGGAGTGGGCTTACCATTTTTTTCTCCAGGGGATTTTTTCTCAACCCAGGAATCAAAACCACATCTTCTACATAGGCAGGTAGATTTCTTACCACCAAAGAAGCCCAAATAATGAGCACTACTAAAACAAACAAACAAACAACTGATTTTGATGCAGGTGGCTGAGTAAATATCTTTTGAAAGAAAAGTAATCTGAAATTTAGCAGTGAAATAATCAAATTTACAGTTTAGAAAGTTCACTCCCCTGATGGTTAAGACATGGACTGGAGTGGACCAATAGAGGAAAGAATTAAAGTAACATAGGAAGCTATTAAAGTAGTATAGGCTAAAATAAAATCTTAATATCACATTGGTGTGGCTCAATAGACATATAGAAAGTAGTATGACAAAACAAAACACAAAACTTGGGGACATGGGAAATAGGCAATAAGTTTAGTAAAGGGGAAGTTTGAGATGTATGTGAACATTCCCAGTTTTACAACTTGAAGATATGAATGAATGAGGTTGATGATAAAGCGTTTGAATTATAGTGAGTATAAATCTGTTCACAGTGCAAATATTACAGTCAATAGCAAAGTATAACATTTCTTTGTTACTGTAGAAATTTAAGCAAAATTTATCCAATGAAAGTAGAGGCAGCAATTTGGCTTTCTAGTTAAAAAGAATCACACTTGTTGAATTAAGAAATATATTTCTTAGTAAGTGGTTAAATAACCACTAACACTGATTTAAGAGATAATGCAAATATGCATCAGTTCAGTTGAGTTCAGTTGCTCAGTTGTGTCTGACTATTTGCAACCCCCATGAATCGCAGCACGCCAGGCCTCCCTGTCCATCACCAACTTCCAGAGTTCACTCAGACTCATGTCCATTGAGTCAGTGATGCCATCCAGCCATCTCATCCTCTGTCGTCCCCTTCTCCTCCTGCCCCCAATCTCTCCCAGCATCAGAGTCTTTTCCAATGAGTCAACTCTTCGCATGAGGTGGCCAAAGTACTGGAGTTTCACTTTAGCATCATTCCTTCCAAAGAAACCCCAGGGCTGATCTCCTTCAAAATGGACTGGTTGGATCTCCTTGCAGTCCAAGGGACTCTCAAGAGTCTTCTCCAACACCACAGTTCAAAAGCATCAATTCTTTGGTGCTCAGCCTTCTTCACAGTCCAACTCTCACATCCATACATGACCACAGGAAAAACCATAGCCTTGACTAGACGGATCTTTGTTAGGAAAGTAAAGTCTCTGCTTTTCAATATGCTATCTAGCTTGGTCATAACTTTTCTTCCAAGGAGTAAGCGTCTTTTAATTTCATGGCTGCAGTCACCTTCTGCAGTGATTTTGGAGCCCAAAAAGATAAAGTCTGACACTGTTTCCACTGTTTCCCCATCTGTTTCCCATGAAGTGATGGGACCAGATGCCATGATCTTCGTTTTCTGAATGTTGAGCTTTAAGCCAACATTTTCACTCTCCTCTTTCATTTTCATCAAGAGGCTTTTGAGTTCCTCTTCACTTTCTGCCATAAGGGTGGTGTCATCTGCATATCTGAGGGTATTGATATTTCTCCTGGCAATCTTGATTCCAGCTTGTGCTTCTTCAGGCCAGCATATCTCATGATGTATTCTGCATAAAAGTCTCATGATGTATTCTGCATATATGCATACCTATGTATCAAATTATTTAAAATAGTCTTATTTTAATTGTAATTTATCATTATGGCTTCAAAGGTGATAATGGTTGTCTGAGGAGGCCTTACAAATAGCAGAGAAAAGAAGTAAAGCTAAAGGCAAAGGAGAAAAGGAAGGATGTGCTCATTTGAATGTAGAGTTCCAAATAATAACAAGGAGAGATAAGAAAGCTTTCCGCAGTGATCAATGCAAAGAAAAAGAGGAAAACAATAGAATGGGAAAGACTAGAGATCTATCTCTTCAAGAAAATTAGAGATACCAAAGGAATATTTCATGCAATGATGGGCACAATAAAGGACAGAAATGCCATGGACCTAACAGAAGTAGAAGATATTAAGAAGAGGTGGCAAGAATACACCAAAGAACTACACAAAAAAGATCTTCATGACCCAGATAACCACGATGGTGTGATCACTCACCTAGAACCAGACATCCTGGAATGCAAAATCAGTGGGCCTTAGCATCACTACGGACAAAGCTAGTAAAAGTGATGGAATTCCAATTGAGCTATTTCAAATCCTAAAAAATGAGGTTGTGAAAGTACTGCTCTCAATATGTCAGAAAATTTGGAAAACTGACCAGTGGCCACAGGACTGGAAAAGGTCAGTTTTCATTCCAATCCAATGAAAGGCAATGCCAAAGAATGTTCAAACTACCACACAATTGCACTCATCTCACATGCTAGCAAAGTAATGCTCAAAATTCTCCAAGCCAAGCTTCAACAATACATGAACTATGAACTTTCAGATGTTCAAGCTGGATTTAGAAAAGACAGAGGAACCAGAGATCAAATTGCCAACATCCATTGGATCATTGAAAAAGCAAGAGATTTCCAGAAATATATCTACTCCTGCTTTATTGACTACACCAAAGCCTTTGACTGTGTGGTTCAAAACAAACTGGAAAATTCTGAAAGAGATGGGGATACCAGACCACCTTACCTTCCTCTTGAGAAATCTGTATGCAGATCAGGAAGCAATAGTTAGAACTGGACATGGAACAACAGACTGGTTTCAAATCAGGAAAGGACTATGTAAAGGCTGTATATTATCACCTTGCTTATTTAACTTATATGCAGAATACATCATGCAAAATGCTGGGATGGATTAATCACAAGCTGGCATCAAGATTGCTGGGAAAAATATCAATAACCTCAGATACACAGATGACATCACCCTTATGGCAGAAAGTGATGAAGAACTAAAGAGCCTCTTGATGAAAGTAAAAGAGGAGAGTGAAAAAGTTGGCTTAAAACTCAACATTAAGAAAACTAAGATTATGGCATCCAGTTGCATCACTTCATGGCAAATAGATGGGGAAAAATGAAAACAGTGGCAGACTTTATTTTTTGGGCTCCAAAATCACTGCAGATGGTGACTGCAGCCATGAAATTAATAGATGTTTGCTCCTTGGAAGAAGAGCTATGACCAACCTAGACAGCATATTAAAAAGCAGAGACATTTGCCAATAAAGGTCTATCTTGTCAAAGCTATGATTTTTCCTGTAGTCATGTACGGATGTGACATTTGGACTATAAAGAAAGCTGAGTGCTGAAGAATTCATTCTTTTGAGCTGTGGTTTTGGAGAAAACCCTTGAGAACCCCTTGGACTGCAAGGAGATCCAACCATTCAATTCTAAAAGAAGTCAGTACTGATTATTCATTGGAAGGACTGATGCTGAAGCTGAAGCTCCAATACTTTGGCCACATGATGCCAAGTACTGACTCACAGGAAAAGATCCCTATTCTAGGAAAAATTAAAGGCAGGAGGAAAAGGGGATGACAGAGGATGAGATGGTTTGGTGTCATCACTGCCTCGATGGACATGAGTTTGAGTAAACCCCAGGAGATGTTGAAGGACAGGGAAGCCTGTCATGCTGCATTCCATGGGGTCGCAAAGCTTTGGACTCGCCTGAGCAACTGTACTGAACTGAACTGCATATAAATGTACATCTATACTTTCTTCCTCTTTAGTTCTCTCAAAACCAGAACAGTGGAGGGCCTAAGTTTGGCTAGAAGTATTATTGTGTTTCATATAGAAAAAATTTAAATTTAAAATACAGGTATAGGGGAAAAGTGTTTTCTCTTCTCTTTAGAAGCATTCTGACTCTACTGTCCCAAGCTTTAACAGGGAGTTCATGTTATCTCATATTATTTACTAAATATTTCTTAGCTTGTTCATTTTATCACAAGATTATTTTATATTTGAAAAAGAGTTTCTAAGTACACCTTAAAAGCACTTCTCATGATATGACCAGCTCATCCTACATTATTTCTCATAACTCAATGAATATCTGAAGAACTTTGTGGCCTATACATCCCATAGTGGAAACAATTTTTAGAATTCTAGGTATTTTTCAAGTAAATTCTCTATTTAAAATAGTAGCAATAAGTGATCCACTGGGCATGATGTGTTCATTTGAGTCAAACAAAGGATTCTTAATCTTTACTGGTTTTAATCAGAGTAGAAAATATTGACATACATTCAAATGACAATAATGTAATATGGTCTTATGTAAGTAAATTCATTAGATGTGAACAATGATTGCTAGAACAGAGTAGTCAAGTAATATAACTCTTTGCTAACAGTCAAGTAATGTAGCTCCTCCTGACAATCACTGTAGTTATGTTTCTACAAAAAAAATGTAAATTCATGGGCTGTGAATGCATGCATATTGATTAGTACCAAGATAATAAGACTGCATGATGACTGACTGAAAGGTATTTATGATTTTGCTTAGTGATAAGAAACATAGATCTTGACAACTTTTGTAACAATTTATTTTCAGGTATCAAAGACAGCAGATACTTTAAAATGCATGTAAAATCTCTAACTTTCTAAAATACTTGAAATTTCAAAGCTTTACATACCAGTTAAAAATGTACAAAATGACTAGCAGTAATGTTTTATGTTAGAAAGACACTTGATTGAGTTGAAATAAATGAATTTCATAGCTTTACATCTGAGTATGCTTCTACTTGGTATACCTCATGTGGAAGACTTCTCTTCTTTCTTGTTACTTAGAATATGATGAAAACTTAATTGGTATTTTATTTCTTTACATTTTATGATACCAACACTTATTTGATAACTATATATGGCTGATCTTTCTTGTAGGAATACAGAAATGACTCTTACGGATATGGAAAATTAAATATGTTGAGTATGTATCATGTCAGTGTTAATGCTGTATATTAAAGTGTAAAATTAATATATAAATTATTTTCATTTTTAAACTTTAGAGAAAGATTCTTCAATTATATTTAGATGCACTGAAATTCACATAAATTTCCCATAGACAGTAATTGAAAATTTCAATCTCCAGTAACTAAATGTATTTAGGATTAGATTAGAGAGAGAATGAATTAAGAAAACCTTGTGAGGGTTAATGAATCTTCTCACTATTTTATCAATTTTCTTGTATGCAAAAGTGAGACTAATACATTCCGAATTATATCTCATAACATTAGTTCCTTGATAAAAAGGGAATGTCTAGCCATGTGAGTTTGCGATATTTTGGATTAAACACAGATTGTCAATTTGTTTACTAAAGGACAAGGTTTTAATATGCAAACAGGTTTTTAAGAGCCCTATGAGACAGGAAGGGCTTCCCTGGTGGCTCTGCTGGTAAATAATCCGCCTGCAAAGCGGGAGACCTGGGTTCATTCCCGGGTTTGGGAAGATCCCCTGGAGAAGAGAACTGCTACCCACACCAGTATTCTTGCCTGGAGAATCTAATGGACAGTGGAGCCTGGCAGGCTATAATCCATGGGATCACAAGAGACACGACTGAGTGACTTTTACACACACACACATGAGCCAGGGAATGGTGGAAGTTGAGAATTAGGGGTGGGGAGACACATAGGAAATTGAAATCTAGTTGGGGATATTTGTGGCAAATATAAAATAATTGGAAACTTGTAAAATTTTTACATGCTTTTTTTAAATTTTATTTTATTTTTAAACTTTACATATTCATTTTTTACCTCTTAACAAGACATTCCTCTAGGGTTTAAGATTTATGCCTGTGTCTTCTATGTGTATATTTCCAGTATCCATAACAATGATAAGCACACAATAACTATTTGCATGAAAAATTATATTTAATTGTGGAAAATATAATTGGAAAAATTTATTCCAATCAACCTTTAGGAACTATGAGTGAAAGTGTTAATCTCTTAGTCCTGTCCAACTCTTTGCAACCCCATGGATGGTGGCCTACTAAGCTCATCTGTCCATGGAATTCTTCAGGCAAGAATACTGGAGTGGGTTACCCTTTCCTTCTCCAGAAGATTTTCCCAACCCAGGGTTGGGAACCTGGATCTCCTGCCTTGCAGGTAGATTCTTTACAGTCTGAGCCACCAAGGAAGCCTTTTGGATATAGGTAGAATATTTTAAGTAATAAAAATTAACATTAAAACTGGAGTGCATGTGTATATATGGATAAGATCAGAGAAATCTACTATCCCCTTATTTCTGAGTAGGCATGTAATATGTACCAACTATTTACTTTTTTGAAGTAAAAATTAAATTAGATAGCTTCTGCAATAGTCTCAAAATCTAGTTTATATAAACAACTGAATCTTGTTCAGACTTCATAGTTAAGATGCTGATGCATCTTTCCTTGAGGAGACATTCTTCAGGAAACTTTCTTGCTGGCAAAGTTTATACCATCTTGAAATAAGTAAACAGTCCATAAACTCTATATACTAGCAGGCAGCAGTAAACAATCAATCTCTGAATGACTCACTAGACCAGAAAAACTTCCTGAGATACCAAATAGTTTCTTCAAGCCTTGCATTCCACACATGTGTCTAGCAAAAATTCATTTAAAATTCCTAGCTTAGAGAATATGTAATATCTTACTAGCTTTAGGGAGAATCATTTCTGCAATATTTATCTTTGGTTACAATAAAGCAGTCTACAACTGCAAAGCCAGTTAAAAATAAGTTAATCAAAGATGACTTTACTTTTTATAATAGCAGTGACCTTGCAAAACCTGATCTTGAAATCTTGTTTACTTAGTCCGACTTAGTCCAACTTGCTTTCCTTTTAATAACCTGACTATTGCTATTCAAAAGAAAAGTGAAAGTGTCAATCACTCAGCTGTGTCCAACTCTTTGTGACTCCCTAAACTGTAGCCCGCCAGGCTCCTTTGTCCATAGAATTTTCCAGGCCAGACTACCGGAGTGGGTAGACCTTCCCTTCTCCAGGGGATCTTCCCAACCCAGGGATTGAACCTGGGTCTCCCGCATTGCAGGCTGATTCTTTACCATCTGAGCCATGAAGGAAGCTTCATTCAAAAGAAAATAATCTGTAAAATAGCAAAATCTAAGAACTGTAGGTACATCTGCATTTACTAATAATTTTTAAAAAATTAAAGTTTAAGTAATGTTATTCTACCTCTGTGGCTTCCATACCTGGCTAAATGATATGGGCATCCTATTAAGATTGCTGAATGATTTTGAGTAAAAGAGTATGTTATGTCCGTAGAGGTTCACAGTTTCCAAATACATACTGTCCTTTAAACATACATATATTGGTATTTTCACATTTGCTTAGCTTCAGTTAAAATATTTATTTCTTAGTTAAATGATGAATTGGCATCCCAAAGGCAGGTATGATGTGATACAATCTGACTAGTAAATACATAAATAAAATAAATTGTTAAATAACAAAAGTTATTTATCAATTCATTTTTCACATAGTTCATAACATATGGGGCCATAGCAAACCCATTTTATTTTTGATTTATATAAGGAGTACGTCAAGGCTGTATATTGTCACCCTGTTTATTTAACTTATATGCAGAGGACATCATGAGAAACGCTGGACTGGAAGAAACACAAGCTGGAATCAAGATTGCCGGAAGAAATATCAATAACCTCAGATATGCAGATGACACCACCCTTATGGCAGAAGGTGAAGAGGAACTAAAAAGCCTCTTGATGAAGGTGAAAGTGGAGAGTGAAAAAGTTGGCTTAAAGCTCAACATTCAGAAAACGAAGATCATGGCATCCGGTCCCATTACTTCATGGGAAATAGATGAGGAAAAGTGGAAACAGTGTCAGACTTTATTTTTTTGGGCTCCAAAATCACTGCAGATGGTGACTGCAGCCATGAAATTAAAAGACGCTTACTCCTTGGAAGGAAAGTTATGACCAACCTAGATAGCATATTGAAAAGCAGAGACTTTACTTTGCCAACAAAGGTTCATCTAGTCAAGGCTATGGTTTTTCCTGTGGTCATGTATGGATGTGAGAGTTGGACTGTGAAGAAAGCTGAGCGCTGAAGAGTTGATGCTTTTGAACTGTGGTGTTGGAGAAGACTCTTGAGAGTCCCTTGGACTGCAAGGAGATCCAACCAGTCCATTCTGAAGGAGATCAGCCCTGGGATTTCTTCGGAAGGAATGATGCTAAAGCTGAAACTCCAGTACTTTGGCCACCTCATGCGAAGGTTTGACTCATTGGAAAAGACTCTGATGCTGGGAGGGATTGGGGGCAGGAGGAGAAGGGGATGACAGAGGATGAGATGGCTGGATGGCATCACTGACTCGACGGACATGAGTCTGAGTGAACTCCGGGAGTTGGTGACAGACAGGCAGGCCTGGCGTGCTGCACTTCATGGGGTCACAAAGAGTCGGACACAACTGAGCGACTGATCTGATCTGATCTGATCTGATATATATTTAACTGAAGCACAATGAACAAGTTTCAAACATAAGTTTCAGCTCAGTTATATTCATAAAGTAAATATAGTTATGTAGGCAGAAGCCAGATTAAAACAGAATATAACCAGCACACCTTCTCCTAGCCACTACATGCCTCAGTAAGGGTAGCTACGGTCCTGATTTTTAACATCTAGAAATAGTTTTCCCTGTTTTCAAACACTGTATGAAAAAATTCCCACCAGGCTCCTCCATCCATGGGATTTTCCAGGCAAGAGTGCTGGAGTGGGGTGACATTGCCTTCTCCATGAAAAAATTATACAGAATAAACTCATTTGTGCCTTGGGCTTCTTTGTCTGAACATGTGGTGTGTAAGATTTACCCATGTTTTTGATATAGATAAAGTTTAATCATTATCTTTGCTCTATAGTAGCACATTTTATGGGCTTCTCTGGTGGCTTAGTCGGTAAAGAATCTGTGTGGAATGTGGGAGACCTAGGTTCAGTTGGGAAGATCCTCTGGAGGAGGGCATGGCAACCCACTTAAGTATTCTTTCCTGGAGAATCCCCATGGACAGAGGATCCTGGAGGTCTACAATCCATGGGGTTGCAACAAGTCAGATATGACTGAGCATCTAAGCACAGCACATTGTATAAATAAATATACCATGATTTATTTATCTATTATTCTTTTGATAGGCATTTGGGTTTTTGTTGTTTCAGGGCTTAGAAGGAAAAAAAAAAACAAAAACACTGTTATGAGCATTATTTCACACTTACCCAATATTGTCAACTATTTTTCTCACATGTAAAGTAACAGGATTCCTGGTGCTCTCATCAAAACAGATAGTGTCTATTCTATTTTAATTTCATTCATGAAAGTCTCTTGTGTGTTGTATAGCATTGTTGTTTGAGTTGCAATTCTCAAATAAAACAAAATAATTTATTTGCCATTTCAACAAAGTACTTTTGAATATAAAATACTCAAATGAAAGGGGCATACTTATAGGAATGTATAGAAAGATAGCATAAAGAAGTCTGAATGATTAGCAAAATATATTTACAAAGGGGAAACTAAAGGAAAAAAAAAATAGGCTTAGGTCCTATAATTAGAGTCTCTCCTTTTCTCCTGTCCTCTACTCTCTGTCTATAATTGAAAAGAATATCTTGATTGGTTCAGTTCCCCCTAAAAGAATACCTTCTCTCTTAGAGACAATACCTCTTAGAGACAGTTTGTATTTTAGGGAAATGCAGGCTCGTGAATGCAGTTTTGCTGCTCACACTCAGCCACATGGAAATGAGTCTCGGGCCTGGAACACTTTCTTACCAAGAGATAAAGAGCTCCAACAAGCCTGTGCTAGGATTACCATCTCCTGTGGGAGTATCTTTCTATATTTCAGGCACAATGAGTGTTCTTTTTTCTTTGCTTAAAGCATATGAGTCACATGGCATCTGGCTAACCCCACTGTTAAAAATCTGTCTCCTGCAGAGAGCAGAAGGTTCCTTCCACTGTGGTCCTGAGAAGGGTACCCATTGGGCTGTTGCCCTGCATTTGCCTCCTACTGCCAAGGGACCTGTTGGCCTTGGGGACTGACCCTAACTATCAAAGTTGAACTTGCCTGGTCTCTTCTCTATGTGAATAAAACCTCATTTCACCCAGTGGTGAAAAGAAAGTGAAAGTGAAAGTCGCTCAGTCATATCCGACTCTTTGCGGCCCCATGGACTATACAGTCCATGGAATTCTCCAGGCCAGAATACTGGAGTGGGTAGCCGTTTATTTCTCCAGGGGATCTTCCCAACCCAGGGATCGAACCAAGGTCTCCTGAATTGCAGGCTGATTCTTTACTAGCTGAGTCACGAGGGAAGTCCAGTGGTGGATTGTATTATTTTCCTTGGCAACCCAGATACCAAATGCATTGGGCAAAAGTGTTTGGAGGCCTCCCCTTGGACTGGTATCAATGCCTGGCACTCTGCTTGACAGTAGGCCTAGATGAATTAACGTGGGAGCTGAGGACTTATTTTTGTCAGGTGTCAAAAGCTAAGCCAGAAGTTTTCCTACTTTAACATACATCAAAGCTACCCATAGGGCTTGTTAAAATGAAGGACTCCTGGACCTCCCTCTCCAAGTTTCTAATTTAGGGGTAAATTGGATGGAGCCTGAGAATTCGCATTTCCAGCAAGTTGTCAGTAATACTGAGACTGTTGACTTGAGGGCATCCCGTAGAGATTCACTGTTCTAAGAAAATAGACAAGAGTGATGAGAACACTTTTTCTTATAAAGTTATGTGAAACTAGTTCAGATCTCTGCTGTGTTCCTTGGTTAGCTGTGTGACTTTGAGTTATTTCATATCTAGGTTTCATTTCTGTATTTCTCTAATACACTAAAGTTGTTTTCAAAGTAAGTAGAGTAATATACTTTTTCCATACTTTCCCTGCTGTCTCATCCAGCAGGGATTGTGTATGTGTGTGTGTGTGTGTGTGTGTGTGTATTTTATGTGTATATCGTCTCATTGTAAGGGGGTACAAAAATTAGCATAAAATTTCTGGTCTCACTGAGCATATACAGACATATGCTGGGAATTCCTTCAGTGGAAAAAAATAAAGCTTGGTGCGTATAAACAGTTATTTTACTAGTTTCCCTGTGAGTTGGTTATTATATCTTTGATCATTTAATGTGGAAATTTTCAACTTCATTCAAGTGCTAGGAGTTGTAAATATTTATACAATTACCTTTTCATGGTCTAACGAAGATGTCATTCTGAATAACCCGGTGTCAATGTCAAAGTAAAACTCCTTTTCCTTCTCCTGCTGGTTTTCACACTTTTACTCTCTCTGTCCTCCACCCCACTTCCTTTTCCCTATGATGGTTTTACAAGATCCTTTCCTCATTCACCACACTGACATTTCATTTAATTTTAGCTATCTTGAAGCATATTTACAAGTTTTGAATTTTAAAGATGTAATTTCATTTTTTTTTGAGATGCACCCGTGGTCTTGAATATTGTAAACATATTTAGTAAAAATGTAAGACAGTATTACCCTGGCTCCAGTGATTAAGTCTCCACTTTTCAATGAGGGGGTGAGGAGGGGTTTATCCCTGGTTGGTCAGGGAACGAATATCCCATATGCCCAGTGGTGCAGGACAAAAAAAGGACATTTACTTATTAATCAAGATACATTGAGAACTATTTGTTTTTTAGAACGATATGTTATCTGTTTCTCAAAATATGTTAAAAATATGCACTTCTACTTAGCATGATCCATTTATATTTCTCAGACTATTGCAATATAGCTGTGTATTTACATTATTGGTTGAATTTTCATTCCTAACATGATTTATAGGCCAAACACAAACTGAAGAAACTAGCATCAGAATTATCACTGCAGTTGAACAAATAGACATTACCTAGTGGGTGTTGCTCAATTTTGTCATATTCTGTTTAAATTTACTACATATAATCAATATATTTCCTGTGAAATATGTTATTTTTATAATATATTTGTTAATTGTTTTTATAAAATTAGTCACTTAAATACAGTAAGAATACAAAAAATTCAAGGCATGCTTTCGTTCCAAGTTGTTGTTCAGTCACTAAGTTTTGTCTTACCGTTTGCAACCCCATGGACCGCAGCACACCTGGCTTCCCTGTCCTTTACTGTCTCCCAGAGATTGCTCAAACTCACATCCATTGAGCTGGTGATGCCATCCAACCGTCTATTACTCTGTCACGCTCTTCTCCTCTTCCCTTCAATCTTTCCTAGCATCAGGATCTTTTCCAATGAGTTGGCTCTCATATCAGGTGGCCTAAGTATTAGAGCTTCATCTTCAGCATCAACCCTTTCAAAGATTATTCAGGGTTGATTTTCTTTAGGATTGATTGGGTTGATCTCCTTGCAGTGCAAGGGATTCTCAAGAGTCTTCTGCGGCAGCACTTTTTGAAAGCATCAATTCTTTGGTGCTCAGTCTTCTTTATGGTCCAACTCTCACATCCCTACATGACTAGTGGAAAAATTATAGCTTTAACTATAGGGACCTTTGTCAGCAAAATGATATCTCTGCTTTTTAAAACACTGTCTAGGTTTGTCACAGCTTTTCTTCCAAGGAGCAAGTGTCTTTTAATTTCGTGCTTGCAGTCACCATCCATAGTGACTTTGAAGCCCAAGAAAATAAAATATGTTGTTCCTTCCACTTTTCCCCCTTCTGTCCACCATGAAGTGATGGGACTGGATGCCATGAACTTCATTGTTTTAATGTTGAGTTTTAAGCCAGCTTTTTCTCTCTCCTCTTTCACCCTTATCAAGAGGCTCTTTATTTCCTCTTCTCTTTCTGCCATTAAAGTGGTATCATCTGAATATCTGAGGTTGTTCATTCCAAGGACATGCTATGCTATGCTATGCTAAGTCACTTCAGTCGTGTCCGACTCTGCGCGACCCCATAGACGGTAGCCCACCAGGCTCTCCTGTCCCTGGGATTCTCCAGGCAAGAACATTGGAGTGGGTTGCCATTTCCTTCTCCAATGCATGAAAGTGAAAAGAGAAAGTGAAGTTGCTCAGTCGTGTCCCACTCTTAGCGACCCCATGGACTGCAGCCTACCAGGCTACTCTGTCCATGGGATTTTCCAGGCAAGAGTACTGGAGTGGGGTGCCATTGCTTTCTCCTTCCAAGGACATAAGTAACAATAAATATTAATTTTCTTTTCTTTTATTTTAATTTTCTATTGAACAACACATTTTGTCTTTCATTTTGTTGCCTAATTCACCTTTGTGTAGCATTCATCCAGGAATGGCCCTCAACTATATTGTGTTTTCTATATCTAATCATATTGTATTATAGTTTAGGAGATGAAGAGATAATGTTTAAACAGATAATTTTAATAGAGGTTAGTAAAATACACTCTGAAATCACAAACCACAGGTTATGGGTTGCAGTGGAAAAACTAAAGGATAGGTAAGAGAGAAAGAATAAAAAGGAGTTGAAATATAAGTTTTTCTTTCACATGGATTTGCATGAATATAAAATGGAAATCAAACTAAGGTCATTCCATACCGATAAAATAGAAAAACAGTATGGCTTGTTCAGAAATCATAAATCAACCTATGCATGGACTGTAATATATACATAAGTATTGATGGGTCATTAGGGTGAAAAGTAGAATAAAATAGCTCACAGTATAACAAAAATTAATATTTTATTCCAGATTTTTATATTAATGACTTATATGTAATTATTTAGAGGCATCTATTACTTTGTGGGGGAGTATTCTATTATGCCAAAGTGAAAATACTAAAAAATAATTATACCAGAGTTTCTCTCTTAGTTCCATATCTTTGCATTGATATTTTGCTTTTCCTCTTTGATTTTATGGTAAAATAGAGTTGCTTACTATATCAATGTTGCTTACACAATGTTCATATATATTATATTCTCCAGAGTTATTTGTTTATGCAAGAGGTGAGATGACAAGAAAATTCCTTTGTTGTAGATAATTTCTTATTTAGTTTGACTTCCCTGTTATATTTACTGATACACAAGAAGTAAAATCTATTCCTATTGAAATACTATTATTCCAGGAGAGAGAACTCTACCAAGTCTTTTTAGAAAAAATAAAATTGTAGACTCAAAAATCTCAAACAAGAATTAAGCAAAAGTATCTGCATAAATGAAAGAACAAATTCAATCACCAAGAGAAATAAATTTTTCTTTTCTATATCTAATTATCTTCTTTATGAATAAATCACTTCCTGACTATGTTATACGTATGAACATAGTCTTTAAAGGTATATTTAATGAACTAAAGAAATCATTTAGACCAAATTAACAGGTTTTTATTTATTTGTCTATTTGGTGGCTAGCTTTTACCTTGAGCCTAAAAGAAATGTGGAATGGTAAATATGTTGGTAGTAGATAGCATTGAAGGAGACAGATGGGAAAATTTATAACTCTTCCAGTACAAAAATACCTAGGATCCAGTATCTTTTAAAGCTAAATATTAACATAGTAGCAATTGGGCTTCTAAATAAATAATAGCATATGTCCACAAAAGCACCTCTGTATTTATATATATATATATATATATATCTGTGAATAAATCTGATACATATTATATATTCACAGTTATTGAAATTATTGGCAGAAATTCAGATGTTTATCAATGGGCCATTCAATACACAAATTGCAATTCATCCATCCAGTGAGATACTATTCAGCAATAAAAAGCACACACTGAAAGCAACCATATGGTTGAATCACAAGAAACATCTGCGATTTGAACAAAACCAGGTAGAAAAAGCTAAAACTATTATTCTAACTATTATTCTACCTAAATAACTTTCTATAACTTTTATAAAAGGCAAAGCCATGGAAAGGACATACAATCACTGATTTCCAGGCCCTAGGTTTGGGAAGAAAAAGTGAAAGTGAAGTCTGTCAGTTGTGTCCCACTCTTTGCGACCCCATGGACTGTACCTGCCAGGCTCCTCCATCCATGGGATTTTCCAGGCAAGATTACTGGAATGGGTTGCCATTTCCTTCTCCAAGAGAAAATTACCTACAGAAAACATGAATAAACTTTTTGAGGCTTTGGAAATATTCTGCATCTTGATTGCAGTGATGATTGTATTACTGTGTGAATTTCTTAAAATTCATTGATTTATATACCTGCATTTAAATATTTCTTTCTCTCAACACTGAAAAAAAAAAAAAAGCAGAAAACCACGGAAACAAATAAACAAGTAAAGACATCAATTAAAAAATAAAAATTACAGTGGATATTTTTCCAGCATTTAATTGTAGCAAGAAGAAAACTACATAAAACTAACTACAGAAAAGTAAATTATTTTGTTGAGTTGACTTGTGTACTTTCATGAAGTGAGGATAAATTTTAAAATTAAGCTTCATTTCATGTAGTTGAATATAAGAAGTTTTCCCATGTGTCAGATTTACTAAGGTCTGCTGCTGCTGCTGCTAAGTCGCTTCAGTCGTGTCCGACTCTATGCGACCCCACAGACGGCAGCCCACCAGGCTCTCCTGTCCCTGGGATTCTCCAGGCAAGAACACTGGAGTGGGTTGCCATTTCCTGCTCCAATGCATGAAAGTGAAAAGTGAAAAGGCAGTAGCTCAGTCGTGTCAGACTCGTCTCGACCCCATGGACCGCAGCCTACCAGGCTCCTCCGCCCATGGGATTTTCCAGGCAAGAGTACTGGAGTGGGGTGCCGTTGCCTTCTCCGTACTAAGCCCAAGGTCTAGTGTCATTAAATAAATAACCTTCTGTGTCCTGTATTGTTAATTTCTTTTTGAGTACATTTTTTCCTCCTTTAAAGTGAAGACCTTTATGATTTTAGAAAGGTTGTTGAATTATTTCTCAAATGAGAATGACTTCACCTGCCAGTTGCTAGTGTACAATACTATCACCTTGACAAGATGAAGAATATTATGTGATAGATTCTCTAATTTCCAACCCTCTCTGCTCAGCCTAAGTAATCCTTGATTAATTTTAGCTGTCACAAAAATTAAGTCCACAGGAAAATTTAGGAAAGGTTGAAAACTGGCATAAAAATATTCTAATTTTTAGTATTAATGCCAAATATAAGGTTTTAGAACAATGTTATTGCATTTATTTTATTCATTAGTTCACTTATTCAGTAATATATCTTCAACAGTCCCTGATCTCGATATGACATATTCAATTAGGATTAGACTTTCTCATGGGGGTTATATTGTATGAGGAGGAGATAGAAACAAGTTAACATATGCTATCTAGTAAACAAGATCCCTTCAAGCTGAAATTTGAATTTATATTGGAAATAACATGGCTAATTTGATAGAGAGGAACTGGGAGAGAACTTCAGCATTCACCCAGAGGCATTGTCTTCAGCTAAAGAATAGCAAGGAGAGAGTCAATGCAGATTTGGAAAAAGATGTTATGGGGAGAAGAAAAGCAAATGAAAAATAATTAAAGCAGAGAAAAAGCAAACAACAGCAACAAGAGTATTTGCAGAAAGCACAATGACGTCATATTTCTTGAAATGTTATTGCAACACAGGGAAAAGATGAGGAGAACCAATATAGGACCTTTCTAAGTGATGGTTTAACTGGAATTGAACAACTAAATAAATGGATGATTGTTGAGAAAAGTTTCTGTTGAAGTTAGAGTTAACAAGAAGTGAGATCTAGAATGATCTGTGTGGTACTACAATAGACTTGGAAACATTGTATGAACTCATGTTTGGCTTAATACAGATATAGATGGTTACATATAGAACTATTTATAGATATGCTTACATACATTCATTATAAGGCACAAATATATTTTCTTGCTCTGAGGGTTAACAGGGCACAAAAGCAAGGGCTTGCAAGTAGCAACAAACATGTCTTATCCCACGATCCTAGTTTTTAATACTATTCCTTGTTAAAAAGAACCAGGACTCCTTGAGATAATGGCTGATTTTAAACCTGAGGCAGAAAATATACAAGATGAGTCTGGAGCATCTTTCTGTGTCAGAAAGTAAGGAAATTCCAACTCCATCCCCCTGCAAAAAAAAAAAAAAATACTTTGGAGAGGATATGGCAAAAAGAAATGAGATCCAAAATGAACTATCTTCTAATGATCAAAACAGGAAAAACATAAACCATGTAAAAAATAATGTAGCAATTCTACCTTAAGTGTAGAATTAATATCCATAGATCTCTAGTGATATAAATAAATTATTGAATAAATAAATTAATTGGAGAAGTGGCAACTTTCCCTTGAAGAAAAATTCCAAGTAATTTATGAAGATAGAGTGCCCTAAAGAAGGGGGAAGCAAAGTTCCCTCCTGGTTGGTGTGCACTGTGTTAATGATTGCCTTCTATTTACTAGAGAATGGAAAGAGGAAGAATTACTTTGTAGTAGAAAAACTTGACAAACACTACCTCCTCCTGGTGATCAAGGTCAAGATCAGCAATGAAAAATTGTGCTGATACCTTGGTAATATATTTGTACACTGGACATGATATTAGCAAAGTGATGCTTTATCTTCATGGTATCCTTCTCCCAACCCATAACTTTAGTAATCTGTGAAAAACACGAGAAAAATTCTAATAGATAGGCACAATAGATGTACATAATACATGACCAGGACTCCTCAACATTGTCAAAGTCATCAGAAACAATAGTCTGAGATTCTGTCACAACTAGGAGGAATCTAAGAAGGTCAGGTGACTAAATGTAATGTAGTATCCTACATGTGATACAGAAAGAGCAACAAAGGACATTAGGCTAAATAAAGAGAGTCTGAATAAAGTAGAGACTTCCGTTAATAATAATGAACCGATATTTTTTTCATTACTTAGAGCAATATGCCATAGTAATAAAATGTTTTTTTTAAGGGAGAAGTTAGATGCAGAATATATGAGAAACATTCTGTACTGTGTTTTCAATGTAAATCTAAAACTCTTTTTAAAAAGGAGTCTATTAAAAATATCAGCAGGAAATTAAAAATGAAGACTATTATCTTTCCACAGTATCTTTCTATAGTATTAGTGAAAAATAAAGTTCTCTTCCTACCACATCTTTTTTATCTTGACACATCAGTCTTACACTTTCTAACTTAGGATCTGCCACCTACCATCTCCTATATTAATTTCCTACTGTTTCCTAACAATCCACTCCAAAATTTAGTGGCTTAAAACAATGATCACTTACTATTCTCAAATCTGTACTCCAGCTGTGTGATTCTTTTGATCTGATTGGACTCCCTCTTATATCCTCTATGGTTGTTGTTTAGTCGCTAATTTCTGCCTGACTCTGCAACTCCATGGACTATAGATCACCAGGATCCTCTGTCCATGGGATTTCCCAGGGAAGAATACTTGTATGTGTTGCTATTTTTTCTTTTTTTTACAGGGGATCGTCTTGACTCAGGGATCAAACCCAAGCCTCCTGCTTGACAGGCATATTGTTTAGCACTGAGACCCCTATGAAGACACTTATTGCCTTTGAAGACCAGTTAGTTAAATGGCGCTCGTCTGGAAGTCAGCTTGTTATTGGCTGCTTTGATTTTCTCCTGTGTAGTCTTATTTTTAAGAAGGCCAACTAGTCTTGTTTGCATGGTTGTATGGTCAGGCCCAAACTGGCGGTCACATTCTACTGGCCAAAGAAATCACAAAGTCAGTAGGTATTTGAGGCGTAGCAAAATAAACTCCACTTGTTAATGGGAAAAGCTGCAAAATCACATTGTAAAGGGACACGAATAGAGAGAAATAATTTCAGCCATCTGATAAACTATCTACAACATCGACCCATGCAGAACTAATCCCATAGGGCTGAGTTCTAGAACACTTTGTAACTGACCTTGTATTATATTCTGCTAGACTTAATATCAGGGAACAGGTTAACACCTACATTGTTTTACAGAATACGATTATTTCTTTGTGAATTGGTAGTTCAGTAAAATTGAATGCAAGTATCTTCAATTTTTTTAAATGCAAGAGTATTGTGTGTTTTTCTAATTTCCTCAAGAAACTAAAAATATCAAGCACTTTTCATCAATTAAAAAATCTTAGCTTAAAGAAGCTGCACTATAATTCCTTTATCCATTCGTAGACAAAATTCCTGTCTCTTAAGTCTTGGTTTATTATCTTCAGTGTGGTCATAGCTGTTATTGTAGTGAGCCCAAATGAAGAAAACCCAACACATAACTTTAATGATTTGAATTGAAAATTAATAAGGATTTTATAGATGAACTATTCAAGCATCACTCTACAATGACTGAGTATGATTATTCAGTTTCCCAGTTCCACACCAGCATGTGAGTTTGTGGTCACATTATACTGAGAGCCAAGTCCCAGAACCATAAACAGGAAAATTGGAGATTTTACTTTGAATCATTTGACCACTAGCCATAACAACATATATGTTATTTTTATCACTTAACAAATGAATTAAGTAGATATTTAGCAGTAATGGCTGTGGGGGAAATTATAGTAATAATAATGAGAGTGTATATTTTAATTTTTCTATAAGTAAGACACCTTTTCATCAGATGATTATATTCCTTTAATGCTTAGACAAGTATTAGTGTCCTAGCTCTGCTCCAAGTGGTAATTGAACAGATTATTAAACACTATCAAATTCCAACCGTGTTCATCCTATAATTTTTATATATCCAACAGAGATATTGGTTAAATACATGAAAGGCTTATTTATGCCAGTAGTAAAAATGAGTGACTAACCTAGTGTCGTTATCCATCCCTACACGGCTAACTTATTATACAAAACTTCTGCTGACCAAGCTGAGAAACTGTCATTCATATTAAATTAAAATGAAATGTTAGAATCCAGGAAAATTGAAATGGATGATAAATAACATCCTGAGTGTCTCTTCAAGAATTATGAGTAATTATGATAGGGAAATTCTCTGGTACATGACAGCTACTTGAAAATTCAGAAGTTTGTTTTGTCATATAAGAATACAAAATTGACATTTTAGTTATCAAAAAAAGAAAGAGATGCTTCTTAACATTATTTAAAAATATATTCTGTTTTTCATGGTATTTAGAAAATAAAAGAAACCATCTTGATTTAACAAATAAAAGGATTTTAGGTTCTATAAATTTTATTAAAAATTTTTCAATAGCCATATGTCAAAAGTATTAATACATAGAACATACGATTTATAATATTTTTCAGTTTGTATTCATTTTTCTATTGGTTTATTTGGCATGATAAATAATACATTGTAATAAACTGCATAATTTTGAAATAAATATTTGCCTGGCCCATGAAGTTTGAGGCCTGGAGACCTCTAACATAGACCAGTCTCAATTTTTTTTTTTCTCTTGATGAATGATATATAGTTTGGTGATACTAAAGTATGATAAAAGTGGTTTTGTTTCATAGAAAAATATATGGTTTGAGAGAAATATGTGTTTAAGTCCCAGTGTACTGCTTACTTGGTTGAATGACCTTGAACTACTTGTTGTGGATATTGAAAATATTTTCTTAACTAATGAATTTTGGTAGAACTTAGGAAGAAGTTTGTTGTGGAGAATAAAGTGGATGGCATGGGTTACCGTGTCTTGTAAAATCAAGTTTTAAGTGAATATTAGCTTTCTGTATTATTGCTATTTACAATTTGTACGTTCCATATTTTTCTCTGTTCCTTTTCACCCAACCATAAAACTTCTGAACTGATAGCTATTACATGGAGTTTATTAACGTGAATAATTTTATTTCAGAGAAAATAAAATCAGTACCTATCCACCCCCACTTTGGCTGATAAAAACCCAAATATGCAGTGTCTTTATGTTAATCAAGAGTTAAAGGCCATGTTCAGAACTTTATTGCAGAGAATTATTGAAGTTTTGCTGCCAAGATATTAACCCCTTCTGAAATCAAAGGTATGAATGACCACAAGCAATTTGGTCTAAATATTTAGAAAAAAATTATATTCTCTTTTCATTTTTGTACAATAAAATTGCATGTAACTTGAATATCACTTTAAAATTTTTTTTCAGGTGAATTTGACTCATTAATGAATTATTTTATTTGATGAGCGCTGGCTCTATTTCTCCCCTTCACTTATAAATTAATAATTTAAAACTAATGTGGTTTTCTTTTTAAAAGATGCTATTTAAGAGAAAAAAGTTCTAGTGTTTGTAATCTGGCTAAATTTCTATAGCTTGAGGGAAAATACGTTTATTTATTAATTTCCCAAAGAAGGGCAAATTTGAAGAAACAATTCATTCTATGCTTTACTTTTTTCTGATTTATCTGGGGAATGGCTGCTTAAAAACTAGATGATTTAGGTTTTCTTGTTTTTGTGTGTGTGTGTGTGTGTTTTAAGGAGGAAATTTGTTCTTAGAGACAATGACTTCTATTATTACTACTGATGAACATCACCCAGGGACAGACTGTCTCTATTCTATGATGCACAGCATCTCTGATCTGTTTTAATGGACATTTTAAAAATGTTTAAGTTTAGTCATTCACAATATTAAATTTACATATACAACATAGTGATTATTTTTATAGATTATACTCCATTAAAATTTATTGTAACATAGTGGCTATAGTTTAGGTCAGTTCAATCACTCAGTCGTGTCCGACTCTTTACAACCCCATTAATTGCAGCACGCCAGGCCTCCCTGTCTATCACCAACTCCTGGAGTTCACTCAAACTCATGTCCATTGAGTCGGTGATGCCATCCAGCCATCTCATCCTCTGTCATCCCCTTCTCCTCCTGCACCCAATCCCTATCAGCATCAGAGTCTTTTCCAATGAGTCAACTCTTCGCATGAGGTGGCCAAAGTACTGGAGTTTCAGCTTTAGCATCATTCCTTCCAAAGAACACCCAGGGCTGATCTCCTTCAGAATGGACTGGTTGGATCTCCTTGCAGTCCAAGCGACTCTCAAGAGTCTTCTCCAACACCACAGTTCAAAAGCATCAATTCTTCAGCACTCAGCTTTCTTCACAGTCCAACTCTCACATCCATACATGACCAATGGAAAACTAATAGCCTTGACTAGATGGACCTTTGTTGGCAAAGTCATGTCTCAGCTTTTCAAATATGCTATCTAGGTTGGTCATAACTTTTCTTCCAAGGAGTAAGCATCTTTTAATTTAGTGACTGCAGTTACCATCTGCAGTGATTTTGGAGCCACAAAAAAAAAAGTCAGCCACTGTTTCCCCGTCTATTTCCCATAAAGTGATGGGACCAGATGCCATAATCTTAGGTTTCTTAATGTTGAGCTTTAAGCCAACTTTTTCACTCTCCTCTTTCACTTTCATCAACAGGCTTTTTAGTTTCTCTTCACTTTCTGCCATAAGGGTGATGTCATCTGCATATCTGAGGTTATTGATATTTCTCCTGGCAATCTTGATTCCAGCTTGTGCTTCTTCCAGCCCAGTGTTTCTCATGATGTACTCTGCATATAAGGTAAATAAGCAGGGTGACCATATACAGCATTGACATACTCCTTTTCCTATTTGGAACCAGTCTGTTGTTACATGCCCAGTTCTAACTATTGTTTCCTGACCTGCATATAGGTTTCTCATGAGGCAGATCAGGTGGTCTGAATTCCCATCTCTTTCAGAATTTTCCACAGTTTATTGTAATTCACACAATCAAAGGCTTTGGCATAGTCAATAAAGTAGAAATAGATGCTTTTCTGGAACTCTCTTGCTTTTTCGATGATCCAGCAGATGTTGGCAATTTGATCTCTGGTTCCTCTGCCTTCTCTAAAACCAGCTTGAACATCAGGAAGTTCACAGTTAACGTATTGCTGAAGCCTGGCTTGGAGAATTTTGATCATGACTTTCCTAGCATGTGAGATGAGTGCAATTGTGCGGTAGTTTCAGCATTCTTTGGCATTTACTTTCTTTGGGATTGGAATGAAAACTGACCTTTTCCAGTCCTGTGGCCACTGCTGAGTTTTCCAAAGTTGCTGGCATATTGAGTGCAGCACTTGCACAGCATCATCTTTCAGGATTTGAAATAGGTCAACTGGAATTCCATCACATCCACTAGCTTTGTTTTTAGTGATGCTTTCTAAGGCCCACTTGACTTCACATTTCAGGATGTCTGGCTCTAGGTGAGTGATCACACCATCGTGATTATCTTGGTTATGAAGATCTTTTTTGTACAGTTCTTCTGTGTCTTCTTGCCAACTCTTCTTAATATCTTCTGTTTCTGTTAAGTCCATACCATTTCTGTCCTTTATTGAGCCCATCTGCATGAAATGTTCCTTTGGTATCTCTAATTTTCTAGAAGAATTCTCTAGTCTTTCCCATTCTGTTGTTTTCCTCTATTTCTTTGCATTGATCCTAAGGAAGGCTGTCTTATCTCTCCTTGCTATTCTTTGGAACTCTGCATTCATCTCCTTATATCTTTCCTTTTCTCCTTTGCTTTTTGCTTCTCTTCTTTTCGCATCTATTTGTAAGGCCTCCCCAGACAGCCATTTTGCGTTTTTGCATTTCTTTTCCATGGGGATGGTCTTGATCCCTGTCTTCTGTACAATGTCATGAACCTCTGTTCATAGTTCATCAGACAGTCTATCTATCAGATTTAGTCCCTTAAATCTATTTCTCACTGTGATATAAAATGTGTGCTTGTTGTTTATCTATTTTATACCTAGTAGTTTGTATCTCTTAATCCCATACCCCTGTCTTGCACCTTTCCCAACTGCCCTCTCCTTGCTTGTAAGTACTAGTTTGTTTTCTGTATCAGTGAGTATGTTTCTGCTTTGTTATATGCATTCATTTTTTCTTGAGATTTCATATATAAGTGATATAATACAGTATTTGTCTTTCTCTATCTGGTTTATTTCATTAAGCATAATATCCTCTAGGTCCATTTTCATTGCTGAAAATGGCAGAATTTCATTCTTTGTTATGGGTGAGTATTATTCCATTTCCTATATGTACCACTCTTATTTATCTATTTATCTGTTGATGGATTCTTGGGTTCCTTCCATATGTTGGCTATTGTGAATGATGCTGCTATTAACATTGAGATGCATGTATATTTTCAGATTAGTGTTTTCTTTCTTCCTTTTTCTAATCAATTACAAGAAGTAGAATTGCTAGATCATATGGTAGTTCAGTCCCTTGGAAGTTCTGTCCCCTGGATAGCGATGAGATCAAACCAGTTAACCTTAAGGGAGATTAACCCTGGATATTCACTGGAAGGACTGATGCTGAAGCTGAAGCTCCAGTATTTTGGTCATCTGGTGCGAACAGGTGATTCATTGGAGAATTCTCTGATGCTGGGAAAGATTGAGGCAGAAGGAGAATAGGGCATCAGAGGATGAGATGGCTGGATGGCATCACTGATTAAATGAACATGAACTTGGGCAAACTTCAGGAGATGGTGAGGGACAGGAAGGCCTGGAGTGCTGCAGTCCATGGGGTTGCAAGGAGTTGGACAAGATTGGGTGACTGAACAATAACAACATCATAGTTCTATTCTTAATTTTTTGAGGGATCCCTATACTGTTTACCAAAGTGATCGTACCAATTTATACTCCAACCATCAGTGTACAAGGGTCCCCACTTCTCTTTATCTTCTCCAACATTTTTCAATTGTTGCCTTGTTGGTCTGACCCCAAGCTACTAGAGCAGAAGCCCAGAGGATTGGGCCTGAGCTGGTGTTGTTCCCTCTCAGTGTATATTTTCCTCTCTCCCTGGCACCAGGACCCTTGCCCCAGAGTGGGGGAATACTAAAGCAAGTGGGGCCCATGTGGGCTCTTGGCTTATGTCTACTGAAGATAAAAATCTGAGCTGTCTCAGGTATGCTGCCTGGGCATGCATCCACATTTGTTTTCCATGGTTCTTTCAGATTCAGCCTCCAGTGCCAAGTCTATTTTGTCCCTCATAGCCAATCACTGCCCCTAGCCTCAACCCCCACCCTGTTGTTGAGCCCCACTGTGGGCAGGCTGGGCCCATGAAAACTGTTGCGAGTATTGAGGGGTGAGTTGTGGTGAAGCAGCCACTATCAAAGATGGCTTTGGTAAATGCTAACAATGGCTGTCACTGATCAACCTAGGCTCTGAGTTCCATGCTCTAATCTTCTTCCGGGTTGTGGCCACCCAGATCCAGTGCTGCACTGAGACATGGAGTGGGGCTGAGTGCTTGTTTGGCTTGACTGGGGTGTGTGACAAGGTGGTCTCAGGAAATCTGGCAGCCTCTAGAGCAGACCTTTCTCCACATTGCTCAGAGCCAAGCCAGGCTTCCCACCACACTCCTGTTAGTTCCAGAGTTTCTCCAAACAGCTAAGGAGGCTCATCTCCCTTCCCTACCGGACCCCAGAACTTTGGTGCTTAATCTGTGGCTCTCACTGCTGACTCCCCAGGTGGGCATCCTCTCATGTGGTCTCCTTTTTCTTCTGTCTCCCCTCGCAGTAACACAACTTCTGATCCTATTGCTTTTCATTCCTTCCTACTCGATTATGTGTGTTTCTTACAGCCTTGATTGTACAGAAGTTCTTCTGCTAGCTTCCAGCTAAGATATTAGTGAGAATTGTACCATAGGTAGAGGTATTTTTCATGTGTTCATGGGGTAGGTGAGCTGCATGTTCTCTTACTTTACCATCTTGATTAATCTCTCCTAATAGACATTCCTAATGTACTCACCAGGTAAGTTTATTTTAATAAGTAAAAAATAGCAAAAGCATGTGATTGTTTAGATTGTGTTATAAAAGTATCTGAAAAATATATTTTGAATTTTTTTCTATTTGGAATAATTTATAATATAATTTTTTTTTTGTCTTATGAGTATAGCTTCCATTCTTTTACCTTTATACCTCTTCCCATGGGATTGAAAGTTAATACTGCTTTTATCTATATTAAGGGAGTAGTAACAGGGGTAACAACTGAAATCTATAACAAGTAGCACAGCATAAGGATTTATCAAACTGTTTTTAAAAATCTAAGTTTGCTTTAATCATCCTTACTTTTGCAAAATATTCTAGAAGTCAATTTTGTTTTTCCAATAACACAGTCCCAGAACAACTGAGCAATAGACTGTGAAGTTGTAACCAAGTTCTTCATTTTCCAGTATACCAGTATATACAAGTTAGACGATGTTCTTAACATTCTTCCTCCAATAAAATCTAAGTTGAACAACTGTCTGCAAAATGCTATTATAAGAGGCCCTATTCCGTGGAAGGCAGACAAGCATGAAACTAGATTTTTTTTTTCAGTTTTCATTTATTACTTGCTGAAAAAAAAATGCCCAGAGAGGTGAAAAACCTCCCCTGATATTCAAATTTATATTTATCTATCAAGAGTTTATATTAGTTTCAAATTTGAGAATTTTAAATTTTAATTATATACTGTTTAATTTGTTTTTATATATGTAACTAATTATATATATATTTACATACCTATGTTCTAATTAATGTATGGTGTGTTAACCTTCTTTAACATAAATTGCACAAATGATTCTACAACCTGTAATACTTTTATAAGCAATCACATACCAGAAGAAAATAAAATAATAAATGTTATCACTCAATGTTTCTTCTGCATAAATACACTAAAGGTATGTAACATACTCAAAAGAGGTTTGGGTTTTGGCTTCAACTCTTGAAAGGTAACCTCTGAACCATTGTAATGTTCTTCCTGATTAGTGAGTCCTTGTTTATCTGTAGGTTTTGGCCATGTCAGATGTGCTATGCTAAGGGTATGATTCATGCTTGGGGGCATTTGGCCACAAAGAACCAGCTGAACATCTGGAGAGAATGGAGTCTAAAGTTAGCCACATACAGGGTTAAACATTTCTACATGACCCAGTTCCAATAAAACTCTGGATACCAAGGTTTAGATGGGCATCTCTGATTGGCTATGCCCTCTGCATACTCTTACACATCATTGCTGGTAAAAACAGGTGCTGACTGCACCATTCCACTGGGAGAAAACAACTGGGAGCTCCAATCCTTGGTATCTCTAGGACCCTGACCTATGTGAATCTTTCCTTTCTGATGCTAACCTCTCATAATCAATCATAACCATGAATATAATGCCTTGTTGGAGTTTTGTGAGAACTTGTAAATGACAGAATCTGACTATGGTCTTAAGGACTCCCAAATTCATAGTTGGTGTGAGAAGTGAGAGTGGTTTGAGGAACCTCTAGAACTACATAGAGACAAAGTGGGGAAATAAAAAATGTTTAGACATTTAATTAATCTCAATTACATTAGAAGTATTCATGTCATTCTTAATTTATTCTTTCAAGACATCACAATTTTTATTTAGATATATTTATTAAGGAAATGTGATAGGTAAGATTTAGCACTTTTAATAGACATTAAAATGAGAATTAAAATATTTATAATTTATATGAGTATATCAAATGTGTCTGATACTGATTCATAACATTATATCTAAATTCACCTACTAATTAGAAATTCTTAAGACAAATATTTTAATTGTATCTGTCTCATAGAGCATTTTGCTGTGTAAGTTACTAAAGACACAAAGCCTTCAAGATGGTGCAACCAAATGGAAATCATCCAAGTTTACCCACGGAAGAGTGATTGTACTGTGATGATGTCTATGGTTCAGGGTCATATTCACCTTGTCTACTGATGTATTCCTGGTACCTAACATAATACTTGGAGAAGGCAATGGCACCCCACTCCAGTACTCTTGCCTGGAAAATCCCATGGATGGAGGAGCCTGGTAGGCTGCAGTTCATGGGGTTGCTAAGAGTTGGACACGACTGAGCGACTTCCCTTTCACTTTTCACTTTCATGCATTGGAGAAGGCAATGGCAACCCACTTCAGTGTTCTTGCCTGGAGAATCCCAGGGATGGAGGAGCCTGGTGGGCTGCCATCTATGGGGTCGCAGAGTCGGACACGATTGAAGCAACTTAGCAGCAGCAAATAATACTTAACCTGGCTTTCTGAGATCTGGGTCTGCTCAATCTGGACTCTATCTATGATTATTCTCAATGTTAATTCATTTTGTCTCATCTCTATCCCTTTCAGTCCACAGTGGTAGCATTTCTTCTGGTAGTAAAATCTCAAAACCCTTTTCTATTTTCAATGGATGTCCGGGGAATTGTCATCATTAGACTCAGACACTTCTAGGTAATCTCATCCTCAGTCCTGGCTTCTGCTGAGATGGCTGATTGGATCCATAAATCACATGTACCTACTCGATAGAAATGAGTTTGAGTAAACTTCAGGAGTTGGTGATGGACAGGGAGGCCTGGGGCACTGCCATTCATAGGGTCGCAAAGAGTCGGACATGACTGAGCAACTGAACTGAATTGAATCTCTTTAGCTTCCCTCGTGGCTCAGATGGTAAAGCATCTGCCTGCAATGTGGGAGAGCCCAGTTCGATCCCAGAGTTGGGAAGATCTCTTGGAGAAGGAAATGGCAACCCACTCCAGTTTTCTTGCCTGGAGAATCCCACGGACAGAGGAGCCTTGTAGGCTACAGTCTATGGGGTCACAAAGAGTTGGACATGACTGAGCGACTTCACTTTCACTTTCTTTTTTTAAAAAATTTTTTAAATTTTATTTTATTTTTAAATTTACATAATTGTATTAGTTTTGCCAAATATCAAAATGAATCCGCCACAGGTATACATGTGCTCCCCACCCTGAACCCTCCTCCCTCCTCCCTCCCCATACCATCCCTCTGGGTCGTCCCAGTGCACCAGCCCCAAGTATCCAGTATCGTGCATCGAACCTGGACTGGCATCTCATTTCATACATGATATTTTACATGTTTCAATGCCATTCTCCTAAATCTTCCCACCCTCTCCTTCTCCCACAGAGTCCATAAGACTGTTCTATACATCAGTGTCTCTTTTGCTGTCTCGTACACAGGGTTATTGTTACCATCTTTCTAAATTCCATATATATGCGTTAGTATACTGTATTGGTGTTTTTTCTTCTGGCTTACTTCACTCTGTATAATAGGCTCCAGTTTCATCCACCTCATTAGAACTGATTCAAATGTATTCTTTTTAATGGCTGAGTAATACTCCATTGTGTATATGTATCACTGCTTTCTTATCCATTCATCTGCTGATGGACATCTAGGTTGCTTCCATGTCCTGGCTATTATAAACAGTGCTGCGATGAACATTGGGGTACATGTGTCTCTTTCCCTTCTGGTTTCCTCAGTGTGTATGCCCAGCAGTGGGATTGCTGGATCATAAGGCAGTTCTATTTCCAGTTTTTTAAGGAATCTCCACACTGTTCTCCATAGTGGCTGTACTAGTTTGCATTCCCACCAACAGTGTAAGAGGGTTCCCTTTTCTCCACACCCTCTCCAGCATTTATTACTTGTAGACTTTTGGATTGCAGCCATTCTGACTGGTGTGAAATGGTACCTCATAGTGGTTTTGATTTGCATTTCTCTGATAATGAGTGATGTTGAACATCTTTTCATGTGTTTATTAGCCATCTGTATGTCTTCTTTGGAGAAATGTCTATTTAGTTCTTTGGCCCATTTTTTGATTGGGTCATTTATTTTTCTGGAGTTGAGCTGTAGGAGTTGCTTGTATATTTTTGAGATTAGTTGTTTGTCAGTTGCTTCATTTGCTATTATTTTCTCCCATTCTGAAGGCTGTCTTTTCACCTTGCTAATAGTTTCCTTTGATGTGCAGAAGCTTTTAATTTTAATTAGGTCCCATTTGTTTATTTTTGCTTTTATTTCCAATATTCTGGGTTTAAAGATCTAAACGTAAGACCAGAAACTATAAAACTCCTAGAGGAGAACATAGGCAAAACACTCTCTGACATACATCACAGCAGGATCCTCTATGACCCACCTTCACTTTCACTTTCAATCTCTTTAGCAAACAGTTGTTCAGACACACCCTTGGCCCTGTCTCAGAGCATGTTTTCTGGATATGTTGAAATTTCCAGTTCATCAAGTGCTGATTTCTTTTGGCATAACTGTTCGTTCTTCAATTTATCTCTTTCTTTTCATATTTCACATATTTCCTAAAAGAAGCAAGGAGAAACCAGATTTCATCTTCCACATTTTGCTTAGAAATCTCAAGTAAATATCCAACTTCAAAGCTCACAAGTTCTACCTTCATAAATCATAAAACATAATTCAGTCAAACTTTCTCACTTCATCACAAGCAACACTTTTCCCCCAGTGTCCAATAACATGTTCTTCATTTCTATCTGAGACCTCACAAGCACTTTTAATGCTCATTTTCCTAGCAACATTCTACTCATAATGATATATGTATTTTCTAAGATGATAGAAATTTTCTCTATAAATTTTTTCACTTCTTTCTAAGTTTTCACTGGAATCAGCTTTAACATACATATTTCTAACAGGAGTCTCTTCAAGGAAAATTACTGTTTTTCTATCATGCACCTCAAAATTCTTACTATATATGTATATATATATATATATTTGAACTGAAGTGATAGTCACTCAGTTGTGTCTGAGTCTTTGCAATCCCATGGACTGTAGCCCACCAGGCTTCTCTGTTTTATGGACTTATCCATGCAAGAATACTGGAGTAGGTTGCCATTCTCTTCTCCAGGGGATCTTCTTGACCCAGGGATAGAAACTGGGTCTTCTGCATTACAGATTCTTTACCATTTGAGCCACAGGGGAAGCCATATACATATATATATATATGTATATACATACACACTCATGAACCAATTTCAAAGCCACTTCACATCTTTATATATTTGTTACAACAGAACCTCAATCTCAGTAACAAAATCTGTATTAGGTGAATATCTGATCTGTACTTCCAACTGTGTGTGTGCCTGTGTGTGTATGAGTGTGTGTGTGTATGTGTGTGTGTGTATGTATGTAATGGTCAACTCTATGTGTTAATTTGGAAAGGTGTTATTGAATAAGATTAACATTTCAACTGGTGAACTTTGAGTATGTATATTTGAGTAAGTATAATGGGAATATACTTAAGTGCCATAATGGGAATAATCCTCATCTAATCAATTGTGACCTGTCTCTTGAGAAACCTGTATGCAGGTCAGGAAGCAACAATTAGAACTGGACATGGAACAACAGACTAGTTCCAAATAGGAAAAGGAGTACGTCAAAGCTGTATGTTATCACCCTGCTTATTTAACTTATATGCAGAGTACATCATGAGAAATGCTGGACTGGAAGAAACACAAGCTGGAATCAAGATTGCCGGGAGAAATATCAATAACCTCGGATATGCAGATGACACCACCCTTATGGCAGAAAGTAAAGAAGAACTAAAAAGCCTCTTGATGAAAGTGAAAGTGGAGAGTGAAAAACTTGGCTTAAAGCTCAACATTCAGAAAATGAAGATCATGGCATCCGGTCACATCACTTCATGGGAAATAGATGGGGAAACAGTGGAAACAGTGTCTGACTTTATTTTTCTGGGCTCCAAAATCACTGCAGATGGTGACTGCAGCCATGACATTAAAAGACGCTTACTCCTTGGAAGGAAAGTTATGACCAACCTAGATAGCATATTCAAAAGAAGAGACATTACTTTGCCAACAAAAGTCCGTCTAGTTAAGGCTATGGTTTTTCCTGTGGTCATGTATGGATGTGAGAGTTGGACTGTGAAGAAGGCTGAGAGCCGAAGAATTGATGCTTTTGAACTATGGTGTTGGAAAAGACTGTTGAGAGTCCCTTGGACTGCAAGGAGATCCAACCAGTCCATTCTGAAGGAGATCAGCCCTGGGATTTCTTTGGAGGGAATGATGCTGAAGCTGAAACTCCAGTACTTTGGCCACCTCATGCGAAGAGTTGATTCATTGGAAAAGACTCTGATGCTGGGGGGGATTGGGGGCAGGAGGAGAGGGGACGACAGAGGATGAGATGGCTGGATGGCATCACTGACTCGATGGACGTGGGTCTGGGTGAACTCCGGGAGTTCGTGATGGACAGGGAGGCCTGGCGTGCTGTGATTCATGGGGTCGCAAAGAGTCGGACACAACTGAGCGACTGAACTGAACTGAACTGAACTGAATCAGTTGAGGGCCTGAAAAAAGTGACACTGTTAGTTGTTCAGTCGTGTCTGACCTTTTGTGACCCCTAGGTCACACTGACTCCTCTGTCCAGGCTCCTCTGTCCAGGGAATTCTCCAGGCAACAATACTGGAGTGGGTTGCCATTCCCTTCTCCAGGGGATTTTCCCTACCAGGGATCAAACCTGGGTCTCCTGCATTTGCAGGCACATTCTTTACTGTCTGAGCCACCATGGAATTGGAAGACCTAAATAGAACAAAAAAGACTGGTCTCCTTGTGCAAGCAAGATTCCCCAGCAGACTGACGGCCAATATCCTCTACTATCATGTAACCTGGGTCTCCTCCTGCTGGCCTTTGGACTTGAAGTACACCATGGGCTTTCCTGGGTCTCCAAGCTGTAAGCCCACACTGCAGATTTGGACTTGCCAGATTCTATGACCACATGAACCAATTGCTTAATTCTTTATAATAAGTCCTTTTCTATATACATTCATATCCTAGTAGTTCTACACTTCTGGAGACCCCTGACTAAGGCAATATATATTTGTGTATATAACACTAAAACATAACTCATATATCATTAGATATCATACATATTTCTATTTACCTATTTGTCTATAGGCAGCATATCTATCATATATATGTGAGTGTGTGTGTATGTATGTGTGTATATGTGTGTGTGCGTGTGTGTGTGTCTGTGTGTGTTCGGCAAGTTGGCAGGCTGAAAACTCAAGCAGGAGTTAATGCTAAAGTCTTGAAGCAGAGTTCCTCTTCCAGAAAACGTCCAGATTTGTTCTTAGGGACTTCAGTTGATTTAATGGGGCTCACCGACAACATTTTTGATGGTAATCTTTATCTAGCTTTGGTATCTGGTTTTGCAGAATGAGTTAGGAAATGTTCCCACTTCTCTGTTTTGGAAGAGTTTGGGGATTTGGCCATGCTGTGCAGCTTGTGGAACTTTAGTTCCCTGACCAAGGATAGAACCCAGGTCCTTAGCAGTGAAAGCAAAGAGTCCTAAACACTAGACAGTCTAGGAATTCCTGAATTTGGGGAATTCAGTTAATTCTTCCTTAAATATTTTGTAGAATTCACCAGGGAAACAACCTTGTCCTTAACTTTTGTTAAAGTGTTTTTATTTGTTTGTTTTGTTTTTAAAATTATTGATGCAGTCTTCTTAATTGTTATAAGTCTGTTCAGATTTTTAAAATGTCATCTTGAATCATTTTTGGTAGTTTACGTGTTGCTAAGAAATTATTTCATCAATGTTATCTAATTTACGGCATACCATTATTCATTGTATGTCCTTAAAATCTGTTTTTAATTTCTATAAGTTTAATAGCAGTTTTGCTGCCTTTATGATTTTAGTTATTTATGCCTTCACTCTTTGTTTCTTTTTCTTTCTAGCTAAAGACTTGTCCTTTTATTAATCTTTTCAAGAAAACAACTTTTGGTTTTATTGATTCTACTAATTTTGTGGGTTTTTTGGTTGTAATTAAATCTCCATTCTCATATTTATCATTTATTTCCTTCGGTTAGCTTTGGGTCTAATTTAGATTTGTCTTTCTCTAGTTCCTTAAAGTGTAGACTTATGTTATTGATTTGAGATGTTTTTCTTTTGAAATATAGTATTTCCTACTATACCTTTCCTTCTGGGCACTGCTTTCAGTGTATCATGTATGTTTTTGGCTTTTTGTTTTGTTTTTTAATTTTTTCTAAGTGTTTTCTCTTTTCCAATAGATTTCTTTCATCCACTGAGTATTTTTAAGGGTGTGTTATTTCACTCATATTTCTGAAATTTCCAGTTCTCCTGATATTAATTTTTAATTTCAGTTTAATGTGGTTGGAGAAGATACTTTATATAATATGTTTTTAAATTTAATGAGAACTGTTTTGTGACTTAATACATGGTCTATCATGGGGTGTCCATCTAATATATGGGCTGTTGCATTGTACTTGGGAATAATATGTATTCTTCTGTCATTGGGTAGAGTGTTGTCTATATGTCTGTTAGGTCTACTTGGTGTATAGTGTTCATCTCTCCTGCTTTCTCATTAATCTACTGTCTAAATATTCTACCTTTTATTGAATATATATGTACATACCTATATACACACAGATGAATTGCTCACTTAAATGTCCTTTTCTTTCTCTTATGCTAACTTAATGTCCTTCTCTTCCTCTTATAAAGGATTTAATTTTGTCCGATATAATTATAGCCAGCTTTAACACTTTCAATAACTATTTTTCATTGAATATATTTTCCCATTCTTTAAATTTCCATTTATTTGTGTTCTTAAACCTAATGTGAGTTTCTTGTAGACAGTATATAATTTGATCATTTTTTAAATCCATTCTGATAACCTGAGTCTTTAGAATAAGAGAGTTTAAGTCATTTTTAAAGTAAATGACTTAAACTCTCATAAAGTTAAAAAATTTAAAAAATGAATAAAAAAAAATTAAAAAAAAAGACTCATAAGAAAGAATTGACTTCATTCATTTTGCTACTTGTGTTCAGTTTGTCTTATTTCCATCTCTTAATTTCCATATTATAGCATTGTTTTCTGTCCAGTTTTATTTGCTTTATATTAATGTTCTGTTTGCATTCCCTTCTAAAGCTTTTAAACTCATGTCAGAGATAAAAAATGGAGTTGCAAACTAAAAACACATAATATGACTTTTCTGTTTATCTATGTAGTTACACTTACAAACTCCTTAATTCCTTTGTACTGCTTTGCATTCTGTCTAGTGTCCTTTCATTTCAACCTGAAGAATATCCTCAAGCATCTTATAGGACCACTGGTAGAAAACTCTACTTTATTTATCTGGGAATGTATTAATTTCTCATCAGACTCTATTCACTTTTCTTCATTTTTTTTTTCCTTCTGAAACTCAAACTAGTTACTTTCAACTGTGCTATCTTTGAGTTCATTTTTTTCTTTGACTTCTCAATTCTACTGTTGAGTCCCTCTGTGAATCTTTCCTTTCAATTATTGTACTCTTCTTACTAGCACTGAGTCTCGAAATCAGGCAGAGGTATAAGTTTTGAGTGTTTTCAGGTCTCTTCTGAGCTAATGTATCCTGTCTTGGGCACTCATGTGGTTTTGTGAATTTCCTGGTATACATGACCAACCTAGATAGCATATTCAAAAGCAGAGACATTACTTTGCCAACAAAGGTCTGTCTAGTCAAGGCTATGGTTTTTCCAGTGGTCACGCATGGATGTGAGAGTTGGACTGTGAAGAAAGCTGAGTGCCGAAGAATTGATGTTTTTGAACTATGGTGTTGGAGAAGACTCTTGAGAGTCCCTTGGACTACAAGGAGATCCAACCAATCCATTCTAAAGGAGATCAGTCCTGGGTGTTCTTTGGAAGAACTGATGCTACAGCTGAAATTGCAATACTTTGGCCACCTCACGCGAAGAGCTGACTCATTGGAAAAAACCCTGAGGCTGGGAAGGATTGGGGGCAGGAGGAGAAAGGGACAACAGAGGATGAGATGGCTGGATGGCATCACCGACTCAATGGACATGAGTCTGGGTGAACTCCGGGAGTTGGTGATGGACAGGGAGGCCTGGTGTGCTGCGATTCATGGGGTCACAAAGAGTTGGACATGACTGACCGACTGAACTGAACTGATGGGTACTTTTGAACATCCTAATTTCCCAAATAAATTATCTTCCCAGGTTTACCTAGCATATTAAGGGAGTGTATTTTAGGTCCCAACTGTAATCTTTTCTCCGTTACCTAGCGGTTTTTCATTAACCTTACAGTGTTACAGTGTTTTCTAACAATGCCTATCACTTTTCTGTCCCTGACAAATTTTGAGTTAGGTAAAACAAAAATGAGCACCTGGCATCTGTTCTTCCTTTAGTCCTCAAACAACTTAGAACAAAGTAACATAATTTGTGAATGAGATCTGCTCTGCTTCCTTTGGAAGGACCAGCTACTATCTTCAAGACCACCACTGAGTCTAGGGAGTGGTGGGACAAAGACAAATACAAGTGCCTAAAGTTTGTTTCCTTTTTAAATATTTTTATTTTCCTTTTTTGTTTGTTTGTTTAGAATTTGTTTGTTTGCTATATCTTTGACTATTTTTTAGAATATGAAAGAACTGGTCCTGACAGTTTATGCTTTTGTTTTCAATGTTTCTTTGGGGAAATGGATATTTGGGATTGCTTATTCTGTCATTTTGATGATGCCATTCCTAATTTCTTATTCAATTTTAATCATAATACCACAAGATAAATAACATGATCCTTATTTTGAAAATTAGGGTTAGAAAGTTTTATTGCCTTGGGTTAAACAAATTAGTCAAGGCAATAATTGTAGTAATTTCTAGGGACCAAGAAAGAAACAATCATATATTTCAAATATATTATTTCACTTGAAGTCAAATAGTTATAAAAATGGTCTTAAAATTAGGAAAGTTATTATGATTTGGTCTTATAGATTTGAAAAACAAAAAGACTTAGTATAACTTACTAAATAGGTCTCATCTATACCATATTACCCTGAATGTCCCCAATCTTGTCTGATCTCGGAAGGTAAACATGGTTGGGCCTAGTTGGTACTAGGCTGGGAGAACAAATAGGTCTCATCCATCCTAAAATCCTATGAAGATTTCATTAAATAAGCATTTTTTCCAAGAAAATTTTATTATAATCATGTTGATTTTCTTTGTTTCTGTTTTTATTTTCCTGTTGATTCAGCTTTCTAATTATTTTTCTTTATTATCCTTGTTTTCTTGCTATTGACATAAAAGAGTTTCTTATTTTCTTTGTGAACACAGGAAGAGAGTAAAATCACTTTCATGCTTGTAGGTATTTCAAATCTCACTTTTAAAAAAAACTCCCGCAACACAACTATAATAAAGAAAAAGATAAACATCTGTTCCTAGCTTGCTGCTGCTGCTGCTGCTAAGTCGCTTCAGTCATGTCCGACTCTGTGCAACCCCCTAGACGGCAGCCCACCAGGCTCCCCCGTCCCTGGGATTCTCCGAGGCAAGAACACTGGAGTGGGTTGCCATTTCCTTCTCCAATGCATGAAAGTGAAAAGTGAAAGTGAAGTCGCTCAGTCTTCTATACAACAGTTTTGTCATTGTAAATATATTAATAATGAAACCCAGTGATTTTATATGACATTTAAATTAGAATTAATTGTAATATACATGGTGTCCCTAGAGGCAAGCTTAGAAAAACATTTAGCAAATAAAACTCTGTATCACACTATGAAAAATAAATAATAAAAGTCATTGTACAAGACCACTTTTGTGACAATTCAAAAGATGCTGACATAATTTATATAATCATATAATCTTTATGCTTGTTTTTTATAATTTTCATTCCAAATATAACTATTATATAATTTATTTTTCAAAGTGTTAAAAGAAAGAACATACATCTCACAGTCAGCACTGTGAAATATTGTTTGGGTGTTTTTCAGCTTAAGTGAAAACTGATAAATTGGGCTGATCCCAGGACTTATAGTCCAGAGGCAATCTTAATTATTTCAAGCATTATACACCATTATTTTTAATAAAACAGCAACAGTAATGTGTCTTTACCTTGCATACTCTTAAAAGCAATAATCAAATTATTGAAAGAAATTCATAATGATAATTCTTTCTATTCCATGAAATTGAATAGTAAAATTTTATATCTTTTGAATTTTTGTGTCAACCTAAATTCTTTTCTACAAAAGTCATCTCTGTCCCTGTTAATATGTGACTTAACTCTGTTTATCATTATTCTCAGAACTTACACAGAATGTTAATAATTTGGAATAAACATTTTTGACCCTTGCTGATTACTATAAAATGACTCTTTCCAAATTGAGATATTTTAAATACTGTGTGCCATTAAATTTTCTATTAATAATTATTTATTCCCCAAGAGCTACTTTTTATAGTGCTTTACTGATACACATAAAAGGTGGTGGATTTAATGTAGCCTAACACTTTTTCAATGTTCAATTAGTTACACTAATATGTATGACACTTATTTTTGTTGCTTGTGCTTTCACCTATTTGTTCTCCTTTCATTCAACTAACTCTATCTTCAATCTAACAGAAAAAAGTCAACCTATTTTATCTAATCCTTTTATTTAACTTCCCTTGATTAAGAGATAGGTTGTAAATTCACTGTAACTAATATCTCTATTTCTTGCAAGACATTCTGCAATTAGGTCTAATAGATAAAGATAAAACTCACTTCCAAATGATATGTTATCCATTTCAGACAGCTTCCTATTAATCAGTATCTAGACTTTTTGTCTCTCAAACTTGTTTTATCTCCAAAGTCTGGATCATTTAATCATTAAAGGGAATGCAACCTTTTGTATATGGATTGTTCTAAAAGGTTTATTACTGGTATTAGGGACTTCACTAACCATGTATCACCCCAACCTCCCTTTACCCTACCTGATTTACATAAAATTAAAGTGAAAGTGTTAGTCCCTCCATCCTTTCTGACTTTCTGTGACCCCGTGGACTATATAGCTGGACAGGTTCCTCTGTCCATGGGATTTCCTAGGCAAGAATACAGGATCATTCAGCATATATACTTTTTTCAGTATTATCTCTTTGTTGGGTCACCTTCTGTGTTTCAGAAGTCCTTATAAATTGACCTGAAGGGAAGGTGGGCACATTTATCATAACTCAATTGTCAGTTGTTTCTCTGTATATAAGGAAAATTGGGCTTCCTTATTTAAATGGTGCACTGTGGTGGGGCCATGATGTTTTAGGAAGTCATAAAGCCCAATCTTACACCAAGCCCAATGGAAACTTTTATTTGGAAAGACTATTTGTATAGCATGATGTAATCCCGAATCTTTGACTCCCTGGGCCCTGCAAGTGGGCCTAAGAGAGCTACTTTGCAGATTCAGACAGTGAGTCCCAACCAGATCACCAACTGGTGTAAGACCAGAGATGCTTTTACAATGGCTCAACTGTACTGCTCCTATATACAGATCCAGAATTTCCTTCAAAAAAAAACTTCTATAACTGAAGGATGAATATAGATTATAGCAGTCTACTTGCAACTTCCTCAGTGCATCTACTCTTTTAAAGAGTATAACATTTACAGTAATTCAGTTCAGTTCAGTTCAGTCGCTCAGTAGTGTCCGACTCTTTGAGACCCCCATAGGTACCAACTATCCGAACAGTCTTTTCTGAAAGCAAATTTTAAAGTTTTCCTCATCTTCGGTAGGTTGTGATTTTTTTTTTTTTTTTTTTTTACACTGCCTCTTCTTTCATTACCTGCCTTAGAAAGAATATCTAGTATTTCACTTCCTGTAGTCTGTCAACACCAAGTTTGGGAAAGCAAGGCAAAATGTCAGAGGTGTTGTAATCATAACAATAGGTGTTATGCTATGAAGGATGGACACTGTGAAAATTAGCAGGAGCAAAGTGTGTTAGTCATGGAGACTCATTCTCTCATCTTGCTTTTCTTCCTCCCAAAGACTACAGGGTCTATAATACAGGAAAAGCCATATTTTCACCTCACTCTCACATCCCTATAAGCAGATCCATTTAGTTGAGAATATGAATTAAAGAACTGCCTGAAAGCTAGAACCAGTGGCTAGAAGGAAAATGAGTCAGAATCATGAGTGGAATGTAAAACAGAAACCATGGTGATAAATCTTGAGGGAGGAGTTAGAAATGGAACAAGTTTAGGTTTGCATTTTTATGATCTCATTGCTTTTGTAAAGCAGATGCATTTGTGATTTCTCAGTGAACAATCCAACTCAAACTTATATGATAATTTGTCATATCTTTGGAAATCTAGCACCTCAGCTGTGATCTCATGAAAATCCCACTCATGATTCCTCTTTTAAGTCATCCCATTAAATGAATATTTTTAAACTTGCAACTTTGTTTACTGAAACCATGGAAATCCCTCTAGCTAAGATTTTACTATATAACTTATAATTATGAATATTTTATCTTATTTACCAGTGGGAATATTAAGGGTACCTACTGCCTGGAAGAAAAGATCTACCATTTGCTGGAACTTGTAAGTTTCAAATGCACCTTCAGTAATGGGTCAATGACATAAGTCTAGGCACTAACACTGGAAACTTCTGTGTCTGTGCAGAGCACCCTTTGCCTTCAAATGATGAAGGATGATGCCTTATACCCAGGACCAGAGCTGCCTGCCCTGCCCCATATGAAGGCCCATTATCACCACAAGACAAAGTTCTAATTTCTTGTCATGTCTGGGGGCCTGGCGAGTCAAAGCACTATACCACTGTCCGTTCTCTCTCTCTCTCTCTCTCTCTCTCTCTCTCTCTCTCTAACACTATGGGGAAGGCTTCTGCATTGCCTCAATATGGACCAGGTGCAGTGTGGGAATTTCAACGAAGGCAATCAGGGCGCTATTGGAGCCAAGAAGTTAGACTTAAGCATCTTCAGGTGTGTTTTAGGGTAGCAGGAAGTGGGGGCGGAGAGTAAAAGTATGCCCTGACACAGGGGAGTTAAGAGGATAAGCTAAGAGTCAGTAACCGCTCCAAAAACAGTGAAACCCCAACTGAGCCGCTGCCGCGGCAACCCACGCTTTCCCCCAGGGCTGCCCACGCTTTCCCTGAGGAAACTCGATCTCGCGGGATCTCAGGAGTTCCACGCGGCTGGCAGGGGAATCCTGGGTAAGAAACACCGGGCACCAAGGACGCCGGATTCCCTCATTCCAGAGTCGTCCATGAGGCGTCTGGGTCACGTCACCTGTCATGAAAACCCCAGTGCCTGTAGAGTCGTCACTACCCTTCCCCGACTCAGAGTCACAGAACAGCTGTTCTTACCAGAGGGCCTGGCCAGGTAAGATTAGGAAAAGGTCTTGGGCCAAAGGCGGAAAGGGGTGAACAAGAAATAAAAACTACTCCCAGAGCTACTCCTCCCTCAGAACCACCCCTGCCACCCGACTCTCCCCACCTCAGAACGTCAGTATATATTTGTAAATTGAATGGATAAATGCATAATGTTACATTGTTTACCCTTCCACCGAGAATGACTTGGATTAATTCAGACAATACATTTTAGCCTTCTCAAAGAAGTTGACAGTCCTTGGGGGTGTGTGTGCTTAATCGTGCAGTAGTTTCCAACTCGAATGAATGTTGGTGGACTACTGAAAGAACTAATAATGCTCCCATATCTTTAAAAGGAGAAATTTGAATATTTATATCGATGACTTTCTTACAACTTTAGTTTTGTTCTTAAAAAATTGCTGTTATTCCACTGTTAGCTTTCTAATGGAAAAAGTCATCAGTACATCAAACTGCACTAGATGAAATGGAGTGATAAAACACTAATTTCCTTTTGCTGAATATTTATTCCCTTTCATGTGTACGTTTGTTATATAGAAAAATAATTAATTGAAATGAGTCCTTCTAAAACAGAAAAAATTAAGTGGGGTCTTTTCACACTAAAATATTTTGTCTCAAATAGATTTGCATTATGATGAGACTCTGCTGTGTATCCTGTTTACAAGGTGCTTAGGGCAGGACTTCTGGTGAGTAAGGGTTTATTTATTTTAAATACTCAGAACCCGAATTCAAACTTTATTATTTTTTTAAGAATTCACAGTACTTATTTGTTATTATATTGATCTTATTTTTCTGTTTATACGTGATTGTTTAATGTATCATTTATCTTTTTCTCCAAGTATTTGTAAATCGTCTACTGGTTAGTCAGGGGATAAAACAACATTTGATTAAGTGATCAAGTAAGCTTATGGAGACTATGAGGATGAAGGTAGTCCTTGAAGAGGAGAGTTTAAATAGACAAAGGATTAATTAGAATTTCAGACAGAAGACAACAGTGAATGCTACTGTGCAGAGTTTTATATGAAAATCAGCTGATTAAAAAAGTTGAGTTCCATTCTTTATTTACACACCTATCTATTCAAGAAGCATTCACAGAGTCCATATCATGTTACAGGCATCACATTAAGCGTTAGTAAAACAATGCACAGTTATTCGCAGTTGTCTCCAAACAATCCCATTGTGTTCATGACATATGTGTAACAGATTTAATATACACCTGCATTATGCATTAAATCTTCACAATCTATAGGAGTTCATCCATAAAGCAGGCTATTGTTGAGCAGATGCTGTAAACAAATGATGTAAAGCTAACTGAGGGAATACTGACAACTCTTGTGACTTACTGAGCCATTTAAAATGAGCAATGAGCCAAAGCAGGAGTCCTACAGAGAAAGAATCAATAATGAATACATTATCATGCATATTTCCCTAAGACAAGGGTAATAATCATGTGGCGTTCACTTCTGTTACTAAATAATTTTAAGGAGCCTTGCCTCCCCTCCCCATGGACTCTAACACACCTATTTCTGGTACAAAATAGAGAGATCTCCACTGCTATTAACACCATAACTCTTAGACTTTAGCTGCCAGTACATTTTTCAGAATCCATCGGCTCATTTAAACCTTCTGAGAGAAAATGGCAATTGAGCGTAAGTTTTTCATTAAAGCAGTACGGCACTAACTAGGAGCAATGTGGCATTCCAACATTTTATCAACTGTGATGGAGCCTGAAACTTTTAAAGGATAAATAAGTAAACTGCTTGTCTTCTCTCTCACCTTTCTTTCCAATCTGATATTAAATGCTAACCTTGCTTTTGTTATACTGTTAAAGTGATTCTTCTCATATCCTTTTGCATTATATTATTTAAAAAATTTGAGCATCTATCTTTATCCTGTTATATATGATTTATATTACTTGCTTTTATCCTTCTCTAGAATTTCCTTAATGTATTATTATTCAGTAGCAAAGTTACATACACTCAATAAATGATGGTTTCATAAAATTCAATATTTACTGGAGGAAAAATTAAAGGAGAAAGAAAACAATAGTGCAGATTATTCTGGCCAAATTTTAACTCACCAGGTTTATCCTCTAGGATGATGGGTACATTGGCCTTCATTGTATTATTCTCTGCATTATTGTACATTTGGAGTTTTCCGTAATACAAATTAAAACTTAAAAATGTATGCACACTTAACATGATCCTCCAAAGGGTATGATTATTATGGAAAATGTGGGGAAAAACAAAACTGTGTTTTCATCCTATCTGAAAAAGTTACCCAATTAATTTAGTTGCTCCTTAGAAAAAGCATAATCTGTCAATGAAGGATATAACAGTTGCAGTGTCTATGTGTCATTTTGCCTAGGCTATAGTCTTCAAACAGTTACCTAAATTATGTTTTGAAGGTATTTTGGAGATGTAATTAATATCTTTAATCATTTGACTTAATAAGCAAGATTACATTAGGTAATCTGGGGAGGAGAGTTGGTTCTATCCTTTGAAAGGCCTTAACAGCGGAACTGAGGCTTCCCTGAAAGAGAAAATTTCTGCCTGTGAGCTCCTTCAGCTCGTGCCACAGAATTCCAGCTACACTTTTAAATGGTCTGCTGTATGAATTTTGGAGTTTCCTAGCTATCTCTTACAATTGCATAATCCAGTTATTTAATTTCTAGGATTGCAAAAATGAGGAATCATTATAAAGCTTTAGAGGCTTTATAAAATTATTATATTTTTGTGTCCAGATTCACATAGTCTAGACTGTATGTTAGATGGAGTTAGGCTATAATGTCTGCATGTTGACCAATGTCAAGCATTTTCAAAGAATATAAATTATAGGTGATTTTGTATATGTAATTTAAGTACAAGTTGAAATTTAAGAATCATGATCTAGAAAAGGAAAATTTTTAAGAATGTCTTTTGAGAGGCCTGAATTTTCAAACCATTTTGCCTTGAATATAACTTTTATTAAATTCCCAATAATGACTCAGTGTTGTTTAGGGAATTATAAACTTGCATTCAGAGTTCACACTGTTTTGCTTCAGTATTAAATCTATATTACTTTAATGCATGTTAATAGAATTTGGTGTAATGAGGAGTAAGAAGAGGTGCATCTCATTGGTGTAAGGGATAATTTTCAGTATTACCAATGGAAGATAAATATATATGTGATTTGACCTCCTGATTTGCTGATAAGAATTGAATTAGATACCTCATTTTACTTTGGCACTTTAATTCCTGAAAATATGATTCATCAAGATGCATACCTCACCAACCAGCTTCAGAGAGAAGCTTCACACGTTCATGTCGATCTCCCTCCAGAATTGGTGGGCAGTAAAATAAAAATTAAAAGAATAAACTGCCCCCTTGTCACATATGGCAACTGACATTTCCAAGGACCAACACATTCTCTTTTACTATCTTGACATCTGGTTATTGTAGAGTCAAGAAATAAATGTCATTCTTTCCTGTTGGCCATGATTTTACTCAATCTAGGCAATTTTCCATCCTTTTCTTTTGGGATTTACTCCTCAACGTGCCTCCAAATTCTGGACAAGAGGAGGATAAGTCGCATTTCCTTTTACACTTCATTAGCTTTAACAAATACGTAGCTGGCACTTATACAAACACTATCTCACCTGCTGTTCTGTTCCTTGCTATATTGCCTTCCTGCTGTTTTTACAGGTGGTGTTTAGGCAGTGCTATTCTGAGATATATCATCGTTACTGCATCATTGTCACAGACTTGCAGACAAAAATCTGGGGACAAAAGTTAACTTGAAAAAAAATTACAATCTAAATATTCAAAGCTCACAGGCATAAATGGAAAATAGTGTATATTTAAGACCACTATCAGCTTCCAAAATCATTGGAAAGAAATCACTGTTGTCTTCTTTGTACTGACATTACTGTTACACTATTAGTTTAATGTGAAATCCTCCATATTTACTAATGCACTGAAGTTTTCAAGTGCACTGTCACCAGTACTAAAATAGTCCACATGTGTTCCACCTTTATGCACCATTTCCGTATAGCTATTTGGAGTTTTGCCACTGTTTAGTGTTAAACATAATGGTCATGATCAGTTGAAAACAAATTTTATGATATCTCTTTTTAGGGTAATAATGAAAATACAAAGTCAGCCCTTTAAATTGAAAAAAATGAAGCCAGATGCAAAGTTAAATGTAGATCAACCCTTTATAAAACAAAGAAGTAACAAAATAAACTAAAATAAATTTTTCTCTTTGATAAATTAACACATTTATTCATTAAATAAATAATTATCTATATCATGTGCCAGGCCCTGGGGAGCAGTATCACAAAGGGTTCACTGTCCTGGTCTTGGATATAGTTAACTTCAGAGTTGGGGTTAGGTCTCACTGTGGCTAGCCTTCCTGACACAGAAATGAAAAGGGGCCTGCATAAAGACTAAGGCTCCAAAAATCTGCCCTTTTTACTGTCGCCCACTCCCACCCTTTCTCTTTCTTCTCCTAAACCCTCTGCCCTGGGACTCTCTTGTCATTAGCACATGGGGAGATATCTGGGAGAATATTGCATGACCAGCCATACCTTGCCTCTGACAGAGGTTCTCTCGACCGAGATCATGGAACTGGATTTAACTTAATCAACTTAACTGCTCCAGTATTTGAAACCTTTTGCTATTGGCTGTTGTTATAGAAATTTAGATTATATTCCTTGCATTCTGTGTAATCTCTAAGCTTGCCTTTTGTACTCAAGCTAAATGTGACACTGCTCACTTGCCCTCATCAGAAAAAATACCCATTTCTCCTTTATTTTAGGAGTTTCTCTAACAATGAAATAAGAAACAAAAAGAAATGAAAAATGCTCAAAATTGGACAAAGAAAAAAATCAGTGTGAAACATGAAAACAACTGAAGTCGATTGACTATATTAAAAATTCCATATTCTTCATGTCCAGTGTTTCTAGGCAAGTATAGCTGAAGTTAAATTCTAAATTGAAAAAAAAAATGCAATGCAAACAAAACAAAATTAGTATTGTCACTGCTAATTAACAAATGTAATTTTGTTCCATTAAAAATTACTCTATATGTTAACCAGAAATGAAAATTTTTGTCTTTGGAGAAAATAACAAGAACTCTCAGAATGTTACTGCTCTCCAGCTGTTTAAAATCAGGCAGTCAGTGTCAGCTGCCCTTCTCTACTCCCACCCCATTATCTCAAAAAAAAAAAAAAAAAAAAAAATCATGTGTCTTCTTCTTTTCCGGAATGAAGGAATATGCCATTTTCATTGCCTATGAGTTGCTTCTTCTAGAGAGTAATCAATTATTGATTGTGTGAGATTTGATAAATAAAGCCAAATGTAAGTAGGTGATTAATCATTCATTTCTGATTCACCTTGAGAGAACTGTACAATGATAAGAAAAGCAAAACATTAACTGTGTTCCAGTTCAGTCAGTGCAAATTCAGCAGATGTATGCTCTATACAGTTCATAAGGATTCTTTCATTGTCAACTGATGCATTTGATGTATTAAAGTACCTAGATAAGAAAAATGACATCTTGAGGGTACTTGCTATGTATTAGCAACTTTATATACTTATATGGGTTACTGTGCTAAACATCATTCTTTTTTTTTTTTTTTGGAAAGGATGAGGCTTAGCTGGATGGTTCTGACATTGACTGTATTACTTGTTTGCCATGTGACCTTGGGCAGGTTTTTTAACCACCAATTCCATTTCCTCATCTCCAAAGTGGGGATATAGGAGTTATTTCATAAGACCGTTATGAGAACACAATCAGAGAATCAGAACCAGTAGGACCTAAAAAGCATGCAAATATATTAAATACATTTGTTACACTGACTTGATCTTATATAATTGTAGGAATTAATTAAATAATCCTGGTGGAGACTGTTGTCTCCACATCTGATGCCAGAGCTCAGAATCCACAGGTCAGGCAGTAAGGAAAGGAAGATAGACACAAGGTGGGAAAGATCAAGGGCAGGCTGGAACCCACAAGCTTGAGGGAGGGAGAGCAGTTGCAAACTCAGCTGCTGGTTCACACCAGTGAGGTGAGTCTGCTGAGCAGCATCAGTGTGCACCTTTGGTAAGGAATGTCTGCTACTTCCAAATCTTCTAATCATTCTTGTGACCTCCCCTTACCAGAAACATACAACAGTGAATTTGGGGAAATGTAGTTCATCCTGAGCAAGTTGACACATTTTTATAAGTATTCCACACACAAAGGTGGGCATATATCATACGTTTGATTTTTCTTTTACTAACTAATTGTGTTTGTTGTATTATTTTGTTTTATAATTTACTTGCTTTCACCCAGAAATTTAATAAGACTCAGGACAGATTTTATGAGTGTGGAAGACAGTTTGTCAAATTGGAATGAGGTAGTCAGACTTAGAAAAAGTGTTAATTGACATAAAGTAACAATTTATAATGAATTTATTATAAACAAACTTCACAGTTAACAGAAAATTCATTAAAAGTTGAGATATCTAAACTTTATAAATCTGAGGCAACTTCAGTCTCTCTGTCAACTAAGATAAAACCTACCCAAATATATCCCATTTTCAGCTCTCTTCCATAGAATGTCTTAGAATTTAGTTCCAGCTTTTCTAGTACTTATTTACTCAGTTATCTTCTAGGAGGATAGATTTTATTTTGAGTAGGAGATTCCTTTTATACATAGATTCTGTACAGGACCACTTTATTCTTGCTGAGGGATAGATTCCTTTCTTGTTCAGTTCAGTCACTCAGTCGTGTCTGACTCTTTGCGACTCCATGAATCGCAGCCCACCAAGCCTCCCTGTCCATCACCAACTCCCGGAGTTTACGCAAACTCGTGTCCATCGAGTAGGTGATGCCATCCAGCCATCTCATCCTCTGCCATCCCCTTCTCCTCCTGCCCCCAATCCCTCCCAGCCTCAGGGTCTTTTCCAGTGAGTCAACTCTTCGCGTGAGGTGGGCAAAGTATTGGAGTATCAGCTTTAGCATCAGTCCTTCCAATGAACACCCAGGACTGATCTCCTTTAGGATGGACTGGTTGGACCTCCTTGCAGTTCAAGGGACTCTCAAGAGTCTTCTCCAACACCACAGTTCAAAAGCATCAATTCTTTGGTGCTCAGCTTTCTTCACAGTCCAACTCTCACATATATACATGACCACTGGAAAAACCATAGCCTTGACTAGACGGACCTTTGTTGGCAAAGTAATGTCTCTGCTTTTGAATATGCTATCTAGGTTGGTCATAACTTTATTTCCAAGGAGTAAGCGTCTTTTAATTTCATGGCTGCAGTCACCATCTGCAGTGATTTTGGAGCCCAAAAAAATAGTCTGACACTGTTTCCACTGTTTCCCCATCTATTTCCCATGAAGTGATGGGACCAGATGCCATCATCTTAATTTTCTGAATGTTGAGCTTTAAGCCAATTTTTTCACTCTCCTCTTTCACTTTCATCAAGAGGCTTTTGAGTTCCTCTTTACTTTCTGCCATAACGGTGGTGTCATCTGCATATCTGAGGTTATTGATATTTCTCCTGGCAATCTTGATTCTAGCTCTGCTTCCTCCAGCCCAGCATTTCTCATGATGTACTCTGCATATAAGTTAAATAAGCAGGGTGACAATATACAGCCTTGACGTACTCCTTGTCCTATGTGGAACCAGTCTATTGTTCCATGTCCAGTTCTAACTGTTTTTTCCTGACCTGCATATAGGTTTCTCAAGAGGCAGGTCAGTTTGTCTGGTATTCCTATCTCTTTCAGAATTTTCCACAGTTCATTGTGATCCACACAGCCAAAGGCTTTGGCATAGTAAATAAAGCAGAAATAGATGTTTTTGAGTAAATGTATCATTAATTGCTCAATTAAGTTTATCCTCACTTGAACAAGTATAAATTTAGGTACTCTGACAGTGTGTTGAATATGTTTAATTTTTAATGAGTATTAGTTTTTTTCTTCACTAGTCAATATTAACTTTTGTTTTTTAATAATAATGTTCTGACTATTTAAGTTCCTCTGTTTAACTCTTATAATCTAGTGCATTTGTCCCTTTGTGCCTTGAGATCTTCATGGAATTGAAGAACCTTCATAGTCACAAGCCCTGAGTGCTTAGAGCAGTCTCAATGCAGTCTATATTTAATAACATCAACTCAGATGTTCTCTTTAAATGTATATAGCTCCTACAGAATGGGATTAAGATTTATTACAAGGTCTTTTATGGAGATCAGGATTTGCATTTTTTTAACAAATTGAGATTTGTATGGATTATACTTTCAGAACATTATATTAGAAAATACTCTGTCAAGTAAGCCTGGCTTCAGAAAGAGAATAATATATGTAGACATGTATAGATGCAGCAGGAGAAAGTAATGCCCAAAGGGAGTGTGAGGAATGTTGAAACTATTCCAGCTTTCTCTATTGCAGAGTTCTGCTAAGAACATTTGACATCTCTTTGCTTAGTGCATTTTGAGTTCCAGAATCCATTTTTAGTACACCATGCTTGATTTATGGGTGTTTACTAAGAATAATAACTCAGACAGTATTTGTTCATGAACAATATTTGCCCCTAGAAATTTATAGAAAATATTTTCTTGCAGAGGCCAGAGTCATTGAACTCTTGTGTGAGAAATGAGGTAGTCATCATATTTAGATTCTTAGAGGTTGTTTTTTTGTCAAAACTAGAAGTCATTCAAGGGCTTCCATTGTGTTTACTTCTTGAAAATTTACAACTTGAATGTAGTCCATATCAGTGTTCCCACTTCTCAATAAATATTTTTCAGCATTGTAAGTTTTGCCACTATAAGAAATATAGATTTATTTCTCATTTTTGTTTTGATGTGTATTTTTATGTTTATTAACATTTTAAGTATTCCTTCATATTTTCATAAGCCTTCTGAGATATCTTCTTTAACAAATATGTTGATCATATCACTTAATTTTCAATTGTATTCCTACTATATTAATGTTGATTTGTAGAAGTTCCATATATATTTTAGATATTAATCTTTTATTGATTTCATCTTTGACAAATATGCTCATCCATTGTCAATTAATTTTCTTATTAAGAGGTTAAGGATTTTCTATTTGTAATTAGTGTATTAAATTTTACTGTATATTTAGATTAACTTTTTCCTTCTCTCACCTTGCAGAGACTCAATGAACCATTTAGTCTGAGGTCTTCCAAATATGAGTCTGGGAAACTTCTACTCTTCCCTTCTTTCTCTTTTTATTTTTCTCTTTATTATATTCATGTTTTTTGGATATCCATACTTCTGTTCTCTTTATGTCTTAATTTTTCTTTTGTTTCCTATATACCATTACTCTATCACAATATTTTCTGTGAAATTTACTCCATGTGGTTGATCATTCAACTCAAAATTCATTTTCAGAAATTTACATCATGTAGTATAGTTTACCTCTTCTATTTATCTCACTAGCATCTAACATGGTAATATTTTGCGTTTCTTGGTTGAATATACTCATCAGCTTATTTTAACTATCTGTTCACTGCTTCAGTAATTCCTCTTCAGATGATATATATTGTGCAATTCTGTTTTTCTTTTGAAGTCTTTCTGTTTTTTAGTTATCTTGTACTTTGGCCTGTGAGCTCCTATTCTCATGTATAGTAGCTTTTCTCTTTTGGTAATGTGTATTGGGAAAGAGATACAGACCTGCTTTATTCACTTTGTATAAAAATCCATACCATAAATATATGTCATTAAGGAAAACTAAGTTTTAAAATTGCCTAGGTATTTATATTTTGTTTAGTGGTTTTAATTTTTTGAACTGGTAGATATCTTCATAATAGTATCTATTAAAATTCACAATACCTGTACTAAGATGTATGAAAGATTTTACCTACAGTATCAACTAGGATTGTATTCAATGGCAACAAGCAAATAATTAACTAGTATTGACATACATAAGAAAATTGTTTAACACAAACATTCTTGAGATAGGCTGTTTTAGGCTTAAGCAAATTCAAAAAAGGCAAAAGGGGACAGTCTTCCTGCTATCTTATTATTCCAATTTAGCGTTCAGTTTCCATCAATAGGATGATAACTGCTGTACTTCTGTTAATCAAGATCATTTTTTATATTCTACATAGGAATTATGGAGTAGAACAAACGGTAAAGGGCCAGATGAGATGCCAGGTGTACTTTATGTAAACTTTCCTGGTAACCTTACCTAACATCTTTCTCTTACATCATTTTGGCTAAACTTGAATACAAAGTCAGTCATAGTTATAAAAGCAAATTGGAGGACCGGGACAGCAAGGAAGCATCCCAGCTTCTGTCACCAACGAAAACCAAAGAGACAGGTGCTTCAGAAAGTCTCATGCACATTCCCTCACTAGATCCTTGTACAAACTTGGTGAAATATGTATGCAGCACCTACACTGGTGCTATGGGTTTTTGAGTGTTAGAATATTATTCTTTTCCATTATTTTCTGACCTTTTAAAGTCAGCATTGGGAAGAATGCCTTACATGTTAAACTTTTAGTTGTGCATGGGTCCAGAAGGCCAAGAATGAAAGCAGCAGAGTAATGTACTGTAGGAACCGTGGAGGAGCTTCTCTGAATTAACTTTGTAAAACAAATATGAGAAGAGCTGAATGAGACAAAATGACTAAATATAATATGCCATCCTATATGGGATCCTGGAACAGAAAAGGCCATTAGTGAAAACTGCTGCTGCTACTGCTGCTAAGTCACTTCAGTCGTGTCCAACTCTGTGTGACCCCATAGACGATAGCCCACCAGGCTCCCCCGTCCCTGGGATTCTCCAGGCAAGAACACTGGAGTGGGTTGCCATTTCCTTCTCCAACGGATGAAAGTAAAAAGTGAAAGTGAAGTCACTCAGTTGTGTCCAACCGTCAGCGACCCCATGGACTGCAGCCTTCCAGGCTCGTCCATCCATGGGATTTTCCAGGCAAGAGTACTGGAGTGGGGTGCCATTGCCTTCTCTGTAGTGAAAACTAATGAAATCTAAATGAAATATGGAATTTTGTAATACTAATGTATCCGTATTGGTCTATTAATTGTAACCAATATACCATGCTAACATAAGTTAAAAGTAGAGGAAACTAAGTGTGAGGTATATGGGAACTCTTTCTGTGGTACACCGTCTTCTTAATTTTTTCTGTAAATGTAAAACTATGGTAAAAATTAAGTTTATTTAAAAGAAAAAGTAAATGTGTATCGACCCAAGACTGAACTATGTCAATCACTGTGTCAGTCATGAAATATGCCTTGAATTCTGCCATCTACCAGGAGCAAAGTTGATCATGGGTTCTAGATTGTGCCCCTTGAAATCCATTGCTCATTTGTATCCCAGACAGAGACAAGTTAACCTAGTAGGGATCCTAAGCAAGTTTGTTTATAGGAGCTATGGGACTCTTCTGATGGGAAATTTTGTTCTGAGAATTTCCCAATCACCTAATCCTCTTTCTATAGATTCCACTTCATCCTGACACATTTCTGTTCAATCTTCTATCCATCTCTTCTGTACACAGTGTCAGACATCTGTTGCATGATGACTCCCTAGATTAGAACCCTCTCTAAATTGTCTCTCCCTGGTGTGTCTCCTGGTAAAATCTTTGCATACTTAATCCTGTATTATTATAATTTGCTTCTCAGAAGACTGGATGAAAACTAAAACCGGGTGATCACCACATTTGATGAAAAACAACAGCTTAGAATATTCAAAACAACACTTGGAAGAAAAACTGTTATCTAAATTTTTTTTAAGCAAAAAAAAAAAAAAGGCAGAAAAAGGGCAGCTGTAAAAACTGAACGGTTAACATCTTATTTAATTGAGCACATCTCCCTTTGATTGGGAATAAACAAGGATATCCACTCTCATTACTTCTATTCAACAATGTAGTAGAGATTCTACTCATTGTGATAAGGAAGGAAGAAAAGAAAGGAAAAAAGAAAAGGAAAGGATCAAAATAAAATAACAGTCTCTTTATAGTAATTGACATCACTGTTTGCATAGAATATTCTTAGGAATGTACAAAACTAGTACTAGAACTAATGTGTGAATTTAGCAAGTCAAAGGATAAAAACAATATAAAATGTATCAGTTGCATTTTTATATACTAGCAGTAAATCGTCAGAAAACATTTTATTTTTTGTTTAATTGAAGTATACTTGATTGATTAACAATGTGTTAATTTCTACTGTACAGCAGAGTGATTCAGTTACAAATACACACACACACACACACACACACACACACACACACACACACATATATATATATATATATAGGCTTCCCTGGTGACTCAGATGGTAAAGAATTTGCCTGCAATGCAAGGAAACCTGGTTTTGATTCCTGGGTTGGGAAGGTCCCCTGGAGGACGGCATGGCAACCCACTCCAGTGTTCTTGCCTGGAGAATCTCCACGGACAGAGGATCCTGGTGGGCTACTTGCAAAGAGTCAGACATGACTGAGCAATTAAGTGTGTGTGTGTGTGTATATATATATATGTAGGCTACAGTCCATGGGGTCACAAAGAGTTGGACACGACTGAGAGACTTCACTATGTGTGTGTGTGTATATATATATATATATATATATGTATGTATATATACACGATACACACACACACACAAACACACACACATATGTATATGTATATATATATTACTTTTTAGTATTTGTTTTCACTATGGTTTATCATAAGATATTAAGCACAGTTCTCTGTGCTATGTGGTCCCTCCCCCTTGGCAACCACCAGTCTGTTTTCTCTAGTTCTGCTTCATAGATGGGTTCCTTTGTGATATATTTTAGATTCCACATGTAAGTGATACCATATGGTCTCTGTCTTTATCTTTCTGGCCTACTCAGTATGATAGCATACTTAGTACAATAGTCTTTAGTTGTATCATGTTACTGCAGATGGCATTATTTTGTTCTTTTTATGGCTGAGTAGTATTCCATTGACTATAGGTACCATATCTTTTTTTATCCATTCTGATGTTAATGAACATTTAGGTTGTTTCCATATTTCAGTTGTTGTAAATAATGCTGCTATTAATATAGGAGTTCATATTTCTTTTTGATCTATACTTTTGTCTAGATATATGCCCATGAGTGAGACTGCTGGATCATATGGTAATTCTATTTTTAATGAGTAAACATAATTTTAAAATATTTGTATATTGCCAAATACAATAAAATGATCAAGAGCACACTTTTAACATGTTTTTATGATCTTTATACTAAAAATTACAGGATGGTACTGATATACATTGTCAAAAATCTAAAGAAATCATGTGACATGTATGTTTACATTAGAATAGCAAAGTCAGTTTTCCAAAAAAACAAAGTTGAAACATTTATGTTACCTAATTTCAAGATCTACAGTAAAGCTATAGTGATCAAAACAATGTAGTGTTGGTGAAAGAATAAGCATATAGATAAACAAAAGAAAATAAATATTTCAGAAATAAATGGAAACATATGTGGTCAAGTGATTCTTTTTTTTTTTTCAGCTGACTCTTGATAAATAAACAAAGTAACTCAGACAATTTCATGGGGAAAGAAAATTTTTTTTCAACATATGATATTAAATAATGATACTCTTTATAGAAAAAAATATATCATTGCTCATTGTAGGCAGAATGATGGTCTCCCAAAGATGTCCCCTGTACCTGTAATTATGTTCAGTCCAGTTCAGTTGCTCTGTCTTGTCCAACTCTTACGGCAAAAGAGACATTGTAGGTGTAATATAGGTTAAGAATCTTGAAGTGAGAAAATAATTCTGAATTATCCAAGTAGCTCAGTCTAATCACATAAATCCTCAAGAGTGAAACATTTTTCCTGCCTGAGACATAAAAAGATGTAACAGTAAAGGGACTCTACCAGCCATTGTTGCCCTGAAAGTTGGAGATATGAACTTTAGAATCCAGTAGTTCAGTTCAGTTTAGTCGCTCTGTCATGTCCGACTCTTTGTGACCCCATGAAGCACAGCATGCCAGGCCTCCCTGTCCATCACCAACTCCCAGAGTCCATGCAAACCCATGTCCATTGAGTCGGTGATGCCATCCAGCCATCTCATCCTCTGTTGTCCCCTTATCCTCCTGCCCTCAATCTTTCCCAGCATCAGGGTCTTTTCCAATGAGTCAGCACTTAGCATCAGGTGGCCAAAGTATTGGAGTTTCAGCTTCAACATCAGTCCTTCCAAAGAACACCCAGGACTGACCTCCTTTAGGATGGACTGGTTGGATCTCCTTGTAGTTCAAGGGACTCTCAAGGGTCTTCTCCAACACCACCCTGGGTACAGTAACCTGTCACTAGAACTTACTAGAATTGCAACTGTTGAGGACTTATCTAGCTTTCTGATTTTCAGCTTAATCACCTCTAAGAACATGGAAAAATATTCTAACAACTATTGTTTTGATGTTTAAATAAGAACGTGTTAAAATGGCTAACAAAAATCATGTACTTTATAGGTTGCTATAACATTTTTGTGAAGCTTGTCTTTTTTTTTTAAACAAAGTGGTTGACACAAATTTTGTGATTTTAGTTATCAGCTTGCTTAATAATTTATAATTATACATAATTTAAATCATTAAAAAATTAAAATACCTCATGTACTTTCATTATAAACACCACTAACATGTTATCTGTGTTTAAGCTTGCAAGCCATTTCTCTTATCTTCTAATAATCTTATTCCTAATTTCCTCATATTCAACTGCCAAGATCTTAATTGTCTCTCATAGAATGACATGTGCTTAGTCATCTTGATCACTGCTATTATCAGTGTCAGTCTTGTACTATTTGTCTCATATATTAACATTGGAGATTGCTAAGAGTTAGAATTATAAGATCACTTCAATATAAGATTGGGTTAGATATTGTTAGTAACATGTAAGAAACCATTGTCTTTCCATCTGAGCTGCTGTATTCAATAAACATATTTCTGCTCCAAGAATATTTTTGTCCTATGAACTCAATTTATTCTAGGCCATGTTGTTATTAGAGGATATCTGGAGATTTGCACTTTTATTCTGCAATTCATATCTTACAGGAACATCCACTAAATCATCTTTCAAGGCCCAATTTAAATAGTTCCTTTTCAAACTTCCCATGGTCTTCTCTACAAAAAAATTTAAAAAAGAAAAACACTGTAATTTCAGTAATAAGGCCTTAAAGATATCTTATCCATTGCCTTTGTTTAGAAAGTAGTTAGAGAAGTAATTCACTTGTCTAATGGAAAATTACCATATCATACCAAAGCTAGGACTGAAATAGAAGTTCATATCCCTTTACCATTCAGTATTTACTCATTACAATATATTGACATGTTTTACATCTTCTGGAACAATATAGCCATTTACTTTTCCATTTATTTTTCTCCTTAGCCATGTACATTATGTAGAATATAGAAATTGATGTTATAAATAAGAAATACTCCAAACAGTGGTTTAAATACTGGTATTTATTTCATTCATGTTTCAAATCAGAGATGAGCTTTCTGGCACTTGTTGGCTGATTTTCCATCCTCCCTTGTGTGTGGTTTCTGTTTTGGAGTCCCAGGTGACTGCTCTGCCTTTGTCATAGCCCAGTAAGTGTGAAAGGGTGACGATGAGTGGCAGGAAAGCAATTTGCTTTAGGGTGACCATGCAGAAGTTGCACACATCACTTTGTCACATAATCTGTTGATTTCATGGCCACAACTAGATGCCTAAGAAGGGGCAAATAGAATCTCCAGCTGGGTGATTGATTCTTGATAAAATTAGGAATTATATCTTGAAAGAAGCAAAGAATGCAAAGTGACAAATAATTTGCTATGTCTGTTTACAGTATACTTGATATCAAGGACCTACCATCTTTTCTTCTGGAAAACCCTGAAAGAATCTTTAAGGAAAAATGTTCCTTTCTCAATTTATCAAAGTTAGCATAGAAAATTGCATCATTAATTTACATAGTTGCAAAGGTAATGCATCCTAGTGCATTATATTTATATTTTAAATTATGTCCTGGTATCCAATATCATCTATTTAAAAATACAATAAAATTATTTCTTAACAATCGAATATGTAATGTATTTTTCTCATTGAATTTGTATTTTTATTCTACTTTTATCATAGAATTATATTTTAATATATTTATATTTTCAAGCTATTTGATAGTCACCTTTTAGAGTTTTGGAGAAGGAAATGGCAGTCCACTCCAGCACTCTTGCCTGGAAAATCCCATGGATGGAGGAGCCTGATAGGCTACAGCCTATGGGGTCGCAAAGAGTCGGACACGACTGAGCGACTTCACTTTTACTTCACTGAGTGTATATGTGGCTCAGATGGTAAAGAGTCTGCCTGCATTGTGGAAGACCCAGGTTCAATCCCTGAGTTTGGAAGATCCCCTGGAGAAGTGCCGAGGACCTGCTGATCCAGGGTATTCGAAGGGGAGACGGCGTCGGCGACCTATTCAAATGGTAATTAGAGATATAAAGAGTAATAGAATGAGGATAGCTCAGTAGGAAAATTCAGTGGAGAAAAGAGGCTGAGTAGCTTGATTTATGCGGAAAATCAATATAACCCGTGACACCAAGTTAGCTCTGACCACGGAAGCCGCAGGTGCCCTCTCGAATAGCGGAAGGTGCCCCACCTTAGACACCTTCTCGAGTGGGTCTTAGAAGCCCAGGCAAATAAGTGGTCGCAGAGGATATCCACGCTCCAGATGGAGACTTCAGCCGGAAGTTAAAGGAAAGAATGACATGGGGAGACCAAGCATTGGTGAGCAAGGCCTGTAGCTTTATTTTTAACAGGGGCTTTTATACCCTAAGTTACACATAGAGGATAATAGGGGATGCAAAGTCAGCAGTCTTTGATTCTTATCAAAAACCAGGGTTTCTTTCCTGCAAATTTATCGTATACAAATGGTTTAGGTGATTTACATCATCTTCTGGCCAGAAGGCCTACTAATATTTTATGACTCTTGACAAGGACTTATCAACAAAGACTTATTTTCTCTAAGAGTAATTATTTTAAGGTTTGGCGCCATCTTCCGAAGATAAAATTGCATTCCTATAGGGCGGATGTGTAATGGGTTTACAACAAAGGAAAGAATTTATTACCTTAAGGGTCTAAAGTTACTAACACCAAGGCCACTACTTATTTTTTCTACATACCAACTATATTAATTAATACACATTCAAGGATACAATTCAGGGGATGTGAAAACTTGGCAACAAGCATTGGCTCATCAATGAAATCCTTTACTAGTATATTCTGACAGTTTCTAACTCTCTGAGAGGCTCTAAGCTATTTGAATATCTTAAGCTTCCAGTGCCTCTTGAGGCTGGGAGACTAAACAATCGTATGCATAGCCGTAGGAGTCCGGGTAAACTTGTCAGGCGAGTTAGAGAGCCATCTGAGGGGTTTGGATTTAAACACTCCTAATTGCCCAGGAACTTTATTAATTGGAGCTGTAAGTTAACTCTTTGACAGAGAGAGCGAGATGGTGGTAGGGGACAGCCCCCAGTAAAGTCAGAGGTGAGAGCACAAAGCAATAAAGTAGGCAGACTCTGTTTTTTCGGGGGGGAAATGCTCGAGAATATCCGGGCAGACTCCTGAGGCTCAATCCCGCCTTTGCGTATGCCGAGCCTCCTTCCTCATGACCTTTGTCACGAGTGGAATGCCTCACCGGCTCCCGGCAGAGAAGGAAATGGCAACCCACTCCAGAATTCTTGCCTGGAAAGTCCCATGGATGGTGGAGCCTGGCAGGCTAAAGTCCATGGGGTTGCAAAGAGTCAGACACGACTGAGCAGCTTCATTTCACTTCACTTCATATATGTGTATATAGAGTTCCCTTGTAGCTCAGCTGGTAAAGAATCCACCTGCAATGCTGGAGACCCCAGTTTGATTCCTGGGTTGGAAAATCCTCTGAGGAAGGGGTAGGCTACCCACTGCAGTATTCTTGGGCTTCCCCAGTGACTCAAATGGTAGAGAATCCACTGCAGTGTGGGAGACCTGGTTCAATCCCTAGATTGGGAGGATCCCATGGGAGAGGGCATGGCAGCCCACTGCAGTTTTCTTACCTGGGGAATCCCTATGGAGAGATGAGCCTAGCAAGCTACAGCCCATGGTATCCCAAAGAGTTGAACAGAACTGACCAACTAAGCATATATATGTATGCATGTGTATACACACACACACACACACACACACACACACAAACACACACAATTTGAATATTCAAATATTCATGAAGTTTGAAGTTTAATTTTCCTATAATATCCTAATTATTATAAACATATAATAAAATTATATATCTTTATAATATTAGTTAAGAAAAGTTTTCAAAATGTTTCACATGCTTAGGCTTTCTTTGATTTTTAAAAGTATATCTAGGTTAATATCACTTATTTTTCATGTGACACATAATTAAGCATCAATATAATTCCTGTTTTTGATTTGTGTATATAAGGAGATCCAACCAGTCCATTCTGAAGGAGATCAGCCCTGGGATTTCTTTGGAAGAAATGATGCTAAAGCTGAAACTCCAGTACTTTGGCCACCTCATGCGAAGAGTTGACTCATTGGAAAAGACTCTGATGCTGGGAGGGATTGGGGGCAGGAGGAGAAGGGGATGGCAGAGGATGAGATGGCTGGATGGCATCACTGACTCGATGAACATGAGTTTGGGTGAACTCTGGGAGTTGGTGACGGACAGGGAGGCAAAATATTGTTTCTGCTTTTTAGTATGCTGTCTAGGTTGGTCATAGCTTTTCTTCCAAGAAGCAAGTGTCTTTTAATTTCATGGCTGCACTTACCGTCTTTAGTGCTTTTGGAGCCCAACAAAATAAAATCTGCCACTATTTCCACTGTTTCACCATCTATTTGCCATGAAGTGATGGGACTGGATGCCATGATCTTAGTTTTTTGAAAGTTGAGTTTTAAGCCAGCTTTTTTACTGTGCTCTTTCACTTTTATCATGGGGCTCTTTAGTTCTGCTTCACTTTCTGCCATAAGGATGGTGTCATCTGAATATCTGAGGTTATTGATATTTCTCCAAGCAATCTTGATTCCAGCTTGTGCTTCAAGCAGCATGGCATTTCGCATGATGTACTCTGCATTATAAGTTAAATAAGCAGGATGACAATATACAGCCTTGACATACACCTTTCCCATTTTGGGAACAGTCTGTTGTTCCATGTCTGGTTCTAACTGTTGCATCTTGAGCTGCATACAGATTTCTCAGGAGGCAGGTAAGGTTGTCTGGTATTCCCATCTCTTTCAGAATTTCACACAGTTTTATGTGATCTACACAGTGAAAGGCTTTAGTGTAATCATTAAAGCAGAAGTAGATGTTTTGCTGGAATTCTCTTGCTTTTTTGATGATCCAGCAGATGTTGACAATTTGATCTCTGTTTCCTCTGCCTTTTCTAAATCCAGCTTGGACATCTGGACGTTCCCAGTTCACATACAGTTAAAGCCTGGCTTGGAGAAACTTGAGCATTACTTAGGTAGTGTGTGAGATGAGTGCAGTTGTGTGGTAGTTTAAATATTCTTTGGCATTGCCTTTTTTTGGATTAGAATGAAAACTGACATTCTCCAGTCCTGTGGTCACTGCTGAGTTTTTCAAATTTGCTGGCATATTGAGTGCGGCACTTTCACAGCATCATCTTTTAGAATTTGAAATCAGATCAGATCAGATCAGTCGCTCAGTCGTGTCCGACTCTTTGCGACCCAGTGAATCGCAGCACGCCAGGCCTCCCTGTCCATCACCAACTCCCGGAGTTCGCTGAGACTCACGTCCATCGAGTCCGTGATGCCATCCAGCCATCTCATCCTCTGTCGTCCCCTTTTCCTCCTGCCCCCAATCCCTCCCAGCATCAGTCTTTTCCAATGAGTCAACTCTTCGCATGAGGTGGCCAAAGTACTGGAGTTTCAGCTTTAGCATCATTCCTTCCAAAGAAATCCCAGGGCTGATCTCCTTCAGAATGGACTGGTTGGATCTCCTTGCAGTCCAAGGGACTCTCAAGAGTCTTCTCCAACACCACAGTTCAAAAGCATAAACTCTTCAGCGCTCAGCCTTCTTCACAGTCCAACTCTCACATCCATACATGACCACAGGAAAAACCATAGCCTTGACTAGACGAACCTTTGTTGGCAAAGTAATGTCTCTGCTTTTGAACATGCTATCTAGATTGGTCATAACTTTCCTTCCAAGGAGTAAGCGTCTTTTAATTTCATGGCTGCAGTCACCATCTGTAGTGATTTTGGAGCCTACAATTTGAAATAGCTCAACTGTAATTTCATCACCTCCACTAGCTTTGTTCGTAGTGAGCTTGCTAAGGCCCATTTGACTTTGCATTCCAGAATATCTGGCTCTGAGTGATAACACCATCGTGGTTATCTGCGTAATGAAGATCTTTTTGTATAGTTTTCTGCGCATTATTGCCACCTCTTCTTAATATCTTCTGCTTCTGTTTGGTCCATACTGTTTCTGTCTCTTATTGTGCCCATCTTTGCATGAAATGTTCTCTTGGTATCTCTAGTTTTCTTGAAGAGATGTCTAGTCTTTCCCATTCTATTCTTTTCCTCTATTTCTTTGCATTGATCACTGAGGAAGGCTTTCTTATCTCTCCTTGCTATTCTTTGGAAGTCTGCATTCAGATGGGTTAGATGGGTTATCTTTCCTTTTCTCCTTTTCCTTTCACTTCTCTTCCTTTTTCAACTATTTGTAAGGCCTCCTCAGACAACCATTTTGCCATTTTGCATTTCTTTTTCTTAAGGATGGTCTTGATCACTGCCTTCTGTACAATGTCACGAACCTCTGTCCATAGTTCATCAGGCACTCAGTCTATCAGATCTAATCCCTTGAATCTATTTGTCACTTCCACTGTATAATCATAAGGGATTTGATTTAGGTCATACCTGAATGGTCTAGTGGTTTTCCCTACTTTCTTCAATTTAAGACTGAATTTGGCAATAAGGAATTCATGATCTGAGCCACAGCCAGCTCCCAGTCTTGTTTTTGGGGACTATATAGAGCTTCTCCATCTTTGGCTGCAAAGAATATATAATAATCTGGGTTCAGTATTGGCCATTTGGTGAGGTCCATGTGTAGAGTCCTCACTTGTGTTGTTGTAAGAGGATGTTTGCTGTGACTGGTACATTCTCTTGGCAAAACTCTGTTAGCCTTTGTTCTGATGCTTCATTTTGTACCCCAATGCCAAACTAACCTGTTACTCCAGGGATCTCTTGCCTTCCTGCTTTTGCATTCCAGTCCCCTGTCATAAAGAGGACATCTTTTTTGGGTGTTAGTTTTAGAAGGTCTTGTAGGTCTTCATAGAACTGTTCAACTTCAGCTTTTTCAGCATTACTGTTAGGGGCATAGACTTGGATTACTGTGATATTGAATGATTTGCCTTGGAAATGAATAGAGATCATTCTGTCATTTTTGAGATTGTACCCAAGTACTGCATTTCAGACTCTTTTGACTATGATGGCTCCTCCATTTCTTCTAAGGGATTCTTGCCAGCTGTAGTAGAAATAATGGTCATCTGAATTAAATTCACCCACTTCTGTCCATTTTAGTTCACTGATTCCTAAAATGTTGATGTTCACACTTGCCATCTCCTATTTGACCACTTCTCATTTACTTTAATTCATGGACCTAAAATTGCATGTTCCAAGCAGTATTGCTCTTACAACATCGGACTTTTCTTTTATTACCAGTCACATCCACAACTGGGTGTTGTTTTTGCTGTGGTTCTGTCTCTTCATTCTTTCTGGAGTTATTTCTCCATTGTTCTCTAGTAGCATATTGGGTACCTACTGACCTGGGGAGTTCATCTTTCAGTGTCATATATTTTTGCCTTTTCATACTGTTCATGGGGTTCTCAAGGCAAGAATACTGAAGTGGTTTGACATTCCTTTCTCCAGTGGACCATTTTTTTTTTTTCCGAACCCTCCACCATGACCCATCCATCTTGGGTGGCCCTACACGGTATGTCTCATAACATGTTTTGAGTTATATGTCAGCAACTCACTTTGTGACATATTATCACATATTTTGAGTAATCTATCAATTGAAAAGCTTATGAGGTACTCTTTTAATTTGTTGAAAACAAAAAATATAGAAATCACATAATATATGAAAATATTTGTTACTAGTCATTTCTGGCATTTTCTTTCTGGGCACTAAAGCAAAATTTTGGATCATCCCTTTATTTCTGCCCTCAATAAGTTGTATATAATAGGGGAATTTTCAATATTACATTAAGAATGTGGTTAGCACATTTTTAGAAAAATTAATGAGGGAAACTCCTTAGGGGAGATGGTAAAGAAACACTGACTTGTTCTCAGGAAGGCTAAACTTATGAAAGTGGACATATCAGAATCATGGGAATGATTGTTTTGTTCCCCCAGAAAATCTGTATGTAACCCCAGGTTGAATGTATGTTAATTTTAGTATTATTGCTTCATAAATATATTACTAGTTTACTATTTTTAAAGTGGTGTGTTTCAAAAGCTTTGCAGAAACATACCCTTCTTTACAGTGCTTGCTATTTGACATTTTATATATCTCATAAACCCCGTCCAACCAGGATTTCCTGCTAGCAAATAGGCCATTATGTCAAGGAAATGGCTCTTTATAGATTAAAGAAATTGAACTGAGTAAACAGTAAACTGTTTACTGCTTACAGTAAAGACTGCTGAGTAAACAGTAATGAATAAGAATATAAAGTTCTTAGGTTCCTTTGCTTTTCTCTGGGTGGCACATTGAATTCCCCATTATCTCTCTTTATTCTTGTCACCTAAAAACAATGTTAATAGGAATCAGGCAAACTTACATTTGGTCTGTTGCCCACAATTCTAGCTGAAAACAGGTTTGATACTCTGTCTTTATCTAAGTCAGTATATCCTTTGTTTATACTAAAAACATAAAAGTAGTCAAGAGTAATTTTGAGTGGCATATTTCAAATTCTTCAAGAACTGAAAATGTATACAAGTCAGGAAAGCTGTTGGTGTTTTCAGGGTCGAGATCTTCAAGTGTGTCATTGCACAAATAATCAGCCTCTGATATTCTCACATGATGATACTTCAAGGCCAGGTGCTAAACCCTTGATAGATGTGCAAGTGAGAATAGAAGAGGGGCTTGCTCAGTGAGACCCTGGTAATCTATCAAGCCCACTGGTATCTTATCTTTGCTTTACCTGATGGTTATCTTGTAACATGTGTTCTTTTAATTAAAAGTAATACATCTTCTCATATTTAACTGACAACAGTGTCTGCCCACAGAAAACAGAGGGCAAGGGAATAAGTATACTATTAGAGAAAAGCCTGACTCCTTAACAGTGAGTCTTTTATAAGCTATAAAAGAATTTGAAACTATTGCTCCAAAAGATACAAAATGCTTCAGGAAAATAACATTTTTGTGCCTTTGGTTATTTAGTTTGTTTTCTCATTGTTTGTAAGCTTTTGCATATTCAACAAATACTTAATGACTCAAGACTTATTAGAAGTTAAAAATATCACATTATACAAAACGGACAAAAATCCCTGTCCCATGGCACTTGTACGCTAGAAGGAAATTCTCAAGTTGACTTTATGGAGACAGAATAAGCAGATCCATGGATTAATTGTTGTTTGGTTGCTAAGTCATATCTGACTCTTTGAGACCCTATGTGCTGTAGCACTTAGACTCCTCTCTCTTCAGCTATCTCCTGTGGTCCATTGAGTTGGTGATAATATTTAATCATCTCATCCTCTGCTGCCTGCTTCTCCTTTTCCCTTCAGACTTTCCCAGCATCAGGATCTTTTTCCAGTGAGTTGATTCTTCCCATCATGTGTCCAAAGTATTGGGGCTTTAGCTTCAGCAACAGTCCTTATAATGTACAGTCAGGATTGATTTCTTTTAGGAATGACTGATTTGATCTCCCAGCATTCCAAGGGACTCTGTAATTAATAGGTGTATATGTACTAAAAATCATATTTCTTGTATAAGAAGTTGTCTAATGGTGAAAAGAATTGTTTTTAACAAGGACAGAAGAAAAGAGACATATATAGAGTTTTCTAAACAGTCCTAATATCAAATATTTTAACACTTCTGTGGGCTTCCCAGGTGGCGCAGTGATAAAGAATCCCAATGCAGGAGATGCAGGAAACACAGGTTCAATCCTTGGGTCAAGAAGATCCACTGGAGAAGGGAATGACAACCCATTCCAATTTTCTTGCCTGGAAAATCTCACGGACAGAGCAGTTTTGTGGGCTACAATCCATGCGGTTGCAAAGAGTTGGACATGACTGAATGTGCACTACCTACCACTTTGTAAACTTATAATTTATTTGAAAAATAATGAATGTAAAATATTTACATTAATATATATATTTACAAAAATATATATTTATTGAAGTCAGTCATCCAAGTGAATAGTATCAGTTTTAGTACAAAAAGATACAGGTCTAAATACTTTAATATTTTCTTCATAGTTTTATTGTAGTTTGACATGTCCACAGTTTCCATTTGCTATCTGCTATTATTTATTTCATTCATACAAATTGAGAATTCTACTATATCAGTTATGGCTTTAAAGAAACGATAATGTAGTGAATAGTCTCCAACATATAACTGGAATGCACTTCAAAAGTATATTTCAAATCAGTTGTTTGAACTCAGAACACATTTTCTCTAAGTGGGGAAATGTTAAAATTGGTAGTCAGGAAACAAATTATGTTTTAAAATATGTAGTGAATATATTTAAAGTATTTCTTGTGTAATATAGCTAAAATGTACCTTTGCTATGAAAAACAGAAATGTTTTGTCTGTCACTTCCAGAGGTGACAAATCAAGGTCCTCACTGATTTAGTTTATGTATAACAGATGTCCTCCTGGCTTATGGATAAACACCTTTTCACTAAGATCTCATTTGTCCTTCCTGCTGTGTATGTCAGGGAGCTCTCTGGTTTCTCTGATATGAATGCTAATTTGTCAGATCAGGACTCCCACCCTTATCATCTTATTTAACTTTAATTACTTTCATAAAATCTTTATCTTAAAATATCAAATTGTAGGTTGGGATTGTAGCATATAAATTTTGGGGGAACAAATCATTCAGTCCATAACAACAAAGACTAAGTAGTACCACTGAAACATAAACCTTTGTTATTGAAGTGACGTCTAGCCAGTTCCTACTCAGATACCATATCTCCTAGTGAAAGTCTTCTGAAGAAAAAAGTCAAACAAAACTTAGATTTAAAATGTAGAAAGATATAAATGAGTGATATCAAAATAGTATTATTTTTTTAATTGAGTAAAATAGTAAGAGAAATAGGGAGAGAGATAGTAATGAAAGCATTGTAAATCTCTTAACAACATAATTGTATTGGATTCGCCCTCTTCACTGGTTGATGATTTTAGTTCCATGGTTGGATCTCTCCTTGGGCCAATGAAATTTTAAAGAAAGAAGATGTTGGTTTATCACAAAAGCACAGAAAATAACCTAAATATTTATCAACATGGATGCTTAAAATTGTTAATATAAGTATTATAACCATACACACACACACATAAGAAGAAAAAAAGCAGTATATCAATCTAATGGGAATATTGTTTTATAGACATTAAAAATAATTTTAAATAGATTTACGAACACAGAAAATATGAGAAAGTGGTAAGGGATAGTAGGTTATTATGACCTCTGTTTATAACCATCTCACTTTTGTTATGCATGTGGCATGAGGCATGACCTATCTTACCTGAAATCATGTATTTCAATAATTTAGACCTTTTTAAAATTTATAACTATAGACATGGTTACAGTTTTGAGATAGATATACTGCTACTGCTAAGTCACTTCAGCCATGTCCGACTCTGTGCAACCCCATAGACAGCAGCCCACCAGGTTGCCCTGTCCCTGGGATTCTCCAGGCAAGAACACTGGAGTGGGTTGCTGTTTCCTTCTCCAATGCATGAAAGTGAAAAGTGAAAGTGAAGTCGCTCAGTCGTGTCCGACTCTTAGTGACCTCGTGGACTGCAGCCCACTTGGCTTCTCCATCCATGGGATTTTCCAGGCAAGAGTACTGGAGTGGGTTGCCATTGCCTTCTCTGGAGATAGATATAGACATAGATAAATAGATAGATATAGACATAGATAAATAGATAAATTTAACAACAAATGTGTTTGATTGTTGGTTCCACCCAGAATATAAACAAGTTGATGGTTTGGAGTAAGATAAGGGGGTGGTAAGGATTTAAACAGATTGTTTAGGAGGAGGAAGGAGAGATTAATGGGCACAGAGGTCTTTTTCTTGACTTGTACCATGGAAATCTAAAGCTGCAAATGGAGACAGGACAGAGGTGACTGGATTGAAAATATATTTTCAAATATTTTGAAGGAGTAGGTAAAGAGGATGGCCATATAAAGTAAGATGTCAAGATGGAGACTTAAGAGTATATATTATCTAAATCAAGGTAGCTGGAGAGAGTAAACAAAGTATCTGTAGTTTTTAAAAAAGAGAAAACATACCCATACACCCTCAGGTGAAACATTTTGCATACTGAGAGAGTAAAAAGTGAAAAAGTCAAGTGAAAATTTCTTTTTCTCCTACCACTCATTCCTTTCACTGTTTTGAAAATGTTAGAACCTTAATAAGTAAATATGGAAAAGACAAAAGATGAAAGAGAATGGAATCTGACTATCCTATTTCTCTTAACTAGATAACAGCTTGTTATAGGTTGTAGTCAACAGGAAAAAGGAGAGAGAAATATTTTCTTTGACTAAAGTTTGGAGATCCAGTTGTATGTTTTTATTGCTGTATGCCAGTGTTTTATTTTCCTTTTTCATTCAGGTGTAATTGTAGAAATTTTAAGTAGTTTATTTAATGAATCAGTGAGTCCTGGAAATTATATAAATCTGTGTAATCACCATGCAAAATATAATATAAACCACTTTTATTATCCCATAATATTCCCTCATGTCATTTTAAGATCAATTTCTTCTACCTGTTCCCAGAAGCAACCACACTCTGTATTTAACTCAGCATCTGACTTCTTTTGATCAACATAATATTTGGGGAGTTAATCCATACTTGTCTGGGTATAAGTACCTATTCCTGTTGATAGTTGAACATATAACTATATGTTTGAATATAAAACAGCATACTTTCTTCCGCTTATCAATATTTGCATTGTTTAAAATTTGCATCTACTCTGAAGAGTTAAATACATTCCTTATAAGTCATTATATGGACATATGGTTTCTGTTTATGAGCAGAGAATTTTTTTTATCATCAGGTCACATATATTAAGGTTCTTTGGTGGCTCATCAATACTTGGTATATCCTCAAGCCACGTATACATCCTTGGTGGCTCAGACAATAAAGAATCAACCTGTAGTGCGGGAGATGTGGCTTTCATCCCTGGGTGGGGAAGATGCCCTGGAGAAGGAAATGGCAACCCACTGCAGTATTCTTGCCTGGAGAATTCCATGGACAGAGGATCCTAGAGGGCAATAGTCTATGGGGTCACAAAGAATCGGAAAAGACTGAGCAACTAATACTTTCACTTTCACATACATTAAGGATTTCTTTATGTTAACATTTTCCTTTTCTCTTTATTTTTACTTCACTCAAAATTAAAAAAAAATTGCTATATTTTTCTAGAAGCTTATGTGTAGAGATAATCTCAAATTAATATGTGTGCATATACGGAATTAAATTCATCCATTCCAGTCCATTTTAGTTCACTGATTCCTAAAATATTGGTATTTACTCTTGCCATCTCCTGTTTGACCACTTCCAGTTTGCCTTGATTCATGGGCCTAACATTCCAGGTTCCTATGCATTACAATAGAATGGGAAAGACTAGAGATCTCTTCAATAAAATTAGAGACACCAAGGGAACATTTCATGCAAAGATGGGCTCAATAAAGGACAGAAATGGTAGGGACCTAACAGAAGCAGAAGAAGTGGCAAGAATACATAGAAGAACTTCACAGAAAAGGTCTTCATGACCCAGATAATCACGATGGTGTGATCACTCACCTAGAGCCAGACATCCTGGAATGTGAAGTCAAGTGGGCCTTAGGAAGCATCACTATGGACAAAGCTAGTAGAGGTGATGGAATTCCAGTTGAGCTGTTTCACATCCTAAAAGATGATGCTGTGAAAGTGCTATATTCAGTATCCCAGCAAATTTGGAAAACTCATCAGTGGCCTCAGGACTGAAAAAGGTCAGTTTTCATTCCATTCCCAAAGAAAGGCAATGCCAAAGAATGCTCAAATTACCGCACAATTGCACTCATCTCACATGCTAGTAAAGTAATGCTCAAAATTCTCCAAGCCAGGCTTCAGCAATATGTAAACCACGAAATTCCAGATGTTCAAGCTGGTTTTAGAAAAGACAGAGGAACCAGAGATCAAATTTCCAACATCCGTTGGGTCATTGAAAAAGCAAGAGAGTTCCAGGAAAACATCTACTTCTGCTTTAATGATTACACCAAAGCCTTTGACTGTGTGGATCACCACAAACTGTGGGAAATTCTGAAAGAGATGGAATACCAGACCACCTGACCTGCCTCTTGAGAAACCTATATGTAGGTCAGGAAGCAACAGTTAGAACTGGACATGGAACAACAGACATGTTCCAAATAGCAAAAGGAAGTAGGCCAAGGCTACATATTGTCAGCCTGCTTATTTAACTTATGTGCAGAGTACATCATGAGAAATGCTGGGCTGGATGAAACACAAAATGGAATCAAGATTGCCAGGAGAAATATCAATAACTTCAGGTATGCAGGTTACACCACCCTTATGGCAGAAAGTGAAGAACTAAAGATGAAAGTGAAAGAGGAGAGTGAAAAAGTTGGCTTAAAGTTCAACATTCAGAAAACGAAGATCATGGCATCTGGTCCCATCACTTCATGGCACATAGATGAGGAAACAGTGGAAACAGTGGCAGACTTTATTTTGGGGGGCTCCAAAATCACTGCAGATGATGACTGCACCCATGAAATTAAAAGACGCTTGCTCCTTGGAAGGAAAGTTATGACCAACCTAGATAGCATATTCAAAAGCAGAGACATTACTTTGCCAACAAAGGTCTGTCTAGTCAAGGCTATGGTTTTTCCAGTAATCGTGTAAGGATGTGAGAGTTGTCCTATAAAAAAAGCTGAGTGCTGAAGAATTGATGCTTTTGAACTGTGGTGTTGAAGAAGACTTTTGAGAGTCCCTTGGTCTAAAAGGAGATCCAGTCAGTCTATCCTAAAGGAAATCAGTCCTGAATTCCTTTCCTGTATTAGAAGGACTGATACTGAAACTGAAACTCCAATAGTTTGGCCCCGTGATGTGGACAGTTGACTCATTTGAAAAGACCCTGATGCTGGGAAAGATTGAGGGCAGGAGGAGAAGGGCACGACAAAGGATGATATGGATGGATAGCATCACCGACACAATGGACATGGGTTTGAGTGGACTCTGGGAGTTGGTGATGGACAGGGAGGGCTGGCATGTTGCGGTTCATGGGGTTGCAAAGAGTTGGACACGACTGAGCGACTGAACTGAACTGAGTAGGCCTTGTGTGCTGCAGTCCATGGGATCACAAAGAGTCAGACATGACTGAGCGGCTTAACTGAACTGAACTGTGCATACTGAGATAGACATTGAGGTTTATTTTAATTGGCCTGTTATTTAGTTTTTAGCACCATTGTTGAAATGATTCTTATATCTATTTTGAATTGATGCAGTTCCTTCATCATAAAAAATTGATTCTATATGTATTTCTGAATTCTTTGTACAAGTCCAGTTATCTATTTTATCTTGGTTATTGTAGTGTTTTAAACTTTGAAATTAAGCATACAGTTTTCCTATTTGAAAATATTGTTTTGTCTATTATGAATCCTTTTATTTTCATATAAATTTTAAATCAATCCTTTGAATATTTCTATACACATTCTGCTGCAGTTGTATTGTGTTATAATACGTTTATTAACTGATTTGTAGGAAATTGGCATTTCAAAAGTATTGAAAATATTCTTAGTCATTCAAATTTCAAATATATCTTTTGCAAAATTCCCTTTTTTGAAAAATAATATAATTCATATGTTTGACCATTTGATATGCTCCCACAGATCTCAGATGTTGTTTGCATTATTTTTTCCATTCTTTCATTTGTTCATTTCAATATAGATAATTTTTGTTGACTTATCAGTTTTTATTGACCAATTTCAAGAGTTCACTGAAACTGTATTTTGCTTTCTCCAGGTCTTTATTTAGTATATTTAATGGATTCTTTATTGGTGATATTGCATTTAATTTTTTTAGAATTTACATGTTTTAAAAAATACCTTCTATATTCTATAATTCTTCATCATTACAACATATAGTTTCTGACTTTTTTTACTGTTTTGTTTAAGGTGTTTATCAGTTTTATGATGTTTCTGTTACCCTCAACATGTCAACCAGCTTCATTCTGTGAAGTTATCAATTTATTGGCTCTTAGCTTTAAATCCAATCTTAATTGCCCTGCTGGCAATATGGAAGTTAGAATCTGTACATGTTTCTCTTTTGCTATATGGCATGAAGGTTGGGCAGCATATTCAACACACAGTGATGCTCACCTACCGTCAGCGTCACTGTTCTACCACAAGTACCTTTCCACTAAGTGCTTCTCATTAGCTTAGCAACACACAGAAGGGCAGCTTTCTGGGGAGTTCCACTGACATTTCAGCAGACATTTTTTCCTGCTTCTTCATACGATTCAGTTCAGTTCAGTTCAGTCGCTTAGTCATGTCCAACACTTTGTGACGCCATGAACCACAGCACACCAGGCCTCCCTGTCCATCACCATCTCCCGGAGGTTACCCAAACTCATCTCCATTGAGTTGGTGATACCATCCCACCATCTCATCCTCTGTTGTCTCATTCTCCTCCTGCCCTCAATCTTTCCCACCATCAGGGTCCTTGCAAATGAATCAGCACTTTGCATCAGGTGGCCAAAGTATTAGAGTTTCAGCTTCAGCGTCAGTCCATCCAATGAAGACCCAGAACTGATCTCCTTTAGGTTGGACTGGTTGGATCTCCTTGCAGTCCAAGGGACTCCCAAGAGTCTTCTCCAACACCACAGTTCAAAAGCATCAATTCTTCGGCGCTCAGCTTTCTTTATAGTCCAACTCTCACATCCATACATGACTACCCAAAAAACCATAACCTTGACTAGTCAGACCTTTGTTGGCAAAGTAATGTCTCTGCTTTTTAATATGCTGTCTAGGTTGGTCATAACTTTCCTTCCAAGGACTAAATGTCTTTTAATTTCATGGCTGCAGTCACCATGTGCAGTGATTTTGGAGCCCAGAAAAATAGTGTCAGCCACTGTTTCCACTCTTTCCTCATCTATTTGCCATGAAGTGATGGGACTGGATGCCATGATGTTAGTTTTCTGAATGTTGAGCTTTAAGCCAACTTTTTCACTCTCCTCTTTCACTTTCATCAAGAGGCTCTTTAGTTCTTCTTCACTTTCTGCCATAAGGGTGGTGTCATCTGCATATCTGAGGTTATTGATATTTTTCCAGGCAATCTTGATTCCAGCTTGTGCTTTATCCAGCCCAGCATTTTTCATAATGTACTCTGCATATAAGGTAAATAAACAGGGTGACAATATACAGCCTTGATATACTCCTTTTCCTATTTGGAACCAGTCTGTTGTTCCCTGTCCAGTTCTAACTGTTGTTTCCTGACCTGCATACAGATTTCTCAAGAGGCAGGTCAGGTGGTCTGGTATTCCCATCTCTTTCTGAATTTTCCAGCTTTTATTGTCATCCCTTCATGCGGTACTATATGTGGTACCATAGTGAATTTTTCTACCCAGCCAGTGGCCACACACCTCCAATGAAATCTGAATATAAGCCATGCATAGAAGAATTTCTTTCAGAAAATTTCCTTACTTTTATTTTCTGCCTCAGCAATATTGATTGTTAGTGGCTGATTCCTTTATCTGATATTTCTTTATTCTTTAGCGTTCTATTTACTCCCTACTAATTAATCTGTGTTATTAGTTAAATCTTTATTATAAACTCTCCCTATTCAAATGTACTGTGTGGTTTCTGTCAGTAGGAGCCTGGTTGATACAAATAATAGTGCTACAAGGAGATATACACACAGAGATAGGAATTGGAGATTGAAATGTTGTATCCTTGGGCTTTAAAACATTGCTAAGTTCCTTACTAATTGGAAGAAGAATGTTAATAATTTAAGATATTCAGTGGCATCATAGGTAATCAAACTCTCATCAGTGTTTGTGATGAAATGCTAATTAGACTGGGTGACTTGGGAGTCTAGTGATTGTTAACCAACTGTTATGACATTAGTAATGACCAGAACCTATGAGAACCAAATTGTTGTTGTTATTCAGTTGCTACATCATGTCTGACTCTGTGACTGCAGCACACCAGGCTCCTCTGTCCTCCATTCTCTCCCAGAATTTACTCAAATTCATGTCCATTGAGTTGGTAATGCTATCTAACCATCTCATCCTCTGCTACCCCCTTCTCCTTTTGCCTTCAACCTTTCCCAGCATCACGGTCTTTTCCAGTGAGTTGGCTCTTCACATAAGGTGGCCAATGTATCGGAGCTTCAGCATAAGTCCTTTCAATGAATACTCAGGGTTGACTTCCTTTGGAATTGACTGATTTGATCTCTTTGCAGCAACCATAGTATCAGATTATTCTTTGTCCATTGCAGGGCTTATAGGAAGCAAGTGAAAAGCTCAGATCTCTTAACTCTCAGTTCAAGTCAGAGTATCAAGCATAAAGCAATTCTGAGATAATTTACAGGTTTAATACTGTTGAAAAATCAAAGAAAATTTTAAGGAGAGAAATCAAAGACAAAAAATTTAGATATGCTGAGCTAACAGTGTTAGTTGAATTCAGTCTCACCAATTTTTTATGTTAAAGTTAGGGCATACATTGTATGCATGCTCAGTTGCTCAGTCATGTCCGACTCTAGCCCAACCCCAGGCTCCATTGTTCATGAACTTCTTCAGGCAAGAATACTGGGATGGGTAGCCATTCCATTCTCCAGGCAATCTTCCCAACCCAAGAATTGAACCTAGGTCTCCTGCATTGCAGGCAGATTCTTTACTGTCTGAGCCACCAGGGAAGTTACTAGGGATTCTGAATTTTGTGCATAACATTGTATGCTGGAGGGATTTAAGTAGCTCATTATTTGGTTCACTGAATCTCGTACTCAGTATGGTCTATTTTTAATAAGCTTGAGATACTATAGCTCAAGCTTGGTATCATATGAAGGTAGGAATGCAAAGGCTTAGGTATATGAGAATGTGGGAGTCATGATATATGACCTGTATACCCACTATGTCATTTACTGTAGCCAGATTTGTAGAAATGTAGAGCGTTACATTGATTGAAGGGAAAAAATAATCCTAAGGTATTTACAATTTTAAGAGTCTTTTAACACTGTCTCTATATACATTGTTTCACATTTATTATATACTGTTTATAATAGAGTACTTTTCATAGATATTTGCATAGCACTTTGCATTGTGACTTTCTTTAGACATATACTCTACATTTCCTACATTTATTGTGTATATTTCCTTGACAACTACATAGATACACTACCTGACTTTTGCTACTTACAACTATATAAGCACTTAGTTGTTGGAATTAAGATATCTCAATTTTAATTGCAAAGTATTAAATGCAATAATTACTTTAGACTTCACAATAAACTCCAAAAATTAAACTCAAAACCAAATATGTTGAGGGGGTGGTCCCATGGTGGTGGAAGAATAGGACAGGGAGACCACTTTCTCCCTCACAAATTCATCAAAAGATCAATTTGAATGCTGAGCAACTTCCACAAAGCAACTTCTGAATGCTGGCGGACGACAGCAGGCACCCAGAAAGGAAGCCCATTCTCTTCAAAAAAAAAAAAGGTAGGACAAGATATAAAAGACAAAAAGACAAAGAGTTAGGGACAGTGACCCACCCTGTGAAGGGACTCGTGAAGAAGTTTCCAAATAGTAGGAGACCCTCTCATAGCTGGGTCTTTGGGGAGTTTTGGAATCTCAGAGGTTAACATAACTGGGAGGGGAAGAAAAAAACAAAAACCAGAATATGCTCCTAACCACAACTGCCGGAGGACAAGTAGCACAGACCGTTGCATCCGCCATCAGCGAGTGGCGGCTGGATAGAGAGGTGTGGGCGGCATCATTGGTGCTCAGGGTAAGGACCAGGCATGAATGCCCTGAGGTCAATCTGAGGGAGCTAATGTGAGATAGCAACCCAAACTGTGGGATCACCAGAGAGACAGAGAAAAAAAAAAAAAAAAAAAGAGAACTTTCCTGCAAAAGGCTCTAATACACAGCCTGACTCACTCACAGAACAAAGGATTGAGCAAATACCAGAGGAGAGCTAGCCGGCTGTGTACAGGCCCCTCACCCTGCTGGAGGCAGAGAGACAGGTGTGCAACAGCCAGAGCCAGAAGGCAAGGGGCTGCTCCAATCATGGCCCCAGAGACTGGCATCTTTCACCAAACTGTGAGCAGACTCCCAGTTGCTAACCATGTCTTCCTGGGATTGTGGATGGTTGACATCTGCCAGGAGGGCCACTGCCTGAGATCAGCTTCCCAGAGGAGACACACGGCACACCTGAGATGGTGCTCTCATGGCACACCCGAAAACCAGGCAGCCACGATGGGGAAGTGATAAGACACGTGGCCCACGTGGGACAGTGCGCTTGCCAAGCACCTGGTCACCTGAGCAGCTCGGACCTGGGACAAAACACATGCCCCACCTAGTCTGTGCCCTTGCGGAGTACCTGAAACCTGAACCTGAGTGGCTTAAACCTGGAAAGTACATGAAACACGGGGCCTCCTTTGGACAGTGCCCTGCAGAGCACCCCAGAGCCTGAGCAGTGTAGAGCCAGAAAGCACACGCTCCTGTGAGCTGAGACAAACCCAGTCTGGCCCATACACTGTGAGTACTCTCCACATATGCCAGCGATATTTGTTTGCAGTGTTCCTCACTCTCCACAACACAGCTGAACAAGTGAGCCTAAATAAGTGATCACCTTTGCTCCCTGTGTCAGGGTGGAAATTAGACACTGAAGAGATTTGCAAACAGAGGAAGCCAAAATAAACAGAAAAAGAGGGAATTGCTCTGAAATTGACAGGTCAACAGATTAAAACCCTTTATTAACATTGACTAAGCATTGGAGGGGGCCTACAGAGCTTGAGAACAAGTACAAGGTGGAACAAGGAACTATCTGAAACTGAACTAACCCCACACTGCCCACAACAGCTCCAGAGAAATTCCTAGATATATTTTTACTATTATCACTTTTTAAATTTTTTTAAAAAATTAAGTTCTTTATTACTCTTTTAAATTTCATTTTTATAATCTGTTACCTTGCAAAAAAAGACCCTATTTTCAAAGCAAATTTCATATATGTATTTTTATAAATTTTGTGATTTTGTTTTTTTAATATTGTATTTTTGAGAGTCTAACATGTACTCTAGATTTTTAATCTTTGCTGTTTGGTATTTGTATCAATTTTGTACCTCTAAGAGTCTAATAATCAGTATCCATTTTCACTTAAGGGTGTGATTACTGGCTTGATTGCTCTCTCCCCTTTTGACTCTCCCTTTTCTCTCCCAGGTCACCTCTATCTCCTCCCTCCCCCTTCTCTTCTCTACTTAATTCTGTGAATCTCTCTGGGTGTTCTGGGCTGTGGAGAACACTTAGGGAACTGAGTACTGGCTAGATTGGTCTTTCCCCTTTTGACTCTCCCTCTTCTCCTCCTGGTCACCTCTATCTCTCTCCTCCCTCTTCTCTTCTCCATGTAACTCTGTGAACCTCTCTGGGTGTCCCTTGATGTGGAGAATTGTTTCACCATTAACCCAGATGTTTTATCATCTGTGCTGTATGGATGGAGAAGTCTAGAGGCAACTCTAAGTATAAGACTGAAAGCCAGCGGCAGAAGGCTTAACTCCAAAACTTGAGAACATCAGAGAACTCTTGATTCCAGGGAACATTAATAGAGGAGAGTTCATCCAAAAGCCTCCATACCTACATGAAAACCAAGCTCCACCCAAGAGCCAGTAAGTTCCAGAGCAAGACATACCATACTAATTCTCCAGCAAAGCAGGAACACAGCCCTGAGCATTAAAAGACAAGCTGCCCAAAGACATACCAAACCCATAGACACCCTAAAACTCACTGTCGGACACTTCATTGTACTCCAGAGAGAAGAGATCCAGCTCCACCCACCAGAACACTGATGCAAGCTCCCCTAATCAGGAAATATTGACAAGCCACTAGTCCAACCACCCCCCCCCCACACACACACACACAGGGAACAGGCTCCACAATAAAGAGGAACCACAAACTTCCAACCTATAGAAAGGGCAGTCAAAGCACAGCAATCTAAACAAAATGGAGAGGCAGATAAATACTTAGCAGGTAAAGGAACATGATAAATGCCCACCAAACCAAGCAAAAGAGGAGGAGATAGGGAGCCTACCTGAAAAAGAATTCAGGATAATGATAGTAAAGACTATCCAAAATCTTGAAAACAAAATGGAGTTACAGATAAATGGACTAGAGACAAGGATTGAGAAGATGCAAGAAATGTTTAACAAGGACCTATAACAAATAAAGAAGAGTCAATCAATAATAAATTATGCAATAACTGAGATCAGAAGCACTCTGGAGGGAACCAACAGTGTAATAACTAAGGCAGAAGATAGGATAGGTGAGGTGGAAGATAGAATGGTGGAAATAGATGAAGCAGAGAGAAAAAAAGAAAAGAAATGAGGACAACCTGAGAGACTTCTGGGACAATGTTAAATGCCCAAACATTCGAATCACAGGAGTCCCAGAAGAAGACAGAAGGAAAGGGCATGAGAAAATACTTGAGGAGATAACTTCCTCAAGTTTAACTTCCCTAAAATGGGGAAGGAAATAGTCACCCAAATCCAAGAAACTCAGAGAGTCCCAAACAGGATAAACCCAAGGTGAAACACCCCAAGACACATATTAATCAAACTAATGAAGATCAACCACAAACAGCAAATATTAAAAGCAGCAAGGGAAAAGCAACAAATAACACACAAGGGGATCCCCTTAAGGATATCAGCTGATCTTTCAATAGAAACTCTTCAGGCCAGAAGGGAATGGCAGGACATACTTAAAGTGATGAAAGAGAAAAACCTACAATACAAATTACTATACCCAGCAAGGATCTCATTCAAATATGCAGGGGAAATCAAAAGCTTTCCAGACAAGCAAAAGCTGAGAGAATTCAGCACCATCAAACCAGCTCTTCAACAAATGCTAAAGGATCTTCTCTAGACAGGAAACACAGAAAAGGTTTATAAACTCGAACTCAAAACAACAAAGGAAATGGCAACTGGATCATACTTATCAATAATTACCTTAAATGTAAACGGGTTGAATGTTCCAATCAAAAGACAGACTGGCTGAATGGATACAAAAGCAAGACCCCTATATATGCTGTCTACAAGAAACCCACTTCAAACCAAGGGACACATACAGACTGAAAGTGAAGGGCTGGAAAAAGATTGTTCATACAAATGGAGACCAAAATAAACCAGGAGTAGCAATGCTCAGATAAAATAGACTTTGAAATGTAGGCTGTGAAAAGAGACAAAGAAGGACACTACATAATGATCAAAGGATCAATCCAAGAAGAAGATACAGCAATTGTAAATATATATGCACCCAACAGAGGAGCATCTCAATACATAAGGCAAATGCTGACAAATATGAAAGGGGAAAGAAATAGTAACACAATAACAGTGGGAGACTTTAATACCCCACTCACACCTATGGATAGATCAACCAAACAGAAAATTAGCAAGGAAACACAAACTTTAAATAATACAGTGGACCAGTTAGACCTAATTGATATCTATAGGACATTTCACCCCCCAAAAATGAATTTCACCTTTTTCTCAAGTGCACACGGAACATTCTCCAGGATAGGTCACATCCTGGGCCAAAAATCTAGCCTTAGTAAATTCAAAAAAAATGAAATCATTTCAAGCATCTTTTCTGCTTACAATGCATTAAGATTAGATGTCAACTACAGCAAAAAAGAAAGGTATTAAAAATAAGAACATATGGAGGCTAAATAACACACTTCTGAGTAATGAACAAATAGTGGAAGAAATCAAAAAGAAAATCAAAATATGCATAGCAACAAATGAAAATGAAAACACTACAACCCAAAACCTATGGGATTAAGTAAAAGCAATGATAAGGGGAAGGTTCATAGCATTACAAGCTTACCTCAAAAAACAAGAGAAAAATCCAACAAATAACCTAACTTTACACCTAAAGCAACTAGAAAAAGAAGAAGCACCCCAGGTTTTGTAGTAGGAAAGAAATCATAGAAATTAGGGCAGAAATAAATGAAAAAGAAACAAAGCAGACCATAGAAAAAAATCAGCAAAACTAAAGTCTGGTTCTTTGAGAAGATAAATAAAATAGAAACCATTAGCCAGACTATTCAAAAAAAAAATGAAGAATCAAATCAACAAAATTAGGAATGAAAATAGAGAAATCACAACAGATAACACAGAAATACAAGGATCATAAGACACTGCTTTCAGCAACTATATGGCAATAAAACGGACAACTTGGAAGAAATGGATGAATTCTTAGAAAAGTATAACCTTCCAAAACTGAACCAGGAAGAAATAGAAAATCTTAGCAGACCCATCACAAACATGGAAATTGAAACTGTAATAAAATATCTTCCAACAAACAAAGCCCAGGACCAGATGGATTCACAGGTGAATTCTACCAAAAGTTTAGAGAAGAGCTAACACCCATCCTACTCAAACTCTTCCAGAAGATTTCAGAGGAAGATAAACTCCCAAACTCATTCTATGAGGCCACCATCACCCTAATACCAAAACCAGACAAAGATGCCACACACACACACACACACACACACACACACACACGAACTATAGGCCAATATCACTGATGAACATAGATGCAAAAATCCTCAACAAAAATTTAGCAAATAGAATTCAACAACATATTGAAAAGATCATACATCATGAGCAAGTGGGATTTACCTCAGGGATGCAAGGATTCTTCAATATTTACAAATCAATCAATGTGATAAACCACATTAACTAATTGAAGAATAAAAACCATATGATTATCTCAACAGATACAGAGAAAGCCTTTGACAAAATTCAACACCCATTTATGTTAAAAACTCTCCAGAAAGCAGGCATAGAAGGAACATACCTTGAAATAATAAAAGCCATAAGTGATAAACCCACAGCAAAGATTATCCTCAATGGTGAAAAATTGAAAGCATTTCCCCTAAAGTCAGGAACAAGACAAGGGTGCCCACTCTTACCACTACTATTCAACATGGTTTTGGATGTTTTAGCCCCAGGTATCAGAGAAGAAAAAGAAATAAAAGGAATCCATATTGGAAAAGAAGAAGTAAAACTCTCACTGTTTGCAGACGACATGATCCTCTACATGAAAAACCCTAAAGACACCACCAGAAAATTGCTAGAGCTAATCAATGAATATAGTAAAGTTGCAGGATATAAAATTAACACACAGAAATCCCTTGCATTGCTATACACTAACAATGAAAAAACAGAGAAATTAAGGAAACAATCTCATTCACCATTGTGACAAAAAGAATAAAATACTTAGGAATAAATCTACCTAAAGAAACAAAAGACCTATATATAGAAAACTATAAACAGTGATGAAAGAAGTCAAAGATGACACAAATAGACAGAGAAATATACCACATTCATGGATCAGAAGAATCAATAAACTGAAAATGAGTATACTGCCCAAAGCAATCTATAGATTCAAAGCAATCCCTATCAAGCTACCAATGGTGTTTTCACAGAGCTAGAACAAGTAATTTCACAATTTGTATGGAAATACTATAAACCTCAAGTAGCCAAAGCAATTTTGAGAAAGAAGAATGGAACTGGAGAAATCAACCTGCCTGACTTCAGACTATACTACAGAGCTACAGTCATCAAGACAGTATGGTACTGTCACAAAGACAGAAATATAGATCAATGGAACAAAATAGAAAGCCCAGAGATAAATCCATGCACCAATGGACACCTTATCTTTGACAAAGGATGTAAAAATATACAATGGAGAAAAGACAATTTCTTTAACAAATGGTGTTTGGAAAACTGGTCAACCACTTGTAAAAGAATGAAACTGGAACACTTTCTAACACAATACACAAAAATAACTCAAAATGGATTAAGGATCCAAATGTGAGACCAAAAACTATAAAACTGTTGGAGGAAAAGACAGGCAAAACACTCTCTGACATAAATAACAGCAAGGTCCTCTATGACACACCTCCCAGAGTAATGGAAATAAAAGCAAAAATAAATAAATGGTGCCTAATTAAACTTAAAAGGTTTTGCACAATGAAGGAAGCTATAAGCAAGGTAAAAAGACAGCCTTCAGAGTGTGAGAAAATAATAGCAAATGAAGCAACACAATTAATCTCAAAAATATACAAACAGCTCAATACCAGAAAAATAAACAACCCAATCAAAAAAATGGGCCAAAGAACTAAACAGACATTTCTCCAAAGAAGACATACAGATGGCTAACAAACATGTGAAAAAATGCTCAACATCACTCATTACGAGAGAAATGCAAATCAAAACCAAAATGAGGTACCATCTCATGCCAGTCAGAATGGCTGCTATCAAAAAATCTACAAACAATAAATGCCAGAGAGGGTGTGGAGAAAAGGGAACCCTCTTACACTGTTGGTGGGAATGCAAACTAGTACAGCCACTATGGGAAACAGTATGGAGATTCCTTAAAAAACTGGAAATACAACTTTCATATGACTCAGCAATCCCACTGCTGGGCATACACACTGAGGAGACCAGAATTGAAAGAGACACGTGTACCCCAATGTTCATTGCAGCACTGTTTACAATAGCTGAGATATGGAAACACCTTAGATGTCCACTGGAAGATGAATGGATAAGAAAGTTGTGGTATGTTTACACAATGGATTAAAAAGAACACATTTACATCATTTCTAATGAGGTGGATGAACTGAAGCCTATTATACAGAGTGAAGTAAGTCAGAAAGAAAAACACCAATACAGTATATTAACACATATATATGGAATTTAGAAAGATGGTTATGATGACCCTATATGCAAGACAGCAAAAGAGACACAGATATAAAAAACAGATTTTTGGACTCTGTGGGAGAAGACGAGGGTGGGATGATTTGAGAGAATAGCATTGAAATGTATATTACCATATGTGAAATAGATGACCAGTCCAAGTTTGATGCATGAAACAGGGCACTCAAAGCCGGTGCAATGGGACAACCCAGAGGGATGGGATGGGGAGGAAGGAGGGAGGGGGTTTCAGGATGGGGTACACATGTACACCCATGGCTGATTCATGTCAATGTAGGGCAAAAACCACCACGATATTGTAATTACCCTCCAATTAAAATAATTTTTTTTAAAAAATAAAAATAACAACAAACATTTTATAATCTCTCATCATGCTGCCTTGTTATAGGATGCCTTTCTTTCTATTTGGGATTTTTTGATAACAGGAATGAATATGTGAACACCAACAGTCTCTGATATGTAATAAAAAGTATATGTTAGCTTTATAGGAAAAAAAGTTTGAAGTCATTCTTAAACAGTATTGTATAACTTGAAACTTTCTATTTTCATAAAGAACTCCTCAAGACCTGAAGTTTACTCTAAATTAATTCAGTAAAGTTACCAAATACTCCTCATTTTAATGGACTGTATCAGCCTCCTAGGAATTTTCACTGGAACATTAACTTGTCCCTTTATAGCTCTGTTCTCAAATAGCAGTTCTTGTCCTCTTTCAAAAAGTCGGCAATTGTGAAAGCATTTTCTTATTAGGAGTTTTTCCCAATTTTGTGGAGACAATATTTTTTAAAGCTATATTCATTATTTTAGAGTATTTAAAGATAGAACAGAAATAGTTTTAGAGTAATTGTTACAAATAATACTCCCATTGGTAGATATTTAATTATTTTAAATAGCTGCTTCCCTTGTAATTAATATTTTTTACAAATATGATTGAATATCTGATATTTATTTGGAGTACTAAATACTGGCATTATACAGACAGATTAAAGTAAATGTCCTGAAAATACAAAGAAACAAATTTGAATACATTGTGAATAAAGAAATATAGAATATTTTCAACTGAATCACAATGAAGGGAAAGAAAAGTAATTGAGAAGTGAAAAGTGTCATAGGAGTATTTAAAGAAATATCTGAACTGTGTCTTAAAAAGTGAGAGGGAATCATGAAGTGTGTAAAGCGAAAACCATATTCTGAGGAAAAGATAAATATGTAAACTATCAAAAAGACTTAGATATCAGTGTAAAAACCTGGGCAAAATTCAGAAATAGTGTCATTTTGGAGAAGGGAAAACAGGACACACAATTAAATAAGATTTTATTTACTAAGGGAAGATAACAGAATGTTCAGCTCTAAATAACATAAAATCCTAATTCAAATTTGCTTTGAAAACAGTACTCTTATTGTACTACATAAAAGACATTCAGTTACAGAAATAAAAACATGTCTTCAAGCATCAGTGTCATCATCAGGAAATTTGGGACATCACTTCCAGGCACAGAACAGAGTATAGGGATAAGTTCAGTTCAGTTGGTAAGTCGTGTCTGACTCTGCGACCCCATGGACTGTAGCGCATCAGGCTTCCCTGTCCATCACAAACTCCCTGAGCCTACTCAAACTCATGTCTATTGCATCGGTGATGCCATCCAACCATCTCATCATCTGTCGTCCTCATCTCCTGCCTTCAATCTTTCCCAGCGTTAGGGTCTTTTCCAATGAGTCAGAACTTCACATCATGTGTCCAAAGAATTGGAGTTTCAACTTCAGCATCAGTCGTTTCAATGAATAATCAGGACTGATTTCCTTTAGGATTCACTGGTTGGATCTCCTTGCAGTCCAAGGGACTCTCAAGAGTCTTCTCCAACACCACAGTTCAAAAGCATCAATTCTTTGGTGCTTAGCTTTCTTCATAGTCCAACCCACACATCCGTACTTGACTACTGGAAAAACCATAACTTTGACTATATGGACCTTTGTTGGCAAAGTAATGTCTCTGCTTTTTAATAACCTAGACCTCTGTCTAGGTTGGTCATAACTTTACTTCCAAGGAGTAAGCGTCTTTTAATTTCATAGCTGCAAGCACCATCTGCAGTGATTTTGGAGCCCAGAAAAACAAAATCAGCCACTGTTTCCACTGTTTGTCCATCTATTTGCCATGAAGTGATGGGACCAGATGCCATGCTCTTAGTTTTCTGAATATTCAGCTTTAAGCCAATTTTTTCACTCTCTCACTTTCATCAAGAGGCTTTTTAGTTCCTCTTCACTTTCTGCCATAAGGGTGGTATCATCTGCATATCTGAGGTTATTGATATTTCTCCCAGAATCTTGATTCCAGCTTGTGCTTCATCCACCCCAGTGTTTCTCATGATGTACTCTGCATATAAGTTAAATAAGCAGGGTGACAATATATGGCCTTGACATACTCCTTTTCCTATTTGGAACCAGGCTGTTGTTCCATGTCCAGTTCTATAATGTATAACCTCATGATTGTAGTTGATGATATTGTACTGTATAATTGAAAGTTTTTATTCGAAGGGAACTAGTGTTCTCACACAAAAAAAGGAAGCAAATATGTGAAGTGATAAATGTGTTTATTAACTTGGTGGTGGGAGTCCCTTCACAATGTTTATATAAATCATCATGTTGAACACTAAATATCTTAAGATTTTACTTTTCATTTTTAACTCAGTAAAGCTGGAATAAAAGGATGTTGCATTGTCAGTTTGTCATAGTCACTGTCAAGATAGTAAGACCCCATTGTATTACCTAAGGATTAACTCCTTTTAAGAAAATAATATAAGCAGAAGCTTCAAAATGTACAGTTATTTTTTAAAGTCCCTATAAAACATGTTATATTAAATGTTAAAAATATGTTTGAGATTGGTAAGGATCAGAACAAATATATTTAAAACTCCAATGAAAGTTTTGAATCAAAAGACAGTACTGGGAACATTAGACACACAAAAGACATTAGAAGACTACTTCTGGAGGGACAAATCAAAGGTAAAACTAAGACTAAAGAGACAAAACCATGCACCAATTCAAAGTTAAAGGTTATAAAATAGCATGAGGATTAAAATAATTTCTGTTGAGCATATAAATAATACCGCTCAAGTTCAAATATTTTAAAAGTTCATTATTGTATGTAGTTTCTCAACTTTTAAAAATATTTAGAACAGTCTTGCTATGATAGTTTATGCATAGGTAGTCCTGAGTTGAAATAAAATGATCTCTTGTGGTTACTGCCATTTATGTAATTCAGTCTGAATATTCACATAAACTAGGAACAGTCTATTCAGCCTCAATGATCTGTGAAAAGGACATGTAAAGCACGGGGAAAGGACTTGAACCAGATGGCCTGGTTAACAATAGAACATTTTACAAATTGTCAAAAAAATAAAAACAAGAGGTAGGAAACCACAGCCTTCACAAGAACATTTCCCCTGACCTGATGGAAGCAGAGATAACTACTGTGCTGCATTTCTAACAAACATAATAATTGTGTTCACCATAAGAACCAATTGTTACTAGCCATGTGGAACCAAAATTAATTTCTAAATTATGAACCGACAGATTGCAATAAGCTTCCCTATCATTTAGCAGTAGAAAGACCTAGTTAATTGAGTTTATTGTTATAATGTTTAGGGAAAGTGTTTAAGGAATATAATTTTTTCATTTTATAATGGAATGGCAGGTTTCAGTGATCATGGTTTTTCAGGAGTACAATAAAAAGTTGGATGATAATGTCAGCATCAGGGTGGCAAAAGACAATTTTCATTTTTTTTAATCCTCTCAACAACAAAAATTCAGTATCCTTCAATGAACAAAAGTGCCTGTGAGGAAACCATATGATCAGTTCCATATACTGAGGATCTAGGAGTCTTTTCTTCCCACGATTTAAGTAATAGGTAGACAGATCTGGGTACTGGCTGTAGAAATTGTAGTTGTCTCTGAAACAGTTATGGGGGCTTTTCGATTATAAACCAGGAGTCATTGGAAAACACCATCTTAGATAATTACCCATGGCTGAGGGAGCCTTTGAGGATGTCCAAGATTCTAAAAGGCGTCAGCAGCTTGGCCAAAATAAAATCTGAGTTTATATGTATTGGGGTGGGTAAAAGAAAAAAAGCTGTATTTTACCCATATTATCCCTTGCAGAGGGCAGCGTTGCTTAGAGCCATGAGAGATCCTTCTCTGTAATTTCTCTAAAAGAGAAAAGGAAGAGCATGTGAGTGAACACCCAGCTTCTCGTAATTGTGTAAGATACTGCCAAAGGGGCTCATTTCTCTCTTGATTCATCAAGAATGTTAAATAATGAGCTTTATGAGTGGAGATTAGGAAAGGAAGAGGCTGGAAGAGCAGCAGATAATACTCAGAGAGGGTATTAAACATACTGTGTTGTGAACAATATCAAAAGTCTGGCCACAAACCAATAGGAACACTTTATCTGCAGACCACCCCAAGTGGCCCACAGGCATCTCCAGTACTTCATGTCTTCACCCACATACACCTCCTTCCTCTGACTAGCTCCCTGTGTGTGCAGTAGACTGGGAAGTGGGAGCAAACTTTGACACATGGCTAGTAAGCACAAGCAGAAAACTGACCCAAATCTGTAAGCCAGGGAATCACCATGGGCTTGAGCTTTAGTGCCCTCTTTAGGAACAAAAGAGCACTTAGCATGATGCACGGCAAGATCCAGAGAGGTCTTAAAAACTTGAGAATTCTGCCACAAGAAGAAGTGAGGTGTGGAGCAGGTGTATGTATAGCAGGTCTGAGATAGCTTCAAAATCTCCATTTGAGGGAGTGGATGGTATCTTTCTTCTGAAGACACAGAGTAAACACTGGAGGAGAAAACTGCTACTCCAGATGTGCAGACAGCATCCCAAAACTAAAGGAGTATGAAAATTCAACATGATGCCATCAAAGGGTTATAATAATCTTCCAGTAACTAAACCAAAGACTTGTAGAGCTTCAGTTTACCCAATAAAGACTTCAAAACAGGTGTTTTAAGGAAAATCAATGAATCACAAAGACATAGAAAAACAGTTCAACAAAGTCAGGAAAATAATACATGAATAGAATGAGAAGTTTAAGAAAGACATAGAAATCATAGGTAAAGAACCAAACAGAAATTTTGGAGCCAAAGTATACAATGATGAAGAAAGAAACAGACAACAACTAAAATAATAGTGCATGTGTACTTAGTCGCTCAGTCATGTCCAATTTTTGTGACACCTTGGACTGAAGCCCATCAGGCTCTTCTGTCCATGGGATTCTGTAGGCAAGAATACTGGAGTGAGTTGCCATGCCCTCCTCCAGGGGATCTTCCTGACCCTGGGATGGAACCCTCATCTCTTGTGTCTCCTGCATTGCAGGCAGGTTCTTTACCACTAGTGCGAACTTCAGTATTGTACTTCCAACAATGATAGATTACGTAGATAGGAAATCAAGAAGGAAATGTTGGAAATAAGGTACACTATAGACCAAATGGACCTAACAGATACCTACAGAAAATTCAGTCTGACAACATACACATTCAGCAACACAATGCACATTCTTCCTGCGTGTGCTTGGAATATTCTCCAGAATAAATTATAGGATTGTAGGTCACAAAACAACTCTAAGCAAATTTAAGAAGACTGAAATAATACCAAGTATCTTTACCAACAACGGTGTTGTAAAACTAGAAGGAAAAACAAGTGGAAGCCTGGAATATTTAAAATTACATGGAAAGTAAACACTTAGGAATACATTTAACCAAGTAGGTAAAATAACTATTCATTGAAAATTAAGATTTAATGAAAGAAATTGAGGAAGGCACAAATAAATTGAAAGATATTTCACATTTATGGATTGATAGAATTAATATTGCTAAACTGATATTGATAAATATTACCCAAAGCTGTTAATGGATTCAATGTGCAATCCCTGTGAAAATTCTAACTGCTTTTTTCACAGAAATAGGAGAAAAATTATTTTGAAATTTGTATGGACCCATGAAAGTCTCTGAATAGAAAAAGCAATCTTAGAAAAAAAATAAATAATGCTAAAAGCAGCACACTTATGATTTCATACTCTACTACAAAACTGTACTCATTAAAACAGTATGGCCTATTATAAAAATAGACCAATAGAACAGACTTGAGAGCCCAGAAATATATGTTCCTATTTATGGTCAACTGTAACTTCACAAGGAAGCTAAGAACACTCAATGGAAAAGAGTAGTCTCTTTAAAAAGTTGTGTTTGGAAAACAGGATAACCACATGGAGAAGAATGAAGTTGGACTTCTGTCTTATACCACTCACATAAATTAAGTCAAATTCAAGACTTAAACATAAGACCTGAAATTATGAAACTCCTAAGAGAAAACAAGAAAATAGCTCATTGATATTGGTCTTGGCAAAGATTTTTGGATAAATGATTTGCAGTGTTTTTAAGCTTAAGTAGCAAACCCCAAAAGTAAAAAGTGTAACTGTATCAAACTAAAAAATGTATGTACAGCAAAAAGAAAGAAAGCAACAAAATGAAAGTTGACTGAAGAATGGAATAAAATATTTGCAAACTGTACATCTGATAACATTCAAAATGTATTTTTAAAAAGCTTCACTCAATTCACTAACAGAAAAATATAAACAGTCCAGTTTTAAAAATGTCCATTTTTTCAAGTAAGACATATAAATGGTCAACAGGTGCTTGAAAAGATGCTCAACACTAGCAATCATCGAAGAAATGTAAATCACAACCACAAAACCTCAAAACTGTGATGTTGTCTATTACCAAGAAGACAAGAGATAACAAATGCTGGCAAGGATGTCGAAGGTGAAACTATGCACTATTGTGGAGATGTAAATTGATACAGCTACTATGGAAAACAGTATGGAGTTTCCTTAAAAACTAAAAACAGAACTACCATATGCTTTACCCAACTCACTTTGAGTATATACCTAAGGGAAATGAGAAATATATTTCTTTCAGCCAAGAAATTAAAAGACACTTACTCCTTGGAAGGAAAGTTGTGACCAAACTAGACAGCATATTATAAAGCAGAGACGTTACTTTGCCAACAAAAGTCCGTCTAGTCAAGGCTGTGGTTTTTCCAGTGGTCATGTATGGATGTGAGAGTTGAACTGTGAAGAAAGCTGAGTGCCGAAGAATTGATGCTTTTGAACTGTGGTGCTGGAGAAGACTCTTAAGAGTCCCTTGGACTGCAAGGAGATCTAACCAATCCATTCTAAAGGAGATCAGTCCTAGGTGTTCTTTGGAAAGACTGATGTTGAAGCTGAAACTCCAGTACTTTGGCCACCTCATGCGAAGAGTTCACTCATTGGAAAAGACTCTGATGCTGGGAGGGATTGGAAGCAGGAGGAGAAGGGGACGACAGAGGATGAGATGGCTGGATGGCATCATCGACTCGATGGACATGAGTTTGAGTGAACTCTGGGAGTTGGTGATGGATAGGGAGCTTTGGCGTGCTGCGACTCATGGGGTCACAAAGAGTTGGACAAGACTGAGCAACTGAACTGAATGGCAAAAGTTTCTAGAAGAAATTGCTCTCTATATAGAATCTTATAATATATGGACATAACTACCAGAGATTTGTTCATTGGATTTTGACATGCTATAATTGAGAATCATGTAAACACTAAGAGCTAAGTTTAAAACAAATAAAGGTATTCTAAGCGTTTCCATGAAACATAGTGACCTGAGGCAGCACTTCTTTAGAAATATTTACCTTAGAAACAAATGTTGTTTAAGAAAATTTGAATATTTGATAGATGTATTTCTGTCTTGAAAGGGTTGGAAAAAAAAAAAGATCAAAGCTGACCTATTGATAAGTCTTAATGTCATGGACCAAAATTAATGGGTTAGGGTATTTTCATAGGATCACATTGATTTTAATACCCAAGGCAGAATCACTACAGAGTTCTTAGTATGTTGCTACATGACAGTATGTTTTTCTTCTGGATATGAGTTCCCGTCCTCTCTGCCATTGAAGCTCTCCATTTAAAGGTTTTGTTTTGTTTTTTTTTTTCCTATTCAAAGGTTTCATCTTTCTGGTAAAGTACTTGGTCTTTATGCAAGTACTTACTCGAAGTCTGATTTCAAGATCAGACTGTTTCACTGAAAGTGGCTAGCAGAGTCGGACACGACTAAAGCGACTTAGCAGCAGCAGCAGCTGCAGCAGCCTTTGGTCTTTTCCCTTTGGAACAGATGTTGCTTCTCCTGAGGTCTGTTACTTTGGAAACATGGGTGGTCTCTCTGAAACAGTGCTGAGTTTTTCAGCCTTTGGCCTATACTTTTGGAATGGCTATTCTCTGAAAACTAGTTGAAAAAGCCTTTGGCCTGACACAATTGAGACCAAGGTGTTTCCTCTGAATTGACTGAGATTGGCTTGTGAGCTGTTTGAATTGAGCCATTTGTGCTGTAAGTTGTTCAAGCTGTTTGAAAATTGTTCTTTACTCTATGAACCTCCAGGAAATAGGGTCCCAGTTATCTTAAATATTTTGATATCCCAGCCCCCAGAACTCTGGCTATTGAAAAAAAAAAAAAAAAAAACACAGATCTTCCTCATGAACATTTCTAAATAAATGGGCTGACTGACCAAAGGCAATTTAAAATATCAATATAAAATAGTATAAGGAAGTTTTGAAATCTCCAAAGTTAATTTTCTTAAAACTAAATTGGACTACAATAGTTCAAAATTTTTTAGAACTGGGTGATATTATTTTGACTGGTATTTTAAAGTTCCCAATACTCCCAGGAGTTTAAATTTGCCTCTCTGTAAATTAACATTTAAGAATAACTGAGACAAATAACAGAGAAGGCAATGGCACCCCACTCCAGTACTCTTGCCTGAAAAATCCCATGGATGGAGGAGCCTGGTAAGCTGCAATCTATAGGGTCGCTAAGAGTCGGACACGACTGAAGTGACTGAGCAGCAGCAGAGACAAATAAATGATTAAAGAAAGATAAAATGACTCCCAAAACCCCAGTTTCTTCTTTCTTGACTTCTTTGTCTCAGGCTCCACCTCCAGCTCCATTTTCTTCCTTCCTTTCTATACTGCCTATGCCTGCACTGTACTTTCAAATCCCCCATACTAATTCTCCCAGAAGCTTCCCCTTTTCTCTGAAGCTATTCCCATTCCTGTTTTGTTTGACCTTGTCAGAACTGGTATCTTTAAAATTAAGCCTTCTAAGGATCTAGAAGTGAAATCTTTCATTTCTTATACTCCCTGGACTAAAACTGAACTTAGAACCATAGACAAATATTTCCCAAGGTAACTGAAGATCCTTACAAGTTTGCTGAGAAACTTAATGTAGTCATTAAAACTTGTCAGTCTGATTTCTCTGACTTACATAAGATACATCATTCATATGCTTGTTAGTGAAGACCAGGCCCAGCATTGGATGAAAATCTCTAATTGAGAAAGTCCTAAAAGGTCTCTAGTGTTACAAATGGGAGACCAGCCCATTAACTTATATGATCTGGTTTGGGCAATCAATCACTAGGCAACTTTATCAAGTAATTTCTAGGGCCTTTTAAAAGTCTGTTGATTGGAACAGAATTCAGGCTTGCACCAAAAGTCTGACAAACCTGTCCATGATCATTTAAATAAACTTCAAATTATTTTTAAAGAAAATTCTGGCCTTTTGTCAGAGAAGGCAATGGCAACCCACTCCAGTACTCTTGCCTGGAAAATCCCATGGATGGAGGAACCTTGTAGGCTGCGGTCCATGGGGTCGCGAAGTCAGACATGACTGAGTGACTTCACTTTCACTTTTCACTTTCATGCATTGGAGAAAGAAATGGCAACCCACTCCAGTGTTCTTGCCTGGAGAATCCCAGGGATGGGGGAGCCTGGTGAGCTGCCATCCATGGGGTCGCACAGAGTCGGACACGACTGAAGTGACCTAACTGTTGCAGCAGCTGGCCTTTTGTGTATTGATTCACCCAGGTAGCTTTAAACTCTCTGTTTATTAATGGGGTGAACTAAAACCTTTTCCTTCTAGTAAAAAGGACCAGGATAACATGGGAAATTATTTCCACTCCAGGTTTGATTCATCTTGCAAACCACCTCTCTCCTTCTCTAAATGATTCACATCCAAGGAAGACAGTCAAGAGTCTATTCTTCAACTCTAGCAAATAAAACCTCCAAAATAAAATCAGTACCCTCCTACTTTCTGCTGTTATTTCAAAGAACCAGCACATTGGAAGAGAGATTGTTAAAAATCTATGCACTTTAGTCACCTTTAAATTTATAAGCAACCTTTCCAATGATCTCCCAATTATTAATGGCAAGCCTCCCAGGAATTATGGAGACTTTCCCAAACTTTTGTTAATCAGCTTGGATAAATATTTCTTGAGATTGGATATGTCAGTGGAAACAATCAATCAATAATCTATAGTAGGAATAGAAGAGAATTTTATTAGAGCCAAACTGAGGAATATAGCCTCGGAGTGAAAGTGAAAGTCGCTCAGATATGTCTGACTCTTTGTGACCCCATGGACTATACAGTGCATGGAATTCTCCAGGCCAGAATACTGGAGTGGGTAGCCTTTCCTTTCTGCAGGGGATCTTCCAAACCCAGGGATCGAACCTGGGTCTCCTGCATTGCAGGCAGATTCTTTATCGTCTGAGCCACCGGGGAAGCCTGGAGATATAGATTCAAAAAGCACTTTAATTGTGTTCTGTTGGACTGCAAAATGAGTAAGGCTTATAGAAGCGAACACTAAAATTACATAAGTTGATTGTCAAGAATTACAATTTGAGCAGTGAATAAGTACGGTTTCTTATTAAGCAGGGATTGTTTGGTGGCTGAAATGATTTCTTAGTTTTAAGAGATCTTGAGACTAAGGTTGCAGCTGGCAGTTGCTAGCAGATATTATTTAGAGAATGGCTTGTGGTGTCCTTAAATCTGGTATAGGTCAGAAAATTCAAGTTCACATTGATTCAAGAATGTGTCTGAAACCACATCTGCAATTGCTGCCGGGCTCCATTTTAAAAACCTGAACCATAGTTACTCCATTATGACATTTAAATGCATTATTTTCTTTAATGGTTGAAGCAGATGTACAATTCAGGTTTGATTAGAACACACCATAGGCTGTTCTGGTTTGCATAAAATTCACTCCAAATTACATATAAATGAGAATGACTTCCCCCATACCTCAGTTGGTGAAAATTTATTCTATTAGTATGAATCTCTTCCAGTTCTTTTTGACATTAGAACCACACTCTCAGTGCTTAACCCTGCTATTGTAGAATAATTATTGCCTTTTTTTTTTTTGTTTTTTTTTGTTTTTTTTTTAATTTTTAAAATTAAAAAAAATTTCAGGTATACACGTGCTCCCCATCCTGAACCCTCCTCCCTCCCCCTCCCCATACCATCCCCCTGGGCCGTCCCAGCGCACCAGCCCCAAGCATCCAGCATCGTGCACTGAACCTGGACTGGCATCTCGTTTCATACATGACATTTCACGTGTTTCAATGCCATTCTCCCAAAACTTCCCACCCTCTCCCTCTCCCACAGAGTCCATAAGACTGCTCCATACATCAGTGTCTCTTTTGCTGTCTCGTATACAGGGTTATCATTACCATCTTTCTAAATTCCATATATATGCGTTAGTATACTGTATTTATGTTTTTCCTTCTGGCTTACTTCACTCTGTATAATAGGCTCCAGTTTCATCCACCTCATTAGAACTGATTCAAATGTATTCTTTTTAATGGCTGAGTAATACTCCATTGTGTATATGTACCACAGCTTTCTTATCCATTCATCTGCTGATGGACATCTAGGTTGCTTCCATGTCCTGGCTATTATAAACAGTGCTGCGATGAACACTGGGGTACACGTGTCTCTTTCCATTCTGGTTTCCTCAGTGTGTATGCCAAGCAGTGGAATTGCTGGATCATAAGGCAGTTCTATTTCCAGTTTTTTAAGGAATCTCCACACTGTTCTCCATAGTGGCTGTACTAGTTTGCATTCCCACCAACAGTGTAAGAGGGTTCCCTTTTCTCCACACCCTCTCCAGCATTTATTATTTGTAGACTTTTGGATCGCAGCCATTCTGACTGGCGTGAAATGGTACCTCATAGTGGTTTTGATTTGCATTTTTCTGATAATGAGTGATGTTGAGCATCTTTTCATGTGTTTGTTAGCCATCTGTATGTCTTCTTTGGAGAAATGTCTATCTAATTATTGCCTTTTTACTAAAACAATTCAGATAGGGAGATTTATTGTGAACCTCAATAGGCCTCTGAGCCTATTCCCTTTTGTTTAGGCTTTCTGAGAGACACCCATACATTTCTCTTTGATTCTTCTACCCCTACCCATTTATCAGGCTGAGGCTTCTTAGAGTTGTATCATGCTAAACTTTCTCCCAAATTGGGAAAATAATTCTAGACATTGATAGTGATTATCAAAATGACTCACCATTTGAATTAAGGAACCCCTTGACATCTTTTATTCATTTTATCTCTGATGTTACTAGAGGGGATTTTGAAAACACTGATCATTTGTCTTTATTGTATCACATACCACTTTCTTAACAGGCAAAATCTCCAACTGATATTATCAAAATGCATAACACGTCTATCATCAAAATTCTAAAACAATGGCCCCTGCCTCCAAATCTCTTCCTAGAATTACTCAGTAACCTATAACTAAAGAAGTACTTCAGGACATAGAGCCCATAATAGAAGATTATGTAATTCAAGGCTGCCTTATCCCTTATATTAGCCTGGAAAACTCCCAATTTACTGATGAGAAAACTTAAGGGCTGAGGGTGGATGTTGTCCAGGACATCCAAGCAATGAACACCATGGTTGTTTCTCAACATGTTGTTCCTAACTCTCATACATTACTAATATCCATTCCTATCAAAAGTTTATAACTATGATTGATTTCTGTAGTGTGTTCTTTAGTGTTCAGGTGATAAACTTTCAGAGAAAGATCTTGTTCCACAAGAGGAAATACAAAAAAGATTAATAAACAGAAACCTCAAATAAATAGACTGAGGAGGCAGTTCAGTCAGTTCAGTTCAGTCGCTCAGTCGTGTCCGACTCTTTGCAACCCCATGAATCGCAGCAAGCCAGGCCTCCCTGTCCATCACCAACTCCCGGAGTTTACTCAGACTCACGTCCATCAAATCAGTGATGCCATCCAGCCATCTCGTCCTCTGTCGTCCCCTTCTCCTCCTGCCCCCAATCCCTAAAGTTTCAGCTTTAGCATAATTCCTTCCAAAGAAATCCTAGGGCTGATCTCCTTCAGAATGGACTGGTTGGATCTCCTTGCAGAGGGGATAGTTATTATGCCCTGCTGTGATACTAGAGGGGCTTTCCTGCTCGTTCAGATGGTAAAGAATCCATCTGCAATGAGAGACACCTGGATTCAATTCCTGAGTTGGGAAGATCCCCTGGAGGAGGGCATGGCAACCCACTCCAGTATTCTTGCCTGGAGAATTCCCATGGACAGAGAAGGCTGGCAGGCTACAGTTCATGGGGTCACAAAGAGTCAGACTGGATGAATAGACTAAGCACAGCACAGCATAGCATGATACTAGAGCCCAGTAGGAAGGAGGAAGACTCCTTTCTTTCCTGCGAAGGACTCAGCTAGTGAAAATCTACTGACTCTGTTTATAGTAGCCTTCCCAACATGATTTCCTTTCCCTAAAAACTGAGTGTTGTTCTTTCCTTACCTTGTGGGGACTTGCAAGTAGCTAACCATGGTTGCAGACCTCGATTTGCAGTTCCGTATTAATCTTGAATAAACCCACCTTTGCTGGAGATGTATCAGGGGTATACTTATTTTAGGTCAACAATATAGGATGCTCAGAGAAATAAGAAAGAAAACTAACAGGCAACATCTTAGAGTAATCCTACAGATTTATTTTTTCTTTAGAAATTTACGAATTTGTATGTAGAAATTTACTAATTTGTACTCCAGAAATGTTTGAGAAGTCTTATGTTTTATTACCCCTACGAATTTGTAGTATTGATCAGATTAAGTACATAGAGGAATGAATTGAAATATTAAAAATATTTAAATATATATTGTTGCAAAAAGTTAAAAGCACATGAATTTTTAATGATCCTAAACATTTTTCACAAGTTACCTAAAAAATGACTTCAAAAGTTTATAGTCCTTAGTTCAGTTCACTCGCTCAGTCATGTCCAACTCTTTGTGACCCAATGGACTGCAGCACGCCAGGCCTCCCTGTCCATCACCAATTTCCAAAGCTTGCTCAAACTCATGTCCATCCAGTCAGTGATGATATCCAACCATCTCATCCTCTGTCATCCCCTGCTTCTCTTGCCTTCAATCTTTCCCAACATCAGGGTCTTTTCCAATGATCAGTTCTTCACATCAGGTGGCCAAAGTATTGGAGTTTCAACTTCAGCGGCAGTTCTTCCAATGAATATTCAGGGCTGATTTCCTTTAGGATGGACTGGTTGGATCTCCTTGTGTCCAAGGGACTCTCAAGAGTCTTTTCCAACACCACAGTTCAAAAACATCAATTCCTCAGCACTCAGCTTTCTTTACAGTCTAGCCCTCACATCCATACATGACTACTGAAAGAACAATAGCTTTGACTTGATGGACCTTTGTTGACAAAGCAATGTCTCTGCTTTTTAGTATGCTATCTAGGCTGGTCATAGCTTTTCTTCCAAGGAGTGAGCATCTTTTAATTTCATGGCTGCAGTCAACAACTGCAGTGACTTTGGAGCCCACAGAAATAAAGTCGGTCACTATTTCCATTGTTTCCCAATCTATTTGCCATAAAGTGATGGGACCAGGGTGACAATATACAGCCTTGACGTACTCCTTTTCCTATATGGAACCAGTCTGTTGTTTCATGTCCAGTTCTAGTTGTTGCTTCCTGACCTGCATATAGGTTTCTCAAGAGGCAGGTCACTTGGAAGGAAAGTTATGACCAACCTAGATAGCATATTGAAAAGCAGAGACATTACTTTGCCAACAAAAGTCCGACTAGTCAAGGCTATGGTTTTTCCAGTGGTCATGTATGGATGTGAGAGTTGGACTGTGAAGAAAGCTGAGCGCTGAAGAATTGATGCTTTTGAACTGTGGTGTTGGAGAAGACTCTTGAGAGTCCCTTGGACTGCAAGGAGATCCAACCAGTCCATCCTAAAGGAGATCAGCCCTGGGTGTTCATTGGAAGGACTGATGCTGAAGCTGAAACTCCAGTACTTTGGCCACTTCATGTGAAGAGTTGACTCATTGGAAAAGACCCTGATGCTGGGAGGGATTGGGGGCAGGAGGAGAAGGGGACGACAGAGGATGAGATGGATGGATGACATCACTGACTCGATGGACGTGAGTTTGAGTAAACTCCAGGCGTTGGTAATGGACGGGGAGCCCTGGTGTGCTGCGATTCATGGGGTCGCAAAGAGTTGGACCTGACTGAGTGACTGAACTGAACTGATGGGACCAGATACCATGATCTTCGTTTTCTAAATGTTGAGCTTTAAGCCAACTTTTTCACTCTCTTCTTTCACTTTGGTCAAGAGGCTCTTTAGTTCTTCACTTCTGCCATAAGGGTGGTGTCATCTGTGTCTCTGAGGTTATTGATATTTCTCCCGGCAGTCTTCATTCCAGCTTGTGCTACATCCAGCCCAGCATTTCAAATGATATACTCTGCATATAAGTTAAATAAGCAGGATGATGATATACAACCTTGACGTTCTCCTTTCACTATTTGGAACCAGTCTGTTATTCCTTGTCCAGTTCTAACTGTTGCTTCCTGACCTGCATATGGGTTTCTCAAGAGGCAGATCAGGTGGTCTGGTATTCCCATCTCTTTCAGAATTTTCCACAGTTTATTGTCATCCTCACAGTCAAAGGCTTTGGCGTAGTCAATAAAGCAGAAATAGATGTTTTTTTCTGGAACTCTCTTGCTTTTTCGCAAATCCAACGGATGTCGGCAATTTGATCTCTGGTTCCTGTGCCTTTTCTAAATCAAGCTTGAACATTTGGAAGTTCATGGTTCATGTAGTGTCAAAGCCTGACTTGGAGAATATTGAGCATTACTTCGCTAGTGTGTGACATGAGTGCAATTGTGCGGTAGTTTGAGCATTCTTTGGCATTGCCTTTCTTTGGGATTGGAATGAAAACTGACCTTTTCCAGTTTTGTGGGCACTTTTGAGTTTTCTAAATTTGCTGGCATATTGAGTGTACCACTTTCACAGCATCATCTTTTATAGTCCTAGTAACCCTGAAGAAATTTGAGCTTCTAAACTTTAAAATTTGTAACGTCTGTAAATTGGAAATTAAAAACATTTCCTAAACTCATTTTTCTAAGCAAAACTGCCCTCCAGGACATAAAAATAAACAAAAACAAAAAAAAAACCTCTTCAATGTAGCAGAATCAGTAAGCACAAATTCAGGCTTAAGATGAAAAGAGATCCTGTTCTAATAGTCCCTTGTATTTTTAAAGAAGATTTTATGAGAGAATGCTTTGACCTGAAATATTGTGTAATGGTCTGGTGGTGCCAGTTCTTCAGATTCTGCCTCTTCTGACTTTAAATTTTGTGCCTTCTGTAAAGGTGCTTATAAATACACAGATAATGATATCTTACTTATTGGTATGGATTCTTTGCAGTTTAACAGTTTTTAAAGAACATATAGCATGTCATATTCTCTGCTTCACAGTTACATAGGGAGATGCATTTTGCAAGTTATTCTTTTATCCCCTCCAGTTGATTCCTCTCCTGTTCTTATTTGTAATATGGTAAATAAATACAAATTTCAAAGGGATAATTTATTTCCCTTAATTTTTACTACCCTTAAAATTGTTTATTTTTTTTTCTTTTTTTCAAAAGCACATGCTGTGCCATTGTAATGGTAGTAATAAAGTAGCATTAATTGTTCATCTAGCAGCAGCCTGAAAAGAAAGAATATATAGAAAGAGGAGAGAGTCTGAAAAATAAGATAAAGAGATCATATCAGTATGTTTCAGTATGTTTTTACATATTCCCTACCTCCAAGCTTTATAGCTTCATATTACTTTATCCTAAGTATGAGTTTATCTTTTCTCCTGACCAAAAAAAACAAACAAACAAACAAAAAAAATTGTTTCTCTTAGCAATTAACATAAAATAAAATTTTAAAAAGGAGAAAAAGATTTTAAGTGGAATTTCTTTCATTCCTAAGGCTCCCTGGGCTCCTGTTAGCATGTCTTGTTCTTAGTATGTGTAGTAAAACCACATTTCTCCCTTTTTGTTATACATTTCTAAATTTTCATTACCTTCTTATAAACAATTAAATCACAAAGTAAGCAAAGCCAAGTGAATGGTAGCTGAACAGCTATCACTCTGCATAGATATTAAAAACTGAAAATGAATGCAGTTTAGCTTTACCAGCTAATTTAGTTAGGTATCACCCTAAGGCATCAATACCATTTATCATTATCACTGGAGCCTGGCATGAAGGCACAATCAACAGTAGCTTTTACAAAGCAAATTAAAAACTTTTAAAGTTCTCTTTACTCAGGAAAGGAAAACAAATTTTTGATATCCTTTATGTATAAATCCGTTGTGGTGAACCCCAGTGTCATGATTAGCCTGAACATTTGAAAGTAAGAAATTCTAGTACAAAGATGTGCTGCCATTTGTAAATATTTATGGTTCTAAGGTTACTGAATATCATAAAGATTATAGCCTCAAAAGGCTGTGTTTATGTTGAAAAATACATTATATTCAAAATAGGAAATTCTACTTACTAATTATTAAAATGTAAATTATTTTTATTCATTAGTCATGTTTTTAAATATTTCATATGAAATCATATATTTAATGCAGCAAATATTAATCATTTTAATAGACTTTATTTTTTAGAGCTATTTTGGGTTCATAACGAAATTGAGAAAAAGTTACAAAGATTTCCCATATACCCTCTGCCCCTACATATGCACAGCAGCCTTCTTAGCAAATGCCCCCACCAGACTGGTACATTATGCTACAGCTGATAAACCTAAATTAGCATGTTATTATTACACAAAGCCCATAGTTTGCATTAGGATTCGCCACAGTGCTGTGCATTGCATGTGTTTAGACAAATATGAAATTGTATGTATTAATTATTTTAGTTATCATACAGCCTAGTTTTACTGCCCTAAATATCTTTAGAGCTCCATCAATTCATCCGTCCCTCCTTCTAAACCTCTGGCAATCACTGATCTTTTTATATCTCCAGAGTTTTAAATTTTCCATAAAATTATAGTTGAAGTCATATAGTACATAGTCTTTTTAGACAGATTTATTTCACTTAGTAATATGCACTTTCCTCCTTAATTTTGCAAGGCTTACTAGCTCATTTGTTTTTAGCACTGGATAATATTCCATTTTATGGATGTATCACAGTTTATTTATCCATTCACCTACTCAAGGAAAGCAGTACTGTAGCATTATAATAAGCCTTGAAATTAGGTAGTGTTAGCATTTTTTCCTGCAATATTAACTTGGCAATTTTGGATCATTTGTCTCTCCATGCAAACTTTAGAATTAATTTGTTGATATCCACAAAATAACAGGCTGGAATTTTGATTGAGGTTGCATTGACTCTATTGATCAAATCGGGAAGAACTGACATCTTGACAGTATTAAGTCTTCCTATCCATAAATAAGGAATGTTTCTCTATGTAGTTTTTTGATATCTTTCATAAAAATTTTATAGTTTTCCTCATGGAGATCTGAAACATATTTGTTAGATTTATACTTTAGTATTTCATTTTTGTAGTGCTAATATAAACAGTATCATATTTTCAATTCCAAATTCCACTTGATTGATGTTGGTATAAAGGAAAACAGTTGACCTTTTTATATATTAACCTTGTATCCTACAACCCTGCTATAGTCACTTGCATTAATGATTCGGAAGTATTTTTTGTTCATTCTTTCAGATTTTCTATAATAGATAATCATTTGAATAAAGACAGTTTTATTTTTTATTGTTTTTCTTCCTCATCTGTGTACCTTTGTTCCCTTTTCTTGTCTTACTATATTAGCTAGGACTTTCAGTATGATGTTGAAAAACTGCAGTGAGAGGAAGTATCCTTTTTTCCCCCTGAAAAAGCCTATAGTGTCTGCTAGAAAGTATGATATCAACTTTAATTTTTTGTAGACTTTTTTTTTTTTTAAATCAAATTGAAGAAGTTCCCTTCTAATACTGGTTTAGTAGTTGACTGTCAGAAATGGGTATTGGGTTTTGTTATTGTTCACTTACTATGTTCTATCTGACTCTTTGTGACCCCATGAACTGCAGCATGCCAGGATTCCCTGTCCTTCACTATCTCCCAGAATTTGCACAAACTCAGGTCCGTTGAGTCAGTGATACCATCCAACTATCTCATCCTCGGTCACCCTCCTACTCCTTCTGCCCTCAGTCTTTCCCAACATCACAGTCTTTGCCGGTGAATCAGCTCTTCACATCAAGTTGCCAAAGTACTGGAGCTTCAGCTTCAATATCTGACCTTCCAGTGAATATTCAGGGTTGATTTCCTTTAGGAGAGACTGGTTTGATTTCCTTGAAGTCCAAGGGACTGTCAAGAGTCTTCTCCAGTACCACAATTCAAAAATTTTTCTCTGTCTATTGATACAATTATGTGATTTTTAAAAATCTTTTTTTGTTGTTGATGTGATTTTATTTTTTTATTTATTTAATTTATCTATTTCATGTAACTTCATTTCACTTAAACTTACCTTACTTTTTTTTAACTGTAGCACATGACATGCAGGATTTTAGTTCCCTGACCAGAGATTGAACCTGTGCCCCCTGCAATGGAAGTACAGAGTCTTAACCACTGGACCACCAGAAAAGTCCTATGGTATTTTATTTTAAAATATTGAGCCAACCTTGCTGTCTTGAGATAAATCTCACTTGGTAATGGTGCATATGTGTGTGTGTGTGCATGCATACATCTGTGTATTAATGCTTTGCTAGATTTGATTTGAAATATTTTGTTGAGGATTTTTGTATGTGTATTCACAAGATATACTGGCCTCTAATTTTCTTTTGTTTTTAGTACTAGGGTAATACCTAGTTTTCATGTTAGGGTAATTCTGGTCTAATAGAATGACTTGAAAATAATATTCCCTCAGTTTCTATCTTCTGAAAGTGAATGTAGAGAATAAGTATACTTTGTAACTTAGGTGTTCACAGAATTCATTGATGAACACATCTGGGCCTAGTTCCTTCTGTTTTTGAAGGTTATTAATTGCAGATTCAATTTCTTTAGTAGATATATATATACTTTGTATGTCTAATATATATTCTTTAGTATATGTATTTTCATATTGTCAGTTTCTTCTTGTGTGAGTTTTGTTTGGTTATGTCTTTGAAGGAATTGGTCCATTTTGCTTAGGTTATTAAATTTGTGGTCATAGAGCTTCTCATATATTTATCCTGTTACTGTTCTTGGGATATGTATTAATGCCCCTCTTTTTTCTGTGATGTTGGTACTTTATTTAATTTTAGTTATCTAGAAGCTTATTAATTTTATTAATTTCAGCTTTTATTAATAGTTTCTTCTAACTTTGGACTTATTTGATTTTTTTCCTACATTTTAAGGCAGAATTTTTAGATGATTTAATTTAAATCTTCTTCCTAAGATACACATTCGGTGCTGTATATTTTTTCTCTAAAAACTGCTTTTGCTGTATCATACAAATTTTGATGGTTCATCTTCATTTTATTTAGTTCAAAATATTTAAACTTTCTCTTGATTTTTTTTTTGATACATGTATTCTTAAGAAGTATGTTATTTAATCTTTGAGTACTTAGATTTGTTAAGGTATCTTTGTATTATTAGTTACCACTTTAATTCTATTGTGGTGTGAGAACAAAGTGTATTATACATATATTCTTGTAAATTTATTGTGTTTTTTGATCCAGGTTGTAGTCTGTCTTGGTGAAATGTTCCTTGTGAGCTTGAGAAGCATATATATTCTGCATTTGTTTGATAAAGTAGTTTTTAGTTGTTCATTACAACAGTTGGTGTTGCTGAATTCATCTTTGTCTTTAATGATTTTTCTACTACTGGATCCATCTGTTTCTGAGTGGCAAATCATTTCTGAGAGAGGGAAATTGGAGTGACCAGCTATAATAGTGGGTTCATCTGTTTATCCTTGCAGGTCTATCAATGTTTGCCTCATGTTTTTGACACTCTGTTGTTAGGCACATAACCTGGGTTTCCTGCCTGCATTGCAGGCAGATTCTTTACCATCTGAGCTACCAGGGAAGCCCACTTACATTTAATAATGCTTATATTTTCTTGGAAAAATTGTTCCTTTATCATTATATAATAGCACTCTGTTACTGATAACTTTCCTTACTCTGGAGTCTACTTTGTCCAAAATTAATATAGCTGCCCCAGCTTTCTTTTAATTAGTATAATCATAGTATATCTTTCTCCATCCATCTGCTTTTAATCTATAAATATGTATATTTATATTTAAAATAGGTTTCTTATAGACTACAAATAGTTGGTTCTTGTTTTTTGATCTCCTCTGATAATCGCTGTCTTTTAATGAATGCATTTAGATCAGTGTTATTTAGTGATTATCAATATAGTTAAGTGATATCTATTATATATGAAAAGTTAATATAATTTCTGTTTGTTGCTTTGTTTTTATTTTTTGTCTTTCACTCTTTTTCTGCCTTTATAGTTGTAGCTGAACATTTTATATGATCCCATTTTCTCTCCTCTCTTATCAGTTTTACTTCAAAACGGGTCTGTGAACAACAAATTCTCTTAACTTTGTCTGAGAAAATCTTTATACCTAACTCACTTTTGAAAGAAAATCTTTCTGGTGCAGAAATCTAGGTTTGTGTGTTTTTTTGTTTTGTTTTTCTGTTAACACTTTCAGTATTTCACTCTATTCTCTTCTGGCTTGCATAGTTTCAAAGTATAGAAGTTGGATGTAATTCTTCTTAAAATTTTTTTATTGGAGTATAATTGCTTTACAATGTTGTATCAGTTTCTGCATGCATGGATGCTATATTGCTTTAGTTGTGTCCAACTCTTTGTGGCCCTGTGGAGCATAGCCTGTTCAGGCTCCTCTGTCAGTGGGATTCCCGAGGAAAGAATACTGGAGTGGGTTGTCATACCCTCCTCCAGGGGATCTTCTGGATCCAGGGATTGAACCTGTGTCTCTTAAGTCTCCTGCATTGGCAAGCAGGTTCTTTACCACTAGCACCACCTATTAGTTGCTACTTGTATAGCCAAGGGAATCATATGTATATACACATATGTCCCCTCTGTTTTGAATTTCCTTCCCATTTAGGTCACCACAGAGCATTGGGTAGGGTCCCATATGCTATATAGGAGGTTCTGTATACAGCACGCCAGGCTTCCCTGTCCTTCACTATCTCCTGAAGTTTGCTCAAACTCAGGTCCATTGAGTCGCTGAAGCCATCTAACCATCTCATCCTCTGTCACCCCCTTCTCCTCTTGCTCCCTATCTTTCCCAGCATGAGTCCCCCCCCCCCAATGGCTCTTTGTATCAGGTGATGAAAATATAGGGGTTTAAGCTTCAGCTTGATGAATATTCCTTCAAATGAATATTCAGCATTGAATTTCCTTTAGGAATGACTGGTTTAATCTTCTTGCTGTCCAAAGACTCTCAGGAGTCTTATCCAGCACAATTTGAAGCCATCAATTTGGCACTCAACCTTCCTTATAGTCTAGTTCTCATATCCATAGGGCTTCCCTGGTTGCTCAGCTGGTAAGGAATCCACCTGTAATTCAGGAGACCCTGGTTCAGTTCCTGGGTTGGGATGATCCACTGGAGAAGGGATAGGCTACCCACTCCAGTATTCTTGGGCTTCCCCGGTGGCTCAGATGGTAAAGAATCTGCCTGCAATGCAGAAGACCTGGGTTCAATCCCTGAGTTGGGAAGATCCCCTGGAGAAGGGAATGGCTACCCACTCCAGCATTCTGGCCTGGAGAATTCCATGGACAGAGGAGCCTGGCAGGCTACAGTTCATGGGGTCAAGGAATCAGACACAACTGAGAAATTTTCACTTTGACTTTTCTCACTTCGGTACATGACCACTGGGAAAACCATAGCTATGACTATATGGACCTTTGTTGACAAAGTGATATCTCTGATTTTAAATATGCTGCCTAGGTTTGTCATAGCTTTTTTCCCATGCAGCAAGTGGTATCAATAGTGTATATATGTCACTCCTATTCTCCAAATTTATCTCTTCTCCCCTTTCTCCTTTGATATTTGCACATTCGTTCTCCATGTCTGTGTCTCTATTTCTTCTTTGTAAAATGGACTGTCTATACCAATTTTTTTCAGATCCCATATATATGTTAATATATGGTAATATTTTTCTCTTTCTGATTTATTTCACTGTATATGACAATCTCTAGGTTCATCCACATCTCTGCAAATGACTCAATTTAGTTCCTTTTTATGGCTGAGAAATATTCCATTCTATGTATGTAATTCTTATCTTTGTTCCTCTATAGGTAAGATATTTTTCCCCTCTGGCATCTTTCAAAATATATCTTTGATTTTTCATAATTTGAATATTTTATATATATATAAGTTCTCTATTTTGATGTTTATCCTGCCTGGTGCTCTCTAAGCTTCCTGGATGTGTAGTTTGGGGTCTGTCTTTATATGCGGGAAGTTGTTTCAAATCCTTCCTTCCCTCCTTCCTCTCTTTTTTCCCTCCTTGCCTCTCACTGTCTGTCCTTCCTTCCCTCTCTCCCCTTTCTTACTTTCTCTCTTTCTGCTATTCCTATTATGTACTTGTTTCATTGTTTGTAGTGGTTTTTACAGTACTTGGATACTTTCTTCTATTTATACCAGCCTCTTTTCTATTTGATTTTTAATTTTAGAAGTTTCTATTCACATACCTTGAAACACATATTCTTCCCTTGGTCATATCCAGTTGGCTAATAAGCTCATCAAAGCCACTCTTTATTTCTTCTATAATGTTTTTTATGTCTAGCATTTCCTTTTGATTCCTTCTTATAATTTCCATCTCACTGCTTGCATTGCCAATTTACTCTTGCCCACTGTCTAATTTATTCATTAAAGCCCTTATCAAATTAATCCTTTTATGATTAAAATTTTTTATTGAATGAATGATGGATAACTCTGCTATGTGAGCAATGTAGTTAGTTGGTAACTAGACTCGCTAGACATACTCGCTAGACATCTTATGCATTTCTAGTCTCTTAAGAAACCCTGGGGGTAAGACTGGAATGGAAAATATGCCACGCAGATAGTCATAGAAATCTCCCCAGAACTCCATCAGATTGTAGGACCACAACTAGTATCAACTTCCATCTGGGATTGCCTCTACATTAATTGTTTAAATTCTCAGCCTGATTATTCCAACATTCGTGCCGTATCTGAGTCTGATTCTATTGCTTGCTCTGTCTCTTCAACTGAAGAGATTTCTAAGTTGGGTTAGTCCTTGCATAAGGATGATCATAATATACTGCACATATTCTGTCATAACCCCTCCCATACTTGGATATTCATTTGTTTACTTGTTTGTCATTTCCACTAAAGTGTATGTTCCTTGAATAAATTAATTTTATATTATGATTATATTTAGTCAAAAATTATTTTTTATTTTGACTGCACTGTGTCTTCCTTGCAGTGTGAAGGCTCTTTATTGTGACTTTCTCTAGTTGTGAACATCTTAATGACTAGCTTCTTACAGTACATTTCTAATGAAGTAAACCCACCCAGTGATGAAACAGATTCTTCCTCTGCTCCTTCCAAAGAACAATTAGAGCAGGAAAAACAAAAACTGCTTCTTTCCTTCAAGCCAGTAATGCAGAAATTCTATCATGATCAGGTTGATCTACAAGTCAGTGCCCTCTATGCTCTTCAGGTGCACTGCTCCAACAGCAACTTCCCAAAACGCATGGTACTCCACTTTTTTGTTCATTTTATGACATGGAAATTATTGAAGAAAAAGCTTTCTTGGCTTGGAAAGAAGATATAACACAAGAGTTTCCAGGGAAAAACAAGGCTTTGTTCTAGGTAAATCAATGGCTAAGCTGGCTAGAAACTGCTGAAGAAGAGGAATCAGAGGAAGAAGCCTACTAAAAGAACCAGCCAAAGCCTTAAATTGTGCAAAACATACTGTTGCTATGATGTAACTGCATTTGACCTAAACACTGTGAAAATTCATTCCACTGTAATGTTTTCACAGTATTTAAAAGCAGAAGCACATCAGGTAGGGTTTCCTTTTGCATAAGGTTTTTTTTTTTTTTTTTTTTTTGTATTGTAATGTCTTAATCAGCCTACCATCAAATATTTTAAGAGAATCTTTAACATCTAAATGTTTAGGAGCATGCAACAATTACATCATAAGTTCTCAAGCAGAGGCAGTCTATTGCAAGGACCTTCTTTGCTGCCAGTTATCATAGGCTGTTTTAACTTAGAAGACTGAATAGCAACACTGAATACTGTAGAAATGCACTTTGCTCAGTAATATTTGAGTTGTTGCAATATTTGATTATCCATTTGGTTGTTACAGAAAAGTTCTTAACTGTAATTGATGTTTTTTGGAGTAATAGCATATTGCCTGTATTTCTACCTCTAGTAATGGGCTTTACGTGCTAGATTTTAATATCCTTGAGCCTGGGCAACTGCACAAATCTTTTTAAAAGAAACATTGTTTACTTGCACAAAACAGATCAGTTTTGAGAGATTGTAAATGCCCTTGAAGTGGTCTTTGTGGTTGTGAAACAAATGGTGAGAATTTGAATTTACTCCTCTTATTATAGTATTGAAGTTACATCTACTTAATTTATCAAGTCATGTTCATGCCCTGACTTTATATACTTATATCTATCAATATTTTTTTGAAAAAAAAAAAGTGCCATTTGCGATCTTAATTCCCCCACCAGGAATTGAACCCATGTCCTCAGGCAGATTCTTAACTGCAGAAGTACCAAGAAAATAACTTCATATTTGTTGTTTTATTACCAGCACTGAAAATGTAGTTCTGTTACCAATTCACATCCTTGCACATAACAGTTTCTCAATAAATATTTTAAATGACTGACTTATTGGCTGAATTCTCAATTCTGGAAATAAGTTTCCAGAAGATTATATCAAATCACCAATATCTCAGTTTGAATGTTTTGAGTACAGCAGTGTTTATATAGAACCAACTGTAAAAAATCTAATTTGTGATGTATATTTTAAAGTCCTAAAGAGGAAAAGCTATTATGGCATTTTAGGAGGTAGAAGTAACATATACTAGGGCAATATATAGCCTTGACCTACTCCTTTCCAGTCCATTGTTCCATGTCTGGTTGTAACTGCTGCTGCTTGACCTGCATACTGGTTTCTTATGAGGCAAGTATTCCTGGTATTCCCAGGAGTACCAGAAGCAGCAGTTACAACTAGACATGAAACAACTGATTGGTTCAAAATCGGCAAAGAACTGTGTCAAATCTGTATACTGCCACCCTGATTATTTAACTTATATGTAGAGTATGTCATATGAAATGCCAGACTGAGTGAATCACAAGCTGGAGTCAAGATTACCAGGAGAAACATCAACAGCCTTAGAGAGTCATATGATACCACCCTAATGACATAAAGCAGTGAGTAATTAAACAGCCTCTGGATGAGGGTGAAAGAGGAGTGTGAAAACGTTGGCTTATAACGCAATATTCAAAGAACTAAGGTCATGGCATCCAGTCCTATCACTTCATGGCAAATAGATGGGAAAAAATGGAAACAGTGACATATTTTATTTTCTTGGCCTCCACAATCACTCTGGGTGGTGACTGTTGCTGTGAAATAAAAAGGTGCTCTTTGAAAGAAAATCTATGAAAAACTTAGCATACTAAAAAGCAGAGACATCACTTTACCAACATAGATCCGTATAATCAAAGCTATGGTTTTTCCATTAGTCATGTATAGATATCAGAATTGGATCATAAAGAAGGCTGAGCACTGAAGAACTGGTGCTTTGGAATTGTGGTGCTGGAGAAAACTCTTGAGAGTCCCTTGGACAGCAAGGAAATCAAATAAGTCAACAGTTGTTTCATGTCTAGTTGTAGCTGCTGCTTCTGGTATTCCTGGGGATACCAGGAATACTGGATAGTCATTGGAAGGACTGATGCTAGAGCTGAAGCCCCAATACTTTGACTACCTGATATGAAGAGCCAACTCACTGTCAAAGACCTTGAGACTGGGAAAGATTGAGGTCAGAAATAGAAGGGAGAGACAGAGAATGAGATGGCTGGATGGCATCACCAACTCAATAAACATAAGTTTGAGCAAACTCCAGGAGATAGTTAAGGACAGGATATCCTGGCATGCTAAAATCCATGGGGTCACAGAGAGTCAGACACAGCTTAGTGAGTGAACAATGCAGTGTTAATTTCAGATATTATGCATTGTGTTTAAATACTTTTTATCTATTGTGATTGATTTTTGCATCCTGTACTTCAGTAAAGGGAAGTTTTCCTCCCAGAAAAGTAGGAACTGAATGCAGACGTTTTTCTTTCAGATCATTGGTTATCTTTGATATGCAGCTTATAGCCATATTTTTTTTTACCATAAATATATAGTATTTCAAAATATCAATCCAAACAAATCCCTGGTTGTTGTATACATTAGGAATCTACACAAATTAGGAATCTTTCTCTTCTACTGAAAACAGAAAACTATTGTGAATCCACCACTAATCTTTACTGATACTATTTTAACCTCATCCCCTTACTTTATTAACAGTGCTGTATAGTAAAAGCTAGGCATCACGAAATGTAAAAGTGAACAGAAATTAATGCTTTCCTAACCACATATATACGAAATCTTCTATGTGTGTCTCATTTTTCCTATGTACTTTGTTGTTTGTAAAATTTACTCTATTTCTGGATGACAACTTTTTGTTTTATTATCTTCTTTTTTCTCTGACATCAAATAAGGACCTTCTTTTCACTGAATTTAAATTCATTAATTATAGACATTCATAAACTTATGAATACACAATAACTGTTAGTGCCTTAGTGAAAACTATGTGGTGTAATACATAAATATTGATTACTGACAGTAAGAGAATAAGAGGAAGAATGTCTAATCAATGTATCACGTAACTTGTCAGTACATACTCTGTGTCAGTAACTAAATACCTAATGCTTGATTAAGAAATGAAATAGATCCCTTGGCATGGTTGCCATTGTCATTACCATCATCAAATAATTTGCAAGCTTTTTCTAGCTCTAAGCTAGTCCTTGAATACTATATTAATTCATAAAGCCTATCAGAGCTCTATTCAGCAAATAATTGCTTCCCTATACTAAATTTTGTCCCAGTGGCCTGAATTGGGAGATGAATCTATACTAAACAGTGCTTAATAGTGTTGAGTTTGTGCTGCATTTCTATAAGATTTATTGAGCTCACATGCAAGATATGATTTTACGGATTGACTCTCCGGGATTGATTTGTTAATGATTTCAGTATGATTCAGTTTCTTTCTAACATTATTACCTAAGTGTTCAGTAAACAAAACATTTACTGATGGATTTTATAAATTCATGGTACCCCTGAAACACACTTTACTCATAAACAAAAATAACAAAACTTACTTTAGCTTCTAAGTTGAAATGATCTTGGCTAACACCGAATATTCATTGGAAGGACTGATGCTGAAGCTGAAGCTCAAGTACTTTGGCCACCTGATATGAAGAGCCAGTTCATTGGAAAAGACTGTGATGCTGGGAAAGATTGAAAGCAGGAGGAAAAGGGGGAGTCAGAGGATGAGATGTTTGTATGGTATCACCGACTCAATGGACATGAGTTTGAGCAAATTCCAGGAGATAATGAAGCACAAGGAAGCCAGGTGTGCAACAGTCCATGGGATCACAGATTCAGACAAAACTGAGCAAATGAACAAAATAGAATTTTCCTTCCAGGACAGGAGTTATACTCTCTGAAACTTTTGTGGTAGTTGTACAGAATAATAAGAAACAGTATAAAGTGAAATAATTTACACAGAATAGAACTTTTCTCCCACTCATTAACTCATCATTGCTTTAGCACCTTGTTTTTCTTGGAAAGCATGCAGCCTTTTATGACCAGTATGAGGAAGCATGTTACTCTTACATTATAATTTGAGTACAATCTCTTCAGTAAGCTTTTACTCATTTCCTATATGCCATGCTGCTCTCTTCCTAAGAGCTACATGAAACATAAGTTGTGTCTGTTAATCCAGAGACCTAGTAAAAAAAAAAAAAACAAAACCTATAAATTCTAAATTTTGATGATTGTGAGTTTTTCAGGTACTTTTTGAGTAAACAAATATATAAACCAAGTAATGTATAAATGTATTTGTTTAAATACACTTGAATAAAATAAGAATCTGATGTTTTTATAAATTTTGAGATTCTTAGAAGGCAGGTCTGCTGCTGTTGCTGCTGCTAAGTTGCTTCAGTCGTGTCCGACTCTGTGCGACCCCATAGACAGCAGCCCACCACGCTCCTCCATCCCTGGGATTCTCCAGGCAACAACACTGGAGTGGGTTGCCATTTCCTTCTCCAATGCATGAAAGTGAAAAGTGAAAGTGAAGTCACTCAGTCGTGTTCGACCCTCAGCAACCCCATGGACTGCAGCCCACCAGGCTTCTCCCTCCATGGGACTTTGCAGGCAAGAGTACTGGAGTGGGGTGCCATTGCCTTCTCCGAGAAGGCAGGTCTACCACTTGATAATAAAAGTGCCACATTTTGAGAGAACCTCATTTAAAATGTCTAAATAAAATAGCTAGTATTTTAATTATTTTGCATCATTATTGTCAGCTCATCTCAGAGATACTTATGTTATGTGTGTAAGTGTTCCTCTTCCGTTTCCAGGATGTGCATCTTGTTGATTTATTAACATTGAACTGATGGCCAACAGCACTCTTAAGAATTGTCTGAGTAAAGCTTATCTAAGCATGTATTTTCTCTGTAAGGCACATCACTGTCTTCTTATGATTAGGAATACAAGCTGGCACTTTAACCCTGTACTACAATGTCACTTAAGACAGTGAAATCACTACAAAAAGCACAAAAGTACATTAAAAAAAAAAGTGACCCTACAAAGTTCAAAGAAGTGTCTCTTGTTTAAAGTATGAAGGCTGAAACACAAGTCAGAGCATTGCCTTTTTCAGCCTAAACTGGGATGGTATATGTACAGTGACTCAAATTATTTGCCACTGTATATGTCTGTGAATGACTTTGAAAGCACTGGGAGTACTGACTTTGGAGTTATAAATGCATTTTAGAAAATAGGCAAATTCACAAATATGAAACCATGAATAGTGAATTCTTGTTTGAATAATTCTGCTGTGAAAATTTTTACTGATTTTAGCTTTAGTACCTGTTTCTGAACTTCACTTCATCCTAGTGAACTCCTAAATAGGAAAGTCAAAGAAAAAGGAGCTCATTCCTTCTCCTCTTCTCTGTTTACCCAACTGTGTTCTTCTCAGTGAAAACATCCCTTTCTACTTTTATCAGTTAGACTTTACTGAGACAAACAGATTTACCATTTTTCTTGGTCATACTTTGGTTTTCCTGTCTTATTCTGGAGATCCACAGCTGCAGCACAGGCCATTAGGAAAGAAAGATGGATAAGGAAGGAAAGATAGATGAAAGTGAGAGCAAGGATAAACTAGGACTTGTGTAAAAACTGGAACCCACAAGATTAACTGGAACCCATTTCAGTTCTCATTGTTGCTGATCATGATGAAATTGGCATAGTGCATGAGAAGCTGCTGCCCTTCTTCTTGGAGTGAAACACACACTTGGCCCAGAAACCATAGAAACTGAAGGACTATTCAGGGGAGTGTATATTCGTTGTGGATTTGCTGCTACCCAACAAATACAAGTTCAGCCAGCAGAAAGCAACAGCATGTGTGAGCTACAAAAGTGCCCAAAGACCTTGTTGTTACAGCCTTCTATGTGTAAAGAGCATAAAGTTGTTGCTTCATTCCTGTCCTCCAAATCTTGGCAAAAACATACTTTATGGCTTACTTTCATCACATAGAACAAAGGGTATTCCAGGAAAAGTAGTTTAGATTAGCTAAATTAACACATTACAAAGCCAGTATATTCCACTTTGTGTCGCTTAGTATCCATACTTTGAACATACTAATTTTCAATAAAGCAATAATAGTCATGCTTCCTTTGAACACAATACAACTTTTATATTGACTATAATCACAGGTCTCAGAAATATTAAGAGACTTCCCAGGGGACTGTCTGTGTTACAGACTGTCATCCTGGGTCGACATTGTGTCATGGCAACCATTCTTCCCTGGGTCACCAGTTACCCAGACAGAAGTGTAACCTCCTTTGCTTGTTGATTCATTGGCATTGAAACTAAAAGTGGTTAGGTTACCATCTCAAATTCGAGTTTAATAGATAGAATGATTATTTTGTCATTGATATAAGTAAGCTTTCCTTCTTTGCATTTAAAACTTCTAGACCATGGACAGAAAAGTTCATAGCCATAAAGTCATGGACAGAATTTTTTCCCCTTAATTGATTATTTGTGATAAGAGTGAAGGGAGGTACTCAGCCTTTTTGTCACAGATTTATGAATCTTGGCCAAAGGAGAAACATTTCCATAGATAGACTGCCAATTTAGAGCATATATCATATCCTGGAGAAAACTTCCCCACTTCTACAAGTTATAGCCACAAGTAAGAATTCAAAATAATTCAAAATTGCACTTTTATAAAGCTAGCTGTTTCAAGATAATGAGATTATACATCTGATGAATTTAATGGACGTGGGCTCATTGCCAAACTTTTTTGGCTAGGAAATTATTCGACAGATTAGAAATAATTCTGTGTGTAATACCAACAGGGTGAGATGGCAATCTGTAAATCTGTGGACAGTTCCTTTGGCAGAAGCATTGCAGACAAAGAAGAAAAATCCATATCTAGAGGGAACACCTTATCCAATGAGTACAAAGAATTGCCTCTTCCACCAGTTGAGCTGGCTGCTAATTGCAGGAAATGGTGCCAGAACAGAGACTAAGTGTTCCTTTCTGCTGTGGTCATACCGAAACTCAGCAGTATCTATAACCGGTTCTGCTCTGGTAAGAATAAATCCCATATTCTGCTCCAATGTATTACCTCTATCACTGCTGCCATGGCCACCTTGTTCATGAACCGGTTAAGCAATGATATAATTGAATGGGAGCAGAATGATGAACAGAGCAATGGTTACATTATTTGTCTCCAACTATCTGACATACCATATTTGTCTGTTGATATGTGTTGGGTATTATCCACATTAGAATCCAAACTTTACTAAGGGAGGGGTTTATTGATTTTTTTATTCATGGGTATATTCCTATGACATAAAAAGAATATTTGAAATATAGAACATATACTCAAGAAATAGTTGTCAAATGAAGAAATAATGAAACTTTATAAATAATTTATATGTAATTACTATTTTTATTCTGAATGTATAGATTAGAAAATGGAGTGTCATTGTCACAGAGATACACTGTTACTTGCCAAATGCCATTCCTCTTGTAAGTTATAACAATCGGATTCACACCCTGTCTGCCTGACTTACAGACTGTACTTTCAAACAGTACAGTATACCTCTTATTTTGAAATATTGTATTATTTGATGAAGTGGAACAGTGTAGGAGAGAGTCTTCTGTTTTGAAATTTTAGTGTAATATAGTAGAAGTCCTCTTTGAAGTCAAAACTGTCACCACTTTTGATATTATATGTACTTTAAGAAAAACGATGCAAGTACTCTGATCCAACTTTGGAGTTTTTCAGGTTCTGAAAAAGATACAAAATTTGAATTTAAAAACTTACTAGTAAACAGCTAGTACTATCATTTAGGGCTCTTGGAGAGTTATTGTCCAGAAAGGGTGATAGACTACATTTAGGCAAGTTATTTGGTTTTTATATTTGTATCCCAGTCACCAATCAGGTCAGTATGATTAGCTCAAGATGATATACTTCCTCTGTGGAGAAAAATATCATTTAGAGCCTCTGTATTTTTCATTTACAGTGCCTTTCATTCAGTAAAAGATCAGCCAAAATATTAAGAAAATACAGCCCTGAAAAAATCAGATAATAGAAACACACTTAGGAATGATAGAGTTATTATCATTCTCAAATATGGACATTAAGTTAATAGATTAACATGTCTAAGAAAGTAGATAACAAGAATAATTTGCCAGTGAACAGTGAATTATGAAAACAATCAACTGGAAATTCTATTTCTGACAAATGCAATGACTGAAATTTAAAAAGCAGTATATGGTAACAGCTAAATTAGAAAAGAAGATTGATAGAGTAGAAGATAGGTCGTTAGAAAATATTCAGGCTGAATCACATAGATGAAAGCCATGGCAAATGCAAGAGGGAAGAGGAGAGAAGGATATCAGGGCAGGCTGCTGCTGCTCCTGCTAAGTTGCTTCTGTCGTGTCCGATTCTGTGTGACCCCGTAGACGGCCAGCCCTCCAGGCTCCTCCATCCCTGGGATTCTCCAGGCAAGAATAGTGGAGTGGGTTGCCATTGCCTTCTTCAATGCATGCTAAGTCGCTTCAGTTGTGTCCGACTCTGTGTGACCCCACGGACAGCAGCCCACCAGGCTCCTCTGTCCACAGGATTCTCTAGGCAAGAATACTGGAGTGGGTTGCCATTTCCTTCTCCAATCAGGGCAGGAGCAATATCCAAACTAAATGACAAAGTTTATACTGACAGTTTATATATTTCTGAAGAATATTGGAACCCAAGAAGGATACATTCAAGGAAGAATACATCTAGACATATTATGGAAAAAGTACTGAAAAACAAAGAAAAAGAAAAAACAAAAAAGTCACAAGCTGCCAGACCAAAAAAAAAAAAAAAAGACAGCTTTTTGAAAGAGTCATAATAATCTGGACATCAGATTCCTCAACATAAGAAGAATAAACCTGGATAACTTTTGATGAATACTTTGTAAAGCTACAGCAAGTAACAATATGTAAAAGATGCAGAAAAAGATAAATAGGTAAATAAACTGAGGAAACAGTCTAGTAACATAAGAAAGTCCTATACACATATAATCCCTTGATTTATGACAGAATTGTCATTACTGTGCACTTGGAGAAAATAATCTCTCCAATAAATAGAGTAAATTGGATATCCATTTGGGCATTTGAAAAAATAAAATGTTACAGATGAATTCCACATTAAATGTGAAATATGAAACTATAAACTTCCAGAAGAAAATGTAGAAGAATGTTTTTATGGGTAGGGATAATCAAGAATTTCTTTAAAATGCATAGAAACTTTAGAAAGTTGATAAGTTATACTCTACATTAATGGGGCTTCCCTGATGGCTCAGCAGTAAAGAATCCACCTGCAATGCAGGAGACACAGGAGACCCAGGTTCAATCCCTGTGTTAGGAAGATCCCCTGAAGGAGGAAATGGTAACTCACTCCAATATTCATGCCTGAAAAATACAATGAACAGAGGAGCCTGGCAGGCTATAGTCCAAAGAGTTTCAGAGTTAGTCATGACTGAGTGACCAAGCATGCACACATGCACTATACATTAATATTAACAAATGTCTGATTTGTCAAATGACACTGCTATGAATGAAACACGTCTCTGAGTGAGAGAAGATAATTACAATATATATATCCAAAATAACTTACATTCAAATTTACAATAAATGAATGAAGGTTCAGACAAAGTGACAGACAAAAAACCTGAATTAAGTATTTCACACACACACACACACACACACACACATGTACAAGGATATCTGTGTATGTATCTCTATATCAATATCTTTGTCAGGGGCGTGCAAATAAAATGACAAGATACCATTATTCACACAAAAGTGGCTGCTGTGGCCTCAGTATTTGTGTTTCCCACTTAATTCATAGGTTGAAATCCTAACCTTCAAAGGTGGTGGTATTAGTAGGGAGGGCCTTAGGTCAAGGGGGTGGAACTGTCAGGAATGGGAGTAGTTGTCTTTTAAGAGAGATCCTACAGAGCTCTGGAGCACCTTCTATGAGATTAGGGAACAATGAGAAGGGTGCTGGCTATGAACCAAGAAAGGGTTCCTCCCTTGACCTTACTTGACCATACTGGTACTTTGATCTTGGACTTCGCAGTCTGTAGAACTGTGAACAATAAATTTTTGTGGTTTATAAGCTATCTAGTCTGAGGTACTTTGTTCTAGCCACCCAGACAAAGACAATGGCATCTGGTCCCATCACTTCATGGGAAATAGATGGGGAAACAGTGGAAATAGTGTCAAACTTAATTTTTTGGGGCTCCAAAATCCCCTCAGGTGGTGATTGCAGCCATGAAATTAAAAGACGCTTACTCTTTGGAAGGAAAGTTATGACCAACCTAGATAGCATATTCAAAAGCACAGACATTAGTTTGCCAACAAAGTTCCGTCTAGTCAAGGCTATGGTTTTTCCAGTAGTCATGTATGGATGTGAGAGTTGGACTGTGAAGAAAGCTGAGTGCTGAAGAATTGATGCTTTTGAACTGTGGTGTTGGAGAAGACTCTTGAGAGTCCCTTGGACTGCAAGGAGATCCAACGAGTCCATTCTAAAGGAGATCAGCCCTGGGTGTTCTTTGGAAGGAATGATGCTAAAGCTGAAACTCCAGTACTCTGGCCACCTCATGTGAAGAGTTGACTCATTGGAAAAGACTCTGAAGCTGGGAGGGATTGGGGGCAGGAGGAGAAGGGGACGCCAGAGGATGAGATGGCTGGATGGCATCATCGACTCAATGGAGGTGAGTGTGAGTGAACTCCGGGAGTTGGTGATGGACAGGGAGGCCTGGCGTGCTGCAATTCATGGGGTTACAAACAGTTGGACAGGACTGAGCGACTGAACTGAACTGAAGGTTAAAATGTTTTGCTTGGGTTATTGGGAGCTGAGTTTCTCATATATTGTTTTAATGGGGTAAATTGGAACAGTTACATTCGAAAATATTTACCTATATCAACAAAGCTGAATAAGCTCATAGTCTGTGACATAGCAATTCAACTTATAGCATGTACCTGACACAACATGTACATATATTCACTAAAATACATGTATAAGTTTCTCGATAGCATTATTCTTTGTGACCCCAAAGTACCTAACCCAGATAACCATCAGTGTTAGACTGGGTAAATTGTGATAGATTCATTCAGGGGACTATCATACAGTACCAAGAATGAACATTTCATTCCACGTTTCAACAGATCTCAAAAACATGATATGTAAGAGAAGACAGACATAAAAGAGTGAATTCTTTATATTCCATTTATAAAAATTTCAAAACCTGGCACAACATATCTATAGTTATCAGACTTAGAATAGTAGTTTGTTTTGGAAAAGTATAGTAAGTGAAAACGGGTGCAAAGGGACTTCTGGTAATATTCTATCCTACTCGGTCCTGGTTTCATCACAGTTAATTTTGTAAAAAAAAAAAATGCTATTCATAAATACACTTATTATTTGCCTATATATTTTATACATTAAATACTTTAATATAAAATTTCTCATTTTTTACATTTAATGATTAAAAGTGGTACATTCTGTTCCATAGAAAACTCTGCTATGCAATTTATGGAGTTATTTCAAAATATATATTAAAAAGTAGTCTGAGATCCTGGATCATCTATCATTATTCTGAATTCTTTTTTCTGGAAGCAGGCCTGTCTCTACTTGTGTTTCTGGGGCTTTATGTTGTTCCTTCATCTGGGACATAATCCTGTTTCTTTTCATTTCGGTTAGGTTTTTGTGACTGTCGTTTCTGTTCTGGAGCCTGTGGGATTGTAGCTCCTGTTTTTTCTCCCTGCCTGTGGTGGATGAGGATAAGAGGCTTGTGAAAGCTTCCTGATGAGAGGGTCTTGGTATGGGGAAAGCTGGGTCTTACTCTGGTGGGCAGGGCCATGCTCAGTAAATCTTTAATCCAATTGTCTGCTGTAGAGTGTCTGCTCCCTCCCTGTTAGTTGTTTGACCTGAGGCAACCCAGTCCTGGAGTCTACAGCCTCTATGGTAGGGCTAACCTCCAAGAAGGTTCATGCCAACACATGCCTCTCAGGACTACTGCTGCCAGCATGATACATGCACCCCAATGTTTACTGCAGCACTATTTAAAATAACCAATACATAGAAACAAACTAAATGTCCATCGACTGAGGAATGGATAGAGATGTGTTACATAAATATAAAGGAATATTGTGCTGTGCTCACTTAGTCATATCCAACTCTGTACGACTCCATGGACTGTAGCCCGCCAGGCTCCTCTGTCCATGGGGATTCTCCAGGCAAGTATAGTGGAGTGGATTGCCATACCCTCCTCCAGGGGAATCTTCCCAACCCAGGGATCAAACTCAGGTCTCCTGAATTGTAGGCAGATTCTTTGCCATCTGAGCCACCAGGGAAGCCCACAATGGAATGTTACTGAGCCATTAAAAATAATGAAACAATGCCATTTGCAGCAACATGGATGGACCTAGAGAGTGTCATACTGGTAAAGTAAGTCAGACAGAGAAGGAGAAATATTGTATGACATCCTTATATATGGAATCATAAAAAGAAATGATACAGAGGCACTTAGAAAACAGAGACTCAGGGACAAAAAATTAGTTACGATTGCCAGGGGAAAGGGATTGTTAGGAAGTTTGGGAAGGCCATGTACACACTGCTGTATTCGAAATGGATACCTAAAAAGGAACTCTATTCATTTTAAGGGGTTTCCTAGTGGCTTAGAATAGTAAAGGATCTGCCTGTAGCACAGGAGACCTGGGTTCAGTCCCTGGATCAGAAATATCCCCTGGAGAAGGGAATGGTAACCCACTCCAGTATGCTTGCCTGGAGAATCCCATGGATAGAGGAGCCTGGTGGGCTACAGTCCATGGGGTTGCAAAGAGTCAGAAACACATGGAGGCTAAAAAAAAATATGTTACTGGATCACTTAAGAATTAAAGTATCTGACTCTTTGCGACTGTTTACAAAGAGGAAAAGAAGTTACACGTTTTCTAAATTAATGCTCTTTGTATTGTGTGTAAATATTTTTTAAAATGATATAAGACTGCTGTCAGTTGTACCTCAGGAATGCTTTTCTCAAGGGCTTGGGAACCAGCCCTTTGAAAAATCATCATAAGGAAGATAGTACCCCTTTCACCTAGTTTCTATGGGGGGATAGAAGCCTAACTTCACCAGGTCACCTGGCTCCAAAACTACCTCCTGTCATAAAGATGTGAAAAGTTTATTTTTTTGTTAAAGCTGTTAGCATACCACTCAAGTAAGGATGAACTATGTGTGACAAACAATGTTATCAAATTCTCTTAGTTGAGGGCTAGGTATTGTTTATCTTATAAACATGTATATAATGAGTTGTACCTTATCAGCTATATAAAAGGGTAACACTTCTTTCTGTATTTGCAATCTCTTAGCAGATTGCCTGTGGTGCATATCACAGTCTGGTTTAAATCTAATTCAGTTATAAGGTTGTTTTCTTTCTCTTATACCTTTGTAAAAGGTTTTCTGGGTTGGTAGAATATTTTGTTCTCAATTATCTTTCTCCAACCACACACATATATAAGGTAAGTATATGTTAATATGTACATATACATATATAGCATCCATATATATTTAAAGTACCTTCAATTCAGATGCTTAGTTGTGCCGGACACTTTGTGCTCCCATGGACTGAAGCACACCAGGCCTCCCTGTCCATCACAAAATCTGGGAGCTTCCTCAAATTTATATCCATTGAGTCAGTGATGTCATTGAACCATTTCATCCCCTGTCATACCCTTCTCCTCCTGTCTTCAATCTTTCCCAGCATCAGGGTCTTTTCCAAAGAGCCAGTGCTTTGTATCAGGTGGCCAAAGTTTTGGAGCTTCTGCTTCAGCATCAGTCCTTCCAATGAATATTCAGGACTTATTTCCTTTAGGATTGACTAGTTGGCTCTTCTTGCTGTCCAGGGAACTCTCAAGAGTCTTCTCCAACACCACAGTTCAAAAGTACAGTTCTTTGGCACACAGCTTTCTTTATGGTCCACCTCTCATATCCATACATGACTACTTGAAAAAACATAGCTTTGACTATACAGATCATTTTTAATAAGTAATGTCTCTGCTTTTTAATATGCTGTCTACGTTGGTCATAGTTTTTCTTCCAAGGAGCAAGTGTCTTTTAATTTCATGGCTGCAGTCACCATCTGTAGTATTTTGGAGCTCAAGAAAATAAAATATGTCACTATTTCCTTTGTTTTCTTATCTATTTGCCATGAAGTAAAGGGACTGGACAGTATGGTCTTCATTTTTTGAATGTTGAGATTTAGAACAGCTTTTTCACTCTCCTCTTTCATTTTCTTCAAGAGGCTCTTTAGTTCCTCTTCACTTTCTGCCATAAGGGTGGTGTCTTCTGCATATCTGAGCTTATTGATGTTTCTCCCTGCAATCTTAATTCCAGCTTGTGCTTCATCCAGTCCAGCATTTCGCTTCATGTACTCTGCATATAAGTTAATAAGGAAGGTAACAATATACAGCTTTGACATACTCCTTTCCCAGTTTGGAAGCAATCAATTGTTCCACATCTGGTTCTAACTGTTGTTTCTTGACATGCATACAAGTTTCTCAGGAGGTAGATAAGGTGGTCTGGTATTCCCATTTCTTTTAGAATTTTCCATAGTTTTTTGTGAGCCACACAGTCAAAGACTTTGGCATAGTCAATGAATCAGAAGTAGATGTCTTTCTTGAATTCTCTTGCTTTTTCTATGATCCAACGGATGTTGGCCGTTTGATCTCTGGTTCCTCTGCAATTTCTGGTTCCTCTGCCTTTTCTAAATCCAGCTTGAATATCTGGAAGTTCAAGGTTCACATAGTGTTGAAGCCTGGCTTGGAGAATTTTGAGCATGACTTTGCTAGTGTATGAGATGAGTGCAATTGTTTGGTTGTTTGAACATTTTTGGCATTGCCTTTCTTTGGGTTTGGAATGCAAACTTACTTTTCCAGTCCTGTGTCCACTGCTGAGTTTTCCAAATTTGCTGGCATATTGAGTGCAGCTCTTTTACAGCATCGTCTTTGAGGATTTGAAGTAGCTCAGCTGGAATTTCATCACCTCCACTAGCTTTGTTCATAGTGATACTTCTAAAGCCCACTTGACTTCTTACTCCAGAATGTTTGGCTCTAGGTGAGTCACATCACATCATCACAATTAACTGGGTCATTAAGATCCACAGGAAGAGTATATTATAATGAGCTTTGGAAATAATAAAAGGAGTTCAGCTCAACAAAAGTAGAGTTAATGTTGACACTGGGGAGGAGAAAATGAACCAGGGTTAATTTTAAGGGTGATAATGGCATGTGTTTTACTATGAAATCTACTCATATCAAGTGATTTGTAGACCCAAACACTCCTGGCATCATTATAACACATTAATCCTTATGGTTAAAAAGTGGTGAATAAATGTGATGACTTACAATCAGTCTGTTAAACCTACTGCCCAGTGTGATATATACCACTGATATATTTTTTTACCAAATCAAAAAAAAAAAAAAAATGTGGGGAAGGTATAGAGCTGTAATATATGAAGAACAGCACTAGTGGCCAGAGTAGTGTTGCAAAATTTCATCTTCCTAAACCAGAAAATGCAGATGAGCCAATGATTATTAGGCCTCTAATTATTGGGCTTTGAGAGTACTAAAGTCATTGAATGAGCTTATGATCACAGCATTTTAAAAATAGTCTTATTACATACTAAAGTGCATCATCCAATCCAAAGTTAAATTTTAATTTCTCATTAAATTCAAAATGTTAACTGACCTTCTTTTTCCATTCTCCCCACAAACCCCAGTCAGTGCTCACATGCCTAGTAGGTAGCTCTTTGAAAGCCATGGTGTGATCTATTCTTTCACTCACCACTTACTGCCTCCATGACCTAACTATCATCTGTTGATTTCACCTACTTAGGATTGAACAGAGTGGAGAGATTTCTGAACCAGGACAGGAGTGTATTAATTTAGCTTTTTAAATTTGAATTTCTCTCAAGGCTGAGTCAAATGCACTTTTCAAATGCTGGCTCTTTTGGGGAACATATAGTTGGTTCTCTCAGAGACAATTAAGGAAGATCCCTGTGGGCCTTCTGACCATCTTCTCACAAAGGCAATATGTTCTCCAAGTCACTTTTGTCATATGTCTTCAGGTTTGACACAGTAGTCATCTTCCTCTCCCTGCTGATATCTCCTTATCCAGAAGATTGTTCTTTTGAGCAGTATTTTTTCGTGACTACTCAAACTCAGTTATCTTTTATGGCATAGAATTGGAGAGTGGAAATTCATGCAGCCTTGCTCAATATCTCAAAACGCAGCTAATTCTTTTTTTTTTCTTTTTCCAGTTTTCTTGCTACTTAGGCATATTCGTGTCAGCCTCTACCTTCAGATTTCATCAGTAACTTTCCACTCTCTGTGACACACCATCAAACATCAGAGGTTTCTTGTTAATTCTCTCAAGAATCCCTCTCACTCTCTATTCCAATAGTTAAATGGCCTGTGTATCTCTGCCATTAATTAAACATTCAAGTAGATAGTGAGATGTTTATTTCTCTTCTTGAAAACCACTAGAATCTCTATGACTGCTTCTTTGAGTACCCTTTCAATTGACTTGAATATATCAGTTCAGTGACAGGAGATACAATCTTCTATCCTCCATAATTAATAGAGAGAGGGTAAAAAACATAACAGAGTAGTTATGAGTTTAGAAATTCCTTTTAAAAAGTTTTTCCTCTGCTGAGTTTCTAGTCTTCTCTCATATAAGCTATTAAGGGTGATGATCACTGGATCATTTTGCTAACTCTCAGTAAGTGCTTTGAATACGTGACTAGAAAGAGAATATGGTCTCTTTCATGATGTCTCTTGTGTAATATGGAGACATATATAATTAATCATCTCTGACTTTGTGCCTTTCACTGAAATTCTTAGAGAATAGGAGAAGTTCCATTTTATATCCCATTCCATTTGAAAGAGACATAGCGCAGACAAGAAGTGTCTATTATACCAGGAATCTCCATCCTCAGGGAGAAAGTTAAGACATCAAAACACCTCATCTTACAACAGGAAGAAGGATTTAGAGGAAGAGGGGCCTTGATCTAAATATACCATTTTCTTTTGTAATTAATCTGTGTTTGTTGCCCAGTTGTGTCTGACTCTGAGGCCCCATGAACTGTCGCCCACCAGGCTCCTCTGTCCATGGGGATTCTCCAGGCAAGAATACTGGAGTGGGTTGCCATGTGCTCCAGGGGATCTTCCCAACCCAGGGATCCAAACCAGTTCTCCTGCATTGCAGGTAGATTCTCTACCATCTGAGTCACCAGGGAAGCCCAAGAATACTGGAGTGGGTAGCTTATCCCTTCTCCAGGGGATCTTCCCAACCCAGGAATTGATCCAGGGTCTCCTGCTTTGCAGGCAAATTCTTTCCCAGCTGAGCTACCAGAGAAGTCTACATATATGCATTATTATTAGATGATCTCAAAGTATTAGTAATTAAGCATCAAAAATCAATTCATTAGTACCAATAAATTACTTGCCTCTGAAACAATATAGATGCAGTTTTCAAGAACTTCTATTATTCTGAACAGTGCTAGAAATAAAATGAAAATATTTACAACTCTTCTTCAAATTAAGCTGTTGAGATTAGGAAGAAAGTGAGATAATTCTTGAGAATACTTGCCACTTAAAGTAGGAATGATAAAGAATGTAATAAAAGTGACATGACCTCATGTCATCAAATGGTTTTCATTTTCAAGGGATATATTTTTATGTTTCTATTTTCATAGAACTGTCATGATCTCAGATAAATGGACATTAGAAATAATATAAATCCAAATGAAAATTGTTTTCAGTTTTACATGGAGAGTAATCATTGGTTTATAAATCTTGACCCCATCTTTAACCAAGTAACAACTCAGGCACTCTGAACTTTTAATCCTCTTTGTGCTGTTTCAGTTGAGAATTCAAGTACATACATGGCCTTGCTTTGAAAATTGAAGGATAATAAAGCCATGAAGATGTAAGTCCTTTAAATACGTGAGATCAGTTCAGTTCTGTTCAGTTCAGTCGCTGGTTCATGTCTGACTCTTTGCGACCACATGGACTGCAGCATGCCAGTCTTCCCTGTCCATCACCAACTTCCTGAGTTTACAAACTCATGTCCATTGAGTTGGTGAGGCTATCCAAGCATCTCATCCTCTGTCATCCCCTTCTCCTCCTGCCTTTGATTTTTCCCAGCATCAGAGTCTTTTCCAATGAGTCAGCTCATTGCATCAGATGGCCAAAGTATTGGAGTTTCAGCTTCAACATCAGTCCTTCCAATGAACATTCAGGACTGATTTCCTTTCGGATGGACTGATTGGATCTCCTTGCAGTCCAAGAGACTCTCAAGGGTCTTCTCCAACACCACAGTTCAAAAGCATCAATTCTTTGGAACTCTCTCACATTCATACATGACTACTGGAAAAACCATAGCCTTAATATGCTGTCTAGATTGGTCATAACTTTTCTTCCAAGGAGTAAGCGTCTTTTTATTTCATGGCTGCAGTCACCATCTGCAGTGATTTTGGAGCCCCCAAAAGTAAAGTCTGGCACTGTTTCCACTGTTTCCCCATCTATTTGCCAAGAAGTGATGGTACTGGATGCCAGGATCTTCGTTTTCTGCATGTTGAGCTTTAAGCTAACTTTTTCACTCTCCACTTTCACTTTCATCAAGAGGCTCTTTATTTTATTTATTTTTTTTTCTCTAATTTTATTTTATTTTTAAACTTTACATAATTGTATTAGTTTTGCCAAATATCAAAATGAATCCGCCACAGGTATACATGTGTTCCCCATCCTGAACCCTCCTCCCTCCTCCCTCCCCATACCATCCCTCTGGGCCGTCCCAGTGCACCAGCCCCAAGCATCCAGCATCATGCATCGAACCTGGACTGGCAACTCGTTTAGTTCTTCACTTTCCGCCATAAGAGTGGTGTCATCTGCGTATCTGAGGTTATTGATATTTCTCCTGGCAATCTTAATTCCAGCTTCTGCTTCTTCCAGCCCAGCATTTCTCATGATGTACTCTGCGTAGAAGTTAAATAAGGAGGGTATACAGTATACAGTATACAGTATACAGTATACAGCCTTAATGTACTCCTTTCCTATTTGGAACCAGTCTGTTGTTCCATGTCCAGTTCTAACTGTTTCTTCCTGACCTGCATACAGGTTTCTCAAGAGGCAGGTCAGGTGGTCTGGTATTCCCATCTCTTTCAGAATTTTCCACAGTTTATTGTGATCCACACAGTCAAAGGCTTTGGCATAGTCAGTAAAGCAGAAATATAAGTTTTTCTGTAACTCTTTCTTTATTTGATGATCCAGCGGATGTTGACAATTTGATCTCTGGTTCCTCTGCCTTTTCTAAAACCAGCTTAAACATCTGGAAGTTCACGGTTCACATACTGTTGAAGCCTGGCTTGGAGAATTTTGAGCATTACTTTGCTAGTGTGTGAGATGAGTGCAATTGTGCAGTAGTTTGAGCATTCTTTGGCATTACCTTTATTAGGGATTGGAATGAAAACTGATCTTTTCCAGTCCTTTGGACACTTCTAAGTTTTCCAAATTTGCTGGCATATTGAGTGTAGCACTTTCACAGCATCACGTGAGTGAAAGTGAATTTCCTTAGTCCTCTTTGTGAGCCCATGGACTGTAGTCTACCACACTCCTCTGTCCATGGGATTCTCCAGGCAAGAATACTGAAGTGGGTTGCCATTTCCTTCTCCAGGGGATCTTCCTGATCCCGGGATCGAACCCAGGTCTCCTGCATTGTGGGCAGATGCTTTTCCTCTGAGCCACCAGGAAGCATCATATGTGAGATAAAATACTTCTTTTATCATACTGTGTTTTCACAGGTAGCTTTCATTTTTTCATGGGGTTATCATACACTTTATATACTTTTATAATCATGGTGTACTTAACTCTTTACTAACTCACTGAGAATCCAAAATATTTTATACACAGTAGATAGCCCTGTCTCTTCCTGAAAGATATTTTTTTTTCAGTTTTCCTGTCACCTACAAAAAATGTATTTTGAAAAAAAATCAGTTTTCTCATTTGCTCCTTCTATAAAGTTGATGTAGTGATCGATTCTTCTATTTACAGAGGTGTAAGAATACTTGGCCCAGAGTCAACGACTTAGAAGAGAAAAGGAGACAACTGTCTGCATTTAATTTGAATTTACTATAAAACTGTATATTATTCTATACACCTTATATAGAATATATAATAAATATTTACTTCCATAGCAATAGAACCTCATCATACTATCCAAATGGCTCATACATATGAACTGTTGTAATAGTAAATTGGATATAATGACTTTAACTTTCACTTTAGAATCTCTTACTTTCCTCCCATTTTCATTATTTTTATAGCTTATTCACAAGTTCCTGTTAGCATTTCCATTCTCCACACTTGTGTTAGTGAATTCATATTCCAACTACTTTATTTTACACTAATTTTAGGTTTTTCTTTACAGAAATATAGTTTGCAACTAATATACTTTAATTTGGCTACAATAAACCCTAAGTGTTAAAAAGAATAGCTGAGTCTTTATTTTATGGTTCCATGCTCCCAATTTGTGCTCTTAGAACTTCTGAGCTGCTTAGATTTTACAGGTCGTTAACACCATCATGAGAGCACCTGCCACCAGCTATATCAGAGAGACATTTAATTAGTCAGAGATACTGAGGTTTTAAAGCTGTCTAGTACACAATTCTGTGACTACTTGGAATTATTTTTATAGGAAATATTTCTTTTGTAGATTTGTAGAACAATTATGGACACAAAATTAATTGTTAAAGTAGAGAAAATGTCATAGAAAATAATTGATTATTGTTTCCATAGAAACTATCATATATTGCATTGAATTTTCTGTAACATTATGAAGTTTATATTATCTGGTTGGAAGGTATATCGATTTTAGTAATTCACTCTCTACCTTTTGAAATATTCTCATTGTTTCTGTGTGTACTGAATTTATTTTACAGTGCTTTCTTGATCTGTACCCTTCAAACTTTTAACAAAATCTCTGCCCTATGAACAGGTTTGCACTTTGGCAGTTTGCATTATGAAATTTGTCCCCTGTAACAGTTGACTTTGGACCAATCCCAAACTTTCCATATATTTAGAATTTAAAAAGAGCAATTTCAGTTAGTCTCTCTTATGCATGTAAACTTGTTAAGTGTGGAAAAACTTGGCTGAGATTACTGATTTGGCTGTGAGAATGCTAAAATCCAGAATAATCCTTGTGTCAGTGGAGCAAAATGACACACATATGTGGAGAAATGCAAAGCAAAGATAACATGTGACCCAGAATTAAAGGAGAGCAATCTCATTTTCTGATTTGAGTACCTAATTCCTGTTCCTAGGGAGATTTAACTCTGCTTCATGTCACTGAGTTTCATGTAGATAAGCTAACACACTGACAATAAATTATCTCCCCTTACTATTTTCTAAAGTTATTTGGAGTGAATTTCTAATATTTTCATTCAGAAGAGCTTTGACTATACCCTCATGACTCAACGTGGAATGGCCAGTTTATTAACCAATGTCAGTATCAGAAAGAATAGAATAGTTGTAATAACAAGGGCAGGGTTTATTGAAAATTATAGAATATTAGCACTGAAATATACTCAGACAGCATTTAATGAAGCTACCTCATTTTCCTTCTCCTCACAAACAGGGATACTTAATCACAGAGGTACTATATCCACATTTTTTTTCTTTCTTTGTGAAATTTTTATTTCACCATGCCTAAAGATTAGTATTTAACAATGTTTATAAAAAATATATATATATATATTATTTACTTACTTTGAGGATGCATAGAAATAATCAATTTTGTCTTGGTTGCTAAATTGCTTCATTCATATCTGACTCTTTGCCACCTTATGGACTGTAGCCTGGCAGTCTTCTCTGTCCATGATATTCTCCAGGCAAGAATACTAGAGTAGGTTGCTGTGCCCCCTCCAGGGATCTTCCCGACCTAGGGATCAAACCTGCATTGTCAGGTGGGTTCCTTACCACTAATGCCACTGTATTAGTTATATAACTAAATTACAGTTTGACTTTATGTGTGTTATTTGCCTCTTCTGAATAACTACTGTCTTATTTATAAAGTGAAAGTATGTATTAACATAATTTCACCATCTGGAGAAGGTAAGGACAATGAAGGTCACATGTCAGGGGGTAATGTGTCATATGATTACATAGATAAGACCAATGGAGTGATGGAAGGAGAGTAGAAATGATACTCAACTGTGGATGTGGGATGTGTCTTGTGGTAAATGTAAAGTCCAATGATGTAAAGAGCAATATTTCATATGAACCTGTATTAGGTCCATGAATCAAGGTAAATTGGATGTGGTCCAGAAGGAGATGGCAAGAGTAAACATCAAAATCTTAGGCATCAGTGAACTAAAATGAATGGAAATAGGTGAATTTAATTCACATGACCATTATATCTACTACTGTGGGTAAGAATCCCTTCAAAGAAATGGAGTACCCTTGATAGTCAACAAAAGAGTCTGAAATACAGTACTTGGGTGCAACCTCAAAAATGACAGAATGATCTTGGGTCATTTCCAAGGCAAAACATTGATCATCACAGGAATCCAAGTGTATGCCTCTATCACTGATACCAAAGAAGCTGAAGTTGACTGGTTCTATGAAGACCTACAACACCTTCAAGAACTAACACCCAAAAAGAATGTTATTTTTATCATAGGGGATTGGAATGAAAAAAATAGGAAGTCAAGAGATACCTGAAGTAACAGGCAAGTTTGACCTTGAGTACAAAATGAAGCAGGGCAAAGGCTAACAGACTAGTATCAAGAGAACATGCTGGTCATAATGAACACCCTTTTCTAACAACCCAAGAGATTACTCTACATATGGATATCACCAAATGGTTAATACCAAGGCCAGATTAATTATGTTCTTTGCAACCAGAGATGGAGAAGCTCTGTACAGTCATCAAAAACACAACCTGCAGCTGACAGTGGCTCAGATCAAGAATTCTTTATTGTAAAATTCAGGCTAAAATTGAAGAAAGTAGGACAAACCACAAGACCATTCAGGTTTGACCTAAATCAAATCTCTTATGAATATAGAGTGCAGATGAAAAAAGATTCAAGTATTAGATATGGTAGACACAGTGCCTGAGAACCATGGATAGAGGTTCATAACTTTGTACAGGAGGCAGGGACCAAAACCATCCGAAAGAAAAATAACTGAAAGAGGGCAAAATGGTTGTCTGAGGAGGGCTTACAAATAGCTGAGAAAAGAAGAGAAATGATAGGCAAAGGGGAAAGGGAAAGATACACCCATCTAAATGCAGAGCTCCAAAGAAGAGCAAGAAGAGATAATAAAGCCTTTCTTAAATGAACAATGCAAATAAATTGAGAAAAACAATAGAATGGGAAAGACTAGAGATCTTTTCAGTAAATTAGAGATACCAATTAAAAGACGCTTACTCCTTGAAAGGAAAGTTATGTCCAACCTAGATAGCATATTCAAAAGCAGAGACATTACTTTGCCAACAGAGGTCCGTCTAGTCAAGGCTATGGTTTTTCCTGTGGTCATGTATGGATGTGAGAGTTGGACTGTGAAGAAGGCTGAGTGCCAAAGAATTGATGCTTTTGAACTGTGGTGTTGGAGAAGACTCTTGAGAGTCCCTTGGACTGCAAGGAGATCCAACCAGTCCATTCTGAAGGAGATCAGCCCTGGGATTTCTTTGGAAGGAATGATGCTAAAGCTGAAAGTCCAGTACTTTGGCCACCTCACGCGAAGAGTTGACTCATTGGAAAAGACCCTGATGCTGGGAGGGATTGGGGGCAGGAGGAGAAGGGGACGACAGAGGATGAGATGGCTGGATGGCATCACTGACTCGATGGATGTGAGTGTGAGTGAACTCCTGGAGTTGGTGATGGACAGGGAGGCCTGGCGTGCTGCAATTCATGGAATTGCGAAGAGTTGGACACAACTGAGCGACTGAACTGAACTGAACTGAGGGAACATTTCATGCAAAGATGGGCACAATAAAGGACAGAAATTTTAAGGATCTAATAGAAGCAGAAGGGATTAAGAAGAGGTGACAAGGATACACAGAGGAACTATTTAAAAAAAAAAAAAAAAAGTCTTAATGACCTGGATAACCAAGATGGTATGGTCACTCCCCTAGAGACAGACATCCTGGAATGTGAAATCAAGTGGTCCTTAGGAAGCATTACTTTGAACAAAGCTAGTTGTGGTGATAGAATTACACCTGAGCTATTTAAAATCCTAAAGATGATGCTTTTAAAGTGCTGAACCCAACATGTCAGCATGTTTGGAAACTTTAGCAGTGGCCATAGGACTGAAAAAAGATTAGTTTTCATTCCAATCCCAAAGAAGCATAATGCCAAATAATGTTCAAACTACTGGTACAATTACACTCATTTCACATGATAGCCAAGTAATGTTCAAAATTCTTCAAGGTAAGGTTTAGCAATATATGAACCAAGAATTTCCATATATAGAAGCTGTGTTTAGAAAAGGCAGAGGAACCAGAGATCAAATTGCCAACATTTGTTGGATCATGGAGAAAGCTAGGGAATTCCAGAAAAAGCATCTACTGCTTAATTGACTATGCTAAATTCTTTGACTGTATGGATCCCAATGAACAGTGGGAAATCTTAAAGAGATGGGAGTACCACACCACTCTATGTGGGTCAAGAAGCACCAGTTAGAACTGGATGTGGAACAACTGACTTGTTCAAAATTGGAAAGGTAGCACAAGAGTATATATTGTCACCCTGCTTATTTAACTTATGTGTAAGGTATATCATATGAAGTGCTGGGATGCATTAATCACAAACTGGAATCAAGATTACTGGGAGAAATATCAACCTCAGATTTGCATATGATACCACTCTAAAGGCAGAAAGGGAAGAGGAACGAAAGAAACTCTTGATGAGCGTGAAAGAGGAGAGTGAAAAAGCTGGTTTGAAACTCAACATTCAAAAATCTAAGATCATGGCATCCGGTCCTATCACTTCATAGCAAATAGATGGACAAAAATTGGAAACAGTGGCAGATTTTATTTTCTTGGGCTCCAAAATCACTGCAAACAGTGAGTGCAGCCATGTAATTAAAGAAAAAAAGAACAAAACACACACATTTTGCCTGAAAGAAAATTATGCCAGGTCTAGGCAGTGTACTAAAAAGCAGAGACATCACTTTGCTGACAAAGGTCCATATAGTCAAAGCTATTATTTTTCTAGTAGTCATGTGTAGATGTGAGTTTTGGACCATAAAGAAGTTATAGTGTCAAAGAATTGATGTTTTTTTAATTGTGGTGCTGGAGAAGAATCTTGAGAGTCCCTTGGACATCAAAGAGATCAAAGTAGTCAATCATAGGGAATTCAACCATGAGTATTAATTGGAAGACTGATGCTGAAGCTGTATTTGTAATACTTTGGCCAGGTGATGGGGAGACTGACTCATTGGAAAAGACCCTGATTCTGGGAAAGATTGAAGGCAATTGAGGAAGTCAGCAGCAAAGGATGATATTGTTAGATAGCATCACTGACTCAGTGGACATAAATTTGAGCGAACTCTGGGAGATAGTGGAGGACAGGAAAGCCTGGCATGCTGCATTCCATGGGTGGCAAAGAATTGGACACGACTTAATGACTGAACAATAACAGTGTTAAGCAGAGAAAGATGAGGTCGGTCTATATAAATTTTTTTGCTACTGCACAAAGTTTGCAGAATCTCAGAGGCTTCCTTTCCCCTAAGCATCAGGTTTCCACACATGGCCCAGAGATGCTTAAATTGCTGATGATAGGGCCTAACCCGCTGAGCCAAAAAACCTGGAGAAGATATGAGTCACTGGTTGATATAACATGATATGATGGGAAATGTCACATTATTGACACCATCTGTGTATTTTATCACCTTGCATATATCTCTTGAATTATTAATCCAGGTATGAAGAAAGCGTTGTTTGTTTTTTTAAAATTTTCTCTTTTCTTTAAAGCATACTATATCATGAGAAGTAAAATTGGCACCCTCCAGAGAGTTTTCAAAGAGAAGTTATTTTGTGCAACTTCTTTCAGCCACTTCTCAAAGACAATTATATATTTTCTACTCTAATTTTCCTGTTTTCTAAAGGAGAATATGATGATTGAAATATTTTTATATTCAATCTACCTGCTCCCTCTGAAACATATTTTAACATGGTATTACACTCAGTGTATGTTCTAATCCCTGTCCTTGGCAAGTTTTATATGCACCCAACCAGTTTGCAATCTAGATTGCTGGGAGAAATATCAATAATCTCAGATACGTACATGACACCACCCTTATGGCAGAAAGTGAAGAGGAACTGAAGAGCATCTTGATGAAAGTGAAAAGGGTAGCTTAAAACTCAGAATTCAAAAAATGAAGATCATGGTATCTGGTCCCATCACTCCATGGCAAATAGATGGAGAAATAATGGAAACAGTGACAGACTTTATTTTCTTGGGCTCCAGAATCAATGCAGATGGTGACTTTAGTCATGAAATAAAAAGATGCTTCTTCCTTGGAAGAAAAGCTATGACCAACCTAGACAGCATATTAAAAAGTAGAGACATTACTTTGCCAACAAAGTTTCTTCTAGTCAAAGCTATGGTTTTTCCAGTAGTCATGCACAGATGTGAGAGTTGGACTATAAAGAAAGCTGAGCACTGGAGAATTGGATGATTTTGAACTGTGGTGTTGAATAAGATTCTTGAGAATCCCTTGGACTCCAAGGAGATCCAACCAGTCTATCCTAAAGGAGATCAGTCCTGGGTGTTCATTGGAAGGACTGATGTTGAAGCTGAAACTCCAAAACTTTGGCCACCTGATGTGAAGACCTGACTTATCTGGAAAGACCCTGATGCTGGGAAAGATTGAAGGCCGGAGGAAAAGACGATGACAGAGGATAAGATGGTTGGATGACATCACCGACTCAATGGACGTGAGTTTGAGCAAGTTCCAGGAGTTGGGGATGGATATGGAAGTCTGGCATGCTGCAGTCCTTGGGGTCGCAATGAGTCGGACATGACTGAGCGATTAAATTGAACTGAACGATTTTGTCTACCACCAATTTAAATTTTTGGACAGTCTAATCTGGGTTAGATTTCTTTCTTAGTCCTGAGTTCAGTGAAGCTTCAGGCGTAGATGACTCTTGTCAAATCCTTTATATCCCTAGCAAAACCAGACTTTCCTCCCTGTGCCTCAAATTCATCTGATTCAGTCTTGAGGTAAATTCAGACTGGGACTTCTTTCTTGGCAAAGATGGAGAATGGGAAATGAATATCTTCTTCCATCTAGAGATAATAGAAAGTTCAACAAAATGTACAAGGCAGCAGACATTGCATTATGAAGGTAAGTCATTTTTGGGAGATAGGGAATAAAATCTACAAGACTTCCAATTGTCACTGCTTCCTAATGGGAGAGAGTTTGGAGAATATGGTATAAGAATGGGGAACCCTGAGAGAGTGAAAAATTTCCTGATTTGAGGAGATGGAGCTGAGGGTCTAGAGAGACTAAGGATAGAGTTCTTAAGGCAAAGCATTAGAAAGGAGAGAGCAATGTGAAGACAGAATATATTTGAGGCCAGGCAAGGAACTATCTAAAAGGATTAGAGGTGACAGGAACAGGTATTTGCTTCAGGCCTGAAATAAATCATAATCCTCCTAGTGAGAGTAGAAGACTCCACAATTCACCATACATGCAATATAGGACTTTACATTCATAGTGGGATAAAAGTAACCCTAGATCACATTTAATATTCTCTCAACTTTACTGAATTCTCCTGCATTGTATGCTAGTCCTATCTAATAAAACTTAGAGTAAGAACCAAAATAATCAAACTACTTACAGGTAACTTAAATACTTTTCAGAAGAAAGTTTGAGACTATGAATGGTGATTAAAAAAAAAAAAAGTGTTCAGAACATAAAAAAGTAAAATTCACAATGTTTGACATCAAACCTTTGAATTTTAATAGATTGCAGGAAAATACAAATTATGAGGAGCAAAATCAATCAATTAAAACTGAGTCAAGTAATATAGATGATAGGATTAGTTACTAAGACATTAAAAAAGTTATTATAACTGTATTGCACATGTACAAAAAGAGGAAATAATATTTTAAGTGTGGACATGGAATATATTTTAAAAGGTATAAATATAATTTTTAAAGAAAAACTGTAATATCTGAGATGTTAAATACCATTAATGACATAAACAGCAGATTAGATCATCAAAGAAAAGAATAGTGGAAGACATTATGGAAATTACTCAAAGTAAAACACAAATATAGGAGACAAATGACAAAAGTAAATGAGCAGAACATATGTGAGGTGTGAGATAATTCCAAACAATATAATGTTATTGGAGTCCCCAATAGTAGGAAATTAAAAAATTGTTTGAAGAAATAATGATTTAGCATTTCCTGATTAAATCCATAAAACTACATACATATTCAAGCAGACTGACAGACCATAGCTACAAAAAACATGAATAAATGACCATCAGGCTAAATCAATTACTTAATAATAAGAATGAGAAAAATCATAAAGTCACCCTTCAAAATGGCATTATATACAGAAAAACAAAGATAAGGACAGCAGTTACTTTGTGGGTAGAAGCTGCCCAAATCAGAAGGCTCTGGTGAGAGACTTCTTTAAAGAAGTAAAAATAAAAAGGAATGCTCCTTTAATATATACCAAGCAAAAATATTTTTCGAAATGAAGGTTAAATAAAACCTATCCAGACACATAAAAGTTGAAAAGATTAATTATCAGCGTGCTCATACTACAAGCTCATACCTAATATTTTAGTAAGTAGTACATCAAGCAGAATAAAAATTACACCAAATGGCAGTAGGAACAAAATCTTAAAACTTTTCAATTTATTAAAAAAAAAAGGTAAAAATTGACAAAGGGCAAAGAAAGATGAGACAGAGAAAATGAATAGCAGCATGGTAGACTTAAACCAAAGTATATCAGTAATCAATGTAAAAGATCTACACTTCAATAGAGATTGCTACATTTTATTTAAAAAACAATAACTATATGCTACCTACCAGATTTCCATTTTAAATATAAAAAGTAAAATAGGTTATCATAAAAAAAAATGTAAAAAGCTATACAAAGTGAAAGTGAAAGTCACTCAGTCATGTCTGACTCTTTAGGATCCTATGGACTAGACAGTCCATGGAATTCTCCAGGCCAGAATACTGGAGTGGGTAGCTGTTCCATTCTCCAGGGAATCTTCCCAACTCAGGGATCAAACCCAGATCTCCGACATTGTAGGTAGATTCTTTACCAACTGAGCCACCAGGGAAGCCCCAGTTTAAAAAGCTATACAGTTTAACACTAAATAAAAAGAATGTTGAAGTGGCTATTCTAATATAAAGTCGGTATCAGAGAAAATGATATTGTTAGGAATGATGAAGCTTATTTCATAATGATAAAGCAGTCAATTCATCAAGAAGACCTAATTATGTTAAGTGTTTATGGATCTAATAAAATAAGACAAAAATATAACTTCAAGGAGAAATAAGCAAGTAAATTAGTTCAAGATTTTAATATCTCTCAACTTTACTGAATTCATTTATTAGTTCTAACTTTTTTTTTGGTAGACTCTTTTGAACTTTCTATATATAATATCATGTTACCTGAAAATAGTTACAGATATACTTCGTCCTTTCCAATTTGGATACCTTTAATTTATTGTTCTTGTATAATTGCTCTGTCTAGGTCTTCTGATACTGTGTTGAGTAAAAATGGCAAGAATAGGCATCCTTGTCTTATTCCTTATTTTAGAAGAAAAGTTTTCGTATTTTCTCTATTGATCATGCTATTTGTTATGGGGTTAAAATATTTTTAATTAAATAGAAAGAAAATCACGACATAATAACATTTGTGTAATGATACTAAAGCAGTGTGTAGAAAATAAGGGAAATATGGGCTTCCCTGGTAGCTCAGCTGGTAAAGAAGAAGGAAATATATAGCACTTTGTATTTCTCATAGGCATGTCTAAGTAAATGTTGAAAAAGGTAATTTACTATAGAAATTTAGAAAAAGAAAGAAACTGAAGTCACTCAGTCGTGTCCAAGTCTTTGTGATGCCATGGACTGTAGCCAGACAGAAGTTAGGAGTGTAACGTACTCTAAAATTTAGAATATGTTAAAAAAAAAAAAAAAAAAAAACAACTAACCTAGTCTCACATTTGGAAATATGTGGTTAGATTAGATGTGTATATTTATAGGACTTGATAAAATGGCTTAGAAAGCTTAGAAAAGGAGAGGTGATCCTATACCCAATATTTAGAGAATGGGTGAAGGAGAAGATTTAATTAATAAAGAGAACTGAGAAGTAGCAGACTCTAAATTAGGAGGCAGATAAGGAGAGGATTGTTTCTCGGATTTGAAAGGTAACATATTTCAAGGGGTAATAGAATAACACCTACTAAAAAATTCAAGAGAGATGAGGGGGGAAAAGCTGGCTAGGGGCTGTAGCTACAAAAAGATTGTTGAAGATTATGATCTAACAGTTTTGATGATGGAGCTGAGACGGGTACTGAGCTTATGATGTATTCTAGAGTAAATGGTTACTGAGGAAGTACATATATCAGTTTTAAAAATTTTACAAAGTTTTGCTGTCAATGTTAAAAAAAAAATCAAAATAGAGCATTGGCTTAATGGGGCAGGGGATCTCAGAAGGCTTTAGATAATGTTCTTACTGTCTACCATGGGTGTTCCTATATAATATGGTTTTTATACTGTTGAGAATTATCTACAAGGGCAGGAGATACAATGCAAAAAGGGAAAAGGTAAATAATTGTAAGGACTCAGTCTCAAAAATTCAACATGAAGTTAAATTGTCAACAGTGTTACAAATGTGAACTTTGAATCAGGAATATTTATTCCATTGTAACTAAGTAAAATATAAAGAATATGGATAATGATGTAGGTAATTAGTAAATTTGTAAAGGGGAAAGGAGGAAGTTTCTTTTTCTATATATTTTCAATGAATATGAATTAAAGCTGCCAAAGTGATGATAGAAATGATAGAGATATAAAACAAGATGAAAAGGTAAGGAGTAACTGACTCAGGGGAAGGAAAAGTTAATTTGTAGGTTATCCAGGCAGTTTTGAGTGCTGAACTGCTGTTTGCAGACATTATCTTAAAAGAATATGAGATGTTGTTATTTTCCTTTTTTTTTTTTTTTTTGCTATTTTCAGGTAGTTCTTGTATTCAGGCTAAAAGAGGACATAGGTTTAACTAATCTTAAAATATTTCCAGATATCCAGTAGATCAAAGAGTTTTTCCACAGAACTGAGTATATGAATATGATCCAAAATTATAGTTGCCAGTGGAACAAGGAAGATGAGGAAAATTGATGGTTATAGTGGACAATGGTAGAGCCAATGAATAGAAAGTCTAACTTTGATGAAGAAGTCTTGGAGTTCAGAGTTTAGGACAGGAGGAGGAAACACAGAAGATGGTAGTAAGGTAAATGATTTGAGATGTAAAAGATAAAAGAAAAGGAATATCATGTGCCCATATGAGCAGGAAACTGAAAGAAGGAGCAGGTGAATAGGTCTGAAAACATGACTTGATAAACTGTCCTCATGGGTATTGAAATTCCAGAGAGTGATAACAAAAGTATAAAAGGCAATCAGTAATCCTCGATTGATGAAGTCATAAATAAACTTTTCATTGATAAATCAAAATGCTCCTAATGGATGAGAGACACAGAGCAGCATGAAAGTAATTAGCTGGAAGCAATATCTAGTAGTACTTGTCAGGATATGATTATTATTTTGGTCGGTTTTACTCTGAGTTTATGCCAGTATTTTTATTTTCTAAATATTCAGGTCATTTTGATTTTTCTCCTGTGACAAGTCAATACTGTTGCTTCATTTGAAAAGCCCAATTACTGCTTTGTTCTCTATTCCTAACTAGGTTCTAGGAAGGGTATATGTGTGGTATTATCTATGCAGCATATAATTATTTAGTACTTATTATGTGTTAGCAGTGTAATGATTAATGATGAATAATAAATCTTTAAAATAATTTTCACTCTCAAAGAAATTTAATGTCTTCAGATATTAAAAGTAAAGATAACTACATTGACCTTGATTTTTCTATTTCTTTAACCTCAGAAATATATTCAAAATAATAAAACATTATTATAGCCTGTTTTATGTAAGTTTTAATGTTCACTATTTTATGACCAGAGAAGAAAGTTATCAAGGATTTATACTCTTTTACTATAAAAGCTGTAAGAATTTATGTACTGAGTGATCAGAAATAAATTCACAAGGAATTAAAAAATGTAACAAATTTGTTTGGTTGAAACCATATTTGTTTAGAATTATTGATATTATTTGACATGTAGCATATTTTCCAAATACCAGGTGTGTACCTGTGTATATAAGGTGTGAGGGAGGTGATTATAAATACAGTCTAATGTGTTGTGGTTAGTATGCTAACTTTGTAGTTTTTGAAAAGTTTGATAGAATTTTTTTAATTAAAAACTGAAAGAATACATGAAAAATTAAAGAATAATTTTAAACTATCATTAAGAATACAGTTGGGTTTCGCAGGGGACTCAGTGGTAAAGAATCTACCTGCCAATGCAGGAGCTGCCGGAGATGGGGGTTTGATCCTTGAATCGAGAAGATCCCCTGGAGGAGGAAATGGCAAGCTGTTCCAGTATTCTTCCCTGGACAACTTCATGGGCAGAGGACCCTGGTGGGCTACAGTCCATGGGGTCACAAAGAGTAGGACACGATTGAGCAATAATATAACTACTATAACTAACTACTTTAGAATTGTCTGATGGGACAGTACCCTTATACAGAGAAAGAAAAATGATAATTTGAAAATAATTCAGTAATGGTAAGCATAATTATATTTATAATAAATATGTTAATGACATATAACCTACCCGTGGAAAAATCCATGTGTATTTTTCCATGGATTTTGACAAAATGTGCACGCTTGTGTAACCACTATGCACATAAAGACACAGAACAGCATACAACCTAAGAAGCTACCATCATGACCCCTCTCGTCACTGTTTCTGCAGGAATAATTACTCTTTTGGTTTCTAATATGATAATATTGCCTGTTTGGAGAGTTGACACACATAGAATCATGTCTTTTGTGAATTGCTTTTTTTTGCCTCATATATTTTTTGTGAGATGCATCCAAGGATTTATGTGTAGGAAAAATTGATTCACTCTTGTTGCTGAATAGTACTCATTTGTTTGAATATATTAAATTTACTGTGTGACAAATTGTCAGTTCTATATTGTTCAACATTTTGGTTGTTCCAGTTTTTATGTCTTAAGCACATGCATTTCTCTTGGTGGATATTTGTATACACTTCTGTTGGTATAAAGAAAATGAAGAGGAACTAAGAAATCTTTCAATGAGAGTGAAGAGTCAAATAAAAAAGCTAGCTTAAAACTGAACATTAAAAAAAACCAAAAACTAAAATCATAGCATCTGATCCCATCACATCATGGCAAATAGAGGGGATAAAGTAGAAACAGTGACAGATTTTATTTTCTTAGGCTTCAGAATCACTGTGGACAGTGACTAAACCATGAATCTAAAAGTTGCTTGCTCCTTGGAAGAGAAGTTATGGCAAACCTAGACAGTGTATTAAAAAGCAGAAATATCATTTTGCTGACAAATGTCTGTATAGTCAAAGCTATGGGTTTTCCAGTAGTCATGTATGGATATGAGAGTTGGACCATAAAGAAGGCTGAACATGACAGAATTGATGGTTTTGGATAGTGGTACTTGAGAAGACTCTTGAGGGTCCCTTGGACAGCAAAGAGATCAAATCAGTCAATCCTAAAGGAAATAAACCCTGAATTTTTATTAGAAGAACTGATGCTGAAGCTGAAACCCCAATACTTTAACCATCTGATGAGAAAAGCCGACTCATTTGAAAAGACCCTGATGCTGGGAAAAATTGAAGGCAAAAGGAGAAGGGGTGGGAGAGGATGAGATGATTGGATAGCATCACCAACTCAAAGAACATGAGTTGGAGCGAATTCCAGGAGATAGTAGAGGACAGAGGAGCCTGCAGTCCATGGTATCCCAAAGAGTTGGATCCTACTTAGCAACTGAACAACAATAACAATGGAAATACCACTAGAAGTATAATGGCTAAATCATGAGGCCTGTGTATATTTAGCATTAATACGTACTGGGAAGGTAGTTTTAAGAAAAGTTGTACTGCTTTACATATGCACAGTGTATGAGTTCCAGATGCTGCATACCTTCATCAGAATTTGGTATTGTCTTTTTCACTTATCCATTCTCTTGGTTCTATCAGATCAGATCAGATCAGTCGCTCAGTCTTGTCTGACTCTTCACGATCCCATGAATTGCAGCACGCCAGGCCTCCTTGTCCATCACCAACTCCCAGAGTTCACTGAGACTCATGTCCATCGTTTTTGATGCCATCCAGCCATCTCATCCTCTGTCATCCCCTTCTCCTCTTGCCCCCAATCCCTCCCAGCATCAGAGTCTTTTCCAATGAGTCAACTCTTCACATGAGGTGGCCAAAATACTGGAGTTTCAGCTTTAGCATCATTCCTTCCAAAGAAATCCCAGGGCTGATCTCCTTCAGAATGGACTGGTTGGATCTCCTTGCAGTCCAAAGGACTCTCAAGAGTCTTCTCCAATACCACAGTTCAAAAGCATCAATTCTTCGGCGCTCAGCCTTCTTCACATTCCAACTCTCACATCCATACATGACCACAGGAAAAACCATAGCCTTGACTAGACAGACCTTTGTTGGCAAAGTAATGTCTCTGCTTTTGAATATGCTATCTAGGTTGGTCATAACTTTCCTTCCAAGGAGTAAGCGTCTTTTAATTTCATGGCTGCAGTTACCATCTGCAGTGATTTTGGAGCCCAGAAAAATAAAGTCTGACACTGTTTCCCCATCTATTTCCCATGAAGTGATGGGACCAGATGCCATGATCTTCGTTTTCTGAACGTTGAGCTTTAAGCCAACTTTTTCACTCTCCTCTTTCACTTTCATCAAGAGGCTCTTTAGTTCCTCTTCACTTTCTGCCATAAGGGTGGTGTCATCTGCATATCTGAGGTTATTGATATTTCTCCCGGCAACCTTGATTCCAGCTTGTGTTTCTTCCAGTCCAGCGTTTCTCATGATGTACTCTGCATATAAGTTAAATAAACAGGGCAACAATATACAGCCTTGACATACTCCTTTTCCTATTTGAAACCAGTCTGTTGTTCCATGTCCAGTTCTAACTGTTGCTTCCTGACCTGCATACAAATTTCTCAAGAGGCAGATCAGGTGGTCTGGTATTCTTGGTTCTATAGTGATACAATATTTTGGTTTTATTGAAATTTCTCTGATAATGAATAAAATTGAATGTCTTGTCATGCACCTCTGCATTGAATTTCTACTTTTGTGTAGTGTTGTTCAAGTTTTGCCTTTTAAGAATATTGTATGGAGAATTTATGTGAACTCTCTTTTGGGAGGTATTTGTTTTTCTTTTTCATTTATTTTAAGTATTAGTTTTTGGTGTACAGCAAAATAATTCTGCTATATGTGCAGATTTTTTCACATTATTTTCTATTTTATTTTATTATAAGATATTGAATGTAGTTCCCTGTTTAATACAGTGAGGCATTGTTATTATATGTATAATAGTTTTATCTGATAATCCCAAATTTTTAGTTTATTCTTCCTCCTTCATCCTTTCCCGTTTGGTAACCATAAATTTGTTTTCTGTGTCTTTAAATCTATTTCTCTTCCCTGGTGGCTCAGATGGTAAAGCGTCTGTCTACAATGTGGGAGACCCGGGTTTGATCCCTGGGTTGGGAAGATCCCCTGGAGAAGGAAATGGCAATCCACTCCAATACTATTGCCTGGAAAATCCCATGGACAGAGGAACCTGGTAGACTACAGTCCATGGGGTTGCAAAGAGTCGGACACAACTGAGCGACTCTTCTTCTTCTTCTCATTTGTAGCATATTTTGGGTTCCACATACAAGTGCTATCATATCTGTCTCTGTCTGACTTACTTCACTTAATACGATCACCTCTAGGTTCATCCATGTTGCTGCAAATGGCTGTATTTCATTTTTGATGACTGAGTAATATTCTATTTTATATATATATATGTATATATATATATATATATATATATATATCACATCTTTATCCATCTGTTAATGGACATTTAGATTGCCTCCATGCATTGGCTCTTGTAAACAGCTCTATGATGAACGCTGGAGTGCATGTATCTTTTCCAAAGAAACTTGTCTGGATTTATGCCCAGGAGTGGGATTGCTGAATCCTATGGTAATTCTATTTTTAGTTTCCTAAGGAATTTCCATACTGTTTTCCATAGTGTTTGTACTAACTTACAGACCAGACCCACCAACAGTGTAGGAGAGTTCCCTTTGCTCCACACCTTCTCCAGTGTGTATTATTTGTAGACTTTTTGATGATGGCCAGTCTGACTGTTGTTAGGCAACACCTCATTGTAGTTTTCATTTGTATTTCTTGAATATTTAGTGATATTGGACATATTTTCATGTGCCTGTTGACCACCTGAATGTCTTCTTTGCAGAGATGTCTAGTTAGGTCTTCTGTTCATGTTTTTGTTTTTTATGGAATTGTATAAGTAAATATATATGTATTTTGGAAATTAAACCCTTGTCTGCATCATTTGCAAATATCTTCTCCCATCCCATATGTTGTATTTTCATTTTATTTGCTATATAAAAACTTTTAATTTTCAATAGATTCCATTTATTTATGTTTGCTATCATTTCTGTTGCCTTGGGAGACTGAGCTAAGAAAAAACTGCTATGATTTATGTCAGAGAATATTTGGCCAGTGTTCTCATCGTCTTTAAAAAATTGTTTTTTAATTGGAGGATAATTGCTTTACACTATTGTGCTGTTTTCTGCCATACATCAACATGAATCAGCCACAGGTACACATATAGCCCCTCCGTCCTGAACCCACCTCCCTTCTCCCTCCCCATCCCAGTCCTCTAAGTTGTCACAGCGCACTTGGTTTAGCTGCCTGTGTCACACAGCAAGTTCTCACTTGCTATCTGTTTTACATATGGTAATGTATATGTTTCCATTCTATTCGTCCCACCCTCTTCTTCCTCACCGTGTCCAGAAGTCTGTTCTTTATCCCTGTGTCTCCGTTGCTGCCCTGCTAATAAGTTAATTAGTACCATCTTTCTAGATTCCATATGCATGCGCTAATATACAATGTTTGTCTTTCTGACTTCCTTCACTCTGTGTAATAGGCACTAGGTTCTTCCACTCATTAAGACTGACTCAAATGCACTTTTTAATAGCTGAGTAATATTCTTTTGTATATATGTACCACAATTTCTCGGAGAAGGCAATGGCACCCTACTCCAGTACTCTTGCCTGGAGAATCCCATGGATGGAGGAGCCTGGAGGGCTGCAGTCCATGGGGTCGCTGAGGGTCGGACACGACTGAGCGACTTCACTTCACACTTCACTTCACCACAATTTCTATACCCATTCATCTGTTGATGGACGTCTAGGTTGCTTCCATGTCCTAACTATTGTAAATAGTGCTGCAATGAACATTGGGGTACATGCGTCTCTTTCAGTTATGGTTTTCTCAGGGTATATGCCCAGTAGTGGAATTGTTGGTTCATATGGTAGTGACACATGAGTTTGAGCAAACTCCGGGAGATGGTGGTGGACAGGGAAGTCTGGCGTGCTGCGGTCCATGGGGTTGCAAAGAGTCGGACATGACTTAGCGACTGAACAACAAAATGGTAGTTCTATTCCTGCTTTTAAGGAACTTCATACAGTTTTCCATAGTCACTATCAGCATTTATTGTAGATTTTTAATGATGGCCGTTCTGACTGGTGTGAGGTGATACCTCATTGTGGTTTTAATTTGCATTTCTCTAATAATGTGTGATATGTAGCATCTTTTCATGTGCCTATTGATCAGCTGAATGTCTTCTTTGAAGAAATGTCTAATTAGGGCTTCTGCCCATTTTTGTTTGTTATTGTTATTGAGTTGTATGAGCTATTCACGTATTTTGGAAATTAAACCCTTGACTACATCATTTACAAATATTTTCCCCCAGTACGTAGGTTGTATTTTCCTTTTTTGTTTATGGTTTCCTTTCTTATGCAAAAGCTTGTAAATTTCATTAGATTCCATTTGTTTCTTTATTGCCTTGGGAAACTGACCAAGAAACTGCTACAATTTATGTCAGAATATGTTTTATCAATATTTTATTAGTTTTATCAAGGCTTTTTGATAAAGCTCAGTCTATTTGAGCTTTTAAATCATTTTACGTTTATTTTTGTGTGCAGCATGAAGAAGTATTCTAACTTCATTGATTTAGATTTGTCTGTCTTCAACACAACTTGCGGAAAAGACTGTCTTTTTTTCTATTGTATATTGTGTCCTCCTTTGTCAAAGAGTAGTTGCCCCTAGATCTTTGGGTTTATTTTTATTCCATTTATCCATATGTCTGTATTTGTGCCAATACCACTCTCTTTTGAGTCCTGTAGATTTGTATTATTGTCTCAAGTCTGGAAGATTTATGCCACCAGCTTTGTAGTTTTACCCCCAGGCTTCTTTTGGCAATTTGGGGTCTTTTATGGTTCGTAAGGGCTTCCCTCGTAGCTCAGTCAGTAAAGAATCTGCCTGCAATGCAGGAGACCTATGTTCAATTCCTGAGAAGATCCCCTGGAGAAGGAAATGGCAACCCACTCCAATATTCTTGCCTGGAAAATCCCATTGACAGAGGAGTATGGCAGGCTATAGTCCATGGGATCACAAGAGTTGGGCATGATTTAGTGACTAAACTACCACCACCACTGTTAGCTTTAGGGCTTCCTTCATAGCTCAGTTGGTAAAGAATCTGCCTGCAGTGTAGTAGACCCCAGTTTGATTCCTCGGTTGGGAAGATCCCCTGGAGAAGGGATAAGCTATCCACTTCAGGATTTTTGGGCTTCCCTTGTGGCTCAGCTGGTAAAGAATCTGCCTGCAATCTGGGAGACCTGAGTTAAATCCTTGGGTTTGGAAGATCCCTTGGAGAAGGGAAAGGCTACCCACTCCAGTATTCTGGCCTGGAGAATTCGATGGACTAGGACTGTATAGTCCATGGGATTTCAAAGAGTTGGACATAACTGAGCGACTTTCATTTTTGATGGTTCATATAAATTTTAGGATTGTTTCTCCCAGTTCCGTGAAAAATATCATGGATTATTTAGTAAACATCACATTAAGTCTGTAGATTGCTTTAGGTAATATGACCATTTTCACAGTATTAACTTTTCCAGTTCAAGAATGTGTTCTCTCTTTGCATCTCTTTAAATAATCTTCAGTTTTCTTTATCAGTGTTTTCTAATTCTCAGCATATAAGTGTTTCACCTCCTTGGTCAAGTTTATTTCTAAATATTTTATTTTTTATGTGATTTAAATTTTTTTTTTTTTACTTTCCCTTTCTGATTCATTGTTAGCATAAAGAAATGCAGTTGATTTTTGCATGTTAATTTTGTATCCAGTACTTGGCTGGGTAGAGTCCTAGTTTTTTTTCTTTGTTTTTCCTTTCTGCACTTTTAATATAACATGACATTCCCTTCTGGCCTGTAAATTTTCTGCAGAAAAATCAGCCAATATCCTTATTTGGGGTTCCCTTGCATATTTATCTTTGTTTTTCTCTTGCTGCCTTTACAAATATTTCTTTGCATTTTAAAATTTTGCCATTTTAATTATGTCTTGATGTAGGTCTTTTGAATTCATTTTGTTTGGGAGTTTCTGTGCTTTCTGTACCTGGATATCTGTTTTCTTATTCAGGTTCTCAAAGTTTTCACCCAAAATTTCATGATTTACATTTTTCATGTCCTTCTCTCTCTTTTATCCTACTAGGACCCCTATAATGTGAATGTTGGTGCAGTTACTGATCCACAAGTCTTTGAAACTTTTCTCAATTTTTAAAATTTGTTTTCTTTTTACCATTATGATTGTGTGGTTTTTTTTTTTTTATTTCAATTATCATTCTATTCAATTTTGACTTTTTAAAAAATATTTTCTAATTCTTTTTTATAATTCTTACTGTGTAATTCATCTATTTTCCCCTAATCCAGTTAGCGTTCTTATCACTAATACTTTGAACTCTATTTGGTAAATTATTTTTGCTATATTAGTTGTTTTTGTTTCCCAGGAGTTTTCTCTTGCTCTTTCAATTGATTGCATTTTCCTCTGTCTTCTCATTTTGCTTAAATTTCTCTGACTCTGAAATTAGGGAAAACGGCTACCTGTTATAGTCTTAAAGATACGTACTTTTGTGGGAGGGAAAAAAAAAGTTCTTAGTTCTTTTCAGTGAAAAGGCCTAGAAACAATAACTAAATCCTTTATAATGTACAGTTGTAGTATCAGATATAATCTATAACTAAAATGAAACAGGGCTCTTTGAGGAGGTGTGATTAGTCCCACATTTGAAACAGGAACTTTATAAAAATGAGGCTGGACTACCTTGTTATGTAGAAAGCAGTCCAGATAAGAAAAACTACTATTATCGTGTCAGAATGGCCTAAATTTTAACCTGCAAGATCTTTTATTGGCCAAAGATAGGATGCTCGAGGATAAATAAAATAATTCCAGTGATTTGGAATATATCAAATATGTCAAAGTCATTATTTGTTCCTCCTTGTGAGATGCCATGTAAGACAGAATAAAGTAACATTCTCCTTTGCATGAGGTTAAAGAAAAATAAATTGGAGTTTGAGACTCCCATGGCAGTGAGAACTTAACAATTTAACATCTTATTATTCGGAAAACTAGTAAATAATAAAGATACAAATGTTTAAACTCCAATTACTACACAAACAGTTCTTCATGAAAACCAAATAACTGATGAGAGGAAGTCTGTTTTTCTAGACTTGTTCCCACTGAAAGTGAAGTATTAATGATTCTGAATATCACTCTTAAACGCCAACATCTAATAGAGTCATAATCTAGGCAATGATAATCTAAAACTATTAATATCATAAAAATGGATATATGTAGACGTTATGTGCCACCTTGTGGAAATACACGACTCTACCAATGAAATGTTCTTGCCAAAATGGAACCCGAGTGCTATCAAGATGCTAGTTGATGCTGAAATAGCCAGTAGACAGATGAAACATTTCTCATCTTAATAGTCATGGAATAATTTAAATTAAAATCCAAATGAGATAGTAGTACAGACACTCAAGATTTTGTAAAAGTAAAAAGGCTATATCTCATAATATCATCTTTGGCAGGAATGAAAATTAATTGGGATTCTTAATATGCTGCTGATAGTAATAAAAGTTGATATAACCCACTTTGGGAAATGTTTGGAGATGGCTACTTAAGTTGAAAATGCAAGTAATTTATGACTTATCACTTTCACTTATAGAAATACAGTCAACATAGCTATGAAAATATTTGGAACAAAATGTATATTAATGTATTTTCTTAGTGGGAATATTATAATAAAAAAATCCTAGAAACAACAAAAAGTTATATAAATATTAGAATAATAAATAAATTATAATATAACTTTTAAATATAATTCTATTTAGGTAAGTGACTAGATAAAAATACTCATGTGCACAAGATATAAAAGTAAAATTCATGAACCTGTTATTGTGCGAAATAAACTAGATACAAAACAGTATACATTGTGTGATGTTATGAAGATAAATTTAAAATTCAGTTAAAAGCGTAACATGGAAAAGGAAACGGCAACCCACTCCAGTATTCTCACCTAGAGAATCCTGTGGACAGAGGAGCCTGATAGACTGCTGTCTATGGGGTTGCACAGAGTCAGACACGACTGAAGCGACTTAGCATGCACGCATTGGAGAAGGAAATGGCAACCTGCTCCAGTATTCTTGCCTGGAGAATCCCAGGGATGGAGGAGCCTGGTGGGCTGCCATCTTTGGGGTCGCACGGAGTCGGACACGACTGAAGCAATTTAGCAGCAGCAGCAGAAGTCAGAGGATGAAAAGAGATGTCACTGAGTGAGCTACCAGGGGATTTCTAGGATATGGTTATGTGTTTCTTGATCAGAATGGTAGTTTCATTGATGAGTCCAATTTGCAAAAAGTAAACAACCTGCACTCCTCTGATTTGTATAATTTGCTGAATTAATTTCATAATAACAAAATTTATTTTAAAAACTAAATTAGTCCTTGTCCTGTGGAATTTTTAGGATAGTTCCTTTGATTACAAAAGCTTGGGAATGTAGGGCCAAAATATAAATAAGAAATATATCTAAATTCAGTTATTGTTTTGATCATTTCCAATAAATCAACCATTTAGTTAAAAGCTACGAAATGTAGTTTTATGTGCATGAAAGTGTACTATGGTATATATTAATAAGTGAAGTCTTAGGATTTAGAGATTTATATTGAAAATATTTATGGATGAAATTATATGACATATGGAGTTTACCTCAAAATAGTGCAGTATGTGTGGGCAAAGAAGTGAAGGGAAAGCTATGCAGTTATAGATGAAATGGGTTTGTCCATAAGTTGATAATTTTTGAATCTGTGGCTATATTATGCTACTAATGACACATTAAAATGTAATTAAGTACAACAATGCTGTGTTTAATGTTATGTGACAGCCTGAGGAAGTTTGGGGGAGAATGGATACATGTATATATATTGCTGAGTCCCTTTGCTGTCCATCTGAATCTATCACAACATTGTTAGTCAGCTATATGTATATATACACACACACATACATGTATATATACACACACACATATATATAGTACAATTATAGTTTTCAATTAAAAACCTTAAAAACCTATACATTTCTAGATATAATGGTAAAATATTAAAGCCTATGGAATAACATTATGAAGTGTAATTATGGTATGAATATGTAATATTATTTTTTGTTGAAATGGAAGCAGTTTTAAGGTATTTTTTTCTGAATGTACCTGTATTTTTCAGGAAAATTGAGACTTCCAAACCACTTATTTTTAGATTATGTACAATAATTTTAATTTCAGATGTTCAAAAAGATGGAGGACTTTGTACACTAAAAGTACTATAGCTTTAAGACAAATTAATCACTTGAAGCAGACTTTTTAATTTGTATTAACTCTTTTACATACATATCCTTCTATATATCCTTTTACATTAACTGAGAAATATCAGCCTTTTAAAGAGTAACACTTTTATGATGGTTCTAATTTAATATTACTGAAAGCTCCCTTGTTTCACTGGTCATGCATTGAAGTAAAGTAGAAAGATATCAGTAACCTTTCAATGACAGCTTCATGGAAGGATATGAAGACAGCTGTAGGTTATTTTCATACATAAAAAGCTACCTCATTTAATTTGAATTCATAAAGGATTATCAGCAAAATTTCAATAAAACATTTAATGTCAAACTATTTGGAGTGACATATTTTGCCAATGATGTATGGCTTTTTATTGCAATTTGCCACCAAAGTTCTTGAGACTTTCTTCAACTTTTTGTAAAGTAACCTAAAATCTTTTATGTTAAGATTAACACATTTATAATCATTCTGTTAAATTGTTTTACAAGTGATATGGGGCTATAAAATTTGCTTCAGAAGATGGAAGATTGTCAGAAGATGGTTATGTGACATTTAGCAAGCAGTTTCTAGTCATCAACTTCTTATTTGATAGAGTCCATGGCACAATTTTAAATATCTCATTCATTCAAATACCACTTAAAAGTTGAAGGAGAAAAAGCCATTGTTGCAAATAAGTGTATTCTCTTCTCTATTCTGAGTGATTCTCTTAAAGATATCAGGCAATGATAGCCCAATTTCAAGTTAAAATTGGATATACATCTGAATTATCTAAGCATTTGTGTTTGAGTCAATTAATTTTAAATCTAATATTATTCTCTTTATCTTAAAAGCACCTTGTTCTTCTATGTTATATAAAATTAAATAGGGTAAGCATCTGTGTTTATTACATGGATAGATCTTCTTGCTAGAGAGGTAAAATCATCTACCTTATTATACACATTTGAGCTGTTGTTGTTTAGTCACTAAGTGGTGTCCAACTTTTTAACAACCCATGGACTGTAGACACCTCCAGGCTCCTCTGTCCATGGGATTTCCCAGGGAGGAATACTAGAGTGGATTGTCATTTCCTTATCCGGGGATCTTCCTGATTCAGGGATCTAACTTGGATCTCCTGCATTGGCAGCCGGATTCTTCACCACTGAGCCACCATGGAAGCCCAAACATTTTATTGCTGTTTTTGTTCAGTTGCCCAGTCATGTCTGACTGTAGGGGACCCCATGGACTGCAGCATATACCAGGCCTCCCTGTTCCTTACCGTCTCCCAGAGTTTGCCCAAATTCATGTCCATTGCAACAGTGATGCCATCCAGCCATCTCATCCTCTGATGCCCTCTTCTCCTCCTTCCCTCAATCTTTCCCAGCATCAGGGACCTTCCAGTGAGTCAGCTGTTTACATCAGGTGACCAAAATACCAGTGATTCAGCTACAGCATCAGTCTTTCCAATGAGTATTCAGGGCTGACTTTATTTAATACTGACTGGTTTGATCTCCTCCCTGTCCAAGGGACTCTCAGGAGTCTTCCCCAGCATGAGTTTGAAGGCATCAATTCTTTGGCAGTCTGCCTTCTTTATGGTCCAGCTCTCACAACCATATGTGACCACTGAGAAGACCATAGCCTTAACTATACCATTCAGACTTTTGTCGGCAGAGTGATGTCTCTGCTTTTCAACATACTGTCTAGGTTTGTCATAACTTTCCTGCCAAGAAGCAATCATCTTCTGATTTCATGGCTGCAGTCACCATCCACAGTGATTTTAGAGCCCAAGAAGAGGAAATCGGTCACAGCTTCCACCTTTTCCCATTCTTTTTGCATGAAGTAATGGGGCCAGATGCCAAGATCTTAGTTTTTTTAGTATTTAGATTTAGGCTGACTTTCTCACTCTCCTCCTTCACCCTCATCAAGTGGTTCTTTAGTTCCTCTTTGCTTTCTGCCATTAGAGTGGTATCATCTGTATATCTGAGGTTGTTGCTATTTCTCCCACCTATCTTGATTCCAGCTTGTAACTCATCCAGTTCTTCATTTCTCATGATGTGCTCAGCGTATAAGTTAAGCAAACAGGGTGACAACAGATAGCCCTATTGTACTCCTTTCTCAATCCTGAACCAACCAGTTGTTTTATACAGTGTTTTAACTGTTGCTTCTTGACCTGCATACTGGTTTCTCAGAAGACAGGAAAGACAGGTATATCCATCCCTTTAAAGAAGAGAAGCGAAAAGCAAAGGAGAAAAGGAAAGATATAAGCATCTGAATGCAGAGTTCCAAAGAATAACAAGAAAAGATAAGAAAGCCTTCTTCAGCGATCAATGCAAAGAAATAGAGGAAAACAACAGAATGGGAAAGACTAGAGATCTCTTCAAGAAAATCAGAGATACCAAAGGAACATTTCATGCAAAGATGGGCTTGATAAAGGACAGAAATAGTATGGACCTAACAGAAGCAGAAGATATTAAGAAGAGATGGCAAGAATACACAGAACTGTACAAAAAAGATCTTAATGACCCAGATAATCACGATGGTGTGATCACTGACCTAGAGGCAGATATCCTGGAATGTGAAGTCAAGTGGGCCTTAGAAAGCATCACGACGAACAAAGCTAGTGGAGGTGATGGAATTCCAATTGAGCTATTTCAAATCCTGAAAGATGATGCTGTGAAAGTGCTGAACTCAATATGCCAGCAAATTTGGAAAACTCAGCAGTGGCCACAGGACTGGAAAAGGTCAGTTTTCATTCCAGTCCCAAAGAAAAACAATGCCAAAGAATGCTCAACTTCTGCTAAGTTGCTTCAGTTGTGTCTGACACTGTGCGACCCCATAGACAGCAGCCCACCAGGCTTCCCCGTCCCTGGGATTCTCCAGGCAAGAACACTGGAGTGGCTTGCCATTTCCTTCTCCAATGCACGAAAGTAAAAAGTGAAAGTGAAGTCACTCAGTCATGTCCGACTCTTTAGCGACCCCATGGACTACAGCCTACAAGGCTCCTCCATCCATGGGACTTTCCAGGCAAGAGTACTAGAGTGGGGTGCCATTGCCATCTCCGAAGAATGCTCAAACTACTGCACAATTGCACTCATCTCACACGCTAGTAAAGTAATGCTCAAAATTCTCCAAGCCAGACTTCAGCAATATGTGAACCGTGAACTTCCTGATGTTCAAGCTGCTTTTAGAAAAGGCAGAAGAACCAGAGATCAAATTGCCAACATCCGCTGGATGGAGAAGGCAAGAGAGTTCCAGAAAAACATCTATTTCTGCTTTATTGACTATGCCAAAGCCTTTGACTGTGTGGATCACAATAAACTGTGAAAAATTCTGAAAGAGATGGGAATACCAGACCACCTGGTCTGCCTTTTGAGAAACCTGTATGCAGGTCAGGAAGCAACAGTTAGAACTGGACATGGAACAACAGACTAGTTCCAAATAGGAAAAGGAGTATGTCAAGGCTCTATATTGTCACCATGCTTATTTAACTTCTATGCAGAGTACATCATGAGAAATGCTGGACTGGAAGAAACACAAGCTGGAATCAAGGTTGCCGGGAGAAATATCAATAACCTCAGATATGCAGATGACACCACCCTTATGGCAGAAAGTGAAGAGGAACTAAAGAGCCTCTTGATGAAAGTGAAAGTGGAGAGTGAAAAAGTTGGCTTAAAGCTCAACGTTCAGAAAACTAAGATCATGGCATCTGGTCCCATCACTTCATGGGAAATAGATGGGGAAACAGTGGAAACAGTGTCAGACTTTATTTTTCTGGGCTCCAAAATCACTGCAGATGGTAACTGCAGCCATGAAATTAAAAGACGCTTACTCCTTGGAAGGAAAGTTATGACCAACCTAGATAGCATATTCAAAATCAGAGACATTACTTTGCCAACAAAAGTTCATCTAGTCAAGGCTATGGTTTTTCCTGTGGTCATGTATGGATGTGGGAGTTGGACTGTGAAGAAGGCTGAGCGCTGAAGAATTGATGCTTTTGAACTGTGGTGTTGGAGAAGACTGTTGAGAGTCCCTTGGACTGCTAGGAGATCCAACCATTCCATTCTGAAGGAGATCAGCCCTGGGATTTCTTTGGAAGGAATGATGCTAAAGCTGAAACTCCAGTACTTTGGCCACCTCATGTGAAGAGTTAACTCATTGGAAAAGACTCTGATGCTGAGAGGAATTGGGGGCAAGAGGAGAAGGAGACGACAGAGGATGAGATGGCTGGATGGCACCACTGACTCGATGGACGTGAGTCTCAGTGAACTCCGGGAGTTGGTGATGGACAGGGAGGCCTGGCGTGCTGTGATTCATGGGGTTGCAAAGAGTCAGACAAGACTGAGCGACTGAACTGAACTGAAGTGAACTGAAGAGTTTTCCACAGTTTGTTATGATCCACACAGTCAAAGGCTTTAGTGTAGTCAATGAAACAGAGGTAGATGTTTTTCTGGAATGTTTTTCAGGAAAGACATTTTTCCTTGCTTTCTCCATGATTCACCAAATGTTGGCAATTTGGTCCCTGATTCCTCTGCCTTTTCTTTCCAGCTTGGACATCTGGAAGTTCTTGGTTCGTGTAATACGGAATCCTAGCACACAAGATTTTCAGGATGACCTTACTAGCATGGTAGATAAGTCCAATGGTTTTAACATTCTTTAGGACTGGCCTTCTTGGGAATTGGGTTGAGGATTGACCAGTCCTGTGGCCACTGCTGAGTCTTCCAGATTTGCTGATATATTGAGTGTAAAACTTTTGATTGAATGCAAAACCCCATCTTTTACAGTTTTGAATAGCTCTACTAGATTTCCATTGCCTTCACTATCTTTATTGATTTCAGTGCTTCCTAAGGCCCACCTGACTTCACATTTAAGAATATCTGGTTCTGGGTGACTGACCACACCATCATGGTTATCTGGCTCACTAAGATATTTTTTGTTCAGTTCTTCTGTGTATTCTTTCCATCTCTTCTTGATTTCTTCATCTTTTACTAGATCTCTTCACTTTATCTACTTTATTATACTATGATTCTGTCCTTTATTGTGACCATCTTTGGGCAAAATATTTCCAATTTTCCTGATGAGATCTCTAGTCTTTCCACTTCAGTTGTTCTGTTTTATTTCTAAGCATTGTTTATTGACAGGCAAGAAAGTCTTCTTCAATGAACAGTGCTTAAAAGTAGATGAAAACATTTAATTACTTAATGCTATATTGCTATTGCAATAAGATTTAACCATACACCTTAAAATCATAGAAATCTAGTTATCTTTCACTTAACACTTCAAAGGGGACCAAAACCCAGCAATGTATCTTTGCTTCTTGGTCATTTGTAACCCCAGTACCCTAAGATGTTCTGCATACTCCAAAGGAGAAAAGGGATTCAAGGCCATGCAAAGAAACTCTTGAAGTATTAAATACCAGGCCTGAAATAAGTGGACATCACTTCTAGAAGCTCACATTCCATTCATAAACTTACAGTCATAGCTGACTGCATAGGAGGCTGAGAAATGTAGTCCAGCTGGGTAGCATGCTGTATTTCTATTATTATGATTAAAGAGAAGAATGAAGTTTCTGGAGAGCTGCATTAAAATTAATAACTAGAAGTAAAGATTAGTGTATTAGATTAAGAGAAATAGAGGAGTTGGAGAAAGTAGAGAGCCAAAGGAACAGTCACCAAGGAGGATACCTTTCTATGTAGGTTTTTGTTTAGTCCCTGATGTTAAATAAATGAATGGCCTTAATTAAGTCTTTTTGGATATCATTTTTTTGTACTTTTAAAGCAAGTAGCTTGTGTTACCCAGTATTCCTCAGACTTCAGTAATCAAAAGATTAAAAAAACAAAAAAAGTGTATATGTGTGAGGGGTGGGGAGTATCTGGGAACCTGGAGATTCCAATAGATTTAGTTAGGTGGGTGGGTTAATCTGAGAATGTATGTTTAAAAAACTCCTTAAATCCTTTCAATGAATTGAAATTCATTCAATTCATTCAGTTCAGAGAAACTCTGAATTTTATATTCTCCAAAATATCAAATAGCTCTGCAATTTTGAATGCAAATATTTATGAAACAAAAATATAATATGTGAAACACACAAAGAGTTAACTTGTTGGAAGTCTTGAGGAAAATAAAAAGAAAGCATATTGGAGATGGGCAGAAATGTTGTTCAGTTATTCAGTCATGTCTGAATCTTTGCGACCCCATGCACTGCAGCATGCCAGGCTTCCCTGTCCTTTACCATCTCCTGGAGTTTGCTCAAACTCATGTCCATTGAGTCAGTGATGCCATCCAACCATCTCATACTATGCTGTCTCCTTCTCCTCCTGCCTTCAATCTTTCCCAGCATCAGGGTCTTTTCAAATGAGTCAGTTATTCGCATCTGGTGGCCAAAGTATTGGAGTTTCAGCTTCAACATCAGTCTTCCAATGAATATTCAGGACTGATTTCCTTTAGGATTGACTTGTTGGATCTCCTCACAGTCTAGGGGACTCCCAAGAGTCTTCTCCAACACCACAGTTCAAAAGCATCAATTCTTCTGTGCCCAGCCTTCTTTATGGTCCAACTTTCACATCTACACATGACTGCTGGCAAGACCACAGTTTTTACTCTACCAGAACTTTGTCACCAAAGTAATGTTCCTGCTTTTTAATATGCTGTCTAGTTTTGTCATAGCTTTTCTTGCAAAGAGCAAGCATCTTGTAATTTCATGCTGCAGTCACTGTCCACAGTGATTTTGGCACACAAGAAAATAATCGCTCACTGTTTCCATTGTTTTCCCATCTATTTGCTATGAAGTGATGGGACCAGATGCAACAATCTTAGTTTTTTGAACATTGAGTTTTAAGCCAGCTTTTAAACTCTCCACTTTCACCTTCATCAAGAGGCTCTTTAGTTCCTCTTAGTTTCTCCCTTAAGTGTGGTATCATCTGCATATTTAAGGTTGTTTATATTTCTCATGGCAGTCTCGATTCCAGCTTGTACTTCATCCAACCTGGCATTTTGCATGAGGTACTCTGAATATAATTTAAATAAGCAGAGTGACAATATACATCCTTGATATACTGCTTTCCCAATTTTGAACCAGTCTGTTGTTCCATGTCCAGATCTAGTTGTTGCTTCTTGATCTGCATACAGGTTGGAAGCAGATACGGTGGGCTAGTTTTCCCATCTCTATAGCATTTTCCACAGTTTTTTGTGATCCACACGGTCAAACTTTAGCATAGTCAGTGAAATAGAAGTAGACACTTTTCTGGAATTCTCTTGCTTTTTCTATGATACTACAGATGTTGACAATTTAACCTCATTCCTCTGCTTTTTCTAAATCCAGCTTGTACATCTGAAAGTTCTCAGTTCACATACTGTTGAAGCCTAGCTTGAAGGATTTTAAGCATGACCTTGCTAGTATGTGAAATGAGTGCAATTGTGCTGTAGTTTGAACATTCTTTGGCATTACCTTTCTTTGGGATTGGATGAAAACTGACCTTTTCCAGCCCTGTGGCCACTGCTGAGTTTTCCAAATTTGCTGGCATATTGAATGTGACACTTTCACAGCATTATCTTTTAGGATTTGAAATAGCTCAGCTGTAATTCCATCACATCCACTAATTTTGATCTTAGCAATGCTTCCTAAGGCCCACTTGACTTCACACTCAGGATGTCTGGCTCTAGGTAACTGATCACACCATCTTGGTTATCTGTGATCTTTTTTGTATAGTTTCTTTGTGTGTTCTTGCCACCTCTTCTTTATATCTTCTGTTTCTGTTAGGCCATACCATTTCTGTCCTTTATTGTGTCCATCTTTGCATGAAATATTCCATTGGTATCTCTAATTTTCTTGAAGAAAACTCTAGTCTTTCCCATACTACTGTTTTCCTCTATTTCTTTGCATTCATTTTGGAAGGCTTTCTTATCTCTCCTTGCTATTCTTTGGAACTCTGCATTCAGATGGGTATATCTTTTCTTTCCTCCTTTACCTTTCATTTCTCTTCTTTTCTCAGCTATTTGTACGGCCTCTTCAGACAACCATTTTGCCTCTTTTGCATTTCTTTTTCTTGGGAATGGTTTTAATCCCTGTGTCCTGTACAATGTTATGGACATCTCTCCATAGTTCTTCAGACACTCTGTCCATCAGATTTAATACCTTGAGTCTATTTGCCACTTCCACTGTATAATCGAAGGGCTTTGATTTAGGTCATACCTGAATGGGCTAGTAACTTTCTCTACTTCAATTTAAATCTGAATTTTTCACTAAGGACCTGATGATTTGAGCTACAGTCAGCCCCTAGTCTTATTTTTGCTGACGGTTCAGAGCTTCTCCACCTTCAGCTGCAAAGAATATAGTCAATCTGATTTCAGTATTGACCATCTCGGCATACATACTGTTAGCTGAAAATGGAGAAAGGTAATTTCCATAAATTACTACTAACTACAAGGTATAAATTATTAAATTAGTCCTTGGTAAAATTAATAAACTTCTCTTTATCAAAAGACACAGCAAAAAATAAAAGATATATGCAATTAACATTTAACATATAGCCAACATATATAGTCAAGAAAGAACTGATATTCTAGATCAGTGGATCACCAGTTAGACACATGATAGGTAGAGAGAGATGGCCATACTTTTAATAGGAAAAAAGATGTATTCAGTTCAGTCACTCAGTCATGTCCGACTCTTTGCAACCCCATGGATTGCAGCATGCCAGGATTCCCTGTCCATCACCAACTCCCAGAGCTTGCTCAGACTCGTGTCTATCACGTTGGTGATGCCATCTGACCATCTCATCCTCTGTCATCCACTTCTCCCACCTTCAATCTTTCCCAGCATCACAGTCTTTTCCAATGAGTCAATTCTTCACATCAGGTGGCCAAAGTATTGGAGTTACAGCTTCAGCATCAGTCCTTCCAATGAATATTCAGGACTGATTTCCTTTAGGATGGACTGCTTGGATCTCCTTGCAGTCCAAAGGACTCTCAAGAGTCTTCAACACCACAGTTCAAAAGCATCGATTCTTTGGCTCTCAGCTTTGTTTGTAGTCAAATTCAAAAAATTCAAAATTCAAAAAAAAGATGTATAATCAAACTCAAAACTGGGCAAAAAACTCATACTAGCTCCTTAAGAGGAAATCCTTTATAATCAGTAGTTGATAAGTAAGCTTAAATTAATGGAAGCCACTTTTTCTGATACCAGTATGCTGCCTCTTTTCATTCTCTTTGTCTTCTGTATGGCCAATATGGAACTCAACATTATCAATAATCAAGGAAATGCATAAAAATGAAGTAAGTTGCAGTTATATATCTACCAGACTAGCAAAGATTTAAATATCTGACAACACACATGTTGGGAAGGATATAAACCAGGGAAACACTTACACAATGCTGTTGGGGGTATAATATAATATTTGAAAAGCTGTTCATTTTTTCCAAATCCAGAAATGGTAAAGCTTTGTATTATGTATGTCTTAGTTATTGATATATGTCTTAGATACACATTTACACTGAAGGACAAGTACAAAACATTCATAAAAGTATTGCTTTAAATATGCAAAATTTGGAAGCTTTGCCAAAGTCTATAACATATTTTGTTCCTACAAAAGACATTAATAAACATAAACAACCATCCTTATCCGTATAATTTTGGCTGACACAGAACTAAAAAGGAAAAATATAATTGTAAGTTGAAAATTTTAATTTTCCATGTGATTTAAATGATTTTAAATCATAAAAACATTATTGATTAAAAAAGAATACAACAGAAATGTTAAGTACCACATTTAGATGCAAAGCCTACTACATAGTGAAAGTATGGTCTTGATTTATAGATACCTACTATGAAAATTGCCTAAAGGTTTTGGTGGATCACAAGTGTAATATAAGCCAACAATATACATGATGTTAAATAAGACTGGGCTAATAAAATATCAGACTTTACTAATACATGAAGAAATTCTCAGATCAAGCAAAATACTCCATATTTCTCTCCACTGGCTAGTGTATATTGGGTTGGCCAAAAAGTTCATTTGGATTTTGCAACGCACTGTTATGGGAAAACCCAAATGAATCTTTTGGCCAATCCAATATTTGGAATAGGGTCTTCAGTTTAAAGGACATATTTACTGTTGGATTGACCTAGAAGTTGATAACTTGGGAAATGATGGTTAAGCAGGAAATGTTTGAAGGAGAAGATATTTCAGCTAAAGTTAGCTACTCAATTTTTTTCAGAGGCTGGATGAGTACATCTGCTTTCTTGAGTTAGACCAGATAACTGCATAAAGTGACTAATTTAAAACTTTCATGCTCTGTCTCAAGAAAGTGGAATATTTTGTTTTGTTTTGTTTTTTGGTCAGAGAGATTGAGCAATTACACTGTTACCTAAAAAATGAGTTTGTTTCACCACTGGAAATATTCAAATGATGGTGATATGCTCAGCTCTGATATAACACTGGAGAAAGTGTTTGATTGAATTTTGTATAAATTATCTTTGCCTTGTAAAAGTTTATTATTATTTTTCCAAAGCCAGTTTTATAAAACACCTTTTTTCCAGTATAATGTCAACTTTTTAAAAAGTGTATGATTATGGTTGTGTTCAAAAAGGGTGGTATTTTTGGTAAGATAAATAATTTTAATTTCCATTGTTAACTAACATTATCATTCCCGTGTTAGATCAAAAAATTGATGTTGATTAAATTGGTTCCAAGCTTCCAGACTGTCTACACATCTGTATAGTCATTTCCTGTCAACATTATGGGCTACAAGAATGCAATTTATTCTATATACATTTTAGTGGAAAGTACAGAAGTACTCATCTAAATTTTGATTTTTAGGTTTCAGTTGTTGTTTTGCCTGTGGTTAAGACAATTGCAAAGGTTTTATCTGAAGTGATTCAAATTTTGTGCTAGTGATAATTGTGCTAAGTACTCTTAATTTGGTTTTAGTGGAATCCTTAGATGCTTAACTTCTGTGGCAAATGTAATTGTGATTTAATGTTGAAATTTACGATAACATTCTTAAGGATGTTATGGTCATTTCATTTCTGCATTTGAAGTTCTAATTTCAGTTTGTATATTCCCAATGGAGAAACAGACTTTGTTATTTTTAAACAATGGGGAGGGAGGAGGGAGGAGGGTTCAGGATGGGGAGCACATGTATACCTGTGATGGATTCATTTTGATATTTGGCAAAACTAATACAATTATGTAAAGTTTAAAAATAAAATAAAATTACAAAAAAAAAAAAGAAACAGTTTTATAAGAGAAAACTAGCACAATACATAGTCACATGGGTTTTTTCAACCCTCAACCCTTGTTTCCTATATATTTTCTTAAAATTTGTAATAATATTTAACAGAAAACAACTCAGCACTTATTAATTACCAGGCACACATCTAAGGAGTTTACATGTATTCAGTTCAGTTCAGTTCAGTTGCTCAGTTGTGTCCAACTCTTTGCAATCCCATGAACTGCAACAACACCAGGCCTCCCTGTCCATCACCAACTCCCAGAGTTTACCCAAACTCATGTCCATTGAGTCGGGGATGCCATCCAGCCATCTCATCCTCTGTCGTCCCCTTCTCCTGCCCTCAATCTTTCCCAGCATCAGGGTCTTTTCAAATGAGTCAGCTAGCTGCATCACGTGGCCAAAGTATTGGAGTTTCAGCTTCAACATCAGTCTTTCCGATGAACACGTCTTACATCATTTAAACCTTCAATAACTTATGTAAAAACACTCTATTCTAGGACTTTATTTCACCAGGCCTTGTTTCTTAAACTTGTTTATAGATCCAGGTTAATTTATGTAAGAAGTGAAGTGAAGTCATTCAGTCGTGTAATTTATGTATGTATAAATATAAATATATATATATATATATGTGTGTGTGTGTATATGTGTATATATATATGTATATGTATATGACAAAAGCCAGTGTCAAATTTCAGATTTTTGGTGGGGTTAGACAATGTCATAATACCATAAAAAACTTTTCAATATATGGCTTGTAGAAGGGTAGAAAGATTACATTTACCATTGTTAAAGTGCTCCTGTTTCTGCCTAATACATTCTGTGGGGCTGCCCTCCCTTGGAGGATCCCATGGCCAAAGAAGGGATATTCAGGCACATTGCAGCTTTATTATTAAACAAGTGAGGCTCTTGTTGTTACTGCAGTACCTTGGATATTCTAAGGCACATCTATGGATACATGCTATCAATGAATTGCCCTTCATTATAAGATAGTTTTATGTCCTAAACAGAAAGTGAATAAATTCAGTATTGCTGAGGTGAGTAGAGCGCAGGCAAGTATGAAGATATAGAGATTTAAGGGCCTGAAAAATGCCCAAGAATGCAACTGCAAGTAAATTAATTTATACATTTGTCAAGATAAGAGTGAAAGGTCAGCATACAATTCCAATTTTTATGTAAAACAAAAAGTAAGGTGAATCCTAACAAAGCATTCTCACTTAAGGCAATTTTCTCTCAGAGTTGTTTTTAGTCCTGCCACCTATTAAGCAGAGATTTACAGGTGATCTGTGAAGGGGAGTTTGTACTGCCACACATTAACAGAAGGTGGAGAGTAAAACATAATCGAAGTCTTAACTTCTCGACTTTATGGTATTGAAACTCTTTTAATGCCATTTTAAATTTGCTTAATTTAACCCCCTGTTAATTTAAAAGAACATAAAGCCCAATAGTTTTATTGTCATACTTTATTTTGCCCTCTGTGCACCTCTGATTTAATTCAGGCAGGTTTTAGGCAGGCAAAACTAGGCTCATCATACCACACCTCGATGATCTTACCAATCGCTAAAGTAAGGATGCCTTATCTTCCTTTATTTTACTTGTGCTCTCTCTTCTTTAAATGCATGATGAATACAAAATAAAGGTCTTTTCAAGTTCATTGATGCTCTTCCACTTTCAGTCATATTGTGAATGATCTGTGCCTGCCTGGTGGTAAGGATTGGATCTGTAAAGGGGCGAGTTGTCTGGTCCTTAATTGCTTCTCCCTGTTCCAAGTGATAAGGTAGCTCTGTGTGATTTACAATTCATCTCTAAGGAGACTTGTCTTGCTAATAAATAAGTTCCTTCTTTGAAATCTTGGCCATTTGTAAGCAGTATCCTGAGTGTTTTTAGTCATCCTCTGAGGACATAAAACTCTCTGGAATTTGTTCCTTGTAGAATACTGATTGCTGCAAGGTCACATATACCTGAGAATTAATCTGATATAATTAGTTATCTCCTTTTCTAACTGTGTTCCTTAAAGGGCAACTTGCAAAAATGGCCATACTTCTTTTCAATCTAAGAAATGTCTAGTCCTTCAGTGAACAATATCTATTAGGATTGTAATAATAGTCACAATTCTTACTTGTGCACTGAGACAAAGTTAAGACATTTACATTTATTATTGATTCTTGACAATGAAGGTATAATTTTCTTATTTTACAAAATAAGAAATAGCTGCAGAATTTTGGACTCTCAATAATTTTCTTGTATAATCCCTAGACAACAGGTAATCTATTGTACTAATAAATCCAAGGCAACCCTATTACCTGCTTCAACAATGACCTTACAAGGGGAGGTTACCTACCCCTGAGTCAAACTACATTTGTGCTACCTTATGTTTCATAGGAAACAATTTCTTGTCTTCTAAAATTTTGTCCACAATACTTTATATACACAATAGTTAAATCTGATGAAAAATATAGAAATGATTTAATATAGGTTGCGATAGAGCCCCTTAATTAAGCAGATTCATTTTTCTACTGGGACCATCCCTGAAACTTACACACAGATGAATGGATTCATCTGGAGGAAGTAATCAGGTCATACACTTATTTAAGAAAAAACATAATTAGTTTCAAATGAATAGCAGTTAAACTTGATAATATTGTATTTTTTTCATTGTTTGTATTTTTGAACATTTTTAAACAATTTACCCTTGCTAAAATATTTTGAATTCACTTCTAAGCAACATGCTACATATTAAAAAAATGTGTGTTTCTAGAAGGTTGGAGTCATATGCTGTATTTAACTTACAGAATATAATTAATACTCAAAATGAATATAATGTACAATAACAGACTACGGGATAGCTAAATGTGGGCAGTAAAATATAAATGAATATGTAAATTTGAAAGATTGTGTACAATATGGTACACATTTTGCAAACTGGAAAACTAATTTTAATACATACACTCTTTAGGAGGTAAATGAATATTAAAAGAGGGCAGAGTAACAGTGAACTCTGAATTTAGGATGTTGGTTACGTCAAGGTAAGAAAGACAAGGCTATGAGGTGAGGGTCAGACCACACAGATTTTTGTGGTCTTAAATTCCATTTTTGTTAGTGGGTTCCTATGTCCTTAGTATATGACAATACTTACAAATATATTTATATACAAGTTTATACATAGATGAAGTAAAAAGAGAGCTTTATGTGGAACAATAATCATAGTATTTGTCATGTGGCAAAATTATGGTTACCTAATTTTTCCTTCCTGACATCTTAACAAAAATCCTGCACAAATGTAGACATGAGAATATATTCTGGCTCAGCCATTTGCTAACTGGGTCTTCCTGGGCAAATTACTTAATACTAATGACTCTTAACTTCATTCATAAATATTTGTGTTGAACAATAATACTTATATTACTCATAATTTGCATATAATATATTATATATTACTTATATACTTATACTATAACTTCATGGCAAATAGATGTGGAAAGAGTGGGAACAGTGACAGATTTCCTCTTCTTGGGCTCCAAAATCACTGCAGATGGTGACTGCAGCCATGAAGTTAAAAGACGCTTCCTCCTTGGAAGAAAAGCTATGACATACCTAGACAGAGTAATAGAAAGTGGAGACATCATTTTGCCAACAAAGGCCTGTATAGTCAAAACTATGGTTTTTCTAGTAGTTATGTATGGATGTGAGAGGTGAACCGTAAAGAAGGCTGAGCGCCGAAGAATTGATGCTTTCTAACTGTGGCATAGGAGAAGACTTGAGAGTCCCTTGGGCAGCAAGGAGATCAAACCAGTCAGTCCTAAAGGAAATCAACCCTGAATATTCATTGAAAGGACTGATGCTGAAACTGAAGCTACAATACTTTGGCCACCTTATGAGAAGAGCTGACTCATTAGAGAAGACCCTGATGCTGGGAAAGACTGAAGGCAGTAGGAGAAGGGGGCAACAGAAGACGACATTGTTGGGTGGCATCACCAACTTGATGGACATGAGTTTGAGCAAACTCCAAGAGATAATGAAGGACGGAGAATCCTGGCATGCTGCAGTCCATGGGGTCTCAAAAATTTGGACACGACTGAGTAACTGAATGACAAAGTTGCCAAAGCAGTAATAACTCTATGAAATTACTTGCAAGAAAGTAGTGCAGCAGTGACCAGCTACCATTTTTTTATTTATGTATTCTTTCCATATAACATTAGTAAATGTTTACCATGTGCAAAGTAGTATGTATTACTAGAGATTCAAAATTTTAAGACTGCTGGTTCTATACAGTTATTATGCATCTGGGAAAAAAGCAGAGTGAAGCATTAACCACATAAACTACACATCTAACAAGTGGCATAGGCTGTCCGATCTCAAAATATACATTATGGTATATTAAAATAAGATTAGGATGATGAGGAAGTCATTATGAGTCAGACATTGCTAGTATTCAACCCTCACCCATTTTTTTTAATGGACATAAGAATAGCAATCTTCCCACTACCCTTGTAGTTAGATGGGGTAATAAGATTAATTCTATCTTATGGACTCTAATCAGAGTGATGCATGTAACATCTGCTCTAAAGCATAGGAGAACAGGTGTGAATGCTTGTCATTGCTTCTCTTGTGGGCATGGTAACAAAGAGTAAAGTTGAGATAGTAGAGGCTGTAAGACTAAAGGAATCTTTCTATCACTTGGAAGGAAACCACCTGGGAAAGTTATCCAGCCATATCACCAACAGTGCATGAGAATAAATTTACTATTTTGCTTTATTTTTTAAATACTTTTTGGTCACACCATGCACCTTGCAGAATCTTAGGATCTTAGTTCCCTGACCAAGAATTGAACCAGGACCATGACAGTGAAATCACATAGTCCTAATCACTGATCAGATCAGATCAGATCAGTCGCTCAGTTGTGTCCGACTCTTTGAGACCCCATGAATCGCAGCACGCCAGGCCTCCCTGTCCATCACCAACTCCCAGAGTTCACTCAGACTCATGTCCATCGAGTCAGTGGTGCCATCCAGCCATCTCATCCTCTGTCGTCCCCTTCTCCTCCTGCCCCCAATCCCTCCCAGCATCAGAGTCTTTTCCAATGAGTCAACTCTTCGCATGAGGCACTGAACCACCAGGGAACTCCTCTACTATTTTCAGTCACTGAGATTTGGGGATTGTCTTTTACCACAACATAGTTTAGTCACATCAGACTACTTTAAAAGATTGCCCTCGTTTTTGGAAAATTATGCCTAGGTGGAGGTAATATATTGTTTAAAAGACTGTTAAACTGATCATACAGAATTTAGGGTCTTAGTCTTCACAATGATTTGTATATCTTTAATCTTTATGGCTCAAGTGATCATTCCAAAATTAGAAAATCTTATTCTCTTTCACTAATAGTTCATGACAATATAAGATAGTCTTTGAAAATTTTACAAAGGTAGATGTATGAGAAATGTTATTGAGTAAATGGGAATGATCTTCGCTTCAAGATAGTAAAGGATGTAAAATAGAATGATCTGACTTGTTAGCTATGTGTTTTGATGAACAGAGGCAGATTATTTAATCTTGTATGTAGTGTGCCCCTGCTCCTGGGTTCAAATGTGACAGTATTATTTATTTGGAAATATATATGCTTTTAAATAACCTATGAAGATTATTTTTATTTAACATAAGTCAAATGTAGAAAATTACTTTCTATTCAAGGTATTTGGGAATAGGATCAGATCAGATCAGTCACTCAGTCGTGTCCGACTCTTTGCGACCCCATGAATCGCAGCACGCCAGGCCTCCCTGTCCATCACCAACTCCCGGAGTTCACTGAGACTCACGTCCATCGAGTCATTGGTGCCATCAGCCATCTCATCCTCCGTCGTCCCCTTCTCCTCTTGCCCCCAATCCCTCCCAGCATCAGAGTCTTTTCCAATGAGTCAACTCTTCACATGAGGTGGCCAAAGTACTGGAGTTTCAGCTTTAGCATCATTCCCTCCAAAGAAATCCCAGGCCTGATCTCCTTCAGAATGGACTGGTTGGATCTCCTTGCAGTCCAAGGGACTCTCAACAGTCTTCTCCAACACCATAGTTCAAAAGCATCAATTCTTCGGCACTCAGCCTTCTTCACAGTCCAACTCTCACATCCATACATGACCACAGGAAAAACCATAGCCTTGACTAGACGGACCTTTGTTGGCAAAGTAATGTCTCTGCTTTTGAATATGCTATCTAGGTTGGTCATAACTTTCCTTCCAAGGAGTAAGCGTCTTTTAATTTCATGGCTGCAGTCACCATCTGCAGTGATTTTGGAGCCCAGAAAAATACTGGGCTGTTTCCCCATCTATTTCCCATGAAGTGATGGGACCGGATGCCATGATCTTTGTTTTCTGCATGTTGAGCTTTAAGCCAACTTTTTCACTCTCCACTTTCACTTTCATCAAGAGGCTTTTGAGTTCCTCTTCACTTTCTGCCATAAGGGTGGTGTCATCTGCATATCTGAGGTTATTGATATTTCTCCCGGCAATCTTGATTCCAGTTTGTGTTTCTTAGCGTATGCTTATTAAACATTTACATATACATAATAGCTTCTCATGATCTTTCATGCAAGACTTTTTACAACATGCTTTATAATTTACTTTATAATTTATTAAAATAAATGTCCTTGTATGCATGTGTGCTAAGTCACTTTAGTTGTGCCCAACTCTTTGTGACTCTGAGGACCATAGCTGCCAGGCTCCTCTGTCCATGGGATTCTCCAGGCAAGAATATGGAGTGGGTTGCCCTGCCCTCCTCCAGGGTATCTTCCCACCCAGGGATCAAATGCGTGTCTCTTTAGGTCTCCTGCATTGTCAGGTGGGTTCTTTACCACTAGCTCCACCTAGGAAGTCCATTAAGATAAAATGCTATATTCATTAAATTGTGTTACATTATGAATAAAATTTTATAGATAGTACTATATGACTCATCAAAGTATTTTACATACTTCTACAAAACTGTGTTCCGTAACAACCATTATCTCTTTCATGAGTATAATTAATAGAGTGAATGTCAAGTAAAACATTTCTAAGGAATGGATTAGCTAAGTCCTCATCCCCTCTTGGTGAAAAAGAATATTCACATTTTTCTAGTTAGAGGAAAAGACACAATATTTTATCTTTCATTTTCTCTTCTTCAAAAAAATGAGAGTGTAATGGCCATCAGTTCAGTTTAGTTCATTTCAGTCGCTCAGTCTTGTCTGACTCTTTGCGACCCCATGATTGCAGCATGCCAGGCCTCCCTGTCCATCACCAACTCCTGGAGTTCACTCAAACTCACTTCCTTCGAGTCAGTGATGCCATCCAGCCATCTCATCCTCTGTCATCCCCTTCTCCTCCTGCCCCCAATTCCTCCCAGCATCAGTCTTTTCCAATGAGTCAACTCTTTACATGAGATAGCCAAAGTATTGGAGTTTCAGCTTTAGCATCATTCCTTCCAAAGAACACCCAGGGCTGATCTCCTTTAGAATGGACTGATTGGATCTCCTTGCAGTCCAAGGGACTCTCAACAGTCTTCTTCAACAGTTCAAAAGCATCAATTCTTCAGTGCTCAGCTTTCTTCACAGTCCAACTCTCACATCCATACATGACTACTGGAAAAACCATAGCCTTGTCTAGACAGACCTTTGTGGGCAAAGTAATGTCTCTACTTTTCAATATGCTATCTAGATTGGTCATAACTTTCCTTCCAAGGAGTAAGCGTCTTTTAATTTCATGGCTGCAGTCACCATTTGCAGTGATTTTGGAGCCCAGAAAAATAAAGTCTGACACTGTTTCCACTGTTTCCCCATCTATTTCCCATGAAGTGATGGGACCAGATGCCATGATCTTCGTTTTCTGAATGTTGAGCTTTAAGCCAACTTTTTCACTCTCCACTTTCACTTTCATCAAGAGGCTTTTGAGTTCCTCTTCACTTTCTGCCATAAGGGTGATGTCATCTGCATATCTAAGGTTATTGATACTTCTCCTGGCAATCTTGATTCCAGCTTCTGCTTCTTCCAGCCCAGCATTTCTCATGATGTACTCTGCATAGAAGTTAAATAAGCAGGGTGACAATATATAGGCTTAACGTACTCCTTTTCCTATTTGAAACCAGTCTGTTGTTCCATGTCCAGTTCTAACTGTTGCTTCCTGACCTGCATACAGGTTTCTCAAGAGGCAGGTCAGGTGGTCTGGTATTCCCATCTCTTTCAGAATTTTCCACAGTTTATGGTCACAGAGACACAGAATTGCAGGGTGACCAGGTTTGAGCCAAGAAAGTGGACACATTAAAGAAAATTCTTCAGAATTGTGGTATCTTTTCAGCTGCTGGTTGCAATCACAACAAATCCCCTTTCCTACTTATTCTTCTTCTGCCTAAAATGTCTCCAGTTCACATCTATAGATAAATATAAATATAGTACGTTCATTAGAAGCTTTCTATAGTGTAAGATGTAACATAAAGTCTAGTTAGACATTTCCATATGTAGCCTTAAAGCAATTTAGGTGTCTTTTGAAGATACCAAGATATCAAGAAAGGTATCTTTCTAGATCAAAATTCCCTGTCAAGTCTATAAATGAGTCCCTGCTGTTTGTAATATTTTTTTCTAAAGGCTTAAAATAGGAAAATAAATATTGTGTTCATTACTTAGATATATCAGTAAATATTATTTCCAAGTCACTTAATTTTATTTTACATTTGACCATAAATAACAAATAGTTGGGCTTACATTTGACCATATATCACAAATAGCTAGGCTTCCCTCGTGGCTCAGATGGTAAAAAATCTGCCTGCAATGCAGGACACCCGGATTCAATCCCTGTTGGGAAGATCCCCTGGAGGAAGGGCATGGCAACCCACTCCAGTATTCTTCCCTAAAGAATCCCATGGACAGAAGAGCCTGGTGGGCTACAGACCATATCATTGCACAGAGTCAGACATGTCTGAAGTGACTTAGGACCTACACACAGGACAGCATTGCTGTGTTCTCACTATGAAATCTTGGAAGTTCAGATTTTAAAAGTTTCCCTCTAGTTCTTATAGATAAAAAAGAGCTACAAATGATGAGAAATTCTCCTTCTTTATTCTAGTATCTGTCTTCATTCATCTGAAGCTGAATCATTGCACATAATGATTATTGTGATGCTGGTGTGTATGTATGCATGTGTTTGATGTGTGTATGTGGTGGAGGTGGCACTGCATCAGTAGAGCTTATTGACTCATCTTTGTTGTTTTAAGAAAGATAAACAAGGAAAAAAAGTCTGAGACTCCACCCAGTTTATAACCCCAAACATATGTATACACCCTGGAGAAGACAGCAGTTGTAGCACCTGTCACTCTCTATTCTCAGAGAGCTGAATGACAAGCCTTTCATAAAAGTATTATAATAACAGAATAACAATTGTCAATTTAAACCACAGTGTCCCCTCTCCTCTCTAGATTCAGAAAGTTTATATTATATATGAGATACTTTGATAAGAAGAATTTGAATAGCTTGCTGTTCAATATATATATAACATATATATTATATGTAATATATATATATATATATATATATATAATAGCTCAAGAGATGTACCTAAAGTTGTACAGTTCTCAAAGGACTGAAGTGAAAGCCAAAGGCTTCACTATGTTCAACAAGTTTAAAGATTACTGTTTATAACAACAATAAAAAATGTGACTGAGGGAAAAAAAAAAATCTCAAAAGCTTATTTAGATTTCATAGTGCCAATAAAATCTACAACTAAAATGGGGAGGGGGAGGAAAACAAAAAAGAAAAAAAATCCAAAAGAATCTACAGAACAAGTCAAAACATAAGAAAAATAAATTTTTTTCTTGAGTTACTACTTTCAGAGGCCTTTCCCTTGCTGGGAGTTACAGTCCACCTCACCTCCCTGGGATGCCCTCCAACACTGTGCTGGTCTCTGGACCTTTTATAGGAGCAGCTCAGATTCTAATCTGGTCCTACTCGGGTTTTGGTGTGTTCATGCCTCCAATGTCCACAGCTATCAAAACTAGTGCAATTTCTTTTGTGGGAGCTCTCAGTGTCCTTTTATATATTGCATAGACAGTCTGCCTAGTTGATTGTGTAGATTTAATCTGCAGCTTGTACAACTGGTGGAAAGGTTTTGGGTCTTCTTCCTTAGCCACACTGCCCTTGGGTTTCAATTATGGTTTTATTTCCACCTCTGCATGTGGGTTGTCCACTGGGATTTACTCCTGAGGCTGCCCTGGAGGACTTGGGTTTGCCCCTGTGAGAGCCAGGAGTGGAGGTGGTGTAGCTGCTTGGTCACAGAAGTTCTGGCAGCCCCTCATACTCAGGGGAGTTGGCAGCTAGGGCAGTAGGAAATATAGTAGTCTAGAAGGGAACAGCAACCAGTATTGGCCAGTATACTCCAATATTCTTGCCTGGAGAACCCCACTGACAGAGAAACCTGGTAGGCCACAGGCCACCATGTTGCAAAGAATTGGACATGACTAGAGTGACCTTGCACTCATAGATACAAGGAGTTTTTTGCCTGTGGCAGCTCTGTCCTAGTGAGGGTTGAGCATGAAGGTGGCACAGCTGCTTGGCTTGTGAGGACCATGGCAGTGCCAAGTGTGCAGGGACACAGACTGCCTCCACCACAGGAGTTATGGCTCTATCAGAGTATTTTTGAGCCTCTTGTAGCTGGGGATCAGAAGACTTCTTTGGCCAGTCTTTCTTCATAACCCCACCTGTTCAGGCATTTAGAGGACTTCCCTGCCTGGGGCCCTTCTCTGTTGTGAGGTACATCAGACACACAGAGGGACTCCCCGGGCTGGGGTCCTATTCTGTAGACTGGCAGGTCAGGCCCTTAAAGGGGCACTCTGGGTGCCTACTCTGTAGTTCAGTGCATCAGTCTCTTAAAGGAGCACCCTGGGTGGGGTCCTACTCTGTAGTTCAGTGCCTCAGGCATTTGATGGGCCAGCCTCTTTATTGTTCAGCTCCCAATGCTGGCATGTGGGGAGAGATAGGCTATGGTGATGGCTCCTCCCCTTACGTGTGACTCAGCAGTATTGCCTTGTTTCCATGGCTGCCTGGTGGGAGAAAATAATAGCAAATGAAACAACTAACAAAGGATTAATTTCCAAAATATACAAGCAGTACATACAACTCAATACCAGAAAAACAAACAACCCAATCAAAAAGTGGGGAAAAGATCTAAACAGACATTTCTCCAACAAAGACATGCAGATGGCTAACAAACACATGAAAAGATGCTCAACATCACTCATTACTAGAGAAATGCAAGTCAAAACTGCAATGAGCTATCACCTCACACCAGTCAGAATGGCCATCATCAAAAAGTCTACAAACAATAAATCATGGAGAGGGTTTGGAGAAAAGGGAATGCTCTTGCACTGTTGGTAGGAATGTAAATTGATACAGCCACTATGGAAGATGGTATGGAGATTCCTTAAACAAGTAGGAACAAAACCACCATAAGTCACATCGATCCCACTCCTAGGCATATACACTGAGAAAACCAAAATTGCAAAAGACACATGTATCCCATTGTTCATTGCAGCACTATTTACAATAGCTATAACATGGAAGCAACTTAGATGTCCATTGACAGGTAAATGGATAAAGAAGTTGTAGTACATATGTACAGTGGAATATTACTCAGCCATAAAAAGGAGCACATTTGAGTCAGTTCTAATGAAGTGGATGAACCTAGAGCCTATTATACGGAGTGAAGTAAGTCAGAAAGAGAACGATAAATACCATATTCAAATACATATATATGGAATCTAGAAAAAGGGTACTGAAGAATTTATTTACAAGGCAGCAACAGAGAAATAGACATAGAGAATAGACTTATGGACATGGGAAGAGGGGAGGGGAGGGTGAGATGCATGGAAAGAGTAACATGAAAACATACATTACCATATGTAAAATAGCCAATGGGAATTTGCTGTATGACTCAGGAAACTCAAACAGGGGCTCTATATCAACCTAGAGGGCTAGGATGGGGAGGGAGATGGGAGGGAGAGTCAAAGGGGATGGGATATATGTATACCTATGGCAATGGCACCCCACTCCAGTACTCTTGCCTGGAAAATCCCGTGGACAGAGGAGCCTGGTAGGCTGCAGTCCATGGAGTTGCAAAGAGTCAGACATGACTGAGCAACTTCACTTTGACTTTTCACTTTCATGCATTGGAGATGGAAATGGCAACCCACTCCAGTATTCTTGCCTGGAAAATCCCAGGGATGGGGGAGCCTGGTGGGCTGCCGTCCATGGGATCACACAGAGTCAGACACGACTGAAGCGACTTAGCAGCAGCAGCATGGCTGATTCATGTTGAGGTTTGACAGAAAACAACAAAATTCTGTAAATAGACTTAAAAAAAAAAGATTACTGTTAAGCATCTGTATTCATGCTAAGTTGCTTCAGTTGTATCTAGTCTTTGCGAGACCCTATGGAATGTAGCCCACTAGGCTCCTCTGTCCTTAGGATTCTCCAGTCAAGAATACTGGAGTGGGTTGCCATGCCCTCTTCCAGGGGATCTTCCTGACCCAAGGATCAAACACAATTCTCTTTAGGTCTCCTGCATTGGCAGGCAAGTTCTTTACCACTAGTGCCACCTGAGAAGACCCAAGAATCTGAATGCTATGCTATGCTAAGTCACTTCAGTTGTGTCCGACTCTGTGTGACCCCATAGACGGCAGCCCAACAGGCTCCCCCGTCCCTGGGATTCTCCAGGCAAGAGTACTGGAGTGGGGTGCCATTGCCTTCTCTGAAGAATCTGAATGGGCAACCATATTTGTAACTTTACCATAGTTTCTAGGGAAGTTGTAAGGAAAGTTAATGAAGTGATATGTGAGAACTAATGCTTTATGAGAGGTCAGCTATTTTCTTAGCATTTTTCTCATAGTATTAATATTTAGGTTCAATTTTTGTATTTGAGGAAAATAAAAGTGATGAAAAGTTTTATATCATCATCATGGATTTGAAAATGTTAAAATATTATTCTGTTACCCCAGTTTATCAAACTTTAATTTACATTTAGATATATCAAATTGAAAGAAAAAAAATCAATAATATTTTTCTTTTTCCTCCAAGTTGGTAACATTTTCAGTATAACCAAAATTTGTCTTTGACATTACTATAAGCTTTCAAGAAATGCTGGATTCCTAAATATTTCATAAATTATGACTTAATCATAGTCTAATTCTATTATCTGTAAATTAGTTGGAACTTTTATCTGATTGAGATGAATATCAATTGCAAGCAGAGAATTGATGAGGGTTGGGGAAGAGGAACATGGGGTTAAATTGACTCAGTGTCTTAGTATCTTGCCTGAGTAAATCCACAGTAGGAATGGGCTGATATATATATGTGAGATGGAGGGAAGTCAAAGATTTCACATTTTTACAGTCTCCAGGCCAGACAAGTATTAATTATTGTTTTAACATAAATCCACTTATGTTTAAAGAAAGCAGTGTTACTATTTTGCCTTCTTTTCCTCCCTTGCCTTGTGAAGTTTACTAAGTTTTCAGTGAAGAGTGGTCAAATGCTATTGTCACCCAGATCCCCTCTCTCGACTCCAAAGTTTGGTACCAGGGATGATGTATTAGGCCCCTCCAGCTAAAAGAGCACCTCTAGGCCTCACACCTACAGACACAAAGAGAAGGCTCCCGGGACTCAAGAGGGAGATGCACAAGTACTTTAAGTACTGTTCAGAGAAGATTGCCAGAAGGTACTAAAGGGTAGAAAAGCAGGGATTTAACACTTCTGTTTGAAATATTTAGCTTTGTAGAGTGGAAAAATTCTTTCAGTCCTTTTTCCTATAGCTGTTAGAACAGCACAGCACTCCTGAGAAAAATATTGATAAAATTTGGTTTATAATTCCAAATAGCTATTGATTCAGTCCTATAGTCTGAAATGAGTTTCAAATTTAGAGAAATAGGTGATGCATATGTTCAGAATACTATTACATAAATTGACTTTTAACGTCTGCTCACTTTCACAAAATTTCTATTTTGAGAAAAGAAATTTACAAACTTTATGGATCCACCACCCAAAAAACTAGCAAAAGTTATTTTCTTATTTATGCCAAGGGCTAATCATGCTTCTCAGTGCTGGGAATGAATACATTTGGTGATAGCCAAGAACTTCCCAGATGATATAAAACACTCATAAAAATATATCTGTCACTGATTTATCCAAAAGTCATATATAGTTTTCTTTATTAATGCACATTAAGTGTTTTATTTAATACCTGGAGTCTCCTCTTGACATGCATAACAATGCATGCAGTGCAATTGCTAATGAGAGTTAAATGTTGAAGTGGACCAAAAGGAGTTTAGGCTTACTTCAGTAGTCTGTAGACAGTTTAAGAAGTACATATTTAATCTATTCTTATGTATAAATTAAAAAATAAACTTGAAAGTTAATGTAACCTCTTGATGGAGTGCTGATTCAAATGAAATAGAATTATATGTAAATATACACATTTCAAGTTTGATAAATTTTTTTGTATATCCAGATTTTTTGAGATTATTTTGACAAGTGAATGTTACAACATTATTTGTTAAGTTACGTGTGATTCCAAGGGGCTTCCCAGGTGGTGCTAGTGGTAAAATGCAGGAGACGAGACATGGGTTTGATCCCTCGGTCAAGAAGTTCCTCTGGAGGAGGGCATGGTGATCCACTCCAGTATTCTTGCCTGGAGAATCCCATGGACAGAGGAGCCTGGTGGGCTAGAGTCACATGGAGTCAGACACAACTGAAGCGACCTAGCGTGCATGCATGTGATTCCAATGAAATTTAATTTCACTGATTTGTAGCATCTTTTCTTGGCCCCAAACTTCTAAGAAATAATGTACACTCCCCTTAGCTAATAAGGTGGCTCACTAAAGTGCAGGTCTCAAAATTGAAGGGTGTAGATGGAAATGAGGGACATGTAATACAGAAAACAACAGAGCTAATTTTATTGATATATTCATTTAGAGTCTTGGAGTGAAGCAAAAGTTTACTATAAGTATTTCTGTTTTCTGTGACTCTTTGACAAAAGACCATACAGTAACATATGCTTTTGAAATAAAAGAAAACTAATACAGATTAATTATTTGCCAAAAATGAGTGAGGAAATATTTAAAATTTTATATTATTCATCAATTTAAATTTCATAAGAATAAGATGAACTTGGCACATTATTATCTGGAATGTTATTTTTATTTGTTTAGATCTAGTTGTCTATTACATTAGTTTTCCTTTGCTGTCTGATAAATTGCTATAGCATAATGCATTAACAGCTTTAAACAACATAAATTTATTTTCTTACCATTTTATAGGTCAGGAATAGAGTGCAGGTTAGCTGTTCCTCAGCTTAGGGTCTTAAACTGAGGTGTTTGTAGCTGGGGCTGGTATTCTCATCTCTCTCTCTCATGGTTCTCTCTCACAATCACTGGTTGATGGCAGAGGGTCTCTTCTTTCCCTGGTGTTTGACTGAAAGTTTTGTTCTCTGATGATCAAGCCTATTTATCCAGCAGTGAAAATCCTCATATCTGATATATAAGCAATTCCTTTTGTCTATATACTGTTCAGTTCAGTTCAGTTCAGTCGCTCAGTCAGGTCCAACTCTTCGCAACCCCGTGAATCGCAGCACGCCAGGCCTCCCTGTCCATCACCAACTCCCAGAGTTCACTCGGACTCACGTCCATCGAGTCAGTGATGCCATCCAGCCATCTCATCCTCTGTCGTCCCCTTCTCTTCCTGCCCCCAATCCCTCCCAGCATCAGAGTCTTTTCCAATGACTCAACTCTTCGCATGAGGTGGCCAAAGTACTGGAGTTTCAGCTTCAGCATCATTCCTTCCAAAGAAATCCCAGGGCTGATCTCCTTCAGAATGGACTGGTTGGATCTCCTTGCAGTCCAAGGGACTCTCAAGAGTCTTCTCCAATACCACAGTTCAAAAGCATCAGTTCTTAGGTGCTCAGCCTTCTTCACAGTCCAACTCTCACATCCATACATGACCACAGGAAAAAACATAGCCTTGACTAGACGGACCTTTGTTGGCAAAGTAATGTCTCTGCTTTTGAATATGCTATCTAGGTTGGTCATAACTTTCCTTCCAAGGAGTAAGCGTCTTTTAATTTCATGGCTGCAGTCACCATCTGCAGTGATTTTGGAGCCCAGAAAAATAAAGTCAGACACTGCTTCCACTGTTTCCCCATCTGTTTCCCATGAAGTGATGGGACCGGATGCCATGATCTTTGTTTTCTGAATGTTGAGCTTTAAGCCAACTTTTTCACTCTCCACTTTCACTTTCATCAAGAGGCTCTTTAGTTCCTCTTCACTTTCTGCCATAAGGGTGGTGTCATCTGTATATCTGAGGTTATTGATATTTCTCCCGGCAACCTTGATTCCAGCTTGTGTTTCTTCCAGTCCAGCGTTTCTCATGATGTACTCTGCATATAAGTTAAATAAGCAGGGTGATAATATACAGCCTTGACATACTCCTTTCCCTATTTGGAACCAGTCTGTTGTTCCATGTCCAGTTCTAACTGTTGCTTCCTGACCTGCATACAAATTTCTCAAGAGGCAGGTCAAGTGGTCTGGTATTCCCATCTCTTTCAGAATTTTTCACAGTTTATTGTGATCCACACAGTCAAAGGCTTTGGCATAGTCAATAAAGCAGAAATAGATGTTTTTCAGGAACTCTCTTGCTTTTTCCATGATCCAGCGGATGTTGGCAATTTGATCTCTGGTTCCTCTGCCTTTTCTAAAACCAGCTTGAACATCAGGAAGATCACAGTTCACATATTGCTGAAGCTTGGCTTGGAGAATTTTGAGCATTACTTTACTAGCGTGTGAGATGAGTACAATTGTGCAGTAGTTTGAGTATTCTTTGGCATTGCCTTTCTTTGGGATTGGAGTGAAAACTGACCTTGTCCAGTCCTGTGGCCACTGCTGAGTTTTCCAAATTTGCCGGCATATTGAGTGCAGCACTTTCACAGCATCATCTTTCAGGATTTGAAATAGCTCAACTGGAATTCCATCACCTCCACTAGCTTTGTTTGTAGTGATGCTTTCTAAGGCCCACTTGACTTCACATTCCAGGATGTCTAGCTCTAGATGAGTGATCACACCATCATGATTATCTAGGTCTATATCCTGTTAGTAGAACATATGTTCTAATATTTCAATCAAGCATCTTTCTAGTGTGCTCATTCTAAAACTTAACTGGAACCTATTATACAGAGGGAAGTAAGTCAGAAAGAAAAACACCAATACAGTATATTAATGCATATATATGGAATTTAGAAAGATGGTAACGATGACCCTATATGCAAGACAGCAGAGAGACACAGATGTAAAGAATAGACTGTTGGACTCTGTGGGAGAAGGTGAGGGTGGGATGATTTGAGAGACTAGCATTGAAACATGTATATTACCATAGGTGAAATAGATCGCCAGTCCAGGTTCGATGCATGAGGCAGGGTGATCAGGCTGGTGCACTGGGATGACCCTGAGGGATGGGATGGGGAGGGAGGTCAGAGGGAGGGTCAGGATGGGGAACACGTATACACCCATGGCTGATTCATGTGAATGTATTGCAAAACCCACCATAATATTGTAAAATAATTAGCCTCCAATTAAAACTAAACAAAAAATTTTGTTTTTAAATAAAACTTAATTTCCTTGTTTTTCTTTACTTGCCCAGAAGGTGGGGAAAAGGTAACAAAAATATCTGGGTCTTTTTTGTTTTGTTTTGTTTGAATTTTTACTTTCTTTGTTTCATCTCATAGCTTCTGATTTTTTTCTCCTATTCAGTACTTTTCCTAATGTTTGGTTTTGTTATACAAGAGCCTGCATATCAGAACATTTGTTTTTTTGCCACAATTAAACTGGAAAATATAGTTCAGTCAGTTCAGTTCAGTTGCCCAGTCATGTCTGACTCTTTGTGACCCCATGGACTGCAGCACACCAGGCCTCCCTGTCCATTACCAACTCCCGGAGTTTACTAATGGAATAGTAATGAAATAGTAGTTTATTTTTTTCATATAAAACAGTTTAGATTATTTATTTGCACTGAGATTGTGGGTCTCCATAATTTAAGGATCCAGACTCCTTTTATGTTTCTCCTTTGTTGTTCCTAGTGCTTTCCTCATTGTTTTAGAGTTATGAGAATAAACACAGAGTCCAAGGTGTTCTTAGGAGAGTTACATACATAGCAAGTCCTCAGCGCAACTCTTCTTGTGGATGAATGGCAATATGAATTAACAAACAGAAAGATGGAAAGTTAACAGTTTTCCTGAAGTATTTAACCAAATATTAGCATTAAGTGGCATTGACACTGATAAGTATTTGACTTGAAAAAAAAATTAACCTTAATATATTAATAAATATATTTAAAATGTAAAACTGTCATGCTTAGTAGACTAAGAAAGAGAATCTTGGTCTTTTTTATTTAGTTTGTAGTTATAGCTCCAATGTCATGATTCTTTGAATTTGTATTTTCTTTCAAGATTCTGATGAATATATCAGTATCTAATAAAGTTATTCTAATTGAAAGTACTTGAGTGAATATAAATTATGCATGCCTTATTTTTAGCTATTGTTTTCCAGGGTCCTCATTTATACTTCTCACCCTTATTCATGATACCAGTGATATATACGTAAGTAAAGTAGTCATAATTCGTAGACTTTGATTTTTAAATTGTCTGTTTGTTTTCTCATTTGAACTTTACATTAACACCTTACATTCTATAGACCAAAGAAGGATACTTTTAGTTGTTGAAAGGTTCATAAAGTAATACCATAATTCTAAGAATATTAAAAACAACTCTAACCCTAACAATTCAGGACTGAGAAAGGGGTATGACAAGGCTCTTTATTGTCATTGTGTTTATTTAACTTATACACAGAGCACATCATGAGAAATGTGGAGCTGAATGACTTAAAAGCTGGAATTCCCTGTGATGAAAAAGATATCTTTTAAAATTATTATTATTATTTTATTTTTTATGTTAGTTCTAGGAGGTCTTCTAGGTCTTCATAGACCTCATCAACTTCAGCTTCTTCAGCATCGGGGGTTGGGGCATAGACTTGAATTACTGTGATGTTGAACGGTTTGCCTTGGAAATGAACTGAGATCATTTTGTTATGTTTCGAGACTGCACCCAAGCACTGCATTTTGGACTCTTTTGTTGATTATGAAGGCTACTCCATTTCCTCTAAGGGATTCTTGTCCACAGTTCAGTTCAGTTTAGTCACTCTGTCATGTCCGACTCTTCGCAACCCTATGGACTGCAGCATGCCAGGCCTCTCTGTCCATCACAGTAGTAAATACAATGGGCATTGGAATTAAATTCACTCGTTCCCATCCATTTGAGTTCACTGATTGCTAAGATTTCGATGTTTACTCTTGACGTCTCCTTCTATCATATCCAATTTATCTTGATTCATGGACCTAACATTCCATGTTCCTATGCAGTACTGTTCTTTAGAGGATCAGTTTTTAGCTTCATCACCAGATACAGCCACAACTGAACGTTGTTTCCGCTTTGGCCCAGCCTCTTCATTCTTTCGGGGGCTATTAGTATTTCTCCTCCTCTCTTCCCGGTAGCATATTAGACACCTTCTGATCTGGGGGATTGAACTGGTAGATGGGTACATTTTAAGGGAAATTTTGGTAAGTCAACATTTGAGGAATATTTTTTATTATTACAAAAAATTCTTATGTTAAATGCTTTTTTAAAAGAAAATTTCTTTTAAAATTTCAATAATAATTGTATGATACCCACATGGAAAGTAGAAATTTCTTTTAGAATATTTTAGCACATACTTTTAGGCATATGCCATAAAATAAAACATAGTCTCAAATGTATGGAAAGTTAAAATACTTATATAACACATTAAATGTTAAGAAAACATCAGCTATTAAATAGAAAACTCTTGCAAAAGAGCAAGCATTTTAAAGTACTAGTAAGTAATTAAAATCACAATAGGTACATACCTAGAATGACATGAGAAACTTGTGTTTGTGTCAAATAAAGCCCTCACAGGGCTTATTTTCCTCAGTCTGCTTTGTATTCTCTAGCTGCCAAAATTTTAACAGCCAAATGGTCCTCATTGAAAGACATTCTTAGCTTTTAGTTCTAGCCTATGAGGTAGTTTTTTATGAATCTATACAGAGTTGTCCTATTCATAGACCTTTATATTCAAAACTTTGATTTGTAATTTGAATTAGAATCTTAAATGGGAAAGGCTTCCACAGAAATTCAGTGCCAGAATGCAGTAGAAACAGCTCAGTCAAGCCCTAGAACTTGCACTTTCAAAATAGTCATCAAAATGCCAATTATTCGATTCAATAAACAGCAAGTAGAGACAGGAAATTTATTCATATGAGAAGCAAGCCTGATGAAAGTCAATTTGCAGAATAGAACAATGAAAAATCTGTGATAGGTCTTTATACAAAATCCTCAATAGATTAATATACCTTGTAGTTCATATAATTATTTTTTTGTGTTTAGAAATCACTTTGAGAACAAAACCAATCAAGCCTTTTGAAGGTTTGTATTCTCTTCTTTGGTTATAAGACTCTTCCTAGTCCAGCTAGGTATTTTCATTTTCCATCATGTACATTTTTGTATGATTACCTTTCTGAATGTTCCCTAGAGTTCTTACTTCCTCAGTTCTCTTGCCATCTCTTGTGCCATTACCAAAAATGTTTGTGTGCACCCTTCTATACTTTGTACACAGCACAAAGAATATGAACGTTTGTTAATGAATGATTCTAAAAGGAAATGTATGTCCTTTAGTCCAGTTAAATTTTACTCAGAAAACTTTTTGTTGTTGTTGTTGGAAGACATCTCTCATGTCTTTAATGACTTTTATTTACCAACCCAATTTCTCTACTTATATTAATTTCAGGGGTTTTAGAATCAATACAAAATTCAGGTTATTTTTGGTAATAAAGAGCATTTTTGTAGTTCCAGAACCCTCCAGAAAATCTAGTGGAAGTCTCTATCTCTCCTTGAAGTCCTGCTCTTGTCATCTCCAAATATTTCAGATTTATCAGAATCGGTCTAATGATAAACAAGTTCTCTTAACTACTATTTACTATATGGCAGTTACCTTTTCTGCTTCAGCTGTGGGTATTTTGAAATTTACAGAAAGTTATCTCCAGTGCTGCTAGTGCCTATCAAAGCAAAGTTACCATCTTCTTTTGCCTTTGGAGCCACCTATATTGCTTATCACTTTTGGTGTCAATTCATGGTTCAGTTCAGTTCAGTTCAGTAGCTCAGTCATGTCTGACTCTTTGTGACCCCATGAACCACAGCACGCCAGGCCTCTCTGTCCATCACCAACTCCCGGAGTCCACCCAAACCCATGTCCATAGAGTCGGTGATGCCATGCAACCATCTAATCCTCTGTCATCCCCTTCTCCTCCTACCCTCAATCTTTCCCAGCATCAGGGTCTTTTCAAATGAGTCAGCTCTTCACATCAGGTGGCCAAAGTATTGGAGTTTCAGCTTCAACATCAGTCCTTCCAATGAACACTCAGGACTGATCTCCTTTAGGATGGACTGGTTGGATCTCCTGGCAGTCCAAGGGACTCTCAAGAGTCTTCTCCAACACCACAGTTCAAAAGCATCAATTCTTCAGTGCTCAGCTTTCTTTATAGTCCAACTCTCACATCCATACATGACCACTGGAAAAACTATAGCCTTGACTAGATGGACTTTCGTTGGCAAAGTAATGTTTCTGCTTTTGAATATGCTATCTAGATTGGTCATAACTTCCCTTCCAAGGAGGAAGCGTCTTTTAATTTCATGGCTGCAGTTACCATCTGCAGTGATTTTGGAGCCCAGAAAAATAAATTCATCCACTGTTTCCACTGTTTCCCCATCTATTTACCATGAAGTGATGTGATCAGATGCCATGATCTTAGTTTTCTGAATGTTGAGCTTTAAGCCAGCTTTTTCACTCTCCTCTTTCACTTTCATCAAGAGGCTCTTTAGTCTTTCTTCACTTTCTGCCATAAGGGTTGACTTTCCTAAAACCACTTAGAGCAAAAAGCACTCTCAGAAACTTCTTCTACCAAAATGGACTGGCAGAAACTCAAAGCATTGCTATACCAAATTATAGTAGGTTTGGCCACAACTTTTCGAACCAGTGTGGGCATTAATACCACTAGCCATCTGTCTCTTTTATGGATTCAGAGTAAATTGTAGAGTGCTAATACCAGACAACACTTAATGCTCTCTGATAAAGAGCAGTCCTTTAATTTTGCCTTTGTTTTACAGTCTTGTAGCAATTAGGATTCATATTTGTAATCAGTAAAGGCTGAGTGATTAAGCAGAAAAAAAAAAAAAAACTTGAAAGGATATCTCACAGATTTGTTAAGAGTCTTGAAGTACAAGGCCCAAGACTACATTAAAAAAAAAAAAATCAAAGCAACACTAAAAATTTATCTTTAAAAAAGTATATAACTCTTACTGCTGAATTGAACTGGATGGTATAGGTTACCATTGTTTCAATTTATGCAAAAGTAACAACTCTGCAGCCACTGCTACTATAGGGAGGCGGGGAAGGAGTTAGGGAGGGGGATTATGGGGAAGGTAGAGGAGAGGAGGCAAAAGGAGAGGAAAAGGAGGAAGGAAGAGAGAGAGATCACCATCCCTCATCCCATGCCAGCATGTTAGTCTGATGTATGTGTCTGAATAAAAGAACTTATTAGGTCATGTGTCTGTGTCTTAGGTGCAAAGAAAGCTGACAAAGTGAGTTCGTAGCAGTGTTTTAGTTTTCAGAGGTGGAGATGTTTATTGCTCCCTCACAAAGACTCATCAGCTTGGACATTTTCAAATAAAATAGCATTCAAAGTTTATTTGGCCAAAAGAAATAGCAAAAAATATACACAAATATTCATTAAACATATTTATTGGTCATCCTATGTGTCAATCCCTGCAGAGATAGTATGTTAAATAGAAGATATTTCTGCCTAGACTTAAGCATGGTTCCCTGTTCAAGGCAGTAGAGACTACTCTGAGTTACAGGCTCAATATTTTGCTCAAAATTGCTCATTCCATTCATATTTTGCTAAATTGTTTTTAGACCTAGTTACATACCCGTGTTCTCTCTACTTATAGTGAGTACTTTCTCTGTAGACTCCACATTTTTTTTTAATCCAAATAGTCTTCTAGTGTGCTCTTTGCTTAGTAGTGTTCCATATATACCTCAGAAGTAAAATGAGTGAGCTTAGGTTCAAGTGTTCCCTGTTGGATGTGATATGGTTTGATGATTATTTAGATATTTTCCGTGACTAACACATGTATTAATTTAATGGCAGGGTAATTCATTGACATATAATCTTTTGTTTTTTACTTCATTTATATTTACGCACTCCTTCTGGGAATGCAGTGTATAGGGAACAAAGTGTTTGTGAAGAAAATTGTAGAGGAAACGTTAACATTACCTTATTGTAAGCAGCTGCTGGGATGCAAGAGTCTCAAGTGTTCCTACTCCCCAACGCCCTGCCAGAGGTATTGTGGAGTGCGTGTAAATAGTAAAAACAACAAAAGAAAAATACGAAAAAATAGTACTTAAGTATAAAACTATTTATTAGCAACCAACTAAAATTATTAGGCATATTCCATGGAATTTGAGGGTTGCTGTGGTAAAACAGTTTGACATTTCAGAGTGCTTATCTTTATACTAAAAATGAGGAAGCATAGTGTGAACGTTTGCAGCTTAGGGTAAAGAAAGGCTTGTGCTTAAAGTTTTATTGTTGTGCTCAGTTGTGTCTGACTTTTTGCAACCCCATGGACTGTAGCCCTCCTGGCTCCTCTGTCCATGAGGATTATCCAGACAAGAATACTGGAGTGGGTTGCCATGCCCTCCTCCAGGGGATCTGCCCAACCCAGGGATTGAACCCAGGTCTGCATTGCAGGTGGATTCTTTACCATCTGAGCCACCAGGGAAGTCCAAGAAAAGACACAGTCTTTTTATTTAATCTTATCAAGGAACTTTGCTCCAGCCAGATGAAGGAGTTAACAGGATTTTTTATTTAACTCACTTGGTTGTAAATATTCTTTGTCAGTCTTAATCTTATACTAAAATGAAGAACTATTTTTTTTTAACATTGGGCAAGAACTTAAAAAGTTTTATTATATCGTTTTTCCTTTTTTTGAAATATTTTGTCTACCCAAATAATCCAAGTGGATTTTTCTTTTTTCCAAAATGAGGCCTATATTCAACAACTGCTAAGCTTTTCCTCATCATTACAGGTTAGGGGTAGAGGTAAAAAGGTCAGTCATATAGTAAGACTACAAATAGGTGGAAGACAAATATAAAATAGTATCTCCTACATGTTAGAGGATACTAATTACAAAACTAAGTAGAATCCCAAGGTAATATTATAGAAAACATAGGCACTGGAGAAATTTTTCAAAGAACATCACTTACAGTGCAGGTCAATAGAATTTTTGTACCTTCTCCCAAGAAAGCAGCATACCACTCTTGAGTGTATTTATATTTACCTATTCAAGAATCTGCCTGCAGTGTAAGAGATCAAGGTTCAATCCTGGATCGGAAAGATCCCCTAGAGAAGGAAATGACAACCCACTCTAGTATTCTTGTCTGGAGAATCCCATAGGCAGAGGAGCCTGGCGGGCTATAAAGTCTGCGGGGCTGCAAAGAGTCGGACATGACTGAATAACTAACAGTATTACTCTTAATCCTTTAGTGGCTTTCCAGGTATCGCTAGTGGTAAGGAACCCACCTGCCATAAGAGACATGAGATGTGGGTTTAATCCCTGGGTTGGCAGGATCACCTGGGAAAGGCAGGGCAACCCAATCCAGTATTCTTTCCTGGAGAATCCCATGGACAGAGAAGCATGGCAGGCTTCAGTCCATAGTGTCACAAAGTAGGACACTTACTGAAGTGATTTAGCATCAGCATTAATTCTTTAAAAGCCATTGCACCACAAGGTAAATCCTGTGACTGATACTGCCATGAGGATTCCAGCCTCTTTATACCCCTTCAAGGAACATCCAAATGAGCAGTCAATTTTGTGCTGATGCCTAGGTTTCCTGGGATATCTACATGGCTGAATTGCATGGTGGTCTTTACATTTTAAAGGACATAAAGCAAGAGTCCATATCATAAGTCTAACTATTTCAAAGTCCTAAATCAAGTTAATAAAATGTTAATACAACTCATCTCCTCCTTTGCAAAGATGCAGTTCTATAAAGGCTTAGAAATTCAGATTCTGACTTGAAATGCTTAGACAATCGGGGTTCCACAAAATACAGTGCCTATATACCTTATCTTCTTTCTCCTGCTTCTATTCTGTTCCTGCTACAGATATGTCTGTCCACTCAGGAAAATCCCTGTTTCAGTATGCTATGCTGGATTTCCATATACTGGTCCATTATGTTGAAGAGATGTACTACAGATCTCATTTAATGTGAAGAGGCATGTTTGATGAAGGCCAAAGTGTGGGGCACATGATGGGGCCCTTTTCCTGAGTATGTCAGTATTATTAAACATGAAATGACTCTCTGCTTGAGGGGATGAGAATATGACTTAGCTGAAGGAAGATCACTATTTGGCTTATATTCAGAAAAAAAAATTGAAGTCAGAATATCTGTAAAGCTACAATGAAAAAGGGAGATAAGGTGAAATTACAATATATTGTATCAAAATAATTAAATCTTGTTAATGATTGTAAAATAAGCAGTAAATAGTATATTGAAATTGGAGAAAACATAATTAGTTCATTACAGAACATATGAAAAACAATCCTAGAATTCCAAGGAAACATTAAAAAATGAATGGAAATATGAGGGACATGAGGGGACTAAGATGTTTGGGAATATTAAATATGTATAGATATAAAGAGCTATGTAGAGTTATCCAAATAGCGTTTTATTTATTGTAGAACAGTGGGTTAAGGCACAAAGTTATATTCTAATTAAATATAACTGTCTGCTTCACAAATCCTTGATCATTATTCTAGTGATGATGTTTTCCTGGAAACTCCCATGGACGTAGGAGCCTGGTAGGCTGCAGTCCATGCGGTTGTGAAGAATCGGACACGACTGAGTGACTTCACTTTCACTTTCCTGCACTGGAGAAGGATATGGCAACCCACTCCAGTGTTCTTGCTTGGAGAATCCCAGGGACGGAGGAGCCTGGTAGGCTGCCATCAGTGGGGTCACACAGAGTCGGACACAACTGAAGCAACTTAGCAGCAGCAGCAGCAGTGATGATGTTAGAAGTACAGCATCTGAATGCTTTCGGAAAAGGTCAGCGTGGTTCCTGGAGCAATATTTTTACAGGATCACTCCTTCTAATGAATATTCAGGGTTGATTTCCTTTAGGATTGACTGATTTGATCTTCTTGCTGTCCAAGGAATTCTCAAAAACCTCCTCCAACACCACAGTTTGAAAGCATCAATTCTTCGGCACTCAACCTTTTTTATGGTCCAACTCTCACAGCCCAACATGACTACTGAAAAACCATTAGGTTGACTATATGGGCCTTTGTCAGAAAAATGATGTCTCTATTTTTAATACATTGTCTATGTTTGTCATAGCTTTTCTTTCAAAGAGCAAGTGTCTTAATTTCCTGGCTGCAGTCATTATCTGCAGTGATTTTGGAGCTCAAGAAAATAAAACCTGTCACTGTTTCCACTTTTTATCCATCTATTTGCCATGAAGTGATTGGACTGGATGCCATGATCTTAGTTTTTTGAGTGTTGAGTTTTAAACACTCACTCTCCTCTTTCAGCTTCATCAAAAGGCTTTGAGTCCCTCTTTTTTTTTTCTGCCATTAGAGTGGTATCATCTGCATATCTGAGGTTGGTGATATCTCTCCTTGCTATATTGATTCCAGCTTGTGAGTTTTCCAGCCTATTTCACATGAGGTACTCTGCATATAAGTTAAGTAAGTAGAGTGACAGTATTCAACCTTGTCGTACTTCATTCCCAGTTTGGAACCAGTCCACTGTCCCATGTCTGGTTCTATCTTCAACATTTTGTTGTGATCCACACAGTGAAAGGCTTTAGCATAGTCAGTGAAGAAGAATTAGATGTTTTTCTGGAATTGCCTTGCTTTTTCTATGATCCAATGAATGTTGGCAATTTGATACCTCACTTCTGTGCCTTTTCTAAATTCAGCTTGTACATCTGGTTCTCAGTTTACATACTACTGAAGCCTAGCTTGAAGGATTTTGAGCTTTACCTTGCTAGCACGTGAAATGAGTGTTATTGCCCTGTAGTTTGAACATTCTTTGGCATTGCCTTTCTTTGGGATTAAAATGAAAACTCACATTTTCCCATCCTGTGGCCACAGCTGAGTTTTCCAAATTTACTGACATATTGAGTCAGGACTTTAACAGCATCATCTTTTAGGATTTGAAATAGCTCAGCTGGAATTCAGTCACTTCCACCAGCTTTGTTCATAGTGATGCTTCCTAAGGCCCACATGATCTCCCACTCCAAAATGTCTGGCTCTAGGCAAGTGACCACACCATAGTCATTATCTGGGTCATTAACACCTTTTTTGTATAGTTCTTCTGTGTATTCTTGTCACCTCTTCTTACTCTTTTCTACTTCTGGTAGGTCTTTGCCATTTCTGTTCTTTATCATGCCAATCTTTGTATAAAATGTTCCCTTGCTATCTTCAATTTTCTTGAAGAGATCTCTAGTCTTTTCCATTCTATTCTTTTTCTCTGTTTCTTTTAATTATTCTCTCAAGAAGGCACTTATATCTCTCCATGCTATTTTCTGGAACACTGCATTCAGTTTGGTATGTCTTTCCCTATCTCCTTCCTTTTACTTCTCTTCTTTCCTCAGCTATCTGTAAAGGCTCCTGCTTCATTTTGTACTTCAAGGCCAAACTTTCCTGTTGCTCCAGGTATCTCTTGACTTCCTACTATTTTCATTCCAATCCCCTATGCAGAAAGAACATCTTTTTGATGTCAGTTCTAGTAGATCTTACAGATTTTTCTAGACCTTCTCAACTTCAGCATCTTTGGCATCAGTGGTTGGGGCATAGACTTGAATTACTGTAATGTTGAATGGTTTGCCTTGTTAAGTGAACCAAGATCATTCTTTCATTTTTGAGATAGCACTGAAGTACTGCATTTTGGTCTGTTTTGTTCACTGAGGGCTACTCCATTTCTTCTATGGGATTCTTGCCTACAATAGTAGATATAATGGTCATCTAAAATCAATTCACTCATTTCCATTCATTTTAGTTCACTGTTTCCTATGATTCTGATGTTCACTCTTCCCATCTCCTTCTTGACTGCATGCAGTTTACCTTGATTCATGGACGTTACTATGCAGTTTTTTTTTTGTACAGCATAAGGCTTTACTTTCACCACCAGATACATCCACAACTGAGTGTCATTTCCACTTTGACCCAGTTCTTCATTCTTTCTGAAGCTATTTCTCTGCTTTTTTTCAGTAGCATATTGGACACCTATTGACCTGGAGCTCTTCTTTCAGTGTCGTAACTTTTTATCTTTTTATACTGTTCACAGGATTCTTGAGGCAAGAATACTGGAGTGGTTTTCCATTCCCTTCCCCAGAGAATAAAATTCTTCAATATTTTTTAAACCAAATGTAGTTCAGTTAGAATTTTAACCTGAAAATTTTGTTCTCTCAGAGTAAAATTATAATTTGGGGAGATTTTCTATGATGTTTGAACTTTTTCTTCCAGTTTTTTGAGATATAATTGATATATAATTTAAGATGTACAGCATGATGGTTTTACTTACATATGTCATGAAATTATTATTGCTGTAAGTTTTGTGAACATCTGTCATCTGATATAGATATAAAGTTAAAGAAATAGAAACAAGTAATATCTTCTAGGTCCACTCATGTTTTTGCAAATGACAAGATTTCATTCTTTTTTAATGATTGAGTAATATTCAATCATAAAATAATATAATATTATATATAGTACCTCTCTCTATATATGTATGTATATATGTGTGTGTGTATATATATATATACACACACACACACACACCACTTTTTTTACAGTCATCTGTTGGTGGGAACTTGGGTTACTTCTTATCTTGGCTATTATAATTAATGTTGCAGTGATCATAGAATGCATGTATCCTTTCTATTTTAGAGTTTTTGTTTCCTTTGTAAATACCCAGGCGTGGAATTAATGGATTATATCGTAGTTGCATTCATAATTTTTAAAGACCCTCCATACGGTTTTCTATAGTTGTTGTTCAGTCGCTCAGTCATGTCCAATTCTTTGTGACCCCATGGGCTTCAGTATGCCAGGCTTCCCTGTCCTTTACCTCTTGGAGTTTGCACGAACTCATGTCCCTTGAGTTGATGATGCCATCCAATCATGTCATCCCCTGCCATCCCCTTCTCCTCCTCTCAATGTTTCCTAGCACCAGGGCCTTTTTCAGTGAGTTGGCTCTTCGCATCAGGTGGCCAAAGTACTGGAGTTTCAGCTTCAGCATCAATATAATGAAGGTTCAGGGTTGATTTCCTTTAGTATTGATTTACATAGTTGCTGCTCCAATTTGTATTTCTCACCCATCCTCTCCAGTATTTATTAATTGTGATCTTTATGATGATGGGCATTCTGATGTGTAGGAGGATATCTCATATTGGTTTTGATCTGCATTTCTGTGACCTTCAGGGATGTTGAGTATTTTCTATATGTCTGTTGGCCATTTTACATCTTTTAAAAGGTCTTCTGCCTACATTTTGATTGGGTAGTTTGTTTATATTGCATTATATATGCTGTTTGTGTATTTTTGGTATTTACTCCTTATTGGTCAAATCATTTGCCAATATGGATAGTTTCTCTCATTTAGTATGTAGTCTTTTTATTTTGTTGATTATGTCCTTTGTTGTATAAAAGCTTTTAATTTTACTTCAGTCTCACTTGTTTATTTAGGCTTTTGTTGCTCTTGCCAGAGGAGACATTATCACAATAATACTGCAATTATTTTTCAAAGAGCATTCTTCTTATATGCTTTTTTAGGAGATTTATAGCTTCAGGTCTTACATTTAGGTCTTTAATCCATTTTGAGCTTATTTTTGTATATGATGCGTGAAAATGTTCATTCTTTTACATGTAGCTGTCCAGTTTTCCTAGTACCAATTATCAAAGAAATTGTCTTTTATCCATTATTTATTTTTACCCCCTTTTATTTTTATCTTTCATTGTAGAATAATTGACTGTTAATGTGTGGGTTTATTTGTTGGCTCTCTATTCTGGTCCATTGATCTATATATCTGTTTTTATGCCAGTACCATATTGTTTTGATAACTCTAGCTTTATAGTATAGTTTGAAATCAGGGATTATGATGCTTCCAGCTCTGTTCTTCTCTCTCAAGAGAGAGAAAAACTTTTGAGGTCTTTTGTGTTTCTATTCTTTATAACATTGTTTTCATTTCACAGGCACTTTTTTTGAGAATTAAAATTTTTGTAAATATATCAAGAAACCAACAAGCAAAATCCACCATTTGGAACAGAAAGAACAAATAGTTGCTTGTGATAATCATGAATAGAAAGTAGCACTGAGAAATAATTACTAGTATTTAAAAATAGAAAAAAATGGTATTTAATGTAAGAACGTGATATTAAAATCATAGAAATATTCAATAGAAATAAATAAAATATATATATATATATAACACAATAATATAAACTACATGTATTTATGGATAACCTATTCTACATGAGCTCAATAATACAGGTGGCAAAGTACAGTTTTATTTTAATATAAAATAAATATCAAATCATTCACCTTTTAATGTTAACTACTTTTTGAATCCAGGAATTTTCACAGTCTATGACTGTGTTAAGTTAGTTAATTTCACTAACTTATTATATCAGTCTAACATATTAGGAAAGCAGACATTTATATCAGTGCTCTCCTTTGATTTCTTCTACTGCTTTTACATTTACAAAATGGAATTTTGAATAACACAAAGGCAATTTTATATTAATAAATGTGAATAAATTTCTATCTTAGAGAAAACTGAATATCTGAATGAAAGAATGACTCTTCTTTTTGAATGGAAGCCAGAGGTAGTTTCAATGATGTATCAGTGGTATTTGTACACAGAGAGTAATTTTTTTTTTTTGAGTGACATTAAAAGATAGGAGAACTCTTCATAATCAATAGCAAATAAGAAAAAAAATAAAGCATTACATTTCTTTTTAAAATATATGAGTTAACATAAGTACAGTTCTTTTGCCTTCTGAATTGTTTGGTCAGATCCTAAACTAAGGATTTCTGAATATATACAATATATAATTCTTTCCTTTTCTGGACTTTGCATGCATTGTGCTGTCACTTTAAAGTGATTTTTCCCGTTATAAGATACTATTCTGTTTAACATTACTTTGTCACAGATACAAATTCTGGAAGCTTCTTAGAGATATTGCAACAGTGTCCTTAGGTTTCTGAGCTAAATGTTTGACACAAGTGAATCTAACAGGATATGAATTAGATGGTTGTTAAAAGGTACAAGAAATTCTGCCCAATCCTATCTTTACTTTCGAACAGTCTTAACATGTGGAGGAACTGGGCAATGAGCACAGCTCCCCTTAGGACCTGTATGAAAATCCATTGTATCTGAGGAAAAGGAATAGGGAGAAGAAATAAACCTTACTTCAGGGGAAGTGTGAGACAAGACATTGGGCCCAAAATGATAGTTTGGGGCAGGGGGTACAGAAAGAACATACTTTTAAAATCCAGACACATTACTAGACTCAGACTTAATCAAAATAACAGAAAAAGCACCCTCCTGTCCATTATCAACTGCGTAAGTAATATGCTCTGAATAACAAGTAATGTTAGAAAACTTCTGGGACAAGGGATGGTATGGGGAAGGAGGAGGGAGGAGGGTTCAGGATGGGGAACACATGTATACCTGTGGCAGATTCATTTTGATATTTGGCAAAACTAATACAATTATGTAAAGTTTAAAAATAAAATAAAATTAAAAAAAAATAAAAAAGAAAACTTCTGGGACAGAGAGAGAAAGAACAGGAACAAAGAAACTTTTTGAGGTATAATTCAAAAGGTAGAAAAATCAGAACTGTTCTGATAAATCCAACCCTAAAGAAAGACATCTTTATAGGAATTTGAAGCCTGTTGCACACTGAGTGATAACAATAGCAACATCAGATTTAAGCCCAGACAAGTTCCTAAAACCCAGACAAGTTCACTTAAACACCTCCCTACACTAAATGAGCAGAAGTAAAGCCAGTCCATTTCCAAGCATAAAAGCTGTGCTTATCTCATTCTCTTCTAGTCTATGTAAAATGACTGGCTTACAGCAACAGAGTTACAAGATACATAAAACAAGAAGTAAAGCCCTCATAATAGACATAGCAATCATCAAAATTAGATAGGTAGGATACTGTTAGAAACTTTTAAACAAAAAAAGAAATTAAAAAAAATACCCAAAGTCTGTTGGGCAAATACAAATTGTCATAAGTGTAATAATCCCAGAAGGAGAAGATAGAACTGGAAAGAAGAAATTTGAAGAAATATTAGCTGAAAGTTTTTCAAAATTAACAATAAATGCAATTGTAGGCTACAAAAAATTCAGAGAACCACATAGATCATTACAGAGTATTGAGTAGAGTTATCTGTGCTATTCAGTAGGTTCTTACTAGTTCTATAGTTTGCATATATTGATAGTAGTGTGTATATATCAATCCCAATCTCCCTCCTTCCCCTTCCATAACCATAAGTTTGTTTTCTACATCCATGACTCTATTTCTGTTCTATAAATAGATTCACTTGTACCTTTAATTTTAGATTCCACATACAAGTGATATGATATTTGTATTCATTTGTCTTCATTCAGTGTGACATTCTCTGAGTCTACCCATGTCACGGCATATGGCATTAGTTCATTCTTTTTTATGTCTGTGTAATATTTCATTGTATAAATGTACTACATCTTTATCCATTCCTCCATCGATGGACCTTTAGGTTGCTTCCATGTCCTGGCTATTGTAAATTGTGCTGCAGTGAACTCTGTGGTACATGAAAAGTAAATAGTGAAAGTGAAGTCATTCAGTCATGTCCGACTCTTTGCGACCCCATGGACTGTAGCCCATGGAATTTTCCAGGCAAGAGTTCTGGAGTGGGTTGCCATTTCCCTCTCCAGGGAATCTTCCTGACCCAGGGATCAAACCCAGGTCTCCCGCATTGCGGGCGGAGGCTTTACCTCTGAGCCACGTGGGAAGACCCTGTGGTACATATATCTTTTCAAATTATGATTTTCTCCAGATATATGACCAGGGATGGGATTGCTGAATTATATGCTGGTGCTATTTTTAGTTTTTTAAGGAACCTCCATACTGTTGTCAATAGTGACTGTAACAATTTACATTCCCACCAGTAGTGTAGGAGGGTACCCTTTTTGGCACACCATCACTGGCATTTATTGTCATAGATGCTTTTGATGATGGTCATTTTGAGTAATGTGAGATAATACCTCATTGTAGTTTTCATTCACATTTCTCTAATGTTTAGTGATGTTGAGCATCTTTTCATGTGCCTCTTGGCCATCTGTATGTCTTCTTTGGAGAAATGCCTATTTAGACCTTCTCATTTTTTAATTTTTATTTTTTATATTGAGCTGCATAAGCTGTATATTTTGGAGATTAGCCAACATAAAAGGCTGCATATTATATGATTCTATAGACATGACACTGTGGAAACTAGTAAAACTATAGAAAGGGAAGGAGTTTGCATTGAGGGGATCTTGTTTGTTACAATCCATAGAACTATACAGCACAAAATATAAATTTTGTTATATGAAATGTCTTTAAAATCTCAACCAGAATATTGGGGGATATTAGGATTGTTATGGACTGAATTCTATGTCCCCTAATCTCCTGTGTTGAAGCCCCAGTATGCATGTAATTGGAGCATGGAAACAATTAAGATCAAAGAGGCCTAATCTGATAAAGAAGAGACACTGGAGAGCTCTGTCTATCTCTACCATGTGAGGACAGAGCAAGAAGGGTGCCATCTGTGATCCAGGAAGAATGCTCTCACCAGAAACTGAATTGACCAATACCTTGTTTTTGGACTTTTTTCCTCCAAAACTGTTAGAAAATGAATTTCTGTCATTTAAGCTGCCTGGTATTTTGTTATGGCAGCCCAAGTTAACTAATACAAGGACTAGACAAGTGAATCTAACTGTATTACACATGAATCAAATAACTACACTGAAGGAGATATAGAGAAAGGAACTGACCTAAAAAATCTGGGGAAACAGTGTTTTGACTGAATGCCATTATCTTAAGAACAAAATACACAAACTGTTTACTATAATTGGAAATTATTTTTTCCTCACAAAGGTATGACTTCAGTATTCTGAAACTATTTTCTATTTTAAGATTAATATATTATAGAAAATGAAAATTACATTTTCACTGTAGGTCAGTGAAATTCACAAATAATGAAATGGAAAAAGGTAAACTGAGCTCACTGCTCCTGGATTAAAGTAGGAGTAATTTTTATATACTCATTTAAAACTTGTTAAAACAGAACAATAATTGCCATGGACAAAATCTACTGATGGATATTAAAATCAGTGAATTAGAATTTAAGCAGAAAAAAAATTACTAAAGTTTCAAATATCTAATATTTAATAATTATATTTAATAATTATAAAATGAAAAAATAATAGAAATTTTGCCTTGGAGAATCCTGATAGACACCACTTAAGTCAAGTGATCAAAATTAACTTTACCAGCAATGAGTTATGATATATACCTCCTGATATTATGCAATGAGGGCATATCACCTCTGTGATATTTTCACCAAAATGCAAAGCTTTATTCTAATAATGCAAAATGTCCAAAAAGCTATATAGAAAATTTTATAAAATAACTGTCCAGTGTTCTCTTAAAGTATCAAGGTCATAAAAGACAAGGAAAAATGGAAAAACTCTCACAGTCAGAGAAGAGTAAGAAAACAACTAAATGCAATGTGAATGGACAGTGTTCTGAAATGCTCATTAAGAGCTCCAGATTTTGAGAGTGGAGGGCCAAGGAGAATTCTTTTTTATTTTCATTTGGTGCAAGCCAAATGGATTTGAGGAAAATGTGAAACAAGAACATTAAATTTGCAGTAATAACTCACTGTGATAAAGACAAAGTCTACAATGTTTCGTGTAGAATTAGGGAAAGAGCTGCATCCAAAATGAATCATGAGATGAGAATAGGATTCAAACCTCCAAACCAAAAGACAAAACCTTTGAACAGAACATTCAATAAAGCCTCAGACAAGAAGTGAATATAAGTTACTTGACAAAAACTATTTTTTCCCAGTTTACCTTCTTCAGTATGTTACAGAGAAAGGCTCAAATATACAGCTTTTCTTCAAATTATAGCTTAGATATGGAGACAAACAAGTATTACATGATGTACAAAGAAAGCAAAGAACCTATAAAAGTAAATGGAATGGTTTTCACTGTACTGCCCACTTTAAACATGAGGATAAAGTAAAGAAAATATGATTGTACAGATATAGCATTATGGAAAAGAATAAAAAAGACTCTTTTGAGTCAATCTGGAAGAATATGCATGATCAAAGAAATTATTAGCTGATAAAAATACTGATACAATTTAGTCATCTCAATTACTTAATTGCAGTCTAAAAGATGAAAACATATTAATCTCATACTCTGTAATTCCAAGTTGTCTACTGTAGTGAGCAGTGCTCTCAGAGGGAATTCAAAACGTATTTTAGATTCCTGTTCCTAGTATTTTAAAATTAAATTGTATTAACATGCAGTCATAGTTAATTTAGTTCAGTATAAAATGAATAATAGCAGTGTGCCTATATAAGTTAATTTAATAACAGCAGCAGTAGTTGTTTTATGTTGTTTGGATTATAGCTGTTCTATAAATCTGCAAGGCAAAAGCTAGATTTTTCATTTAGTCATTGTTTTTTGTCAGTGATTATCTCTAAGATAATAGTGATATTTTATCAAAGTGAGACAATCATTGTATCAATTTGTTATACAAAATAAAGACAAGTGACTTATTACTCTAGCTAAAGGCAAAGTAAATGCCCTGATCTTTGTTTCCAAATTCAACAATTAATATAAATTTGCTGTAACTAGACATAATTTTTATAAAAATTACACTATATAAAAGAAAATTATATTTTATTCAATTGATTTTTTCAGTAATAATTAGGATATGTTTGGAACAATTTGACAAAGTAACTATTATCAAACTAATAAATTATTACATTTCTAAAGCTACCTTCTTTTGCTCATTAATTCTGTTAATTTATGGGTCTATGAATGTATATGAAGTGCACCCATATAAGAATAGATTTCTCTCGAATAAGTCTGAAATTGTTTCTCATTAACTAGATTTTTTGTGGTCTAATATCTTGAGAGAGCCTATCAGTTACATTCATGTGGTCAAGGCATCAGTAGAAAAAGGTATACCTTATAAAGTTTGTAAATTCATATACTGCTTGTTTAATGGATTGTAAACTGATGAATATTACCCAAAATAAGACCATCAAGTTTAAATTACATGTAAATCATCTTAAAGTAATACACAAATTAATGAAAATATGTACTAACCAACAGAAGTAATGTAACACTATAAATCTTCAAATTAAACCATAAATCAATGAAATTCAATTAACTACTAGTATTCTTTGAGGAATTTGACACAAATTAAAAAATTTATTTTGAAAATAAATACATGAATTTGTAATGAAATTTTGTGAAGCTACATCTAGGACTGTTTGGTACAAAAAGATTCAACTTACCAAATACATAGGCATAATTCAAAACCATGTTAATTAAAAAGCTCAGAATGTTTTATAAACAAAGGTTTTATATATGATAAAAGATAAATGTGGCACCACATAATTGGCCTGATTATTTGATACTAGTAATAATGGAAAAACTGGCTTCGTATGTAGATAAAATTATAGTTGAATAGCTAATCAATATAGTATACACAATAACCCCATGTGGAATAAAGATTTAAAGATTATAATAGTATATTGAGATTAATATAAAATAGAAGGATATCTTTATGATCACAAAAAGGAAGGAACTGTCAGATAAAATCTTAACAAATCGTAAAGCAAAAGTGATAGATTTTTATCTTCAACATTTAGGATTTATGGTCAGTAGAGAGGAGTATCTTTATCCAAAACTACAAATAGATTAAAATCTAGAAGAAAACTTGAGTTTGGGAATGTCAAAATAGAGAACAAAACAACAAGAAAAAGATAAACAGGAGCACAAATGAGTACAAGTAAACAAAGATATACTGAATTTCTAGTAATAAAAAAGATGTTAATTAAATCAACCTTGAGATACCACTTTATGTCTAATATACAGTCAAAATGTACATTTCTGCAATACAATCAGTTTTTAATGTGGCGATATGATGCCTCTGGTTTACTAGGGGAAAGATGTACAAAAGTAAAATGCACAAATTAATACTTTCATATACTATCAAATTCCAAGTATGTGCAAATATCTACATTCTTCATTTGATTACTGGTAGAGAATTCTAAGTTGCTTTTTTTTTAATTCTCAGAACTTTAAATTTTCAGAAAAGTATATTGAACTTTATTTTTCTCTACTATAGGAATAGACTCCCTTCTAGCTCAGCTGGTAAAGAATCTGCCTGCAATGCAGGAAACCTGGGTTCTACCCCTGGATTGGGAAGATCTCCTGGAGAAGGGAAAGGCTGTCTATATTCTGGCCTGGAGAATTCCATGGACTGTATAATCCATGGGGTCGCAAAGAGTAGGACACAACTGAATGACTTTAGGAATAGATGGGCTCTACTGAACTTGATTTTCTTTCTTTAACTCTGTGAATATTTATTATTATAATTAAAAAAAAAAACTTTCGTATTTTCTGCTCTCAGGTAATGAGACAGTTTTTAACCATGTTTTGGACTGCAAGGAGATCCAACCAGTCCATCCTAAAGGAAACCAGTCCTGGGTGTTCATTGGAAGGACTGATACTGAGGCTGAAACTCCAATACTTTGGCCACCTATGCGAAGGACTGACTCACTGGAAAAGACCCTGATGCTGGGAGGGATTGGGGGACAGGAGGAGAAGGGGATGACAGAGGATGAGATGGCTGGATGGCATCACCGACTTGATGCACATGAGTTTGGGTGAACTCCGGGAGTTGGTGATGGACAGGGAGGCCTGGCCTGCTGCAGTTCATAGGGTCGCAAAGAGTCAGACACCACTGAGCAACTGAACTGAACTGTGACTCCAAAGTCAGTGTACTGTGTCTCTTATACTGTCTCATATTTCCTGTCATTTTGCTGGATATTTAAGAAGATATTCTTGATTTTATTATCTATCCTTTATATTCAGTTATTTGTCTCTTTTTTAAGTGTCTTGTTCTTATATTAACTGTCAGAATTTGCTTACATTGATATTGTGGGTTCCCCTAATGCTAGATATACTGAAAGACAAGCTATGTCTTGAAAGGTGGTAGGAAAATTTGACATACATAAAAAGGGAAGAAAACACATATTTTGTTCAAACAAAAATAGAGGAAAAGAATCACATAATACATGGGGAATTACAATCAATTAATTTTGTTTGGAGTATATCATACAGATTCTGGAATAGGGCAGGGCAGATTTAGGGTAGGGCAAATTGCAACCTGATTTGGCATTCTTTGTTGTTATTGTTATTAAATCGCTCAGTCGTGTCCTATTTTTGGACTCCATGGACTGAAGCATGCCAGGCTTCCTTGTCCTTCACTATCTCCCAGAGTTTGCTCAGACTCATGTCCATTGAGTCGGTGATGGCATCCAACCATCTCATCCTCTAATGCCTCCTTCTCCTGCCTTCAATCTTTCTCAGTATCAGGGTATTTTCTAATGAGTCTGCTCTTTGCATCAGGTGGCCAAAATTTTGGAGCTTCAGCTTTAGCATGAATATTTAGTCCTTCCTGAGAATATTTAGAGTTTATTTCCTTTAGGACTGACTGGTTTGATCTCCTTACAGTCCAAGGAACTCTCAAGAGTCTTCTCCAGCACCATAGTTGGAAAGCATCAATTCTTTGGTGCTCAGCCTTCTTTTGGTCCAACTCTCACCTCCATACATAACTACTGTATGGATACTGGAAAAACCATAGCTTTGACTGTGCAGAACTTTGTTGGCAAAATAATGTCTTTGTTTTTTTAATATGCTGTGTAGGTTGATCATAACTTTTTTCCAAGGAGCAAGCGTCTTTTAATTTCATGGTTGCAGTCACCATCACAGTGATTTTGGGGTCCAAGAATATGAAGTCTGTTACTGTTTCCAATGTTTCCCCATCTATTTGCCAATGTTTCCAATGTTTCCCCATCTATTTGCCATGAAGTGATGGGACTAGATACCATGATCTTCATATTTTGAATGTTGAGTTTTAAGTCAGCTTTTTCAATCTCCACTTTCACCTTCATCAAGAGGCTCTTAGGACTTCCCTGGTGGCTCAGAAGGTAAAGCCTCTGTCTACAATGCGAGAGACCTGGGTTCGATCCCTGGGCTGGGAAGATTCCCTGGAGAAGGAAACAGCACCCCACTCCAGTACTCTTGCCTGGAAAATCCCATGGACGGAGGAGCCTGGTAGGCTGCAGTCCATGGGGTCGCGAAGAGTCGGACACGACTGAGCAACTTCAGTTTCACTTTTTACTTTCATGCACTGGAGAAGGAAATGGCAACCCACTCCACTATTCTTGCTTGGAGAATCCCAGGGATGGTGGAGCCTGGTGGGCTGCCGTCTATGGGGTCACACAGAGTCAGACATGACTGAAGTGACTTAGCAGCAGCAGCAGCAGCATACTATCTTGCTTAAATCACTCATGCTCCATTATAACAGATTATTTTGTCTCTTAATGAAGCACTTGACTAATTATTTTTTCACACCTAACAGCAGTCTTAACATCAGATTTAAGTATATTTTAAGAAAGTAGAAAGTTCCCTTCAGGAATATAGAAGCTCCAGAGTGAGTTTTCCAGGTCATGACAGATGACATTTATTTCTGTTTCGGTAACCTAAGAAGAATGTTAAACACCAGAATATTTTGGATGAAATAAAAATATATCCCTATAAGCAAAAACTGGGTAAGACAATATTTGTAGAATGTATGATGCCACAAAAATTGTCTTAGGAATAACTTAACACTTGCATATTCATGTGTAAAAATTAACAGCATTATTTTGTCACAAACCAAATAATTTTTATTTTCTTCTTCCAAAATATCCAGTATTAATCCTTGTTAGTGTTCCTTTTACACACTCTTACTGTGTATCACACAAAATTCATTCTGACTCCGAGACCATTCTATTTTCTTTTCTCTTTTCCTGACTCTCTTGGTATAAATCTTCATGTTACTAATGTTCCACACATTTCTAGCCTGTCTCTGTTAGAATAGCACTGCTTTAGAGAAACTTCTCTTACACCTTAATCTAAAATAATGCTCCTCCTCCCCATTCAGTCTATCTCTTACTCTCATTTTTTTTTTCTCAGTCCTGTCTTTACTTGTCATTATATTAGTTGCTTCTTCATTGCTGTAGTGCCTGGTGTCAGTTTCCATAAGTTCCGTAAGTTCCATGGGAACAGGAATTTTCTCCAGGAGACTGAAGATAGGACTCTTGATATTATTCCTACAGTATTTTCCATGATCTCTCCTTTGTCCAGTGACTTGTGTAGCACTGTTTGACACAGAGAAGTTCCTCAGCCATGTAATCTAAATGAATGAATGAAAGAATAGAGCAGATTTTACCAAACAATTCCAAAAATGCCAAAATATTGTTAACATAGCAAATAATTTGCATTCCAACCTCTCAGTTCTGCCACATTAGTCATTAATTCTTAGGAATCCAGTTTTAATTTTCTCCTTCAACTTTTTTATTCTCTCAGTCATCAATTGGTACTTTTTTGAATTAGTATTGTGTGTTACTGCCTCTCCTATCATACCTTTGCCAGACTAAGATTCTTTCTACCTCATACCTATACCATAAAACTAACTCCTGATAGATGTTGCATACCAATGATTATACTTTGCCTGTGATCCCTGTTACTTACATAATAGTTGTCAAACTTCGTATTCTATCAGATCTCAAGATGAGCTACTTTTCCTGCACCATTCCCTCACTACTCCTTAACCCCTTAATGTGTTATTAATCAGCTTTCCTGATAGGCCAGTTGGTAAAGAATCCACCTACAATGCAGGAGACCCTGGTTCAATTCCTGGGTCGTGAAGATCCACTGAAGAAGGTATAGGCTACCCAGTCCAGTATTCTTGGACTTCCCTTGTGGCTCAGCTGGTAAAGAATCTGCCTGCAATGCAGGAGACCTAGGTTTGATCCCTGGTTGGGAAGATCTCCTGGAGAAGGAAAAGGCTATCCACTCCAGTATTCTTGCCTGGAGAATTGCATGGACTGTATAGTCCATGGGGTCACAAAGAGTTGGAAACGACTGAGTGACTTTCACTTTCACTTCACTTTGCTATTCCTCACCTTTATGTGTTTAAGTTTCTTTGCACTGTGCATAAGCTGTTTTTTTTTCTTTTGTTTCATCTATCATTTCTCTAATTCTGAATTCATGATGTTCTTCCACTGATATTTTCCCTGTTCACTTCATTTTCCAATACTTTTTATTGAAATAAATATTTTACATCTGATAATATCTTATAAATGTAAATTATAGTAGTACATATATTTATTGAATAACAGTGTTCTCATTCTAAATCCCACCATTATACCTTAGAAATAAAAATACATACATAGAAACTTACTTCAAACCCTGGCGTTTAAAACTTAACAGTTTGATTATCCTTCTATTGCTATGAGGATAGTGAGTGAATGAAGTCAGTCAGTCATGTCCGACTCTTTGCGACCCCATGGACTGTAGTCTATCAGGCTCCTCCGTCCACAGAATTTTCCAGGCAGTAGTACTGCAGTGGGTTGCCATTTCCTTCTCCAGGGTATCTTCCCGACCCAGGGATCAAACCCGGATCTCCCTCACTGTAGACAGACGCTTTACCTTCTGAGCCACCAGGGAAGTCCTTGCTATGAGGATAAGTCCTGACTTTTTTGAAAAACCCATGCCTCTAAGAGTTGCCAATGAAATACTTATCCTTTAAAAAAATATATTATTAGTTTGGCTCTACCAGGTCTTAGCTATGGCAAGATCTTTGATCTATACTGTGGCATGCACCATCTTTATTTGTAGCAATTGTGATCTAGTTCCCTGACCAGAGATTGAATCTGGGACCCCTGTATTGGTAGCACAGAGTCTTAGCCACTAGACCTCCATGGAAGTCCTGAAATATATATCTTTAAATACAGTTTTCTGTAAATGTAGTGTTGATGAAAAAGTATTGATGAAAATGTAGTCTTGAATAATTATATCTAGATCTCTTTATTGTGTGAAAAATAGAAATTAACAAATCATATAAAAGGAAAGGAAAGAAGAGGCTCGTCAATTAGAAGGATGGGTCTATATATTTTGAATATATATATTAAATTTATATTAAAAGACAATCATAGAAAAGTGATAAAAGAAACTGAAAGTTGTAAGATTAATGTTTTCTCCCTGAATGCTTATCTGGCTGAAACAGATACTCAATTTACATCTGGGTAAAGCTGTTACTGACAAATTCTGATCTAACTTGTCAACACCAGGTGTTATTAGGTTGCTCCTAACACATTCTGGAATAATTGATTTCTGTGTAATATAAAATTCTAATGAGTAGAGTGCACTTAAACAGTCTAAACAAATTGACTAAAAGAGTCACAAAATTAGACAAAAGATGGTAAATATTCAAGGTAAAATTTGTTTAAGGGAAGTGGTCTCTGGCTAATACTTGTTTTTGATGTAAGATCTATAGGTCTGGATTATAATTAGCAACTTAAAACCAGTTGATTTCTTGGGGACACAGTATAAATGAAATCATAAGATAACTAATGGAAGTGTATATAGAGTGAGATGCTGCATCATATAACAGACCAACAATCAAAGTTTTTATCATAATAATGGGTAGTTACATATCCTTTTAAAGTTTAGAATGTAGTTTTCTGGCAGTAAAAAAGTCCTGAAAAAGGAAAATGACTTAAATTGTAAAATATATGATGGCCCCTATAGTATTACTTATATGTTCTTCAGTAAAAATTATACAGTCATGATAGTTAGTTAAAACCAATGAGTTACCACAGCAAATTAAAAGTTACATAATATTTTAAAAAATTAGACCAAAGGTGCTAGAATGTGATGTTGTCTTTGCCTCTATTCAGTTATCTAAGCACATGTACTTAAACAGTTGCCAAAGAGACTGACTTAACTGTCAAACTTAAATTTACTTTCTGTTTGCTTTTGAAATGGACTTCACTTTATAATTTTTGAAATAGCTGAGCTGTTCATACTGGAGAAGGGAATGGCAAACCACTTAAGTATTCTTGCCTTGAGAACCCCATGAACAGTATGAAAAGGCAAAAAAAAAAAAAAAAATGAAACTGAAAGATAAACTCCCCAGGTTGGTAGGTGCCCAATATGCTACTGGAGAAGAGTAGAGAAATAACTCCAGCAAGAAAGAAGAGACAGCCAAAGCAAAAACAATGCCCAGTTGTTGATGTGACTGGTGATGTAAGTAAAGTCCAATGCTGTAAAGAACAATATTGCATAGGAACCTAGAATGTTAGGCCCATAAATCAAGGTAAATTGGAAGTGCTCAAACAGGAGATGACAAGAGTGAACATCAACATTTTAGGAATCAGTGAGCTAAAATGGACTGAAATGGGCAAAATTAACTCAGATGACTATTATATCTACTACTGTGGGCAAGAATCCCTTAGAAGAAATGGAGTAGCCCTCATAATCAACAGAAGAGTCCAAAATTAAGTTCTTGGGTGCAATCTCAAAAATGATAGAATGATTTCTTTTGCTTTCCAAAGCAAACTATTCAATATCACAGTAATCCTAGGCTATTCCCCAACTAGTAACGCCGAAGTAGCTGAAGTTGAACATTTATTCATGGGGTCACAAAGAGTCGGACACGACTGAGCGACTGAACTGAACTGAAAAGACCTTCGGACTAGAATGCAAAAGTAGGAAGTCAAGAGATACCTGGAGTAACAGGCAAGTTTGGCCTTGGAGTACAAACTGAAGCAGGGCAAAGGCTAACAGAATTTTGACAAGAGAATGCACTGGTCATGAAAACACCCTCTTCCAACAACACAAGAGAAGACTCTACACATGGACATCACCAAATGGTCAATACTGAAACCAGGTTGATTACATTCTTTGTAGCCGAAGATGGAGAAGCTCTATACAGTCAGCAAAAACAAGACTGGGAGCTAACTGTGGTTCAGATCATGAACTCCTTATTGCCAAATTCAGGCTTAAATGGAAGAAAGTAGGGAAAACCACTAGACAATTCAGGTGTGAAATAAATCAAATCCCTTACAATTATACAGTGGACATGACAAATAGATTGAAGGGGTTAGATCTGATGGACAGAGTGCCTGAAGAACTATGGACAGAGGTTTGTAACATTGTACAGGAGGCAGTGAATCAAGACCATACCTTAGAAAAAGAAATGTAAAAAGGTAAAATGGTTGCCTGAGGAGGTCTTACAAATGCTGAGAAAAGAAGAGATGTGAAAGGCAAAGGAGAAAAGGAAAGATATACCCATTTGAATGCAGAGTTCCAAAGAATAGCAAGGAGAGGTAAGAAGGCCTTCCTCGGTGATCAATGTAAAAAACAACAAAGGAAAACAATATGGGAAAGACTAGACATCTCTCCAAGAAAATTAAAGATACCAAGGGAACATTTCGTGAAAGATGGGCACAATAAAGGACAGAATTGACTTCTGTATTGTCCTAACAGAAGTAGAAGATATTAAGAAGAGGTGGCAAGAATACACAGAACTATAGAAAAAAGATCTTAATGGCCCACATAACACGAGAGTGTGATCACTCACCTATATATGGCCAGACATCCTGGAATGCAAAGTCAAGTGGGCCTTAGGAAGCATCACTGTGAATAAAGCTAGTGGAGGTGATGGAATTCCAGCTGAGCGATTTCAAATCCTAGAAGATGATGCTGTTAAATTGCTGCTTTCAATATGCCAGAAAAATTGGAAGACTCAGCAGTGCCCACAGGACTGGACAAGGTCAGTTTTTATTCCAATCCCAAAGAAAGGTACTGCCAAGGAATGATCAAACTACCACACAATTGTATTCATCTCACATCTAGCAAAGTAATGCTCAAAATTCTCCAACCCAGGCTTCAAAAGTACGTGAACTGTGAAATTTCAGATGTTCAAGCTGGATTTAGAAAAGGCAGAAAAACCAGAGATCAAATTGCCAACATCCGCTGGATCATGAAAAAAGCAAGAGATTTCCAGGAAAACACCTATTTCTGCTTTATTTACTATGACAAAGCCTTTGACTGCATGGATCACAATAAACTGTGGAAAATTAAGAGAATGGGAATACCAGACCACCTGACCTGCCTCTTGAGAAACCTATATGCAGGTCAGGAAGCAACAGTTAGAACTGGACATGGAACAACAGACTGGTTCCAAATAGGAAAAGGAGTACGTCAAGCCTGTAAATTGTCACCCTGCTTATAAAACTTATATGCAGAGTACATCTTGTGAAATGTTGGACTGGATGAACAGAAGTTGGAATCAAGATTGCCAGGAGAATTTTCAGTAACCTCACATGTAGAAATGACACCACTCTCATGGCAGAAAGTAAAGAGGAACTAAAGAACCTCATGATGAAAGTGAAAGAGGAGAGTAAAAAAGTTGGTTAAAAACTCAACATTCAGAAAACTATGATCAGGGAATCTGGTCCCATCACCTCATGGCAAATATATGGGGAAACAGTGGAAACAGTGAGAGACTTTATTTTTGGGGTGCTCCAAAATCAATATGCCAGCAAATTTGGAAAACTCAGCAGTAGCCACAGGATTGGAAAAGGTCAGTTTTCATTACAATCCCAAAGAAGGGCAATGCCAAAGAATGTTCAAACTACCGCACAATTGCACTCATCTCACACACTGGTAAAGTCATGCTCAAAATTCTCCACACCAGGCTTCAGCAATACGAGAACCGTGAACTTCCAGATGTTCAAGCTGGTTTTAGAAAAGGCAGAGGAACCAGAGATCAACTTGCCAACATCTGCTGGATCATCAAAAAAGCAAGAGTTCCAGAAAAACATCTATTTCTGCTTTATTGACTATGCCAAAGCCTTTGACTGTGTGGATCACAGTAAACTGTGGAAAATTCTGAAAGAGATGGGAATACCAGACCACCTGACCTGCCTCTTGAGAAACCTATATGCAGGTCAGGAAGCAACAGTTAAAACTGGACATGGAACAATAGACTTGTTCCAAATAGGAAAAGGAATATGTCAAGCCTGTATATTGTCACCCTGCTTATTTAACTTCTATGCAGAGTACATCATGAAAAACGTGGAGCTGGAGGAAGCACAAGCTGGAAACAAGATTGCTGGAAGAAATATCAATAAGCTCAGATATGCAGATGACACCACCCTTATGGCAGAAAGTGAAGAGGAACTAAAATGCCTCTTGATGAAAGTGAAAAAGGAGAGTGAAAAAGTTGGCTTAAAGCTCAACATTCAGAAAACTAGGATCATGGCATCTGGTCCCATCACTTCACGGGAAATAGATGGGGAAACAGGGGAAAGAGTGTCAGACATTATTTTTGGGGGCTCCATAATTACTGCAGATGGTGACTGCAGCCATGAAATTAAAAGACCCTTAGTCCTTAGAAGAAAAGTTATGACCAACCTAGACAGCAGGTTAAAAAGCAGAGACTTAACTTTGCCAGCAAAGGTCCGTCTAGTCAAAGCTATGGTTTTTCCAGTACTCATGTATGGATGTGAGAGTGGGACTATAAAGAAAGCTGAGTGCCGAAGAATTGATGCTTTTGAACTGTGGTGCTGGAGAAGACTCTTGAGAGTCCCTTGGACTGCAAGGAGATCCAACCAGTCCATTCTAAAGGAGATCAGTCCTGGGTGTTCTTTGGAAGGAATGATGCTAAAGCTGAAACTCCAATACTTTGGCCACCTCATGTGAAGAGTTGACTCATTGGAAAAGACTCTGATGCTGGGAGGGATTGGGGCAGGAGGAAAAGTTGACAACAGAGTATGAGATGGCTGGATGGCATCATCCACTCAATGGACGTTATTTTGAGTGAACTCCAGGAGTTGGTGATGGACAGGGAGGCCTAGTGTGCTGTGATTCTTGGGGTCGCAAACAGTCAGAAACGACTGAGTGACTGAACTGAACTGAACTGAACTGAAAATCACTGCAGATGGTGACTACAGCCGTGAAATTAAAAGACACTTGCTCCTCGGAAGAATAGCTATGAGCAACCAAGACAGCATATTAAAAAGCAGAGACGTTACTTTGCCAACAAAGATCTGTCCTGTAAAAGCTGCTTGTTTTTCCAGTAGTCATACATGGATGTGAGATTTGGACTATAAAGAAAGCTGAGCTCCGAAGAATTGATGCTTTTGAACTGTGGTGTTGGAGGAGACTCTTGAGAGTCCCTTGGACTGCACAGAGATCCAAGCAGTCCATTCTAAAGGAAATCAATCCTGAATATTCATTGGAAGGACTGAGGCTGAAGCACAAGCTCTAAACTTCGGCCACCTGGTGCAAAGAATTAACTCATTTGAAAAGACCCTGATGCTGGGAGAGATTCAAGGCAGGAGAAGAAAGGGACAACAAAGGGTGATTGTTGGATGCCATCACGACTCAGTGGACATGAGTTTGAGTAAGCACTGGGAGTTGGAGATGAACAGTGAAGCCTGGCATGCTGTAGTCCATGGAATTGCAAAGAATCTGACAACACCGAGCAACTGAACTGAACTGATTAAAATGTAAAATGACTGTATTTTGCTCCTTTTTCCCCTACAGCCAAACTTGCCCTTGTCCTTCTAGAACAGCTACAACATCTGGTTAGTATCTGATGTATTTTGATTAGAGCTAACGTATTGTACTGTTTTGACCTTTTCAATATTCTGCACTTTAATTGGCTGTTCATTCTGTATCTTCCCTACAGGTTAGTGGGACTGCAGGAAAGGGCAAAATGCAATGAGTAGCCAATCAAATCATAGAACATTGAAAAGGTCAAAGCTGTATAGTAGAATCTTGTAATTGACAGGAATGTATGAGACATTAAAATTCTACCACATGCTTCTTATGACAGAGACTATAATGAAAAAGAAAATGGCAGCATGTAAATCTATTCATATGACTTATCATTGTTCTGAGAGTTGAGTACATAGTTTAACACATTTCAGTTTTGATTTTTTAAACTACATTATTTTGGTATCCCACAGATTTTGTGGTGAGTTATATTACGCTTAGTCAGCAGAACTGTTTGTCTAGCGGTAGATATTCAGTTCAACATAGAATGACATGTCTTAACTGTGAATAGATCTACAATTATAAAAATCAAGAGAGGCAGTATTCATAGAAAGAATACTTTTATCTTATGAAGGACTCTCCAAACACACTTGAAAACCTTTGATAAACTTGTTTTTTTTTTCCTTCTTTTTTTAAGGGAAACACCAAACTAATATAAAAGAGAGTTTTCTCTGTTTTCATAGAAGCTATCTTCATTGATGATAAATACTGGACTCAGAGTCCCCTAAGAGAAAGCTCTGGGGCCTGAGGCTGTAAATATATTCTGTTATCTGGCTCTTAGATTATAATTAAGAAAGACATTTTTCAGTCAGAGCATTGACCTAGAAGCCATATTTTAAGTGTGTCTTCTCAGAAGTTTTACTCCCTTGAACACACACAACTAGAGGAGATCAACTGGAAAAGAGAGAGAGGGGAGAAAAACAAAACTTCCCAGAATTTCAGCAAATGATAATGTAATGAATGTTGGCATAATTCAAATGAAATAAATACAAAGCTTGTGGTTAGTTGTTGAATAATATGAGATTTGACACCCATACTTGCCCTCACATTTTTGAGACTTGTCATGCATACTGCACAGTCATTAATAATAGCTAATAAATAGAGCCTCCCCGGTGGCTCAGATGGTAAAGCCTCTGCCTGCAATGCAGGAGACCTGGTTCAATCCCTGGGTCTGGAAGATCCCCTGGAGAAGGGAATGGCAACCCATTCTGGTATTCTTGCCTGGAAAATCCCATGGATGAAGGAGCCTGGTAGGCTACAGTCCATGGGGTTGCAAAGAGACATGACTGAGCGACTTCACTCAGTCGCTCAGTCATGTCAGAAAATCAGTAAGGACATAGTGGAACTCAGCAGCACTATCAAGCACATGGGTATAATTGGCATGACCACCCTTAATGTCAAGAGATTAGAGAAATGCAGTCCTGTCATGTGCCCTTCCCACCCCCACTAAAGTGTAGTATCAGTGAATAGTTCTAATAAGACTTGCAAAATCTATTGCATGAACCTTGAGACTGATAAACCTATAGATTTGCGTTCATAATGCTTTATGTAGACCACTGTGTTGCTCTTATCTTACAGTTTTATTTACTGTAATTAGTATCCCCAGCTAGGTTATAAACTCATTAAGGCACAGCCTATAGCTTTTTTTTTTTAAAACCTTTGATATCCAGAAGAATGCAAGTCATGTGCTTAAGAAATGCTGTTTAAAGAACTGCCTGCCTGATATTATTTTCATTCTCTCAGTATGAGTTATTACTTTCTGAATTCTTTAATTTAAATCCAATTATCCTTTTGATAAGCATGCACCAACTATTACACATGTGAGGCACTAACACAATATCTCTGTCCCTGAACAGACATAACACAATATCTGTGTCCCCTGTTCGTAGATATGTAAATAAGTAGACACCAATTATATAGGGAAAGAAAGCAAACAAGTACTCACAAAATATACTGTACTGGGAAGATAAATAAATCCTCCCACAAGGAATTCTATATTGTTTACAGGGATTAAAATGTACAGATCTTATGTGTATACTTGGTTGATTTTAAGGCTTTATAGTTTTCTAATATGATTTTTCAAGCCACTGTATTATCTGTAATTTATGAAGTTTGATATGGTTTATTGATACTTCATTCAATTCAAATACTTTATACTTTCCTTTTTCTTTTTATTTAAGAAAATTTTAGAGATACATTATTTAATTTGGAAACATTTTATAATTTTAAAGATATATTTTACTATTGATTTCTAGCTTAATTTTATTAGGGTTAAGTAAATATTTTATTTATTTTTTTTATTTTATTTTTAAACTTTACAATATTGTATTAGTTTTGCCAAATATCGAAATGAATCCACCACAGGTATACCTGCGTTCCCCATCCTGAACCCTCCACCCTCCTCCCTCCCCTCCCCTCCCTCTGGGTCGTCCCAGTGCACCAGCCCCAAGCATCCAGTATCGTGCATCGAACTTGGACTGGCGACTCGTTTCATACATGATATTATACATGTTTCAATGCTATTCACCCAAATCTCCCCACCCTCTCCCTCTCCCACAGAGTCCATAAGACTGATCTATATATCAGTGTCTCTTTTGCTGTCTCGTACACAGGGTTATTGTTACCATCTTTCTAAATTCCATATATATGCATTAGTATACTGTATTGGTGTTTTTCTTTCTGGCTTACTTCACTCTGTATAATAGGCTCCAGTTTCATCCACCTCATTAGAACTGATTCAAATGTATTCTTTTTAATGGCTGAGTAATACTCCATTGTGTATATGTACCACTGCTTTCTTATCCATTCATCTGCTGATGGGCATCTAGGTTGCTTCCATGTCCTGGCTATTATAAACAGTGCTGCGATGAACAGTGGGGTACATGTGTCTCTTTCCCTTCTGGTTTCCTCAGTGTGTATGCCCAGCAGTGGGATTGCTGGATCATAAGGCAGTTCTATTTCCAGTTTTTTTAAGGAATCTCCACACTGTTCTCCATAGTGGCTGTACTAGTTTGCATTCCCACCAACAGTGTAAGAGAGTTCCCTTTTCTTCACACCCTCTCCAGCATTTATTGCTTGTAGACTTTTGGATTGCAGCCATTCTGACTGGCGTGAAATGGTACCTCATAGTGGTTTTGATTTGCATTTCTCTGATAATGAGTGATGTTGAGCATCTTTTCATGTGTTTGTTAGCCCTCTGTATGTCTTTTTTGGAGAAATGTCTATTTAGTTCTTTGGCCCATTTTTTGATTGGGTCATTTATTTTTCTGGAGTTGAGCTGTAGGAGTTGCTTGTATATTTTTGAGACTAGTTATTTGTCCGTTGCTTCATTTGCTATTATTTTCTCCCATTCTGAAGGCTGCCTTTTCACCTTGCTAATAGTTTCCTTTGTTGTGCAGAAGCTTTTAAGTTTAATTAGGTCCCATTTGTTTATTTTTGCTCTTACTTCCAATATTCTGGGAGGTGGGTCATAGAGGATCCTGCTGTGATGTATGTCGGAGAGTATTTTGCCTATGTTCTCGTCTAGGAGTTTTATAGTTTCTGGTCTTACGTTGAGATCTTTAATCCATTTTGAGTTTATTTTTGTGTATGGTGTTAGAAAGTGTTCTAGTTTTATTCTTTTACAAGTGGTTGACCAGTTTTCCCAGCACTACTTGTTAAAGAGATTGTCTTTAATCCATTGTATATTTTTGCCTCCTTTGTCAAAGATAAGGTGTCCATATGTGTGTGGATTTATCTCTGGGCTTTCTATTTTGTTCCATTGATCAATATTTCTGTCTTTGTGCCAGTACCATACTGTCTTTAGTAAATATTTTAAAACTGTAAAAATTTATTTAAAACTTGTTTTGTGGCTCAAAAAATGACCTATCATGGTTAATGTTCTATATGCATTTATGAAGAATATCTGCTCTATTGCATTTTAGGCATATTGCTCTATAATGCCATTAAGGTTAGGTTGGTTGTCTTTTTACAAATTTTTTTTTAAACTCTAGGATTATTTTGTTTGCTTCATTTAGTAATTATTGAAATAGTTTTTCTGAAATCTTCAACTTTTATCTTATTTATTTCTTTATTTTGAAGAGCTTTATTTAATCTTACATGTAAGATTAACATCTTTCTGCTAAAAAGTACTTTCATTATTATGGAATTTACCTTTTTATCTTTGATATTATTTTTTGTGAATTATACTTTGCCTGATAATATAGGCAGATAAATTTTCTTATATTTACTATTTGTGTATTATACATTTTTCCAGTGTTTAATTTTACTTATCACATATCTATATATTTTTATTTTATAAATATATACTCTGATTTTAATATAGTTGAACCTTCACACTGACTATAATCTATATTCATGCTTTTTATATTTTATATGAAATAGGTATTTCTATTTTAAAATGTAGAGTATGTTCCATTTAGTTGGTTCTGTAAAATGTTCAGCCATTATTTCTTCAAGCATTTTTCTCTTCCACAATTTTTCTCCTCTAATTCTGGGATTCCAGAACCTTTATTAGACTATATAATATTACCCTACAGGTCATTAAAAACCTGTTCTGTTTTTCATATCTTTTTATTTTTCCACATTCCATGATTTCATTTGCTGTATCTTCAAGTACCTTTTGTTCTGTTGTATTGTTTGTTTTTAACCTTTATTTAGTTAAAATCTAGATATTTTATCTTTCGGTTCTAGAATTTTCATTTGTCTTAACAGCTTCTATTTATTTTTCTAAAATAGCCCATATATTCACTCATTATGTTGATCATTATTCCTTGGATGTTAATTTCAACATATAAGCTGTCTTTAGTTTTATCCTATTGACAGGTTTTTGCCTCAATATGGCCTTTTTTTTTGTTGTTGTTCTGTTTCTTCACATGTCTTTAGAACTTATAATTGTGATTTTCTTACCTTTTGTGTGCCTGTTTTATTGAGATACTAGTTTTCGTTTTTTTTTTTTAGATTGTAGAGTTTTATTCCTACAAGCAATATATTTACTATTGGATTAGAGTGCTCTATTAAGGCGTTTTTTGGAGGCCTGTTTGGGATGTGTCCAGAGTAGCTTTCTCATTCAGGGATCCAACCCAGATCTCCCTCACTGCAGGCAGATTCTTTACTAGGTGAGCCACAAGGAAAGCCCAGGAATACTGGAGTGGGTAGCCTATCCCTTCTCTAGCAGATCTTCCTCACTCAGGAATTGAACTGGCATCTCCTGCATTGCAGGCATATTCTTTACCAACTGAGCTATCAGGGAAGCCCTCACTAGGGCTAGAGAAGTTATAATTTGAAGAAGTGATCTCCAGTTGATGTTTTCTCCCAGGTTTTGCAGAGTCTCACCCTGTGGATAGAGAACTTATGATTTGGCCAAAGATACATAAGGTCACATGCATGCAAATTTATCCAACTTCTTTTCCTTGTAATGCTTTTCTCTCCATTATCGTAACCTTCAAATTTCAACCTTCTTGGCAGCTCTGAACTATGATCTCTGTTTCCTCTACCCAGTGACCTTGTATTATGGAACACTTCAATTTCTTGGGGAATCATTTCTCTAACTGATATCTGTAGAATCCTAAGGCTAATTAGATAAAATCTTAACAAGTTTAGAATTTGTTTTTATTACCTGTTCTTTTCTTATATTTAACTTAAGTAGCTTCCAGATGTTCAAGATGTTCAGTGAACTTCCAGATGTTCCAGCTGGATTTAGAAATGGCAGAGGAACCAGAGATCAAATTGCCAACATCTGTTGGATCATCAAAAAAGCAAGAGAGTTCCAGAAAAATATTTCCTTCTGCTTTACCAACTATGCCAAAGCCTTTGACTCTGTGGATCACAATAAACGGGAAAATTCTGAAAGACATGGAAGTACCAGACCACCTGACTGCCTCCTCAGAAATCTGTATGCAGATCAAGAAGCAACAGTTAGAACTGGAAATGGAGCAACAGACTGGTTCCAAATCAGGAAAGGAGTATGTCAAGGCTGTATATTGTCACTCTGCTTATTTAACTTATATGCAGACTACATCATGCAAAATGCCAGGCTGACTGAAGCACAAGCTGGAATCAAGATAGCTGTATTAGAATGCAGATGACACCACCCTTATGGCAGAAAGTGAAAAAGAACTAAAGAACCTCATGATGAAAGTGAAAAATAAGAGTAAAAAAGCTGACTTAAAACTCAACATTCAAAACACTAAGATCATGGCATCTGGTCCCATCACTTCATGGCAAATAGATGGGGAAACAATGGAAATAGTGACAGACTTTATTTTCTTGAATTCCAAAATCACTGCAGATTGTGACTCCAGCCATGAAATTAAAAGACACTTACTCCTTGGAAGAAAAGTTATTACCAACCTAGACAGCATATTAAAAAGCAGATGTTGCCAACAAAGGTCCATCTAGTCAAAGCTATGATTTTTACAGTGGTCATGTGTGGATGTGAGACTTGGACTATAAAGAAAGCTGAGCACCAAAGAATTGATGCTTTTGAACTGTAGTGTTGGAGAAGACTCTTGAGAGTCCCTTGGACTGCAAGGAAATCCAACCAGTTCATCCTAAAGGAAACCTGTCCTGAATATTCGTTGGAAGGACTGATGTTGAAGGTGAAACTCCAATGGTTTGGCCGCCTGATGCGAAGAACTGAATCACTGGAAAATACCCTGATGTTGGGAAAGATTTAAGGCAGGAGAAGAAGGGGATGGCAGAGGATGAGATGATTGGATGGCATCACCAACTCAATGGACATGAGATTAAGCAAGCGCCAAGAGTTGGGGATGGACAGGGAAGCCTGGTGTGCTGCAGTCCATGGGGTCACAAAGAGTCAGACATGACTGAGCAACTGAACTGAACTTAAGTTTAAAAGATGAATAAAATGTTACCAAGTAATTTTGAGATATACCTAAAGTTGTAGCATGGCTGTGAAATAAAGCCAATATTTCAGAATTGCATATTTTTTCTTGTAATATCTTATCAGCATATGAAGAAGAAAATAATGTGTCTTTTCATGATCTTTATGTTAGCAAAACCATTCTCAAAGGATTGAGGAAGTAGGAAAAAATACCATTCTTATAAAAAGGTTGGTGTTTTCTAAGAAATTCTTAGAATTTTTTTGCACACAAAAGTAATAGGCAAGTCCCAAGTATTTCCAAGCTAAGTGTGTCAATCTCAAAATTTAATAAAAGGATTCAGTTCATATATTACTATTTATCTGACATCTGACTCCCAACTTAAAGTATTAACATTGTGGTGTTTGTAAAACTCCATTTGAGTTTATTATATTCCTCAATCATACACAAAGCCAGATATCATCTCCATTCCCTCCAAAGCTGTGCCAAGTTTATCATTTTTTATAACTGGAACACTTTAGGAAGTGAAAGTATACATTAGAACAAAGAGGTATATTTGCCCAGCCATGGTTGTAACAGTACCATAAATTGTTTATGTATTCATGGCAGAAACTATTATAAAGACATCCTTAATTCTGTGTCATCTTCTTCCATTCCTATATCCAATCCATAAAAAGTTACTGTTTGTACTATATACAAAATATATCTAATATATGTCAAAGTATTTCAATTTCTAATGCTGAAACCTTGGCAGAGAAGATAAAAATTTCCCACGTTTACTGCTCTAACAGCCTCTCTACATCTACTCATTGGCCCCTCAATTACATACTCCATAGAGCAACAAAAGTGCCATTAAAATGTACATTAGATCATGTTAATATCTCCATTAAAATTATTTAATGGCTTTCAGTTACAGTTTTAATTAAAGACTTTATATTTTGAGAGCAGTTTTAAGTTCAGAGCAAAATTGAAAGAAGGGGCAGATATTTCTCATATATACCCTGACCCTACACATGCATAGCCTCCCCTATGTCAACAACCACAAGAGTGGTACAGTTGTTACACTTGATGAACCTACACTGACATATCATAATTGCCCAGTGTCTATAGTTTCCATTAGGGTTCATTCTAGATGTTATACATTCTGTGGATTTAGACAAATGTATAATGACATATTCAGTTCAGTTCATTCGCTCGGTCATGTCTGATTCTTTGTGACCCCATTCACGCCAGGCCTCCCTGTCCATCACCAACTCCCAGAGTCCACCCAAACCAATGTCTATTGAGTTGGTGATGCCATCTAACCATCTTATCCTCTGTCGTCCCCTTCTCCTCCTCCCCTCAACCTTTCCCAGCATCAGGGTCTTTTCAAATGGGTCAGCTCTTCACATCAGGTGGCCAAAATATTGGAGTTTCAGCTCCAACATCAGTCCTTCCAATGAACACCCAGGACTGATCTCTTTAGGATGGACTGGTTGGACCTCCTTGCAATCCAAGGGACTCTCAAGAGTCTTCTCCAACAACACAGTTCAAAAGCATCAACTCTTCTGTGCTCAGCTTTCTTTACAGTCCAACTCTCACATCCTTACATGACCATTGGAAAAACTACAGCCTTGACTGTATGGACCTTTGCTGACAAAGTCATGTCTCTGCTTTTTAATTTGCTATCTAGGTTGGTCATAACTTTACTTCCAAGGAGTAAGCGTCTTTTAATTTCATGGCTGCAGGCACCATCTGCAGTGATTTTGGAGCCCAGAAAAATAAAGTCAGCCATTGTTTCCATTGTTTCCCCATCTATTTGCCATGAAGTGATGGGACCAGATGCCATGATCCTAGTTTTCTGAATGTTGAGCTTTAAGCCAACATTTTCACTCTAACTTTCACTTTCATCAAGAGGCTTTTTAGTTCTTCACTTTCTGTCATAAGGGTGGTGTCATCTGCATATCTGAGGTTATTGATATTTCTCCCGGCAATCTTGATTCCAGCTTATGCTTCTTCCAGCCCTGCGTTTCTCATGATGTACTCTGCATAGAAGTTAAATAAGCAGGGTGACAATATACAGCCTTGATGTACTCCTTTTCCTATTTGGAACCAGTCTGTTGTTCCATGTCCAGTTCTAACTGTTGCTTCCTGACCTGCATATAGGTTTCTCAAGAGGTAGGTCAGATGGTCTCGTATTCCCATCTCTCTCAGAATTATATACAGTTTATTGTGATCCACACAGTCAAAGGCTGTGGTATAGTCAACAAAGCAGAAATAGTTGTTTTTCTGGAACACTCTTGTTTTTTCGATGATCCAGAGGATGTTGGAAAGTTGATCTCTGGTTCCTCTGCCTTTTCTAAAGCCAGCTAGCCATCATTATAATATAACACAGAGCATTTTTACTGCCTTAAAAATCCTCTGTGCTCATCTCTTCCTCTTCTGCTGCTGCAGCTAAGTTGCTTCAGTCGTCTCTGACTCTATGTGACCTCACAGACGGCAGGCCACCAGGCTCCCGCATAACTGGGATTCTCCAGGTAAGAACACAGGAGTAGGCTGCCATTTCTTTCATGAAAGTGAAAAGTGAAAGTGAAGTCTCTCAGTAGCGTCTGACACTTTGTGACCCCACTGACTGCAGCCTACCAGGCTCCTCCATCCATGGGATTTTCCAGGCAAGGGTACTGGTGTGGGTTGCCATTGCCTTCCTCTTCTACCCTACTCTATTTCCAAGCCCTTAGTATGCACTGATATTTTACTGTCTCCAGAGTTTTTTCTTCTTTAGTCATATAGTTGCTCTTATTATAGTATGTAGCCTTTTCACTTCTTTCACTTTCTAATATGCATCTAAGGTTATCTGAATATTTTAGAGATTATCTTGATTTTATAGAAATAAGGTCTAGAGATCTACTGAACAACATTGAGCCCATAGTTAATAATACTGTATTGTACACTTAGAATTTTGTTAAGTGGGTAGAATTCAGATTAAATGCTCTTCAGTTCAGTTCAGTCACTCAGTCGTGTCCGACTCTTTGTGACCCCATGAATCGCAGCACGCCAGGCCTCCCTGTCCATCACCAACTCCCAGAGTTCACTCAGACTCACAGCCATTGAATCAGTGATGCCATCCAGCCATCTCATCCTCTGTCGTCCCCTTCTCCTCCTGCCCCCAATCCCTCCCAGCATCAGAGTCTTTTCCAATGAGTCAACTCTTCGCATGAGGTGGCCCAAGTACTGGAGTTTCAGCTTTAGCATCATTCCTTCCAAAGATCGCCCAGGACTGATCTCCTTCAGAATGGACTGGTTGGATCTCCTTGCAGTCCAAGGGACTCTCAAGAGTCTTCTCCAACACCACAGTTCAAAAGCATCAATTCTTTGGTGCTCAGCCTTCTTCACAGTCCAATTCTCTCATCTGTACATGACCATTGGAAAAACCACAGCCTTGACTAGACGGACCTTTGTTGGCAAAGTAATGTCTCTGCTTTTGAATATGCTATCTAGGTTGGTCATAACTTTCCTTCCAAGAAGTAAGCGTCTTTTAATTTCATGGCTGCAGTCACCATCTGCAGTGATTTTGGAGCCCAAAAAAATGAAGTCTAACACTGTTTCCACTGTTTCCCCATCTATTTCCCATGAAGTGATGGGACCGGATGCCATGATCTTCGTTTTCTGAATTTTGAGCTTTAAGCCAACTTTTTCACTCTCCACTTTCACTTTCATCAAGAGGCTCTTTATTTCCTCTTCACTTTCTGCCATAAGGGTGGTGTCATCTGAGTATCTGAGGTTATTGATATTTCTCCCGGCAATCTTGATTCCAGCTTGTGTTTCTTGCAGTCCGGCATTTCTCATGATGTACTCTGCATATAAGTTAAATAAGCAGGGTGACAATATACAGCCTTGATGTACTCCTTTTCCTATTTGCAACCAGTCTGTTGTTCCATGTCCAGTTCTAACTGTTGCTTCCTGACCTGCATACAAATTTCTCAAGAGGCAGGTCAGGTGGTCTGGTATTCCCATCTCTTTCAGAATTTTCCACAGTTTATTGTGATCCACACAATCAAAGGTGTTGGCATAGTCAATAAAGCAGAAATAGATGTTTTTCTGGAACTCTCTTGCTTTTTCCATGATCCAGTGAATGTTGGCAATTTTATCTCTGGTTCCTCTGCCTTTTCTAAAACCAGCTTGAACATCAGGAAGTTCACAGTTCACATATTGCTGAAGCCTGGCTTGGAGAATTTTGAGAATTAGTTTACTAGCATGTGAGATGAGTGCAATTGTGCGGTAGTTTGAGCATTCTTTGGCATTGCCTTTGGAATTGGAATGAAAACTGACCTTTTCCAGTCCTGTGGCCACTGCTGAGTTTTCCAAATTTGTTGGCATATTAAGTGTTCTTACTGCAATAAAAAAGATATATTGGCTTTGACTGAGTGAGGTTGAAACATAGAAAAAACTTGAGTCAGTATACTGTTGTGTGAAGTACCTGGTTAGGAGCTAAGTCAAGTGAAGCGAAAGTCACTCAGTTATGTCCAGCTCTTTGCAACCTTGTGGACTATACAGTCTGTGGAATTCTTCAGGCCAGAATACTGGAGTGGGTACCCTTTCCCTTCTCCAGTGGATCTTCCCAACCCAGGGATCGAACCCAGGTCTCCCGCCTTGAAGGCAGATTCTTTACCAGCTGAGCCACCAGGGAACGTCATGAATACTGGAATGTGTAGCCTGTCCCTTCTCCAGGTGATAGTCCCAACCCAAGAATTGAACCAGCGTTTCCTGTATTGCAGGCAGATTCTTTACCAGCTGAGCTACCATGGAAGCCCAGGAGGCAAATTAAGCATGTTCATTAATAGCATTAGATTACTAACTAAGTAAAATATATTTACACAGATTAAAATAAAATTTATTTCTTGTAGTTGTTGCCCAAATAATTTGGAAACACTCCTCCATGAAAATAAAATCTATACTTTTTTTTTTTTAATCATAACCCATCTTTAGGAGAAGATAAAAACCTGAAAAATGGGCTAATTTTTGTGGGTTGTTTTCACATACGGTTTTCTGATCTAAATAAAAAATTTAGATATACAGACTCTATAAAAATTAGTTACAGATAGTCTGAAACTAAAAGGAAGTAAAAAAAAAATTAACCACAAAAAGAAAGCTAATGAAGCCATAATTTTATCAGGTAAGAGTGTTCTAAGGCAGGAAAGTTTGCTAAAGAGGAGCATTTCATTATGAAGAAGAGGTTAAGCTATCAGGATTATAACACACTTATGTACATACCACACCCTGTAACATTGTCAGAATGCAGAAAGTAAAAATTCAAAAATGGCAAAGAGAAATAGAGAAATCACCAAGATACTGGGAAATATTAAGAAATCTCTCTCAATAGCTGCTAGGGAAACAGACAAACAGAAACAGTATTAAAGATGAAAACTAACTTGACTAATGAGCAAAAATCATATTCAAAATTGGGAGAACTTATACTTTTTCAAGTATACTTAGAGAATTTACCAAATAATAATAATAATAATAAACCATATGCTGGGCAATAAATAAAGCCTCAGAAGTCCTTAAATATTTGAAATAGTTCAGCATATGTTCTTTGACTACAGTTGAATTCAGCTAAAAATCAGTAAGGAGAACAATACTAGAAACCCCAAATAATTGCAGTTAAACAATAATATACTAACAATCATCAAAATGAAATTTAAAGAAGCTTTTTATGTCTAGACCTGTCATTCCATTCACCATGAAGAACTAAATTCAACCAGTTTTTACAATAACATGTGTAGTCTTAAAATAAATATCTTAAAAAAGAAGGCTTAAAATCAGCCAACTAAATTTGCATTTTAGGAAGTTAATAAAAATCATATCCTCTCAACTTCAAAGAAAGTAAAAACAAATAATAATGATAGAGCCAAACCCATGAGTATACCAAAAAAGTCATAAGAGAAAAAAATTGATAGAAACAAAAGTTAGTGTTTTTAAAAGACTAATAAAACTAGTAAAATTTTATCAATAATTATAAAAAAGACATAAAAAATTTAGCAGTACCAGAAATGAAAAAAGAGCTAGTAATGTACTTCCATTGTGTATGTGTTAAGTTGCTTCAGTTGTGTCTGACTCTTTGCTACCCTATAGACTATAGTTTTCCAGGCTCTGCTGTCCATGGGATTCTCCAGTCAAGAATACTGGAGTGGATTGCATGTCCTCCTCCAGGGAATCTTCCTGACCCAGGGATTGAACCCACGTCTCTTATAGTCTCCTGCATTGGCAGGTGGGTTCTTTACCACTAGCACCATACTTGGGAAGCCCATACTTCCATTAGACATCAATGAGAAAAGATAATATTTGATGCCTAAGTGTCAAATATATATACTAAATGAATATCATTCTCAAAACTGTAACCTTGTAGAAAAAAGAAAACACACAAATAGGTCAATATTTAGCCTACAAATTGAATCTTTTATTTAAAATATCCCCACAAAGAAAATTCCACTCTCATATTGCTTCTCTGATGAGTTTTTCCAAATTTTTAAGAAAGGAAAACCCAATAATATTGAGCAAAAAGTTCCTGGGAACAGAAAAAAGAGAACACATGCCAGCTCTTTTTCTGAACCCAGCATGACCTCAATCTCAATATCTAACAAGTACAGTATAAGAATGGAAAATTACAGAACAATTACCATAAAAACTATGAGGGTAGATGGAGTAGTCTTTTATATTGAGGGCCTCTAATGAACCTTAATATCTCAGCATTCAAGATCTCATGGAGTTTCATTTTCTTCACTTTGGCCTGAAATTAAGGAATGATTTTGCCAATAAAATGTAAAAGTGATGCAGTGCTAGTTTTGCACCAAAGTTTTAAAAAGGTCTGGCAACTCCTGTGGTTTGCATTATTGGGAATTTTAAGCAAAGTGTAAGAAATTCAGTCTTGCTGGATAGAGAGCCCATATGAAGAGGCTACATGGAAAGAAGTCTGTAACTACAAGCAGAAACTAGGCTTGGTACTCCATTATTTTAGCTAACCCAAGCCCCAACTGACGAATTAGATGCAGCTGCATGAGAAAGATGGAGAAGGCTATGGCACCCCACTCCAGTACTCTTGCCTGGAAAATCCCATGGACGGAGGAGCCTGGTAGGCTGCAGTCTGTGGGGTCGCCAAGAGTCGGACACGACTGAGCAACTTCACTTTCACTTTTTACTTTCATGCATTGGAGAAGGAAATGGCAACCCACTCCAGTGTTTTTGCCTGGAGAATCCCAGGGACGGGGGAGCCTGGTGGGCTGCCGTCTCTGGGGTCGCACAGAGTCGGACACGACTGAAGCGACTTAGCAGCAGCAGCAGCAACAGCATGAGGAAGAAACACTAGCAGAAAAATTGCCCAGCTGTGTTCAGTCAAGACTTCATGATAATGAGCAAATAAAATTATTTTTGTTTAAATCAAGAACTTTGCAATGATTTGTCATTCAACTGTGGACCCACAGAACAATACGGTTTATTATATCTGAACTGTTCTACTCTTGCACTATAACAAAAATGGATCTATAGGTCATAAAAATACATGTGCTGAAATATTTTTGGCAATCATTACTTATATTGGACAAAAATTGGAAAACATCCACATATCCTTCAGCAGTAAGAGGGATAATACATTTTGGTATATTGGGGCTTCCCAGGTGGCACTAGTGGTAAAGACCTGTCTGCCAATGGAGAAGACAGAAGAGAGTTTGATCTCTGAGTTAGAAAAATCTCCTGGAGGAGGGCATGGCAGCCCACTCCAGTATTCTTGCTTACAGAATCTCATAGACAGAGGAGCCTGGCAGTCTACAGTCCACAGGGTCACAAAGAGTTGGACACAACTGAAGAGACTTAGCACGCACTCAGAATGCTATAGTGCAATGCGAATAAACAGTTACACCCAGCTCTTCAAATGAATTTCAAATATATGTTCTGCAAATGAAGTCAAGCACAAAAGAGTTCTGAGGCATTCCATTTTTATAAAGAAAAACTACAAACAAACTTAAACTATACTGTTAGAAGTCAGAATGAACGGTTGGAAGCAAGTTACGAGTTCTGAGATGCTGATACTATTTTTGTTCTTATTCCGGGTGATGACCAGAAGTGTATATTTCATTTGAGAAAATTTATTGAGCTGCATACTTGTATGTACTTTACATTGATAAAAAGTTGGGAAATTTATGCAATACAAACTGACAAGAAAACAAAAGTAATTGTTGAAGAAGATGGGAATACTGACTATCACATATAAAGACTTTAGAGCCCTAATAATAAAAATATGAAAGATGAAATAATAAAATATATTGAAGAGAATGTCTTTTAGGTTGTGAGTTTGGGAATGTTTTAAACATGACACAAAAAAGAATAAACAAAAAATTTGTATGTTGCACTTCACTGAAATTTGAAACATCTCTTTATCAAAAGATGCCACTAAGAAAAGAAAGCCCACAAAATGGGAAAAGATATTTGAATTATATGTAATTGACAAATGACTCTTCTCAAAGCTATAATACAGATAACCAAGCTTATGAATCAGTCAAAAATACAAAGATAACCAAATATGATGTGGAAGAAACATGCTATTCAAGTGAAAAGATGGTATATAAAAAGTGTTCTATGTCATCCTTTTTTTTTTTTCTATGTCATCCTTCTTAAAGGAATGCAAATTAAACTCAATAGATACTGCTGTTTACCTGCTAAGAAAATCAGTCCTGAATATTTATTGGAAGGACTGATGCTGAAGCTGAAACTCCAGTACTTTGGCCACCTGATACAAAGAACTGACTCACTGAAAAAGACCCTGTTGCTGGGAAAGATTGAAGGCAGGAGGAGAAGGGGATGAAGGGAAATGAGATGGTTGGATGGCATCCCCGACTTGATGGACATGAGTTTGAGTAAGCTCTGAGAGTTGGTGATGGACAGGGAGGCCTGGCATGCTGCTGTCCATCGGGTCACAAAGAGTTGGACACGACTGAGCAACTGAACTGAACTGAACCTACTAAAATGACTAAAACATATTTGCAATACCAAAATTTTCAAGGATATTAAGCCAGGAAGGCTCTAAAAACATGCCATTACCAATAAACTGATAGAAACATTTTTGGAGAACAGTTTGATAATAGCTACTGAACATAAACTATATACCTTAAGATTCAGTTATCCCATATCCAAAAATGTATCCATATGTATAATGAAAGACTTATAGAAAATGTTCGTAACAGTCTTTATAGTTACCTCAAATTGGAAACAATACAAGTGTTCAACATCAGAATAAACTTTTTTTTCTTATTTATATTAAGATATATGTGCAGGTGTATACAATATTCTACCACAATAAAATGGAAAACTATCAACTATGGGCTATAGCATGAATGGGACTTCCCAAGTAGCTCATTGTTAAAGAATCCACCTGCCAAACAGGAGATATAATTTCCATCCCTGGGTCAGGAAGATCACCTGGAGAAGGAAATGGCAACCCACTCCAGTGTTCTTACCTGGGATATCCCATGGACAGAGGATCCCGGTGGGATGCAGTCTGTTGGGTCACCAAGAGTCAGACACAACTGAGCAACTGAACAACATAGCATGGATGACTATAACAAAACAATAGTAAAACAAGACGATATAGAAAAATCAAAGATATGTATAAGACTCACTTTATTGAAAGTTCAGAATCAGGCATGACCTGTATATATTGTTAGAAGCCAAAGCTTGATTTCCCTCTGGAGAAAATAGTGGATATACTGAGTGAAAGCAAAAAGGGTGCTTCTAGGTAGTTCTGAATATTCATAATAGATGCTTATGGGTGTGTGTGTGTGCCTGGTCGTGTCATACTCTGCAACCCTATGGACTGTAGCCTGCCAGGTTCCTTTGTCCACGGAATTTTCCAGGCAAGAATACTGGAGTGGGTTGCCATTTCCAACTCCAGGGGATCTTCCCTACCCAGGGATCAAACCCCATCTCTGTGTCTGTCTCCTGAATTGGCAGGCAGGCATACTTTATACTAATAAGCTACCTGGGAAACCCAGTAGATGCTTACTTTGTGCTAATCAGGTAAATTGAATTTATCCTTGATGTCTGCCTGCCTATTAGTTATCTGTCTACCTACCTACTTACCTACCTATTAGCTAACTATGTATGTATGTGTGTGTGTGTGTGTGTGTGTGTGCTTCACTCATAAAGTTAAGAAAAGTCTGAATTGCAATCAAAGTTACAATTTCTGCCACAGACCTAGTCTTTTATCAGGATATAATTTAATAAGATTGCATATAGCAAGGATATCCCTCTAGATACAATTAAAATAACTTCTATTCACAATAACTGAAATAGAAACTTAACTGATACCTGCATTAATCAATACAATTTTAAAGGAATTATCCTTATTTTAGACACATGAGCTACTATAAGACCAGGACAAATAAGATACACACTTTAATGCCATATGATTCCACTTAAGTTGCAATTTTCATACATTGTTAATTTTTTAAAAAAGAACTTCCTATGACTAATTTGATAAATGTGGCAGTTACTCATTTATCCCAGGCAAAAGAATTACTGTTTTCTGTGTAAAATCTCTTTAAAGGCACTGCATTAGGACGTCTAAGATCATCATTGTTTCTCTATGACAGCATATTCCTTATGTATTTAGCACAGATAGATTCATGATGCTTTGAAATAAAGAGTCACAAGCACTTATACATTAGAGAAAAAGATTACAAAGCCATTAAAATGAAAATAAGCATGTGCCACATCTGAATAAAAGGTCTGTTGAGACTTCTCCAGCAAGTCAGTGTTGTCATTGGTGTATAAAATTTTGAATCTAATCTGCCCACATGTAAACCCCTTTGATTAATAAGGCCTGCTTGAAAGAAACGTTAACCAGATTCTCCAAGAAACAAAACAGAATATTGATACTATTAAATGGAATCTTAATGAAATGCCTTAGTGACTATGAAGGTTTTAGTTGGTTAATCCAGCAGAGGTATGAGAAATGGGAAATAGAAGATAGAAAGTGAAATATAATATTAAGTGTGATTTGTTTTTGACCTAATAATCTGAAAGAACTAGTTTTCACAATACATCCTCACCAAATCTGTCCCTTCTTAAAAATGTTCCTTCAGTCATCTGAAATCAATCTTTCTTCTCACTGGTATATTGAAGTCTCCAGTATCTACAGTGAATGTATCATGTTACAGTGAAGTATTATATTAATTAAGAAATGCTTCTGGTGATAAAGATAGAGAGAATACCCCAACTGAGTAAAATCTCTGTGACATATTCCTTTTCCTCTTAGATCCACAGCAGTACACACTGATAAACAATCATGGGGAGTCTTGTCAGCTGTCTGCCTTATACAAAATGAACACATGAATGTGAGAAAAAGAATCTAATAAGGTTCAAAATGACCACAGTGTAATTCTCTGTCCTGTGTGTTTTACTTTTGTTCTTTCTGTTTATCTCAAACTTTCTCTTATTCTCACTTCCTGTCTCTTATCTCTTGACCTTACTAACAAAGCTTCATAACAATACTGTATTAAATACACATATGCATGCACACATGCACATACACACCTCTGGTATATAAACACTAGTTTATATTTTTTACTCGTGATTAAACATTTCCTGAAGAAATATTCATAAATGTTAAAAATTAATTAAAAACAAAAATGGAAAAGCAAGCATATCTGAGCTGAAGTGGAGAAAATAATTGTAAAAAATAAGCTACAAATGATGTGGGTCTTTTGGAAAACTCATATACTTTTTCCCAGAGAAAACAAGTAAGTCAAGCATGTGTTTTACTTAGATTGAAATAGACAAAAGTTCTTAAGAAGTTGGGCTATTTATTCAAGTTTTAAGGATGTTGACATCATCTGTTAATGAATTATAGAGGCCTCATTCATTTTGCAGTCATCCAGAGATCCATTTAGTTTTATGGCTTTCTCCCTCAAGGTGTTAAAAGCTCACAGGGCACCTTATAATTCAATTATATTATAAGCAACCCTAGAATTTTAATTACATAAGGCAGATGAATTTAATTCTTGAATTTCTATGAGATATACTTGAATAAACATATGTTTAAGTTTTGAGTCCGACTTTCTCCTTAAACAGAATAAGATATATAAGTGACACTGTCTTATTTATTAAAGAAAATAAACTACTTTCATCAGTCCAGCTTCTCTAAAGAACACTTCCCTCATCTGACTCCATAGAAAATATTTTGACAGTTTTGTTAGACACCGTCTCATCTATAATATACTAAGAAAGTAGAGAGACCGACAAGTCATTAGAAAACCTCTCATTACTTCAACTTTTCATTTCCTCATTCCTTCTTAAATCAAGACTATGCACTGACCTAACATACAAATTTCAAGAAAGAATATTAGCAGAATAAATAGATGACAAACAGTCCAATATCATTAGGAAAATTATGTTCCTATCTATTCTGTTCCCTTTTATGTAAAGAATTGAATCAATTATGCAGGTGCAAGTCAAACCAAACCAAATCAAACCAACTGCAATAAATAAATTTAAAATATTATCTGTTTGATTTTTTTTTTTTTTCTATTTTAGTTTGCTTGATAGACACTAGTTCTAAGTGATGCTCTCAGAATAAAGCCTAAATAAATTTAGGAAATTTTGTATTTCATACATATGTCTTTCTATGTCCTCATAATGCAATGTACTATATTAAAAGTCCTGTAAGTATTACAATATAAAATCTGCTTACCTCTGTGACACACTAATCCTTCAAAACTACTGGCCAAAGAGCTCAGTTTTCCCAGTACTTGCTATCTGATTCTACTGATGTTTTAGAGATTGTATCTTGAGTACTCTTTGCTGTAAACAATAAATGCATTGGGGAAAACTGTATGCCAAGCTAATTTTTAACTTAATTTTTTATTCTTCTGCTAAGTCACTTCAGTCGTGTCCAACTCTGTGTGACCCCATAGGCGGCGGCCCACCAGGCTCCCCCGTCCCTGGGATTCTCCAGGCAAGAACACTGGAGTGGGTCGCCATTTCCTTCTCCAATGCATGAAAGTGAAAATTGAAAGTGAAGTCGCTCAGTCATGTCCTACTCTTAGCGACCCCATGGACTGCAGCCCACCAGGCTCCTCCGTCCATGGGATTCTCCAGGCAAGAGTACTAGAGTGGGGTGCCATTTATTCTAAAGGGAATTGTAAAGATTAGCCTTTCAGTAAGCTCTAAATATATGACTGATATGTTTAGGACTTGGCCAAATAATTTTCTTATATCTACACTGTAAAATATTTGTTCAGTTCAGTCATGTTCAATTCTTTGCAACCCCATGGACTGCAGCACACCAGGCTTCCCTGACCATCACCAACTCCCAGAGCTTGCTCAAACTCAGGTCCACTGAGTCAGTGATGCCATCCAACCATCTCATCCTCTGTCGTCCCCTTCTCTCCCTGCCCTCAATCTTTCCCAGCATCAAGGTCCGTTCCAATGAGTCAACTCTTTGCATCAGGTGGCCAAAGTATTAGAGACTCAACTTCAGCATCAGTCCTTCCAATGGATATTCAGGGTTGATATCCTTTAGGATTTACTTGCTTGATTTCCTTGCAGTCCAAGGGCTCTCAGGAGTCTTCTCCATCACCACAGTTTGAAAGCACCAATTCTTTGGCAAGCAACCTTCTTTGTGGTCCAATTCTCACATTTGTACATGGCTAATGCAAAAGCCATGAAATTAGAAGATGCTTACTCCTTGGAAGGAAAGTTATGACCAACCTAGATAGCATATTAAAAAGCAAAGACATTTCTTTGTCAACAAAGGTCCATCTAGTCAAGGCTATGGTTTATCCAGTGGTAATGTATGGATGTGAGAGTTGGACTATAAAGAAAGCTGAGTGGAGAAGAATTGATGCTTTTGAACTGTGGTGTTGGAGAAGACTCTTGAGAGTCCCTTGGACTGCAAGGAGATCCAACCAGTCAATCCTAAAGGAGATCAGTCCTGGGTGTTCATTGGAAGGACTGATTTTGAAGCTGAAACTCCAATATTTTGGCCACCTAATATGAAGAGCTGACTCATTTGAAAAGACTCTGATGTTGGGAAAGATTGAAGGCAGGAGGAGAAGGGCATGACAGAGGATGAGATGGTTAGATGCCATCACCGACTCAATGGACATGAGTTTGAATAAACTCCGGGAGTGTGTGATGGACAGGGAGGCCTGGCGTGCTGCAGTTCATGGGGTTGCAAAGAGTTGGACATGACTGAGCGACTGAACTGAACTAAACTGAACTGAATGCAAAAACCATAGGTTTAACTATATAGAACTTTGTTGGCAAGGCAGTGCCTCTGTTTTTAACATGCTGACTATATGTGTCATAGTTTTTCTTCTAAAAATCAGGTCTTTTAATTTTATGGCTGCAGTCACCATTCATAGTGATTTTGGAGCCAAAGAATATAAAATCTCACTGTTTATACATTTTTCCCATCTATTTGCTATGGAATGATGGGACTGAATGCCATGATCTTAGTTTTTTGAATGTTGAATTTTAAGCCAGTTTTTTCACTCTCCTCCTTCACCCTCCTCAAGAGGCTCTTTAAGTCTTTGTTTCTGCCATTAGAATGGTATCATCTACATATCTGAATTGGTGATATTTCTCTCAGCAATCTTGATTCCAGCTTGTGCTTCATCCAGCCCAGTGTTTCTCATGATGTACTCTGCATATAAGTTAAATAAGCAGGGTGACAATATACAGCCTTGACATACTCCTCTCCCTATTTTGAACCAGTCCATTGTTCCATGTCCGGTTCTAACTGTTGCTTCTTGATCTGCATACAGGTTTTTAGGAGACAGGTAAGGTGGTCTAGTACTCCCATTTCTTTAAGAATTTTACAGTTTGTTGTGAACCACACAATCAAAGGCTTTATTTAGCATAGTCAGTGAAGCAAAAGTAAATGCTTTTCTGGAATTCCCTTGCTTTTTCTATGATCCAGTTGATCTCAGGTTCTTCTTCCTACTCTAAATCCAGCTTCTACATCTGGAGATTCTCTATTCACCTACTGCTGAAGCCTAGCTTGAAGGATTTTGAGCATTACCTTGCTAGCAAGTAGAATGAATGCAATTGTACAGTAGTTTGAATATTTTTTTGGCATTGTCTATTAAATAAAGAATTGATAATACTTATAAATACTCAAAAAGAAGTATGCATGAAAATATAGTTAGGGAGTTGACATGATTTACACTGAAATCAAGAAAATCAAGTAAAGCAAGAAGAAAATGTGAGCAAGGGTAAATACTAGTTAATATTAGAAAATAACCTGTAGTAGTAAAGGGTATGTTCTCAATGAATAGGAAACAATTAGCAATCCAATTACAGTGCTTATTTTGTAATATGTCTGAATTGTATGGGAAAGAAAGTTAATGTAAATATATTTTAAAAATTCTATATAGATTTGGCATCCATTTTTAACTTTCTTTGACAAAGGTTACATAAAGCAGCAATAGAATTTATCAATATAAGACCATTTATAACTTGATCCTCTTTGTTAAGTAAGTCTAATCAGGCACAATGAAACTGTCTTCTGTAAGTGTTCAGGTAGTAACTGCTAGAATGAAAAGAACTGCATTTTCAGGGCTTGAAGAACTAATATACTAACAGCTTCTGCATAAAATATTTTTATTGAGGCGTAAAGTAGTTTAAAGAGCATTTTTAATAAATGTGACTTTACAACAAAAGGCAATATAAATTCAAATCATTTTTTAACATTTCTCATCAACTTTATAAAAGTAAAGAGTTTTAAATATTAGCAAGCATTTGAAGCTAAAATATATTTTAATAATTAATCTTATTATAACTCAAGATCTCAGTTTTTTCCTCTGTTCTTGGAATTAACTCTCTCTGCACACTGGCATTTATCCATTTAAGTACTATTACACATGTGTGTCGGGGGGCACTGTGCATGTTTAACAATAATCTAATATGGTGGTTTTCTGACTACACAGCCTTCTGATCTAGCCATCAGTTCAGTTTTATTTTACACCTTTGAGTAAGTGGCCTATCCATTTCCTGAAATATAATACTGCCCAAATGCTTCAGACAGTTTTTATCTGCAGTGTGTACTTCCAACATTGCAAAATGCTAGTGTATACATTTGTTGAAAGCTATGTATATTACTAATTCAGCAAAACCAAAGGAGTACATCAAGGCTGTATATTGTCACCCTGCTTATTTAACTTATATGCAGAGTACATCTTGAAAAATGCTGGACTGGAAGAAGCACAAGCTGGAATCAAGATTGCCGGGAGAAATATCAATAACCTCAGATATGCAAATGACACCACCCTTATGGCAGAAAGTGAAGAGGAACTAAAAAGCCTCTTGATGAAAGTGAAAGAGGAGAGTGAAAAACTGAAAAAGTCAAGTGGACCTTAGAAAGCATCACTACAAACAAAGCTAGTGGAGGTGATGGAATTCCAGTTGAGCTATTTCAAATCCTGAAAGATGATGCTGTTAAAGTGCTGCACTCAATATGCCAGCAAATTTGGAAAACTCAGCAGTGGTCACAGGACTGGAAAAGGTCAGTTTTCATTCCAATCCCAAAGAAAGGCAATGCCAAAGAATGCTCAAACTACCACACAATTGCATTCATCTCACACACTAGTAAAGTAATGCTCAAAATTCTCCAAGCCAGGCTTCAGCAATATGTGAACCGTGAACTTCCTGATATTCAAGCTGGTTTTAGAAAAGGCAGAGGAACCAGAGATCAAATTGCCAATATCCGCTGGATCATCAAAAAAGCATGTTCCAGAAAAACATCTATTTCTGCTTGATTGACTATGCCAAAGCCTTTGACTGTGTGGATCACAATAAACTGTGGAAAATTCTGAAAGAGATGGGAATACCAGACCACTTGACCTGCCTCTTGAGAAATTTGTATGCAGGTCAGGAAGCAACAGTTAGAACTGGACATGGAACAACAGACTGGTTCCAAATAGGAAAAGGAGTACATCAAGGCTGTATATTGTCACCCTGCTTATTTAACTTATATGCAGAGTACATCATGAGAAACACTAGACTGGAAGAAACACAAGCTGAAATCAAGATTGCCAGGAGAAATATTAATCAACTCAGATATGCAGATGACAGCACCCTTATAGCAGAAAGTGAAGAGGAACTCAAAAGCCTCTTGATGAAAGTGAAAGTAGAGAGTGAAAAAGTTGGCTTAAAGCTCAACATTCAGAAAACAAAGATCATGGCATCTGGTCCCATCACTTCATGGGAAATAGATGGGGAAACAGTGGAAACAGTGTCAGATTTTATTTTTCTGGGCTCCAAAATCACTGCAGATGGTGACTGCAGCCATGAAATTAAAAGACGCTTACTCCTTGGAAGGAAAGTTATAACCAACCTAGATAGCATATTCAAAAGCAGAGACATTACTTTGCCAACAAAGGTTCGTCTAGTCAAGACTATGGTTTTTCCTTTGGTCACGTATGGATGTGAGAGTTGGACTGTGAAGAAAGCTGAGCGCCAAAGAATTGATGCTTTTGAACTGTGGTGTTGGAGAAGACTCTTGAGAGTCCCTTGGACTGCAAGGAAATCCAACCAGTCCATTCTGAAGGAGATCAGCCCTGGGTGTTTTTTGGAAGGAATGATGCTAAAGCTGAAACTTCAATACTTTGGCCACCTGATGCAAAGAGTTGACTCATTGGAAAAGACTCTAATGCTGGGAGGGATTGGGGGCAGGAGGAGAAGGGGACAACAGAGGATGAGATGGCTGGATGGTATCACCAACTCGATGGACATGAGTTTGGGTGAATTCTGGGAGTTGGTGATGGATAGGGAGGCCTGGTGTGCTGTAATTCATGGGGTTGCAAAGATTCGGACATGATTGAGCAACTGAACTGAATGAACTGACTGAACGTTACTGTTGCATTTCTCTTTTATTGTTTCAGGAATAATGAACATATACCAATTTAGCTTTATTTTTTAAATTATTGTGTGTTGAATTGCCCTGCCTTTTATTAGTACTATTTTATATCCAATATTTACAGAATATAACTCAATTGTTAAAAATTTTAAAGTAGCATTCTAGTGTTTTTTTTTAAAACTAGCATTCTAGTCTTTTTTGCCATATTTTTCATTCTAAATATTTAATAGTTTCTAAATATCTAATAGATATCTAATATCTACACATCTAATATGTAATAGTTTACTTTGTCCCATCTTGTCACCCATTGTGTTACTACCTACAGTGTCTATTTACAAAATAAGTGAAAGTGAAAAGTGAAAGTGTTTTTTTGTTGCTCAGTTGTGTCCAACTCTTTTTGACCCCATGGGCTGTAGCCCACCAGGTCTTCTGTCCATGGAATTCTCCAGAAAAGAATACTGGAGTGGGTTGCCATTCCCTTCTCCAAGGGACTTTCCCCACACTGGGATTGAACCTCTGTCTCTTGAGTTGCAGGGAGATTCTTTACTGTCTGAGTTACTAGGGAAGTCCCATTTATAGAATGCTATGCTTAATTCAGGTGAGAACTTTTTTTTTTTTTCCTAACTTGGCCAAGTAGAAATCAATCAGTGATCTTTAATAAATCATAATGGTGATTGGAAATGTAACAGTACAAAGTAGAGTTGTATTAGATTGGTGAAAAAGTACTTGCAGTTTCAAACTGTGAATTTTAAATCTTTATAACTAGGGTCAGACACAGCTTTATTAATCAAAATGGGAACCATTAAAATCAACAGATTTTTGCCAATGAGAAATAAGTTTGTTTATTCCTGTAGTGTGAAAATCTGTGCTTCAGGATTCAACAAACTTTTCGAAAGCATTTTCTGCATCCTGCTGATTGTGGAAGTGTTTTCCCTACAAAAAAGTTGTTCAGATGCTTGAATTAAGTGATAGTTGGTTGGCAACAGGTCAGCTGAATATGACAAATGAGGCAAAACTTTGTAACACAATTTGTCAAACTTTTGGAGTGTGGGATGTGCGATGTACAGTTGGATGTTGTCATGGGGAAGAATTGGGCCCTTACTGTTGACCAATGCCAGCTTCAGGCATTTCAGTTTTCAGTGCATCTCATCAATTTTTGAGTATACTTCTCAGGTGTAATGGTTTCACTGAGATTCAGAAAGCTGTAGTGGATCATTCCAACAGAAAACCACCAAGCAGTGACCTGTGACCTTTTTTGGTACAAGTTTGGCTTTGACAAGTGCTTTGGAGTTTCTTGGTCCAAACACTGAGCTGGTCATTTGTGATTGTCATAGAAAATCCACTTTTTATTGCACATCACAATTTGATCAAGAAATGGTTCATTGTTGTTGCATAAAATAAGAGAAGATAACACTTCAAAACAAATTTTTTTTTTTTTTGGTAAATTCATGAGGCATCCACTTATTGAGCTTTTTTGCCTTTCCAGTTTGCTTCAAATGCTGAACAACCATAGAGCGGTCAACACTGAGTTCTTCAGCAACTTCTCATATAGTTGTCAGAGGATCAGCTCCAATGATCCTCTCAATTGGAGGTTGTCAGCTTCCTATAGCTGACTGCTGTGCTCCTCATCTTCAAGGCTCTAGTCTCCTTTGCATAACTTGTTGAAATACTACTGCACTGTACATTGATTAGAAGTTCCTGTGCCAAATCCATAGTTGATGTTGCGAGGTGTCTCTGCTGCTTTATAACCCATTTTGAACTCGAGTAAGAAAAACACTGGAATTTGCTTTTTGTCTAACATCATTTCCCTAGTCTAAAATAAATAGAAATAACAAGTCATTAGCAAAAAAATAAAGTGAGAAATGTGCAATAAATTGATATATAACATAATCATATTTAAGAATGTATCCTAGTTGTTCAGTCACTAAGTCATGTCCTAATCTTTGCGACTCATTTGCTTGCAACACAGCAGGTTTCCCTCTCCTACACTGTCTCCCATAGTTTGCTCAATCTCATGTCCATTAACCACATTTAAGAATATATTCCATTATCAAACAGCAAATTTCAATGATGTAGAACCGCAATTACTTTTACACTAATCTAATATTAACAGTAGTATTCTTTGAACAGCTATGTGAAAAGATGAGTGTTGGATGTATGGATCTAAACTCAGGCTATGGACAAATATATGGTAGTTTTCTTAGGTGTTATCTCAGAAAGCTGTGAGGTTATGTGAACCTTGAAAATAAAGATACCTTTATGGGAATAAAAGGAAGAAGATTACCATACCAACAAATACATGGCCAACCTATTTTACCATTTCCTTTAATATACGAAAAATTGATATTTAGGGAAAAAAACAGAAACCATTGTCACTGATAGACATTTTTGTTTAATGAAGATATCTTAACACATTCAGAGTTGCAAAAATCAAAATAAGATTATTTCATGTAAAAATAGAACATTAGTAGAAGATATATTCAGTGGTTTGTGATAACTAAGTTGCTAAGGTCAATAAATAATGTTCCATGGTAAATTAGGCTTTGGCAGGTTATCAATTCTTTGTGTTTGTAGGAAACCAGAGAGAAAATACTGAATGATTCATGTTAAAACTGTTCTATTTTAGAATCAGATAATCCATTAGGAAGATGACACATTACCATGTTCCACTATGTCATTGTTTAAGTGATAAAACTGAGGCCTAGAGATAATATCAGAAATAATATCAAAGTTATATAGAATAGCATGTTTTATAACTCCTAGATCAGGGAAGGTTTTAGTATGCTGTGTGATCACTTATCTGCTTTTCTGAGGCCCTGAGCCTATATAATACAACAAATATGTTTTTAAAACAGTTTAAAGAGTAATTCCACTGGATTGGGGAATTTATCATTCTGCTAAAGATGATAGAAAAGGAAGATTTTCCTTTCTTCAACATGTTGGGGAAGGGTTAGGGGGGTAGTAGGAAAGGGAGGGGCTGCCTTAGTAGTAAACTGGATTCAGTCTCCACTGAAGACTTAATACACACAGGAAATTTGCTGCAGTGGATTCAGCACAAATTTGATCAGAGAAGAAACCTGTTGGACCCCAACTTTTTGAACCTTTCAGAAATCAGCATGACTTCTGCTTCATAGAATCTGTAGATATTGAGCGGCTTTCTGCAAGGTTGAAAAAAAAAAAGATCACAATGTTAGAAGCCTGTGCAGGAGGGTATTTCACAAAAGGTGAGTCTCTTACTGTGTAAGGAAAGGCATCTTGCTGTGTGAGGCTCCTTATAGCAACGTTTCAATTTTAAAGCAATCTGTGCACACTGTTGTTGTAAGATTTCCTTATTTCTCACAAATTACATAATTTAAAACATTCACAAATACAAAATGATTTGCTTGGTATATAGAAATAAAATATAAACAAATATATATTTTTATGCATGATAGAAAATAGTCATGTTTATTTTCAATGATATTACAGATACTATCTTGTATGAAAGACTGCTATAGTCTGGGAAAACTACAGTGACAGACCTTTATTTATTTTTGGAATAAAGCTTGTCCAGCTTAACAGTCTGCTATGAACTGAATTAATTTTTTATTCTGTGGTACCATTTTTTGCCAAAGCAGTTGCTTGACACTACAAAAGACTTGTTTATTTACAGAAATGTTTCCTGTATTAGAAAAAAAAATGAGATAATCCTATCTCTTCTGAGAATATGTGAGTTTTTTTACATTTGTGACTGTGTGGAAATTTAATGTGATTGTATCTCTACAACTCTTTCATAATCTACAAATGCTCTTTAGCAATAGAAATAGCTACTAATTTTATTTCATAGGTATGACATAGATACATAATCTGCATTTTGGAGTTTGAAGATAAAAGTTATAGTAATGATGTTTGGCTGAAATCAAACCAATATTGTAAAGCAATTATCCCTCAATTAAAAATAGATAATTTTTTTAAAAAATTAATAGTACTTGTTTTAGACAAGTGCTATTGAATACTTAGGGAAATTATGGCCAAATTACCATAAAGGGATGAAATTGCATGTATATAATGAATAATATTATAAGAAATTCCTATGATTTTTAATAACCAATTAGACAAGCTAAAACAAATGGACCTTGCAACTCATTTTCTTTTTATAAATTTGTGACTATTATCAACTATAATTAACCACCATTTTTGTGATAATAGCTAAAACAAATGTCCAGTAAACTCTAGTAAATGTCAAAATTAAGATCTTTGCATAGAATAAAATGTTCAATAAATTGAAAACTACTTTAAAAATAGCATTCAATGTATATTTTTTTACCTTAAAGGAGAAATGCACATCAAAATATAAATATAGGAGCTAGATTGTTAGCTCCTCTTTGCATATTTTCTGTTATGCACACCAGTTCTTTATAAGGCAAGCAACTTTCTTTAAAAAGAGCATTCTGTTTTTATGAAAACTCTCCATACTTCCTACATGCTCCACCTTTGTACTTATGAATAAAGGAAAGAATAGTATGATTGAGAGAGAGAGTAGTATATAATCACAGATAAAATGATATTGAATGAAATAGATTAATTATTGCTAATTCAAAGAATCTCATAAACATCTTACAAGTACACTTTAAAATAGATTCTTAGCTTTTCATGTGCTGTGCTAAGTCCCTTCACTCATTGCGACCATATGGACTATACCCTGCCAGGCTCCTCTGTACATGGGATTCTACAGGCAAGAATATTCGAGTGGGTTGCCATGTCCTCTTCCAGGGAATCTTCCCAGCCCAGTGATCAAACTCATATCTGTCTCTTGCATTGGCAGCCGGGTTCTTTACCACTAGCACCACCTGGGAAGCCCTTAGTTTTTTATAATTTGTAACTGAAATCTTGGTATCACTTAAAAAACTGCTATTATGTCATGAAAATTTGGGGGAAAGGTTTCAACATTGGCATTCAAGAAAATTACTCATTTTATTGACTTCATGTCCATTTATCTATGTTCCCTGAATGGCTGCATTGATGATCAAATTATGCAATACCTGAGTACTGTGTTAGATTTTGCTTGTGAAATATACATTTTCAGTCATCAAAATAGCTATCCCTGTATATTATCTGGTACAAATGCTCTATTATAATCACTTAGGTCTGTTTTTGTATATCAGAAAGTGACATCTATTGCATCATGTGTTGTTTGGAGAATTCAAAGGTCAGTCTAGTTCTGTGGGAAAAGAAAAAATGCCATTGATAATTTGATAGGGATTACTTGGAGTCTGTAAATTGCCTTGGGTAGTATAGTAATGTTAACAATATTGATTCTTCCAAGAACACTGTCCATCTTTCCATCTGTTTGCTTGTCTTTAGTTTCTTTCATCAGCATCCTATAGCTGTAGCCTATAGCCTCCATAGGTAGTTTAACCCTAGATTTAAAAAAAAAAAATTTATGCAGTGGTAAATGGGATTATTTGCTTAATTTATCTTTCTTATCTTTCATTGTTAGTGTATAGAAATGCAGCAGATTTAAATGCAAATAAAAACTACAATAAGGTATCACCTCGTTCTAATCAGAATGATCTTCATCAGAAAGGCTACAAATGATAAATGCTAGAGAGGGTGTGGGGAAGAAGGAATCCTCCTACACAGTTGGTGGGAATATAAATAGATACAGCCACCAAGAAGAAGTGTATGGGGATTCCTTAAAACAAACAAAAAACCTCAAATAGAGTTACCATATGAACTTACAGGCCCAGTGCTGAGCATATATCTGGATAAAATTATAATTAACAAAGATGCATGCACCCCAGTGGTCATATGAGCACTATATACAATTTAATACAAAACTTGGAAACATTCTAAATGTTTATTGACAGATGAATGGTTAAAGAACAGGTGGTGAATGCATATATGTGTATGCATGTATGCATGTATACACACAATAGAATATTATTCAACCAGAAAAAGAATGAGACAATGCCATTTATTTTCATACTAAGTGAAATAAGCCAAGGATAAATATATGATATTATATAAGTGTAGGATCTAAAATAAACAAACAAACAAAAAAGACATACAGATAAATTCATTTACAAAACAAAAAGATTCACATACATAGAAAGCAAACATGATTACCAAAGGTGAGAGGGCTGGGGGTAAATTAGGAGGTTGGAATTAAAATATATTTGCTACTATGTAACCAATAGGTACCTATTGTATAGCACAGAGAATTCTACTATTTTGTACTAATCTATAAGGGGAAAGAATCTGAAGTGGTGTGTATATATGATGCTGAAGCTGAAATTCCAATACTCTGGCCACATGATGTGAAGAGATGACTCACTCGAAAAGACACTGATGTTCGGAAAGATTGAAGGCAGGATAAGAAGGAGAAGACAGAGGATGAAATGGTTGGGTGACATTACTGACTCAATGGACATGAGTTTAAGTAAATTCCAGGATATGGTGAAGGACAGAGAAGCTTGGTGTGCTGCAGTCTATGGGGTCACAACATGTCAGACATGACTTAGCAACTGAATAAAAAGATATCACTGTCCTGTATACCAGAAATTAACGCATTATTGTAAATCAACTCTGCTTTAGTAAAAAATGGAAACAACAACAAAGACCAATTCTAGTCAGTTTCTTTGTCAAGAGCATGTTTATTCCCAGGTTTTCCCTCAAAATTATAAGGATCTGAACTCTTGAGAAACCTGTATGCAGGTCAGGAAGCAACAGTTAGAACTGGACATGGAACAGACTGGTTCCAAATAGGAAAAGGAGTACGTCAAGGCTGTATATTGTCACCCTGCTTATTTAACTTATACGCAGAGTACATGATGAGAAACGCTGGGCTGGAAGAACTACAAGCTGGTATCAAGATTGCCAGGAGAAATATCAATAACCTCAGATATGCAGATGACACCACCCTTATGGCAGAAAGTGAAGAGGAACTCAAAAGCCTCTTGATGAAAGTGAAAGTGGAGAGTGAAAAAGTTGGCTTAAAGCTCAACATTCAGAAAACGAAGATCATGGCATCTGGTCCCATCACTTCATGGGAAATAGATGGGGAAACAGTGGAAACAGTGGCTGACTTTATTTTGGGGGGCTCCAAAATCACTGCAGATGGTGACTGCAGCCATGAAATTAAAAGACGCTTACTCCTTGGAAGGAAAGTTATGACCAACCTAGATAGCATATTCAAAAGCAGAGACATTACTTTGCCAACAAAGGTTCGTCTAGTCAAGACTATGGTTTTTCCTGTGGTCACGTATGGATGTGAGAGTTGGACTGTGAAGAAAGCTGAGCACCTAAGAACTGATGCTTTTGAACTGTGGTATTGGAGAAGACTCTTGAGAGTCCCTTGGACTGCAAGGAGATCCAACCAGTCCATTCTGAAGGAGATCAGTCCTGGGTGTTCATTGGAAGGACTGATGCTGAGGCTGAAACTCCAGTACTTTGGCCACCTGATGCAAAGTGTTGACTCATTGGAAAAGACTCTGATGCTGGGAGGGATTGGAGGCAAGAGGAGAAGGGGACAACAGAGGATGAGATAGCTGGATGGTATCACCGACTGGATGGACATGAGTTTGAGTGAACTCTGGGAGTTGGTGATGGACAGGGAGGCCTGGCATGCTGTGATTCATGGGATGGCAAAGAGTCAGACATGACTAAGAGGCTTAACTGAACGGAACTGAACTGAAGTCTTAATGGGGAGATGAATAAGAAACATATACCACATACTCCAGAAGACTTTTTCACTGAATAATTATCGATGACTATAATTAAGCCCATTTAGGAAAGAGAGGATTCCAGATGGTAGACAAAGCTCTAAAACCATTAAAATTTGAATTCAGAAGCTTAACATGATATGGTTTTCCTGATATGAATATGAGAATATGACCCACTTAGTGAGTTTCCACTCATGAGTACATATATGACAGTTGTACACAGAATAGTGCTGCTCTTCTGGGCCGTACACGTTAACAGTTTAGTTTAACTGTGGGAAATAGAGGAAAGCACATGCCTTGAAGAATGCCAAGTATTAAGTTGGCATTGGTTCTACGTGCATGGCATGCTGATACCTGAGTCTATTTATTTAAAGAAATTGTAAACTTAAACATCATACAAAAATGTGATACAAAAGGTGAAATATGTATCCCCCATCACAGAAACAGTTCTACTATGACAGCTATTTAAGAATACACAGGCCATTTTAGAGCAAAGACCATTAATATTTGTGGAGAGAAATTTAAGCAAGTTAACTGCTCCGTCTTTACTAGCTTGTAGCAAATTTTTGTTCTACTTGAATGGGTTCTAATTTTATACAAACTTTATTTGCTTAGTTAATTACTTTTGCTTCTAAAGTTATTTCTCTAAAGAAATTACTAGCAGTTTGTAAAGCATGCTGTTCAGAATTGTTTTGACATATGTGGGTAGAAAAAAAAATGCTGCTGAAAATATAAAACAAATGTCTTTGGTTAGTAACATCCACCCTTAAACATCTGTTAATACATATTACAATAGACTGCAAACAAATTCCTGTTTGGACCCTGCTGGTTTGACACATATAAAACTTATAACCACTCATATAAGCCTTGGTTTCAATTCCTAAGACTGCTTTGCCTAGGCTCACTAATAGCCCACTAGAAATGGAGTAGAAGAACATGCACTCATCTTCTCCTGCAAGAACTCCAAAATTACCATTGCTACTGAACAACCATCGACAGGAGCATGTTGGATCCCAGCAAAAAATTATACCCCACATCCAAGGGCAAAGGAGAAGCCCCAACAATGTGGTCTGATCAGATCAGTCGCTCAGTCATGTCCGACTCTTTGTGACCCCATGAATCACAGAACGCCAGGCCTTCCTGTCCATCACCAACTCCCGGAGTTCACTCAGACTCACGTCCATCGAGTCAGAGATGCCATCCAGCCATCTCATCCTCTGTTCCCCTTCTCCTCCTGCCCCCAATCCCTCCCAGCATTAGAATCTTTTCCAATGAGTCAACTCTTCACATGAGGTGGCCAAAGTACTGGAGTTTCAGCTTTAGCATCATTCCTTCCAAAGAAATCCCAGAGCTCATCTCCTTCAGAATGGACTGGTTGGATCTCCGTGCAGTCCGAGGGACTCTCAAGAGTCTTCTCCAACACCACAGTTCAAAAGCATCAATTCTTCGGCGCTCAGCCTTCTTCACAGTCCAACTCTCACATCCATATATAACCACAGGAAAAACCATAGCCTTGACTAGATGAACCTTTGTTGGCAAAGTAATGCCTCTGCTTTTGAATATGTTATCTAGGTTGGTCATAACTTTCCTACTAATGAGTAAGCGTCTTTTAATTTCATGGCTGCAATCACCATCTGTAGTGATTTTGGAGCCCAGAAAAATAAAGTCTGACACTGTTTGCACTGTTTCCCCATTTAATTCCCATGAAGTGATGGGACCGGATGCCATGATCTTCGTTTTCTGAATGTTGAGCTTTAAGCCAACTTTTTCACTCTCCACTTTCACTTTCATCAAGAGGCTTTTGAGTTCCTCTTCACTTTCTGCCATAAAGGTGGTGTCATCTGCATACCTGAGGTTATTGATATTTCTCCCAGCAATCTTGATTCCAGCTTTTGTTTCTTCCAGTCCAGCGTTTCTCATGATGTACTCTGCATAGAAGTTAAATAAGCAGGGTGACAATATACAGCCTTGATGTACTCCTTTTCCTATTTGGAACCAGTCTGTTGTTCCATGTCCAGTTCCTACTGTTGCTTCCTGACCTGCATACAAATTTCTCAAGAGGCAGATCAGGTGGTCTGGTATTCCCATCTCTTTCAGAATTTTCCACAGTTTATTGTGACCCACACAGTCAAAGGCTTTGGCATAGTCAATAAAGCAGAAATAGATGTTTTTGTGGAACTCTCTTGCTTTATCCATGATCCAGCGGATGTTGGCAATTTGATCTCTGGTTTCTCTGCCTTTTCTAAAACCAGCTTGAACATCAGGAAGTTCACTGTTCACATATTGCTGAAGCCTGGCTTGGAGAATTTTGAGCATTGCTTTACTAGCGTGTGAGATGACTGCAATTGTGCGGTAGTTTGAGCATTCTTTGGCATTGCCTTTCTTTGGGATTGGAATGAAAACTGATCTTTTCCAGTCCTGTGGCCACTGCTGAGTTTTCCAAATTTGCTGGCGTATTGAGTGCAGCACTTTCACAGCATTGTCTTTCAGGATTTGGAATAGCTTAACTGGAATTCCATCACCTCTACTAGCTTTGTTCGTAGTGATGCTTTTAAGACCCACTTGACTTCACATTCCAGGATGTCTGGCTCTAGATCAGTGATCACACCATCATGATTATCTGGGTCATGAAGGTCTTTTTTGTACAATTCTTCAGTGTATTCTTGCCACCTGTTCTTAATATCTTCTGCTTCTGTTAGGTCCATACCGTTTCTGTCCTTTTTTGAGCTCATTTTTGCATGAAATATTCCTTTGGTATCTCTGATTTTCTTGAAGAGATCCCTAGTCTTTCCCATTCTGTTGTTTTCCTCTATTTCTTTGCATTGATCGCTGAAGAAGGCTTTCGTATCTCTTCTTGCTATTCTTTGGAACTCTGCATTCAGATGTTTATATCTTTCCTTTTCTCCTTTGCTTTTTGCTTTTCTTCTTTTCACAGCTATTTGTAAGGCCTCCCCAGACAGCCATTTTGCTTTTTTGCATTTCTTTTCTCTGGGAAAGGTCTTGATCCCTGTCTCCTGTACAGTGTCACGAACCTCAGTCCATAGTTCATCAGGCACTCTATCTATCAGATCTAGGCCCTTAAATCTATTTCTCACTTCCACTGTATAATCATAAGGGATTTTATTTAGGTCATACCTGAATGGTCTAGTGGTTTTCCCTACTTCCTTCAATTTAAGTCTGAATTTGACAATAAGAAGTTCATGATCTGAGCCACAGTCAGCTCCTGGTCTTGTTTTTGCTGAGTGTATAGAGCTTCTCCATCTTTGGCTGCAAAGAATATAATCAGTCTGATTTTGCTGTTGACCATCTGGTGATGTCCATGTATAGAGTCTTCTCTTGTGTTGTTGGAAGAGGGTGTTTGTTATGACCAGTGCATTTTCTTGGCAAAACTCTATCAGTCTTTGCCCTGCTTCATTCCGTATTCCAAGGCCAAATTTGCCTGTTATTCCAGGTGTTTCTTGACTTCCTACTTTTGCATTCCAGTCCCCTATAATGAAAAGGACATCTTTTTTTGGTGTTAGTTCTAAAAGGTCTTGTAGGTCTTCATAGAACCGTTCAACTTCAGCTTCTTCAGCATTATTGCTTGGCATAGACTTGGATTACTGTGATATTGAATGGCTTGCCTTGAAAACGAACAGAGATCATTCTGTCATTTTTGAGATTGCATCCAAGTACTGCATTCTGGACTCTCTTGTTGACCATGATATGGCCACTCCATTTCTTCTGAGAGATTCCTGACAGTAGTAGATATAATGGTCATCCGAGTTAAATTCACCCATTCTGTCCATTTCAGTTCGCTGATTCCTAGAATGTCAACATTCAGTCTTGCCATCTCTTGTTTGACCACTTCCAATTTGCCTTGATTCATGAACCTGACATTCCAGGTTCCTATGCAATATTGCTCTTTACAGCATCGGACCTTACTTCTATCACCTGTCACATCCACAGCTGGGTATTGTTTTTGCTTTGGCTCCATCCCTTCATTCTTTCTGGAGTTATTTCTCCACTGATCTCCAGTAGCATATTGGGCACCTACTGACCTGGGGAGTTTCTCTTTCAGTATCCTATCATTTTGCCTTTTCATACTGTTCATGGGGTTCTCAAGGCAAGAATACTGAAGTGGTTTGCCATTCCCTTCTCCAGTGGACCACATTCTGTCAGATCTCTCCACCATGACCCACCCGTCTTGGGTTTCCCCACGGGCATGGCTTGGACAGGCGCGCCAAAGCGCATGCAGTTGCGACCGGCGCGCCAAAGTGCAGCTGTGAGGCGCTACCCCATGTCCGAGGTGAGGGGCAGAAGCCAGGTGGACCCCATGCCTGAAGGGCGGCGGCCAAGAGGAGTTACCCCATGTCGGAGGTCAGGGGCAGCAGCCGAAAGTACCAAGCTGCGACGGCACAGGAGCGGCCGAGAGGAGCTACTCCACATCCGAGGTCAGGGGTGGTGATGAGAGGAGTTACCCCGCGTCTGATGTCAGGGACGGCGACAAAAGGAGTTACCCCGCGTCCGAGGCCAGGGGCGGTGTGCGAGAGGAGCTACCCCATGCCCCTAAGCCTGAGGCCAGGGGCGATGGGTGGGAGGAGCTACCCCACTCCCCGATGCCTGAGGCCAGGGGCAGTGGCCAGGAGGAGCAACCCCCGCCCAAGGCCAGGGGCCGTGGCTGGGAGGACCAACCCCACCTCCAAAGAACTGTGGCTGCGCAGGCGCAGGAGGGCCTAGAGGAGCTATCCCACGTTGAAGATCAGGAGGGGCGGCGGTGAGGAGATACCCCTCGTCCAAGTTAAGGAGCAATGGCTGCGCTTTGCTGGAGCAGCCGTGAAGAGATACCCCACGCCCAAGGTAAGAGAAACCCAAGTAAGACGGTAGGTGTTGCAAGAGGGCATCAGAGAGCAAACACACTGAAACTATACTCACAGAAAACTAATCAATCTAATCACACTAGGACCACAGCCTTGTCTAACTCAATGAAACAAGATGGTAGGAGGGGTGAAATTGCATTTAGAATCAAACCCCATACCAGCAGAGATGCTTGAAGGGCTCAAACAAAACCTTGTGCACACCAGGGGACACCACAGAGATTGAGCCAGACCTGCCTTTGAGTGTCTCCTGAGGAGGTATGAGTCAGCAGTGGCCTGCTGCAGGGGCAGGGGCTCTTGGTGCACCTGACCTGGGTGTGGCATAAGCCCTCTTGGAGAAGGTCGCCATTAACTCCACCATAGAGCTCTACACCATAGAACTTACACAGGACTGGGGAAAACCTTTGTGCACCAAGACCCAGGAGAAAGGAGCAGTGACCCCACAAGAGACTGACCCAGACTTGCCTGTGGGTGTCCAGGAGTCTCCAGTGGTGGCCTGCTACAGAGTCGATGGCACTGAGTGGGGCAGTGCAAGCATGGGACCTTTTGAAGGATGTCACCATTATCTTCATTACCTCCACCACAGGAATAATGCAAAAAAAAAAAAAAAAACACCCTTTGATGATACTAATGACAAGTAAGTAGAAGTGGCTATATTAATATCAGGAAAAATAATTTTCAAACAAAGAAAAATGTCACAGACAAAGAGAATGATTATTTAATGATAAAATGGTCATTTCATCAGAATGGCAGAAGAATGCTAAACCTTTTTTGCATATCATATCACATTTTACAATATATTAATTTGCATATAGAAAGATCTGATGGATCCATAAAGAGAAATAGAGAGTTCCACTTTGGAGCCAAGGATTTCAAAACCTGTCTCTAAATAACTGATAGGAAGAGTTGATAGTAAATCAGTGAGATTAGAGGGAAATTGAATAAAACCTACATACTTTGATCTAATTGAGATTTATTTATAGAACACCATACTCAACAATATCTTTGTTGTTCAGTCACTAAGTCATGTCCAACTCTGTGCCCGACCCCATGGACTGCAGCATGCCACGCCTCCCTGTCCCTCACCACCTCCTGGAGTTTGCCCAAGGTCATGTCCATTGAATCAGTGATTACATTCAACCATCTCATTTCTGCTGCCTTCTTCTCCTTTTCCCTTCAATCTTCCCCAGCATCAGGGTTTCTCCAGTGAGTCAGCTGTTCATATCAGGTAGACAAAGTATTGGAGCTTCAGCTTCAAAATCAGTCCTTCCAGTGAGTATTCAGGTTTACAGTTCAGAAGCATAGACTGACTAAAAGATTGAAATCTAATTATAGAACTAGAAAATGTTTCCCTTCCTGTGCCACACTACATTAATAAAAACCTATTTATAGTAGTTCCATGCCTCAGTACATCACATCTGGCTGTTAAGAAAAAATCACATGGAATACTAAAAGGCAAAGAACAGTTTATAAAGATAGAGGAAGAATCATAACTAGAAATGGCAGGAATGTTGAAATTATCAGAGTGAGTTTAACAACTATGATTAATATACTAAGGGTACTAGTGGATAAAATGGATGATATAAAATCACCAAACCTCACATTGTGTACCCTGTGAAATTGTTCTTCAAAAGCAAAGGAGATATAAAGACTTTCTCAGATTAAAAATATTGAAGGAATTTTTTGCTAGTAGAATAGCTTTCCAAGAAATATTAAAATAATTTTCTTAGGGGGAAATCAATACAGATCAGATTTGGATCAGCACAAAGAAAGGAAGCACAATAAAGATAAAGTGAAAGTGAAATAAAAACATATTTTTCTTGTTTTTTTTTTTTTTTTAAAGAGAGAAGGCTGGGATGTTTACCCTCACCCCCCTTCGTTTTATTTTTTTATTTTTATTTTTTTTTAAATTTTATTTTAGTTTTAAACTTTACAGTATTGTATTATTTTTGCCAAATATCGAAATGAATCCTCCACAGGTATACCTGTGTTCCCCATCCTGAACCCTCCTCCCTCCTCCCTCCCCATACCCTCCCTCTGGGTCGTCCCAGTGCACCAGCCCCAAGCACCCAGTATCGTGCATTGAACCTGGACTGGCGACTCGTTTCATACTAACCTGACAGATAACAGTTTTTTTCAAAATAGTAATAGCAACCATGTAGCTGATTATGTATACTAATGAATGATTGTATGTAAGTGAAATAAATAACAATGACACAAGGGGTGGGAGAGAAGCATTAGAATTATTCGGTTATTATGCGATTCTCCCACTGCCTATGAAGTGGTTTAATGGTATATGAAAGATGGCTTATATAAATTGTAATATAAATGCATATAGCAAACTCTAGGACAACAGCTAAAAGAGGTAAAATTTAAAAAATAAGTCTGATATGCTAAGATTAAGGAAAAATATCAATAGAATCATATAAAACATTCAGTTAAAACCAGGAAGGCAGCAAAAGAGTAGAAGACAAAAGTAGGAGCAAAGAACAAGAGCACCAAGTAGAAAATAGCAATCAATATGGCAAATATTAATCCAGATATATAATCACTTGACCTTCATTGGTCTGAACGCAACAGTTAAAATACAAAGATTGTCAAAGTGTTTCAGAACACAAGACCTGGATGTATGTTTCCTTAAAACCTATTTTAAACATAAGGGCACATATAGATTAAAAGGAAATGAATAGAGAAAGATATACCATGCAAACACTAATTAAAGTAATGGCTATATGAATGTTAGACTGGGGAAAATTCAAAGCAAACAAAGTTATCAAGAGGTAAAGAAGGGCATATGCACCAAGGAGACAGACCATATTCTGTGCCATAAAAGAATAAATCATACAATATCTGCTTTCAGATCACAATGAAATTAAACTATCAGTAGATAACAGAAAGTTAGTTAAAAGCATCCCCAAATGTATGGAATTAGATGATGAACCGCTAAATAACACAAAGTCAAATAAAAAATGTCAAGAGACATTACAAGATATTTTAGCTAAATGAAGAGAATAGTACAACTTAGCAAAATTTGGGGGTACAGTCAACACAACCCTTAAAATTTATAGTGTTAGATGTATGTATTAGAGAAGAAAGATCTAAAATTAATCATGCAAGCTTCCACCTTAGGGTACTAGAAAAAGAACAGATTAAATCCAAAGTAAAAGAAGAAAAATAATAACAAAGCAAAAGTCAGTAAAATGTAAAATTTAATAAATAAACAAAAAACAAATTGCTAATAGGAGAAATAAAAGAGAGGGTATCATTACAGATCCCTTAGATGTTAAAAGTATAACAGAGAAATACTTTGAACAATTCTGTCCTTATAATTTGATAGGTTAGATGAAATAGTTCAGTTCCACAAAAGAAATAATCAACCAAATTCACATAGGAAGAAATAGAAAATTTGAATACTGAATCTATTGAATTAATTGAATTAATACTTTTTCAAATCAGAAGGTACCAGGCCCAGATCAATTCACTGATGAATTCTACCAAACTTTTAAGGAAGAAATTATACCAATAATTCTCTTTATCTGGGATATTATTCTCTGCATTCCCTTTCAGAAAGTAAAAGCAGAAGGTATATTTCTTAACTCATTATATGATACCTAGTACAGAAAAGCAGACAAAATACTATAAGGAAAGCAAGCTACAGAGTATACCTCTCATGAGCATAGATGGAAAAATCCTGAAACCTTATAAAATCCATTTTAAAATTTTTATGAAAATAAGTATACATTTATTTCTATGTATAGATTATACATAAATTTATTCTAGGTATTCATGACTGAATACATTCAACATTTTAAAATACATTAACATAGTTCATCAAATTAAATAGCTAAAAAAATTCAATCTCATTTCATATCAATAGGGCTTCCCTGGTGGTTCAGTGGGAAGATCCTCTGGAAAAGGGAATGGCAACCCACCTCGGTATTCTTGCCTGGAGAATTTCATGGACAGAGGAGCCTGGTGGGCTCCAATCCAAGGGTCACAAAGAGTCATATATAACTGAAGAGACTTAGCATAGCATAGCATTGGCAAAGGCAATGGCAACCCACTCCAGTACTCTTGCCTGAAAAATCCCATGGACGGAGGAGCCTGGTAGGCTACAGTCCATGGGGTCGCTAAGAGTCTGGCACGACTGAGCAACTTCACTTTCACTTTTCACTTTCATGCATTGGGGAAGGAAATAGAAACCCACTCCAGTATTCTTGCCTGGAGAATCCCAGGGATGAGGAGCCTAGTGGGCTGCCATCTATGGGGTCACACAGAGTCGGACACAACTGAAGCGACTTAGCAGCAGCAGCAGTAGCAGCAGCAGCAGCATAGTATATATGCAATCTGATGAGTGGACTTTGAAATAAAAACACAATATTGTTTACATTATTGTGAAGTAAAATGGTCCTTAGGAAGCATTACTATGAACATAGCTAGTGGAGGTGATTAAATTCCAGCTGAGTCATTTAAAATCCTAAAAGATGCTAGTGTTAAAGTGCTGTACTCAAAAATAAATAAATAAATAAAGTGCTGTATTCAATATGTCAGCAAATTTGGAAAACTCAGCAGCAGCCACAGAACTATAAAAGGTCAGTTTTTATTCCAATCCCAAAGAAAAGCAACACCAAATAATGTTCAAACTACTGTACATGTGTGCTCATTTTGCTTGATAGCAAGATAATTCTCAAAATTCTTCAAGCTAGACTTCAACAGTATGAACCAAGAACTTCCAGATATACAGGCTAGACTTAGAAAAGGCAGAGGAACCAAAGATCAAATTACCAACATCCACTGGATCATAGAAAAATCAAGGGAATTTAAAACACACACACACACACACACACCTACTTCTGCTTCATTGACTACTCTAAAGCCTTTGTGTGAATCACTAAACTGTGGAAAATTCTTAAAGAGATGGGAATACCAGAACACCTTACCTGAATCCTGAGAAATATGTATGCAGGACAAGAAGCAACAGTTAGAACCTGACATGGAACAACTGACAGGTTCCAAATTGGGAAAGGAGTATGACAAGGCTGTGTATTGTCACCCTGCTTATTTAACGTACATGCAGTTCAGTTCAGTTGCTCATTTGTGTCCGACTCTTTGCGACCCCATGGACTGCAGCACGCCAGGCCCCCTTGTTCATCACCAACTCCTGGAGTTTATTAAAGCTTATATCCATTGAGTCAGTGATGCCATCCAACTATCTCATCCTCTGTCATCCCTTTCTCCTCCCACCTTCAATCTTTCCCAGCATAGGGTCTTTTCAAATGAGTCAGTTCTTCGCAACAGGTGACCATATGCAGAGTACATCATGCAAAATGCCATGTTGGATGAATCACAAGTTGTAATCAATATTGCTGGGAGAAATAATAATCTCAGATATTCAGATGATACCACTCTAATGGCAGAAAGCAAAGAGTAACTAAAAGACCTCTTGATGAGGGTGAAAGAGGACAGTGAAAAACCTGGCTTAAAACTCAGTGTTCAAAAAACAAAGATCATGGCATCCAGTCCCATCACTTCATGGCAAATGGAGGAAAAGTGGAACCAGTGACAGGTTTTATTTTCTTGGGCTGCACCCATCACAGCAGAGTGTGACTGCATTCATAAATTCAAAGAAACTTGCTCCTTGAAAGAAAAGCCCTGACAAACCTAGACAGCGTATTAAAAAGCAGACACATCACTTTGTAGACAAAGGCCCATACAGTCAAAGCAATGGTTTTTCCAGTAGTCATGTAAGATTTGAGAGTTGAACCATAAAAATGGCTGTGTGCCATCTTTCAAAAGAATTGATGCTTTTGAATTGCAATGCTGGAGAAGAGTCTTGAGGGTCCCTTGGACAGCAAGGAGATCAAACCAGTGAGTCCTGAAGGAAATAAACCCTGAATAATTGAAAGGACTGATGTGGAAGCTCCCAAACTTTGGCTACTTGATGTAAAGAGCTGACTCATTGGAAAAGACTCTGATGCTGGGTAAGATTGAGGGCCAGAGGAGACAGAGGCAACAGAGAATGAGACAGTTGGATGGTATCACCAACTCAATGGACGTGAGCTTGAGCAAATTCAGGAGATGGTGAAAGAGAAGCCTGGCATGCTGCAGTTCATGGAGTTGGACACGACTTCAAGACTGAACAACAACAATTATTTATATCAGCATCAAAAAATGAAATACTAAGGTTTCAGTTCAGTTCAGTCGCTCAGTCGTGTCCGACTCTTTGCGACCCCATGAATCACAGCACGCCAGGCCTCCCTGTCCATCAAAAACTCCCAGAGTTCACTCAAACTCATGTCCGTCCAGTCGGTGATGCCATCCGGCCATCTCCTCCTCTGTCATCCCCTTCTCTTCCTACCCTCAATCCCTCCCAGCATCAGGGTCTTTTCCAGTGAGTCAACTCTTTGCATGAGGTGGCCAAACTATTGGAGTTTCAGCTTTAGCATCAGTCCTTCCAATGAACACCCAGGACTGACCTCCTTTAGAATGGACTGGTTGGATCACCTTGCAGTCCAAGGGACTCTTTAGAGTCTTCTCCAACACCACAGTTCAAAACCATCAATTCTTCAGCGCTCAGCTTTCTTCACAGTCCAACTCTCACATCCATACATAAATCTAACAAAATACATACAAGACATATATGTCAAAGACTATAAAGTTCAGTTGAAAGAAATCCAAGAAAAAATAAATAAATGGAGAGATAACCCATTTACAGTGATAATAAGAAAAATCAATATTGTCAAAATACCCGTTCTCAAATTTATGTATAGATTCAATGCAGTACTATTCAAAATCCAAGTAAATAATGTTTTATATATTAGCAAACTGATTCTAAATTTTTTTTACTGGATACCATACAAATTTAATGTACAGTACTAAAATTGTATAGCCAACATGATTTCAAAAGAGAAGAACAAAATCGAATAACTAGCACCATCCTACTTCAGGACATTTGTACTACAGTACCAGGGCGGCTGCTAATACTGGGGGAGGCTATTCACGTGCATATGAGAAATCTCTGTGTCTTCCTCTGAATTTTACTGGGAACTCAAACCCGCTCTAAAAATAGTTTTTAAAGAAACTAAATAAAAGCAAATGAAACCCAAAGCAGAAAAAATAGAGATGAGACTTATGAAATAAAAAAGATAAAATAATAAGAAAAATTGGTGAACAGAATATTTATATCTTTGAGAAGACCATGATAAACATTGAAGTATATCAGAAAAAGAGAGAGAACACAACCAGTATCAGAAATAAAACATGTTATTTAGTACCAAAATTAGAAAAATACATACAGCAAAAAATAACATTGAAAAATCCACATGTAATTTAAATTATAGAAATTATTTTTAATCAACGTGAATGCAATGAGTAGTCATATAAAACATTCAGAACAATCAGTTAGGATTTCCATAGTACTTAAAACAAATGCCCTAATCAGTACTTTTAGAACACATCACCCAATAGCAGCAGTATAACCATTTTTAGAGTTAACATGAAACTTTCAACAAAACATAGACCATAAAATTAGTATCATATTTTCAGAAAATGATTGCTGTGTTGCAGAGTACATATTTGCTAATCAAGCAAAAGAAAATCTGTAATATTAAATATGAAGTTAGCTGGATGATATCCATGTACTTGAAGATTGTGAAAGTTGCTTAGTCGTGTCCGACTCTTTGTGACCCCATGGACTATAGCTCCTCTGTAGCAGGGCTATACCTAATCCCATGGACAGAGGAGCATGTACCAGGCTCCTCTGTCCATGGGATTCTCCAGGCAAGAGTACTGGAGTGGGTTTGCCATTTCCTTCTCCAGGGAATCTTCCCAACCCAAGGATCGAACCCAGGTCTGCCACATTGCAGGCAGACACTTTACTTCTGACCCACCAGGGAAGTCCACTTGAAGATTAACACACATCTAATGTAATCTGGGTTTCTGAAGGGGACATTATTTTCAATTGAATGATAATAAAAATGCAATGTGTTACAATTTGTGCAATGTTGTGGAAATAATGTTAAAACTGTATTTTTGGCTTATACATTTCTATTAGAAAATGAAAATTTAAATTCCATAAATATCTAAATCAAAAGTCTACTGTAAAAAATTAAAAGCTAATTAAGAAATACAATTATAAATAAATATGCATTATAGGTTTAAAAGCCTTAAGCTGGAAACAACTAAAATGTCTATTAACAAGAGATTAGGAAGATACATTTTTCTAAATTTATATGATGGAATCCTACTCACCAATTTAAAAAATACATAAATGCAGAAAAACAAGGCAGCTCAAAAATCTTATGTTGAATAAGAGAAATCAGTCACATCATAGTATGTAGTATATTATTTTATTAACATTAAACTTAAAAACAAAACTTAACACTGATTTCCAATGGTAGAAATCATCACACTGATAGTCTAGGAAGATGAAGGCTAAATGAAACAAATGAGCATGAGGGAACTCCCTGGAGTGATGGAGATGCTCTGCCTTCTAATTAGGTCATTGATGATGTGTGTATGTAAGCATTAAACTTTGTTGAACTGAAAAGATAAAATGTCTCTATTTTACTCTTTTTAAATTTTACCTGTGTAAAAATGTAGACAAGGGGCTTCCCTTGTTGCTCAGTTGCTAAAGAATCTGCCTTCAATGCAGGAGACCTGGGTTCAATTCCTGGGTCAGGGAGATCCCCTGGAGAAGGAAAGGGCAACCCACTCCAATATTCTTGCCTGGAAAATCCCATGGACAGAGGAGCCTGGCAGGCTACATTCCGTGGGGTCACAAGAGTCAGACACAACTTAGTGACTAAACCACCACCAAAAGTGTAGAAGTTATTTTCATGATTAAAGCAAACAGAGTGGTGTAATTTTACCTCTATATGGACCCATTTATATATATATTTAGCATTGAAATAGTGTGTATTTCAGCCATATATTTCAGACTGTTTTGTGAAATGGTAGCAGTAAAATAAAACAACCCTTCATTCAGGAAGCAACTGCTTAACTAGCTGCATGGAAGTGACTTTTAGATCACACAATTGTATTACTTTTCAAGAATATTGGAATACTATTTTTATTTACTTTTATTTTTGTCCCCAATCAACTTTTCTGTTTGTTTATATAGAAAGTGAATACATCAGTAGGTAATCAGTGATACATAACAGAGAGCCCTGAAATAGTGCAATGGATTGCTTAAGACCTCAGAAAATGGTATTGACTCTTTCATTCATTAACTCATTCAACAAGCATACACGTTTCTATGGTGTTCTTGGCCTGGTTCAGGCACCAGAGATATTTTGACACACAAGATAGGAACTGTGGCATCAGTTTTATCTCTATGAAATTAATAGAGAAACAAAGGATGAAATAACTGGACCTTAGATATCTCAATTGAAATCTATAATAACCGAATTATAGCTAATCCTTTCTCAGTTATTAATACTGCTGAACTGAAAGACTAGGTGAAAGAGGAGAGTGAAAAAGTTGACTTGCTGCTGCTGCTGCTGCTACTAGTCACTTCAGTCGTGTCCGACTCTGTGTGACCCCATAGACGGAAGCCCACCAGGCTCTGCTGTCCCTGGGGTTCTCCAGGCAGGAACGCTGGAGTGGGTTGCCCTTTCCTTCTCCAATGTATGAAAGTGAAAAGTGAAAGTGAAGTCGCTCAGTTGTGTCCGACTCACAGCGACCCCATGGACTTCAGCCCACCAGGCTCCTCCATCCATGGGAGTTTCCAGGCAAGAGTACTGGAGTGGGGTGCCATTGCCTTCTCTGAAAGTTGGCTTAAAGCTCAACATTCAGAAAACGAAGATCATGGCATCTGGTCCCATCACTTCATGGGAAATAGATGGGGAAACAGTGGCTAACTTTATTTTGGGAGGCTCCAAAATCACTGCAGATGGTGATTGCAGCCATGAAATTAAAAGACACTTACTCCTTGGAAGAAAAGTTATGACCAACCTAGATAGCATATTCAAAAGCAGAGATATTACTTTGCCAACAAAGTTCTGTCTAGTCAAGGCTATGGTTTTTCCAGTGGTCATGTATGGATGTGAGAGTTGGACTGTGAAGAAAGCTGAGTGCCAAAGAATTGATGCTTTTGAACTGTGGTTTTGGAGAAGACTCTTTAGAGTCCCTTGGACTGCTAGGAGATCCAACCAGTCCATCCTAAAGGAGATCAGTCCTGGGTGTTCATTGGAAGGACGATGCTAAAGCTGAAACTCCAGTACTTTAGCCACCTCATGTGAAGAGTTGACTCATTGGAAAAGACTCTGATGCTGGGAGGGATTGGGGGCAGGAGGAGAAGGGGACGACAGAGGATGAGATGGCTGGATGGCATCACCGACTGGATGGACATGAGTTTGAGTGAACTCCAGGAGTTTTTGATGGACAGGGAAGCCTGGCATGCTGTGATTCATGGGGTTGCAAAGAGTCAGACATGACTGAGTGACTGAACTGAACTGAACTGAAAGACTAGATGAAATAACATATATAAAATATTTTAAACTTGTAAACACAGGACACTAAAGTTATGTACAGTATTTTTCATCAAATACACTGCTTTGCAATGTAATAAGCTCAGCTTTGCATATAGCTGGGTTTTAAACATTGTTCTAGAAGTTTTCTGTTACTTATTTCTAAGGAGATACCAAACTTTATTTTGACTATTGCATAAGCAGAGATATCACTTTATATATTTATTAAATAAGGCTCTCACTGTATGTTTTATTAGTTTTGTTGAATCCCTTTGCTTGAATAATTTTTTATATATTTATAGGTTAACTGTCAATAAGAACAAACAAAGACACCTACAGAGGAAACTGCATCTGTTCTATAAGTTATCAAATACATTTATTATTTACTATTCCAATCTCTAATAGCATGGAATATATACATACACATTGTGCATTTTTGCATTTATATTTTGGATACAATTAGCATATATCCATATACATGGAAAAGTAGCATAAGTAACAACTAAAATATTCCCTTAAACAATAAATTTAAGCTATATAACCATGTGGGGAAGAAAACACAAGAGAATGGTGTCTTGTCACATTTTAAAATATGAGAGCTGTGAAGAATGGAGAGAGAAACAATATTAGGAGACTTCAGGCTCTATTAGCAAGGCCATCATTTCCTCATTATAACTATACATTGTACTGTTGTGATATGCAAGCCATAATTAAAAGCATTGTTTATATCTCAAAAACAAACAGCAATATAGAGAAATAATGGAATGTTTAGAAAAATCACTTTATATATCCTAAATTTTGCCTAAAGGGAGAAACAGACTTGTCATCAAAAATTTGTATCTACCTCTGTGTTTTACATTAGAAGACAAATAATAGTAATAACTTGGTGCAATAAGTGAAAATATCAGAATCGTTTCAAATTATCATTTAAGTTCCATGGGCCTATTGACGGCAATGTGGAGTACATTGAAAATTGCTGCTTATGCTTTTGTAACTTTAATATGAAAGGGGAATGAATTAAGTCATCCAGAAATCTTTGGATAAAATATGATAGACCAAATAGGAAACTTAGATTTCTCTTATTTTGCCTAGGTTTACAAAAAACAAAAATCATATTTGATAAACTACCCAGCATAATACATTTCTATTAGAGGTAAATTAATTTTACAGGATATATAGATAAATATTGCCACATACTTTCTCTTCAATTCATACTATGTTATATAAATATAGTAAAAATATACTGCTACTGACTAGCTATGGTTAATTTTTATAAGTAATTTAAACATGAGTTTCAACAATGTTATCTCCCTAGAAAATATACTTTACCATCTATATTTTTTTCACAACCCTCTATTTGTATCTCCCACTGTAATTGTCCCTTTAATATTTTTAGTTACTATTTTTAATGCCTATTCATCTTTTAAAAATGGAACTCCATATATATAAGGATTTTATGTCTTGTTACCAGTGTGTTTCCAATATGTTACAGAGTATATGGCACTGAATAAGCATCAACATAGAATATTGAATAATGAATTGTTAACTAAATCAGCATGAGTTCTGTGTGTGGAATTCTGTTCCATTAGATTAAGAAAGATAACTTGGATATCCGCTTTCTATATTGCTGCAATAACAGAAAGAGGACAAAATGGCTGCAAGTGGGGAGCCATTGCCTTTGTGTGTGTGCTTGTGCTCAGTGTCCAACTCTTTGCGACCCCATGGCCTGTAGCCTGTCATGTTTCTCTGTCCATGGAGTTTTCCAGGCAAAAATACTGGAGCAGGTTGTGTTTCTTTCTCCAGGAGATCTTTCTGACCCAGGGATTAAACCCTAGTCTCTAGCATCTTCTGCACTGTCAGTCAGGTTCTTTACCAGCTGAGCTACCAGAGAAGTCCCCATTATCTTTAAAGATTTTATCTTTTAAATATTTGTGGAATGATGAGAAAGAGCTTGGCCTCTTTGAAAGAGAAAATGTGAAATCATTAGATATTTGGGGCAAAATAGCAGCCCAAACTGTGGCTTCATGACCATAGATTACATTAAATTTAGACTTAGATAATTCACTAAATTTCCATGTAGTCATCTGTTGGATGGGGTGGATTCTAATCCTGAGACTTCTATCAGATACAGTGGGTGGTAGAAGGAAACTTGGAAAATGAATCAGGAAGAAGAGAAACACTGACCCATGTCCCCAGCAGAATGAAGCAAAGGCTAGTGGAACACAGTGGAGGGGGAAGGATGGGGATCTGAAAATATCCTAAATTTGTAGTAAGGTCAACATGCATTGTATTTAAAGATTTGGTTTTATTTTTCCTCACATTGCATCTTTGCAGTTTTCATCTTTTGTGTTTTTTTGGTGGTGATGTCTTTGTGTATTTGTTTCTTTCTTTGTATTTTCATGCTGGATAATGGAACTTTAATAAAACGCATGGATTCAAGAAGGGGAAGGACAATATATTCATACTTGACTGTTCATTCTCTACTGATGTAGTCAGGCTGAATTGGGGACAGAATAAGGTGGGGTTAAATGTGATGAGCAGGTATTAACTCAGTTTGATGTGCTAGGTCTTAATGTCTCTATCCCTTCTGTGAGATAATCTCACATAGTCCTTCCTTTGCAAATGTTCCTGAAAGGAGATTGACTGGGTTTTCCTAAATTTCTTGCCATTATTCTCTGCTCTCTATTTTGTTTTAGTATACATGGCTACCTCTGAATGTGCTGTGCTGTGCTTAGTCACTCAGTCATGTCCAACTCTTTGCATCCCCATAGACTGTAGCCCATCAGACTCCTCTGCCATGGGGATGCTCCAGGCAAGAATCATGTGGTGGATTGTCATGCTGTCCTGTAGGGGATCTTCCCAACCCAGGGATCAAACCTGGGTCTCCCACATTGCAAGGCCGATTCTTTACTGTCTGATACCTCTGGATACTGCTGCTTTTACTGAAATGTTGAAGTTCCCCACCCACCTTCAACCTCCTGAAACTGAAGAACATTGGTTCTCTAATAAGGATATGGTTACATCACTACAGTCTCTCTATCAGCCAAACTTGTTTAGAGTACTTATACTTAGGTCCCTCCTACAGTCATAGAAACGAGGGTTTCAAAATTATCCTACATTTCGGCATGGAAAACCTTCAGTCTCTGACTCTTGAATAACTTGCCCTCATACTCTGTCTTCTCTTCTTTCTATTGACAGTTTGTCATTTGAATCCCACTTCTATTTAGAGTAAATACATTTTGTATATTGATACAGATCTATTTTTAATATTCTTTCAACAGAAGATTGATTTTACTTGTTGAGTTACTTCTTATTTTTCCTATCAACTTGAACACTTCTTAAGTGTCTATGTAGAATATTGTCTATTTATGTATTCTCAGTTACTTTCAGAGAACTATAGTAAATTTTGCAATATTTCAGAAGTAAGCAAATGAGACTGATTTTGAATATGACAATAGTCACCAAATCCTGGAGTGTTTGGCAATCACCAAATTCTGGAGCATTTGGCTCTGTATTTAATGAGGGTTTTTTTTTTTTTTAATTTTTTTAATGTGGCATGTTTGTTTTATTTAACTTTCAGTCTTCTATTATCTGAAAGAAACCTGCTGCCTGTATAGTTCTGTGGCTTATCTCAGTCAGTTTACTAAATTTAAAGATTCAGAAGCTGTAGCCTTAGATATACTGCATTTGTCATACTGTGTTATTCATAATTATCTAAATTAACTTCAAATCACATTAATTAAAAAATCTATAAAAATGATTAGTTTGTATAATAGAATTAATTATGCATAGGAGAGCTTTTCCTGATACAGCTATTTTGCCATAAGTATATTTTCAATAATTTATTGATATTTAATTTCTATTAATAATTTGCTACTAAATGTTGATTAAAATCTGAATCATTTTGTTAAAACTTAGTAAAGCTAGCAGTTACCTTCTTTTATAATAAATGTTTATTCAAAATCAAGTTTTTCTTATTGCTGTTAAACTACACATGTGCAAAAATTCTAATAAGTTTCCTTATGAAGGTTCTTTGTACCTGGTTTTAGATTTCTAAGGAAAGAAGCTGAGACAGAGCAGAGTCATTAGGTTGGCTATATCCAAGTAGTTCAAGAGCACCAAGACTTAAGGGAGTGAAAAAGTTGAACATGTTTTGTGTAGGCCCTTGCAGTAAGGTTATTAGGATATATTAGCATAAATCTAGGAAGCAGCTACAGAGCTAAATAGAGCTCTTTGAAATTGAACAGAAATAAAAGCAGTTCTCTGCCACACAGATCATTCACAGTAAACAAGCAGGTATATTATGGAAATTTAGTTTTCATTTAAAACCGAAGCTGATAGTGTGCCTTTTTGTAACTGATTTCTCTTGCTCAGCATACTATTTTTTAGATTCATCCAAAAGATATATATGAGCAATTGGTTATTTTAAATTTTTATTGTTGACTAGGAGTCCACTGTGGTGTGCACACATGCACATAAAGACACTCATACATACATGCTTGTTTACATTTGTGCTTGATGATAGAAATTTGGTATGTTTTTAGTTTCTCTCTATTGAGAATAAAGAACATTTTCTTTATGTTGGGTTGTATGTGTAAATTTATAAGAAAATGACAAATTTTTCCAAAGGCTTGCTTCCAGTTATTCTTAATCTTTGTCAGCATTTGATATCAGTCACTTTAAATTTTTCTATTATAGTGTGTTTGTGGCCATATCTTACTGTGATTTTAATTCTTATTCACTTGGTGACTGATGCTGAACATTTTTTCATGTGCTTCTTAGCTGACTATATCTTCTATAAACTGTCTCTTAAAATAATTGTCGTTTTAAAATTCTAATTTAAATGTCATCTTAAATTAATTTCTCTATTATATTATTATTTAAAGGCTCCTTTATATATTCTTGAGCGTAAGTCTCTGTCATATCTAGCAGATCAGATCAGATCAGTCGCTCAGTCATGTCCAACTCTTTGCGACCCCATGAAACACAGTACTCCAGGCCTCCCTGTCCCTCACCAACTCCGGGAGTTCACTCAGACTCACGTCCATCGAGTCAGTGATGCCAACCAGCCATCTCATCCTCTGTCGTCCCCTTCTCCTCCTACCCCCAATCCCTCCCAGCATCAAAGTCTTTTCCAATGAGTCAACTCTTCGCATGAGGTAGCCAAAGTACTGGAGTTTCAGCTTTAGCATCATTCCTTCCAAAGAACACCCAGGGCTGACCTCCTTCAGAATGGACTGGTTGGATCTCCGTGCAGTCCAAGGGACTCTCAAGAGTCTTCTGCAACACCACAGTTCAAAAGCATCAATTCTTTGGCGCTCAGCCTTCTTCACAGTCCAATGCTCACATCCATACATGACCACAGGAAAAACCATAGCCTTGACTAGACGAACCTTTGTTGGCAAAGTAATGTCTCTGCTTTTGAATATGCTATGTAGGTTGGTCATAACTTTCCTTCCAAGGAGTAAGCATCTTTTAATTTCATGGCTGCAGTCACCATCTGTAGTGATTTTGGAGCCCAGAAAAATAAAGTCTGACACTGTTTCCACTGTTTCCCCATCTATTTCCCATGAGTGGTGGGACCGAATGCCATGATCTTCGTTTTCTGAATGTTGAGCTTTAAGCCAACTTTTTCACTCTCCACTTTCACTTTCATCAAGAGGCTTTTGAGTTCCTCTTCACTTTCTGCCATAAGGGTGGTGTCATCTGCATATCTGAGGTTATTGATGTTTCTCCCGGCAATCTTGATTCCAGCTTGTGTTTCTTCCAGTCCAGCGTTTCTCATGATGTACTCTGCATATAAGTTAAATAATCAGGGTGACAATATACAGCCTTGACAAACTCCTTTTCCTATTTGGAACCAGTCTGTTGTTCCATGTCCAGTTCTAACTGTTGCTTCCTGACCTGAATACATATTTCTCAAGAGGCAGATCAGGTGGTCTGGTATTCCCATCTCTTTCAGAATTTTCCACAGTTTATTGTGATCCACACAGTCAAAGGCTTTGGCATAGTCAATAAAGCAGAAATAGATGTTTTTCTGGAACTCTCTTGCTTTTTCTATGATCCAGCGGATGTTGGCAATTTGATCTCTGGTTCCTCTGCCTTTTCTAAAACCAGCTTGAACATCAGGAAGTTCACGGTTCACATATTGCTGAAGCCTGGCTTGGAGAATTTTGAGCATTACTTTACTAGCGTGTGAGATGAGTGCAATTGTGTGGTAGTTTGAGCATTCTTTGGAATTGCCTTTCTTTGGGATTGGAATGAAAACTGATCTTTTCCAGTCCTGTGGCCACTGCTGAGTTTTCCAAATTTGCTCTCATATCTATATATCTATATAGACTATCTATATAGACTGTCATATCTATATAGACTAGCATTCTTTTACTTTTAGTCTGTGAATTCCCTTTTCCTTTGTCACTGTCTTTCAAAGATTTTTATCTTGATAAAGCCCAATTTATAATTTCACTTTTATGGATTGTACTTTATGTGTCCTCTGCATGATATCTTTGTTTACTCCAAAGTTAAAAATATTTCCTTATGGAATACTTTTATTTCATAGTTTTACATTTTAAATTTAGGTCTGTGAATTACTTTAATCTAACTTTTGTACATATGTGAGATAATAATTAAGGTTCTTTGTATAAAAAAAAATGAATATCCATTTGTTCCAGTACTTTGATATCACTGCAAATCAGAAATGAGCTGTACATGTGAAAGTTTATCATTAGTCTCTCAATTGTAGGCTACTGTTTTATATGTGTATCCTCATGTGAGCAGTTGTTATTACTCTGTCTTTCTAGTAAGTCTCAGAAACAGGTTTTGTAATTCCTCTACTTTATTCTTGCCCCAAATTAAATTATTCTGGCTTTTCTGGGTCCTTTGCATATTTATATGAAATATTAATACCAGCTTTTCAGTTTCTTCAAAATTTCTTCTTAGATTTTGTTCAGAATTATATTTAATATGCTAATTAGTTTGTGAAGAATTTCTCCCTGAAAATTATTCTGTGATTCCAACACGAAGACAAGCTAAATATTACCATTTATGTATATCTTCCTTCATTTCTCTGGGCGGTCATTATAGATTTAGGTGCAAAGAGTCTTTCACAGATGTCTAATTTATTGCTATTTCATATTTTGAGATGCTGTTTTAGTGATATTATTTAAAAATTTTTATTATACTTTTATTGCTCATATATAGAAATATAGTGGATTTTTAAATAAATTGTATCACTAAACTTATATAAGTTCTCGAAGTTGTTTTGTGGTTCGTTATTATCTGTGTGGATAATTGTTTCATTTGGGAAGAAACACAATTTTTGCTTTTACTTCCAGAGTACCAGCCTTTGATTTCATTTCCTTACCTAACTGCACATTTTGTCACCTCCAGAAAAGTATTAAATAGAAGTAGTAGTAGTAGATATCTTTCTTTTCCCCAGTATTACAGGGAAAGCATTTAACCTTTCACTGTTAATGATGTTAACTATAGTTTTCTTTTTACTTTTGTATTTTTTTCACAGTATGTTTTTCAGATAAAGGATCGTTTCTCCTTCCCTAGTATTCTTACTGTTTTGTATAAAATTCATAAATAGGAGTTGAATATTATTTCATGTATTTCTTTGGAATATATTGAGATGACCATATTAGTATTATCCTTATGAATTTTCAGGTTTTTGATGTCACTGTCACAATAAAGATAAATAAAATTAATCCCATAACAAGCTAGACATAATTAGGAGACAATTTAGTATAGCAAAAAAAAAATTGATATTAAAAATAAAGCAATTATAGCTGAGGAATCACACACAAGATATAACTTAATAGTAAATATGAAAATAGAACAAAATGGAATACCGTAACACCTTTAAAATGCTCAGAGAAAATCATTACTAATTTATTTTTGCTATATAATAGAAAAAATTTGTTTCTATTGTTTACTCTTGTTTTTGATCAAGAGTAAAATACAAAGTAAAAACTAATAAAAAAAAATCCAAAACATGGGAAAGAGGCAAGAATGAAAAGGGATACTTATAATAGTTCTGAAATACAAAATAAATGATAAGAAAGAATTGTAAACAGGGATTGAATATCAATAAGAGTAAAACAATATCATTATTTTGTCTGTTGAAGTAAACAGACAAAATAAAAAAATAAACAAGATAAACTTATTAAACAATATAAACTTATTAACACAATATGAATAAACTAGATAGTTCACAGAAGCATTTAAGACTGTACTTTATTAGAGGGTGGATTGATAGTAATTATCTTTGAACCTGGGTGAACAATTATCCTTTTCAAAATTTTAATAACACAATTGATAGAAATGGCATGTATGGCTTCAAGTTACTAGAGGAAGAAGTGGAATAAAGAATTCAACTAAAATACTCAGAAAAAAGAAAAAATTAAAGAATAACAAACATTTAGGAAAAAGAAAAAGCAGGTAATGCAGAAGGTATAAATTAAAAGGGATTAATAAATCTACACCTAACAGTAATTAAATGATTAAAAGCAGTAACAGACTTTCTTTTCTTGGCCTCCAAAATCACTGAAGATGGGGACTGTAGCCATGAAATTACAAGACACTTGCTCCTTGGAAGAAAAGCTATGTATGACAAACCGAAACAGCATATTAAAAAGCAAAGATGTTACTTTGCCACAAAGGTCCATCGAGTCAAAGCTATGGTTTTTCCAGTAGTCATGTATGATGTGACATGATCCATATACAGTATGATGCTGTGAAATTGCTGCACTCAATATGCCAGCAAACTTGGAAAACTCAGCAGTGGCCACAAGACTGGAAAAAGTCAGTTTTCATTCCAATCCCAATGAAAAGCAATGCAAAAAATGTTAAAACTACTGCACAATTGTATTCATCTCACACACTAGCAAAGTAAAGCTCAAAATCCTCCAAACCAGGCTTCAACAGTACATGAACTGAGAACTTCCAGATGTTCAAGCTGGATTTAGAAAAGGCAGAGGAACTAGAGATCAAATTGCCAACATCCATCGGGTCACTGAAAAAGCAAGAGAGTTCCAGAAAAACATCTACTTCTGTTTTACTGATTATGCCAAAGCCTTTGACTGTGTGGATCACAACAAGCTGTGGAACATTCTTAAATAGATGGGAATACCAGACCACTTTTCCTGCCTCCTGAAATCTGTATTCAGGTCAAGAAGCAATAGTTAGAACCGAACATGAAATAACATACTGGTTCCAAATTGTGAAAGGAGTATGTCAAGGTTGTATGTTGTCACCCTGCTTATTTAAATTATATGCAGAGTACATCATGCAAAATGATGGACTGGATGAAGCAAGCTGGAATCAAGATTGCCGGGAGAAATATCAATAACCTCATATATGCAGATGACACCACACTTACAGAAGAAAGCAAAGAGGAACTAAAGAGCTTCTTGATGAAAGTGAAAGAGGAGAGTGAAAAATCTGGCTTAAAACTCAGCATTCAAAACACAAAGATCATGGCACCCAGTTCCATTACTTCATGGAAAATAGAAGGGGAAACAATAGAAACAGTGAGAACCTTTATTTTGGGGGGCTCCAAAATCACTGCAGATGGTGATTGCAGCCATGAAATTAGAAGGCACTTGCTCTTTGGAAGAAAAGCTATGACCAACCTAGGCAGCATATTCAAAAGCAGAGACATTACTTTGCCAACAAAGGTCCATCTAGTCAAAGCTATGGTTTTTCCAGTAGTCATGTATGGATGTGAGAGATGGACTATAAAGAAAGCTGGGTGCTGAAGAATTAATGCTTTTGAACTGTGGTGTTGGAGAAGACTCTTGAGAGTCCCTTGGACTGCTAGGAGATCCAACCCGTCCATCCTAAAGGAAACCAGTCCTGAGTATTCATTGGAAGGACTGATACTGAAGCTGTAGCTCCAATCCTTCGGCCACCTGCTGCAAAGAATTGACACATTGGAAGGGTCCCTGATGCTGGGGAAGATTGAAGGCAGGAGAAAAAGGGGAAGACAGAGGAAGAGATGGTTGTATGGCATCATCAACTGGATGGACATGAGTTTGAGCAAGCTCTGGGAGTTGGTGATGGACAGGGAGGCCTGCCATGATGTGTTTCATGGAGTCACAAAGAGTTGGACACAACTGAATAACTGAAGTGACTGAAATGATTAAAAAGAGAAAAAATTTATTAAATTAGCTATATTTTAAAGTGGCAATATAAAATTAAGACATACAAAGATGGTAAAAATTTTGAAAAATATGCTAGTCATATATGATAAAACAATTCAGTGTTTCAGATTGAAGCAAGGAAAACAAAAAGAAAACAAATACAAAAGCAAGGTTTTTTTCTTTATTATTAAAGAAAAGATTTAACATCACCTGTTTAAGTTATGTTCTTGTTGCTATAGTTCAATTGTGTAGAACTCCAGAGAATATACCTAAAAGTCCTACTTATCTTTTCTCCTAAAGATGTATGTCTTGATTCCCCTTATTTCTTTCCTGTCACCACAGTTCAGTTCAGTTCAGTTCAGTCGCTCATTCGTGTCTGACTCTTTGAGACTCCATGAACTGCAACACAACAGGCCTCCCTGTCCATCACCAACTCCCAGAGTTTACCGAAACCCATGTCCTTTTTGAGTTGGTGATGCCACCCAACCATCTCATCCCCTGTCATCCCTTCTCCTCCTGCCCTCAATCTTTCCCAGCATCAGGATCTTTTCAAATGAGTCAGCTCTTCGAATCAGGTGGCCAAAATATTGGAGTTTCAGCTTCAGCAGTAGTCCTTCCAATGAACAACCAGGACTGATCTCCTTTAGGACGGACTGTTTGTATCTCCTTGCAATCCAAGGGACTCTCAAGAGTCTTCCCCTACACCACAGTTCAAAAACATCAATTCTTCTGTGCACGGCTTTCCTTATAGTCCAACTCTCACATCTATATATGACTCCTGGAAAAGCCATAGCCTTGACTAGATGCACCTTTGTTGGTAAAGTAATGTCTCTGCTTTTGAATATGCTGCCTAGGTTGGTCATAACTTTCCTTCTAAGGAGTAAGCGTCTTTTAATTTCATGGCTGCAGTCACCATCTGCAGGGATTTTGGAGCCCCCAAAAAGTCAGCCACTGTTTCCCCATCTATTTGCCTTGAAGCGATGGGACGGGATAACATGATCTTAGTTTTCTGAATGTTGACCTTTAAGCCAATTTTTTCACTCTCGTCTTTCACTTTCATCAAGAGGCTCTTTAGTTCCTCTTCACTTTCTGCCATAAGGGTGGTGTCATCTGAGTTGATTGATATTTTTCCTGGCAATCTTGATTTCAGATGTGCTTATTCCAGCCCAGTGTTTCTCATGATGTACTCTGCATAGAAGTTAAATAAGCAGGGTGACAATATACAGGCTTGACGTACTCCATTTCCTATTTGGAACTAGTCTGTTGTTCCATGTCCAGTTCTAACTGTTGCTTCCTGACCTGCATACAGGTTTCTCAAGAGGTAGGTCAGGTGGTCTGGGATTCCCATCTCTTTCAGAATTGTCCACAGTTTATTGTGATCCACACAGTCAAGGGCTTTGGCATAGTCAATAAAATAGATGTTTTACTGGAACTCTCTTGCTTTTTCAATGATCCAGCGGATGTTAATAATTTGATCTCTGGTTCCTCTGGCTTTTCTAAAACCAGCTTGAACATCTGGAAGTTCAAGTTTCACGTATTGCTGAAGCCTAGCTTGGAAATGTTTGAGCATTGCTTTACTAGCGTGTGAGATGAGTGCAACTGTGCGATAGTTTGAGCATTGCCTTTCTTTGGGATTGGAATGAAAACTGACCTTTTCCAGTCCTATGGCCACTGCTGAGTTTTCCAAATTTGCTTACACATTGGGTGCAGCACTATCATAGCATCATCATTTAGGATTTGAAATAGCTCAACTGGAATTCCATCACCTCCACTAGCTTTGTTCGTAGTGATGCTTCCTAAGGCCCACTTGACTTCACATTCCTGGATGTCTGGCTCTGGATGAGTGATCACACCATTATGATTATCTGGGTCATGAAGATCTTTTTTGTACAATTCTGTGTATTCTTGCCACCTCTTCTTGATATCTACTGCTTCTGTTAGGCCCATACCATTTCTGTCCTTTATTGAGCCCATCTTTGCATGCAATGTTCCCTTGGTATCTCTGATTTTCTTGAAGAGATATCTAGGTTTTCCCCATTCTACTGTTTTCCTCTAGTTTTTGCATTGATCGCTCAGGAAGGCTTTCTTATCTCTCCTTGCTATTCTTTGGAACTCTGCATTCAAATGGGTATATATTTCCTTTTCTCCTTTGCTTTTCACTTCTCTTCTGACAGCTGTTTGTAAGGCCTCCTCAGACAGCCATTTTGCTTTTTTGCATCTCTTTTTCTTGGGGGTGGTCTTGATTCCTGTCTCCTGTACAATGTCACGAACCTCCATCCATAGTCCATCAGAAACTCTGTCTATCAGATCTAATTCCTTAAATCTATTTCTCACTTCCAGTGTATAATCATAAGGGATTTGATTTAGGTCATACCTGACCTAGATAGCATATTGAAAAGCAGAGACATTGCCAACAAAGGTCCATCTAATCAAGGCTACGGTTTTTCCAGCGGTCATGTATGGATGTGAGAGTTGGACTGTGAAGCAGGCTGAGCACTAAAGAATTGATGCTTTTGAGCTGTGGTGTTAGAGAAGACTCTTGAGAGTCCCTTGGACTGCAAGGAGATCCAACCAGTCCATTCTGAAGGAGATCAGCCCTGGGATTTCCTTGGAAGGAATGATGCTAAGGCTGAAACTCCAGTAGTTTGGCCACCTGATGCGAAGAGTTGACTCATTGGAAAAGACTCTGATGCTGGGAGGGATTGGGGGCAGGAGGAGAAGGGGATGACAGAGGATGAGATGATTGGATGGCATCACTGACTCAATGGGCGAGAGTCTGAGTGAACTCTGGGAGTTGGTGATGGACAGGGAAGCCTGGCTGCTGCGATTCATGGGGTCACAAAGAGTCATATACAACTAAGCGACTGAACTGAACTGAACTGAACTGAGTGGTCTAGTGGATTTTCCCACTTTCTTCAATTTAATTCTGAATTTGGCAATAAGGAGTTCATGATCTGAGCCACAGTCAGCTCCCAGTCTTGTTTTTACTGACTGTATAGAGCTTCTCCATCTTTGGCTGCAAAGGATATAATCAATCTGATTTTGGTGTTGACCATCTGGTGATGTCCATTTGTAGAGTCTTCTCTTGTGTTGTTGGAAGATCGTGTTTGCTATGACCAGTGCGTTCTCTTAGCAAAACTCGATTAGTCTTTGCCCTGCTTCATTCCGTATTCCAAGGCCAAATTTGCCTGTTACTCTAGGTGTTCCTTGGCTTCCTACTTTTGCATTCCAGTCCCCTATAATGAAAAGGACATCTTTTTTGGGTGTTAGTTCTAAAAGGTCTTATAGGTCTTCATAGAACTACTCAACTTCAGCTTCTTCAGTGTTACTGGTTGGGACATAGACTTGAATTACCATGATATTGAATTGTTTGCCTTGGAAATGAACTGAGATCATTTTGTCATTTTTGAGATTGCATCCAAGTACTGCGTTTCAGACTATTTGTTGACCATGATGGCTACTCCATTTCTTCTAAGGGATTCCTGCCCACAGTAGTAGATATAATGGTTATCTGAGTTAAATTCACCCATTCCAGTCCATTTTAGTTCACTGATTCCTAAAATGTCGACCTTCACTCTTGCCATCTCTTGTTTTACCACTTCCAATTTGCCTTGATTCATGGACCTAACATTCCAGGTTCCTATGCAATATTGCTCTTTACAGCTTCAGACCTTGCTTCTATCACCAGTGACATCCACAACTGGGTGTTGTTTTTGCTTTGGTTCCGTCCCTTTATTCTTTCTGGAGTTATTTCTCCACTGATATCCAGTAGCATATTGGGCACCTTCTGACCTGGGCTGTCCGTCTTTCACTGTCCTATCTTTTTGCCTTTTCACACTGTTCATGGGGGTCTCAAGGCAAGAATCCTGAAGTGGTTTGCCATTCCTTTCTCCAGTGGACCACATTCTGTCAGACCTCTCCACCATGGCCTGGCCATCTTGGGTGACCCCACACAGCATGACTTAGTTTCCTTGAGTTAGACAAGCTGTGGTCCATGTGATCAGATTGGCTAGTTGTCTGTGATTGTGGTTTCAGTGTGTCTGCCCTCTGATGCCCTCTCTCAGTGCCTACTATCTTACTTGGGTTTCTCTTACCTTGTACGTGGGGTCTCTCTTCATGGCTTCTCCAGCAAAGCGCAGCTGCTGCTCCTTGAATGTGGGGTAGTTCCTCTTGGCCACCGCCCCTGATCTTGGATGTGGGGTAGCTCCTCTTGGCTGCTGCCCCTGACCTTGGACCTGGGGTAGCTCCTCTTGGCCACTCCTGTGCTGCACAGCCGCCCCTCCTGCATATTCATGTTCCCTTATTTACAGAAAATGTATCCTCTTTTTGGTCATTGCCTAGTTATGTATTCCTAGGGAATTAATATGTTCTTAATTTCACCAAATTCCAAAACTCTCTTTTTAAAAGTTTTTTAGAATATGTCCAGTTTACAGTTGTTTCTTGAGCCAGTGACATTTCCCAGATTTCTAACATTGGTATCATTTAATTTTTGCTAACCATATCATCTGAAATTGTTATCTTATTAATCTGAATCTTCATTACTCCCAATGTATTGGTTTTAACTTAACGATCAGCCCTGGGTGTTCTTTGGAAGGAATGATGCTAAAGCTGAAACTCCAGTACTTTGGCACCTCATGTGAAGAGTTGACTCATTGGAAAAGACTCTGATGCTGGGAGGGATTGTGGGCAGGAGGAGAAGGGGACAACAGAGGATGAGATGGCTGGATGGCATCACCGACTTGATGGACATGAGTTTGAGTGAACTCCGAGATGGTGATGGGCAGGGAGGCCTGGCATGCTGCAATTCATGGGGTCACAAAGAGTGGGACATGACTGAGCAACTGAACGGAACTGAATGTTCTAATATGGTTTTATTTCTCATTGTATTCCTGTTCTTTGCTCAATTTCCTTATCGTTTTTCATGTCTCAGTTGTTTTGCAGAAGTTCCTCCTAAATTCTTGATGCTAATCCCTTGTCAGTTGTAGATGTTGTAAATATCAAAGTACAGACTGTCACCCCATCTGTTAACTTTGTTTATGTGGTTCATTGACTAAAAACATGAATCTTAAGATTTATACTTTGTACACCTTTGATTTAAAAAACTTAGAATACTTTCTCTACTCCAAATTCCCAAAGAGGAATTTTTAAAATAACAGTGACGAGAAAGAACAAATTTCCCTTCATTTCTTCCCTTGGTCAGCATTCATAGTTTATAAAGGCAGCATTTTCACATCTTTGATTATTCCAAGTATTCTTTCCATACAAACTACTACCTAAATGTGATAATCAGTTGTCAACCCACTTTCAAAAGGCCTTGCCATATGGTATGATTTTATTGGTCAATTCCAGAGTATATATTAACTTGGAAAAAATGGGCTGCTGCTAATGGGATATGGAATGGAAATGCTGTCTTTTGTCACTAAGGGGACTTTATGTGTGAAGTTAATGTACACATAAATCAACGCTGTAAACACAAACAAGAGAATATCAAAAATTTGTTGCTATCAGTTGTCACCTATATACAGATGACATTGAAGTTTATTATATTTTGAGAATTTGTTTCCATATTCACCTTTATATCATCAACAAATATTTCCATTTAGGCGTAAAGAACAAACTGTTTAATAAATCAAAATGAATTTGATAGATTTGTACCTGAATACTGACTCTGAAATTTAAGGATGCTTACTTGGAAGGAAAGTTATGACCAACCTAGATAGCATATTCAAACGCAGAGACATTACTTTGCCAACAAAGGTCCGTCTAGTCAAGGCTATGGTTTTTCCTGTGGTCATGTATGGATGTGAGAGTTGGACTGTGAAGAAGGCTGAGTGCCAAAGAATTGATGCTTTTGAACTGTGGTGTTGGAGAAGACTCTTGAGAGTCCCTTAGACTGCAAGGAGATCCAACCAGTCCATTCTGAAGGAGATCAGCCCTGGGATTTCTTTGGAGGGAATGATGCTGAAGCTGAAACTCCAGTACTTTGGCCACCTCATGCGAAGTGTTGACTCATTGGAAAAGACTCTGATGCTGGGAGGGATTGGGGGCAGGAAGAGAAGGGGAAGACAGAGGATGAGATGGCTGGATGGCATCACTGACTCGATGGACATGAGTCTGAGTGAACTACGGGAGTTTGTGATGGACAGGGAGGCCTGGTGTGCTGCGATTCATGGGGTCGCAAAGAGTCGGACACGACTGAGCCACTGAACTGGACTGAACTGACTGGCTCTGAAACTTACTGTATGATCTTGGATATGTAGACAAGGTATCAATAGTAGACTTCTTTGATTTTGCACTTCCTCGTATATACAGAAGAGATAATAATATTGATAATAATTTATTTGAAAATATATTTAGCATTTACAGTGACCCAGGTATTTTGTCAAACCTTTATTGTGCAGCAGTGTGATCAGTTTTTAAAATAAGGCTGTAAAGTAAATTATGAGTTACTTTTTAGGAATGAGAGAAGTTTTACAGAGATTTAATCAGTTTTCACTCTATACTTGCAGTATTTATATATATAAAAAAAGTGCAGGAAAGATTCATGCCTACTTATTCCTAACTCAGAAATTCATGGTTTTAAAAGTTATGTTCATTTTTGAGAATAGATACTTCGTGGCTCATGCTAAGTCACTAAGTCATGTCCAGTCTTAGCGACCCCATAGACTGTAGCCCATCAGGCTCCTCTGTCCATGGAATTTTCCAGGAAAGAATACTGGAGTGAGTTGATATTGCCTTCTCCATGGTATCTTCCCGACCCAGGGATCAAATCCACTCTCTCTTGTCTTCGCAGGTGGATTCTTTACCACTGAGCCATCAGGGAAGCCCCAGTAGGTGCTACACTAGCACCCACGTTCAGCGGAATATTTCTAAAAAGTCCTCCTCTTGCTCTCCCCTGTATCTCAGCACCCAGTTACTATCGATTGCTATTAAAATGATGTTGTATTATACAACATCATTTGTTGTATAATAAACTTGCAAACATGGAATCCTGCATTATTTCTTACTCTTCTTAATGATTAAATGCACTGTCTAACCAGTAAACATCTGCTGGTTATTTTATATTTAGAAATAGTTCATTTTCCAATTTTTATGAAGCTGCAGCACCATATATTTTAGACAAGCCTCTAAATATTTATCTGTTAGTCTAATTTCTTCTATATCCAATCATTCTGCACTCTTGAAATTTAGAATTCTTAATACATCATTCATCTTACTCCATCAGCAAAACATTTGCTTTCTCTACCATAGAACAAGATATTTTAAATTCCAGATAAAGTTTTTTCAATAACAAATTTATATATGCATCATCTTTTATAACAGCTTTATTGAGTATAATTTCTTAAAAAATCATCCTTTTCAGTTGTAAAATTTGGTGATATTTAGTATATTCATTGGAGAAGGCAATGGCACCCCACTCCAGCACTCTTGCCTGGAAAATCCCATGGATGGAGGAGCCTGGTGGGCTGCAGTCCATGGGGTCGCTAGGAGTCGGACACGACTGAGCAACTTCACTTTCACTTTTCCCTTTCATGCATTGGAGAAGGAAATGGCAACCCACTCCAGTGTTCTTGCCTGGAGAATCCCAGGGATAGGGGAGCCTGGTGGGCTGCCGTCTATGGGGTCGCACAGAGTCGGACATGACTGAAGCGACTTAGCAGCAGTAGCAGTATATTCATAGACTTGTGCAACTATCTAAAAAGTCTTCATCACCCAAAAAGAAACTCCACACCCATTAGCAGTTACTCTTCATTCCCCAATCCCCCTGGTGCCTGACAACCACTAATCTACTTTCAGTCTCTCTCTATGGATTTGCCTATTCTGGACATTTGATATAAATACAATATTTCTTTTCTTTTATTTATTTATTGGCTGTGCTCAGTCTCCATTGCTTTGTGAAGAATTTTCTAGTTGCTTTAAGTGTGGGCTACTAGTAAATGTATATAAACTAGAGTGGGTATCTGGCACATTTCCTAGCTGCTCTCTGGTACTTAATAAACAACAAATACTTTCCCCATCATATTCTTTTCCAGAGAAAAGAGGGTTAAATCATTACAGCAGAGGAGTATTTATGGCACAGGTTATAATGCTCTTTTCCTTTCTTCTCACATCAATATGGCTTGTTGATGCTGGGCAATGCTGTTACAGCTTAACTATTTTCTATAGTTAGCTTTAGGGATAGGATCCACTCACCCATGTACTTCCTTATTCTCCCTCATCTATTTGGCCAACAAGGCCTTTGAATTTGTTATATGCTCAGGACAAAGAGGTAGATGTAGCATTATAGATTTTAAACAAACATGTCAAGAAAACTTCTGGTAAAATGCATGTGTGCATACTCTGTCACTCAGTCATGTCTAACTCTTTGTGACCCCATGGACTGTAGCCTGCCAGGCTCCTTTGTCCACAGGATTTTCCAGGACAGAATACTGGAGTGGGTTGCCATTTACTCCTCCAGGGCATCTTCCTGACTCAGGAATTGAACCTGTGTCTCTATGTCTCCTGCATTACATGCATTGGTAGGTAGGTTCTTTATCACTGTGCCACCTGGGAATCCCTCTGGTAAATGACTGAACAAGACAAATAATAGAACCTAGAGAAAGAGAATGGGAAAACTTCTGCACATAAGTAAGTTCATCACTGTTTAAGGCTTTATCTAATAAATAAAATCTAGAAAAGAACTACAGAATCTCTTAAAATATGATTTCCTCCACAGTCCATAAAGAATTAAGTGATCACTCTTGGGAAAGGGTACAAGATATACTCATGTGTGTGTGTATGTGTTTGCAAATGAAGTGCAGTGTGTTGCTGCACTATAATTTACAAATGTGGAAAATACCATGAGATGAGTTGGTTAAAGGTATCTGTATAAAAAATAAATAACTTAAATGAAGTCTGTTATCATCAGCGATGAGAATCTACTTCTATATTAGATTAAGATAGTATATCTAAATTATAAATTAGCTATTCCAAGGTTTTTCCTGTGAGTTTACTTGATGAAAAGTGGATGCTGTAGAAACTCAGGGCTACATTACTGTCCTCACAAAGATACTTCCCTAATACTTAGTTTACTAGTATTTTGGTAATAATTTCCCTTCAGCCAAAATCTAGCCTTAACATTATAGTCATGCCAGTAACCCTGAAGGAGGAGGCTGCAAAATTCTTGACCTTCTTTCAAGCAGTGTATGACAAAAGGACTCAAAACTAGATTGCTTCATGTATCACAAGATGAGCCATATTCTTTTTGAATAAAGAAAACTACAACAAAAAATATTCTGTTTCTCTCATCTCCTTCTTTTCATGGTTTTCATTAGAATAATCATGTTGTTCCAGCTGCATCCAGACTCTTAACTGACTTTTCAAATGTGCATATTTATCTTTGCCGCTCAGTAGGAACCCCACAACACATTTAGAGCTGGGACACTTGTTCATAACTTTCTAACTTCAGGTGAGCTGTAGTTTCAGACAACTGAATCTTGATCTTTATATTTCAGTTGTCTTGTTTAAATACCAAAGTGTGTGTGCACATATTAAGTTAGACAAATGAAAGTGAAGTAATACATAAAGTAGCCAAAAGAAACCAAAATATAGCAGTTATAGAGAAAAGCTGAGAGCAAGAAGAAAGGCATTTTGAATCTTGATGAAGTCAAGGACTTTTCTACCATGATTTACAAATGCATAGCAAACAAACAAACAAAAAATAGAAAAAGTGTTACTGAAACATAACCACATAACCATTCATTCTGGTACTGTTAGTATCTCCATTTGTGAGAATTCAAATACCAATGAGAATAAAACAAAATTTAAAAATCCCCCCAAATTTTAAACTTTTTACCCTAGTACATGATTCAGGAGTAAGGGTTGGGAGTGGCAGAGGAAGAGAGGTTTGAATTTCTAATGTGTGCTTCAGTTTTTATTCTTTCAGCTTTATCCTTGTAATCAGTAAATCACTGGGGTTGGTGATAATACATGCATATGGAAAAGGACTAATTTATTTTCATGAAGACTATTAATAGTTTGCAAGAGAGAAAAAGTAATTAACTATAACTTCCAGCCTTATAATAACCATAAACTTATTAAACTTCTCAGTAGTATTTAGAGAATACTGATGCAGTATGTCTTTGAAGATCAAGTTGTACTGGACTTGCATGCAAATATTTAAGAAGTTAATTAAAATGCAAATCATTGTTGAACTGTGATTTTGGTTATATTGTAAAAATACATTGCAATTATTACTTAAGCATCCTTTTTTTTGAAGTTGAGAAAAAATGAATTTTTGTCATTTCTTCTTTTTTAACACTTCTCTAGTGGCTAGTTGATAAAGAGACTGCCTGCCAATGCAGGAGACCTGAGTTTGATCCCTGGGTTGGGAAGATCCTCTGGAGAAGGAAGTGGCAATCCATTCTAGTATTCTTGCCTGGAAAATTGCATGAACAGAGGAGCCTGGAAGGTTACTCATTGAGTCACAATAAGCGGGCACGACTTAGTGACTAAACCACCCCCACGCTTTTTTCCAAGTAATAAAATGAGCAAATTTACATTTTATTCTGTGTGACCTACTTTTATGTTGAAAAATGAAATCTGATATTTTTAAGATTAAATGAATGTGTTTCCATATTTTTACCTATTTTCAGGATATCAAAAAGTAGATGGACCTTAAGTCTAGAATCACAAGAGAATAATTAGTGGTTCTAAGTTATTTAATTTGATGACCCTAGAACTTGTTATATTACTGTGTCTTAGTATTTGTGTCCATATTAGAGTTAAGTTAGGCATTTTCTAGATAATCATAATATATTGCTACAAATGCATACACATTTAAGTTTAAAGTAGTTTGCTTTCTTGATGTGTAATATACCACGGTAATAGGACTCTGGGTCCCAAGGTGTTTACCATTCCACACCACCTGAATTTAGGAATCATAAACAATCTATACTAGCAAATATTTGAATAGAGTTCAATAAACAACATCTTAAATAATCATGTTTTATTTATATATTGATTTCATTGACTAATGTTTATTTTTATTTTAGTTAAGACATCAAATCAATTAACAATGGAACTGTATTTGCATTAAGTCTAACTATAGGCAAGTAACATAGCAAATTCACATCTTTTATAAATATTTTTCATTGAATGCATTCATTCTGTTTCTACAAAATTAAGCATTCTTAAAATGAAAATTAATGAAATGAGCTATACATGGATAGTTTTAAGCTAAAATGATATATCTCTTTTATACCTTAACTTGTTGTAAACTTTTAGGAAACACATTCAGTGCTTAATTAATACCTAGCAAAAAAATAAAAAATAATAAGTCATTAAAAAAGAAGTCACCCATTATCTACTAAATAAGAAAGGCCTAAATTCTCCAATGTTAGGGATTCTCTGAAATCTGAATTGACCAATATAATTTGAGAACCTGCTGTGAGTCATTATTATGCTTGGTTCTGAAGATTTAAAGATAAATTTAGATGTTCACCACCCTTGAAAGTTTATTTTATTGACACAGAAACAAGGAATGAGGGAATAAAGGAAGAATTTCTAATACGGTCTGAATTAGCAGTACTTTTTTTGTGTGTGAGGAACGAGATTCACATTATGTCAAAATACAATAAGAGTTAGCCAACCACTTTATTCCCCACATAAACAAATTAATGTTCAGAGACAGTAAATTTTTCACTTTTGTATTGCTAGCTATCTGTAAGTCCAAAATGACCTTCAGGGGGCATTGCCTTTAAGCAATTGCTTGAATTATGAAGGTTTATGCATAATTATTAAAAAAAATAAAAAGACCCTTATATAGTACCAACTGGCAACAAACAAACTCAGCCATTGACTTACATCTTTTTGTTTTTCTTAGTGACAAGCTTTTGGCATTTATCCAACAGTACACAGCTGAGAAAAAGAATATTTTCCAAGCATCAATTCTGGTGTTCTGGATAATTGTCACATGAATAAAACCTGGATTATGCCTTTAAAAATGTAGGAACAACTAGGATTTATTCCATCAGTACACATTTATTAAGCACAGCTCCCTGGAAAGCATTGCCCTTAGTGCTGTGTAAGTGCAAGAAACAAGCAGTGGTGTTACTGTCTCCAGCAAGTAACAGTAAAATAACAGTATGCACATTTTGCAATGGCCTAGAAATTTTATATTAACTTCATATTTTTTAGTAATATAATACCAGTTATTTAATTTCTATCTTTTTATAATAGTAATAAATGATTGAGGTAATAGTGATCATATGTATATAAATCTTATATCCTCTGTAACTCCTCCCAAAAAATAATGAAAAATAAAACTAAAGATATCTGTGCTATTAGCATACATAGAAGACTTAAGACATCCTCAATTCAATTTTCCTTTAAATAGAAATATAAACAACATATTCCATCAAGCCACTCGCCATGCTCTAGCACATGTGTTTATAGACAGTAAGAGAAGCTTGAGAAAGGGATTAACATTAAAAAAAAAAAAACTCAAGAGATGGAATTGTGAACCAAGAATTTTATAAACAGCCAATTATTTTTTTGCTATCAAGATTGCATAAAAAGATGAAATATACAAGATCTCCAGGAGTTGTTCCCCCTTGAACCATTCCCGAGGAATGTATCAGAGGATGAACTTCATCCAACCAAGAGACCAGAGACAGTTACTACAGAAGTAATGATGGTGAGCATTTTACATTTGGTTCTAGATTAAATATTAAAATGAATGCATGAATGAGGATGGAACAAAATGAAAGTCATATGTTGTATATCTGACAATATACTGCAACAAATGAATGGAAGGAAATAGGAGAAGGCAAAATGATCATATGCATATTGATTGCTGTACTGGTATTAAAATATACCATTTTAATGTATTATTATACCAACAAAATTAGTAAAAAGTTAAATAAGAAAATAGAGAAAAAAGGATATTTTGAACTGTGGTGTTGGAGAAGACTCTTGAGAGTCCCTTGGACTGCAAGGAGATCAAACCAGTCAATCCTAAAGGAAATCCGTCCTGAATATTCATTAGAAGAACTGATGCTGAAGCTGAAGCTACAATATTTTGGCAAATAACTGATGCAAATAACTGACTTATTGGAAAAGTCCCTAGTGCTGGGAACGATTGAAGGCAGGAGGGGAAGGGGATGACAGAGGATGAGATGGTTGGATGGCATCACTAACTCAATGGACATGAGTTTGCACAAGCTCTGTGAGTTGGTGATGGACAGGGAAGCCTGGCATGCTGCAGTCCATGGGGTCTCAGAGCCAAACATGACTGATCAACTGAGCTGAACTGAACTGAAGGACATATATGTTCATATGAATGTAATTAGTATAACAGAAGTACAAAAGAACTAAATGCCAGAACAAATTTAATAAGTAAAAAAGCAAAGAAAAAGATTACATAGAAACAATAGAAAATATAACAAAACATATAATAATTATAACATAACCATGTGACTTGATAGTTGAGACAAATACATTACTTATAAATAAATGTGAATGAACTAATTTACCTATTCAAAATATTTTCAGTTTGATTCACAAAACAAGAAACATATGTGTCTTAGAAGAATAGCATTTTAAAAACTGTCCCTAAAAGATAAAACTGAAAAAAATACAGATGTATATGAAGCAAAGGGAAACCATAATAATATAAGTGAAAGTATAATGATATCAAAGTAGAATGCAAAGCTAAAACCATCACATATAAAAATGTGGGCATCATTTACAGTTGTAAGCCAAAATTCATAATAAAAGTGTAAAATACCTGTGCATCAAATAGCACAACAGCAATCTTTATAAAGCATAAATGAAGAGATACAAGGAAATAAAGTAACACAGTAATAACCCAAGAACCAAAAATATTTTTTATAGAATAGCCAAATAGACACTAAAATATACTTATAAAAATAATCATGTAGAAGTTGACATAAAAACAATTTTAAAAAATATTTGAGGGAGAATAAACATACAAAGGATTTAAATATAGGCCCTTCAAATTTTAAAAGTATGGTTCTCATGCATGAATAGACGTGCAAAGAATGGAAATAGAATTAGAAACCTAGAATTACACTAAAAATATGAAACTTTAGTATGTGCTGAGAATGGAATATTTTGAGAATCAATAAGCTTTTTAATAAGTGCTATTGGGATAACTGGGTAGCTATTTGGCAAAGGAAAAAATTAGATCCAAATCTCATACTATTATAGAAGGGTAAACACCAAAGGGGCTTCCCTGATAGCTCAGTTGGTAAAGAATCTGCCTGCAATGCAGGAGACCCCCATCTATTCCTGAGTTGGGAAAATCTGCTGAGAAGGGATAGGCTACCTACTCCAGTATTCTTGGGCTTCCCTTGTGGCTCATCTGGTAAAGAATCTGCCCACAATGCGGGAGACACCAGTTCGATCCCTGGGTTGGGAAGATCTTCTGGAGAAGGGTATGGCAACCCACTCCAGTATTCTTGACTCGAAAATTCCATGGACAGAGGAACTTGGTGGGCTACAATCCACAGGATCACAAAGAATTGGACAAGACTGAGCGACTAACACACACACACATACATAAGAAACTTCACGGGAGAAAATTCTCCATGCTAAACGATTTAAAGAAGATCACAAAAAACAAAACAAAATTTAAAAACCCTGAAATAGTCCAACTCTAAAACTGCCTTGCTGTTGAAAAATAGCGGGGTTCCCAGATAGCTCAGTTGGTCAAGAATCCGCCTGCAATGCAGGAGACTCTGATTCTATTCCTGTGTAGGGAAGATCACTGAAGAAGTGATAGGCTACCCAGTCCAGTATTCTTGGGCTTCCCTTGTGGCTCAGCTGGTAAACAATCTTCCTGCAGTGCAGGATATGTGGGTTCAATCCCTGGGTTGGGAAAATCCCCTGGAGAAGGGAAAGACTATCCACTCCAGTATTCTCTCTTGGAGAATTCCACAGACTCTATAGTCCATGGGGTTGCAAAGAATCAGACACAACTAAGCTACTTTCACTCACTCAATCTTTTAAAAATGCTTTTCCCATTTAGGTTATTATAGACTATTAGGCAGATTTCCCTGTGTTATACAGTAGGTCTTGTTGGTTATCTGTTTTAAATATATCCGTGTGTACCTTTCAGTCCCCAAATCCTCGTATATCCCTCCCCCCAGCTCTTCCTCCCTGGTAACCGTAAGTTTGTTATCTAAGTCAGTGAGTCTGTTTCTGTTGTATAACTAAGTTCATTTGTATCATTTTTTTGTTTTAGATTCTTTATGTGAAAAAGAGAATTAAAAAAAAAATAGACATGTAACTTATTTGTGTAAGTGATTTCTGTCCTCAGTCTGCAGTGGCTTGAAGCAAGATTTAAGTTCCTAACCAGAGATTGAAGTCAGGCCACTGCAGTGAGAATACTGAATCCTAGCCACTAGACCAGTAGCCAGTGAAAAGACCCTAGCCTGCAAGGCTTTGTAGAAAATGGATTTCTATAAAGAAATAGAAAGTAGTGAAACAAGTGTTTATTAGGAGGGGAAAAAAAATCCACTGGTGTCTACCTGTGGATAGACACACGGATGGGCTCAGAGAAAGAGTTTCACCTTTGTGGTAGTTTGAGTCACTTATAAAGGAAACATAAGGGACATTTCCTTTAGGTTTCCTTTGGGCAATCATGTTGATTTACCTGGTTCCAAGTCTGTATATGGTTTATCTCAGGGTGCCCCCATGTGTGTGCATGCATCCCATAGCCAAGATGAATTCTAGCAAAGAAGCCTGTAGGTAAGTTGACATCACTCCCTTTTTGACCTCCAAGGAACCTTTTTGAGCACGTAAAATTGAGAAGGTGTCCTTGATCTTGAGAATGAGAAATATGTAGTCTTGGTCTTTTATCTGGAAAGGACTCTTTCATTGCTCCTGCTATTTTGGAGTATCTGTCCAAAATATCAGATACTATTTGCAGACAAACTCCAGCTGCTAAGCCTGGGACCCATCCATCTTCTCCTCATAAGGAGAAACAGAGTAACTAACATGATAATTTTCTAGCCATGAGAGGATAGGTGAGAATGGTTTTTAAATAATGGAATGGTGTTTATTGTACAGTCTGGCTATTTGGAATCATGTTTCTGTTTCATGTACACAAAGGGCCTAAATAAAATCAAGGATGGCAAAAATTATAAGTGGCTCATATCTTCTTATAAGTATAGAAAAATAGAGTATATCTGATAAATATTAAGAGTGTTTACAGTGAGTTATTTTTCTTCCAATAACTTTTATATTGATTGCTTTCATATATGCAGAAAAGAAGACCTGTAATATTCTAAATACTACCAATAATAGCACTTCTATATAACAATACATACACTATTCTTCAGTTATGTCCAGTCACTCAGTCGTGTCTGACTCTTTGCTACCCCATGAATTGCAGCATGCCAGGTCTCCCTGTCCATCACCAACTCCCGGAGTTCACTCAAACTCATGTCCATCGAGTTGGTGATGCCATCCAGCCATCTCATCCTCTGTTGTCCCCTTCTTCTCCTGCCCCCAATCCCTCCCAGCATCAGGGTCTTTTCCAATGAGTCAACTCTTCACATGAGGTGGCCAAAATATTGGAGTTTCACAGTTCAAAAGCATCAATTCTTCGGTACTCAGCTTTCTTCACAGTCCAACTTTCACATCCATACATGACCACTGGAAAAACCATAGCCTTGACTAAACGGATGTCCATTTGGGATGTAAAAGGTAATACCTTAAAATAACATGAATGAGCTGTTGACAATAAGAGGAAAGAATATCAAGTTCTGTAATATGTTTAGTTTAATAAAGATAGCATAGCCATATTTTCCATAATATATAGATTTTATAGAGAAAAATATTGTATATTTTGGCATACACTAAAGGTATGTACAACAGGAGATAAAAAGTAAAATTTGATGTGTTATCAATTCAGTTCCAGTTCAGTTCAGTCACTCAGTCATGTCTGACTCTGCAACCCCATGGACTGTTAATGCCAGGCCTCCCTGTCCATCACCAACTCCCGGAGCTTGCTCAAACTCATGTCCGTTAGGTTGGTGACGCCATCCAACCATCTCATCCTCTCTTGTCCCCTTCTCGTCCTGCCTTCAATCTTTCCCAGTATCAGAATCTTTTCCAGTGAGTCAATTCTTCCCATCAGGTGGCCAAAGTATTTGAGTTTCAGCTTCAGCATCAGTCCTTCCAATGAATATGTGGGACTTATTTCCTTAAGGATTGATGGGTTTGAACTCCATGCAGTCTAAGATACTCTGAAGAGTTTTCTCCAACACCACAGTTCAAAAGCATCAGTTCTTCTGCCCTCAGCTTTCTTTATGGTCCAACTCTCACATCCATACATGACTACTGGAGAAACCAGAGCTTTGACTAGATGGACCTTTGTTGGCAAAGTAATGTCTGTCCATTTTAATATGCTGTCTAGGTTGGTCATAGCTTTTCTTTCAAGGAGCAAGTGTCTTTTAATTTCATGGCTGCAGTCACCATCTGCAGTGATTTTGGAGCACACAAAAATGAAGTCTCTCACTGTTTCCATTGTTTTCCCTTCTATTTGCCATGAAGTAATGGGACTGGACAGTTAGAACAACAGTTAGAACTGGACATGGAACAACAGACTGGTTCCAAATAGGAAAAGGAGTACATCAAGGCTGTATATTGTCACCCTGGTTATTTAACTTATATGTAGAGTACATCATGAGAAACGCTGGGCTGGAGGAAGCACAAGCTGAAATCAAGATTTCTGGGAGAAATATCAATAACCTCAGATATACAGATGACACCACCCTTATGGCAGAAAGTGAAGAACTAAAGAGCCTCTTGATGAAAATGAAAGAGGAGAGTGAAAAAGTTGGCTTAAGCTCAACATTCAGAAAACTAAGATCGTGGCATCTGGTCCCATCACTTCATGGCAAATAGATGGGGAAACAATGGAAACAGTGGATGACTTTATTTTTCTTGGCTCCAAAATCACTACAAATGGTGATTGCAGCCATGAAATAAAAAGACACTTACTCCTTGAAAGGAAAGTTATGACCAACTGAGACAGTATATTAAAAAGCAGAGACATTACTTTTTCAACAAAGGTCCATCTAATCAAGGCTATGGTTTTTCCAGTGGTCATGTATGGCTGTGAGAGTTGGACTATAAAGAAAGCTGAGAGCTGAAGAATTGATGCTTTTGAACTGTGGTGTTAGAGAAGATTCTTGAGAGTTCCTTGGATTGCAAGGAGATCCAACCAGTCCATCCTAAAGGAGATCAGTTTTGCACGTTCATAGGTAGGACTGATGTTGAAGCTGAAATGCCAATACTTTGGCCACCTGATGCAAAGAGCTGACTCATTTGAAAAGACCCTGATACTGGGAAGGATTGAGGGTGGGAGAAGAAGGGGACAACAGAGGATGAGATGGTTGGATGGCATCACCGACTCAGTGGACATGGGTTTGGGTGGACTCTGGGAGTTTGTGATGGACAGGGAGGCCTGGCATGCTGCAGTTCATGGGATCTCAAAGAGTCGTACATGACTGAGCGACTGAACTCAATGGTACTGGATGCCATGCTCTTAATTCTTTTGAATGTTGAATTTTAATGCAGCTTTTTCACTCTCCTCTTTCACTTTCAACAAGAGGCTCTTTAGTTCTTTGCTTTCTGCCATAAGGGTGGTGTCATCTGTGTATCTGAGGTTATTGATATTTCTCCCAGTAATCTTGATTCCAGCTTGTGCTTTATCCAGCCTGGCAATTCACATGATGTATTCTGCATATAAGTTAAATCAACAGGGTAACAATATACAGCCTTGATGTACTCCTTTTCCTTTTTGTAACCAGTGTGTTGTTCCATGTCCAGTTCTAACTGTTGCTTCTTGACCTGTATACTGATTTCTCAGGAGGCAGGTAAGGTGGTCTGGTATTCCCATCTCTTTCAGAATTTTCCACAGTTTGTTGTGATCCACACAGTCAAAGGCTTTGGTGTAATCAATAAAGCAGAAGTATTTATTTTTCTGGAACTCTTGCTTTTTTGATGATCCGACGGATGTTTGCAATTTGACCTCTGGTTCCACTGACTTTCCCAAATCCAACTTGAATATCTGGAAGTTTATGGTTCATGTACGGTTGAAGCCTGGCTTGGAGGATTTTGAGCATTACTTTGCTAGCGTGTGAGATGAGTGCTGTTGTGCTGTAGTTTGAGCATTCTTTGGCATTGCCTTTTTTTAGAATTGGAATGAAAACTGACCTTTTCCAGTCTTGTGGCCACTGCTGAGTTTTCCAAATTTGCTGTCATATTGAGTGCAGCACTTTAACAGCTTCGTTTTTTAAATTTGAAATAATTCAACTGGAATTCCATCACCTCCACTAGCTTTGTTCTTAGTAATGTAGCTTTGTTCATAAGGCCCACTTGAGTTTGCATTCCAGGATGTCTGGCTCTCAGTGAGTGATCACATCACAAAAAGGCAAAATGGTTGTCTGAGGAGGCCTTACAAATAGCTAAGAAGATAAGAGAAGCTAAAGGCAAAGAGAAAAGGAAAGATATACCCATTTGATTACAGAGTTCCAAAGAATAATAAGGAGAGATAAGAAAGCCATCCTCAGTGATCAGTGCAAAGAAATAGAGGAAAACGAGACACCAAGGGTGCATTTCATGCAAAGATGGGGACAATAAAGGACAGAAACAGTATGGACCTAACAGAAGCAGTAGATATTAAGAAGAGGTGGCAAGAATATACAGAAGAACTATACAAAAAAATCTTCATGATGTGTTATATTTAAGCTAAAAAAAACCCAACTCTCTGATATTCCTTCAGTTCAGTTCAATTCAGTTCAGTTGCTCAGTTGTGTCTGACTCTTTGCGACCCCATGAACCACAGCACTCCAGGCCTCCCTGTCCATCACCAACTCCTGGAGTTCACTCAAACTCATGTGTATTGAGTCAGTGATGCCATCCAGCCATCTCATCCTCTGTTGGCCCCTTCTCCTCCTGCCCCCAATCCCTCCCAGCATCAGAGTCTTTTCCAATGAGTCAACTCTTCGCATGAGATGGCCAAAGTATGGGAGTTTCAGCTTTAGCATCAGTCCTTCCAAAGAACACCCAGGACTGATCTCCTTTAGAATGGACTGGTTGGTTCTCCCTGCAGTCCAAGGGACTCTCAAGAGTCTTCTCCAACACCATAGTTCAAAAGCATCAATTCTTTGGTGCTCAGCTTTCTTCACAGTCCAACTTTCACATCCGTACATGACCACTGGAAAAACCATAGCCTTGACTAGATGGACCTTTGTTGGCAAGTAATGTCTCTGCTTTTGAATATGCTATCTAGGTTGCCTTAGACAACAGTATTAGCAGTATTAATTGAATTAATTATGCCATTTTTCTGTGTGAAGGTTATTTTTACTTTTCTATAGTTAACTTTATGGACAAACCTTATTCTCTAGTTCTTGCACATTATTAACCAAATCAAAAGGTAATGAGTTAATAAGGCATTATGCATTATTTATTACAAATAATTATTTATTACATTTATAACATTTGCATAGTGAAAATAAATGTTAAATTATGAAGGTATTTTGTTTAGATTTTTGAGGACTAACCAAGCAATTAAATATGTCTAGCTTAAAATATATTCCCTTTCCTGCTCCTTTCCAAATATGTACATTTCATTAAATACAGAGGAATTTTCTCTGTCCTTGCAGTTAAAGTCCTTGAAGTTATGAAAAAAAAAAGAAAGAAACTCCCAATTATTGTTCTATTAAATCCTAATAAAATAACTAGGTCCTGGGCTTTAAGCTTTAAGAGCTCCTTAGAGAGACAAAGCAATAATTACTGAGTTGAAGCAAGTACAATTCTGGCCCTTAATAGCAAGAACATGACGAAAATCGAAATTAAAATGATATCTGACCTTCAGCCATTTTAAGGACATTTATAGACATTTGGAGCTTCCCCTATAGCCCAGCAGATAAAGACTCAGACTGCAATGCAGGAGATGCAGGAAACACAGGTTTAATCTTTGGATTGGGAAGATCCCTTGGAGAAGAACATGGCAACCCACTCCAGTATTCATCTTTTTTTAAATCCATTTTTCAGACTTAATCTGGAAATAGCAACATGAATTATATTTATTAGACAGAATCTCAGTGTGAATGTTAATAGGTGTTGTCAAGTCATTAGCATCTCAATAGCTCTGGAGAAAATAAGGTCTTGGCCAAAGTCTCTCTTCTAGATTGGAATAATTTACGCCGCTCCAGACTTCTCATGCATTGAATGCCTGCAGAACTTAATTCTAACAGTTTTTAACCCAAATTTCATATATGCTTGCAATGTAAAAATTATGTCATCTAATGAAGGACAAGTAGTCTTACTCCTGCCATTTAACAGATCCCCCCCCCCATTTGTTGATTTTCCTCCTTTTTTATTAATAATGCAGTACTTCTTTTCCCGTTTTGAAATTTGTCTTAGTTGAAGGGAGATTTTTCTTTCTGATCTGTTCTTTTTTGCATCTACCTTTAATACTGACACTTCCTTGTTGCACATTTAATTGAAGTTCCTCTGTAAAATGTCTTTTCATTAATCTAAAAAAAAAATCTGTAGTTTACTTTTAAAATGCTTTGAACACTTTATTTGGTCTCTTTGAAATTCTCTTCAGCTTCAGAAGAGGATTAATCAGTTTCAAGTAGAAGACATTAATTACTTTGCCTGTCTAATATGTGCAGATTCCATTTATATAAACAAATGTGGATTCAGTTAATTGCTATAACATTTTATTGAGTCCTATTCAGTTTATTATGTTATTATCATAGTTGTATGATAGCTTATCCTTCTCCTATATTAATTATTCAGAGTTCTCACATTCTATTCCATTTATTCTTTTAGGGTCTCTTAATACTTCCATGAATTCAAATTGCATTTTATTCTAAGACTCCCCCCCAGAAGCTGAAATAAGGAGACTTTTAAAATGCTATTAACTATCAGATAAAATAAACAAATGACTTCAGAATTATTTAAATTATAAGAATTACAAAACTCATATAATCATTTGTTTATTTAATGGAGTGTAATCTCTGCAGTATGTGTTTATAGTATAAGCTACACAGCCTCCAACACCTTCTACATTTGCATATAAGTTGTGAATGCTAATCACAGATTCTCGGATTCATGTTAATGAGCACAGAAAGATTCTATGAATATCTAGAAGATTCAGTCTCATTATTTAATCCCTGAATAAACAGAAAGTCATTAACACATTTTATGTATTTTAGTTTTAGAAAGCTTTATTTTTAGTTTAGAAAGTTATTAATTACATTTTAGTTTAGAAAGTTATTAGTTACATTTACTTTAGTTTCACAAAGTGTCAGAACCAAAGGATTTCTGCTTAATTTTTAAAGAAACTAGGACTTTCACTCAAATTCAATTACAGCTCATTGAAATGTTTTTTTATAACCATTCACTTAGTCATTTACTCAACAGCATGTGAATAATCTTAGGCATTAAATCCTTTGTTAAATCTACCTTGATGTATTTCATGATGTAAGGAAGATCCATGGTTTTGCATGCAAAGTATCAAACTTATACATTATTAATACAAGACAGCAAATTACACTGAGCTTTAATGATTCTGAGGAGTTCTTAGATGTCATTAATGAGATAACGTTCTCCTATTTGTCATCAGTTCCACAGATTGAGTATTGGAGGTTTGCAAGACTTAATATATCTGACAGAATGAGGATACTTAGAGGTCTAATTCTGTGGCAGATGGAAAGTTTCAGTGAGTTTTGAGTATGCTAAGGTTATCTGAGAAGATGCTTACCAACATAGACTTCTGCTTGAATTCCTATTACACAGAGCATGAGAGAGGCATATTAGTGAGATAAACCAAGTCTGGATACATTTATTTTATTAATAAAGCCTTATTTTGTCTAAATATACTGTCAACAGTTCATTCAGTGAACACTGCCCTCATAAGGTTAATTGTTCAGGCATTTACTCCAGACCAAATCTAGCTACACATGGAAAAGTTATCTATTATTTTCATCTATTCCGTATTCTAGACTGGAGCATCCCCATGGACAGAGGATCCTGGTAGGCTACAGTCCATGATGTCAAAAATAGTTGCACATGACTGAGCGACTAATCGCAGCTCAGCACATTAAGTATTCTTTCCTTTTTGTCTGATAAAAAAATAATTTATGTGATTGAAAGGCCTGTAGTTTTTCCTATACTGTTCACTTGAGACATACAGTTCAAGAATGATCATTACATCTGTCTTGTCTTAAGGATTGTTATAAAGGGGATATAAACATAACCCAAACCTAAGCAAGTAGGTTTTTCTCCAGAATTGCAAAGAAATTATGGAGAAGGATGCACTGTATTCTCTTCTCTGAGTTCACTAGATACAAGGAAAATATGAACCTAAAGCTTCTGTTGGTGACCACTTTTAACAACATGCGGGGAGGAACTGCTTGAAAATCAAATTATCAGGAGAAGTAAGCCAGGAGATAGAAACAGGGATCTAACCCATCATTTGTGGCTTTAAATCTAGCCATTTCTGAAGCCACGCTGTGTAGGTGGACTTTACTGTTGTATAAACCAGTAAATTCCCAGATGAGATTAAGCAAATTTTGGTTACACTTCTGTTGTTTACAATAAAAATTATCTAAGGTAATATGTTTTCTGATTGCAAAGTAACTCATACTTGAAAAAAATCAGAAAATGAAGTCTTTTAATTTGACTCTCTCAGATGATCAATAGTATATATATGTATATATGTGAACATTTTAAAGAAAGAGGGGGACAGGAGCAGGGAGAGAGAATAAAAAAATGAACAAGAAAATATGAGTTGGTACTGTTTAGTAAAGAATTTACTCAGGATAGTGTTGATTTTAAATAAAAAACATAATTATAGAAAGTGATTTATACAATATGCATAACATATAATACACACACAAATGGGGCTTCCCTAGTAGCTCAGTAGTAAAGAACCTTCCTGCCAATTCAGGAGACATGGGTTTGCTCCCTGGGTCAGGAAGATCCCCTGGAGAAGGAAATGGCAACCTGTTCTAGTATTCTTGCCTGGGATCATCTCATATACAGAGGAGTCTGGTGGGCTGCAGTCCATGGGGCTGCAAAAGAGCTGGACACAACTGGACAAAGCTGACACAACCATTTGTATGGTTCCACACACAAATGGAACCATAATTAAACTTGAGAATACCCATAAGTTCATGAAATAACTAAGTCTCTTATTCTGGGTTTGGAATTCTTCATTAATATGGATTCTTAATATTAGTACTGGAAGTTGAAATTAAAATACCTTCAGAATAATTGCTTTACTCTTGGACATTTACAGGTAAAGTGCACATTTCCTCAGGAGAGCTGTTTACTTTATACTAAAAAAAGATAAGGGGAGTTTCATAAATGTTGGCTTAGAGGTCAATAATTTATGCTTACAACACGACAGAAGGTAATGTGTTTACTAATCATAACACGACAGGAATATTAATCAAATGTGGAAGAAATAAAAAAAAAATAGTAACAACCATATGGTACATTGAGAACAGGTGTCCCAACTGTTGGAGGAAGAGCAAAATTGTCTTCTAAGAGACAACATAATTAAAAGTGAGAAGAACGTCCTTTTACAAAGAAGACCAAACAACATTCAGCATAATTGTAGAAAAAAATTATGAAATAATTAAGGATAGATATATTCTACAGCAGAGATACGGAAAAGAATATAACATATTAGTAAATATCATTTAGAAAACAGATAAGGAAAATCATTAAACCATGAATAAATGTTACCAAATAAGCAAAAAATGTATCACACAGTATTATTATATAATATAACACAACATACTAAAAATAAAGCTAAAAAAAACACAGATAAGGAATAACTGAAAGTTGCATGTAATTATTCTTTCAGTCTTTGAAAAGTAAGTAAAGGAATCTGCCAATTTGTGTTTAATAGATAATTTTATGTGCAGGAAAAAGGATGTTGGCTCATTCCCATATTTAACATTGAATAGAAAATGCATGTCATGTAAAAGAAGCTTACCCTTGTCCAAGGTACAGTTTTATGTAGAGTGAAACACAATAAAGAATGCTGTTTCTAAGTCTGAATAGTAAACACTTTGCACCTCTGGTTTTCCACATTAATATTGCTAATCTTCTAGAAAGACCTTGTCATATGACCTTTATGTTCTGTGAAATTTACTATGACAGTTGGAACTGACAACCCACATAATGGAATAATATACAGGGAGATATGCACTAGCTTCTAGTGGGTAGAGACCACGATGTTGTTAAAGATACAATTCACAGAACTGCCCCTTAAAGAGCTGTCCCACCTAAAATGTCAGTAGTGCCCACCTCAAGACAGTGACTCAGGGTAGTAGTTATTATAGGGCTTCCCAGGTGGCTCAGTGGTAAACAATCCACCTGCCAATGCAGAAGATACAAGACCATCCCTGGCGCAGGAATATCCCCTGGAGGAGGGCACAGAAACCCACCCAGGATTCTTGCCTGGAGAATTTTATGGGAAGAGGAGCCTGGTGGGCTACCACCAATGGGGTAGCAAAAGAGTCGGACACTACTTAGTGACTAAACAACAATAAACAGTAGTTGTTATAGATGAAGAAACTGAGACACTGAAAATTTATCTTTGCATGAATTCACCAATCAAGTAATGGAAAATTAATAGTTTGTAGGAAAAGATTGGAGGTAAAAAGCAAATCCTTATTCAGTTCAGTCGCTCAGTCGTGTCCAACTCTTTGCAACCCATGAACCACAGCACGCCAGGCCTCCCTGTCCATCACCAACTCCCGGAGTCCACCCAAACCCATGTCCATTGAGTTGGTGATGCCATCCAGCCATCTCATCCTCTGTCATCCCCTTCTCCTCCTGACCTCAATCTTTCCCAGCATCAGGGTTTTTTTCAAATGAATCAGCTCTTCGTATCAGGTGGCCAAAGTATTGGAGTTTCAGCTTCAGCATCAGTCCTTCCAATGAACACCCAGGACTGATCTTTAGGATGGACTGGTTGGATCTCCTTGCAGTCCAAGGAACTCTCAACAGTCTTTTCCAACACCACAGTTCAAAAGCATCAATTCTTCAGTGCTCAGCTTTCTTTATAGTTCAACTCTCACATCCATACATGACCACTGGAAAAACTATAGCCTTGATGAAACGGACCTTTGTTGACAAAGAAATGTCTCTGCTTTTTAGTATGCTGTCTCCTTCCAAGGAGTAAGTGTCTTTTAATTTCACTGCTGCAATCACCATGTGCAGTGATTTTGGAGCCCAGGAAAATAAAAGTCAGCCACTGTTTCCACTGATTCCCCATCATTTGCCATGAAGTGATGGAACCAGATGCCACTATCTTAGTTTTCTGAATGTTGAGCTTTAAGCCAACTTTTCACTCTCCTCTTTCACTTACATCAAGAGGCCCTTTAGTTCTTCTTCACTTTCTACCATAACAGTAGTGTCATCTGCATATCTGGGGTTATTGATACTTCTCCTGGCAATCTTGATTCCAGCTTGTGCTTCCTCCAGCCCAGCGTTTCTCATGATGTACTCTCCATATAAGTTCTTACAGATAGTAATTTTCAACTGGATAATGAAAAAGTACTTTAAAATGTCTAATGTAATATTTATCTTTTTTAAAAGTCTCTGATCCCTTTCATTTCTCTCTGATATTTATTTCAGTAAACAGTATTTTCACTTGTGCCAAAAAATTAATTTCCTCACTTCTCTTCTATACTGAGCTTCCTAGGTGGCACTAGTGGTAAAAAAAAAAACCTACCTGCCAATGCAGGAGATACAGGATACATGGGATTGATCCCTTTGTAGGAAGATCCGTTGAAGGAGAGCATGGCAACCCACCCCAGTGTTCTTGCCTGGGGAATCCCATGGACAGAGCAACCTGGTTGGCTATAGTCCATAGGGTCACAAAGAGTCAGACATGATTGAAGTGACTTAGCACATATTTCTGTATTGCTGCTGCTGCTGCTAAGTCACTTCAGTCGTGTCTGACTCTATGAGACCCCATAGATGGCAGTGGGTTGCCATTTCCTTCTCCAATGCATGAAAGTGAAAAGTGAAAGTGAAGTCGCTCAGTCGTGCCCGACTCTTAGCGACCCCATGGACTGCAGCCTACCAGGCTCCTCCATCCATGGGATTTTCCAGGCAAGAGTACTGGAGTAGGGTGCCATTGCCTTCTCTGACTTCTGTATTAGGCACCATGAAGTCTTCCCATTTTGGTAATAGCCAACCTTTGAAGACTCTTCTCACCTTTTTTATTCAAGCACTGCTTAAGCAAAGCATGTGGCAGTACTATATTTTACTTTCTCTGATCTGAGAGTACATGATTTTTAGAAATAAGCTAGATATAAGCTAAATAAGTATTATTTTTCTTTCCTAAGTGACATTTTATTAATTCATATTTTGATACCCTCTCTTTGGCTTCCTTGGTGGCTCAGATGTTAAGGAATCTGTCTGCAATAGGTTCAATCCCTGGGTCAATCCCTGGGTCAGGAAGATGCCCTGGAGAGGGAATGGCAACCCACTCCAGTATTCTTGCCTGGAGAATCCCATGGACAGAGGGGCTTGATGGGCTACAGTCCATGGCATCACAAAGAGTTGGACAAGACTGAGAGAATAACACTTTCACTTTCTACAGATTATAGAATTTTACTTCCCTGACCAGAGATCTACCTCATACTCCCTGTAGTGGAAGCACAGATTCCTAACCACTGGGCCATCAGGGAATTCCCTAGTTTTGTTTTCTTATTAAGTATCCTAGTATATATTGCATTTCATGTAATTTGTGTTCTAGGATGTTTTTCTCTCATAGTAAACTGGTAAGATATTAAGAACATGAACAAACTGTCAAACCTTATATTTATTTCAAAATCGTTGAATTCTTCAGACTTTTTTATACATGTTTTTCATTAGTGATTATTCCTAAATGAGAATAAGTGGCTGTATGAAGGATCTGGATGAGCATCAGCAGTTAGAGACTGATATTGAACTCATGGGATTTGGCTCATAACTGATTTTTGTCCATAGAGTTTAGCTCTGAGCAATGGACAGAAATGGTTGTCCACTATAATACAGCATAAAATATTGGTCATATAGTGAAAGAGTTCTGTGTACACTTGTCTTATGTGTGTTAGTCACTCAGTTGTGTCCGACTCTTTGCGACCCCGTGGATTGTAGCCAGCCAGGCTTCTCTGTCCATGGGATTCTCCAGGCAAGAGTACTAGAGTGGTTTGCCATTTCCTTCTCCAAAATGGCATTAGTTGGCCCCAGAGTCAAAAGAACGATGGCTAGACCTTCAGCTCTCCTGCAGAGTTGAATTTGGGTTTGTAGGAGAGAGAGACCCAAAGATGGATATTCTCATCCATGCTGAGTCCTTTGGGGACTTCCAACTGTCACTGACCCTCCTTGTTACCTGGGACCTGTAGCAGCTCCAGCTCCATTCTCATTGTCTGTCTGTGATTTTCCAGCTTCAGACACTTCTGTCTCTAGCTACTCTGGAACCTTGGGAAAATGGGCTTCCTGGCTTGTTTCCTAGGGCTGCTCAGGACTCCTAGGGGAGTCAGAAATCCCCTGACAGCTTCCCATCCTGACAGCTCCATGTAACCACCCTCCACCTGCTCTAGCCTAGGGCCTTTACTGCCTTCACACAGTCAGGGCCTTAGTGTACACCCAAGGCTGTGGGGGAGATCACAGACATGGCTCCAAGCATTGGACCCCTCTGCTAAGGAAGGTAGGGGATCTTCTGTGGGCACGGTGTTGCAGGCAAGAAAAGAATCGCTGGCTGGCAATGAACTCAACTTCCGTATCTTTTGAATGAGATTAAGAAGCTCTGAGGGGGAAACTGCCCATGTACCCCATCCTACCTCCCAGGAACCTATCTCCTTGTACCGCATCACCATGCCCAGGTTGGCATTGTCATCCACAAAACTGAAACGCTCCACTGGCGGATGAACACAGCAGATCCAGCTCAGGCTTTCTCCCACCTTTCCCAGGATCTTGGCTGCAGTGGGCTTGCTGGGCATGTTGTTGTTCTGGTTAGATGGGTTGGGAGGTCTCATATTGGGGCTGTCCGATCAGAGTTGTCATGGAGGGTGTGGTGACATTGGATAGGATGCAACCAGTCACCCGCTGGTCTTGAACCTCAGCTCGAATGCCTCACTGACAGTGGCAACAAGAGCCATCTCTCTGGGTTGTGGTCAGGTTACACAAGCGACCATACATGGAGCACCTTTAGAACACTTGCCTTATATTCCTACAGAAAGTTGGGACTTTATGAAGAAACATTTAAATTGACAGAATTTCAGGTGACATATCTAGTCATGTAATAAACTTATGATTTAGTGAAGGAAAAATATTACTATTTTAAATAAGCAGGGCAGAATACCTAATGGATGCCTCCATAAAGAAGCATTCTAACACATTTCATACAGATGAATATGAATTGTGGTATATTGTTGAAAGTGATCTTGAACTGATAAATCAAAATTTTATTCCTTATGTTAAATTTCAAAAAATTTCCCTTATTTTATATTAGGATTATGTAAATAATGGAAGTATATTATAGATTAAAGTTGAAAGAAATAATTACATTGATTTTATGTGTGTGTGTATATATATATATATATATATATATATATATATATATATATATATTTCTCCAAACCTATGGAGAAGGCAATGGCACCCCACTCCAGTACTCTTGCCTGGAAAATCCCATGGATGGAGGAGCCTGGTAGGCTGCAGTCCATGGGGTCGCTAAGAGTCGGGCACGACTGAGTGACTTCACTTTCACTTTCACTATTTGTACATTTATTTACAAAAAAAAATTGAAAGCAAACTTAATACATTTGTTTATTTCCCATTAATTCATTTACAGTTGTATGAGGAAGATACTTTTATTCTCTCAGTATTTTATAAAATGTATTTCAATGGTTATACAATATTTGATGTAATACATTTATATTAATGCACTGTATTTATTTAAACTTTTCTTCATTATTAGGCATTTACTTATTTTCTCTTAAAGTTGAATCAGTTTAGTTCAGTTCAGTTGCTCAGTCATGTCTGACTCTTTGCAACCCCATGAACCACAGCACGCCAGGCCTCCCTGTCCATCTCCAACTCCCAGAGTCCACCCAAACCCATGTCCATTGAGTCGGTGATGCCATGCAACCATCTCATCCTCTGTAGTCCCCTTCTCCTCCTGCCCTCAATCTTTCCCATCATCAGGGTCTTTTCAAATGAGTCAGCTCTTTGCATCAACTGGCCAAAGTATTGGAGTTTCAGCTTCAATATCAGTCCTACCAATGAACACCCAGAACTGATCTCCTTTAGGATGGACTGGTTGGATGTCCTTGCAGTCCAAGGGATTCTCAAGAGTCTTCTCTGACACAACAGTTCAAAAGCATCAATTCTTTGGTGCTCAGCTTTCTTCACAGTCCAACTTTCACATCGATACATAACCACTGGAAAAACCATAGCCTTGACTAGACAGACCTTTGTTGACAAAGTAATGTCTCTGCTTTTTGATATGCTGTCTAGGTTGGTTATAACTTTCCTTCCAAGGAGTAAACATCTTTTCATTTCATTGCTGCAATCATCATCTGCAGTGATTTTGGAGCCCAGAAAAATAAAGTCAATAAATATTTTAATTCAAATGTATTTTTCTCTTTAAATTTATAAAAATTAGAATTACTGGATAGATTGTTTTAAAATAAGAGGCAGTTGACTTACTTCACTCTGTACGACTGACTCTAGGTCCATCCACATCATTATAAATGACCCAAATTTGTTCTTTTTTATGACTGAGTACTATCACATTGTATATATGTACCACATCTTCTTGATCCATTCATCTGGCAATGGACATATTTAAACTATTTTATCACATATTCTCCCACCATGAGAATTTAATAAGTGTTTGTTTTGATTTATTAGGATTTTTATTTTCATAGTTATATTCATATGAACATTATTTTTATATTGAATGTTCATTCATACTATAACTTATTGTTTTTCCATCTGAAAATTATTTTCATGTTGAATATTAGTTCATACTATAACTTAACATTTCTTCAAGTATGTAACTGGTTTTCTTAAAAGCAAAATTGTATAATTCTTTACTCACAAATCCAAATGAGACTTAAGTACAAAAATCTGATAAATCGATATTCCATTATCATGCTACTTAATTTATATAGTTTTTAAATGTTATGTTTTCATTTCCAATAGCACTACTCTTTTCTTATTACTTTTACACTTGATCATAGCCAAAGGCCAAGAAGTGATTTTTCTTATTACTTTTATTTTTAAAAAACTTCTTCATAGTCTTACATAGCTTTGCATCAGATGACATGACTGTCATTATCAGGTTCTTCCATAAATGGAAGCTTAGTTTTAACTGAGATTTACTTTACCTGAGGAAACTGTTTGTCTTTATAGTTTGATTTTTCCTAAACAAGAACATTTGTGCAATACATTATTCCATACTGTGGCAAATTTTTCTGTGATCTTCTATATGGGACTTGCATTTTTTTTTTTTCTCTTTTCTTTTCTTTTTTTTCTAATTTTATTTTATTTTTAAACTTTACATAATTGTATTAGTTTTGCCAAATATCAAAATGAATCCGCCACAGGTATACATGTGTTCCCCATCCTGAACCCTCCTCCCTCCTCCCTCCCCATTACCATCCCTCTGGGTCGTCCCAGTGCACTAGCCCCAAGCATCCAGTATCGTGCATCGAACCTGGACTGGCAACTCGTTTCTTACATGATATTTTACATGTTTCAATGCCATTCTCCCAAATCTTCCCACCCTCTCCCTCTCCCACAGAGTCCATAAGACTGTTCTATACATCAGTGTCTCTTTTGCTGTCTCGTGCACCAGGTTATTGTTACCATCTTTCTAAATTCCATATATATGCGTTAGTATACTGTATTTATGTTTTTCCTTCTGGCTTACTTCACTCTGTATAATAGGCTCCAGTTTCATCCACCTCATTAGAACTGATTCAAATGTATTCTTTTTAATGGCTGAGTAATACTCCATTGTGTATATGTACCACTGCTTTCTTATCCATTCATCTGCTGATGGACATCTAGGTTGCTTCCATGTCCTGGCTATTATAAACAGTGCTGTGATGAACATTGGGGTACACGTGTCTCTTTCCCTTCTGGTTTCCTCAGTGTGTATGCCCAGCAGTGGGATTGCTGGATCATAAGGCAGTTCTATTTCCAGTTTTTTAAGGAATCTCCACACTGTTCTCCATAGTGGCTGTACTAGTTTGCATTCCCACCAACAGTGTAAGAGGGTTCCCTTTTCTCCACACCCTCTCCAGCATTTATTATTTGTAGACTTTTGGATCGCAGCCATTCTGACTGGTGTGAAATGGTACCTCATAGTGGTTTTGATTTGCATTTCTCTGATAATGAGTGATGTTGAGCATCTTTTCATGTGTTTGTTAGCCATCTGTATGCCTTCTTTGGAGAAATGTCTATTTAGTTCTTTGGCCCATTTTTTGATTGGGTCATTTATTTTTCTGGAGTTGAGCTGTAGGAGTTGCTTGTATATTTTTGAGATTAGTTGTTTGTCGGTTGCTTCATTTGCTATTATTTTCTCCCATTCTGAAGGCTGTCTTTTCACCTTGCTAATAGTTTCCTTTGATGTGCAGAAGCTTTTAAGGTTAATTAGGTCCGATTTGTTTATTTTTGCTTTTATTTCCAATATTCTGGGAGGTGGGTCATAGAGGATCCTGCTGTGATGTATGTCGGAGAGTGTTTTGCCTATGTTCTCCTCTAGGAGTTTTATATTTTCTAGTCTTATGTTTAGATCTTTAATCCATTTTGAGTTTATTTTTGTGTATGGTGTTAGAAAGTGGTCTAGTTTCATTCTTTTACAAGTGGTTGACCAGATTTCCCAGCACCACTTGTTAAAGAGATTGTCTTTAATCCATTGTATATTCTTGCCTCCTTTGTCAAAGATAAGGTGTCCATATGTGCGTGGATTTCTCTCTGGGCTTTACTTGCATTTTTTAAAATTAATTCATTTCAGTTCAGTCACTCAGTCATGTCCTACTCTTTGCAAACCCATGGACTGTAGAATTATTAAATAATACAAGTGGGGATCATTATAGCTGGGGGGAATATTAATTCCCTCAGATTTGCAAATGATACCACACTAATGGCAGAAAGCAAAGAGGAACTAAAGAACCTCTTGATGAAGGTGAAGGAGAGTTAAAAAGCTGGCTTAAAACTAAATATTAAAAAAACTAAGATCATGGCATCTGGCACCATCATTTCATGGCAAGTAGAAGGGGAAAAGGTGGAAGTATTGACAGATTTCCTCTTCTTGGGCTCTAAAATTACTACAGATGGTGATTGCAGCCATGAAATTAGAAGACAATTTTTTCTTGGCAGGAAAACTATGACAAACCTTGACAGTGTGTTAGAAAGCAAAAACTTTTTACTTTGCCGACAAAGTTTCATATAGCCAAGGCTACGGACTTTCCAGTATCCACATATGCTTGTGAGAACTGGACCATAAAGAAGGCAGGATGCTGAAAAATTAAAAAGCAAAGACATCACTTTGCTGACCAAAGTCCATATAGTGAAGGCTATGGTTTTTCCAGTAGTCATGTATGGATGTGAGAGCTGGACCGTAAAGAAGACTGAGCACTGAAGACTTGATGTTTTAAAATTGTGATCCTGGAAAAGACTCTTGTAGGTCCCTTGGACAGCAAGGAGATCAAACCAGTCAATCTTAAAAGAAATCAACCCTGAATATTCACTGGAAGGACCAATGCTGAAACTGAAGCTCCAATACTCTTCGTCACCTGATGCAAAGAGTTGACTCATTGGGAAAGTCCCTGATGCTGGGAAAGATTGAAGGAAGAAAGAGGAGAGGGTGACAGAGGATGAGATGGTTGGATGGCATCACCAACGTAATGGACATGATCTTGAGCAAATTCCGGGAGATGATGAGGGACAGGGAAGCCTGACATGCTATAGTCGATGGGGTCACAGAGTCAGACACAACTTGGCGACTGATGAAAAACGTCATGAATTTACCCTTAACTAAGCCCTGTCCTTAAATGTAGCACATTTAATCACCACTTCAGTCCCTTGATGCTTGTTTATTATTATCTCATTTTATAGCTGTGAAAATAGAGACACAGAGATTTTTAAGAGCATCTAAGGTCACAGAGCTATGGAATGATGGAGACATTATAGCTTTAAATAAAAGTGCATAACATGTTCTCAGGCGGCACAATGGTAAAGAATCTCCCTACAATACAGGAGACACGAGAAATGCAGGTTCAGTCTCTGGGTTGGGAAGATCCCCTGGAGCAGGAAATGGCAACCCATTTCAGTATTCTTGCCTAGAAAATCCCTTGGACAGAGGACCCTTGTGAGGTATAGCCCATGAGGTTGCAAAATGTCCAGGCTAGTGGAAGCTAGTGGAGTTGCAAGGGGCTAGTGGAGCTGAAAGAAACAAGGAAGAATCCATCCCTAGAGACTGCAGAGGAAGTATGACTTGCCAAAATTTTCATGTATTTTAAACTTCTAGCAGCCAGAAACTTAAGACATTAAATTTCTCTTGTTTTAAGGCACCTGATTTGTGATGCTTTGTTTCACTGATGGCTGCACACACACATATACTTGACATACATAGAATTTAAATATGTTATATATTATTTATGATTTTATGCTTGTATATATAAATACATTTTTGTATGTTCTGTATACATACACACAGGTCCATGTACTCACACACAAGTATGCCTCTGATTGTTTAGTGTCAATATATAACAAAACTGTTATTTTCTCTTACATCACTATTACAAGATAAATTGTGTCCCCAAAAAAGATATATTGAAGCCTTAACTCCCTGTACCTGTGAGTGTGACTTATTTGGAAATAGGGATTTTTCAGGTGTAATTAAGATAAAATGAGTTCATATAAGATTAGTAGATCTAATCCAATATGACTGATGTCCTTAGAAGAAGAGAAAGCAGACATAGGAAGGAATATGCCACACGAAGACACAGATATACACAGACATAGAGAAAGATAGCCAGGTGAAGACAGAGTTTAGTTTCCCTGCCACAAGACAAGGAACTCTTGAGGCTAGTGGAGCTGCAAGAAACAAGGAAAAATACATCCCTAGAGACTGCAGAGGAAGTATGAACTGCCAAAACTTTTTAGTGTTTTCAACTTCTAGCCTCCAGAAACATAAGACAATAAACTTCTGTTGTTTTAAGTCACCTAGTTTGTAATGCTTTGTTTCACTAATGTCTGAGAAGTCAAGAATCCACCTGCAATGTAGGAGACGTGGGTTCAATCCTTGCATCAAGATCTCCTGGAGAAGGAAATGGCAACCCATTCCAGTATTCTTGCCTGGGAAATACCATGGACAAATGAGCCTGGCGGGCAACAGTCCATGGGATCACAAAAGAGGTGGACACAACTTAGAGACTAAACAGGGACAACTGAATATATTTGCTAGCATTTTAAAGATAAGCTTTGACATTACAATATTATTGTACTTCCCTTGGTATTCAATGTAATGAGACTCCTTTAGTGCTGCATAGGCTGCTGTTTTATTATTTTCTTTTTAAATCATGTTAAGGGTAAATAATTACATCACTAAACATTCAAATTCTTATAAAGAATATTTTGAATTTGTGAATGTTTTGTAGCAGCTATCAAAATATTAATAGTTTCCTCTTTATATTAGATATGTTTATATCCCTAAAAACTTGAGATGTCTTCAAGAAAATTAGAGATACCAAGGGAACATTTCATGCAAAGATGGGCTCGATAAAGGACAGAAATGGTATGGACCTAACAGAAGCAGAAGATATTAAGAAGAGGTGGCATGAATACACAGAAAAATAATACAAAAAAGATCTTCATGACCCAGATAATCACGATGGTATGATCACTCACCTAGAGCCAGACATCCTGGAATGTGAAGTCAAGTGGGCCTTAGGAAGCATCATCACTACAAATTAAACTAGTGGAGGTGATGGAATTCCAGTTGAGCTATTTCAAATCCTAAAGATGATGCTATGAAAGTGGTGCATTCAATATCAGCAAATTTGGAAAACTTAGCAGTGGCCACAAGACTGGAAAAGGTCAGTTTTCATTCCAATCCCAAAGAAAGGCAATGCCAAAGAATGCTCAAACTACCACACAATTGCACTCATTTCACACGCTAGCAAAGTAATGTTCAAAATTCTCCAAGCCAGGCTTCAACAGTACATGCATTGTGAACTTCCAGATGTTCAAGCTGGATTAGGAAAGGCAGAGGAACCAGGAATCAAATTGTCAACATCCATTGGATCATCAAAAAAGCATGAGAGTTCCAGAAAAACATCTTTTTCTGCTTTGTTGACTACGCCAAAGCCTTTGACTGAGTGGATCACCTCGAAGTGTGGAAAACTCTGAAATAGATGGGCATACCAGACCACCTGACCTGCCTCTTGAGAAACCTGTATGCAAGTCAGGAAGCAACAGTTAGAACTGGACATGGAACAACAGACTGGTTGCAAATAGGAAAAGGAGTACGTCAAGGCTGTATATTGTCACCCTGCATATTTAACTCATATGCAGAGTACATCAGGCAAAATGCTGGCCTGGAGGAAGCACAGCTAGAATCAAGTTTGCAGGGAGAAATATCAATAACCTCATATATGCAGAAGATACCACCCTTATGGCAGAAAGCCAAGAAGAACTAAAGAGCCTCTTGATGAAAGTGAAAGAGGAGAGTGAAAAATGTTGGCTTAAAGCTCAACATTCAGAAAACTAAGATCATGGCATCGTAGTTTTTGAAGAGCTGGGACTGCTGTGTAAGGGGAAGAGGAGGGAGAGGGTTGGCTCTGGGGACCTCTGGAAGGTCTAGGCGTGTACTGCTCTTTGTGAGTCATTTCCTGTGCTGCATGGGAGTTTAAGTGTGAGTGTGTATATGGGATGAGGTGTTGGTGCATATGGATATTTGTGGGTTCCTTCTTGGAATGTGTGTATTTGAGTGCCTGTGTGTGCATTGGAGGGATTATCCCTGGACTGTGCAAATATGTGTGTTGCAGCTCCAAGAAGGGCATATGGGATTGGCTTTTATGCACTATTGCTAATGTAGTGTATGAGCTTGAGGGTGCAAGTATGTTGGGGTGCTGGGTGGGGGTTAATCCTGGTCACATGTGTGTGTTTATTTTTGAAGTATAGCTTATGTACAATATTTTATGCAAGTTTCAGGTGTACAATAGTTATTCACAATTTTAAAGATTTTTTATTTATAGTTATTCTATCATTGGCTATATTTCCTATATTACATGTCTTTGTGGCTGACTTATTTTATGCATAGTAGTTTGTACCTCTTCATCCTCTACCAGTGTCTTGCTGCTCCCCCTTCCCCCTTCCCACTGGTAAGCAGTAGTATCTTCTCTATATCTGTGAGACTTTTTTGTTTTTGTTATATTCACTAGTTTATTTTTTAGATTTTGCATATAAGTGATACCATATTTGTCTTTCTCTGTTTGACTTATTTCATTTAGTACAATCTCCTCCAAGTTGATCCTGTTGTTATATGCTAAAATTTCATTCTTTTTTAATATATAAGTTGTGTTTCATCGTATGTGACTTAGGTTACTTATATATCTCACTAGTCTAAATAATACCTCTACAAACACTGAGTTGCATATATTTTTTTGAATTAGTGTTTTCTTTTTGATAAATTCCCAGGAATAGAAATTCCGGGTCATATGGTGTTTCTGTTTTTAGTTTTTTGAGAAACCTTAATATAGTAGCTGCATCAATTTACATTCCAGCCAAGTGTGTATAAAATTCCCCTTTTTCCACATCTTTGCCAACATTTCTTATTTGTAGTATTTTTGACCATAACCATTCTGACAGTTGTGGGGTAACATCTCACTGTGGTTTTGATTTGTGAAATTTCTCTGATTATTAACAATGTTGAGCATCTTTTCATATGTCTGTTGGTCATCTATATGTCTTCTTTGGAAAAATGCATATTCAGTTCTTCTACTCATTTTTTAATCAGGTTGTTTTTTTTAATAAGTTATATGAGCTATTTATATACTTTGGCTATTAATCCCTTATTGGTCTATCACTTGTCAATAATTTCTCCCACACAGAATATTGTCAATTTGTTTTGTTAATGGTTTCCTTTGCTGTGCAAAAGATTTTAAGTTTAATTAAATCTCTCTTTTTTAATTTTTGCTTTTATTTTGTTTGTTTTAGAGGATGATTCTAAAGAAATGTTATACTTCATGTCAAGGATTGTTCTATGAGATTTAGTTCTCATTCTTATGTTCAGGTCTTTCATTCATTTTGAGTTTACTTTTGTATATGGTGTTGGAGAATGTTCTAATTTCATTCTTTTACATGTATCCATACAGTTTTCTCAGCACCATTCCATTGAATAGAGTGTCTTTTCTCCACTGTAAATTCTTGAGTCCTCAGTCATGAATTGATTGACCATATGTGTGTGGATTTATTTCTGGACTCTGTATTTTCCATTGATATATGTATCTTATATTTGTTATTAATAGATAGATGAAACTTGTACTCTTTATTCGATTATTTCATATTATGGGTAAAATACTATTCAATCACCCATCTTCTGTTGATAAATATTCAGAACACATCTATATTTGCAACAACTATAAAAGAATGCTTCAACTTTTGCTTCTGTAATATACTTTCCCCAGAGTGGGCAAACGGCCTGTTGACTGCACAATTCTCATTAAAGTGTCATGACTGTTAGGTCAAACATGCATACACAGTGCGGGAAACCCGGGTTCAATCCCTGCTTTGGGAAGGTCTCCTGGAGAAGGGAATGGCAACCCACTCCAGTATTCTTGCCCCCCACCCCCAAAAAAGGGGCTCAAAGAAATATTTTGGAGAAGGAAATGGCAACCCACTTCTGTGTTCCTGCCTGGAGAATCCCAGGGATGGGGGATCCTCATGTGCTTCCGTCTATGGGGTCGCACAGAGTCGGACACGACTGAAGCGACTTAGCAGCAGCAGGTCAAACGTGCATATTTTAGATAAGTTTGGGGCAGGTAAATTAGGTCCAAATGTTAAGACTCTACATTGTATTGCCTAAATTAAAATTAAAACTAGTAAGGATGAGGTTAAATTAGTATAGTAGGCTATTATGGTTGAATTTGTAGAATTTACAGTAGTTATAATCATGAAATGAACTGAGATTTGTGAAAAACTAAGGATAGTAGCTAAGTTCTTTTTAAATGAAATAGGATGCCTTTTAAAGTGGTGAATTCCTCATCAGTGTTCAATCAATGTTTAACTGAATACCTGTGAAGAATGGTTTTCAAAGGATTGTTACATTATATTGGAGACTGAAATATCTTGTTTTAAGATCCCATTCATTTCTAAGGTTATGAAGTCTAAAACAAAATTGGTGTCACCTGTTAGTGATTACTTCAGTTCAGTTCAGTTCAGTTCAGGTCAGTCGCTCAGTCGTGTCTGACTCGTTGTGACACTACTGACTGCAGCACGCCAGGCCTCCCTGTCCATCACCAACTCCCGGAGTTCACTCAAACTCATGTCCCTCGAGTCGGTGATGCCATCCAGCCATTTCATCCTCTGTCATCCCCTTCTCCTCCTGCCTTCAATCTTTCCCAGCATCAGGGTCTTTTCAAATGATTCAGCTCTTCACATCAGGTGGCCAAAGTATTGGAGTTTCAGCTTCAATATCAGTCCTTCCAGTGAACACCCAGGACTGATCTCCTTTAGGATAGACCTTTGGATCTCCTTGCAGTCCAAGGGACTCTCAAGACTCTTCTCCAACACCACAGTTCAAAAGCATCAATTCTTCAGCACTCAGCTTTCTTTATAGTCCAACTCTCACATCCATACATGCCTACTGGAAGAACCATAGCCTTGACTAGACGGACCTTTTTTGGCAAAGTAATGCCTCTGCTTTTTGATATGTTGTCTAGGTTGGTCATAACTTTGCTTCCAAGGAGTAAGCATCTTTTTATTTCATGGCTGCAGTCACCATCTGCAGTGATTTTGGAGCCCCAAAAATAAAGTCTGCCACTGTTTCCACTGTGATTACTTACTGAATTATATTTACACTCTCATAATTAGACAATAGCCTTCCCTGGTTGCTCAGATGGTAAAGAATCTTTCTGCAATGCAGGAGACAAGGGTTTGATCCCTAGGTAGGGAAGATCCCCTGGAAAAGGGAGTGGCAACCCATTTCAGTATTCTTGCCTGGAGAATTCTATGGACAGAAGAGCCTGGCAAGCTACAGTTCATGTGGTTGGACATACTGAGTGACTAACACTAATTAGACAATAGCTTTGAAAAAACCTATGGCCATTTTAATTTTACTGTATTGTAGTTATTGAAATTTAGGAAGATTTGTCCCTAAACTTTTTAAGAATTGCACACTGAATTGCAAACTTATTGCATTTGAACTCAAGACTCTACGAGTGAAAAATGCAAAGTACCAACTCATATATGTGCAAAGAATGGCATCAGAGTGAACGTATGGTCTGTGGCATTAGGCAGTTTCCCACACTACATCTTTAGCAGAAAATAATTGATAATCAAAATGTAACAAATCATCAAATATAAAAGTAAAACTGATATGTGAGATCACCACTCATTCTTTAATCCTTTCACTTATTAAACAGACACTAATAAGTGCCTGGGTATGAATCAGGTCCTCTTATAATTAAATTTTACAGTTAAAATCTACCATTAATACTTGGGAGATTTGGGATAGGAATTTCCAAATCGACTTCCCTGGTGGCTCAGACAGTAAAGTGTCTGTCTACAATGCAGGAGACACAGATTCAATCCCTGGGTTGGGAAGATCCCCTGGAAAAGGAAATGGCAATCCACTCCAGAGCTATTGCCTGGAAAATCCATGGACAGAGGAGCCTGGTAGGCTACAGTCCATGGTATCACAAAGAGGTGGACACGACTGAATGACGTCACTAATTCTAAGCCTCAAATTCTTTATTGAGTGGAAGTAAATACAGTATATCTACCCCACTGAGTTCTTGGGAAGAGTACAGTTCTTGGGAAGAATAACAGAGGCTAATAATTAAACATTGTATGTAATAGATTATATTATTTTTTGTTATATCGATATAATTCCATGTGGCAACTTATGAAAAATTAAAAAAAAAACTTCTATTTCATAAAATAAATTCAAGAATGAATTGAAATATATAAGATGCACTCTAGAAAGAAATAATAAGACATTAAGTAAAAAAAAAAAAAAAAAGGTTGAGGGAGAGAAATCTAAATATACTATTAACTATATACCCTATTAAGCCTAATAAATTCTATTTAAGTTTTTCCTTAGGATCTCTGTTTTAATGATTATTTTTTAAACTATATCTGTCTTTCTTATACAGCATTGTATACAACATGGCTAAATAAAAGTATAATTTGAGGTAAGTAGTGAGACTGGCCCAGTGAAATCACACAAGGGGTATTTATATATATATATATATTTTTTTTTTTTTTAAGACAGCATATATATATATATATATATATTTTTTTAAGACAGCCTATCAAAATGTTCTATAGTCTTTGGCAACCATCATTTTTAGTACTCTGTTGCTGTACCTACTACTTGCTTTACTCTTCTCTGATATTTCCCATTTATATGTCTTCTATTTACTTTTCTTTTACATACTTCACTACCATCTCTAAAATATTCCTCCTTTTATAGTCAGAATTTGTTTGAGAGTTTTGTTTTGTATGGTGAGTAAGATGTAACAGTAATCTATTGGGGTACCTCCCGTGCTTAACTAACTTTTCCTAACAAAAAGGTACCAACTGTACTTTAACATTCATGTGCTAATTCATTCTGATAAACACATGGGGATGGGGTAATCATGAAGGACACTACTAACAAAAACAGAGAAAATCTATATATTCCAAAACAGATGTAAAACCTATCAGTTGAGTTCAGTTGCTCAGCCATGTCCAGCTGTTTGCAACCCCATGGACACACCAGGCTTCCCTGTCCATCACCAACTCCTAGAGCTTGCTTAAACTCATATCCATTAAGTTAATGATGCCATCCAATCATCTTATCCTCTGTCGTCCCCTTCTCCTCCTGCCTTCAATCTTTCCCAGCATCACGGTCTTTTCCAATGAGTCAGTTCTGTGCATCAGGTGGCCAAAATATCGGAGATTCAGCTTCAGCATCAGTTCTTCCAATGAATATTCCTTCCAATGATTTCCTTTAGGATTGACTGGTCTCCTTGCAGTCCAAGAAACTCTCAAGAGTCTTTTCCAACACCACAATTCAAAAGCATCAATTCTTTGGCACTCAGCTTTCTTTATGGTTCAACTTTCACATGCATACATGACTACTGGAAAAACCATAGCTTTGACTAGACAGACCTTTGTTGGCAAACTAATGTCTCTACTTTTTAATATGCTGTCTAGTTTGGTCATAGCTTTTCTTCCAAGGAGCAAGCGTCTTTTAATTTCATGGCTGCAGTCACCATCTGCAGTGATTTTGGAGCCCAAAATATAATAGTCTGTTACTATTTCCATTGTTTCCCCATCTATTTGCCATGAGGTGATTGGGCCAGATGCCATCATCTTTTTTGAATGTTGAATTTTAAGCCAGCTTTTTCACTTTCCTCTTTCACTTTCATCAAGAGACTCTAGTTTCTCTTCACTTTCTGTCATAAGGTGGTATTTGATAGGGTCTACATGGGGTTTTGGGGCTTCCCTGGTGGCTCAGAGGTTAAAGTGTCTGCCTCCAATGCGGGAGACCTGGGTTCGATCCCTGGATTGGGAAGATCCCCTGGAGAAGGAAATGGTAACCCACTCCAGTATTCTTGCCTAGAGAATCCCATGGATGGAGAAGCCTGGTAGGCTACAGTCCATGGGGTCACAAAGAGTTGGACATGACTGAGTGACTAGACAGACAGACAGACAGACATGGGGTTTCACTGATAAGATGGCTCATTATGTCAACCTTCCAATGTCCCTTTATGCCACAGCTGGGAGATGGACCTGGAGGAGGCCTTGGCTTTAAGCATGAGTGGGCCCCGTGGCCTTCTTTGCTGCATTTGAAGCACAGCCTGGGTGGATTCCTTTCTTTGTTGGTTGATGGAGGCTTGAAGCCATGTAGGGCAGTAGCTAAAAGGTGGTATATGGCCTGATCTCATCGAACCTTCTCTGACTTAGCCTGTTCTTCCCAGTTATTGAAAATCTTAAAGGCTAAATTTAAAAGATCTCATTGAGGGTTTGAGGGCCTTCTTCTGCCTTTTATAGTTTCTTTTGGATATCTGGGGATGACTGGGAGATAAAAAGGATGTTAAGGAAAATGGTGCCCTCGGCTGAAGTGGGATCTAATTTTGTATATTTTTGTAGGGCTTCAGTTAACCTGGCTAGAAATTGTGCTGAGTTTTCCTCTAGTCTTTGAGTTATTTCCTAGAGCTTATCAAAGTTGATGGCTTTATGCCTTGCCTTTTGAAGACTCACAATGAGGCAAGCAACCATATGATTACAGGGTGTTTGCCCAAGTCTCCTTGCCTTATAATCCCAGTTGGGATCATGTCAGGAGACAGCCATTCCCTCTATGGGCTTAGTGTAGTCTGTCCTGTGTATCTCATATGCATGTGCCTGAAAGGCTGGCCATACTCCTTCCTTTTCTTCTGGGAGAAGAGTGGAGGAAAGTATGATGTAAATATCATGTAAATATCTTAAGTAGTAAGACTGGGTAAGATACTTGAATTCTTTTAGATAATTATCAGGGTTTGAGGAGAAGGAGCCAAGACGCTTTTCAATCTGAGATAGATCAGTGAGGGAGAATGAGACATGAACTGGAACAATGTCTTCTGTCCCAGGTACTTCCCACAAAGGGAAGAGTGGAGCAAGGAAAGGAATGGAGTCCTGTGGTGAAGTTTCCTGTTTTAAAGTTGTCCGAAACCGGGTAAGGGTATGGGTAGGGGATCTAGGGAGGTCAGGGTAAAGCCTTGGGACCCTTGGAGTAGAGGGTGGGGCTGAGGTCTCAGAGCTTGCCTCTGGCATAAGGAGGGGAGAGGGGTTGGGAGCTGCCCTGGTGGCCTGTGCTTGAGAAGGAGGGGGGAAGAAGAGGACTAAGGTGGAGGTTGTGGAACTGGATCTGGAGTGGCTGCAAGGGGATTGGGAGTGACAGCTGGTGGGCTGTTGTCAGAAGGGTTGAAGGAAGAAGAAGAAAAGTCTGAACAGGGATCAGGAGACATTGTATTAGGAGGATGTGGCCCAGAGTCAGCTAAGAGTATTTGAGAAGTAGAACAGGATTCACAGAGGGAGGGTGGAGAGCAAAGAGTGAAGAAAGCCCGAACATAAGGGATTTCTAACCACTTGCCATTATGGGGGCAGAAGATACTGAGGTCCTGTAGAGTATTAAAATTGAGAGTTCTGTTTTCTGGCCATTGGGACCTGTTATCAGGTCTGAATTGTGGCCAAACAGTGTTAGAATTGTAAATGCGTCCTTTTGATCTTATCTCCCCTTGGAAGCCCAAAGCTTTTAGGTTTCAGAGAAGCTATCCTAGAGGAGTAGATTTTGAGGGCTGGGATTGAGAATTTCCCATTGTGGCCAGAAAAGGAGGTTAGACAAGGGCAAGAGAAAGCAAGGAGAAAGGTCTGAGAGAAAAGGTGTCCCTGTTCTCAGGACTTTCTCAGAGAGTAATAATAGTCTGCTTTGAAATGGGTGTCCCCTATTTCAAAGTCAGATGGGACACAAGGCCAAGGGTTGGAGAGCCATGGGGATTCTCCTGCCTAGCCCTAGGACTTGGAAAGGATGTAAGAGAGAGGATCCGAGGGAATGGGATTTCACTCACCCTTGTAACTGATGGATGAAGTGTGGGCCAGTGTATGGATGTCAGTCCAGCAAGGCAAGTGGAGAGTCCCATCCCAGAGCTCATCTGTTTCTCCACAAGGTCCAAGGAAGGGGACTACCAGAGGTGGGCCCATAAGAGAAGCCCACCCAGTTGCGGTGGATCTTCCCTCCCAGGTTTTGGCACCAGAATGTAAGGAGAGTGTAGAGAAAAAGAAAGCTAGCTGGGCAGTCAGGCAAGAAAAGGGAAATTTATTTAAGGGAAAAGAGAGAGTGGCTGGCTCTTAAGGAGAACCAGCATCCTCCCTTTCTGACAGAGTCCTTCTTATTCCCCACCAATGAAAAATTCTATGAAGGGATGGTTAATTTTTAGCCTCTAGTTGAGTCCTGTAGTCACATAACCAGAGGTCCGGAATCTGGTAGTCTCCTAGCTTTGAGAAGATAGGCATGAGTGAGAAAATAGAATGCCATTTGGGCAATTTGGTTAGTCTCACAGATCACTGTGATTTTATTCTTTGTTTGTGAGGTCAACATAATGAGCCATCTAATCAGTGAGACCCTATGTGGGCCTATCAGGATCATCTGAATATCTGAGGTTCTAGACATTTCTCCCAGCAATCTTGATTCCATTTTGTGCTTCACCCAGCCTGGCATTTTGTATAATGTACTCTACATATAAGTTAAATGAGCAGGGTGATAATATACAGCCTTGATGTACTCCTTTCTCACTTTTGAACCAGTCCATTGTTCCATGCCCAGTTCTAACTGTGGCTTCTTGACCTGCACACAGGTTTCTCAAGAGGCAGGTAAGGTGGTCTGGTATTCCCATCTCTTGAAGAATTTTCCACATTTTGTTTTGATCCACACAGTCAAAGGCTTTAGTGTAGTCAATAAAGCAGAGGTAGATGTTTTTCTGGAACTTTTGCTTTTTTGATGGTCTAATGGATGATGGTAATTTGATCTCTGGTTTCTCTGCCTTTTCTAATCCAGCTTGAACATTTGAAACTTCAAGGTTCATGTACTATTGAAGCCTAGCTCAGAGAATTTTGAGCATTATGCCCCTCATGTGTTAGATGAGTGCAGTTGTGCATTAGTTTGAACATTCTTTGGCATTGCCTTTCTTTGGAATTGGATAGAAAACTGCCCTTTTCCAGTCCGGTGGCCACTGCTGAGTTTTCAAAATTTGCTGGCATACTTACTGCAGCACTTTCACAGCATCAAGTTTTTATGATTTGAAATAGCTCAGCTGGAATTCCATTACCTCCATTAGCTTTCTTAGTAGTGATGTTTCCTAAGGCCTATGTGATTTCACACTCCAAGATGTCTGGCTCTAGGTGAGTGATCACACATCGTGGTTATGCAGGTCATTAAGATCTTTTTCTCATAGCTCTTCTGTGTATTCTTGCCACTTCTTCTTAATATCTTCTGCTTTTGTTAGGTCCATGCGATTTCTATCCTTTATTGTGCCTGTCTTTGCATAAAATGTTCCCTTGGTATCTCTAATTTTCTTGCAGAGATCTCTAGTCTTTCACATTCTATTTTCCTCTATTTCTTTGCATGGATCACTTAGGAATGCTTTCTTATCTCTCTTTGCTATTCTTTGAAACTCTGCATGCAGATGGATATATCTTTACTTTTCTCCTTTGCATTTCACTTCTGTTCTTTTCTGAGCTATTTGTAAGGGCTCTTTAGACAACCGTTTTGCCTTTTTGCATTTCATTTTCTAGGGGATGGTTTTGATCACTGCCTCCTGTACAGTGTTATGCACCTCTGCCCATAGTTCTTCAGGCACTCTCTCTATCTTATCTCATTCCTTCAATCTATTTGTAACTTCCACTATATAATCATAAGGTATTTGAGTAAGGTCATGTGGCTGCGCAGGCGCAGGAGGGCCTAGAGGAGCTATCCTACATTGAAGGTCAGGAAGGGTGGTGGTGAGGAGATACCCCTCGTCCAAGGTAAGGAGCAATGGCTGTGCTTTGCTGGAGTAGCCATGAAGAGATAACCCACACCTAAGGTAAGAGAAACCCAAGTAAGACAGTAGGTGTTGCAAGAGGGCATCAGAGGGCAAACACACTGAAACCATACTCACAGAAAACTAGTCAATCTAATCACACTAGGACCACAGCCTTGTCTAACTCAGTGAAAGTAAGCCATGCCCATGGGGCAACCCAAGATGGGAGGGTCATGGTGGAGAGATTTGACAGAATGTGGTCCACTGGAGAAGGGAATGGCAAACCACTTCAGTATTCTTGCCTTGAGAACCCCATGAACAGTATGAAAAGGCGAAATGATAGGATACTGAAAGAGAAACTCCCCAGGTCAGTAGGTGCCCAATATGCTACTAGAGACAGTGGAGAAATAACTCCAGAAAGAATGAAGGGATGGAGCCAAAGCAAAAACAATACCCAGCTGTGGATGTGACAGGTGATAGAAGCAAGGTCCAATGCTGTAAAGAGCAATATTGCATAGGAACCTGGAATGTCAGGTCCATGAATCAAGGCAAATTGGAAGCGATCAAACAAGAGATGGCAAGAGTGAATGTCGACATTCTAGGAATCAGCGAACTGAAATGGACTGAAATGGGTGAATTTAACTCAGATGAGCATATATCTACTGCGGGCAGCAATCCCTCAGAAGAAATGGAGTGGTCATCATGGTCAACAAGAGTCCGAAATGCAGTACTTGGATGCAATCTCAAAAATGACAGAATGATCTCTGTTAGTTTCCAAGGCAAGCCATTCAATATCACAGTAATCCAAGTCTATGCCCCAACCAGTAATGCTGAAGAAGCTAAAGTTGAACGGTTCTATGAAGACCTACAAGACCTTTTAGAACTAACACCAAAAAAAGATGTCCTTTTCATTATAGGGGACTGGAATGCAAAAGTAGGAAGTCAAGAAACACCTGGAGTAACAGGCAAATTTGGACTTGGAATACAGAATGAAGCAGGGCAAAGACTAATAGAGTTTTGCCAAGAAAATGCACTGGTCATAACAAACACCCTCTTCCAACAACACAAGAGAAGACTCTACACATGGACATCACCAGATGGTCAACAGCGAAATCAGATTGATTATATTCTTTGCAGCCAAAGATAGAGAAGCTCTATACAGTCAACAGAAACAAGACCAGGAGCTGACTGTGGCTCAGATCATGAACTCCTTATTGCCAAATTCAGACTGAAATTGAAGAAAGTAGGGAAAACCACTAGACCATTCAGGTATGACCTAAATCAAATCCTTTATGATTATACAGTGGAAGTGAGAAATAGATTTAAGGGACTAGATCTGATAGATAGAGTGCCTGATGAACTATGGAATGAGGTTTGTGACATTGTACAGGAGAGAGGGATCAAGACCATTCCCATAGAAAAGAAATGCAAAAAAGCAAAATGACTGTCTGGGGAGGCCTTACAAATAGCTGTGAAAAGAAGAGAAGTGAAAGGCAAAGGAGAAAAGGAAAGATATGAACATCTGAATGCAGAGTTCCAAATAGCAAGAAGAGATAAGAAAGCCTTCTTCAGTGATCAATGCAAAGAAATAGAGGAAAACAACAGAATGGGAAAGACTAGGGATCTCTTCAAGAAAATCAGAGATACCAGAGGAACATTTCATGCAAAGATGGGCTCGATAAAGAACAGAAATGGTATGGACCTAACAGAAGCAGAAGATATTAACAAGAGATGGCAAGAATAACAGAAGAACTGTACAAAAAAGATCTTCACGACCCAGATAATCACGATGGTGTGATCACTGATCTAGAGCCAGACATCCTGGAATGTGAAGTCAAGTGGGCCTTAGAAAGCATCACGATGAATAAAGCTAGTGGAGGTGATGGAATTCCGGTTGACCTATTTCAAATCCTGAAAGATGATGCTGTGAAAGTGATGCACTCAATATGCCAGCAAATTTGGAAAACTCAGCAGTGGCCACAGGACTGGAAAAGGTCAGTTTTCATTCCAATCCCAAAGAAAGGCAATGCCAAAGAATGTTCAAACTACCACACAATTGCACTCATCTCACAACCTATTAAAATAATACTCAAAATTCTCCAAGCCAGGCTTCAGCAATATGTGAACCGTGAACTTCCTGATGTTCAAGCTGGTTTTAGAAAAGGCAGAGGAACCAGAGATCAAATTGCCAACATCCGCTGGATCATAGAAAAAGCAAGAGAGTTCCACAAAAACATCTATTTCTGCTTTATTGACTATGCCAAAGCCTTTGACCATGTGGATCACAATAAAATGTGGAAAACTCTGAAAGAGATGGGAATACCCGACCACCTGATCTGCCTCTTGAGAAATTTGTATGCAGGTCAGGAAGCAACAGTTAGAACTGGACATGGAACAACAGACTGGTTGCAAATAGGAAAAGGAGTTCGTCAAGCCTGTATATTGTCACCCTGCTTATTTAACTTGTATGCAGAGTACATCATGAGAAACGCTGGACTGGAAGAAACACAAGCTGGAATCAAGATTGCCGGGAGAAATATCAATAACCTCAGATATGCAGATGACACCACCCTCATGGAAGAAAGTGAAGAGGAACTCAAAAGCCTCTTGATGAAAGTGAAAGTGGAGAGTGAAAAAGTTGGCTTAAAGCTCAACATTCAGAAAACAAAGATCATGGCATCCAGTCCCAACACTTCATGGGAAATAGATGGGGAGACAGTAGAAACAGTGTCAGACTTTATTTTTCTGGACTCCAAAATCCCTGCAGATGGTGACTGCAGCCATGAAATTAAAAGACGCTTACTCCTTGGAAGAAAAGTTATGACCAACCTAGATAGCATATTCAAAAGCAGAGACATTACTTTGCCAACAAAGGTTCGTCTAATCAAGGCTATGGTTTTTCCTGTGGTCATGTATGGATGTGAGTGGTAGACTGTGAAGCAGGCTGAACGCTGAAGAATCGATGCTTTTGAACTGTGGTGTTGGAGAAGACTCTTGAGAGTCCCTTGGACTGCAAGGAGATCCAACCAGTCCATTCTGAAGGAGATCAGCCCTGGGATTTCTTTGGAAGGAATGATGCTAAAGCTGAAACTCCAGTACTTTGGCCACCTCATGCGAAGATTTGACTCATTGGAAAAGACTCTGATGCTGGGAGGGATTGGGGGCAGGAGGAGAAGGGGACGACAGAGGATGAGATGGCTGGATGGCATCCCTGACTCGATGGACGTTAGTCTGAGTGAACTCCGGGAGTTGGTGATGGACAGGGAGGCTTGGCGTGCTATGATTCATGGGGTGGTAAAGAGTTGGACACAACTGAGTGACTGATCTGATCTGATCTGATACCTGGATGGTCTAGTGGTTTTCCCTACTTTCTTCAATTTTAGTGAATTTTACAATAAGGAGTTCATGATCTGAGCCACAGTCAGCTCTCAGTTTTGTTTTTGTTGACTGTATAGAGCTTCTCCATCTTTGGCTGCAAAGAATGTAATCAATCAGATTTCAATATTGACCATCTGGTGATGTCCATGTGTAGAGTCATCTCTTGTGTTGTTGGAAAAGGGTGTTTTCTAGGACCAGTGTGTTCTCTTGGCAAAACTCTGTTAGCCTTTGCCCTGCTTTATTTTATACTCCGAGGCCAAACTGCCTGTTATTCCACGTATCTTTTAAATTCTTACTTTTGCATTCAGTCTCCTCTGATGAAAAAGGTTTTTTGTTTTTTTTGTGTGTGATAGTTAAAGGATGTCTTTAGGTCTTCACAGAATCATTCAAATTCAGCTTCTTTGGTATTGGTGTTTGGGGCATAGACTTGGGTTACTGTGATATTGAATAGTTTTCCTTGGAAACAAACAGAGATCATTCTGTCGTTTTTGAGACTGCAACCAAGTATTTCATTTCAGACTCTTTTGTTGACTATGAGGGCTACTCCATTTCTTCTAAGTGATTCTTGTCCACAGTAGTAGGTATAATAGTCATCTGTGTTAAATTCATCTATCCCAGTCCATTTTAAAAACTGTATCTAAGATATTTTGTTTTCTAGTTCTTTGTACTCCAATGCATGTGTGTTTATCAAAGAAAAACATAAAGTTAACACAATCAAGAAACTTTCAAACTTTTTAGAGTCAATTCAGACAATTTTAATAAAAGGTACTATCTCTGGTGAAAACAGGTGGGACTATTACTCTTCAGTGTAACAAAATGATTCACTATATGAATTCTGAAAAAAAAAAAATGATGCACTGTCATTATGTTTTTGTGGGTTTTTTTTTTTTTTCATATATTTCTGATTACATCAAATCTCACAGTCTGTATGCAGGAGGAAGTAAGATCTGTTCTCTTATCTCCAAATATTATAAAATAATTTAAAAAAATTAAATTGATGGTGATTTCTTACTATACAGTCATTCAGTATACACCTACTCCAATCACCATTAGTATTTTTGAGGGGGATTTCTTTGAAATTTTATGGTATCAGAAGTGATATGTATCATGAAAGAACAGGTCAATTCAACTCATAGAGATAAGCAGTGTGATGAAAAGAATTCTCCTGAAGGAATTGGGTGTTGCTCTATATCTTGAAGTACAAATATAAAATGATACAGAAATAAAAAAGAGATACTAAAGTTTTAATTTAGATGAATAGCATTAGAAATAATATAAATCTGACCAATAAACTTTAAGATGACTCAAACCCTGACATTAAAAACCACTAACTATGGATTAACATTACCAAACATCCTTTTACCCATCAAGATTTATGAGTTAAGTCTTGGATTAGCTTAATGTAACCCAAAGTTAAGTTACTTCTAGCACCTTAATTCCAAGCTGATACATAATAAAGTAATAAATCTAGTAAAAGGTAAATCACATAGAATTCACTTTAAATTGTTGATTGAATCAATGATTGCTAATTTTAAAAAGATCCACAGGTTTTCAGTTGGAAATATAATCCTGGGGATTCTACTACTAGCTATTCTGTATTTATAAATATTCCAGTATGCATACAGCCTAATTTTCATATCTCAAAGTTAAAAATTATGACCAGTAAAAATCTATTTCATATAAAAACAGAAAATATTCTTTTTCAGGAAATATGTTGGAATCAAAAAATAAATGATGGAATAATCCATGAAAAATTATCTAAATGAATGATCCTATTAAAATTGTTATTTTTTGAAAGGTGGATGAAATGTAAAAGCACATGCAATAATTTTCTAGTGTTTCTTTCAAGTGTATTGCAGGAGAAAGGACTTTATTCTCTTCATTTTTATTATTTATTTTTGGTGATAGAAATACTGGGATGGTTCAGAGTCATGAGGTTGGTTTAAAGAAAGATAAGTAAATTAAAACTTGCTAATATATGACTTATTTTTAAACAATTCCTGTGACTTTAATAATTCTTATGTTTTTAAGCAATTTGTATCAGTTATAATTCATCATACCTTTGCCCTAAGGTTTGCATTGTGAAAAGTAAATTGATAATAAAAATACTAATAATAATGATTATATAAATAATTTTAATAATAGTTGCCTTTTCTTGGCCCATTTTTTCTACCAGAAACTATATTAAGAATTTATTTATGTAATTCCAATAGAAACCTCTAAATTGCATTCCATTTATGGTATATTTTATAAGTGAGAATTATTATTATTATACAGCAAATTAATTGGCTTTGCTTACCCAGCTACTCAAAGCTGTAGCTGTCTGCCTAGGTTAACTCAGGATTTTAAAAGAGTTTCAAAAGTAATTGAACTTTGACAATGTGATAATTTTAGGGTTTATCTGTCATTAAGATGAGATAAGTGTACAAAAGCACTATCACACACCTAAAACTTTGAGATAACCCAATTTTAATTATTTTCTATCAAAACTGTACTCAGAGATTATACTGTAGGATTTACTTATAATTCTACATGGAGATTTGGCACTCAGCTTCATAATTATCTAGTGCTCAGATTTAAGAATCCTAGTTTGAATTTGAATTCATTGACTTAGTTTTATATTTATGATATTTACAAGTTGATGTTTTATTATTTTGAGGTATAAACTAAACACCTTGAATGGGCAATATTTTATTTTCATATTAGGATATATTATTTTTATATTTTCACAAATTTTAAATTATTTTACATATAATTATAGACTGAGTATATTCTTTTATCTTTACTCTAATTACTCTAATTACCTCAGTACTTACCTAGGAATGAGAAACCTACTGCTGCTACTGCTACGTCACTTCAGTCGTGTCCGACTCTGTGTGACCCCATAGACGGCAGCCCACCAGGCTCCACCGTCCCTGGGATTCTCCAGGCAAGAACACTGGAGTGGGTTGCCATTTCCTTCTCTAATGCAGGAAAGTGAAAAGTTAAAGTGAAGTTGCTCAGTTGTGTCTGAGAAACCTAGTTAGAACTAAAAGCCGGGGATGACCCTGAGGGATGGGATGGGGAGGGAGGTGGGAGGGGGTTCAGGATGGGGACACATGTACACCCATGGCTGATTCATGTCAATGTATGGCAAAAACCACTACAATATTATAAAGTAATTTGCCTCCACATAAAAAAATAAATTAATTTTTTAAAATCTGATGAGAATGTTATAAGAAAGAAAAATTATAGGCCAGTATTTCTGACGCACATAAATTTGAAATATTCTTTTAAATTTATGATGCACATGAATTTTAAATATTTTAAAATTGAATGCACTGATATATAAAATGGATAATCGTCACAGCCAAGTTGGATTTCTTCCAAGATTTTGAAGGTGAAATGATATTTAAAAGATTATTCAATTAATATATTAAAATTTTGATAGCTCTAGTTTTAAGAGTAGTCTCTTCATATAAAAGGCTACATTTAACATTTTTTCCAAATACTTTAATATAAGCTTATTGAATATTGACTCCAAACTAATAATAAAAATTAACTTTTTGTAATAAAAAAAATATAAAAAAAGCCTTCAAAAACATATGCATGTAAACATAAAACTAAGTAGCATTTTAAAATGATTTGAAGAAGGTAATAAAAGAATTTATGACTGTGTTGAAAATTTTCTTTGATTAAAAGTTATATAATATTTTTTACTTTTGTCTAAACCCTACTTTACCTGTTATTAGAATTCTATTTCTTTAATGCCTCTGGTGACTGTAAAACTTAGTCATTTATTCAATTCTTAGCCATATTTATATAATAGGAATTCCTTTAACATTTCTCTTTATTTTCACATAAAAGTCATACTTGCCTCCCATTCCTGTATGTAATGCAAATTTTTCATAGGACCACGAAATTCATTCTAAAAACTCAGAAACATTACTTTGTTCACAGTTTTGATAATATCTATGGCAAAATATGCAACATAGCATTGACCCTGCCAGTTTTGTTCCCCAAAGTTCCCAAAGTGCTTTGAAGAGAATGTGACAGACTTGGATGTGCAATAAATATCTGTTAAATAAATACATTTTCATTTTATTTCCTTCTTTTATTCATTAATATGAAGTTTGAATATCCATTTATTATCCAGACATTTACTTAATCACTATGGACACAGAAGAGATTTGAAAATATAAAATTTAGCCATAATATAAACTCTTGTTCAGATATTTTACCCTACTCATTAGGTATACTGTGTGATTAAGTGCTTCATGTGCCTAAGAGGTTAAAAATATATAGTTCGTACCACAAAACCAACTTTACAACAAATATTAAATGGACATATAGTCAAGAAATACAACAGAAGAAAAAAGATCTACAAAATCAACCCCAAACAATTAGAAAATGGCAATAGGAACATATATATTAATAATTACTTTGAATGTAAATGGTGTAAATGCTCCAAACAAAAGACACAGACCGGCTGAATGAATACAAAAACAAAACCCATATATATGCTGTCTACAAGAAACCCACTTCAGACCTCAAGACACATATAGACTAAAAGTGAGAGAATGGAAAAATGTATTCCATGCAAATGGGAAGCAAAAGAAAGCTGGAGTAGCAATCCTCGTAACAGACAAAATAGACCTCAAAAAAAAAAAAGATACAAGAGATAAGGAAGGACACTACATAATGATCAAGGGATCAATCCAAGATGAAAACAACAATTCACGATGGTGTGATCACTCACCTAGGGCAGACATCCTGAAATATGAAGTCAAGAGGGCCTTAGGAAGCATCACTATGAACAAAGCTAGAGGAAGTGATGGAACTCCACTTGAGCTATTTCAAATCCTGAAAGATGATGCTGTGAAACTGCTGCACTCAATAGGCCAGCAAATTTGGAAAAATCAGCAGTGGCCACAGGACTGGAAAGGTCAGTTTTCATTCCAATCCCAAAGAAAGGCAATGCCAAAGAATGCTCAAATTACCGCACAACTGCACTCATCTCACACGCTAGTAAAGTAAAGCTCATAATTCTCCAAGCCAGGCTTCAGCAATACGTGAACCGTGAACATCCAGATGTTCAAGCTAGTTTTAGAAAAAGCAGAGGAACCAGAGATCAAATTGCCAATATCCGATGGATCATCAAAGAAGCAAGAAAGTTCCAGAAAAACATGTATATCTGCTTTATTGACTATGACAAAGCCTTTGACTGTATGGATCACAATAGACTGTGAAAGATTCTGAAAGAGACAGGAATACTAGACCACCTGACCTGCCTCTTGAGAAACCTGTATTCAGGTCAGGAAGCAACAGTTAGAACAGGATATGGCACAACAGACTGGTTCCAAATAGGAAAAGGAGTATGTCAAGGCTGTATATTGTCACCCTGCTTATTTAACTTATATGCAGAGTACATCATGAGAAACGCTGGACTGGAGGAAACACAAGCTGGAATCAAGATTGCCGGGAGAAATATCAATAACCTCAGATATGCAGATGACACCACCCTTATGGCAGTAAATGAAGAGGAACTAAAAAGCCTCTTGATGAAAGTGAAAGAGGAGAGTGAAAAGTTGGCTTAAAGCTCAACATGCAGAAAACAAAGATCATGGCATCTGGTCCCATCACCTCATGGGAAATAGATAGGGAAACAGTGGAAACAGTATCAGTCTTTATTTTTTGGAGGGCTCCAAAATCACTGCAGATGGTGATTGCCACCATGAAATTAAAAGAGGCTTACTCCTTGGAAGAAAAGTTATGACCAACCAAGATAGCATATTCAAAAGCAGAGACATTACCCTGTCAACAAAGGTCTGTCTAGTCAAGGTTATGGTTTTTCCAGTAGTCATGTATGGATGTGAGAGTTGGACTGTGAAGAAAGCTGAGCGCCGAAGAATTGATGGTTTTGAACAGTGAGGTTGGAGAAGACTCTTGAGAGTCCCTTGGACTGCAAGGAGATCCAACCAGTCCATTCTGAAGGAGATCAGCCCTGGGATTTCTTTGGAAGGAATGATGCTAAAGCTGAAACTCCAGTACTTTGGCCACCTCATGCGAAGATTTGACTCATTGGAAAAGACTCTGATGCTGGGAGGGATTGGGGACAGGAGGAGAAGGGGGCGACAGAGGACGAGATGGCTGGATGGCATCACCGACTCGATGGACATGAGTTTGAGTGAACTCTGGGAGTTGTTGATGGACAGGGAGGCCTGGCGTGCTGCAATTCATGGGGTCTCAAAGAGTTGGACATTACAGTAACTGAACTGAACTACAACAGACAATGCAGAAATACAAAGAATTATAAGAGACTATTATGAGCAACTATATGTCAATTAAATAGATAACCTGGAAGAAATGGACAGATTCTTAATTTCATGGCTGCAGTCACCATCTGCAGTGATTTTGGAGCCTCCCAAAATAAAGTCTGACACTGTTTGCAGTGTTTCCCCATCTATTTCCCATGAGGTGATGGGACCAGATGCCATGATCTTTGTTTTCTGAATGTTGAGTTTTAAGCCAACTTTTTCACTCTCCACTTTCACTTTCATCAAAGAGGCTTTTTAGTTCCTCTTCATTTACTGCCAAAAGGGTGGTGTCATCTGCATATCTGAGGTTGTTGATATTTCTCCCGGCAATCTTGATTCCAGCTTGTGTTTCTTCCAGTCTAACGTTTCTCATGATGTACTCTGCATATAAGTTAAATAAGCAGGGTGATAATATACAGCCTTGACATACTCCTTTTCCTATTTGGAGCCAGTCTGTTGTTCCATGTCCAGTTCTAACTGTTGCTTCCTGACCTGCATACAGATTTCTCAAGAGGCAGGTCAGGTGGTCTGGCATTCAGATGTTTATATCTTTCCTTTTGTCCTTTGCTTTTCCCTTCTCTTCTTTTCACAGCTACTTATAAGGCCTCCCCAGAAAGCCACTTTGCTTTTTTGCATTTCTTTTCCATGGGGATGGTCTTGATCCCTGTCTGTCTCCTGTACAATGTCACAAACCTCATTCCATAGTTCATCAAGCACTCTATCTATCAGATCTAGGCCCTTAAATCTATTTCTCACTTCCACTGTATAATCATAAGGGATTTGATTTAGGTCATACCTGAATGGTCTAGTGGTTTCCCCTACTTTCTTCAGTTTAAGCCTGAATTTGGTAATAAGGAGTTCATGATCTGAGCCACAGTCAGCTCCCGGTCTTGTTTTTGTTGACTGTATAGAGCTTCTCCATCTTTGGCTGCAAAGAACATAATCAATCTGATTTCGGTGTTGACTATCTGGTGATGTCCATGTGTAGAGTCTTCGCTTGTGTTGTTGGAAGAGGGTGTTTGTTATGACCAGTGCATTTTCTTGGCAAAACTCTGTTAGTCTTTGCCCTGCTTCATTCTGTATTCCAAGGCCAAATTTGCCTGCTACTCCAGGTGTTTCTTGACTTCCTACTTTTGCATTCCAGTCCCCTATAATGAAAAGGACATCTTTTTGGGGTGTTACTTCTAAAAGGTCTTGTAGGTCTTCATAGAAACGTTCAACTTCAGCTTCTTCAGCATTACTGTTTGGGGCAAAGACTTGGAGTACTGTGATATTGAATGGCTTGCCTTGGAAACGAACAGAGAACATTCTATCGTTTTTGAGATTGCACCCAACTACTGCATTTCGGACTCTTTTGTTGATCATGATGGCTACTCCATTTCTTCTGAGGGATTCCTGCCCGCCGTAATAGATATAATGGTCATCTGAGTTAAATTCACCCATTCCAGTCCATTTCAGTTCGCTGATTCCTAGAATGTTGACATTCACTCTTACCATCTCTTGTTTGACCACTTCCAATTTGCCTTGCTTCATGGACCTAACATTCCAGGTTCCTATGCAATCTTGCTCTTTACAGCATCGGACCTTGCTTCTATCACCAGTCACATCCACAGCTGGGTATTGTTTTTGCTTTGGCTCCATCCCTTCATTCTTTCTGGAGTTATTTCTCCACTGATCTCCAGTAGCATATTGGGCACCTACTGACCTGGGGAGTTCCTCTTTCAGTATCCTATCATTTTGCCTTTTCATACTGTTCATGGGGTTCTCAAGGCAAGAATACTGAAGTGGTTTGCCATTCCCTTCTCCAGTGGACCACATTCTGTCAGATCTCTGCACCATGACCCTGCATCTCTGCATCTCTGCCCCTCTTGGGTTGCCCCACGGGCGTGGCTTAGTTTCATTGAGTTAGACAAGGCTGTGTTCCTAGTGTGATTAGATTGACTATTTAAGATTAAAACTCTTCAAAAAATGGGCATAGAAGGAACCTACCTTAACATAATAAAGGCCACATATGATGAGCCCATAACAAACATTATTATCAATGGTGAAAAATGAAAAGCATTCCCCGTAAGATCTCCTGAGAGAGTCCACTTTTGCCACTATTATTCAACATAGTTTTAGAAGCCCTAGCTACAGCAATCAAAGAAGAGAAAGAAATAAAATTTATCCAGATCAGAAAAGAGTAACTAAAGGTCTCACTGTTTGCAGATGACATGATACTGTACACAGAAAACCCTAAAGACAGTATCAGAAAATTACTAGAACTAATCAGTGAATTTAGCAAAGTTGCAGGATACAAAATCAATACACAGAAATCACTTGAATTTCTATATCAGTTTAGTTCAGTTCAGTTGCTCAGTTGTGTCCGACTCTTTGCGACTCCATGAGCCTCAGCACACCAGGCCTCCCTGTCCATCTCCAACTCCTAGAGTCCACCCAAACCCATGTCCATTGAGTTGGTGATGCCATGCAACCATCTCATCCTCTGTCATCCCCTTCTCCTCCTGCCCTCAATCTTTCCCAGCATCAGGGTCTTTTTCAATGAGTCAGCTCTTTGCATCAGGTGGTCAAAGTATCAGAGTTTCAGCTTCAACATCAGTCCTTCCAATGAACGTGCAAAACTGATCTCCTTTAGGATGGACTGGTTGGATCTCCTTGCAATCCAAGGAACTCTCAAGAATCTTCTCCAACACCACAGTTCAAAAGCATCAGTTCTTCAGCTCTCAGCTTCTTTATAGTCCAACTCCCACAGCCATACATGACCACTGGAAAAACCATAGCCTTGACTAGACATAACTTTGTTGGCAAAGTAATGTGTCTGCTTTTTAATACGCTATCTAGGTTGGTCATAACTTTCATTCCAAGGAGTAAGTGTCTTTTAATTTCATGGCTGCAATCACCATTTGTAGTGATTTTGGAGACCAGAAAAATAAAGTCATCCACTGTTTCCACTGTTTCCCCATCTATTTCCCATAAAGTTATGGGACTGGATGCCATGATCTTATATTAGCAATGAAAAATCAGAGAAATCTAGGAATCCATCCCATTCACCATTGCAATAAAAAGAATTAAATATCTAGGAATAAACTCACCTAAGAAGACAAAGAACTGTACACAGAAAGTTATAAGACACTAATGAAAGAAATCAAAGATGACATAAACAGATGGAGAGATATTCCATGTTTCTGGGTAAGAAGAATCAGTATTGTAAAAGTGGCTACTACCAAATACAATCTACAGATTTAATGCAATCCCTATCAAATTATCAATGGCATTTTTCACAGAACTAGAACAAAAAATTTCAGAATTCATATGAAAACACAAAAGACCCCGAATAGAGAGAGCAGTCTTGAGAAAGTAGAATGGAGCTGGAAAAATCAAGCTTCCCGACTTCAGGTTATACCACAAAGCTACAGTCATTAAGAAGGTATGGTACTCACACAAAAACAGAAATATAGACCAATGGAACAAGATAGAAAGCCCAAAAATAAACCCATGTGGAAAACTGGACAGTACATATAAAGGAATGAAATTAAAACACTTCCTAACACCGTACACAAAAATAAACTCAAAATGGATTAAAGACCAGAAACTATAAAACTGTTAGAGAAAAACATAGGCAGAGCACTCAATGACAGAAATCAAAGCAAGATCCTCTATGACCTATCTAAGCTTCCCTGTGGCTCAGACGGTAGAGTGTCTGCCTGCAAGGCGGAACACATGAGTTCATCCCCTGGGTTGAGAAGATCTCCTGGAGAAGGAAATGGCAACCCACTCCAATATTCTTGCCTGGAAAATTCCATGGATAGAGGAGCTTGGTGGGCTGCAGTCCATGGAATCGCAAAGAGTTGTACACGACTGAGCGACTTCACTTTCACTTTCACTATGACTTATCTAGAGTAACAGAAATAAAAACAAAAGTAAACAAGTGGGACCTGATTAAACATAAAAGCTTTTGCACAGCAAAGGAAGCTATAAGCAAGGTGAAAAGACAACCATAATGGGAGAAAATAATGGCAAATTAAACAACTAACAAACAATGAATTGCAAAAATTTACAAGCAGCTCAGACAACTCAATACCAGAAAGACAAACAACCCAATTAAAAAGTGGGAAAAACACCTAAACAGACATTTCTCTAAAGAAGATGTACAGATAGTTAACAAACACATGAAAAGATGCTCAACATCACTCATTATTAGAGAAATGCAAATCAGTACTACAATGAGATATCATCTCACACTGGTCAGAATGGCCCTCATCAAAAAGTCTACAAACAATAAATCATGGAAAAGGTGTGGAGAAAAAGGAACCCTCTTGCACTGTTGTAATGAATGTAATGTAATTTGTAATGAATGTAAATTGATACAGCCACTATGGAAGATGATATGGAGATTCCTTAAACAAGTAGGAATAAAACTACCATCTGACCCAGCAATCCCACTCCTAGGCATATACCCTAAGGAAACCAAAATTGAAAGAAACACATGTATCCCATTGTTCATTGCAGCACTATTTACAATAGTTAGGACATGGAAGCAACCTAGATGTCCATTGACAAATGAATGGATAAAGAAGTTGTAATATATATACACAATGGAATACTACTCAGCCATAAAAGGAACACATTTGAGTCAGTTCTAATGAGGTGGATGAACCTAGAGCCTATTATACAGGGTAAAGTGAGTCAGATAGAGAAAGATAAATACCATATTCTAACACACCTATATGGAATCTAGAAAAATGGTACTGAAGGGCAGCAGTGGAGAAACAGACATAGAGAACAGACTTATGGACATGGGGAGAGGGGAGGAGAGGGTGAGACGTATGGGAAAAGTAACATGGAAACTTACATTACTATATGTAACACGGGAATTTGCTGTATGGCTCAGGAAACTCAGACAGGGGCTCTGTATCAACCTAGAGGGCTGGGATGGGGAGGGAGATGAAGGGAGGTTCAAAAGGAAGAGGATATATGTATACCTATGGCCGATTCATGTTGAGGTTTGACAGAAAATGGCAAACTTCTGTAAAGCAATTATCCTTCAGTAAAAAAATAAATTAACTAAAAAAAAAAATGTTTAGTTCACTTGACTATACAGAATGCTTCATATTCAGTTGTTGATTACCTGTGAAATCACAAGATACAATTAGTAAGAAAGACAACTATTCAAAGTTATGTGTCACAAAAAAGTTACACATTAAAATCACTGTTTACTGAAGTTGTAAAGTCATAAAATTCAAGTTAAAAGATTATTCAGCTTCTATTTGGATGGGTGAAACTCATTAGAGTTTTGATAGAACTTCATCCATTCACAAATTAAAAGTAAATATAAGCTATCAGCTTTTAATGCTTTATGTACCAAAGTTGTTTTGTCATTTAGTCACTAAGTTGTATTCAACTCTTTTGCAATCCCATGGACTGCAGCGTACCAGGCTCCTTTGTCCTCCACTATCTCCCAGAGTTTGCTCAAACTCGTGTTAATTGAGTCAGTGATGCTAACTATCTCATCCTCTGCTGCCCTCTTCTTTTTCCTTCAGTCTTCCCCAGCTTCAGAGTCTTTTCCAATGAATTGGTTTTCGCGTCAATTGGTCGAAGTTTTGGAGCTTCAGCTTCAGCATCAGCCCTTCCAATGAATATCCAGGGTTGATTTCCTTTAGGATTGATTGTTTGATCTCTCTGCTCTCCAGGGGACCTCAAAAGTCTTCTCCAGCACCACAAATCAAAAGCATCAATTCTTCAGTACTCAGACTTTATGGTCCAACTCTCACATCTGTACATGACTATTAGAAAAGCCATAGCTTTGACTATATGGACCTTTGTTGGCAAAGTGATATCTTTGCCGTTTAATACACTGTCAAGGTTTGGCATAGCTTTCCTTCCAAGGAGCAAGCATCTTTTAATTTCTTGGTGGCAACCGTTTAATACACTGTCAAGGTTTGGCATAGCTTTCCTTCCAAGGAGCAAGCATCTTTTAATTTCTTGGTGGCAACCGTTTAATACACTGTCAAGGTTTGGCATAGCTTTCCTTCCAAGGAGCAAGCATCTTTTAATTTCTTGGTGGCAATCGCTGTCCATAGTGATTTTGGTGCCCAAGAAAATAAAATCTGTCACTGCTTCTTGTTTTTCTCCCCCCTTCTATTTGCCATGCCTCATAATTTATTATGTTTCCTGATCCCTCCAGGAAAGAAGTTTTAATGGGAAGCTATGTTAAATTCAAGCCATTAATGTCATACATTATTTAACTCCAACTATCATAATGGTATCCATGAACTTTCTTTGCTCATTATTTTTATGCTTGCTTTAACATAGCAAGCAGTTTATCCTCTTTGTCCTGTCAGATCCACCGAGCTATGCACTGTTGGACTGAGTGAGTACTTGGCAAAGAGCCTTCAAAAAATGTTGAGACCCTTGTGCTGTTTCAGTGGTTGGCAAGTTTTCTTCTGACTCAGGCTTTAGTGGAAGAACTTCTGAAGAGTAACTAGACCATTCTTGATTTCTGAGCAAAAGGAAAGATTAGTTATGTTCTTTTGGCTTAAAATGTTCAAGTGTAAATAGTGTGTCCTGTAGATGGGAACACTTCCCACTGTGCTATGCTGACTCCTGAAAGCTAGGTTTAATAGAGAGAAAAATAAATAAACCAGTGAGTTCTATTCCTCTTTTCACCAGGAGAGTGAACATAATCTGGAAACAGATAAAATTAAGAATACAGTATATTTTTCCAAAAGGAGACAGTTAATCTCTAGGAACTTGCTGCTAAGTAGACTTCACTTTCACTTTTCACTTTCATGCATTGGTGAAGGAAATGGCAACCCACTCCAGTATTCTTGCCTGGAGAATCCCAGGGACAGGGGAGCCTGGTGGGCTGCTGCCTATGGGGTCGCACAGAGTCGGACACGACTGAAGCGACTTAGCAGCAGCAGCAGCAGCAAAAGAAGACACAGACATGTAAGGGAAGAGCATTTTGAATGTGAAGTTGGACTAGCCATATGACTGTGGGCTAATGCCAAAGTCTTATGAGTCTTTGCTTCATTCATCACCATAGGTCTGAGAAAAATGTGATATATGTCATTTTCTCCTTCCCCTGACTTACGAAGTTCATATAACTAAGACAGTGGTAGTATTTCCCTCAGATTGATTAATTGTGGACAGGCTTCTTCCAGACTCTAAGCCCTGACTTTTTCTGTAGAGGATTTACTTAAGATAACATATAATTGTGAATTGTCCCTTTGTCCCAGCGAGATGTAAAAACTTTAAAACCTTTTGCCAGTTTTACGACCTAGGATTGCCTCAAGGACTGGGGAGCCATCCCCTTGAAATGTATTCATCAGGGAACCTCAGCCAGACTTATCTCTCAGTCTCTCAGGGAGAGAAAGAGCTGAAAATCAGTGGCTGCCTCGCTCCAAGTTATAAAAATGATCTCCTTTCATGAACACATAAGAAAGTTTACTTTTCCTTTGGGTAGGCAGATTAGTAAACTCAAATGGCCTACTGTTTCTCCTCTATCCACCTCATCCCAGCTATTAAAAACTCTGTGACCCTTTTTCAGCACAGTTGAAATCAGATGGTACAGGTTTCTGTCCCCTGTGAGCAGTAGCTTCCATATCTTTAATTTCATCCTGTGTAATTTTGGCTTTGACTCATGCTAACAAACTCTCCTCATGCTTGCTTATTATACACACCACAGCACTCACCTTTGATGTTCATCTTTATTTGTTATAAATGGCCCAAAGGCTGAGTAAAACATTAATATTGCTTGGTAAGTCCTTTCTCAGCAGATTTCACTGAACACAGTGTGATTCAGACAGCTCTCTCTGCACACTGAAGTGAAAACAAACAAACAAACAAAAAAATGGCTTCTTTTATTGGCACATTTCATCCTAGAGATATTTACTCAGTTTTTATTATTAAATCCTCTCCTTGCCTAAAAAGCCTCCAGAAAACAATAGAAATATCATTAGTTAAAAGTAAAAAAAGTTATAAATTTGCAAAATAAAACCCAACAGTAACAAGAAATAAGCATTAAAAGTGGAATAAGACCTTAAAGACTAGACCAAGGAAGCTATCTCAAATACAGTGACTTTTTTAAAAAGATATTTTAAAATGTAACCATATAAATTTCTTTAAAATAAATTAGAAATTTTGCAATATTTATGAATTATTTGTAATTTTTAGAACAACTTAAGGTTATGTTCATATAATGAACACAGTGAAAATTCCAAATGGGAACATATATCTGTATCTTAAATGAATACAGATCATTTGATTTTACTTTTCCTTTTTGTATATCTAAGTGGAATCTTTGGGTAAATGCATAGTAGATAAGTATTTGCATATGGTACTGAAATCAGGTTTCCAAAATTTTGTTGTTGTTTAGTTGCTAAGTTGTGTCTGACTTTCTGCAACCCCATGGACTGCAGCATGCCAGGCTCCTTTGTCCTCTACTATTGTCTGGAGTTTGCTCAAATTCATGTCCATTGAGTCTGGCACCCAACTCCAGTACTCTTGCCTGGAAAATCCCATGGATGGAGGAGCCTGGTAGGCTGCAGTCCATGGGGTCGCTAAGAGTCAGACATGACTCAGCGACTTCACTTTCACTTTTCACTTTCATGCATTGGAGAAGGAAATGGCAACCTGCTCCAGTGTTCTTGCCTGGAGATCCCAGGGACGGGGGAGCCTGGTGGGCTGCCGTCTATGGGGTCGCACAGAGTTGGGCACGACAGAAGCGACTTAGCAGCAGCAGCAGCAGCATCAGGAGAGGGACTTACTTTGCTTTGTCAAAGTATGTGCAGTTAAGTAGTACCCAGAGAAATGTAAACAAGTGTGCATACCTGAATAAAGTCAGTAACCATGCCTACTTCTTTTCAGCACAGACTTGACAGCTACAGTTTTGCTTATTGAGTGTGCTGGTTGTAGTGCTCCTAAGGAGCTGTTGGCTTCATTAATTCAAACTTGGTAACATTAGCAGCACATTCCTTATATACCTTTGTGTAATTTTACACTGTGTGCAGTAAGAATGTGAACATAATTTTCTAGCGTATTAAAAATTTGATATAGCTATTGAAATGAACGTCAGTCAACAATTTTACAACAGTGATGTATATATTCCCACACTTCTGTTTCCACCTATCCCCCAAAACACACACACATGCAAACACGTACATAGTTACAGGCTTCATTAACCATGCTACAGCCAAGAAGTTCAGAATATATGAACTATGAACTATGCATTACTACTTTAACTTCTAAATTTTCTAAAATTGAAAATAATGTCTCCACTATATATTTTCATACAAATTGGTTGCATATTGAATTAAAGTTGGTTCACATATAATTTTATTTTGTGACATAATTATGATTACAAAAGCCCTGGGACCATATATCTTCTTTTTGTGCTTAAAATATTTAACTCAATCTTTTAAATTAATTTTTATTGAAATATAGTTGTCTTACAATGTTGTAGTAATTTCTACTGTGCAGCAAAGTGAATCAGTGGATCAAAGTGAAAATATATTAATGTATACATATATCCCCTCTTTTTTGGATTTCCTTCACATTTAGGTAAGCACAGAGCACTGAGCTATGTAGTAGGTTTTTGTTAGTTATCTGTTTTATCCAGTATCAATAGTGTGTGTGTGTGTGCTAAGTCACTTCAGTCGTGTCTGACTCTGCCACCCTATAGACAGTAAGCAGGCTCCTCTGTCCATGGGATTCTCCAGGCAAGAATACTGGAGTGGGCTGCCATCCCCTCCTCTGGGTTCAACCTGGAAATCAAATCTGCGTCTCTTATATTTCCTGCCTTGGAAGCTGAGTTCTTTACCACTAGCTCAACCCAGGAAGCCCCATTAACAGTGTATATATGTCAAATATTTATTTAATAATGAAACTTTATTTGGAGAGAAAAAGTAAAACTAAATATTGACTTAAGGGTGGAAAAAGCAATTATTAATTCATTATTATTGTTATTATAACTACATTACGGAAAATCAGAGAAAAAATGGGCATCAACATCACCTATATATCAAAACTTTAATTATGAAAGACAGTGTAGCAAACTACTTAAAAATGTGATCCTTGAGTCAGGACAATCTGAATTTGATTCCAGATTCACTATGAGCTTTGTGATTTAAGTTCACTCATTTGACAAATTCGTATCTCAGTGTCTTCAATGGTATAATAATATATCTTTCACTATTTGGTTATTTAATATATAGCTTTGCTATGAGGAATAAATAAATTGTGTACCACCAGACATGTATTAAAACAATAAATATGAGCAACAGTATTAGTGTTACCCTTCCTCAGTTCAGTTCAGTTCAGTTCAGTCGCTCAGTCGTGTCTGACTCTTTGCAACCCCATAAATCGCAGCACGCCAGGCCTCCCTGTCCATCACCAACTCCCGGAGTTTACCCAAACTCATGTCCATTGAGTCGGTGATGCCATCCAGCCATTTCATTCTCTGTCGTTCCCTTCTCCTCCTGCCCACAATCCCTCCCAGCATCAGGGTCTTTTCCAATGAGTCAACACTTTGCATGAGGTAGCCAAAGTATTGGAGTTTTAGCATCAGTCCTTCCAATGAACACCCAGGACTGATCTTTTTTAGAATGGACTGATTGGATCTCCTTGCAGTCCAAGGGACTCTCAAGAGTCTTCTCCAACACCACAGTTCAAAAGCATCAATTCTTCGGCGCTCAGCTTTCTTCACAGTTTAACTCTCATGTCCATACATGACCACTGGAAAAACCATAGCCTTGACTAGATGGACCTTTGGCAAAGCAATGTCTCTGTTTTTGAATATGCTATCTAGGTTGGTCATAACTTTCCTTCCAAGGAGTAAGCGTATTTTAATTTCATGGCTGCAGTCAACATCTGCAGGGATTTTGGAGCCCCCCAAAACAAACTCAGCCATTGTTTCCACTGTTTCCCAATCTGTTTGCCATGAAGTGATGGGACCAGAGTCCATGATCTTCATTTTCTGAATGTTGAGCTTCAAGCCAACTTTTTCACTCTCCACTTTCACTTTCACCAAGAGGCTTTTTAGTTCCTCTTCACTTTCTGCCATAAGGGTGGTGTCATCTGCATATCTGAGGTTATTGATATTTCTCCCGGCAATCTTGATTCCAGCTTGTGCCTCTTCCAGCCCAGCATTTCTCATGAGGTACTCTGCATATAAGTTAAATAAGCAGGGTGACGATTGACAGCCTTGACGTACTCCTCTTCCTATTTGGAACCAGTCTGTTGTTCCATGTCCAGTTCTAACTGTTGCTTCCTGACCTGCATATAGGTTTCTCAGGAAACAGGTCAGGTGGACTGGTATTCCCATCTCTTTCAGAATTTTCCACAGTTTATTGTGATCCACACAGTCAAAGGCTTTGGCATAGTCAATAAAGCAGAAATACATGTTTTTCTGGAACTCTCTTGCTTCTTTGATGATCCATTGGATGTCGGCAATTTGATCTCTGGTTCCTCTGCCTTTTCTAAAACCAGTTTGAACATCTGGAAGTTCATGGTTCACATATTGCTGAGGCCTGGCTTAGAGAATTTTGAGCTTTACTAGCGTATGAGATGAGTGCAATTGTGCAATAGTTTGAGCATTCTTTGGCATTGCCTTTCTTTGGGATTGGAATGAAAACTGACCTTTTCCAGTCCTGTGGCCACTGCTCAGTTTTCCAAATTTGCTGGCATATTGAGTGCAGCACTTTCACAGCATCATCTTTCAGGATTTGGAATAGCTCAACTGGAATTCCATCACCTCCACTAGCGTTGTTCGTAGTGATGCTTCCTAAGGCCCACTTGACTTCACATTCCAGGATGTCTGGCTCTAGTTGAGTGATCACACCATCGTGATTATCTGGGTCATGATTTGCAATGTATATAAAATCATTATCCAATCCTTTATTTTAAAAACATAAATCTATTAGTAATTTATTTGTATCCTGCTTTTTTCCTTTTCAGTTTTTAATTTTTCATATAAATCACACATAATTTTTAAGGTATTTACTTTTCCTTTTTTTTTTTTCATTCTATATTGAAAAATGATTCTTAAGTACCTACTATACTGTGATATACTGCTAGGAGTTGAGGCTAAAATAATGTCCCAGCTCTCATGAGACTGACAGACTAGTATGGAAGTCAAGCATTGATATGAAATTCCTACAAACAGTTGTAATATTGGAGTTGTGCTAGGTGCCCAAAGGTATTGTGATATGTCCTAGCCAAAATGTGATTTTTCCTCTGTAAACTCTTGCTGAAGGGTGAACTGATAATTAGGTTAAAATTATGCAGGTTAAAATGACAAAACAACCTCAATCGAATCCCTGGTAGCAGGAAATATGATGATTATATTTGTTAGTTATGTATTTGTTTTAATTCAAAGAATAAAATACAATGAAATTTTATCAAATTTTTGTTTTGAAAAGCTATTTTGACTACATATTATAAACAGATTTGTAGGAGCTACGATGTTAAAAGAACAGTTGAGAAACTTAAAATATTTCAGGTGAGAAATGGTGATAGTATGGGCAATATATATAGGGGCTTCCCACGTGTGCTAGTGGCAAAGAACCTGCTGCCAATGCAAAAGACGTAGAACGGTGAGCTTAATCCCCAGTTGGGAAGGTCCCCTGGAGTAAGGCATGGCAAGCTATTCAAGTATTCTTTCCTGGAGAATATTGCGGACAGAAGAGCCTGGCCCATGAGATCACAAAGAGTCAGACATGACTGAAGTGACTTAGCACACATGCATATAGATAGATAGATAATACTGTCAGGGAATGTTTAACAGGAGGATTCCTACGTGTTGTTTCTCATAAATTCTCTGTTCCTTATCAGTTTTTATGCCAAGAACGGGTAGTGCTGCATGCAGCTCTCAGGACTGAGATCATGAGAAATGGCATCTGCTTGGATTCCTTTCAGTAACTCCCTTCAGTGACTGTTTTCAGCGTCAGCGACCTTGTATGTATTAGACTATCCATATTGTGACTATTGATAAAATTTCATCCTGTGTAATAGCTGAGTAAGCATCTTACTAAAGCTATATAAGCCTGCATTTCTGCTATTAAAATGCCTTTGTTCCATCAGAGCTTGGGTCCCTGTGTCTATCTTTCTTTCGTTCGTTCTTTCTCTCTCTCTCTCCCCCTGGCTAATTCTCTGGAGCATAGAAACCCGTCGTGCTCACTCTCCTGCCCAGGCTTCTAAGACCCCCTTAAAAAGGTGCACTGTGCCTTCACCCCCTCGAGAGGGCGCCATGTGCCTTCATGAGCGATGCAAGCCCTGTGTCAAGGGCTTTATTCGTTCTCTGCATAAACCAGGGAATATTAGCCTTTTTCTCTTTCACTTTCTTATCGTCAACTCCAGACCACCAGGTTCCGGTCCATTCAGTTCAGTTCAGTTCAGTTGCTCAGTCGTGTCCGACTTTTTGCGACCCCATGAATCACAGCACGCCAGGCCTCCCTGTCCATCACCAACTCCCGGAGTTCACACAGACTCACGTCCATCGAGTCAGTGATGCCATCCAGCCATCTCATCCTCTGTCGTCCCCTTCTCCTCCTGCCCCCAATACCTCCCAGCATCAGAATGAGTCAACTCTTCGCATGAGGTGGCCAAAGTACTGGAGTTTCAGCTTTAGCATCATTCCTTCCAAAGAAATCCCAGGGCTGATCTCCTTCAGAATGGACTGGTTGGATCTCCTTGCAGTCCAAGGGACTCTCAAGAGTCTTCTCCAAAAGCATCAATTCTTTGGCACTCAGCCTTCTTCACAGTCCAACTCTCACATCCATACATGACCACAGGAAAAACCATAGCCTTGACTAGATGGACCTTTGTTGGCAAAGTAATGTCTCTGCTTTTGAATATGCTGTCTAGGTTGGTCATAACTTTCCTTCCAAGGAGCAAGCATCTCTTAATTTCATGGCTGCAGTAACCATCTGCAGTTACTTTGGAGCCCCAAAAAATAAAGTCTGACACTGTTTTCACTGTTTCCCCATCTATTTCCCATGAAGTGATGGGACTGGATGCCATGATCTTCGTTTTCTGAATGTTGAGCTTTAAGCCAACTTTTTCACTCTCCACTTTCACTTTCCAGTCCATTAAAGGATCCCATGTCCATACTATCAACATTTCTCACTTAAACTATTTTACATTTCTCAACTGGTCTTTTAACATCTTATGTGCTTAGTCGCTCAGTTGCCATTCCCTTCTACAGAGGATCTTTCCAACCCAGGGTTTCAACCCAGGTCTCCTGCATTGCAGGCAGATTCTTTACCATATGAGCTTCAGGGGAGCTCTTTTAACAACTTAGCTCCTACACATCTGTTCATCACATGGTATGGGCGTCCCAGGTGGTGCTAATGGTAAAGAGCCTGCCTACCAGTCAGGAGACACAAGAGACATGGGTCAGTTCCTGGGTCAGCATGATTTCCTGGAGGAGGGCATGGCAACACATTCCAGTATTATTGCCTGGAGAATCCTATGGACAGAGGGGCCTGGCAGACTATAGTCCACGGGGTCACAAAGAGTCAGACATGACTGAAGTGACTTAACACAACAACATATGATGGTACCATTTTATGAGTTAGGCAACACTAGTTAAGGGTTAGATTTGTTCACCTTCCTCAAGTGGAGTTAGAAAAACCATCAAGACATACAAGAACTATCAAGTACCATGTTATTAAGTTCTTTATACTGATATTTCTATTTACTAAATTTTATTCCATGATTATATATGCTTCATTTTGTTTAGAATTCCTTCATTGTTAAACAGTTAAATTCTGCTGCTTTTTTTCATTAAAGTAGGTAATAATGCTATAATGGAGAAGGCAATGGCAACCTTCTCTAGTACTATTGCCTGGAAAATCCCATGGACGGAGGAGCCTGGTAGGCTGCAGTCCATGAGGTCACTAAGAGTCGGACATGACTGAGCGACTTCACTTTCACTTTTCACTTTCATGCATTGGAGAAGGAAATGGCAACCCACTTCAGTGTTCTTGCCTGGAGAATCCCAGGGATGGGAGAGCCTGGTGGGCTGCCTTCTATGGGGTCGCACAGAGTCGTACATGACTGAAGCAACTTAGCAGCAGCAGCAATGCTATAATCGAATATCTTTGTACCTTAGCTTCTTCCTTGTTTCAGAATATTTCTTAATATTCTGAGGGAATATGCTAGAAATAAAAGTTCTGGATCAACTAGCAATAAAATTTCTTTTTTCTAGTGAATATTACCAAGTGCTTTGCCAAAGTGTTGTAATTGTTTATACTATCACTAGCAAAACATAAATATACCAATTTAATTATACCCTTCTGCTCAGGACAAGTTCAGTAAACCACCCCTTCCACCCCACTGCAAAGTCTCTGTTAAGAGAGAAGATAAACTTCTCTATATTCCATCTAAGACCAGCCTTCTGAGCTTTCTAAGTGCTTCATATTTATTTACCCGGATTGATTGAGAGTAAAATTGGCTCTGCCTTCAGAGTAAACTCTGTTGGCAGGGTGACCTCACCTCCAGTCCCTACTGAGCAATCACACTAAAGCAAATAGGCATGGAAATAATACTTTACTCAAAGTCTAGGCCATCATCTTATTTAATTATTAATCTTATTTAAAACAGTATTTTCCTTTAACAAATGATGTTTGGTGGGAAGTTGAGGTGTTGGCTCAAAAGGGAGGGGTTACGTGTATTGTTGTGCAGTTGTGTCTCACTTCTTTGCTGCCCTATGGACTGTACCCTGCAAGGCTCCTCTGTCCATGGCAATTCCCAGGCAAAAATACTGAAGTGGATTTCCATTTCCTTCTCCATGGAAATCTTCCTGGATCAGGAATCAAACCCATGCCTACTGCATTGGAAAGCAGATTCTTTGCCACTGAGCCACCAGGGAAGCCCAAGAATATTGGATTAGGTAGCCTATCCCTTCCCTAGAGTAACTTCCCAACCCAGGAATCGAACCAGGATCCCCTGTATTGCAGGCAGATTCTTTAACAGCTGAGCTACCCCAGGAAGCCCATATGTATGTGTGTGCAGGCAGCTAATTTATGCTGTTGTATAGCAGAAATTAACACAACATTGTAAAGCAGTTATATTCCAATTGAAAAAGGGAAAAGGTATTAATAAAAAATGATTTTTTATAAAATTAAAAATTTAAATCAGTATGTGAGGAATATTTCCTATATATTATGTATATGAACATACATTTATATAGTCTACAGATTAAGACGATATGGTATTAGATATATATAAACAGATATATATGGGTGTATAAAATTCTATGTATTAGAAAAATAAAAGATACATGAATGTATATATATTTTTTCTCCTGACAGTCCCACATTCTAAAGGCAAGTAATGATAATACATTTTTGTACCCTTTCAAATATCTTATTTCCTTTCTGCTGCTCAATTTTATTAACACAAGAAATTAAACTATAGCTACTGCTAGTAACTAGTTTTTCAGTTTTAGATAATCTTTGTTATACTTTTATATATGTAACACTTTTTACTCTTTTTATAAATAGAGACAAAATTTTCCCAGATTCTATATTTTCATAATTTTTTGTGTTTGTTTGTATCCCTGGCCATCTAGGTTATTTCTAATTCTTTTTGTCTTTTACAAAAATGGAAACATGGTCAAATTCATTTGTAGACATCTGTCTAAAAGCATTTTAAGTATGAATTCATTAAAATGAAATGACTGAGTCAGTATATATACATTAAAAATTTGGTTACACATTTATATGTAGCCCTTTTATGAAGATGTATCAGTTTTATTCTCATTTTAAAGTATTGAGTACACATAGTGCTCATACTATATATGCTCACAGTATGCTGGGTTTTCTGGCTTTAAAAAATGCCAAAAAATTATTGATAATGACGGACAAATTCCATGGTAAACTTCTTCTAGCCAATGCCACTTTCAAAGCACCAACATGATGTCACTCTGTTCAGATCTGGGCAAAAATGAGCAAAATCAGCTCTCATGAACCAGAAAATCTGTCTCCAGCTCACCACTGATTATGCTTTCTGACCACCCTTTAACCGTGGGTGCTATCCAACTTTTAAACAGCTTGCATTTGATAGATTAACAAAGGTATTTCTTAGTATTTAATTTTCATTTATTTAATAATAAGTAGATAGTTTTTCATGAGTGAATTATTTGTTTTAGCTGTGTGCTCTTGTCCTATGCTTCATTTCCAACAGAACTCTTCATCTCTCTATTATGATTTGAAGCCCTTCTTTGTGTAATAAGGAAAGCATTTATTTTTTTATAAGTTGTCAATATTTGAATCACTTGTTATATATCTTTCAACTTTTGTTTTGATTTTGCATTTGTATATGGCACAGTTTTTAATTTTTATTAAATTGAGTGTATTTATCTTTTAAGCATTCATATTTGTAAGAATTAAAAATGAATACATGGATTAATTGATATCTTTGCATGTCAGTTTTCTTATCTGTTAAATAGAAGCTGATTGCTATGTTTCTTCCCAGCTCAAATAGTATATAATCCTGTAATACATTTTTCCTTTGGTTCCTTTAAGCTGGGTTATTTCTCTGAGAATCAAGTCCTAGAAAAATTTCACTTAGTGAAATAATCCACCATTCACTAGCAATATACTAGAGAACAAACCTTCAGTTGTATCCCCTTCCTATTTCTTGCCAAGTGTATTAGTATGTGAAAATTTCCCCACCAAATGACTAGCTTCTTTCTTAAACTGTGAGCAGTGTCCAGGTTGTGGTTCTGCTGGGGAGGATGTGTGTGTGTGTGTGTGTGTGTGTGTGTGTTGTAGAGGGCGTCTTCTAGTGGGGAATGGGTTCTTCCTCTTGGATACGTTTCCTCATATCCAACTAGAGCTTCTGTTCATGAAATCTCACCAAGATTGTGTATTCTGTAAATTTTTTCCCTGTAAACTTTCTTATATTTTTTCTTAAAAGATAAAACAGATATGAAGAGAAGCAACTTTCAAATCATGATTACTTATCAGCTATTTTAAGTAAAAAAGTTATAAGACCAGGAATCTTTATTTTTTATCTTCAAGTTCATACTTGATTTTTTTTCTTCCAAGATATTAGGATCAGAGAACCTTAGATGCAAGATAATGGGCTAGATTACATCACATAAATAAGACACAGCCCAATCAGAAAGTGTATGTGTGTGTGTAATGTAGCTGCAATCTTTCTCAACCTGGAAACCAATTGTGTTTGACAATGCTGCTCACAGTTTTTGAGTTTAAAATCTATAAAATGTATTTAGTATTTTAAAATATGGTCATTAGGACCCCATGTGAATGTTCTTAAGTTTCTGTTTAAGAAATTAAGTACATAAAAAAATAATATTAAGAGGAATTCTAACAGAATGTGGATCTTGGGACTTAAGCTGCAGTAGTTAGAAGAGGTTGTTCCTCTTATCTTTTCTTTGTTGCTGTTCAAGGTTGTTGAGAGCCTCCAGTTAGAGAAAATGAATGAAGAGGTTCATCATCAGCAGAAAGAGCAAGAGAAATATAAATCAAGTTCTTTTCATATTTATTCAGCCCCAGAGAACTGAGTCAGCAACAGGCAGGTTTAGCATCCTCCAATGGTGATGCCTTTCTCTTCCTTCTTCTCCCTTTCTCACGTCTCTTTCTTTTATTCTTGTGCTCCTGCCTTAGCTTATCAAATCCAAATTCTAATTAACCAGCATTATAGCAAGGTAGGAAGAAAAGAACCAGATTGAAACTTGTTAATGGTAAGAAACTGTATCTGACAGAGAGAGAACTGTAGGAATTATGAAAATGCTGAGGGATAAGAAGAGATTCTGCAAAACAGAGAGAAGGCAAGAGCAGTAGCTGTTCCTTTGTACTACATGAATGCACTTGTTTCCAAAAGCTTTTCTTTTAAGAAAAGAGTTTTTTTGTTTTTTTTTTTTTAAGCAAGTTCTCAATAAAATTGATAGGAGGGTGTTTAGAGATTTCCTGTATACTTCCTGTCCCAATACATACGTATCCCTCCCATTATCAAGATCCCCACCAGAATGGTACAGCTATTATGATTGATATAACCTACATTGACACATCATAATCATCCAAATTCCAAAATTTACAATAGGATTTACTCTTGGTGTAGTACATTCTATGGGTTTGAACAAACATTTAGTGAAATATATCCAATATATGGTATCATAAAGAATAGTTTCACTGCCCTAAAAAACGTCTGTGCTCTGGTCTTTATCCCTTTTTTTCCCCTTAACTCCGGGCAAACTTTAATCTTACTGTCTGTATAGTTTTGCCTTTTCTAGATGTCATATAATTGAATTCATACAGTATTAGCCTTTCCAGATTGGCTTCTTCCACTTAGTAATATCAGTTTAAGGCTGCTGTGTTTCTTTTCCTGGCTTGATAATTCTTTTTTTTTTTTTTTTGCTGAGCAATATTCCATTTTGAAATATAAAATGTAGTTTATCATTCACCTACCCAAGGATATCTCAGTTAATTACAAATTTTGGCAATTGTGAATAAAGATGCTATACACAACCATGTGAAGATTTTTGTTTGAGCCTGAGTTTCCAATTACTTTGGATAAAAGTATATTTAGTTTTTTTTAAGAAACCACCAAACTGTTTTCCAAAGTGACTGTATGTATCAATTTGCATTCCTACTAGCCATGAGTGAGAGTTACTGTTGCTCGCATCCTTGCCAGCATTTGGTTTTGTCAGTGTTCCAAATTTTGGCCATTCTAATACATATGTGCCAAAGACTTTTAAAATTTATAAAATATGACTAATGAAGCTCAATAGCATTGCTTCAGCAATAATAGCATTGATTAAGCAAGTTGTGATTTTACTTCAACGTGTTTTCTATTTGTGTTTTTGTATTCATATTCATTGGAAGGACTGATGCTGAAGCTGAAACTTCAATACTTTGGCCACCTGATACAAAGAACTGACTCACTAGAAAAGACATTGCATTTTGAGGCCTATTTCTCTGTTCTGGTGATGACTCATTACCTCATTCTGAAATCCTTCAGCAGCATTTTCTTTTTCTTCTTCTTTTTTTTTTTTTTTAAACCATTTTTCCAAGTAAGTCAGAGGCCAGAGAGACATAAGGAACTAACTTGCTGAGTGGACTCTAATACACTCTGTTTTACTCCACAGTCATTATTCCAGATGATAAACTGGACCCTGATGCTAGGAAAAATGGAGGGCAAGGGGAGAAGGAGGCAACAGAGGATGAGGTGGTTAGATGGCATCACTGACTCAATGGACATTAGTTTGAGCAAACTCAGGGAGATAGTGATGGAAAGGGAAGCCTGGCATGCAGTAGTTCATGGGGTCTCAAAGAGCTGGACGTGACTTAACGACTGAGCAAAAATTCAATAGCAGCATGCCACTGAATGAAGTAAATTTATAGCATTTAGAACCTTAAAAGTCTTAAGTCCATTTTGTATGTTCTCTTACCAAATTCAGGAATACCACTGCTGTGCCACATAAACACACAAATTCTTTAAAGTTACACAAATTCTTTTTAAAATCAATGGCACAGATACTGATTGCATAATTTCATTTTAGACATCTACCCTGTAGGGGAACAAATGAGACATAAAATAAGTGTTCAGACATATAAGCCCTAGACAGATTGTTTTGTTCCTACTAACAAGATCTTTGGCAAGGCATTAAACATCCTCTGTATTTCAGTCTCCTCACCTCCCCCAGATGGACAAAATAATATAATATTTTAAGTATTGAACCAGAAAATACATGTAAAGTGATTAGGGCATGCTGGTCTCTACCTCAGTTCAGTTCAGTTCAGTCGCTCAGTCATGTCCGACTCTTTGCGACCCCATGAATCGCAGCACACCAGGCCTCCCTGTCCATCACCAACTCCCGGAGTTCACTCAGACTCACGTCCATCGAGTCAGTGATGCCATCCAGCCATCTCATCCTCTGTCGTCCCCTCCTCCTCCTGCCCCCAATCCCTCCCAGCATCAGAGTCTTTTCCAATGAGTCAACTCTTTACCTAAATCTTAGTAAATCCCAGTTATTATTAGTAAATACACTTATATATAAAATGGCATTTATCAAACTAAAGTGTTTCCACTTGAAATTCAATTAATTTCTTTTAAGATTGTCCGGTTTGTTAACAAAGGATGGAAAGGAGATCTGTATAGGAACTCATGATATTACTACCTTTCTCTTTTAATCTTGTCCCAAATTTACATTATAAAATTTTCATCTTTAAGGTTCATTGACAATTTGCTCCATCCTTGATTTATATACACATTTTATCAAAGTAGAAGACACTTCCAACCTGTTTACTAGTACTGAAACATGTTTGGGAGCATCTGTGATATGTATGAATACAAGGGTCAGTACAATAGATATTGTGCCCAAAGTTATTTCCATAGTGCAAAAAATCAACCTTTTTACTCCTTGCCTAGTTCATTGTCTTTCCATCATTATAACAATTTTCACTTTAACAGGGAACTCAAATTGGGGCTCTTAACAACCTAGACACATGGGATGCAGTGGGAGCATAGAGCAGAGTTTCAAGAGGCAAGGGACATATGTATTCCTATGGCTGATTCATTTTAATGTATGGCAAAAACCAACACATATTGTAAAGCAATTATCCTTCAACTAAAAATAAATTTTAAAATATAAAAAAAAATTGGGAAAAGTCTTAAAAAGGTAAATTATGAGCAATAAAATATTCATGGTTTTCATGATAAAGTGGTCTTATATTAGTCTATTTTTTTTTTCTCGTATATACTCCTGATCTGCAGTGATAGTTCATAAAATTTGATCAATCAGCATTTAAAATGTCACCTCCTTAGGCATATTTATTCCTAGGCATTTTATTCTTTTTGATGTGATGGTAAATGTTTCCTTAATTTGTCTTCCTGATCACTGGTTGTTAGTGTATAAGAATGCGAGAGATTTCTGTGTTTTAGTTTTGTACTGGAAACTTTACTAAATTCTTTGAAGAACTCTGATGGTTTCTTGGAAGCATGCATATGGTTTTCTATGTGTAGTGTCATGATTGTCATCTTCAAACCATGACAGTTTTACTTCTTTTCCAATTTGAATTGATTTTATATATTTCTCTTCTCTGATTGCCAAGGCAAAACTTTCAAAACAAAGTTGAATAAGAGTGGCAAGAGAGGACATTCTTGTCTTGTTCCAGATCTTAGAGGAAATGCTTTCAGTTTTTCACCATTAAGAATGATGTTTGCTACTGGTTTGTCATCAGTTCAGTTCAGTTCAGTCACTCAGTTGTGTCTGATATTTGCGACCCTATGGACTGCAGCACACCAGGCTTCCCTGTTCATCACGAACTGCCAGAGCTTACTCAAACTCATGTCCATCGAGTCGGTGATGCCATCCAACCATCTCATCCTCTTTGCTCCCCTTCTCCTCACGCCCTCAATCTTTCTAGCATCAGGGTCTTTTCCAGTAAGTGAGTTCTTCCCAAACAACTTCCCAAAGTGGCCAAAGTATTGGAGTTTCAGCTTCAGCATGAGTCCTTCCAATGAATATTCAGGACTGATTTCCTTTAGGAATGACTGGTTGGATCTCCTTGCAGTCCTAGGTACTCTAAGGGTCTTCTCCAAGACCACAGTATAAAATCATCAATTCTTTGGTGCTCAGCTTTCTTTATTGTCCAACTCTCACATCTATACATGACTACTGGAAAAACCATAGCTTTGACTAGATGAACTTTTGTTGGCAAAGTGAAGTCTCTGCTTTTTAATATGCTGTCTAGGTTGGTCATAGATTTTCTTCCAGGGAGCTGGTGTCTTTTAATTTCATGGCTGCAGTCAGCATCTGCAGGGATTTTGGAGCCCCCAAAAATAAAGTCTGACACTGTTTCCACTGTTTGGCCATCTATTTGCCATGAAGTGATGGGACTGGATGCCATGATCTTAGTTTTCTGAGCGTTGAGTTTTAAGCCAACTTTTTCACTCTCCTCTTTCACTTTCATCAAGAGGCTTTTTAGTTCTTCTTCACTTTATGCCATAAGGGTGATGTAATCTGCATATCTGAGGTTATTATTTCTCCCGGCAACTTTGATTCCAGCTTCATGCAGCCCAGCGTTTCTCATGATGTACTCAGCATATAAGTTAAATAAGCAGAGTGACAATATACAGCCTTGACGTACTCCTTTTCCTATTTGGAGCCAGTCTGTTGTTCCATGTCGAGTTATAACTGTTGCTTCCTGACCTGCATACATGTTTCTCAAGAGGCAGGTCAGGTGGTCTGGTATTTCATCTCTTTAAGAATTTTCCAGAGTTTGTTGTGGTCCACACTGTCAAAGGCTTTGACATAGTCAGTAAAGCAGAAGTAGATGTTTTTCTGGAACTCTCTTGCTTTTTAGATGATCCAAAGGATGTTTGCAATTTGATCTCTGGTTCCTCTAAATACAACATGAACATCTGAAACTTCACGGTTCACATACTGTTGAAGTCTGGATTGGAGAATTTGAGCATTACTTTGCTAGTGTGTGAGTTGAGTGCAACTGTGATAATTTGAACATTCTTTGTCATTGCCTTTCTTTGAGATTGGAATGAAAAACTGACCTTTTCCAGTCTTGTGGCCACTGCTAAGTTTTCCAAATTTGCTGGCATATTGAGTGCATCACTTTCACAGTATCATCTTTCAGGATTTGAAATAGCTCAACTGGAATTCCATCACCTCCACTAGCTTTGTTTGTAGGATGCTTCCTAAGGCCTGCTTTAACTTCGCATTCCAGGATGTCTGGCTCTAGATGAATGATCACACCATCGTGATTATCTGGGTCACAAATATCATTTTGTATAGTTCTTCTATGTATTCTCGCCACCTCTCCTTAATATCTTCTGCTTCCGTTAGGATCATACCATTTCTGTCCTTTATTGTGTTCATCTTTGTATGAAATGTTCCCTTAGTATCTCTAATTTTTTGAAGAGATCTCTAGACTTTCCCATTCTATTGTTTTCCTCTATTTCTTTGTGTTGATCACTGTGGAAGGCTTTCTTATCTCTCCTTGCTATTCTTTGGAACTCTGCATTCAAATGGGTATATCTTTCCATTTCTCCTTTGCCTTTCACTTCTCTTCTTTTCACAGCTATTTTTAAGGCCTCCTCAGACAACCATTTTGCCTTTTTGCATTTTTTCCTCTTGGGGATGATCTTCATTGCTGCCTCTTGTACAATCTTATGAACTTCCATCCATAGTTCTTCAGACACTATGTATATAAGATCTAATCCCTTCAATCTATTTGTCACTTTCACTGTATAAAAGTAAAGGTTTTAGTTTAGGTCATACCTGAATGGTCCAATGCTTTTCCCTACTTTCTTCAATTTAAGTCTGAATTTGGCAATAAGAGTTCATGACCTGAGCCACAGTCATCTCCTGGTCTTTTTTATGACTGTATAAAGCTTCTCCATATTTGGCTACAAAGAATATAATCAATCTGATTTTGTATTGACCATCTGGTGATGTCCATGTATAGAGTCTTCTCTTGTGATTTTGGAAGAGGGTGCTTGCTATGACCAGTGCATTCTCTTGGCAAAACTCTGTTAGCCTGCTTCATTCTGTACTCCAAGGCTAAATTTGCCTATTACTGCAAGTATTTCTTGACTTCCTACTTTTGCATTCCAGTCCCCTATAATGAAAAGGCTTTGGCTTTGGCATAGTCAATAAAGCAGAAATAGATGTTTTTCTTGAACTCTCTTGCTTTTTCCATGATCCAGCGGATGTTGGCAATTTGATCTCTGGTTCCTCTGCCTTTTCTAAAACCAGCTTGAACATCAGGAATTTCATGGTTCACATATTGCTGAAGCCTGGCTTGGAGAATTTTGAGCATTACTTTACTAGTGTGTGAGATGAGTGCAATTGTGCGGTAGTTTGAGCATTCTTTGGCATTGCCTTTCTTTGGGATTGGAATGAAAACTGACCTTTTCCAGTCCTGTGGCCACTGCTGAGTTTTCCAAATTTGCTGGTATACTGAGTGCAGCACTTTCACAGCATCATCTTTCAGGATTTGGAATAGCTCAACTGGAATTCCATCACCTCCACTAGCTTTGTTCATAGTGATGCTTTCTAAGGCCCACTTGACTTCATATTCCAGGATGTCTGGCTCTAGATCAGTGATCACACCATCGTGATTATCTGGGTCATGAAGATCTTTTTTGTACTGTTCTTCTGTGTATTCTTGCCATCTCCTCTTAATATCTTCTGCTTCTGTTAGGTCCATACCATTTCTGTTCTTTATCGAGCTCATCTTTGCATGAAATGTTCCTTTGGTATCTCTGATTTTCTTGAAGAGATCCCTAGTCTTTCCTATTCTGTTGTTTTCCTCTATTTCTTTGCATTGATCACTGAAGAAGGCTTTCTTATCTCTTCTTGCTATTCTTTGGAACTCTGCATTCAGATGTTTGTATCTTTCCTTTTCTCCTTTGCTTTTCACTTCTCTTCTTTTCACAGCTATTTGTAAGGCCTCCCCAGAAAGCCATTTTGCTTTTTTGCATTTCTTTTCCATGGGGATGGTCTTGATCCCTGTCTGTCTCCTGTACAATGTCACAAACCTCATTCCATAGTTCATCAAGCACTCTATCTATCAGATCTAGGCCCTTAAATCTATTTCTCACTTCCACTGTATAATCATAAGGGATTTGATTTAGGTCATACCTGAATGGTCTAGTGGTTTTCCCTACTTTCTTAAATTTAAGTCTGAATTTGGCAATAAGTAGTTCATGATCTGAGCCACAGTCAGCTCCTGGTCTTGTTTTTGCTGACTGTATACAGCTTCTCCATCTTTGGATAAAAGAATATAATCAATCTGATTTCGGTGACTATGCCAAAACCTTTGACTGTGTGGATCACAATAAACTGTGGAAAATTCTGAAAGAGATGGGAATACCAGACAACCTGATCTGCCTCTTGAGAAATTTGTATGCAGGTCTGGAAGCAACAGTTAGAACTGGACATGGAACAACAGACTGGTTCCAAATAGGAAAAGGAGTTCATCAAGGCTGTATATTGTCACCCTGTTTATTTAACTTCTATGCAGATAACATCATGAGAAATGCTGGACCGGAAGAAGCACAAGCTGGAATCAAGATTGCTGGGAGAAATATCAATAACCTCAGATATGCAGATGACAGCACCCTTATGGCAGAAAGTGAAGAGGAACTCAAAAGCCTCTTGATCAAAGTGAAAGTGGAGAGTGAAAAAGTTGGCTTAAAGCTCAACATTCAGAAACCTAATATCATGGCATCCGGTCCCACCACTTCATGGGAAATAAATGGGGAAACAGTGGAAACAGTGTCAGACTTTATTTTTCTGGGCTCCAAAATCACTGCAGATGGTGACTGCAGCCATGAAGTCAAAAGACGCTTACTCCTTGGAAGGAAAGTTATGACCAACCTAGAGAGCATATTGAAAAGCAGAGACATTATTTTGCCAAGAAAGGTCTGTCTAGTCACGGCTATGGTTTTTCCTGTGGCCATGTATGGATGTGAGAGTTGGACTGTGAAGAAGGCTGAGCGCCGAAGAATTGATGCTTTTGAACTGTGGTGTTGGAGAAGACTCTTGAGAGTCCCTTGGACTGCAAGGAGATCCAACCAGTCCAATCTGAAGGAGATCAGCCCTGGGATTTCATTGGAAGGAATGATGCTAAAGCTGAAACTCCAGTACTTTGGCCACCTCATGCGAAGAGTTGACTCATTGGAAAAGACTCTGATGCTGGGAGGGATTGGGGGCAGGAGGAGAAGGGGACGACAGAGGATGAGATGGCTGGATGGCATCACTGACTTGATGGATGTGAGTGTGAGTGAACTCCGGGAGTTGGTGATGTACAGGGAGGCCTGGCGTGCTGCGATTCATGGGGTCGCAAAGAGTCAGACACGACTGAGTGACTGATCTGATCTGATCTGATAATGAAAAGAACATCTTTTTGGAAGTGTTAGTTCTAGAAGGTCTTTTACGTCTTCATAGAACTGTTCAACTTCAGCTTCTTCAGCATTACTGGTCGGAGCATAGACTTGGATTACTGTGATATTGAATGATTCGCCTTGGAAACAAACAGAGGTCATTCTGTCATTTAGGAGATTGCATCCAAGTACTGCATTTTGGACTCTTTTGCTGACTTCATGATGGCTACTCCATTTCTTCTAAGGTACCTTGCCCACAGTAGTAGATGTAATGGTCATCTGAGTTAAATTCACCCATTGCAGAACATTTTAGTTCTCTGATTCCTAGGATGTCTATGTTCACTCTTGCCATCTGTTTTACCACTTTCAATTTGCCTTGATTCATGGACCTAACATTCCAGGTTGCTATGCAATTTTGCTCTTTATAGCATCAGACCTTGCTTCCATCACCAGTCACATCCACAATGGGGTATTGTTTTTGCTTTGGCTCTGTCTCTTCATTTTTTTTGGAGTTATTTCTCCATTGATCTCCAGTAGCATATTGGGCATCTACTGACCTAGGGAGTTCATCTTTCAGTGTCCTTCCTATCTTTTTGCCTTTTCATACTGTTCATGGGATTCTCAAGGCAAGAATACTGAAGTGGTTTGCCATTCCTTTCACCAGTGGACCACGTTTTCAGAACTCTCCACCATGACCCATCTATCTTGGGTGGCCCTACATGGTGTGCCTCATAGTTTCATTGAGTTAAACCAGGCCATGGTCCATGTGATCAGGTTGGTTGGTTTCCTCTGATTGTGGTTTTCAGTCTTTCTGCTGTCTGATGGAGAAGAGTAAGAGGCTTATGGAAGCTTCCTGATGAGAGAGACTGACTGAAGGGGAAATTGTGTCTTGTTCTGATGGGCGGGGCCATGTTCAGTAAATCTTTAATCCAATTTTCTGTTGATGTGTGGGGCTGCATAGCTGAGATTACTGATATTTCTCCCAGCAATCTTGATTCTAGCTTGTGCTTCATCCAGCTCAGCGTTTTTCACAATGTACTCTGCATATAAATTCCGTAAGCAGAAAATATACAGCTTTGACATACTTCTTTCTCAGTTTGGAACCAGTTTATTGTTCCATGTCCTATTCTGACTGTTGCTTCTTGACCTGTATACAGATTTCTCAGGAAGCAGGTCAAGTGATCTGGTATTCCCATCTCTTTAAGAATTTTCCATAGTTTGTTGTGATCCACACAGTCAAATGCTTTGGCATAGTCAATAAAGCAGATGTTTTTCTGAACTCTTATGCTTTTTTGGTTTGTCATATATGACTTTTATTATGTTGAGGTAACTTCCCTCTATGCCCACTTTCTGGATAGTTTTATTCTTAAAAGAGTATTGAATTTTCTCAAAAGCTTTTTTCCATCTACTGAGATGATCAATTTGCCAATATGGTGTATTACATTGATTTATTTGCATATATTGAAGAACGTTTTCCTCTCCAGTATAAATCCCACTTGATCATGGTGTATGATGTTTATAATATGTTGTTGGATTTGGTTTGCTAGTATTTTGTTGAGAATATTTTTGTCTATGTTCATCAGTGATAATAGCATGTGATTTTCTATTTTTGTGGTGTTTTTGTCTGGTTTCAGTATCAGGAAAATGGTTGCCTTTTAGAATGTTCTTGAGAGTGTTCCTTTGTCTCTAGTTTTTTGGAAGAGTTTCAGAAGAGTAGGTGTTAACTCTTCTCTAAATGTTTGATGAATTCTGCCTGTGAAACCATATGGTCCTGGCCTTTTTGCTTATTGGAAGAGTTTTAATCATGGTTTCAATTTTAGTACTTATGATTGATCTGTTCATACTTTCTATTTCTTCCAGGTTCATTATTGGAAGGTTTTACCTTTATAAGAATTTATCCATTTCTTTCAGGTTGTCCATTTTATTGGCATATAGTTGCTTGTAATAGTCACTTTTTGATTCTTTGTATTTCTATTTCAATCTATCCTTTAAATTTCTTCCACCAGTTGCTATGGTTTATGAGAGTGATTATCCAAACCTTTTTTGGTTGCCCTCAAAGTTAGGCATTAAATATCCATTTGTATTAAACAAATTACTGTACTTTCTATGGAAAAATAATGAGACATTTTAATAAACCCAGTAAATGTATACAAGTCATTAACAACAATCCCCACATAATGAGACAGTGCTTTCACATAACCCCTCACTTAAGGACAAATTTAGGTATAATTTATTATTTTTCTTTAAGGTTTTAAATTTGAGTTCTATAGCTGTCATAATTTTTTTTTTTCAAATCTTTGACATAGAAAAGCATAGTTGATTAAATCCTAGTATTCTGGATTTTGAGACCCATCTGCATGTCTGAGTTGAAATATTTTACCCATGCTCATGACTGAGCATGGCAGGGATACTAGACAGCCTCATTCCTAGGAGATACGGGATTCCTCTGCAAGGCAACTTAGCCTTGAAGATTCCCCTTCAGGCTTGCTAGACACACTGGGACTGCACTGCAGTTTAAGACACTCCTCCCCACTTTCCTTCCTTCCCTCTTCCTTGCACAAAGGTCAGAGCTACATTGTGGTTTGATAGCTATCCCAACACAACCTCCATTCTTGTCCTTTTAATTTGCCCATGCAAATTATTCTTGCCTAATGAATCTGAGTTTTTTCCTCCATATTGAAATCTGTTTGTCAGATCACCTGAACTTATATGTCCCATCAAGAAAATTTATCTCATTTGATCACTGAAAAAAGGATGATAATTTAGATAACACAAACATGTAGAAAAAAACCTTTTAAAAAGTTAATAGGATGTTTTAGTAGAGACTTTTAACATAGATACCCTTGGAAAATAGATTGCAATTATAAATTATTCTGGTAAATGTTTTCATTTATTGAATTCTAGAAATCATACATATATATTTAACTTGCAATTTAGAAAGGTTTATTACCATCTAGTTGATAATTTCTTTATAGTCTTTATGGGGCTTCCCTCATAGCTCAATTGGTAAATAATCTGTCTGCAATGCAGGAGATCCCAGTTCAATTCCTGGGTTGGGAAGATCCACTGGAGAATGGAAAGACTGCCCACTCCATTATTCTTGGGCTTTCCTGGTGGCTCAGCTGGTAAAGAATCCACCTGCAATGCAGGAGACCTGTGTTCTATCACTGGGTTGGGAAGATCCACTTTAAAAGGGAAATACTACCCCCTCCAGTATTCTGGCCTGGAGAATTCCATGGAATTTATACTCCATGTGTTGCAAATGGTCAGACACAACTGAGGGACTTTATTATGGTTATAAATTATTCTGGTAAATTATTGAACTTTAGAGATCATACATATATAGGTAATTTGTAGTTTCAGTTCAGTTCAGTTCAGTCGCTCAGTGGTGTCCGACTATTAGCAACCCCATGAATCGCAGCACGCCAGGCCTCCCTGTCCCTCACCATCTTCCGGAGTTCACTCAAGCTCACGTCCATCGAGTCAGTGATGCCATCCAGCCATCTCATTCTCTGTCATCCCCTTTTCCTCCTGCCCCCAATTCCTCCCAGCATCAGAGTCTTTTCCAATGAGTCAACTCTTCGCATGAGGTGGCCAAAGTACTGGAGTTTCAGCTTTAGTGTCATTCCTTCCAAAGAACACCCAGAGCTGATCTCCTTTAGAATGAACTGGTTTGAACTCCTTGCAGTCCAAGGGACTCTCAAGAGTCTTCTCCAACACCACAGTTCAAAAGCATCAATTGTTCCATGCTCAGCTTTCTTCACAGTCCAGCTCTCACATCCATACATGACCACTGGAAAAACCATAGCCGTGACTAGACAGACCTTTGTTGGCAAAGTCATGTCTCTGCTTTTCAATATGCTATCTAGGTTGGTCATAACTTTTCTTCCAAGCAGTAAGCGTCTTTTAATTTCATGGCTGCATTCACTATCTTCAGTGATTTTGGAGCCCCCAAAAATAAAATCTGACACTGTTTCCACTGTTTCCCCATCTATTTGCCATGAAGTGATGGGACCAGACGCCATGATCTTCGTTTTCTGAATGCCAAGCTTTAAGCCAACTTTTTCACTGTCCTCTTTCGCTTTCATCAAGAGGCTTTTGAGTTCCTCTTCACTTTCTGCCGTAAGGGTGATGTCATCTGCATATCTGGCATTATTGATATTTCTCCTGGCAATCTTGATAGAAAAGCTTTATTAACATCTAGTTGATAATTTTATTATAGTATTTATATATTCTAAAGACACATAAAAAGAGACATAAAATTATTTGTGCTTGTCTTTAGAAAATGTGCTCAAGATACCTCAAGTTAAGAGGAGAAGGTTAAAAGTGCTTTAGAAATTACAGGTTTCACTATCACAGATTCTCTATTTGTTGTATTACTTCTGGTACATTAACTAATCCACACTATTTTTCCAGCTAAACTTTGTTTTTTCATCTGATCCATGAACTGTTTGAAAACTAGAACAGAAGCAAAAATTGGGAAACAACAGTAAAATGATATCCTATCAAGAAAGTTTAAAACCAGTCTACCTTCTGTTTCAATTACCAGTGACAAGCTAAGCATAAAACATGTCTTAGGAAATGTCACTTCCTGGATTAATTTGTGTCATCTCTGTTGAAAAACAACTGCCCATATCAGAATTCTGATATTTGTTGCTTAGAGAAAGTGCAAATCAAATTTTTCTAGTTCCAAGCATATTTATAATTCTCAAATTAAAATATTAGTTAATATGCAAGATGTTATGTTAGTTTCCATAAAATTTTTAAAAGTTTGAAAAGGGACAGTTGTATAATGATTCAGTCACTTATGATTGCAATTAATAATGCACAGTAATATTCTCTGATACAGTTAAATTCTGGGCTTCTTAAAAAAAGTATAGGATTTCCTCTCAGATTATGGAAAATATAGCAGTGATGAAACAGAAAATAATTTCAAACAAAGGTATTAAAATGATGAAATGAAAATAATCTATAAGACTAGAGGTGTGTATCTGGAAAATCCAATGTATTTAGTTGGACTGGAGTGAAAGTTCATGAAGAACATTTTTGGAAATAATTTTGAAAACAATAGTTAAGTAAGGCTCATGGAAGAAGTTGAATATCATAGAAAAGCCTGTATTTCTTATTGTTTAAATAAGTGTTTCCCAACTGGCATTCAAGGAGATATACAGTGAATTCCCAGAAAGGGGATAGATTTAAGGCATTCACTATTGTTGATATTTCTGAGAAGTCAAGAGGAAAAAGACTGAGGAAGGAGATTGTATTTGATAAATAATAACACCATTTATTGTTTACCTGTAGCAAAAATTGTGGCAACTAATTTATCTACATGTATCTTATTTTATTATCATAATAACCATAAAGGTTAAATATTACCATATCCACTTTGCCTGTGAGGACTGGCAGCTTAGAGGCATTGAGTTACTGGTTTAGTCATTTGTTCAGTAGCAGGATTTAGATGCAAACACAGATCTGTAGGACTTCTGTTCCACAGAATACTTGACTCTTCACCAAATCTACATGAGACGATTAAAGAGTTATGTGAACAAATAATCAGAAAATAAATTCAACTAGAAAAACATTCTTTTGAGAGGCTTTGAGGTTAATAAGAGAAAGGAGGACAGCTTGAGAAAGGGGCAGGATCAGTTATTTGGTTGTTGCAGTTTGGAGAATGGTGTGTGTCTCGTGTGTCTCCAGCCTTGCTTTTTCGCGCATTTTGCCTGTCTTTCACTTACAGTAAATATCACTAAGTTAATGTGAACTCTTGCCTTTGACTGTTTTACATTATTATAGTTAATGTTTAATAATTAAATAACATCTTTGTCCCTTAACCAGGGTATTCTCATCTTTTACCAGAAACTAAGAAATGGGGTTTATATTTTCAATTTATCCAATATCAGGTGATGCAATCTGGGGCATGATGCATTATCTTTCTTCCTTAAAAAGGACAGAACAGTAAAATAGGGATGAGGTTTCTTGGTGCATATAGCTCTTAAAAGTCCAAGAACTAAAGTGAAATGCATATTTTCAGCAACAGAAAAAACCACTAAAAGTGAAAGAAAAAATCTGAAGGAAACTCATGAGAATGAGGAAGAACTTGAGGAGGAGCCATGTCCTTTGGGGAGTGTGAGAGCCGAAGCCAAAAACTATGAGAGCCCAGATCCATAGCTTGTTGTGGTTTCCTGTTACTAATCAATACTTAGCCAAGGATCATAGGCACAGAGCAGGTGAATCACCAGCATTGGTGCAATTTGAGGTCACCTAGTTCATCCAGCTTTACCAAAACCCAGCAGGGAGAACCTCCTACAACCATGGGAAGGAATGATCCTATTCATGAAGGACTGGGACCTAAATCTTTGCACCAGCTTCTCTCCCAAAGAATCTGGGAAAGGAAGCAATGTAAGCATTGTTTGAGGAAAGACCCTATGTTTTTGAAACTTAAAAGGGTGGAAAACAGATGCAATAATTAAGGAAATACACTATTAAAATAAATTTACATCATTTAACACAAGAATTTTACTATTCAGTCTGGGACCCTTGCTCCTGACAGGAGACTCCTCCAAGGGCTGATTTTGATATACTGTTGTTTGAGGCCTCAGGGTTGCTATGCTCCTGTACATGAATCCACACAGGGGAAAAGCATGGATGATGATACATGAAAGATTTTCATGGGTATGGTCTAGAAGTAGGGTTTTTAACTTTTCCCCACAATTTTTTGGTTAACACATTCTACACCTACATGCAAAGCAGAGTGGTTAATAGTGACCAAACCAAAGGTAATGAATTTGGTGATAAGCTTTCAGTCACTGCCACAAAAGGGAAAAAAACAGTATTTTAAAGTTGTCAGCAGTAGTTGTTAATCTTGTATTAGGCAAAAACAGTTTTTTTTTTTTTTATTGATTTAATGGAAAGCATTAATGTGCATTTTGTTTTTGCAAAAGTCCAGTTGCAAGCTCTTATGGAGTGATTTAGGCTAAATTCCTCTGCACAATAATTTAAAAGTTTATCTTAATTCGTAGATTGTTTGCATTTCCAATTTTATTGAGATTTTGATTGGAGGTAGGCAAGAGCCTGGGAGTGGAAAATAATATTTTCCTCCATCACCGCCATAATCTGAGAAGATGAAGGTAGAATTCAGGTTCAAACATCACCATTGAGGGAAATAAACTGGCCCTTGCCATCTGACAGTAGGAGAATGGGCAATAAGGCAAGAAAGAGCCAAAAATACTCACTGTGTGAGGACCCATCGTTTTTGGTGTCCAGGAGAATTTATGGCCCCTGTCTGTTGCTAACATTTTCTTTTCAGAGCTATAATTTCTTCTTGCTATCTCCAATCTTTCACTAAAGTTTGGTTTAGAATTACAACTTGGGCTAAGCAAAGTTTTGTAGAATTAAGGGAGAAATCTGCTCGTGTGTTTGGAGTAAAGAATTATGGGCAGACCGATGGCACCAGAGCACAAACTAGAGTCCTTTCACTAGTGACTAGAGGATTATAGTCTAGAAATACTTATGCAAAGGAACCCAATAAAAACTGAAAAAAACTATACTTTCATATATATTCTTAAAAATTCTTTTCTTATTTGTGAAAAAAGCTTTCCTTATTCTTCAATAGTAGAATTAATATCTATGGTATATCAGACTTAATTTTATCAGAGAATATAAATACATGATTCCAGCACTGTAACATGAGTTAATTTTTCCAATTATATTGTGTCACATACTTCTTGGTTCTGATTGTATTTACTCAAAATAATATGTTGTTGTTGTCATTCAGGCACTAAGTCATGTCTGACTCTTTGTGAACCTATGGACTAAGCACACCAGGATTCCCTGTGCTTCACAGTCTCCCAGAGTTTGCTCAAACTCGTGTCCATTTAGTCATTGAAGCTGTCTAACCATCTCATTTTCTTTGTGCCCTTCTCCTCTTGCCCTCAGTCTTTCCCAGCATCAGGGTCTTTTCCAATGTGTTGGGTCTTCACATCAGGTGGCCAAAGTATTGGAGCTTCAGCTTCAGCATTAGTCCTTCCAATGAATATTCAGTGTTGATTTCATTCAGGATAGACTGGTTTGATCTTCTTGCTGTCCAAGGAACTCTCAAGAGTCTTCTCCAGCACCAAAGTTCAAAAGCATCACTTCTTTAACACAACCTTCTTTATGGTCCAGCTCTCACATTTGTACATGACTAGTGGAAAAACCACAGGTTTGATTATATGAACCTTTGTTTGCAATGTCTTAATCTCTTAACGTCTGCGCTTTTCAGCATGCTATCTAGAATTTGTCAGAGCTTTTTTTCCAGGGTGCAAAGGTCTTTTAATTTTATGGTTGCAGTCACTGTCTACAGTGATTTTTGAGCACAAGAAAATAAAATCTGCCACGGTTTCCATTTTTTTTCTCCTCATGTATCTGCCATGAAATGATGGATCAGATGCCATGATCTTCATTTTTTGAATGCTCAGTTTTAAGCTAACTTTTCAGTCTCTTCTTTCAGCTTTATCAAAATACTCTTTAGTTCCTCTTACTTTCTGCCATTAGAGTGGTATCATCTCCATATCTGAGGTTGTTAATATTTCTCCTGTCAATCTTGATTCCAGCTTGTGATTCATCCAGCCTGGAATTTTGCATGATGTACTCTGCATCTAAGTTAAATAAGCAGGGTAACAATATACAGCCTTCATGTACTTCTTTCCCAGTTTTGAACTACATCACTGTTCCATCTCTGGTTCTACTTGTTGCTTCTTCTCCTGCATACAGGTTTCTCAGGAGGCAGGTAAGGTGATCTGGTATTACTATCCATATAAGAATTTTCCACAGTTTGTTGGCCAGTAGCCCACACCAGTATTCTTGCCTGGAGAATCCCATGGGCAAAGGAGCCTTGCAGTCTGCAGTCCATGGGGTCACAAATAGTTGGACATGACTGAAGTGACTCATCACACACATACTTGTATATGTATAATATATATATATGTATAAAACAATATGATAATATGTAATTCATGATTCTTTTTGTAATTTAAGGTATATGAATGTTCTCGGGGAACTCTAAAATACTATACAAATGTAAGGGGTAAGGATTCATGCTGAAAATCACAGATATTCCTATATATTAATATCTTACTGTCTAATAGAAGATCGATTTTCTTCTTGATGTTCTATGAATTCCATTAGACAGTTACTGTATCCCTGAACCATGGATATCAGTAATAATGTTTCATGTTAAATGAAAGGAAATATGGCCTGGAAATACTATTATTATATTTTTCTCAACTGTATCAGATAAGGGAAGTTCACCACTGCTGTAGGGGATGGAGTTCATCTCCACTGAATCACCAGACTAAAGAGTGAGGCATTAATCAGAATTGCATCCAGGCTGTTTTAAAGGTTAAAATCTGCTCAATGCCATGAAAATAATTTAAATTAAAAATGGAACTTGCTCTTGCCATGTTGTTCTGTATACTTTCAAGTGGAAAGCACACAACGTTCATTTAAAAACATATTGAGTTATCAAAATGCAATGCAAAAATATGATATTTAGGTAGAAAAGGTCAGATTTGAAAAAAAGCAGGAGTCTCAAAAACTTGAAATGTCAAGATTCTTTGAAAAACTATGAAATAATTTTAAGCTTACTATTTGATTAAAACTATTTCTCATGAAGTATAAGGAAAATGCAATATAGCAAACTTTGATACAACCCTTTGTAAAAGGTGTGAGTGGTAATTTCTTTCTAGGGAATAGTATTTTGAGACCCCAGAGTTGGAGGGTATGTTTGAAAGTATGAATTTTAAAATAAATGCTATTGCTTTGGTAATCTTGAAATTTGGGGGAGTAATTTGACATCTTTGGAACTTTTAGTACAAAGATAACTCTACGTATGTGCATGAAGATACGCCTAGAGCTTCTTGGTAGAAGGAATTAGTAGACTCTATAAAGTAGTAGAAGGAATTAGTTAGAGTACATAAAGATGTATTTTTGGAAGTGAAACAATTCAAAAATTGAAAGTTCACAATAATAACTTGAAAGCAAGCAAATATTCATCTCAACTGTAGACAAGTTTATTACCAAATTAGGCCACTGACTGCCAGTGGTACTAAAAGATAGACTTGATTTCTAAAACTTTATATTTTTTGGAAATTGTGAGATCCTCTATTCCACTTTTGTATAGGGTATCTCTGGCCCTCTTGGAATTTATTGTTTATTTCTATGTGGGTCATAGGGTATTTAAAATTCAATATTTTTATTTTAGGATATTCAGGAATTCCAGACAGCATCAAAATTCAGAGAAAATGAGAAACGAAAGCAAAATTGTGATGAGAGTTATATTGGCTCTTTTATTTATAAGGAGTCCTTTACCCCTAAGATTTCATTTCAGGGAAGAAGCAAAATTATTGGTGGGAAAAATAACTTAGTTTTATCTCATGAAATGGTGTTATTCATTTCTATTTATATGGTATGATCTATAGAACTCCAGACCAACAAAAATGCTTCCTGAAATTCTGCAAAACTTTTTGCTTGTGTTAAAGGAAGCAAAGGCTTTAATGTGCAACTTATGCAATGATTGATATTTCTAGTTTTTCCAAAGCAGAGACTCAGAAACTGTGAAGGAGCCAAAGAAATACTTGATGGCCTAACTGAAAATTGAAGAGAGACACATAAAATAGGAAGAAAATTCTGCCTTAAGGAAATAGATTCTTACTTCTTCACAGTTTCTTCTAGAAAAATCAGTAAATAAAGTCATCTTAAACTAACAATTTATCTTGAGAGGAGTTTAGGAAGTTCACTTTTATTTTCCTTTTACTTTAAGGAATAATAATCAAACAGAAATACAAAAACACATGTTAATCTGGAAGGATATCTTCCTAATTGACAGTATTTTATACAAAGTACAAATATGAAGCATAATCTTTGTCTCCTCTCTTTTGAGAACATCAATATGTTTAAAATAGTATTCTCTAGAGCTGCAGAAATAGCAATCTCACAGTGGGCAACTTTTGCTTACAAGTATGGATTCTGCAGCCATGAAATTAAAAGACACTTACTCCTTGGAAGAAAAGTTACGACCAACCTAGATAGCATATTCAAAAGCAGAGACATTACTTTGCCAACAAAGGTTCATCTAGTCAAGGCTATGGTTTTTCCTGTGGTCATGTATGGATGTGAGAGTTGGACTGAGAAGGAGGCTGAGTGCCGAAGAATTGATGCTTTTGAACTGTGGTGTTGGAGAAGACTGTTGAGAGTCCCTTGGACTGCAAGGAGATCCAACCAGTCCATTCTGAAGGAGATCAGCCCTGGGTGTTCTTTGGAAGGAATGATGCTGAAGCTGAAACTCCAGTACTTTGGCCACCTCATGCGAAGAGTTGACTCACTGGAAAAGACTCTGATGCTAGGAGGGATTGGGGGCAGGAGAAGGGGACAATAGAGGATGAGATGGCTGGATGGCATCACTGACTTGATGGACATGAGTCTCAGTGAACTCCAGGAGTTGGTGATGGACAGGGAGGCCTGGCGTGCTGCGATTCATGGGGTCGCAAAGAGTCGGACACGACTGAGTGACTCATCTGATCTGATGGATTCTGTTTGCAAGAGTGGTAGAGAAAAAGGAGAGATTTTTTTTTTTTTTTAAGAAAAGAAATGGAAAAAGTAATTTTCGGTCATAGATGTATTTTCTCACCATTTGAAATGGCATTTTCATCCTTGTCCACTTTCTCTAATGTCCTCATTCTTCTGGTAAACACTCAAAAGAAATTTTCAAAAACTTTATCATTCAGCACCTCTCTCAGGAAACTTTTCTTAGCTTCCCCTTCTTCCTGAGTCTTCTCAAGTTCCCTGATGAACTATGAGTTCCATAAATGCAACCTGTATACTTTAAAAATTATATATGCTCTGTACCAGAAACTGTGGTTGGCATGATACATGTAAGACCGAATGGCGCTGTTCTTCAGTCACCCAGTTGTGTCCCACTCTTTCTGACCTCATGGACTGAGCACGCCAGGCCTCTCTGTCCCTCATCATCTCCCGAAGTTTGCCTAAGTTCATGTCCATTGCATCGGTGATGCCATCCAGCCATCTCATCCTCTGATGCCCTCTTCTCCTTCTGCCTTCAATCTTTCCCAGCATCAGGGATTTTTCCAATAAGTCTGCTGTTCACATCAGATGACCAAAGTACTGGAGCTTCAGCTTTAGCATCAGTCCTTCCAACAAGTATTCAGGGATGAATTCCCTTACAATTGACTGGTTTGATCTCCTTGCTGTCCAAGGGACTTTCAGGGGTCTTCTCCACCACTGCAGCTCGAAGGCATCAATTCTTTGGTGTTCTCCTTTACGGTCCAACTCTCACAACCATACACGACCAGTAGAAATACAATAGCCTTGACTATATGGACCTTTGTCCACAGAATCATGTCTCTGCTTTTTAACACATGGTCTTGGTTTGTCATAGCTTTACTGCCAAGATGCAATCATCTTCTGACTTCATGACTGCAGTCACCACCTGCAGTGATTTTAGAGCCCAAGAAGAGGAAATTTGTCACTACTTCCATCTTGTCCCCTTCTGTTTGCCATGAAGTGACGGGACCACATGCCGTGATCTTAGTTTTTTGGGGTTTTTTTTTTAGTTTTAAGTCAGCTCTTTCACTCTCCTCCTTCACTCTCATCAAGAGGCTCTTTAGTTCCACTTCACTTTCTGCCTTTAAAGTGGTATCATCCACATATCTAAGGTAGAGTGGTATCATCCACATATCTAAGGTCGCTGTTTCTCCTGCATATATTGATTTCAACTTGTAACTCATCCAGCCCAGCATTTCTCATGATGTACTCAGCATTTAGGTTAAACAAACAGGGTGTCAGCAGACAGCCCTGTCAAGACTGAATATTTAAGAAAATAATCAGCGATATGTTTTTGACTTCCTCCTCTCACAAATTCATTTTATTTTTCAAGACCTGATTTTAATTTCCTTCATCAGCAATTTCTCTCCTATGGCACATTATGCATATCCCTACCAATATATTGATTCTATTTCATGATGATGTAATTTGATTGTATTCCCACCAAAGTGGAGATGCTTATGGTTTTTTATTTTTCTTTCTCACACAGGCACCTTGTAAATGATATGGTAGGCATTCTAGACATGCTTAAAAGAGAGGATGAGTAGCACAAATGAAAACTGTGCATGTGAACAAATTGCTTTCTAATTGATGTCCCAAATACAGTTTGCTTAGAAATAGGAATTGCTGTAATGTAAGCTTGGGAGAATATTGTGATTGAGGAGAAACTTTGCTTGGGGTATATTGAAATCTCCTGGCATACTGAACTGGCATATTTTTTCCTATTAGTGATTACATCAATTTTTATTTCATTTCTTTTGAAGTTATGGTATTAGGTGTATACCAAATTATAGTCATTATGCATTTTTCGTGAAAAAAATCTGTCATCATCATAAGGTGATCCTTAATATGAAGTCAGAATCTAATAAGGAAAACAGAAACTGCAAGAAGTGCTTCAAACAGAAGGAATTGAAAGCCCAATATTAAATGACCCAGGAGAGTTGGGAGTTCAACATGGAATGTTAACACAGCTGAAAAAGTAGCAGCAGCAGGAGGCCACTGCTATGCTTGCTAGACTGGAGGAAAGAGGGAAGGACCTGAGGCAACTAAGCCAGGAACAGGGAAGATTTGTTCAGCCCTTTCAAATACAGACAAGGGAGGAACCACTGGACACAGGTCCCAGCTCACTGAGAGATGGGTTGAAGCACACTGACTTCCCTTCCTACCCGGTACAGTCTCTTGCTAATGCTGCTCTTTGGTCAGATGACAGGGAGCCTGCAAGAGCCAGAACCCCTGTATCAATGGGAATAGCTGGAAAGAGTGGGAAATGGATCCAAGGCAAAATAGGCCAGATTCCAGCATATCCTTTTTAATTTTTTGGGTAGTGTAAAATCTAATGTTTTATCAAGGTTAAAAATTTTAATTTGGAAAGTTTTGTCTGGTATAAACTGTTTTCCATCCTTTTACTTCCAACTGTTTTATTCTTGTGTTAAATATAGGTTTTAGTAAATAATACATTGCTGGATTTTTCTTTTTACTCTATTTCTACACATTATTTTTCTATAACTAGAGGATTTTTATTTTCTTTATACCATAACTTTTCTGTGATTTCCATTTACTTTGGCTTTGTGTGTCTTTATTTTCTCTATTCCTTCGTTCTTTTATTTTGAATAATTTTATGGTAGCATTCTATGGTTTTTTAACTATGTTATGAGTTATATGTATATTCTATTTATTTATTATTTGTCATCAGATCAGATCAGATCAGTCGCTCAGTCGTGTCCGACTCTTTGCGACCCCATGAATCGCAGCACGCCAGGCCTCCCTGTCCAACACCAACTCCCAGAGTTCACTGAGACTCATATCCATTGAGTCAGTGATGCAATCCAGCCATCTCATCCTCTGTCGTCCCCTTCTCCTCTTGCCCCCAATCCCTCCCAGCATCAGTCTTTTCCAATGAGTCAACTCTTCGCATGAGGTGGCCAAAGTACTGGAGTTTCAGCTTTAGCATCATTCCTTCCAAAGAAATCCCAGGGCTGATCTCCTTCAGAATGGACTGATTGGATTTCCTTGCAGTCCAAGGGACTCTCAAGAGTCTTCTCCAACACCACAGTTCAAAAGCATCAATTCTTTGGTGCTCAGCCTTCTTCACATTCCAACTATCACATCCATATATGACCACAGGAAAAACCATAGCCTTGACTAGACGAACCTTTGTTGGCAAAGTAATGTCTCTGCTTTTGAATATGCTATCTAGGTTGTTCATAACTTTCCTTCCAAGAGTAAGCGTCTTTTAATTTCATGGCTGCAGTCACTATCTGCAGTGATTTTGGAGCCCAGAAAAATAAAGTCTGATACAGTTTCCACTGTTTCCCCATCTATTTCCCATGAAGTGATGGGACCAGATGCCATGATCTTCGTTTTCTGAATGTTGAGCTGTAAACCAACTTTTTCACTCTCCACTTTCACTTTCATCAAGAGGCTTTTTAGTTCCTCTTCACTTTCTGCCATAAGGGTGCTGTCATCTGCATATCTGAGGTTATTGATATTTCTCCCGGCAATCTTGATTCCAGCTTAGCTTGTGTTTCTTCCAGTCCAGCATTTCTCATGATGTATTATTTATCATAGAAAATGTAAATGGTCAAAATCTAAATGTTAGCATTTAATCTTTGCCCCTCTTACAATGTTAATCATCTAAAATCATTTATCTTTCAAGCGTCCCCTCTAAAAATACATTAATTTCAGGATGGGGAAAACAGGTATACCTGTGGTGGATTCATTTCGATATTTGGCAAAACAATACAATATTGTAAAGTTTAAAAATAAAATAAAATTTAAAAAAAAATACATTAATTTCAATTGTAGCCGTATCTATTTTATATGCTATAGTTATTAACTATGTTAATTTTATATTATTTAACCCTATATAGCTTTATTACTTTTGCTGTATTTAGCCAGTGTTTGTTCAAATATACCCACATACTTACTGATATCTTTCTTCTCTTCATTCCTTTATGCAGTACATTTCAGACATAGTGTCCTTTCTGAACAACATTCTGTACATTCTTTGGTGAAATCTCTTCTTGACAAGCTTAGAAAATTCAATATCTACATTTCATACAAACTACTATACTTACTTACATATGTTCTTTTTCTCAGGCACCCCCCCCCTTTCCTGTAATCATTGATAGTTGAGCAGAACCTAAAGTAATGACTAATACCATATTTTGCCAAATGCAGCTTATAAATTATCTTTTGTTCAAGTTACATGCTTTTCATTGACGACTGGCCTGTATTAGGCTACATTGTCCTTCCACAGGGAAGCTAAATAGGACAATTAAGAAAAAGGAATTTAATAGCCTTTACAATTTCAAATCACCAGGGAGGAAAGCATGGTCCATCTCTATCATTATAGTGAAAATATCCATTTGTGCCTTAGCTGGCATGAAATCACAGAACAGAACATTTCACTTAAACACAGGATCAGCTGGGAATTTCACATGACAACCTTCAGGGCAGAATTGGGACTCCACTTGAGTGAACAATTAAATACAGTTAATCTTTCTAGGTAATTGCAGTTGTTGGCCTGGCTGTGTCTCAGAATAGGTAATGAGGGATAATTTGGGGATTATGAGTATTGTCATTTTACACACTGGTAGTAAAGCATAGGCTACTACTAGCTGAAATATCCTTATCAGTTGTGCCTTTATCTATCCATATGACACAAAACAAACAATTTTAGAAAGGCCAGTGTGTGTGTGCTCAGCTGGAAGATAATTTAATGTGTTAAATCACCTCCAATCTGGACATAATTTATTTTGGAAATAGTGTCTATGTAATAAAAATGATATATGGAAATGTGTCAGTTACCTCTTATTCCACATCACTGCTTTAGGTTTTACAGAATGAAAGCAATGTTTTCGTGAAAACTACTTTTTCATTTTTCAGATAGTTTGTCCTCAGGTGCACAAGAAGCTTACAAAAATATTTACAAATTATCAGATGATCCATTGATGCTGGCAATTTAAAAACAGTGTTTGTGTGGTGATATATTTAGTTCTTAAAGGAGTAGTAAAGATAATTTTTAAGTATAAATTAGCATTTATTCACATGTATATTGAATAATATTGAATTAGTATAAATTTATATCCTATAAATGCTGTTAATAACCTATCTCATTTACCTATCAATATGTACTAAGAGAAAAAATGTAAAATAGGTTTATTTTAAATTTTTATGCTATTTTAGTGTGTAAAATATATATTTTCATAGACAATTTTTGATGGGTATTGTGTGGTTTAGCACTTCAGTGAATGAAAATGTACATCTAAAAGAAAATAAATTAGGGTCTCCACAGATGGCACCTATAATCTTTACTTACTATGCTGTAACATGTGGCAGAGAGAGTTAGACCTCTAATATGTTTAATAAAGAAATGCATACATTTCCATGCCAATAATATGACACTTCTGTCTTCCATCAAACTTCATTTTCCAGCAATGTTGAAGTTAACTCTAAGGGTATCTGAGAATAGAATGACTTATAGTTTACTGTCCCTTCAATTGTTTATTTGTACTTTTCCTTTTCAGTACCTGACCAGGGTCAGTCTGTCAGAGTCCATATCCTAAGCAGTGACCTGAAATGGTCCTTAAAGTTTAAAGATGTGGCTGGTGATATCCCATTAGGCAGAAGTACAAGTTTCACCATCTGTTGGGTCCTATTCTTAGTTACATTGCGTGCTGTTACTTCAGTCGTGTCTGACTCTTTGTGACCCTACGGACCGTAGCCCTCTAGGATCCTCTGTCCATGGGATTTTACAGGCAAGAATACTGGAGTACTGATTTGCCATGTACTCCTCCAGGGAATTTTCTTGACCCAGGGATCAAACCTGCGTTTCTTAAGCCTTTTGCATTCTCAGGCGGGTTCTTTATCATTAGTGCCTCTTGGGAAGCCCTTTAGTTAGCTTGAAAATGGAGTTTAACCATGTGAAAATATCTAAATTAGCTCTGTCATGACTCATTTTTCTATGCTTTTTACTTTAGTTCAAAGGCCATTTACCAGTGATACCATAGAGTCATAGCTTCAAGTTGAAGTATTGTAACTTCAAAATAATATTGGTGGTATCTTGCTATATGAACTATGGTATATCCTGACATTTCCTGCAAACCTCTGCATAGCTTTATATTATATTATTCCAGATTATGTTATCAATTTAAAAATAGTGCAAATATTGATGTATGAAAACATTAAAATGTAAAAAAGAAATGTAATTTAACTTTCTCAATAAAAATATATGCTACAAAATAATTAATCATCTTCAAAGTTGGTCAAAAAGAAAATGGCAATTTTGAACCTCTTAGATCCACTCAATCAAGTAAAACTAAATCTATCACTCATAATTTATAAGGGTGGACTTTTTTAATCCAGCACTTATCCAATGCAAAACAAAATATGTACTTATGATAAAATGTTCAGAAAATTTTTTAGGAATTCAGAAGATGCCATCGTACACTTAAAAAATGTATTTTTAATTCTGCATATTGACTTTTAGTAATTTTATTTATTTTATATATATATTCATATATAATAAATATATGAATTTATTTAACTATTCATAGTAGCCCAAGGTGTATGGTTCTCTCAAAAATGATCCAAGTTTAGCAGAGTAAGATTTATCAGAATAGTGAGTTCTGCAAAATTTGCACTTGCTCTAATGTTTTTATTATCATCCATACATTGGCACCCCACTCCAGTAATCTTGCCTGGAAAATCCCATGGACGGAGGAGCCTGGTAGGCTGCAGTCCATGGGGTCACTTAGAGTCAGACACGACTGAGCGACTTCACTTTCACTTTTCACTTTCATGCATTGGAGAAGGAATGGCAACCCACTCCAGTGTTCTTGCCTGGAGAATCCCAGGGACGGGGGAGCCTGGTGGGCTGCCGTCTATGGGGTCGCACAGAGTCGGACATGACTGAAGCGATTTAGCAGCAGCAGCAGCATACATTGCTGTGGATCCAAAACTCAACTCCCACCTCTCTGAAAATTTTTCTGCTTTTTATACTTTCAAAATAACTCCAGTTTATTTAGACACTGTTTCCTCAGGATATAATGTGATCTGTTTGTTTCTCAGGCAAATATGTAAGCATGTTTATAAGTTTATCATAAAAATGAATGCAAACAAAATTTACATAAGATTCTATAGATGCATAAAATATTTACTTATATAATTTTTGTCTTAGTGAGCCATCATCAAATGTGTGAAGCAGTGTTTATTTTCTTATTGATTCCTTTTATATTCTCTGATTCCACTGTGTTTTTCCCCCTTTATCATCTGCCCCTTCATTTAACTCTGTCTATATTCACTTGTCAAGATGAAAAGAACATCTTGTATATTTGTAACAGTGGCTAGTCTGTAGTGTTTAAGATGGCCAGCAATCTCAAGGCAGTAAATGTTTTGGGATTCCTTTTATAATCAGTTAGAAATTATTTTAAGATTAGTGTAAGGAAAACTCGTCAGATAATATTTGGCCATTGCTTAGTAACTTAATCAATCATTTGTATGGCCTAAAAAGAAGTTTAACTTTTTTCAAACATTGAGAAATGAATATATCAATTTTAGCTAAGTTAGACTACTGTACACATTTCTCCCACATCTCAATGGTTTACAACAACCAAGGTTTATTTCTCCCTAAAGCAATATGCCCATCATGTGTCATCTATGGGCCTGCTGCATGAATCCATGCCTTCAGATTGACACCTTGACTGAAGAAGCAGCCCTCATGTGGGACATCACCAGTCTTGTGACAGGGAAAACATCTTGTGAAGCACCTGTCTATTCTTCGAGCTTCCATTCAGAAATGACACAATTCTTTCCTCTCAAATTTTTGTTTTAGATCAAACCACAACACTACCAGCTACCACATAAAATATGCTTTTACATATGGCTTTTACAGTTAAATGGTTTTCTTTATATAAAGTGATCAGAAACTTTTAAATAAATTCTAATAACCAGTTTCTTCAGAAAAAAACAAATGATGTGAGTTCAAACATAAATGATATAGTCAGGGAAATTTTAGATCATTTGCAGAGCCATCAGTAAACATCTGATGTATGAATAAGTGCATAAAAAACAAACATTACTTCATAAAATCATGTATAATATCAAAGAAGTTCTATCTATTTTCAGCTGATGGTTGTGCTGTCTGCCCCTTCCCTCTTCTTCCCCTTCCTTCCCTCTGTCTTTTTCTTCTCTCTTCACTCTCTTACTCACTATCACATCTTATTTATGGAAACATTCTAAATAGACTTGGATTCATAATAAATATAGGCGTGTTGATGAATATACACAAATAAGTATCCCTAGTAGTCCCAAGAATATAAATTATATACCTGTTATAATAAATCCAGAGCTTCTGAGATTCATAATTCACATTTAAGTTGTATTAGTTTTCTGATACTTAATATTTTGGTGGCTTTTCCAAGTTACATAAAATCTCTGATTACTTCATAAGTTTTTACTATCCTTTTAAGCTCAGGGAATGTTATTCCTGAGTTTACATCCTACAGTTATAAATAACTACAAGAGCTATGAATAACTCTTGATCATCTCCACTCTTGCTGTTCAACTATGAAATGTCTGTAACAAACCACTGGCACTGTTACTGAGCATTAAGCTTTAATGCCACCATTTTCTTTAAATAACTATTAAAGATACTCCATAGCAATCTTGTTGTATAACCATAACTCTAATACTATCAAATGAGTGCATACCATTAAAAATGATTCATTGAACCTTTGTATTTGAAACAACTACAGCACTTTTCTCCTTGTTTGTCCCAAGCTAAACCCCAGGTGTCTGTGCCTCAAGTTTCAGATCCCTCAAACTGTTCCATCGGCTCTTCAGATCTTCCATCTATAATAACCTCACCAAGACTAGGGGTCCCCCCATCATCTAATATTTTACTCTGTCTCCAAGACTTCTGATTTCATTTTATTTTGTTCAAATTTCTGTCATAGAATAATATTTTTATGAAAAATTCAGACTCATGTACATGGATAATGAGGTAGAAAGCTTGAAACAGGATCTGTATTTAAAGACGGCATGTCATGAACAAAAGACTATGTGCTTAAGGCTCAGTAACAGGCCAGCTGGTTTGTTACAGACATTTCATAGATGAAGGCAGAAGTGGAGATGATCAAGAGTTATTAATAGGCGTTATAAGTGGGACTTCCCAGGTAGCACTAGTGGTAAAAAACGCTGCCAATGCAGGCGACATAAGAGATGCGGGTTCAATCCTTGGGTCAGGAAGATCCCCTGGATGAGAGATTGGCAACCCACTCCAGTATTCTTGCCTGGAGAATCCTATGAACAGAGGAGCCTGGCAGGCTACAGTCCATAGAGTCGCAAAGATCTGGACACAACTGAAGTACCTTAGGACATATACATAGATAATTGTTGTTGTTGTTCAGTCCCTAAGACATGTCCGACTCTGCGACCCCATAGACTACAGCACGCCAGGCTTCCCTGTCCTTTGCCATCTCCCAGAGTTTGCTCAGATTCATGTACATAGAGTTAATGATGCCATCCCACCATTTCATCCTCTATTGCCCTCTTCTCCTCCTGCTTTCAATCTTTTCCAGCATCACGGTCTTTTCTAATGAATTGGCTCTTCACATCAGGTGGCCAAAGTGTTGGAGCTTCAGCATCAGTCCTTCCAATGAATATTCAGGGTTTATTTTCTTTAGAATTGACTGATTTGATGTCCTTGCTACCCAAGGGACTCAAGAGTCTTCTCCAGCACCACAATTTGGAAGCCTCAATTCTTCAGCCTCATCCTTATTTATGGGCCAACTCTCACACCCATACATAACTGCTGGAAAAACCATAGCTTTGACATTACAGACTTTTGTTGGCAAAGTGATCTCTCTGCCTTTTAATATGCTGTCTAGGTTTATCATACTTCTCCTTCCAAGGGGCACATGTCTTAATTTCATGGCTGCAGGTAGCCTTAGTGAGCATTAGAAATATTATATCTGAAACATGGGTAATGTCATATCTAGTATATTATGTAGATTTTTTCTTTTCTGAAACTGAGAATACATTAAAATAAAATATATCACTTGCCATCTTAAATATCTAAATTCCTTTGTGAAAATATTATTTTATGAAATGAGTTCATTTTTATTTAATACTTTATTGCTTTAGGATGAAAAATTTTGGAGTAATAACTAATCATTGAGTTCTTAATATATTGTGTAAGGGATAAATTTGGAATACACTTAATCTGTTTGTGTTCACATGATTAATAATATGCAGAGAGCCAGGGGATCTGAGAAGTCAGATCTCATTGCATTTAGTGGACACAATAAAAACTACTGATACTTTGAAAGTTTGGCAAGTGTACCTGGGACTCCAGTGCCTCATTCCGCTATCCCAATTCTTAGGCAGAGCACCAAACAAACAAAAACCTGTACATAAGAGAGGTCAAGATGTTAATGAATTGTTTTGAAAAAATTAAATTGAATGCAAATACCCATAAATAACAAAATTTTAAATAAAAACACAGTGTAGTAAGTGATAGGGAAGAGATTTTTTTTTTTTTTTTTTTTAAATCTGAGGTCTATGAGAAAGCCTCAGCAGCTTGGGAACCACCTTACATTGTATGAAAAAAATGTGATGTGAATGCCCATATTTAGGTGTGTATTTACAGATTTTTCTTGTGAAAATTGTCTGGATTGCATCACATTTATAGGGAAGGCTCTTCATCTGAATAGTTTAAGATTTACCAATTTTCAGGACATTATTTATGTAAGTGTCATATATGAAAGTGAGCTAGGACAAAAAGTATAAAAATAGAAGTCCAATTCTTGCCCAGAATCTAAAATTTACTAACAATATCACTAACCATTTGGGAGAGGTTGTGTAGATAAAAAGCATGAGCTCTAAAGCCAGGCAGTATGTGTTTTTGTTTTGAAATACCCACCAATTAGCTCTTAGACCTTGGGAAAGTTATTTAATCATTCCGTGCCTCAGTTTCTTCAATTGTAAAATGAATGTCAACTGTAAAATGAATTGTAGTGCCTATCTTATGGCATTCCTGTGAGTATTAAATAAGTGAAAAATATGAAGCTCTTAGAAGTGGCTGACTTGCTATATTATTTGACACAGCTGTGATAATGACTAAAACACTGTTTTAGATAATATCATACCTGTTATTATTTGAGGAAACAAGGACACCATGCAAATTAATTTTTTTTATAAAAATCCTATAAAAATTACTAAGCCTACTTTTTGAAGAACAGACTATTTTAAACAATCATAATGTCTTAGCAACATTACATCCAATTCAAGCCCTATCCCATTTACTCTTGTGTCAATAGATACAATGATTACCATTGTTCGAAGAACAGAACAGTAATAAAACCAGATCCTTTTTAAAAAAAATTCCATAGCTTAGTTTCCATTAATTCAGGCTTAACTATATTTCAAATTATGTGCTCAGTCATGTCTGACTCTTTGTGACCCCATAGATTGTAGCCCGCCAGTATCCTCTGTCCATGGGGTCAAGAATACTGGAGTGGGTTGCCATTTCCTCCTCCAGGGATCTTCCCGACCCAGCAATTGAACCCATGTGTGCTGTGTCTCCTGCATTGGCAGGATTAGGCACTGTTAATTGACAAAAAGTCTGATGTAAGATTACCTGGATTTATTAAATATTTTTAAAAGATCCAACCCCAAGGACTTAGTAGCCTCATTTTTTGGAAGACTTATTGAAAATTTTAACTATTTGGATATCTGATTTTAAAAAATAAATCTAATATAAAGGCTGTCCATAATGCGGCCCTGCTTGAAACCCAGCCAGCAGCTGTAAGCGCTATTATAAGCTCTGGTTGCCATTGTGACCTTTCATCAAGAGGCCTCACCTCATGTTCTGAACACAGGTATGCTTTAGTTTAAGTAAACATTAAGATTTAGTTCTGAAATCTAAGGACACAATCCACAAAATAAAATCACAATAGTTTTTTCTGCTATATTTAGTTCTGAAATCTAAGGACACAATCCACAAAATAAAATCACAATAGTTTTTTCTGCTATATTTAGTTCTGAAATCTAAGGACACAATCCACAAAATAAAATCACAATAGTTTTTTCTGCTATTAAATGATCCTGTATAAAATTCCTCCATATTAAACTACCTTTCCAGACAGGTAGAAATTATATTTGCAAAATTTCAAATTATAAGACTGCATTATTAAGAGTTACACAATGTAGATATAAAATAAACACCCACATTGGTTTTAACTAAGAAGAATAAATATAAATTGAAAAATTTGAGTTCTTTTAGCAGTTCAGATCAGAGAAGGCAATGGCATCCCACTCCAGTACTCTTGCCTGGAAAATCCCATGGACAGAAGAGCCTGGTAGGCTATAGTCCACCAGGTCGATAAGTCAGACATGACTGAGCAACTTCACTTTCACTTTTCACTTTCATGCATTGGAGAAGGAAATGGCAACCCACTCCAGTGTTCTTGCCTGGAGAATCCCAGGGACGGTGGAGCCTGTTGGGCTGCTGTCTCTGGGGTCGCACAGAGTCGGACACAACTGAAGAGACTTAGCAGCAGCAGCAGCAGTTCAGATAAGTACAGACACAGATATATAATTATCACCATTTTGAAATTGGTGGCCTAGCATTTGAAATAAACATATATTGAGAACATTTTCTTTTCACTTGGTTAAGAATGGGTAGGTTATCTAAAAAAGGATGACTTCTTGCTATTACTATTTTTAATATATTAACCAAAATGCATTAATGCTAACTTTTAAATTGTGAAATCACTGTCTATTCTCTGTGACCTGAAGATGTCCTGTTTTAAATTCATTAAATAAAATTATGTGACACTGAGCTTAATTAATTACACCTACCCAGCAGCTGAAAATCAGGCATAAAAATGGGATATTGATCTATAAGAAGGCTGTTGTCTTATAACAGTTATGCAATTACCTACAGGTAGGTTTTGCAAGCAATAGTAGGATAATTGCCAGTAATAAACCAGGGGCTTGTAGCTAATTTAATCTATTATAGAAGAGTGTTTCACCAAAATGTTACTAAGCACTTAAGGCCCTTTTTAAAAGAGCAAATCATAATTTCCCTTATTCACCTGGGTTGTAATAAATTAAGTGGATAAATTCACTGGTCTCCAACATAAGCTTTATTTTAATAACTGCTTTCTTAAACTTCTTTCCTATCTTATTGTAGCCATGCTGCCATCAATAACTGATTATAAAGCATCACTGATTTACCCTGGAGACATTTTTTCTATTTCATATAGTTAGTTCTCTAAACCAAATATAAAAGTTGTGTTTCTTTTCCTTTTTCCAAGCCTTCATTTACAACATAAATATGTCCACTAATTGAATGTCATTTCTCTTACTCAAATTTTATTTCCTTGTAACAAGTATCTACTTGAAAGTGACAAGGATCTTAGAAAAACACATCTCATTGCTTAATTTAGTCTGTAAAATATGGACATATGTTGCTTACCTTTTAGTTTCTAAGATTAAACCACAGTTGCCACAGTTCATTAATATCTATTCAGTACTAATCACTTTTTAATAACTTTAAACAATTTAAACATTGAAAAAGAGCTTTTTAGTAATAGTTTTATAGCTCATTTTAAAAAGCAATTATCCCTGGACCACATAAATTGGCTAGGATTTCCTTTGACTTTTTCTCAAGTGTTAGTTTTGTTTCCTGACCACATTCCAAAATACTGCATATGTGATTTTTTATGAATATGCCATAACTTGTTGCTTCATCTTTGTATGTCAGCAATCCCCACAGCAGGAAATCTGTCTGATGCTTTCAATTTAGGAGATACAAGTACAGCCTCAGTATGTACCATGCACTTTCTGGAATACACAGTGCCATAGTAACTGTGTGTAATTATGCTAAGTATGTACAACACATTTTCAGAAAGGGCCACTCACACTTCAGTACATTGAATGACACTGAGATGTCCATACACAGCAACCTCTAGTCTAATTTTTTACTTTCTAAAATATGTTTAGCTCTGTAATTTGAAATGCAGTTATCCTCCAGTACTTGCAGATTCTGTATTTGCCAATTTACTACTCTAATATTTTTATTTAGTTCAGTTCAGTAACTCAGTCGTGTCCAACTCTTTGCAACCCCATGAATCGCAGCACGCCAGGACTCCCTGTCCATCACCAACTCCCAGAGTTCACCCAAACCCATGTCCATCGAGTTGGTGATACCATCCAACCATCTCATGCTCTGTTGTCCCCTTCTCCTTATGCCCTCAATCTTTCCCAGCATCAGGGTCTTTCCCGATGAGTCAGCTCTCTGCATCAGGTGGCCAGAGTATTGGAGTTTCAGCTTTAATATCAGTCCTTCCAATGAACACCCAGGACTGATCTCCTTTAGAATGGACTGGTTAGATCTCCTTGCAGTCCAAGGGAATCTCTAGAGTCTTCTCCAACACCACAGTTCAAAAGCATCAATTCTTTGGCACTCAGCTTTCTTTATAGTCCAACTCTCACATCCATACATAACGACTGAAAAAACCATAGCCTTGACTAGACGGACCTTTGTTGGCAAAGTAATGTCTCTGCTTTTGAATATGCTGTCTAGGTTGTTCATAACTTTCCTTCCAAGGAGTAAGTGTCTTTTAATTTCACGGTTGTGATCACCATCTGCAGTGATTTTGGAGCCCATCAAAATAAAGTCTGACACTGTTTCCACTGTTTCCCCATCTATTTCCCATGAAGTGATGAGACCAGATGCCACAATCTTCATTTTCTGAATGTTGAGCTTTAAGCCAACTTTTTCATTCTCCTCTTTCACTTTCATCAAGAGGCTTTTTAGTTCCTCTTCACTTTCTGCCATAAGGGTGGTGTCATCTGCATATCTCAGGTTATTGATATTTCTCCCGGCAATCTTGATTCCAGCTTGTGCTTCTTCCAGCCCAGTGTTTCTCATGATGTACTCTGCATATAAGTTAAAAAAGCAGGGTGACACTATACAACCTTGATGTACTCCTTTTCCTATATGGAACCAACTTGTTGTTTCATGTCCAGTTATAACTGTTGCTTCCTGACCTGCATACAGATTTATCAAGAGGCAGGTCAGTGTGTCTGTAATTCCCAGCTCTTTCAGAATTTTCCACAGTTTATTGTGATCCACACAGTCAAAGGCTTTGGCATAGTCAATAAAGCAGAAATACATGTTTTTCTGGAACTCTCTTGCTTTTTTGATGATCCAGCGGATGTTGGCAATTTGATCTCTGGTTCCTCTGCCTTTTCTAAAACCAGCTTGAACATCTGGAAGTTCATGGTTCACATATTGCTGAAGCCTGGCTTGGAGAATTTTGAGCATTACTTTACTAGCATGTGAGATGAGTGCAATTGTGCGGTAGTTTGAGCATTCTCTGGCATTGCCTTTCTTTGGGATTGGAATGAAAACTGACCGTTTCCAGTTCTGTGGCCAGGGCTGAGTTTTCCAAATTTGCTGGCATATTGAGTGCAGCACTTTCACAGCATCATCTTTCAGGATTTGAAATAGCTCAACTGGAATTCCATCACCTCTACTAGTTTTGTTCGTAGTGATGCTTTCTAAGGCCCACTTGACTTCACATTCCAGGATGTCTGGCTCTAGGTCAGTGATCACACCATCGTGATTATCTGGGTCATGAAGATCTTTTTTGTACAGTTCTTCTGTGTATTCTTGCCACCTCTTCTTAATATCTTCTGCTTCTGTTAGGTCCATACAATTTCTGTCCTTTATTGAGCCCATCTTTGCATGAAATGTTCCCTTGGTATCTCTAATTTTCTTGAAGAGATCTCTAGTCTTTCCCATGCTGTAGTTTACCTCTATTTCTTTGCATTGATCGCTGTGCTAGGCTTTCTTATCTCTTCTTGCTGTTCGTTGGAACTCTGCATTCAGATGTTTATATGTTTCCTTTTCTCCTTTGCTTTTCGCTTCTCTTCTTTTCACAGCTATTTGTAAGGCCTCCTCAGACAGCCATTTTGCTTTCTGGCGTTCCTTTTCCATGGGGATGGTCTTGATCCCTGTCTCCTGTACAATGTCACGAACCTCCGTCCATAGTTCATCAGGGACTCTATCAGATCTAGTCCCTTCTGTCTATTTCTCACTTGCACTGTATAATCATAAGGGATTTGATTTAGGTCATACCTGAATGGTCTAGTGGTTTTCCCTACTTTCTTCAATTTGAGTCTGAATTTGGCAATAAGGAGTTCATGATCTGAGCCATAGTCAGCTCCTGGTCTTGTTTTTGCTGACTGCATAGAGTTTCTCCATCTTTGGCTGCAAAGAATATAATCAGTCTGATTTCGGTGTTGACCATCTGGTGATGTCCATGTATAGAGTCTTCTCTTGTGTTGTTTGAAGAGGGTAAGCATTTTAGCAGTGATTAAATGTTCTTCTATAACTTTTCAAGGATAGTACATATTATTCTATTAAATGCTTATACCCCAAAGTCATTTATCTAAAGGCTTCTATTTATAAGTTTTGGCATTTACATTTCAGTTATATAAGTAGATTTTCATATGTATCTGATATTGTTCTAAGATGGTGTGACTTTGCTGTACTTTGTCTCTTCCGTGGGTCCATAGAGAAAATATAGAGCATCTTGTAGCAGGTCGATTGAGGAAAGAAACCAGATCACAAAATACAAATACAACGGTGGTGTATTTTCTATATTTTTTTCTCTCTCATATCTCCCATATAGGACTTAAAAGAAGTTCCTGAAGCCTTCCCCTCAAAAATTAATTCCTTGGTGTGGCTCTTTTAAACTGTTATAAGCATCTTAATTTAACTGGCTTCTGGGTATATTATTCTCTGCCTGATGATTCTGACCAGTATTTAATCCACAGTGCCATTACTATTTTTAAGAATTATATTAGAAGTAGCAGGGGATAACCTCAATTTCTGCACCTCATATTCAAAATAACTTTTGATACTTTGAGGTGAGTGGTTATAAATTCAATATATCAATAATTAAATTAAATGTAAGTGGCCCATACAATCCAGTCAAAAGATAGGGATTATTTATTAGACAAACAAAAGCGATATAACTGCAGCTGTATGTAAGAAACACCTGTGGTGGATTCATTTTGATATTTGGAAAAACTAATACAATTATGTAAAGTTTAAAAATAAAATAAAATTAAAAAAATAAAATAAAATCAACAAGTAAAATAAAAAAAAGAAACACACTTTATTATTTTTTAACTTTTTAATTTAAATACTAGTAATTTACAATATTTCAAGTGTATAGCAAAGTTATGTATAACTGAAGCCATATATATATATATATCAAGTCTAGTCAAGGCTATGGTTTTTCCTGTGGTCATGTATGGATGTCAGAGTTGGACTGTACAGAAGGCTGTGCACCGAAGAATTGATGCTTTTGAACCGTGGTGTTGGAGAAGACTCTTGAGAGTCCCTTGGACTGCAAGGAGATCCAACCAGTCCATTCTGAAGGAGATCAGCCCTGGGATTTCTTTGGAAGGAATGATGCTAAAGCTGAAACTCCAGTACTTTGGCCACCTCATTTGACGAGTTGACTCATTGGAAAAGACTGTGATGCTGGGAGGGATTGGGGGCAGGAGAAGAAGGGGACGACAGAGGATGAGATGGCTGGATGGCATCACTGACTCGATGTACCTGAGTCTGAGTGAACTCCGGGAGTTGGTGATGGACAGGGAGGCCTGGCGTGCTGCGATTCACGGGGTCACAAAGAGTCGGACACGACTGAGCGACTATATATATATATATATATAGGCTTCCTTGATAGATCAGATGGTAAAGAATCTGCCTGCAGTGCAGAAGACCTGGGTTTGATTTCTGAGTTAGGAAGATCCCTGAAGTAAGAAATGGTAACCCACTCCAGTATTTTTGCTTGGAGAATTGCACAAATAGAGGAGCCTGGTGGGCTACACTCCATGTGGTCACAAAGAGTCGACACAAGTGAGCAACTAACACAGAGTGTGTGTGTGTGTATGTGTGTATTCAGATTCAGAGTCTTTTCTGCTATAGATGATTACAGGATATTAAGCATAGTTCCCTGTGCTATGCAGCAGGTTCTTGTTGTTCCCCACTTTAAAGTTAATGCTATAGATAGGTTAATTTAAAAGGACAGAAAACTATATATACCATGTAAATATTAATCAAAAAGAAGTAGCAGTAATGGCCATATTTACATCAAGCAATGTAGACTTCATAAAAGTGGATTTTCCTTGGCACTGCACAAAAGAAAAGGATCATTTCTCCAAGAAGATATATAAAATTTAATATGTATAAACCTAACAAGAGAACTTCAAAACATGTGAAGCAAAACTGATAAAACTGAAAGGAGGAAAGAGAAAATCCATAGTCACAGTAGTATACTTCAATACTATATTTCAAATAGTAGATCATTAGATAGAAAACAAAGAGATAAAATTTGAGTCAACAGATTTGAACTCTTGATAATTATATAATTTTATGTTATCAAATAAACTATATAGTATTTTGAAGTATACGTGGGATGTTGTCAAGTTTATCCTTGTTCGTGAAACAAACCTTAACGATTATGTTCCCTGACCATAAAAAAGTAAAAACAAATAATGTAAAAATATAAAGAAAGCTTCAAAATCACTTGGAAAGTAAATAAGACACATAAGTAATACACTGGTAAAAGGAAAATCTCAAGAAAATTAGAAATAGTTTAAAGTGGACAAAATAAAAGTACACATACCAAAATGTGTGAGTTGCAGCTAAAATATTTTGTAAGAACATTTATAGCATTAACTTGCTTATATTAGAAATTAAGAATGATCAATCTAACGTTCTGTTTTCAGACACTAGAACAAAATATTTCCCAAACAAATGGAAAATAAAAGTAATAATAAAAAGCAGAAATCAATGATACAGAAAATTAAGAACAGTACAGAAAATCAATAAATACAAGAGCTAGCTCATTGAAAAGATTAATATAATTGGGAAACTCTAGCCAAGTTGATCAACAAATACAACAAGGAGACAAGAGACATTATAATTATGGTAATGAAAGAGAGACTATCTCTGTATAGCCCACTGTTATGAAAAGGAATATTATGAATATCAGAAGGAGAATACTGTTAAAAACTCCATGTCCATAGACTCAACAATGTAGATTAAATCGACCAACAATTCCTTTAAATTCAGTAATACCAATACCCACCCAAGGTTAAACATATAACCTGAATAGTTCTGTATCTGTAAAAAATTTTATTTCAAAATTAAATACCATCTGGAAAAGAAAATCACTATTTTGATTGCAAATTCTGCAAAGTTTTTTTTTTTTTTAATCAGTGATGGTTCTAAAAAATCACTTTCAAAAAATAAATGAGAAAGAAACTCTTCCCAGTCCTTATATGAGGTCAGTGTTACCCTGATACCAAAGTCATCCAAAGCTATTGAAGGAAAGAGAACAATAAATGAGTACCCTTTAGGAAAAGAGGAACTAAATCCTTACAATATATCAACAAATTAAACCAGCAATACATGAAATCAACGACCACTAAATGAGGATTATCCAGATAGTAAAAGGCCTATCAAGTTTCAAAAAATAATCAGTGCAATCCATAATTTCAATAGAATGAAAATAATTATTAAAAATATGGCCATAACAAATGATGCAGAAGTATTTGATGAAAACATCTGTTAAGATAAAACACTTCATAGACTGGGAGGAGAAAAGTATTTCTGAAACTGTTGAAGGACATTAGCAAAAACCTAAAAATAACATCTATCTGGTCCCATCACTTCATGGGAAATAGATGGGGAAACAGTGGAAACAGTGTCAGACTTTATTTTGGGGGGCTCCAAAATCACTGCTGATGGTGATTGCAGCCATGAAATTAAAAGACGCTTACTCCTTGGAAGAAAAGTTATGACCAACCTAGATAGCATATTCAAAAGCAGAGACATTACTTTGCCAACAAAGGTCCATCTAGTCAAGGCTATGGTTTTTCTAGTGGTCATGTATGGATGAGAGATTTGGACTGTCAAGAAAGCTGAGCATGGAACAATTGATGCTTTTGAACTGTAGTGTTGGAGAAGACTCTTGAGAGTCCCTTGGACTGCAAGGAGATCCAATCAGTCCATTCTAAAGGAGATCAGCCCTGGGTGTTCTTTGGAAGGACTGATGCTAAAGCTGAAACTCCAGTACTTTGGCCACCTCATGCGAAGAGTTGACTCATTGGAAAAGACTCTGATGCTGGGAGGGATTGGGGGCAGGAGGAGAAGGGAGCGACAGAGGATGAGATGGCTGGATGGCATAACCAACTCAATGGATGTGAGTTTGAATGAACTCTGGGAGATGGTGATGGATAGGGAGGCCTGGTGTGCTGCGATTCATGGGGTAGCAAAGAGTCGGACACGACTGAGCGACTTAAATGAACTGAACTGAAAAATAGCATTCAGGGTTGAAAAACTAAATGCTTTTACTCTAGGATCATGAACAAGGCAAGGATATGCACTCTCATTGCTATTATTCAGGACTATTAATACAGTCCTGGCCGTTGCAATAAGGAAAAGCACATCACCATTTGTAAAGGAAGGAAAAATTCCTACCTTTACAGATATGATTTTCCAAATTGAAAATTTCAAGAATTCTACCAAAGAGCTCTTAAAATATTCTGTCAGTTCAGTCTCTCAGTCATGTCTGACTCTTTGCGACTCCCATGGACTGCAACACTCCAGGCTTCCCTGTCCATCACCACTCCCAGAGCTTACTAGAACTCACGTCCATCGAGTCAGTGATGCCATCCAACCATCCCGTCCTCTGTCATCCACATCTCCTGCTTTCAATCTTTACCAGCATCAGGGTCTTTTCCAATGAGTCAGTTCTTTACCTCAGATGGCCAAAGTATTGGCGTTTCAGCTTCAGAGTCAATCCTTCCAAGGAATATTCAGGATGGATTTACTTGAGGATTGACTGGTTTGAATTCCTTGATGTCCAAGGAACTCTCAAGTCTTCTGCAGCACCACAGTTCAAAAGCATCAATTCTTCATCTCCTTTATAGTAAAACTCTCATATCCATACATGACTACTGGAAAAACCATAGCTTTGACTAAATGGACTTTTGTTGTCAAAGTAATGTCTCTGCTTTTTCATATGCTCTGCTTTTCATAATGTCTCTGCTTTTTCATATTTCTAGGTTGGTCATAGCCTTTCTTCGAGGAGCAAGCATATTTTAATTTCATGGCTGCAGTCACCATCTGCAGTGATTTTGGAGCCTCCCAAAGTAAAGTCGGTCACTTTTTCTATTGTTTCCCCATCTATTTGCCATAAAGTGATGGGACTGGATGCCATGATCTTAGTTTTTTGAATGTTAAATTTTAAGCCAACCTTTTCACTCTCCTCTTGCACTTTCATCAAGAGGCTCTTTAGTTCTTCTTCACTTTCTGCCAAAAGCATGGTGTAATCTGCATATCTGAGGTCATTGATATTTCTCCCATCTATCTTGATTCCAGTCTGTGCTTTATGCAGTCCAGCATTTTGTATAATGTACTCTGCATATTAGTTAAATAGCAGGGTGACAATAAACAGCCTTGACATACCCCTTTCCCTATTTAGAACCAGTCTGTTGTTTCATGTCCAGTTCTAATTGTTGCTTCCTGACCTGCATACAGATTTCTCAGGTATGTCAGGAGGCAAGTCAGGTGGTCTGGTATCCCCATCTCTTTAAACATTTTCCAGAGTTTGTTGTGGTCCACACAGTCAAAGGCTTTGGCATAGTCTATAATGTAGAAGTAGATGTTTTTTTTCTGGAAATCTCTTGCTTTTTCAATGATCTGACAGATATTGGCAATTTGATCTCTGTTTCCTCTGCCTTTTCTAAATCCAGCTTGAACATCTGGAATTTCATGGTTCACGGTACTGTTGAAGCTTGGCTTGGAGAATTTTGAACATTACTTTGTGAGCTTGTGAGATGAATGCAATTGTGTGGAGGTTTGAACATTCTTTGGCATTGCCTTTCTTTGGGAATGGAATGAAAACTGACTTTTTCCCATCCTGTGGCCTCTGCTGAGTGTTGTAAATTAAAAACATATTGAGTGTAGCACTTTAACAGCATCATATTTTCACTTTCATCAAGAGACTCTTCAGTTCCTTTTCACTTTCTGACATAAGGGTAGCATCATCTGCATATCTGAGGTTATTGATATTTTTCCTGGCAATCTTGAGTCCAGTTTGTGCTTCATCTAGCCTGGCGTTTTGCATGATATACTCTGCATATGAGTTAAATAGGAAGGGTGACAATATACAGCCTTGTTTTCCTCCTTTCCCTGTTTGGAACCAGACTTAGTCTAAGACAGTGGAGTAGAAAAACATGCACTCATCTTCTTCTGTGAGATCTCCAAAATTGCACCTTGCTGCTAAACAACTACCAACAGGATAATGTTTGGTCTCACCAAAAAAAAGATACTCCACATCCAAGGGCAAAGGAGAAGCCCCAACAAGACTGTAAGAAGGGCGGATCATGTTTAGAATCAAAACCCCATACCCACCAGAAACCTCCGAGGGCTTAAACAAAACCTTGTGCACACCAGGACCCAGAGACTCCACAGAGACTGACCGAGACCTGTTTTTGAGTGTTTGAATGTCTCCTGCAGTGGCCTCATAGGGAGGAGGCTCTGGCTTCAGCAGACCTGGAAGGCACACCATGTGTATAAGTCCTCTTGGAGGAGGTTGCCATTAGTTCCACCATAGAGTCACTGAGCAGACAACACACAAACTGCAGAACAATTATACCAAAGAATTTCACATACTGTTACAAAAATTCTAGGACCCACAATAGATTTCCCAACCTGAGAATCCAGCAAAGGGACTAATAACCCCCAGAGAATTTGACTTTGGAGGCCAGTGGGATTTGATTATGGAACTTCCACAGGACAGGGAAACAGACTCTGAGAAGGCACAAACAAACCCTTGTGCACACCAGGACCCAGGAGAAAGGAGCAGTGATTCCACAAGAGACTGAGCCAGGCTTGCCTGTTAGTGTCCAGGAGTCTCTGGAAGAGGCATGGCTCAACAGAGGCCTTCCGTCTGAAAGGGGCACTGAATACAACAGTGCTGGCATAAGTCCTTTTAAAGGTGATCACCATTAGGGCCATTACCCCTACCATAGTGTGGCTGCAGGCCAAACAACAGGGTGGGAACACAGCCCTGCCCATCAACAGAAAATTGGATTAAATATTTACTAAGAACGGCCCTGCCCATCAGAATAAGGCCCAGATTCCCCCACCACCAGTTCCTCCCATCAAGGAGCTTCCACAAGCTTCTTATCCTTATCCATCAGAGGTCATACAAAATGAAAACCACAATCACAGAAAAATAACCAAGCTGATGACATGGATCACAGCTTTGTCTAACTCAGTGAAACCATAAGCCATGCTGAGTAGGTCCACCCAAGAAGGACATGTCATGGTGGAGAGTTATAACAAAACATGGTCCACTGGAGAAGGAAATGGCAAACCACCTCAGTATTCTTGCCTTGAGAACCCCATGAAGAATATAAAAAGGCAAAAGGATATGAGCCTGAAAGATGAACTCCCCAGGTCAGTGGGTACCCAATATGCTACTGAAGGAGAGTGGAGAAATAGCTCCAGAAAGAATGAAGAGATGGAGCCAAAGCAGAACACCAAGTTGTGGATGTGACTGGTGATGGAAGTAAAGTCTAATGCTGTAAAGAATAATGTTAACTAAAATGTATTGGAGTGGGCGAATTTAATTCAGATGACCATTATATCTACTACTATGGTGAGGAATCCCTTAAAAGAAATGGAGTAGCCTTCATATTAAACAAAAGAGTCTGAAATGCAGTACTTGGGTGCAATCTCAAAAACAACAGAATGAACTCTGTTCATTTCCAAGGCAAAACTTTCAATATCACAGTAATCCAAGTATATGCCCTGACCAGTAATGCTGAAGAAGCTGAAGTTGAACGGTTCTATGAAGACCTACAAGACCTTCTAGAACTAATAGCCAAAAAAGATGTCCTTTTCATTATAGGGGACTGGAATGTAAAAGTAAGAAGTCAAGAAATACCTGGAGTAACAGGCAAATTTGGCCTTGGAGTACAGAATGAAGCAGGGCAAACGCTAGTAGAGTTTTGTCAAGAAATGCATGGGTCATAGCAAGCACCCTCTTCCAACAGCACAAGAGAAGACTCTACACGTGGACATAACCAGATGGTCAATACCAAAATCAGATTGATTATATTCTTGGCAATTGAAGACAGAGAAGGTCTATACAGTCACCAAAAACAAGACTGGGAGCTGACTGTAGCTCAGATCATGAACTCCTTATTGTGAAATTCAGACTTAAATTTCAAAAAGTAGGGAAAACCACTAGACCATTCAGGTATGACCTAAATCAAATCCGTAAAATTAATAAATGAGTATAATAAGTCAGGCTACCAAATTCAACAATATTTATATTAATAACCAACAATTGGAAATTATTTTTAAAAGATTACCTTAAACTGATCCAAAAAATGAAGTTTGCTGGTATAAATCTATTAAAACATGTGCTTGGTTTCCATGCTGATAACTACAAAATGCTAAAGAAAAAATAAATAAATAAAGACACCAAATAATTGAAAGACTCACCCAACCAAGTGTCAATTTTCCCAAAATGCAATTTCAAAAAAATGTCCCATTATTTCTGTAGATACTCCAAAATGTATATGGCAAGGCAAAAAACATGAATATCTCTGTCGCTTTTGGAAAAGAAAAGAAGTTGTAGGACTCATATTTCCCAATTTTGATATTTAAAATAAAGCTGTATTAGTAAGAAAATGTAGTATTTGCAGAATGATAGGCATATAGATCTATAACAGATTTCAGGAAATAGACACAAGCATGTGGACAATTGAGTTTTAACAAATCTGTAAAGTCAATTAATAGAAAAAATAATGGGCTTTTAAGCAAATGAACACACTTGGAGATTTACATATTATTTTAAATTCACCTTGAGCTATACCTCAGGTATAATACAAAAAATTTCAGAGTTTGACAGGTTGAATTATAAAACGTAAAACTGCTAAACATTTTGAGGAAAACTTGAAACATTTTCATGAAATTGGGTTAGGCAAAGAGGTTATAGATGTCATACCAAATGCAGTATCAGTAAAATAATAAAATGGCAAGTAGAATTTAATCAATATTTAAAATGTTTGCTATGCCAAGACACCATTTAAGAATCTCAAGGCATCTGTATGTCTTCTTTGGAGAAATGTCTATTTAGTTCTTTGGCCCATTTTTTGATTGGGTCGTTTATTTTTCTGGAGTTGAGCTGTAGGAGTTGCTTGTATATTTTTGAGATTAGTTGTTTGTCAGTTGCTTCATTTGCTATTATTTTCTCCCATTCTAAAGGCTGTCTTTTCACCTCGCTAATAGTTTCCTTTGTTGTGCAGAAGCTTTTAAGTTTAATTAGGTCCCATTTGTTTATTTTTGCTTTTATTTCCAATATTCTGGGAGGTGGGTCATAGAGGATCCTGCTGTGATGTATGTCGGAGACTGTTTAAGATGCTCAACATCACTCATTATCAGAGAAATGCAAATCAAAACCACTATGAGGTACTATTTCACACCAGTCAGAATGGCTGCAATCCAAAAGTCTACAAGCAATAAATGCTGGAGAGGGTGTGGAGAAAAGGGAATCCTCTTACACTGTTGGTGGGAATGCAAACTAGTACAGCCACTATGGAGAACAGTGTGGAGATTCCTTAAAAAACTGGAAATAGAACTGCCTTATGATCCAGCAATCCCACTGCTGGGCATACACACTGAGGAAACCAGAAGGGAAAGAGACATGTGTACCCCAATGTTCATCGCAGCACTGTTTATAATAGCCAGGACATGGAAGCAACCTAGATGTCCATCAGCAGATGAATGGATAAGAAAGCAGTGGTACGTATACACAATGGAGTATTACTCAGCCATTAAAAAGAATACATTTGAATCAGTTCTAATGAGGTGGATGAAACTGGAGCCTATTATACAGAGTGAAGTAAGCCAGAAAGAAAAATACCAATACAGTATACTAACGCATATATGTGGAATTTAGAAAGATGGTAACAATAACCCTGTATACAAGACAGCAAAAGAGACACTGATGTATAGAACAGTCTTATGGACTCTGTTGCAGAGGGAGAGGGTGGGATGATTTGGGAGAATGGCATTGAAACATGTATAATATCATGTATGAAACGAGTCGCTAGTCCAGGTTCGATGCACAATACTGGATGCTTGAGGCTGGTGCACTGGGATGACCCAGAGGGATGGTATGGGGAGGGAGGAGGGAGGAGGGTTCAGGATGGGGAACACCTGAGTGAACTCCGGGAGTTGGTGATGGACAGGGAGGCCTGGCATGCTGGGATCCATGGGATCACAAAGAGTCAGACATGACTGAGCGACTGAACTGAACTGAATGCAAAACAATACAAAGTAAACACTTTGGCAATTACTTATAAACTTGAGCATGCATTCAGTATTCAATATGGAAGATCTATTCTATTTTTTTTTTTTTACCTTGAGAAAGTTAAAATTTATGCTAACATAAAAACTTGTCTGGAAAATGTTTTTTCAGCTTTATTTATATTTGCCAAAAACTGGAATCAGCCAATACATCCTTCAATAAAACATATTCTTACATATCCATTGGTGAAATTCTACATGTTAATAAAATGAAACCAACTGTGAGTAAAAACACAACTGTGAATGAGTCTCAAACTCATAATGCTACATCAAAGTCAAGCCTCAAATAGTTACATTTTGTATTAACCGATTGATACTATATCCTTTAAAAGGAGAAACTGTAAGGAAGGAGAACAGATAGGTGGTTTCTAAGCCTTAGTGGTGGTGAGAGGGTTTGACTACAGTGGGGCCGCCTGAGGGATTTTTAAGGGTGACGGGACCATTCTGTAATTCTAACAGTGATGGAACTGTTGTAATTCTAGTAGTGGTGGCTATTACACAATTCATAAATTAGTTGAATTCATAGACTGTGCATCAAAGAAAAATATTGGATTTTCTTTGTAATAATTATATGTTTAAAGAATAGAAAAAAAGCTGGCACATTGGAAAGTTCAAAAACAAGCCTTATGAATGAAAATAGAATATTATATTAAGGGAAGTAAGTCAGACAAAGACAAATGTTGTATGATATCACTTATAGCAGAATTGAAAAATATGATACAAATGAACTCAATTACAGAATAGATAAAGACTCACAGATCTAGAAAACTTACGGTTACTGTGGGGCAGAGGGGGAGAATAGTTGGGCAGAGGGATAGATTTGGAATTTGGGATTGACAGGTGCACACTTTTTGAAAAATAGATAACCAATAAGAACCTAATGTATAGCACAAGGAACTTGACTCAATATTCTGTAATAACCTATATAAGAAAATAATTTGAAAAAAACTAGACACTTATATGGTTATAACTAAATCACTTAGCCATACACCTATAATTAACACATCATTGCTAATTATATTCCAATAAAAGTAAGTAATAAATTAATAAATGACAAGGATATGCTGTACAGCACAGGAATTAAATGGAGTATAATCTATAAAAAATTTGAATCACTGAGTTACTTGAAACTAATATAATGTCATAAACCAACTACACCAACATTTAAAAATTAATTAGAAAAATAAACTGTACCTTGTAAATAAGTGTTATTTTTACTTATTTCTTTGGAATAAACCTTTGTAAGTAGATCCACTACATTTAAAGTTATTGGAATTTCTTTGGTGGCCCAGTGGTTAGTACTTGGAGCTTTCATTGCTGTGGTCTGGCTTCAATCCCTAGTCAGGGAACTGAAATCCCACAAGCCATGTGGCCAAAAAATAAAAGGTTATTGCTTAACTCTTTCATTGCACTTCTTCTTCTCTTCCTTCCTTCTTTTCTTCATGCTTTCTTAATTCTTATTTTCTTTCAGTTTCAAATAAGACTTATTAAGCACCATCTTTATACCAACAGCTTTAGTGGCCCTGAGGATTTAAGTGCCTACTATCTGTAAAAAGGCTGTAGCATTTCAAAGAGGCAAGTTCTTTGTATTTTGGCCAAGATATTCTTGTAAGAGAGAAGACAGAAAATAACTAACAAGTAGTTATTTTTTAACTGGTGACCTGTTATAAGGAAAACAATGGGAAAAGTATAATGAGTTATGGGAAGGGTGTAATATGGATAAGGTGATAAGGAAGACCTATTGTCAAGAAAGAGACAGCATGCAGGGATTGAGGAAAAACAATTCAGTCAAAGAGAATAGAAAAGGCAGGGGCTAAATATAAAGAATTCAAATATTAGCTAATAGAAAATATAATAAAATATTAATATCAATTACTTCAAAGAATTTGCTTTAGGAGAAATAAACTAGCAACTTATTAGAAAGAGAAAATAACATGTCAAATATGTTTAACTGAGTAAGCTTTTACAATTTATTTCAAATTATAAAATAAATAATCCTATGAAAAAGAGAAGAATGGATTTTTTTGGATGTTGATTATATGTTTTGATAACTGGACCACAGTCCCTGGATTTTTTCTTTATAACATTTATCCATGGCTAAATAAGAGTTGGAAAATTCTCTAGGGTGTTTCTGTCTTCTTTCTCCCTTTCTAAGAAAACTGTGATCACTTTTGATGTAGTGGCAGTTGTAATTGTTTATTTTCTTAACTGCAGGAAGCCTTTATTATTCATCTCCCCCACTATTTAAGAGTGTATATTTAAGATTTTAGAAAAAACAAATACCCATGGCTCAGCTTGTACAGACCTTTAAGATTATTTTTTAATGGCTTAGCACTACTGAAACTAGATGAGTGAGCATTAAAAAAAAAAGCTACACTGTGTGATATTATCTTTAATAGAATTTCATTTTAAGACTAATGATCTGAGTTTTATCATTTATATCGATACTAACAGGTGTTGGTAAGAAAATTAAGGCAAGACTGTACACACTACATTGAGTTCAACCTGGCTCATTTTTGTCAAGCCTTTTCCATTTTTATGCTTCATCTGTCATTTTTCACTTAGTCTTGGAGACATCTGGAGAACTGCTTTGCAGACACAGCAACTTGATTTTAATTTTCAGGAAAACAGGAGGAGAAGAGGAGAAAACAATAGTAGGGCGCTTAGCTAGATCTTGGAAGTTTTATCTTTGTCTTTTCAAGGCTGATTTTCCTGACATGTTGGAAAGGATGAAGGATCTTTGAACGTTTTACAGATAACTATATTTTGTGAAACTTCTCTGGTTACAAATAAATCGTCTAAAGAGTAAAGTATAGAAGAAATTACAAGGAATCACATAGCCACAATCATTTAATTATCAGTGTAGTAGAGATTCTCCCATCCACATTTTCATATTACTACAAAGAAAGGCAGAGTTCATGCAGTTTTAAGTGTGCATAATAAAAAGAACAAAATATAAACTGATGAGAAAATGTTGCTCTGAATATCTTATGTTCTTACCTACTGAGTTTTGCATATCTGATTTTGGACTTCCATAAAATTCACTTTCAGTTACTTAAAAGAGTAAAATAAATCAACAAATAAGTGAAGAACTTCCTAAAAGAAAATAATATTTACCATCTTAAATACTATAGGTTGTTCTTTAAATTATAAGGTGTTAGATAATAATCATAAATCATTAAAAATTATTAGTATGGTAAAAATTTCAACAAATTTTAGAAACTATTTAAATAATGTATTTAAATAAAATTGTGTTGTATAATTTTAGGAAAAAATTAGAATTGTTTAAAATAACCTGTTTTATGTATAGAACAGTCTTATGGACTCTGTGGGAGAGGGAGAGGGTGGGAAGATTTGGGAGAATGGCATTGAAACATGTAAAATATCATGTAAGAAACGAGCTGCCAGTCCAGGTTCGATGCACGATACTGGATGCTTGGGGCTAGTGCACTGGGACGACCCAGAGGGATGGTATGGGGAGGGAGGAGGGAGGAGGGTTCAGGATGGGGAACACATGTATACCTGTGGTGGATTCATTTTGATATTTGGCAAAACTAATACAATTATGTAAAGTTTAAAAATAAAATAAAACTAAAAAAAATAAAATAAAATAAAATAAAATAAATAACCTGTTTAGTAAATATTCTCCATATTTTGTCTGTATTTTATTTTTATATTCTTCTATTTAAAAAGGTTTAATCTGTTGAATAGTAAATTTAGTAATTGCCTAAGATTATCTCAACCTACTACAATGCCCAGATTTCCAGATTTTAGGAATTTCTGTGTTCTTGAAAATTTTTAAATAACCAATTCTTAATTTCAAACCAATAAACTATACCACAAAAGAAATGGCATATCAGTAGTGAACAGCCATTTGCTCAGGCACATATCAGTGAAAGTAATTCAAATATTTGCAAGAATAAAAGTGAGAAAAGGCAATGGCTGTAACATTTGTGTAATTTTTTTAATAACTCCTCTTCCAGGTGAAATCTTTTTTAAAAAATTGACTAAAACTCCAGAAACTGCATTAATCACACAATATAATGTTTTATTGCTGCAGTTCAATTTGTTCAATATGTTTTGAAGGTGCTTTTTTACTTTTATTAACTAAAAAGATAGTTAATTTTAACTTATTTTATTAGAAATTATTCTTTAAAGAAGTTTTTTTTTTCTATACTGCAAACAAACTAAAGTAGTAATTCTTATGGCACTTACCTTTGAAGTACAGACCTTTAGCAGTAGCTGTAGGTCCCAAGAATATAGTAGTTAGTAAAATAGGTAAGATTGATGCTGTTGTGTAGTATATGGTCTAGAGGTTAAGATTATTTTAAACAAAATATAATGACAAAAGTATCATGACCGACAATGACAAATGTTTTGCAAGAAAATGGATGGGGACTGCTTTGGGAAAATGTAAGAGAAAAATGTAGATTGAGGGGGGATATGGCATAAGACCTTTTTGATAAGGTGATATTTATGGTTCCTTCTAGACACTGAGTAGAAATTAACCTTCATCAAAGATGAAGCAAGAATGAGGAGGAAGAGATGATCCTTGGCAGAGAATACAGTATTCAAGGGGCTCTGAATTATGAAAGTGCTTGACGCATTAGAGATCAGAAATCAGACCAGATGGATGGCAAGTTTTGAGTAAGGGAGTTGGACAAGCAGTAGAGAGGGAAGTCTTAAGATTTAAATGAATATATCTGGCTTTAATTGAAACTTAGCGGGGCTTGAAGTTTCACTAGAACACTCCAGTGTAAGGAAGAGCAAGAATTTGGTTTTAAATATATTGTATTAGAGATGTTGCTAAGAAGGCAGTGTTAAGAGCTAGGATAAACTGATTTGGAACTCAGATGCTTATGAATGAAATATATTACATTTATCACATAAATATTTGAAGGCTTGGAAATGAAGGCTTTGCCCTAAGAGGGCCTAGGTCAAAAGTGTTGTGTAACTAAAGTTGAGAGCTAGACTTTTAATATTTAGAGCTAGAGTGAAAATGAAAAGACCTTCAAAGGAAACTGAAAAGGAGCATTAGAGGGATGGAAGAAAATCTGCAAGAGCATCATCTAGTGAAACTCAAAGGAAATGAGTTTGTTGAATTTTTCTCTCTTTTTCAGTAGCCATAATAGTCATTTAATTTTATTCAGAAACGGACTTCTCATTTCGTTTTGCATCTCACCCCAGATGTTTCTTTTCTAACTATTAGGAGTTGTAACTGTTAGAGCACTCAAGAGGCCTGGTGGGATCTGAGCCTCAGAGACAAACAGGAGCCTCAGCAACAACAGGGCCCGGTGCCAAACAGGGCAGCCCCCCACCTCCTCCTCCTAGCCTGCCTCTCATACTACTGCAGACACTCTCAATAGCTACTGAGCAAAAGTACTCATTTAATATGAACAATCACTTAGTCTCAGCAGCATGTGTCATGGGATACCGAGACAAGCAGAATTTCCCTTGATCTTCCTTCCCTAAGCAGAGCTTAAGGTTTTGTTGTTTGTATTATTATTATTAAATCAAAAACTTGATCCAGAAAGCTAGGCAGGTTTTTGCTCAAATGTGTCCAGTTCTTGATAACTTTCTTAGCTCCACACTTGTCCAAGCATCATCATTTTATGTGATGAACGATCATAATAGACTGAACTGGTCTCATCCTCTCCCCACTTTTACCCATTCCTCTCAATCCATTTCCTACAAAGGACCTGGAGTTATCTTTACACTGTATAAATCAGAGTGTATAATTCCCCTCTTAGCAACCTATCAGTGTCTTCTGTTCACACCACTTCCTCTGGCCTATGAGTCTCAACATGGCAGGCTCCTGTCTTTCTCCTCTAGCATGTCTCATACCGTGTTTCATCTTTCTCCCTGTGAAACATTACACTGGCCTTCTGTCAATCCTAGAACATGTTAAGCTCTTTTTCACTTTGGAACCTTTGGACATTAATATTCCCTGAAATAAATTTACCACCACTCTTTGCCTGGTTGTGACCTTTAGTTCTCCTCAAAATGTCAGTTTCTTTGAGAGACCTTCACAGACAACCCATTGATTTCTAAAGATGTACCATATTTATATTTTTATTTCATGCTTTACCTGTTGATTGCCTGACTCACATATTAAAGCATAAATTTTACAAGATGAGGAGCAAGTCTATTTTTGTTTTTCATAATATATCCCAGCAGATAGAGTAATGATAGGAAAGAGTGAAAGTGAAAGTTACTTAGTCATGTCTGACTCTTTGCAACCCCATGGACTATACAGTCCATGGAATTCTCCAGGCCAGAATACTGGAGTGGGTAGCCTTTCCCTTCTTTGGGGGATCTTCCCAACCCAGAGATTGAACCCAGGTCTCCCTCATTGCAGGCAGATTCTTTAACAACTGAGCCACAAAGGAAGCTCAAGAGTGCCGGAGTGGATAGCCTATTCCTTCTCCAGTGGATCTTCCTGACATAGAAAAGAATAGATATTTTTCTAATGAGTCAATGAATAAATCAAATAAACTAAGGATTAAATATTTTATGTGATTCACATATATATTTAATTCATAAATATTAATTTAACACATAATGATTAAAATGACACCATTAGCAATATTATGATTTGTAATTAAACCTACAGAACAGTCATAGACACTTTTTCAAAATAATGGTGCTTTATATCCTCCAATGTGAGGCAGTTTTTACATAGATTAAACACATTTTGATTAATGAATATGTGTTCATTCCAAATGATGAATATATTTAGGATAGGTTGTCTTTTTATGATAAATATATTTTCTGCCTAGTCAAGCCTACCAAAATATTAAATCCAGTTTTGATTAATAAAAACGAATGTAACGAGTTTTGAGTTATTTAATAAATATTTTAGGAGTGTTACAGATGATTTGAATTTTAATTTAAGCCCCAATATCAACTATTGATATCACATGTTGCTAGTGATGTGGAATCTATGTGAAATGAATGACTTTGCACATGGTAGGTATTCGGTGATCTATTTGGTCACTTATATTTGCTTACTTGAACAAAGCTAGTAGAGGTGATAGAATTCCAGCTGAGCTATTTCAAATCCTGAAAGAAGATGCTGTGAAAGTGCTGCAATCAATATGTCAGCAAATTTGGAAAACTCAGCAGTGGCCACAGGACTGGAAAAGGTCAGTTTTCATTCCAATCCCAAAGAAAGGCAATGCCAAAGAATGCTCAAACTACCGCACAGTTGCACTCATTTCACACACTAGTAAAGTAATGCTCAAAATTCTCCAAGCCAGGCTTCAGCAATACGTGAACCGTGAACTTCCAAGCTGGTGTTAGAAAAGGCAGAGGAACCAGAGATCAAATTGCCAACATCCACTGGATTATCAAAAAAGCAAGAGAGTTCCAGAAAATCATCTATTTCTGCTTTATTGACTATGCCAGAGACTTTGACTGCATGGATCACAATAAACTGTGGAAAATTCTGAAAGAGATGGAAATCCCAGACCACCTGACCTGCCTCTTGAGAAATCTGTATGCAGGTCAGGAAGTAACAGTTAGAACTGGACATGGAACAACAGACTGGTTCCAAATAGGGAAAGGAGTACATCAAGGCTGTATATTGTCACCCTGCTTTTTTAACTTATGCAGAGTAAATCATGAGAAGTGCTAGGCTGGAGGAAGCACAAGCTGGAATCAAGATTTCTGGGAGAAATATCAGATATGCAGCTGACACCACCCTTATGGTGGAAAGTGAAGAAGAACTAAAGAGGCTCTTGATGAAAGTGAAAGAGGAGAGTGAAAAAGTTGGCTTAAAGTTCAACATTCAGAAGGTCATAGAATCCTGTCCCATCACTTCATGGCAAATAGATGGGGAAACAATGGAAACAGTGGCAGACTATTTTTTTTTTACTCCAAAATCACTGCAGATGTTGACTGCAGCCATGAAATTAAAAGACACTTACTCCTTGGAAGGAAAGTTATGACCAATCTAAATAGCATATTAAAAAGCAGACACATTACTTTGTCAACAAAGGTCCACCTATTTAAGGCTATGGTTTTTCCCTTAGTCATGTATGGATGTGAGAGTTGGACTATAAAGTAAGCTGAGTGCCAAAAAATTGATGCTTTTGGACTGTGATGTTGGAGAAGACTCTTGAGAGTCCCTTGGACTGAAAGGAGATACAACCAATCCATCCTAAAGGAGATCAGCCCTGGGTGTTTACTGGAAGGACTGATGTTGAAGCTGAATCTCCAATACTTTGGCCACCTGAGGTGAAGAGCTGACTCATTTGTAAAGACGCTGATGCTGGGAAAGATTGAAGGCAGGAGGAGAAGTGAACAACATAGGATGAGATGGTTGGATGGCTTCACTGACTGAATGGACATGAATTTGAGTAAACTCCAGGAGTTAGTGATGGGCCGGGATGCCTGGCATGCTGCAGTTCATGGGGTCTCAAAGAGTTGGACATAACTGGGCAACCAAACTGAATTGATACTTGCTTTTATAAAGGTAGATTCAAAACAATGTTTATTTTCTTTATTAGAGTACAATTGCTTTACACTGCTCTGTCAGTTTCTGCTATACAGAAAAGTGAAACACCCATGAGTGAAAGTTGCTCAGTCGTGTCCCACTCTTTGCAACTCCATGGACTATACAGTCCATGGAATTCTTCAGGCCAGAATACTGGAGTGGGTAGCCTTTCCCTTCTCCAGGGGATCTTCCCAACCCAGGGATTGAACCCAGGTCTCCCGCATTGCAGGTATATTATTTACCAATTAAGCCACAAGGGAAGCCTGAAAAAAAATATATGGGCTATGGTTTTTCCTGTGGTCATGTATGAATGTGAGATTTGGACTGTGAAGAAAGCTGAGCACCAAAGGATTGATGCTTTTGAACTGTGGTGTTGGAGAAGTCTCCTGAGAGTCCCTTGGACTGCAAGGAGATCCAACCAGTCCATTCTGAAGGAGATCAGTCCTGGGATTTCTTTTTTTTTTTTTTTTTTTTCTATGTAAAAGTTTTTTAAAAAATATTTTATTGAAGTATAGTTGATTTATCATGTGGTGTTAGTTTCTCATGTACAGCAAAGTGATTCAGTTATACATTCATAAATGTTCTTGTTCTGTATGTGAGTGTATAGGTTCAGCCACCTTCTTTCTTTAAGCAAATTTAAGCTGTTTTTTTTTTTTTTGGTTAGTAATTCCTTTCCCCAAGTCTTTGCCTAGTTAGCCCTTATGATCATTTAGGTCTAGTTAAATGTGACTTCCTCAGCTTCTTGTACCCCAGCCTCACTCATAATCACTCTACCCCCTTTCATTCTTCCCATGACATTTATCACTGTTCCAAGTCACCTTATTCACGCATTTACTTACTTAATTCCTGTCTTCCTTTTTTATTTTTTTTTGTTCTTCAATTTTATTTTATTTTTAAACTTTACATAATTGTATTAGTTTTGCCAAATATCAAAATGAATCCGCCACAGGTATACATGTGTTCCCCATCCCGAACCCTCCTCCCTCCTCCCTCCCCATACCATCCCTCTGGGCCGTCCCAGTGCACCAGCCCCAAGCATCCAGCATCATCCATCGAACCTGGACTGGCAACTCGTTTCCTACATGATATTTTGCATGTTTCATTGCCATTCTCCCACATCTTCCCACCCTCTCCCTCTCCCACAGAGTCCATAAGACTGTTCTATACATCAGTGTCTCTTTTGCTGTCTCGTACACGGGTTGTTGTTACTATCTTCAAATCATATATATGCGTTAGTATACTGTATTTATGTTTTTCCTTCTGGCTTACTTCACTCTGTAAAGGCTCCAGTTTCATCCACCTCATTAGAACTGATTCAAATGTATTCTTTTTAATGGCTGAGTAATACTCCATTGTGTATATGTACCACAGCTTTCTTATCCATTCATCTGCTGATGGACATCTAGGTTGCTTCCACGTCTTGGCTATTGTAAACAGTGCTGCGATGAACATTGGAGTACACGTGTCTCTTTCCCTTCTGGTTTCCTCAGGGTGTATGCCCAGCAGTGGGATTGCTGGGTCATAAGGCAGTTCTATTTCCAGTTTTTTAAGGAATCTCCACACTGTTCTCCATAGTGGCTGTACTAGTTTGCATTCCCACCAACAGTGTAAGAGGGTTCCCTTTTCTCCACACCCTCTCCAGCATTTATTATTTGTAGACTTTTGGATCGCAGCCATTCTGACTGGTGTGAAATGGTACCTCATAGTGGTTTTGATTTGCATTTCTCTGATAATGAGTGATGTTGAGCATCTTTTCATGTGTTTGTTAGCCATCTGTATGTCTTTTTTGGAGAAATGTCTATTTAGTTCTTTGGCCCATTTTTTGATTGGGTCGTTTATTTTTCTGGAGTTGAGCTGTAGGAGTTGCTTGTATATTTTTGAGATTAGTTGTTTGTCGGTTGCTTCATTTGCTATTATTTTCTCCCATTCTGAAGGCTGTCTTTTCACCTTGCTAATAGTTTCCTTTGATGTGCAGAAGCTTAAGGTTAATTAGGTCCCATTTGTTTATTTTGCTTTTATTTCCAATATTCTGGGAGGTGGGTCATAGAGGATCCTGCTGTGATGTATGTCGGAGAGTGTTTTGCCTATGTCTCCTCTAGGGTTTTATAGTTCTGGTCTTACGTTTAGATCTTTAATCCATTTTGAGTTTATTTTTGTGTATGGTGTTAGAAAGTGGTCCAGTTTCATTCTTTTACAAGTGGTTGACCAGATTTCCCAGCACCACTTGTTAAAGAGATTGTCTTTAATCCATTGTATATTCTGCCTCCTTTGTCGAAGATAAGGTGTCCATATGTGCGTGGTTTATCTCTGGGCTTTCTATTTTATTCCATTGATCAATATTTCTGTCTTTGTGCCAGTACCATACTGTCTTGATAACTGTGGCTTTGTAGTAGAGCCTGAAGTCAGGTAAGTTGATTCCTCCAGTTCCATTCTTCTTTCTCAAGATCGCTTTGGCTATTCGAGGTTTTTGTATTTCCATACAATTGTGAAATTATTTGTTCTAGCTCTGTGAAGAATACTGTTGGTAGCTTGATAGGGATTGCGTTGAATCTATAAATTGCTTTGGGTAGTATACTCATTTTCACTATATTGATTCTTCCAATCCATGAACATGGTATATTTCTCCATCTATTAGTGTCCTCTTTGATTTCTTTCACCAGTGTTTTATAGTTTTCTATATATAGGTCTTTAGTTTCTTTAGGTAGATATATTCCTAAGTATTTTATTCTTTCCGTTGCAATGGTGAATGGAATTGTTTCCTTAATTTCTCTTTCTGTTTTCTCATTATTAGTGTATAGGAATGCAAGGGATTTCTGTGTGTTGATTTTATATCCTGCAACTTTACTGTAGTCATTGATTATTTCTAGTAATTTTCTGGTGGACTCTTTAGGGTTTTCTATGTAGAGGATCATGTCATCTGCAAATAGTGAGAGTTTTACTTCTTCTTTTCCAATTTGGATTCCTTTATTTCTTTTTCTGCTCTGATTGCTGTGGCCAAAACTTCCAAAACTATGTTGAATAGTAATGGTGAAAGTGGGCACCCTTGTCTTGTTCCTGACTTTAGAGGAAATGCTTTCAATTTTTCACCATTGAGGATAATGTTTGCAGTGGGTTTGTCATATATAGCTTTTATTATGTTGAGGTATGTTCCTTCTATTCTGCTTTCTGGAGAGTTTTTATCATAAATGGATGTTGAATTTTGTCAAAGGCTTTCTCTGCATCTATTGAGATAATCATATGGTTTTTATTTTTCAATTTGTTAATGTGGTGTATTACATTGATTGATTTGCGGATATTGAAGAATCCTTGCATCCCTGGGATAAAGCCCACTTGATCATGGTGTATGATCTTTTTAATGTGTTGTTGGATTCTGATTGCTAGAATTTTGTTAAGGATTTTTGCATCTATGTTCATCAGTGATATTGGCCTGTAGTTTTCTTTTTTTGTGGGATCTTTGTCAGGTTTTGGTATTAGGGTGATGGTGGCCTCATAGAATGAGTTTGGAAGTTTACCTTCCTCTGCAATTTTCTGGAAGAGTTTGAGCAGGATAGGTGTTAGCTCTTCTCTAAATTTTTGGTAGAATTCAGCTGTGAAGCCGTCTGGACCGGGGCTTTTGTTTGCTGGAAGATTTTTGATTACAGTTTCAATTTCCATGCTTGTGATGGGTCTGTTAAGATTTTCTATTTCTTCCTGGTCCAGTTTTGGAAAGTTGTACTTTTCTAAGAATTTGTCCATTTCTTCCACGTTGTCCATTTTATTGGCATATAATTGTTGATAGTAGTCTCTTATGATCCTTTGTATTTCTGTGTTGTCTGTTGTGATCTCTCCATTTTCGTTTCTAATTTTGTTGATTTGATTTTTCTCCCTTTGTTTCTTGATGAGTCTGGCTAATGGTTTGTCAATTTTATTTATCCTTTCAAAGAACCAGCTTTTGGTTTTGTTGATTTTGCTATGGTCTCTTTTGTTTCTTTTGCATTTATTTCTGCTCTAATTTTAAGATTTCTTTCCTTCTACTAACCTGGGGTTCTTCATTTCTTCCTTTTCTAGTTGCTTTAGGTGTAGAGTTAGGTTATTTATTTGACTTTTTCTGTTTCTTGAGGTGTGCCTGTATTGCTATGAACTTTCCCCTTAGGACTGCTTTTACCGTGTCCCACAGGTTTTGGGTTGTTGTGTTTTCATTTTCATTCGTTTCTATGCAAATTTTGATTTCTTTTTTGATTTCTTCTGTGATTTGTTGGTTATTCAGCAGCGTGTTGTTCAGCTCCATATGTTGGAATTTTAATAGTTTTTCTCCTGTAATTGAGATCTAATCTTCTGCATTGTGGTCAGAAAAAATGCTTGGAATGATTTCATTTTTTGAATTTACCAAGGCTAGCTTTATGGCCCAGGATGTGATCTATCCTGGAGAAGGTTCCATGTGCGCTTGAGAAAAGGTGAAATTCATTGTTTTGGGATGAAATGACCTATAGATATCAATTAGGTCTAACTGGTCTATTGTATCGTTTAAAGTTTGTGTTTCCTTGTTAATTTTCTGTTTAGTTGATCTATCCATAGGTGTAAGTGGGGTATTAAAGTCTCCCACTATTATTGTGTTATTGTTAATTTCTCTTTCATACTTGTTAGCATTTGTCTTACGTACTGTGGTGCTCCCGTGTTGGGTGCATATATGTTTATAATTGTTATATCTTCTTCTTGGATTGATCCTTTGATCATTATGTAGTGACCTTCTTTGTCTCTTTTCACCGCCTTTGTTTTAAAGTCTATTTTATCTGATATGAGTATTGCTACTCCTGCTTTCTTTTGTCCCTATTTGCATGGAAAATCTTTTCCAGCCCTTCACTTTCAGTCTGTATGTGTCCCCTGTTTGAGGTGGGTCTCTTGTGACAACATATGTAGGGGTCTTGTTTTTGTATCCATTCAGCCAGTCTTTGTCTTTTGGTTGGGGCATTCAACCATTTACATTTAAGGTAATTACTGATAAGTATGTTCCCGTTGCCATTTACTTTATTGTTTTGGGTTCGAGTTTATACACTTTTTGTGTTTCTGTCTAGAGAATATCCTTTAGTATTTGTTGAGAGCTGGTTTGGTGGTGCAGAATTCTCTCAGCTTTTGCTTGTCTGAAAAGCTTTGATTTCTCCTTCATGCTTGAATGAGATCCTTGCTGGGTACAATAATCTGGGCTGTAGGTTATTTTCTTTCATCATTTAAGTATGTCTTGCCATTCCCTCCTGGCTTGAAGAGTTTCTATTGAAAGATCAGCTGTTATCCTTATGGAATTCCCTTGTGTGTTATTTGTTGTTTTTCCCTTGCTGCTTTTAATATTTGCTCTTTGTGTTGATCTTTGTTAATTTGATTAATATGTGTCTTGGGTGTTTCTCCTTGGGTTTATCCTGTTTGGTACTCTCTGGGTTTCTTGGACTTGGTGATTATTTCCTTCCCCATTTTAGGAAGTTTTCCACTATTATCTCCTCAAGTATTTTCTCATGGTCTTTCTTTTGTCTTCTTCTTCTGGAACCCCTATGATTCGAATGTTGTAGCGTTTAATATTGTCCTGGAGGTCTCTGAGATTGTCCTCATTTCTTTTAATTCGTTTTTCTTTATCCTCTCTGATTCATTTATTTCTACCATTCTATCTTCTAATTCACTAATCCTGTCTTCTGCCTCTGTTATTCTACTTTTGTTGCCTCCAGAGTGTTTTTAATTTCACTTATTGCATTATTCATTATATATTGACTCTTTTTATTTCTTCTAGGTCTTGTTAAACCTTTCTTGCATCTTCTCAATCCTTGTCTCCAGGCTATTTATCTGTGATTCCATTTTAGTTTCAAGATTTTGGATCAATTTCACTATCATTATTCGAATTCTTTATCAGGTAGATTCCTATCTCTTCCTCTTTTGTTTGGTTGGTGGGCATTTATCCTGTTCCTTTATCTGCTGAGTATTCCTCTGTCTCTTCATCTTGTTAAATTGCTGAGTTTGGGGTGTCCTTTCTGTATTCTGGCAGTTTGTGGAGTTCTCTTTATTATGGCGTTTCCTCACTGTGTGTGGGTTTGTGCAGGTGGCTTGTCAAGGTTTCCTGGTTAGGGAAGCTTGTGTCGGTGTTCTGGTGGGTGGAGCTGTATTTCTTCTCTCTGGAGTGCAATGAAATGTCCAGTAATGAGTTATGAGATGTCTATAGTTTTGGGGTGACTTTGGGCAGCCTGTATCTTGAAGCTCAGGACTGTGTTCCTTTGTTGCTGGAGAATTTGCTTGGTATGTCTTGCCCTGGAACTTATTGGCCCTTGTGTGGTGCTTGGTTTCAGTGTCGGTATGGAGGCATTTGATGAGCTCCTGTGAATGAATGTTCCTTGGAGTCAGGAGTTCCCTGGAGTCAGGGTTTGGACTTAAGTCTCCTGCTTCCGATTATCGGTCTTATTTTTACAGTAGTTTCAAAACTTCTCCTTCTATACAGCACCATTGATAAACATCTACATTAAAGATGATAAGTTTCTCTACAGTGAGGGTCACTCAGAGAGGTTCACAGGGTTACATGGAGAAGAGAAGAGGGAGGAGGGAGTTAGAGGTGACCCAAATGAGATGAGGTGAATCAATAGTGGAGAGAGTGGGCTAGCCAGTAGTCACTTCCTTATGTGCACTCCACAACTGGACCACTCAGAGATGTTCACGGGGTTATACAGAGAAGAGAAGAAGGAGGAAGTAACAAAGGTGGCCAGAAGGATAAAAGGGGGAATGAAAGGAGGAGACAGATCCAGCCAGTAATCAGTTCCCTAAGTGTTCTCCACCGTCTGGAACACTCAAATTCACAGAGTTGGGTAGAGTAGAGAGGTTAGGGAGGAGACACAGGCGACCTGGTGGAGAAAAGGAGGTCCAAAGGGAGAGAGAGCAGTCAAGCCAGTAATCTCACTCCTAGGAAAAATGGGTCCTGAAGATTGGGTCTTAAAGGTACAAAATTGGTAACAAATACATAAAAGCAAAAATTAAAATCTAGAGTAGAGTTTGGAATTTCAAAAATACGATGTTAAAGAAAAGAAGAAGGAAAGAAAGAGAGAAAGAACGAACAAACAAAAACAAACAAGGTCGCAAAAATTATAAAGAAAGTACAGGTACAAAATTGATAACTAATACCAGAGAGCGAAAATTAAAAATCTAGAGTATAGTTTGGAATTTCAAAAATACGATGTTAAAGAAAAGAAGAAGGAAAGAAAGAGAGAAAAAATGAACAAACAAAAACAAACAAGGTCGTGAAAATTATAAAGAAAGTACAGGTACAAATTGATAACTAATACCAGAAAGCAAAAATTAAAAATCTAGAGTAGAGTTTGGTATTTCAAAAATACAATGTTAAAAAAAAAAAAAAAGAAGAAGAAAAATAAAGAGAGAAAACAAACAAACAAATACGAACAATGTCACAAAAATTATAAAGAAAATACAGTACAAAATTGATATCAAATACCAAAAAGCATAAATTGAAAATTTAGAGTAAAGTTTGGAATTTCAGATATACAATGTTATATAAAAGAAGAAGAGAAAGAAACAGAGAAGAAGAAAAAAAAAAAATCACAGAAATTATATAAAAAAACTATAGGTACAAAATTGATAACATATACCAAAAAGCGAAAATTAAAAATCTAGAGTAGAGTTTGGAATTTCAAAAATACAATGTTAAAGAAAAGAAGAAAAAAACAAAAACCAACAACAAAAAAAACAAGGTCAAAAAATTATAAAATATATATATATGAAGTTTGCTGAAGAAGAAAAAAATAGGGTCTTTTTTTTTTTTTTTGCAAAGTAATAGGTTATAAAAGTGAAAATTAAAGGAACAATAGAGGACTTAAAATTTTTTTTTTCTCTTAAAAAAAAAAAAAAAGAAGAATGATCGTAAAAATAATAAAAATATATCTAGGACTTTTTGTTTCTTTTTTTGTGGGTGTTGTGGGTTCAGTTCATTTTTGGCTAGTTCCTTGGTCAGATTTATATTTCTCAAGATCTATAGGCCCCTTCCTATGTAGTCCGTAGTAACCACAGGGTTTTGATCTATTGCCTGTAGCTTCCAAGGCGTTTCCCTCTGTTATATCTTCTTCTGTTTGCTAGTCTCTTCAGTATCTGGTTTCCGCCCTGACTCAAAGGGCACGGTGGAGGACACTTTTTTTTTTTTTTTTTTTGCTTACTTGTTCAGTCGCGCTGTGGGGAGGGAGGGAGGGAGGGTGCAAACAAATAACACTGGCGTGGGCTCGCAGTGCCTCAGCCACCCTGGGTCTGCCCCCGCTCACGGCGCGTGTAGCCTCCCTGTCCACACTGCTCAGACTCTAGGTTGTTCCGCCGGGAACAATCCGAGGCTGGCCCTGGGCTGCATGCACCTCCCAGGTCCAAGCCGCTCAGGTTCAGGCACTCGGGTAGTCCTCAGAGGCGCAGACTCAGTTGGGCCTGCGTTTTGTACTCTTCCCAGGTCTGAGCGCCAATTTGCTCTTCCCAGGCGAGCGCCAATGCTGCGACTTATTGCCTCCCCGCCACTCGGTTATCTGGATGTAAAACCGGCGCACCTTCTCAGGCAGATGTTGACCGTCCAGACCCCCAAGAAGTTTTAGTTAGCAAAGAAGCCTGCTTACAATTTTATAGATAATGTCTCTCTGGGGCTGCGATTGCCCCCTTCCGGCTCTGGCTGCCTGTCACCGGAGGGGGAAGATCTGCAGCCGGCTATCTCTGTTCAGTCCTTTGTTCCGTGCGCGGGCCTGGCGGTCTTAGGTTAGGGCTGGCTTTTCGCGTGGTAGGTATCCCACAGTCTGGTTTGCTAGCCCAAATTATTTCGCTCAGATAGCGCTCAGGGTATTCAGGCCAGATTCTTACTCTCAGCGATGCAGCCCACGCCGCGCCTCCCTGCCCAGCCCCGATTCGCTAATGGCGGATGCAGGCGTCTGCGCTGCTTCTCTGCTGGGGGAGTTACCGTAGGGCTCGCAATCTGCGAGTTTTAAATTGTTTATTTATTTTTTTCTCCCTGTTATGTTGCCCTCTGTGCTTCCAAAGCTCGGCACAGATTCGGCAGTGAGAAGGTTTCCTGATGTTTGGAAACTTCTCTCTTTTAAGATTCCCTTCCGGGACGGAACTCCGTCCCTCCCTCTCTCTCTTTTTTTTTGTTTTTAATATTTTTTCCTACCTCCTTTCGAAGAGTTGGGTTGCTTTTCTGGGTGCCTGATGTCCTCTGCCGGCATTCAGAAGTTGTTTTGTGGAATTTACTCGACGTTTAAATGCTCTTTTGATGAATTTGTGGGGGAGAAAGTGTTCTCCCCGTCCTACTCCTCCGCCATCTTGGCTCCTCCTCCCTGGGATTTCTTTGGAAGGAATGATGCTAAAGCTGAAACTCCAGTACTTTGGCCACCTCATGTGAAGAGTTGACTCACTGGAAAAGACTCTGATGCTAGGAGGGATTGGGGGCAGGAGGAGAAGGGGACGACAGAGGATGAGATGGCTGGATGGCATCACCAACTCGATAGACATGAGTTTGATTGAGCTCCGGGAGATGGTGATGGACAGGGAGGCCTGGCGTGCTGCAATACATGGGGTTGCAAAGAATCTGATAAGACCGAGCGACTGAACTGAACTGATATACATATGTCCTCTCTTCTTTGGATTTCTTCCCATTTAGGTCACCACAGAGTGCCATGTACAGTTCTCTGTGGCTATACTGTAGGTTCTCCTTAGTTATCTATTGTATGTGTAGTAATGTATATATGCCAACCACAATCTCCCAATCCATCTCACTCCCCTGCTTTCCCCCTTGGTATCCATATGTTTGTTCTCTGAGTGTATGTATCTATTTATATACCATTTTTCTAGATTCCACATATATGCATTAATATAGTTTTTTGTCTTCCTGATTTCATTCACTCTGTATGACAGTCTCTAGGTCCATCCACATGTCTATAAATGACACAATTTTGTTCCTTTTCATGCTGGGTAATATTAAATCATAATATTCAATTATAATGTCAATTAATTCCAGTATTCTTGCCTGGAAAATTCCATGGGCCTAGAAGCCTGGAGAAGGCAATGGCAACCCACTCCAGTACTCTTGCCTGGAAAATCCCATGGATGGAGGAGCATGGTAGGCTGCAGTCCTTGGGGTCACTAAGAGTCGGACACAACTGAGCGACTTCACTTTCACTTTTCACTTTCATGCATTGGAGAAGGAAATGGCAACCCACTTCAGTGTTCTTGCCTGGAGAGTCCCAGGGATGGGGGAGCCTTGTGGGCTGCCGTCTATGGGGTTGCACAGAGTCAGACATGACTGAAGTGACTTAGCAGCAGCAGGAGCCTGGAGGGCTATAGTCCATGGAATCGCAAAGAGTCGGACCCAACTGAGTGACTGAGCACACACACACAATACTGTATTTTTGTATGATATTGTAATTTTGTTTTGTATCTCTCTAATAGTGATATTGAGCATTTTTCTTGTGTGTGTTGGCCATCTGTATGTCTTCCTTGGAGAAGTGTCTGTTTAGCTCTTCCACCTAGTTTTTGACGAGGTTGTTCACTTGTTTAATATTGAACTGTTTGAGCAGTTTGTATATTTTGGAGATTAATCCCTTGTCATTTGCTTTGTTTGCAAATATTTTCCTCATTCTGAGGATTGTCTTTTTGTTTTGTTTATGGTTTTGTTTTCTGGGTAAAATTGCTTAAGTTTAATTAGATCCCAATTGTTCACTTTTCTCTTCATTTCCATTACTTAGGTGGTGGGTCAGAAAAGATTTTCTATGATTTATGTCACAGAGTATTCTGCATATGATTTCCTCCTAGAGTTTATTCTAGTGTCTAGCCTTATATTTAAGTCATTAATCCACTTTGAGTTTATTTTGTGTGTGCTGTTAGGAAGTGTTCTGATTTCATTCTTTTAAGTGTAGCTGTCCAATCTTCCCTGGACCACTTATTGAAGAGATTATCTTTTCTCCATTGTATAGTCTCACCTTTGTCATAGATTATGTGACCATAGGTATATGGATTTATCTCTGGGCTTTCTACATTGTTCAATTGATCTATACTTCTGTTTCTGTGATAGAAAATTCAAAATATTGTAAGAAATTAGTTGATGCAATTCAAAAGATTTGAATTCAAGTTCCCTAACTTCATCTATAGGTTATGCAACACTGGAAAGTTATTTAACACAATCATATTTTCATTTCCACTTCAATAATAATATCTGCCTAACAAGGTTGTCATGATGACTAAAATATTACATATAGATACTTAGCCTATGGGCAGGCTGCTTTGCATGTGTTTATGAGTGTTATTGTTACTGTTGTCTTTATTCAGAAACAAATCAGGTGAAGTTGCAAAGAAAATTTTCTAGAACCAATACCTGATGTCAAATAAAAGCTTTTTTTAATGTGTTCAGTGTTGAATCAATGTTAGTAACTAAGTTTAAAACAATACAAAGAGAAGTAAAAGCTGGCATTGTCATGCTTTTTAACACTAATGTATTAACAACTCTAGTAAGTAGGAAGACTTTCCAAAAGGGAAAACATTTTCATATGTTAAAAAAAAAAAAAAGGATATAGACTGCTGTGAGAATATATTGCCTCTAACAATTTCATTATAGTTAATGTGTCTGAAAATTTCATTTTTATTCTACTGTCATAACTACTGATTTAATAAAATACGTTCTTGATGAATGTACTCATGCCAATTTGATTAAGAATCTCTACATTTTCTTCAACTATTGTTTTATGAATGGATAGATTTATTTGAAACAAAAAAGAAGTATTTGGATATTGTTCTTTGAAAGTTCAGTTTTAATACAAAGTAACTGCAAAATAATCTATTTTTTCTTTATCTCAAATATATAATTTATGTTTTTTTTAATATTTGTCATACTTCCAGTAATGCCCTATATAAAAAACACAAAATTATTCCATAGGAATATATATCCACATATCCATATATATATATATATATATAAGCAACTTTATATCAGTGATTTAGCTCACAGTAACATTTCTTGAGTTTTGAAATACTCTCAGCTCTTAAATAAAACAAAATGTCTTAGAACAGAAATTAACTAACTGTAATTTTAAAATGTTTAAATAATACATGGAGCATGGCTATATGATGTGAATGCCAAATACTACCAAAGAAATGTCTTCATGTAGTCATTAAGGCATATGAAATATACATTTATACCTTTTAAAATATTTATTTTGAATATAATATATGTCTTCTAGAATTCTGCTGCCATTTTATAAGCATTGAATTGAAAGAATAAAAAACAAGTTTTCATGGAGAATTTGTCGGAAATTCTTGAATAAAGAAAGTGATCTTGGGCCAAAGTAAATTTTAAATATTGTTTTAATCATGTTAACTGTTCTTAGGTATAGTATGTAACTTGCTATTGTAAAAGAGAATTGTGCTTTTAGTTATTGACATTGTTTTCTTAGGAGTTTGAATATGTCTTTAAGATTGCAACAGTAATCAAAGTAGGAACGTTTACTGCCCACAATAGAAAAGAAACAAAATCACTTGCTGTGTAATTCTAAGTACTTTGCATTAAAGAAATCGCCAGTTACATCAAATGGAGGTCAGTCATATCACATACAGCTGCTCTCAGCAATCTCTTTTTATTAAGCTACCCTTTGATATTTTGTCCTACTGGGAGTGCAGTGGCAAAGGAAGCTATTTGGTAATAAATGTTTTAAAATAACTATTAGTATAAATTTGTCTATTTTAAATTTATATATACCAAATATTAATAACTTCTTATAGGGATGCTACTGTGGTTGGAGTAAGTTGTGGCTTACTCAATGTATCAAGAAGAATTGATAAATGAAACTTACCACCAAATTTTAAATATGTGTAATTATATTATGTTTTTTATGTATTTATTTCCTAGAAATATTGTTTGGAATTCTTTTTATTGTTATTGTTAGAAAGATGTGTTGAAGCTACTTGAATTATGTAAAATCTGAAGTAACTAAATAACATTCAAATTATTAAAATAAGTCAGTTATATTGAGTTGGCCAAAATGTTTGTTTGGATTTGGCCAACTTTTGAGCCAACCCAATAAAATGCCTTTATATAAAAAGGTAATTTATATAAAATGTAATTAAATTTGATTCTGGTCAAAAGTACAAAATCCATAGCTCATTATTCACTCATATAGTTTTTTGCATTTCAGTTAGACTAGCTGTAATTTTCTCTTTAATAAGTATACTTAGAAACTAGGATCATTCTGTGATTATTTTTAATGGGTACACTTTTCAATGGATATATGTACTTATACAACTAGATTTTAATGTAGTAATTTGTTCTAATCAACTTTGAGCATAAATGTATTACATGTAGAGCATATGATGAATGCTAGTAATAATCATTAACATAATGGTCAACATGTCTCTTTTGTTAGTACTTTCTTCATCTGTATTTCTTTATAAAATAGTAGTAATGCTACCCTTTTACTGTGCACTATTCTACTTTTTTGTCATAACACACTACATTCTGAGGTACTATGTAGTTGATTGATTGATTGATTGATTGTTCATTATTCACAACTTTTCTACTAAAAATGAAAACCCATAAGGAAGATATCTTCAAATGTGTTTTTCAGTGATAAATCCTGAGTATTTAGAGCAGAATATGACATTTGATAGATACACAATAAATATTGGTTAAATGAATGCTTGACTGAAATAACATTATTGGCGTTATTCCGAAAAATTTCAGATCTTCATGAAATAAATGTTTCTAGAAATTCATATTATAATATTTGAAATACGCAGTGGAAAAACAAATCAATATCACTGTAGAAAATTTAAATGTCTTTATCATCTTCTATTAAAAATAGCCTTTTATCCAACATAGTTTTAGAGGTTCTAACCACAGCAAAAAATAAATAAATAAATAAATCAGACAAGAAAAAGAAATAAAAGGAATCCACATCTGAAAGGAAGAAATAAATCTGTCACTGTTTGTAGATGACATGATACTATATACATAAAATGCTAAAGACACCACCAGAAAACTACTAGGACTCATCAATGAATTTGATACAAAATTAATACACAGACATCTGTTGTATTTCTATACACCAACAATGATACATCAGAAGAATAAGAAAACAATCCTATTTATCACTGCATCAAAAGAATAAAGTACCTAGGAATAAACCTACCTAAGGAGGCAGAATACCTATACTCCAAGAACCATAAGACACCAATGAAAATATTGAAGATGACACAAACAGAAGGAAAGATATATTGTGTTTTTGGATTGGAAGAATCAACATTATTAAAGTGACCATATTACCCAAGAGAATCCACAGATTCACTGCAATCTCTGTCAAAATAACAATGCCATTTTCTATAAAACTGGAACAAAAGAAATTTAAATTTGGACAGAAGCACAGAAGACACCAAAAAACCAAAACAGTCTTGAGAATGAGGAACAGAACTGGAGGAATCATGTTCCCTGACTTCAGAATATACTAATAAGCTATAGTATTTAAAGCAGTATGGCAATGGCATAAAAACAAGCACAAAGATCAGTGGAACAGGATAGATGGCCCAGAAAAAAACCCACACACTTATGGTCAATCAATCTACAACAAAGGAACAAGAATAAAAAATGGAGAAAACACAGGCTTTTCAATAAGTGGTGCCGGAAAACCAGACAGCTGCATGTAAAAGAATGAAATTAGAAAACTTTATAGCCACATATACAAAAACAAACTCAAAATGTAATAAAAACTATATACTATAAAACTCCTAGAAGCAGAACATTCTTTGATATAAATCAAAGCAGTATTTTCTGATCTATTTCCTAAAGTAAAGGAAATAAAAACAAAAATAAACAAATGAAACTTAATTAAACTTAAAAGTTTTTGCATAGCAAAGGAAATCATCAACAAAACAAAAAGAGAATCTACTGAATAGGAGAAGTATTTGCAAATAATAGAATGGATAAGAGATTAATATCTAACATGTATAAAAGCTCATAGAAATCAACATCAAAAAATTTGAATAAAAATAGATATTTTTACAAGAGGAAATGCAGTTGAACAACAAGCATGTAAAAAGATACCGAACATCACAAATAATCAGAGAAATCCAAGTCAAAACCACCTTATACCTGTCAGAATGGCTATCATCAAAAAAGTCCCAAATAACAAATGATAGCAAGGTTGCGGAGAAAATGGAACCCTCCTACACTGTTAGTAGGAATGTCAATTGGTGCAACCAAATTACACTGTGGTAAACAGTGTGACTAACCTAGATAGCATATTCAAAAGCAGAGACATTACTTTCCCAACAAAGGTCTGTCTACTCAAGTCTATGGTTTTTCCTGTGGTCATGTATGGGTGTGAGAGTTGGACTGTGAAGAAAGCTGAGTGCCAAAGAATAGATGCTTTTGAACTGTGGTATTTGAGAAGACTCTTGAGAGTCCCTTGGACTGCAAGGAGATCCAACCAGTCCATCCTAAAGGAGATCAGTCCTAGGTGTTCATTGGAAGGACTGATGCTGAGGCTGAAACTCCAATACTTTGGCTACCTGATGCAAAGAGTTGACTCATTGGAAAAGACTCTGATGCTGGGAGGGATTGGGGGCAGGAGGAGAAGGGGACAACAGAGGATGAGATGGCTGGATGGCATCACTGACTCCATGGACGTGAGTCTGAGTAAACTCCAGGGGTTGATGATGGACAGGGAGGCCTGGCGTGCTGCAATTCATGGGGTTGCAAAGAGTCGGACACGACTGAGCGACTGAACTGAACTGAAACAGTGTGAAGGTTTCTCACAAAACTGAAAATCCAGCATTACCATATAATCCAGCAATTTCATTCCTGAGTATATATGGGAGGAAAAAAAAAAAAACGAAAACACACTAAATCAAAAAAGATACATGCACTCTGATGTCCATAGCAGCATTATTTACAATAAGCTAGACATGGAAGCAACCCACATGTTCATCAAGAGATAAATGAAATTCTGGCATTTGTAACAAGATGGATGGACCTAGAAAGTACTATGCTTAGAGAAATAAGCATATACTTATTCTTATTAAAAATAATAAGCATATAGTTATATTTAAGAAAAAAATATTGATATATATATATATCGATATATATATATATAGAGAGAGAGAGAGAGATATCAGAGAAGGCAATGGCACCCCACTCCAGTACTCTTGCCTGGAAAATCCCATGGATGGAGGAGCCTGGTGGGCTACAGTCCATGAGGTCGCTAAGAGTCGGACACGACTAAGCGATTTCACTTTCAGTTTTCATTTTCCACTTTCATGCATTGGAGAAGGAAATGGCAACCCACTCCAGTGTTCTTGCTTTGAGAATCCCAGGGACCGGAGAGCCTGGTGGGCTGCCGTCTATGGGGTCGCACAGAGTCGGACACGACTGAAGCGACTTAGCAGCAGCAGCAGCATATATATATATATATATATATATATATATAAAACAAAAACTGACTCACAGATAAACTAGTAGATACCAGTGTGGAAAAGGAGGCAGGGGCCAAATAGAGGTATGAGATTAAGAGATATAAACTACTATGTATAAATAGATAAGCAACAAGAATCTTCACCCCCTTTTTTCTTCTGTCTCAACCTCTCACCTGTTGCCTTTCCTGCCTTTAGCTCTTCATGTCGTAAATAGGAAAGACATATTCAGATTACCTCAAGTATTTAGGGCATATGGTACTAATCTGGGGGAATTAGGTCAGTATAGCACAATATCTCAGTAGTCACGAAGTCAGGCCTCAGACAGGATGGATTTTAGTTGAGGAAACTCTAGCAGAAAAAGCTTGGTTGGCGGGGTGGGGGGGCGGTCTGTCTGGCTTTTACAGTTACCAGTCGGGTGATGCACTTTCTTTCTGTCTCCATCTGTTCTTATAGTCATTTGGCCTGCTGCTTCTCCTATTTGCCTCACACTTAATCTAGCAGAAATAAAGTCTATTTGAATCTATTAATCATTGGGAAAATAAAGTATATCGTGGGACAGATACACCAGTCTTGAGCTCGTGCACTAATGTATTGAGGTGTAAAAGCTCTGCCAAGTGGCATACAATCTTGGTCTACCATTCATACATGCACTGGTCCTCTAACAGGGTGATTCAACATAGATCGAGATTCCATGAAATTCAGATTTATTGTTCCTTTTCAATGATCTACTAAAACCTTTGAGTTGTTTTCTAGTGTTGAGCTATCAGAGGAGATTGCTTATACACGAGATTGCATATTGGGAATATGAAGCAGTGGTGCCATGACTCTCTTTCACAGCGCTCAGCTTTCTTTATAGTCCAATCTCACATCCATACATGACTACTGGAAAAACTACAGCTTTGACTACACAGACCTTTGTTGGTAAAGTAATGTCTCTGCTTTTTAATAAGCTGTCTAGGTTGGTCATAGCTTTTCTTCTGAGGAGAAGAAATTTCATGGCTTCAGTCAACATCTGCAGTGATTTTGGAGCCCAAGAAAATAAATCCTCTCACTCTTTCCTGTTTTCCCATCTATTTGCCATGAAGTGATGGGACCAGATGTCTTCATCTTAGTTTTCTGAATGTTGAGTTTTAAGCCAACCTCTTCACTCTCCTCTTTCACTTTCATCAAGAGGCTCTTTAGTTCTTCACTTTCTTCCATAAGGGTAGTGTCTGCGTATCTGAGTTTTTTAATATTTTTCCTGGCAATCTTGATTCCAGCTTGTGCTTTATCCAGCTGGGCAATTTGCATGATGCACTCTGCATATAAGTTAAATAAGCAAGGTGACAATATACAGCCTTGAGTACTCCTTTCCCGAATTTGAGCCAGTCTGTTGTTCCATGTTCAGTTCTAACTGTTACTTTGTGACCTGCATACAGATTTCTCAGGAGGCAGGTAAGGTGGTCTGGTATTCCCAGGTAAGTATTCCCATCTCTTTCAGAATTTTCCACAGTTTATGGTGATCCACACAGTCAAAGGCTTTGGCATAGTCAATAAAGTAAAAGTAGATGTTTTTCTGGAACTCTCTGGCTTTTTGCATGATCCAACAGATGTTAGCGATTTGATCTCTGGTTCCTCTGCCTTTTCTAAATCCAGCTTGAACATCTGGAAGTTCACAGTTCACGTACTATTGAAGCCTGGCCTGGAGGATTTTGAGCATTACTTTGCTAGCGTATGAGATGAGTGTAATTGTGCAGTAGTCTGAACATTCTTTGATATTGCCTTTCTTTGGGATTGGAATGAAAACTGACCTTTCTCCAGTCCTGTGACCACTGCTGAGCTTTCCAAATTTGCTGACATATTGAGTGCAGCACTTTCACAGCATCATCTTTCAGGATTTGAAATAGGTCAGCTGGAATTCCATCACCTCCACTAGCTTTGTTTGTAGTGATGCTTCCTAAGGCCCACTGGACTTTGCATTCCAGGATATCTAGCTCTAGGTGAGTGATCGTACCATTCTGGTTATCTGCAAAGGTAATCCCTTCACTTATTGACATTTCTGTGTGTGTGCCTATACATATGGGTGTAGTTCATATTTGTAGAGTGTATGTTTTTGTATTTGTATGTATATACAATAACACCAAAGACTAAATATTGAACTCAATGACTTACATTGCAAAACCCTGAAAAGAAATAGTGAGTCCTTTGATTTGTGTACTGTACTATAGAGCACACTTGTAGGTGTGTGTGTGTTAGTTGCTTAATCATGTCTGACTCTTTGGGACCCCATGGACTGTAGCCTGCCAAGGCTCTTCTGTCCATGGAATTCTCCAGGCAAGAATACTGGAGTGGGTTGCTATTTCCTTCTCCAATAGGGCACTTAGAACTCAGCAAATTAACAAATAATAGTAATTACTATTATGTAATAAAAATGGTCACAGAGGGAAGACTTGTAGCAGGAGAATCAAGCAGCATAATAATAATTGATATAATCTAGTCTCTGGATGAACATGAAATTTTCCATCTCTTTTGCCCCCAGGAGTCTATTAAAATTATTCAAGTGAAATCTGATTCAAAAAATCCCTACGGATATGTAATTGTGAGGATTTATAGTGTAAGTTTGCTGTAAGTAATGGGTCAGTGCACATCTGGGAGAAAAGCATTAAAGCATAGTCAGGTTGAGGTATTTTGTTTTTAATTTAATTCATTTATATGCACATTTATAAGATCTGCACTAGAAAGCTACCTCACACTGAGGATGACAGTCTCCAGCTTTAAGAGGAGTATCTGTCCCCAAAAGAGGACAGCTTGAGACTACTTTGAGGAGAATGACGAAGAGACGAAAAATCTTGAAAATATGCAACACATTGCTCTATACATTTGTATAACAAGCCTCAGTGAGAAATTCTTTCCACTACTTAGCACCCTTTTCTTCCAGGTAGAACATAATTTTAGATATCCACACTTGTGGTAAGTATACACATGATCAGTATCACCTCAGTTCAAACCTGGGGCTCTTAATACAAAATAGTTAAGTACCAACTTGCACACATTTTGTCCTAAATGGAAAAATGGGAAGGGGAAAGGATATTGTTTTAATAGAGATTTAAAATAAATGTAGGTGCAATAGCAAGACAGGTACCAATTTCACTTACGTTGGATTGGATACTGGTAAGGGTACTCTTTCCTGGAAAATTCCGTGTATGGAGGAGCCTGGTAGGCTACAGTCCATGGGATCGCAAAGAGTCAGACATGACTGAGCAACTTCACTTCACTTCAAGGGACATGGGAGAATTCACAGAGTTTTCCTGGGTAATTATAGGAACCAAAGAAGCAGGAAAGAAGAAGGACATACCTAATAGCAGCTTTGAATAAAGACATATGCTATGCAAACTACAAATGAGTTGGGAATATTAGAATATTAGGTATATCCAGGGAAGTAATTAAAAAAGAGTGTGGAAAAATAGCTGCAAATTAAATTATGAAAAACCCAAACTGACACACTCAGGAATTTATAATAAATAGACTGTCATGATAAATCTATGTGAAGATTATTATAATCATATGTAAATCTTGAAAATTTATTTCTGACAAAATAAATATAAAAGGTAAATTGGAAGAGGAAGAGACAGAGGTTATGGATTATGAACTGAAGACATCTGAGTATGCCTTGAAAGTGAAGATGGTGGTAAAGCGGTGGAATTGATATGACTTAAATATGCACAGTACATCATGAGAAACACTGGGCTGGAAGAAGCGCAAGCTGGAATCAAGATTGCCAGGAGAAATATCAATAATCTCAGATATGCAGATGCTGCTGCTGCTGCTGCTAAGTCGCTTCAGTCGTGTCCGACTCTGTGCGACCCCATAGATGGCAGCCCACCAGGCTCCCCCGTCCCTGGGATTCTCCAGGCCAGAACACTGGAGTGGGTTGCCATTTCCTTCTCCAATACATGAAAGTGAAAAGTGAAAGTAAAGTCACTCAGTCGTGTCCAACTCTTAGTGACCCCATGGACTGCAGCCCACCAGGCTCCTGCATCCATGGGAGTATCCAGGCAAGAGTACCAGAGTGGGGTGCCATTGCCGTCTCCTGATATGCAGATGGCATCACCCTTATGGCAGAAAGTGAAGAGGAACTAAAAAGCCTCTTGATGAAAGTGAAAGAGGAGAGTGAAAAAGTTGGCTTAAAGCTCAACATTCAGAAAACTAAGATCATGGCATCTGGTCCCATTACTTCATGGCAAATAGATGGGGAAACAGTGTCAGACTTTATTTTTGGGGCTCCAAAATCACTGCAGATGGTGACTGCAGCCATGAAATTAAAAGACGCTTACTTCTTGGAAGGAAAGTTATGACCAACCTAGATAGCATATTCAAAAGCAGAGACATTACTTTGCCAACAAAGGTCCATCTAGTCTATGGTTTTTCCTGTGGTCATGTATGGATGTGAGAGTTGGACTATGAAGAAAGCTGAATGCCGAAGAATTGATGCTTTTGAACTGTGGTGTTGGAGAAGACTCTTGAGAGTCCCTTGGACTGCAAGGAGATCCAACCAGTCCATCCTAAAGGAGATCAGCCCTGGGTGTTGTTTGGAAGGAATGATGCTAAAGCTGAAACTCCGGTACTTTGGCCACCTCATGTGAAGAGTTGACTCATTGTAAAAGACTCTGATGCTGGGAGGGATTGGAGGCAGGAGGAGAAGGGGGCGACAGAGGATGAGATGGCTGGATGGCATCACCGACTCGATGGACGTGAGTTTGAGTGATCTCTGGGAGATGGTGATAGACAGGGAGGCCTGGTGTGCTGCAATTCATGGGGTCGCAAAGAGTCAGACATGACTAAGCAACTTAACTGAACTGAAAAGGATTGGATTAGAAGATGAGGGAGGTTAAACAATAGAGATGAATTCAGGTTTCTAACAACTGTGTGTGAAACCTTCACTGAAATAGGTAACACAATTTTAGTAATGGGGAAAAGAAGTTTATTTACTAGACTTTGTACTTCTCCTTTCATTCTTCCTCTGGTTATCATTTTCCTATCTTTATATCTTCTTACATGGTGCCTGTTGCCACTGTACTCTAAGAACAAAGAAAACATAATTTGGAAATTGTGGAAGTCTGAGAAAATGCAATCAAAGAGAAGTCCAAGCCAAGATGACTTTCAGTAGGAAGTGTCCAGTACCTGTGTCTCTCTTCTCTTCATCAACCTAGGAGACTCAGCCTCTTTTGACTTTATATAGCAGACATATCCAGGGGAGTAATTATGAGAGAGTGTGGAAAAATAGCTTCAAGTTAAATTATGAAAAGCCCCAAATGCCATGCTCAGGAATTTATAATAAATAGAGTGACATGATAAATTTATGTAGATGACTATTATAATCATATATAAATCTTGAAAATTTATTTCTGACAAAATATAAAAGGTAAATTGGAAGCAGAAGAGATGGAGATTTGGACTTTCCTTGTGGCTCCGCTGGTAAAGAATCCACCTGCAATGCAGGAGACCTGGGTTCAATTCTTGGGTTGGAAAGATGCCCTGGAGAAGGGAAAGGCTACCCACTCCAATATTCTGGCCTACAGAATTCCATCGACAGTATAGTCCATGGGGTCACAGAGTTGGACACAACTGAGCGACTTTCACTTTCACTTTCTTTCACAGCAGACATAACAATTTCAGCTGGTGAATATGTATTGATTTATTTATGCAACAAGCATGCATCGCTCTGAAGTTACTACAATAATCGTATAATGTACTATACATATTAAAATGTATAAATATATACTTGCTTTAATTAAATCCAACATTTCAAAGTATGGTGGGCAGAATAATAGCCTCTACAGTGGTTTACATGCTAATTCCCAGAGCCTATATTATGTTATATGGCAAGGATAGGTTAAAATTGCAGATGGAATTAAGTTTACTATTCAGCAGAACTTCAGATGAGGCTATTATCTAGGGTTATCTAGGTAGGACTACTAAAATCTGAAGGTCTATAAGTGAAAGAGAGAGGTATGAGAGCATCAGTATGTTGCAATGTGAGGAAGATCCAACCAGTCACTGCTGCTTCTAAGATGGAGGAGGGGCACCAGTCAAGGTGTGCAGGCAACTTCTGGGAGCTGAAAGGGGAAAACAATCATAAACAGATTCTAGCCTAGAGTCTTCAGAAAAGAGTACAGTCTTGCCAAACCCTTGATTTTAACCCAGTGACTCTCTTTTAACTTATGACCTCTAAAACTGAGATAATAAATTTGTGATTTTTTAAGCCACTAACTTTGTGGTAATCTATTGCAGCAGCAATAGGAACATTTCATTTTTTTTTTCTATTTGTTTTGTTTAGTGAAATGTGGTAAATCAGCAAATGATTTTAATGCATTGTTTGAGGATATGAAAATTTTAATAAAATTTCTGCATCATAAATGGTAAGGTGTTTCTATAAGTTATTTTTTTAATGGAAAGTCTTTCCACATAAATTCAATCATCTCATATATCCTCATCTTAATGGACAAGGAGAGCTAATTTAATAATTACATTCTAGATAGAATTTCAACACACAGTCTATGCAACTTTGGAACTAAATAGCTTGTAGTGCTTCCTAAATGGTCCATTGCTGTATAAAAATATATACTACTCTTCTGGAGGCTTATAGATGATAAATGTTTAGCCATGGTGTTTTTGTGGTCCACTGGAGAAGGGAATGGCAAACCACTTCAGTATTCTTGCCTTGAGAACCCCATGAACAGTATGAAAAGGCAAAATGATAGGATATTGAAAGAGAAACTCCCCAGGTCAGTAGGTGCCCAATATGCTACTGGAGATCAGTGGAGAAATAACTCCAGAAAGAGTTAAGGGATGGGCCAAAGCAAACACAATACCCAGCTGTGGATGTGACTGGTGATAGAAGCAAGGTCTGATGCTGTAAAGAGCAATATTGCATAGGAACCTGGAATGTCACATCCATGAATCAAGGCAAATTGGAAGTGGTCAAACAAGAGATGGCAAGAGTGAATGTTGACATTCTAGGAATCAGCGAACTGAAATGGACTGGAATGGGTGAATTTAACTCAGATGACCATTCTATCTACTACTGTAGGCAGGAATCCCTCAGAAGAAATGGAGTGGCCATCATAGTCAACAAAACAGTCCGAAAGCAGTACTTGGATGCAATCTCAAAACCGACAGAATGAACTCTGTTCGTTTTGAAGGCAAACCATTCAATATCAGAGTAATCCAAGTCTATGCCCCAACCAGTAATGCTGAAGAAGCTGAAGTTGAACGGTTCTATGAAGACCTACAAGACCTTTTAGAACTAACACCCAAAAAAGATGTCCTTTTCATTATAGGGGACTGGAATGCAAAAGTAGGAAGTCAAAAACACCTGGAGTAACAGGCAAATTTGGCCTTGGAATACGGAATGAAGCAGGGCAAAGACTAATAGAGTTTTGCCAAGAAAATGCACTGGTCATAACAGACACCCACTTCCAACAACACAGGAGAAGACTCTATACATGGACACCACCAGATGGTCAACACCGAAATCAGATTGATTATATTCTTTGCAGCCAAAGATGGAGAAGCTCTATACAGTCAGCAAAAACAAAACCGGGAGCTGACTGTGGCTCAGACCATGAACTCCTTATTGCCAAATTCAGACTTAAATGGAAGAAAGTAGGGAAAACCACTAGACCATTCAGGTATGACCTAAATCAAATCCCTTATAATTATACAGTGGAAGTGAGAAATAGATTTAAGGGACTAGATCTGATAGATAGAATGCCTGATGAACTATGGAATGAGGTTCATGACATTGTACAGGAGACAGGGATCAAGACCATTCCCATAGAAAAGAAATGCAAAAAAGCAAAATGGCTGTCTGTGGAGGCCTTACAAATAGCTGTGAAAAGAAGAGAAGTGAAAAGCAAAGGAGAAAAGGAAACATATAAACATCTGAATGCAGCGTTCCAAAGAATAGCAAGAAGAGATAAGAAAGCCTTCTTCAGCGATCAATGCAAAGAAATAGAGGAAAACAGTAGAATGGGAAAGAGTAGGGAACTCTTCAAGAAAATCAGAGATACCAAAGGAACATTTCATGCAAAGATGAGCTCGATAAAGGAAAGAAATGGTATGGACCTAACAGAAGCAGAAGACATTAAGAAGAGGTGGCAAGAATACAGAGAAGAACTGTACAAAATAGATCTTCATGAGCCAGATAATCAGGATGGTGTGGTCACTGACCTAGAGGCAGACATCGTGGAATGTGAAGTCAAGTGGGCCTTGGAAAGCATCACTACGAACAAAGCTAGTGGAGGTGATGGAATTCCAGTTGAGCTATTCCAAATCCTGAAAGATGGTGCTGTGAAAGTGCTGCACTCAATATGCCAGGAAATTTGGAAAACTCAGCAGTGGCCACAGGACTGGAAAAGGTCAGTTTTCATTCCAATCCCAAAGAAAGGCAATGCCAGAGAATGCTCAAACTACCGCACAATTGCACTCATCTCACACGCTAGTAAAGTAAAGCTCATAATTCTCCAAGCCAGGCTTCAGCAAATGTGAACCGTGAACTTCCTGATGTTCAAGCTGGTTTTAGAAAAGGCAGAGGAACCAGAGATCAAATTGCTAACATCCGCTGCATCATAGAAAAAGCAAGAGAGTTCAAGAAAAACATCTATTTCTGCTTTATTGACTATGCCAATGCCTATGACTATGTGTATCACAATAAAATGTGGAAAATTCTGAAAGAGATGGGAATACCAGACCACCTGATCTGCCTCTTGAGAAATTTGTATGCAGGTCAGGAAGCAACAGTTAGAACTGGACATGGAACAACAGACTGGTTCCAAATAGGAAAAGGAGTTCGTCAAGGCTCTATATTGTCACTCTGTTTATTTAACTTATATGCAGAGTACCTCATGAGAAATGCTGGACTGGAAGAAACACAAGCTGGAATCAAGATTGCTGGGAGAAATATCAATAACCTCAGATACGTAGATGACACCACCCTTATGGCAGAAAGTGAAGAAGAACTAAAGAGTCTCTTGATGAAAGTGAAAGAGGAGAGTGAAAAAGTTGGCTTAAAGCTCAACATTCAGAAAACGAAGATCATGGCATCCGGTCCCACCACTTCATGGCAATAGATGGGGAAACAGTGGAAACAGTGTCAGACTTTATTGTTCTGGACTCCAAAATCACTGCAGATGGTGACTGCAGCCATGAAATTAAAAGATGCTTACTCCTTGGAAGGGAAGTTATGACTGACCTAGATAGCATATTCAAAAGCAGAGACATTACTTTGCCAACAAAGGTTCATCTAGTCAAGGCTATGGTTTTTCCTGTGGTCATGTATGGATGTGAGAGTTGGACTGTGAAGAAGGCTGAGCACCAAAGAATTGATGCTTTTGAACTGTAGTGTTGGAGAAGACTCTTGAGAGTCCCTTGGACTGCAAGGAGATCCAACCAGTCCACTCTGAAGGAGATCAGCCCTGGGATTTGTTTGGAAGGAATGATGCTAAAGCTGAAACCCCAGTACTTGTATACCTCATGCAAAGAGTTGACTCATTGGAAAAGACTCTGATGCTGGGAGGGATTGTGAGCAGGAGGAGAAGGGGACGACAGAGGATGAGATGGCTGGATGGCATCACTGACTCGATGGACGTGAGTCTGAGTGAACTCCGGGAGTTGGTGATGGACAGGGAGGCCTGGCGTGCTGCGATTCATGGGTCGCAAAGAGTTGGACACGACTGAGTGACTGATCTGATCTGATCTGATATGATGGTGGTTATCTGGTGGTTTTCTGTTTATCTGGTGGTTATCTGATTATCTGGCAAAGTCGTGTCTCACTCTTGTAATGCCATGGACCGTAGCCTGCCAGGCTCCTCTGTCCATAGCATTTCCCAAGCAAAAATACCGGAAGGAGTTACCATTTCCTTCTTCAGCAGATCTTTCAACCCTGGAATTGAACCCAGGTCTCCTGCATTGCAGGCAGATTCTTTACTGACTGAGGTACAAGAGAATCCCTTAACCATGGTAAAGAACATCTAAAAATTCATGTGCTGTTTGATAACTGACCTCCTAGTTTTCATAAGCTTGGATAACTGTCTGCACTTGTGTGAAATCTAGACCTAATAACTCACTTCTAAAGAATAGAATATGGTAAAAATGATAGGATGTCACTTCTCTTGCTATATACTGTTCTTGTCTTGTCAGATGCCCTATAGAGAGATCCTAGCATCAGGGAACTGCTATCTATAGCCAACAGCCACTGAGGACTTGATGTCTATCAAAAGGCATGTGACTGATCTTGGAAGCGGACCCTCTCTCAATCAAACCTTGAAATGACTGCAGTCCCAGCCAACACTTTTACTGTAGCCACATGAGAAAACCTACACAGAAAACCCAGTTCAGCGTTGCCTAAATCCCTCATCCTCGAAACAGCAGGGTCATATTCATTGTTTTAAACAAGAATGTTTCCAGGTAATTTGTGAAGCAGTAATAAATTAGTAACACATAGCTAAAGCACATGGAGAATAAATGCCTTTGCATATGTAGAAATTCACATGGGATTTGGAACCCCAATATTTTGACTCCGTCCTGTATTTATGATTTTTGGCTCTATAGATAGAACCATAACCAGATTAGCATTGATTTATATTTAATATTAAAACATCTAAACTTATTATTTTTAATTTTTTTCAAGTTCTGTTTTTCAATCAATAAAGATTCTGAGTGTGATTTGAGAAAAAGGAAATGTCATAGAAAGGTGGAGGATGTGGACATGTCAATTATTAGACTAAATTATATGGAAATCTTCAAAAGAATTTTCTTTTTCCTTCTATCACACTTTCATGAACTCAGAGACAAACTGAATATATTCGGAGGTAGTTTTTTTGAATAAGCAATTTAGAGGTTATTTTGTACTGGTCACCATGACCCAGCCACTGAAATGTTTTGATCCCCGGCATTACTAAAATTTGTCTGTTAAAGGAAAAAAAGTAATAGTGTCTGTAATAATAATGATGCTCTGCTTTATTTGAGTTTTCCAAAGCAAACAGCCAATGAAAGTCAGCCTTTCTCTAAATTTGGGAGAGAGGTTCCACTCTGAGGGGTAAGAATGTGCAGGGCAGGATGGGAGATCAGATCAGAAAGGGGGCCACTGTCTATTTATTTACCCATTGGCTGGGCAGGGCCTGATCACTAAGGCATCTGGACTTCTCCTTCTTGTCTATTCAATCAAAACTTGAAACCACATCCCAAACAGGGAGCAAGCTTTGCTGAATTAACAGTTAAAAATAGGATTAAAGAGCAAGATAATAGGAGACAAGTACTTTTACAATATAGAAGTACAGGCTAGGTTGTGAAAAAAGCTGTATGGTTATTTTTAATGTTTTTCATCTTTCAAACCCTTGCCAAATTATCTACCTCAATGGTATACAATTTTTGATGTGTTGAACTGAACAAAGAAAGATATGATTTGCGTGGAGAATGTTGCTGGAGTATTATGAAAATATCCTTTACTTCCTCCAATGGGTGAAGCCAAGTCACTTGAAAAACCCCCTGGAAAAGTTAACAAATGTTCATTGTGGTTGGGGAACCACAGTTGACTGATATCTGATTTACCCTTGAAAAGTGCACAGCCCACACATCAGCTAGACTGGAGTATGGGAACAGAATAGTGGAAATAGGAGAAAGATAGATATGTTTTCCTATGGACCACATGCAGACATCAGGAGAAAGTCCTATTAGGTCATTTTGAAAAGAATCATAACACAAGGTGATTTTCTTACTAGGTTAATCAATGTCAGTATAAGTAGATAGAGATGCACCATCATATCCAGAAAGTACCAAAAAAGCAAGTCATTTACCTGTCAGAGAAAAGGACTCTTCAATCACTGAGATAAAACTTTTGTATGGGGAATTTTTATTATCTGAAAATGACCAAAATAGCCCTCTGAAATATTAACATAACAAAAAATCAATATAAATAAAAGTGTTACTCATAATTGGGTACAAATTATTATTATAGAATTTGTTGGTATTATTTGACAATGATTCATTGATAAATCTTTACATTTTAGTCATTCTCAATTTTATTTTGTCAACATTTTGATATTATAACTCTTTTAACTGACACAGATATGGTTATGGTCAAGCAAATAATTTTTTTTAGCATCATGTAAAGCTTACTGAACCTCAAGCCAAAGTGGAATTTGTAAATGGATTATTTCCTATCTATAGATGTTTACAGAAATAGGCCACATATAGAACACAAAATAAAAAGTTTCAAAATACAAAGGGTCAATATCTGACCTTTTCTACACTAGCATGGCTTTGAAGAATCAATATTTTTCATTTTCTTAACCTGAAAGTAAAGCACTGTTAGTACCAAGAGACATGCTGTCTGGACCTATTACTGTGGTTGCATTTCTAAAGCACACTTTGATATTAATAATTTAAAAACACACTCAATTTTTTTAGAATAATTTCTCTTTTAAGCAAGGAAAACAATCATGAAAATGATTAGATTTTTAAATAAAATAAAAATTTTGCTAAAGTTGTAGAGTATTAAACATTTGCTTAACGATTGTAGTATGGAAGCTTATAGGCATATTAAACTCATTTGTTACTGAAGGAAGACAATGTCTTCCTTTCCTTTCCTTCCTTCCTTTCAGACAATGTCTATTGTCTGAAAATACATCTTGAGATACTCAAGTTGGGTTTAGAAAAGGCAGAGGAACCAGAGTTCAAATTGCTAACATTCACTGAATAATAGAGAAAACAAGACAATTCCAGAAAGAGATATCTGCTGCTCTTTATTGACAACACTAAAACCTTTGACTGTGTAGGTCACAACAAACTGTAGAAAATTCTAGAAGAGATGCAAGTACCAGACCACCTTCCCTGTCTCCTGAGAAACATGTATATAGATCAAGAAGCAATAGTTAGAACTCCATATGGAACAACTGACTGGTTCAAAATTGGGAAAGAAATATGATAAGGCTGTATATAGTCGCCCAGTTTATTTAACTTTTATCCAGAGTACATCATATGAAATACCAGGCTGGATGAATCACAAGCTGAATCAAGATTGCCAGGAGAAATATCAACATGTATGTATGTTAATATCATATCAACAAGTTATGTAGATGATACCACTCCTCTAATGGCAGAAATTGAAGAGGAACTAAAGAGCATGTTGATGAGGGTTAAAGAGGAGAGAGGAAAAGCTGGCTTAAAACTCAACGTTCACAAAATTAAGATCTTGTCCCATCACTTCGTGGCAAATAGAAGGGGAAAAAGTGGAAGCAGTGACAGATTTTCTTTCCTTGGACTCCAAAATCACTTCAGATGGTGACTGCAGCCATGAAATTAAAATGCTTACTCCTTGGAAGAAAAGCTCTGACAAACCTAGAGAGCATATTAAAAAGCAAAGACATCACTTTGCAGACCAAAGTCCATATAGTGAAAGCTATAATTTTTCCAGTAGTCATGGTTGGATGTGAGAGCTGGACCATAAAGAAGACTGAGCACTGAAGACTTGATGTTTTCAAATTATGCTGTTGGAGAAGACTTTTAAGAATCCCTTGGACTGCAGGGAGATCAAACCAGTCAATCCTAAAAGAAATCAGTTCTGAATGTTCATTGGAAGGCCTGATGCTGTAGCTGAGGCTCCAATATTTTGGCCACCTGGTGCAAAGAGCCCATTCATTTGGAAAAGACCTTGATGCTGGGTATAGTTGAAGGAAGCAGAAGAGGGTGACAGAGGATGAAATGTTTGAATGGCATCACCAACTCAAGGGATATGAGTTTCAGAAAACTCTGGGGTATAATGAAGAACATGGAAGACTGATGAGCTGCAGTCCATAGGATTGCAGAGTCAGACACAACTTAGCTACTCAGTTCAGTTCAGTCTCTCAGGCATGTCCGTTTGTGACCCCATGGACCACAGCACACCAGGCCTCCCTGTCCACCACCAACTCCCAGAGTCTACCCAAATCCGTGTCCATTGAGTCAGTGATGCTATCCAACTATCTTATCCTCTGTCATCCCCTTCTCCTCCTGCCCTCAATCTTTCCCAGCATCAGGGTCTTTTCCAAAGAGTCAGCTCTTCGCATCAGGTGGCCAAAGTATTGGAGTTTCAGCTTTAGCATGAGTCCTTTCAATGAACACCCAAGACTGATCTCCTTTAGGATGGACTGGTTGGATCTCCTTACAGTCCAAGGGACTCTCTAGAGTCTTCTCCAACACCACAGTTCAAAAGCATCAATTATTCGGTGCTCAACTTTCTTTATAGTCCAACTCTCACATCCATACATGACTACTGGAAAAACCATAGCCTTGACTAGACGAACCTTTGTTGGCAAAGTAATGTCTCTGCTTTTGAATATGCTATCTAGATTGGTCATAACTTTCCTTCCAAGGAGTAAGCGTCTTTTAATTTCATGGCTGCAGTCACCATCTGCAGTGATTTTGGAGCCCAGAAAAATAAAGTCTGACACTGTTTCCACTGTTTCCCCATCTATTTGCCATGAAGTGATGGGACTGGATGCCATGACCTTAGTTTTCTTAATGTTGAGCTTTAAGCCAACTTTTTCACTCTCCACTTTCACTTTCATCAAGAGGCTTTTGAGTTCCTCTTCACTTTCTGCCATAAGGGTGGTGTCATCTGCATATCCGAGGTTACTGATATTTCTCCCGGCAATCTTGATTCCAGCTTGTGTTTCTTCCAGTCCAGTGTTTCTCATGATGTACTCTGCATATAAGTTAAATAAACAGGGTGACAATATACAGCCTTGACGAACTCCTTTTCTTATTTGGAAGCAGTCTGTTGTTTCATGTCCAGTTCTAACTGTTGCTTCCTGACCTGCATACAGATTTATCAAGAGGCAGATCAGGTAGTCTGGTATTCCCATCTCGTTCAGAATTTTCCACAGTTTATTGTGATACACACAGTCAAAGGCTTTGGCATAGTCAATAAAGCAGAAATAGATGTTTTTCTGAAACTCTCTTGCTTTTTCCATGATCCAGAGAATGTTGGCAATTTGATCTCTGGTTCCTCTGCCTTTTCTAAAACCAGCTTGAACATCAGGAAGTTCACGGTTCACATATTACTGAAGCCTGGCTTGGAGAATTATGAGCTTTACTTTACTAGTGTGTGAGATGAGTGCAATTCTGCGGTAGTTTGAGCATTCTTTGGCATTGCCTTTCTTTGGGATTGGAATGAAAACTGACCGTTTCCAGTCCTGTGGCCACTGCTGAGTTTTCCAAATTTGCTGGCATATTGAGTGTAGCACTTTCACAGCATCATCTTTCAGGATTTGGAATAGCTCAACTGGAATTCCATCACCTCCACTAGCTTTGTTCGTAGTGATGCTTTCCAAGGCCCACTTGACTTCACATTCTAGGATATCTGGCTCTAGGTCAGTGATCACACCATCTGGGTCGTGAAGATCTATTTTGTACAGTTCTTCTGTGTATTCTTGCCATCTCTTCTTAATGTCTTCTGCTTCTGTTAGGTCCATACCATTTCTGTCCTTTATCGAGCCCATCTTTGCATGAAATGTTCCTTTGGTATCTCTGATTTTCTTGACGAGATCTCTAGTCTTTCCCATTCTGTTGTTTTCCTCTATTTCTTTGCATTGATCACTGAAGGCTTTCTTATCTCTTCTTGCTATTCTTTGGAACGCTGCATTCAGATGTTTATATGTTTCCTTTTCTCCTTTGCTTTTCACTTCTCTTCTTTTCACAGCTATTTGTTAGCCTCCCCAGACAGCCATTTTGCTTTTTTGCATTTCTTTTCCATGGGGATGGTCTTGATCCCTGTCTCCTGTACAATGTCATGAACCTCATTCCATAGTTCATCAGGCATTCTATCTATCAGATCTAGGCCCTTAAATCTATTTCTCACTTCCACTGTATAATCATAAGGGATTTGATTTAGGTCATACCTGAATGGTCTAGTGGTTTTCCCTACTTTCTTCCATTTAAGTCTGAATTTGGCAATAAGGAGTTCATGGTCTGAGCCACAGCCAGCTCGTGGTCTTATTTTTGCTGACTGTATAGAGCTTCTCCGTCTTTAGCTGCAAAGAATATAATCAATCTGGTTTCGGTGTTGACCATCTGGTGATGTCCATGTATAGAGTCTTCTCCTGTGTTGTTGGAAGAGGGTGTTTGTTATTACCAGTGCATTTTCTTGGCAAAAGTCTATTAGTCTTTGCCCTCCTTCATTCTGTATTCCAAAGCCAAATTTCCCTGTTACTCCAGGTGTTTCTTGACTTCCTACTTTTGCATTCCAGTCCCCTATAATGAAAAGGACATCTTTTTTGGGTGTTACTTCTAAAAGGTCTTGTAGGTCTTCATAGAACCGTTCAACTTTAGCTTCTTCAGCTTTACTGGTTGGGGCATAGACTTGGATTACTGTGATATTGAATGGTTTGCCTTGGAAATGAACAGAGATCATTCTGTCGTTTTTGAGATTGTATCCAAGTACTGCTTTCGGACTCTTTTGTTGACCATGATGGCTACTCCATTTCTTCTGAGGGATTCCTGCCTGCAGTAGTAGATAGAATGGTCATCTGAGTTAAATTCACCCATTCCAGTCCATTTCAGTTCGCTGATTCCTAGAATGTCGACATTCACTCTTGCCATCTCTTTTTTGACCACTTCCAATTTGCCTTGATTCATGGACGTGACATTCCAGGTTCCTATGCAATATTGCTCTTTACAGCATCGGACCTTGCTTCTATCACCAGTCACATCCACAGCTGGATATTGTTTTTGCTTTGGCTCCATCCCTTCCTTCTTTCTGGAGTTATTTCTCCACTGATCTCCAGTAGCATATTGGGCACCTACTGACCTGGGGAGTTCCTCTTTCAGTATCCTCTCATTTTGCCTTTTCATACTGTTCATGGGGTTCTCAAGGCAAGAATACTGAAGTGGTTTGCCATTCCCTTCTCCAGTGGACCACATTCTGTCAGATCTCTCCACCATGACCCGCCCATCTTGGTTTGCCCCATGGGCATGGCTTAGTTTCATTGAGTTAGACAAGGCTGTGGTCCTAGTGTGATTAGTTTGACTAGTTTTCTGTCAGTATGGTTTCAGTGTGTTTGCCCTCTGATGCCCTCTTGCAAGACCTACCGTCTTACTTGGGTTTCTCTTACCTTGAGTATCTCTTCAGGGCTGCTCCAGCAAAGCACAGCCATTGCTCCTTATCTTGGACGAGGGGTATCTCCTCACTGCCACCCTTTCTGACCTTCAACGTGGGATAGCTCCTCTAGGCCCTCCTGTGCCCGTGCTGCCACAGCTCCTTGGACATGGGAACGCCAAGAGGAGCTACCCCGCATCCGAGGAGCTACCCCACGCCCCCACTCCCGAGACCAGTGGCGGCAGCCGGGAGGAGCAACCCACGCCCAAGGCCAGGAGTTGTGGCCGGGAGGAGCATAAACAAAGTGATTAAATTTATCTTAGGTATATTGAACTAAGAAAACTAAGGAGATACTGTTTAACAGCATACTTCTTAAAAAGAAAAAAAATGACTAAATAATTAACACAGATTCATTACCTTAATTTACCACACCTAAGTCATAAAATGTTCAATAGGGAATAAGATCAACTTATTTTAAGTAATATTTTTGAATACTTTGATACAATCTGAACTGTGCATTCTTTATAAGTAACTTGCTCATTCTTTAACATCTGAGGAGCACTGATCATTTTCCTTGTTAACCTTTATCCTATCTGTTTTGACTCAGGTAACATTATTGAGCATAGATGTAAGCAGTGTAATTTATCAGTTTGTAACCTACCCCCAAATTCAATAGAGTATATCATCATAGCACAAAACAAAATCATCATAGATGATTGCCTAACATCTCATTTTTCATTAAACTGTGAACCTCAGCAGCTGCTATTTGTCTTTCCCTTCTCTACCCTTCTTGATAATGATGATGATAGAAGGAAAAATAAGAAAGAAGAGACAGAGGTAAAGGAGGAAGAAGAAGAGTGGATAAAGAAAAGGAAAGAAGAGAGGAAGAGAAAAACGAAAAGAAATCAACCATTTAATGAAATATACCTGGCTTTAGAGTAGGCCATTCATATAAATTACTGTATTAAAAACATATAATAACTGGAGGTTATATTAGTTTCTGCATTTTACAGACGAGAAAATCAACATTCTCAAGGCTAAATAACTTAATAAAGCTCACACACATATTAGGTAAAACTGCACTCAGAGCTAGTTTTTCTGACTCCCAAGTGTTTCCCACATTATTGCCTTGAGTTTTCTCTTCCCTGTTTTCCACTGCTCCTGTTTTTACATCCCTTTCCCCCCTTCCAGTAAGCTACCCTTGGGGAGAAACACAGTCAGAGGGTCACAGTTGTATAAAATGGCAGAGTCTCTCTCATCAATTATGGATTTACACCTCACTCAGATGCTAGAAGTGTTGAATTGTGGACTCTAAAATATCTGTGTATATTTTTGTGTATATTTTGAACAGAATAAAATACAAAAATAATCACTTTCAAATTTATTTTTACATTTTTACATTTACAAATAAATCTATCAATGTTAAGTATAGAATTTAACCTCCACTTTATTCAAATTAAAATGTATAATTGAGGTAATTTCCATGAAAATACCAATTATTTTACCTGTGAGAGGTATAATTTAGGGGAAGCCTTCATTGAATTCATCACTTATGCACTTAATTCTCTATAAATTCCATATTCTAATATGTAGCATTTTTTTAATGTAAGATTATTATGGGAAAAAAAGGGTTGGTCAAGATAAAACCAATACAATATGAAGTTATATAGGTAATTTAGTGGAAATATTTTTGACTTCAATTATTTTATTAAAATTCACTTGATTATATTAAGCATTCAGACTATCAGTGATAAAATTTTTAACTGTGCAAGATTTTAAATTTTAAATGTCAAAAAAAAACTGAATGCATGTACATAGCTTGAATCCATATAGTTAAATGTTTAATTTTATTGTACACTGAAATATATAAATTTTTCACTGTATGTGTTAAAATATGTTATTTCCACATGTTATCCACACCACATTATGGAGTTTAACCAAGCTAATCCAAGAAACTGTGACTAAAATGACTAAGTCCCTTGCCCTCAAATTAATTCTATTTCAATCCATAAATGGAAATAAAGAAAATATTTGTATAATAATAAAACTTTGCTTAATAGAGAACTCAATTGACATTTCTGACCTATGGTTATAGTGTTAGTCACTCAGTCGTGTCTGACTCCTTGTGATCCCATGGACTGTAACCTGCCAGGCTCCTCTGTACATAGAATTCTTCCAGCAAGAATACTGGAGTGGATTTCCATTCCCTTATCCAGGGGATCTTCCCAACCCAGGGATGGAACCCGGGTCTCCTACATTGCAGGCAGATTGCTTACCGTCTGAGCCATACTGGCATAGTAACTATTATAGTTGTTGGTAAAATAAAGCCAATGCATCCTTCTTCTGTATGTTAGATTCATTTACTGAACTTTGGTATAACATATGTTATCTGACCTGCTTGCTATAAAATTTAAATTCCATCATTGTAATTATTTATTAAATAAAACAAAATTTCCATTAAAGTTCAATCAAGGCATTTTAGTTGCCAATTAATAATGAAGAAAGCATGAAACAAAACATTATCATTATTATTATTATTATACTATAACCAGAATTATTATTTTGACATAATACTAATATTGAATCAAATAAATGGAAACCTTGAACCAAATCTGTAATAATTAACAGATTTGATGAATTACTATATAATTATTTCGGAGAAGTTAATGGCACCCCATTCCAGTACTCTTGCCTGGAAAATCCCATGGACGGAGGAGCCTGGTAGGCTGCAGTCCATGGGGTCGCTAAGAGTCGGACACAACTGAGTGACTTCCATTTCACTTTTCACTTTCATGCATTGGAGAAGGAAATGGCAACCCACTCCAGTGTTCTTGCCTGGAGAATCCCAGGGACGGGGGAGCTTGGTGAGCTTCCACCTATGGGGTCGCACAGAGTCGGACACGACTCAAGTGACTTAGCAGTAGCAGCAGCATATAATTCTTTAGTCATTATGAAACTACACTTTGATTGCTTTTTTGTTAAGTCAGTTTGCATAATTGTGAAGATCTATGTGTTTAGAGTGCATATCAATAATCAAAATTGAAGAAAATAATTCAGAGAAGAAAAAAATTGAGTGCATATATGATTAAAGTTAAGACTCAAGCAAGTCTGTCTTTTTTTTTTTCCACTTTATTTATGTATTTGGAGGCTAATTACTTTACAATATTGTATTGGTTTTGTCATATATTGACATGAATCCGCCATGGGGGTACATGTGTTTCCCATCCTGAACCCCTCTCCCACCTCCCTCCCCATTCCATCCGTCTGGGTCATCCCAGTGCACCAGTCCGGAGCACCCTGTATCATGCATCGAACCTGGACTGGCGATCTGTTTCACATATAATATACATGTTTCAATGCCATTCTCCCAAACCATCCCACCCTCGCCCTCTCCCACAGAGTCCAAAAGACTGACCTATACATCTGTGTCTCTTTTGCTGTCTCGCATACAGGGTTATCATTACCAATTTTCTAAATTCCATATATATGCATTAGTATACTGTATTGGTGTTTTTCTTTCTGGCTTACATCACTCTGTATCATAGGCTCCAGTTTCATCTGCCTCATTAGAACTGATTCAGATGTATTCAGTAATATTCCATTGTGTATATGTACCACTGCTTTCTTATCTATTCATCTGCTGATGGACATCTAGGTTGCTTCCATGTCCTGGCTATTATAAACAGTGCTGTGATGAACACTGAAGTACACATATCTCTTTCAATTCTGGTTTCCTCAGTGTGTATGCCCAGCAGTGGGATTGCTGAGTTGTATGGCAGTTCTTTTTCCAGTTTTTTTAAGGAATCTCCACATTGTCCTCCATAGTGGTTAGTTTGCATTCTGACCAACAGTGTAAGAGAGTTCCCTTTTCTTCACACCCTCTCCAGCATTTATTGCTTGTAGACTTTTGGATAGCAGCCATTCTGACTGGCATGAAATGGTACCTCATTGTAGTTTTGATTTGCATTTCTCCTATAATTAGTGATGTTGAGCATCTTCTCATGTGTTTGTTAGCCATCTGTATGTCTTCTTTGGAGAAACGTCTGTTTAGTTCTTTGGCCCATTTTTTGATTGGGTCATTTATTTTTCTGGAATTGAGCTGCAAGAATTCCTTATATATTTTTGAGATTAATTCTTTGTCAGTTGTTTCATTTGCTATTATTTTTCCCATTCTGAAGGCTGTCTTTTCACCTTGCTTATAGTTTCCTTTGTTGTGCAAAAGCTTTTAATTTTAATTAGGTCCCATTTGTTTATTTTTGCTTTTATTTCCAATATTCTGGGAGGTGGGTCGTAGAGGATCCTGCTGTGATTTATGTTGGAGAGCGTTTTGCCTATGTTTTCCTCTAGGAGTTTTATGGTTTCTGGCTTTATGTTTATATCTTTAATGCATTTTGAGTTTACTTTTGTGTATGGTGTTAGAAAGTGTTCTAGTTTCATTTTTTTACAAGTTGTTGACCAGTTTTCCCAGCACCACTTGTCTCTCTTTTAATATAAAGCATTAAGTAGAAAATTTACAAACTGAAGCATTTCTTTTTTTTTAATGAAAGAAAGCAATATATATTCATGTTTTAGATTTTACAATTAGGCCATCTATGTTTTTAACAACAAAAAAATGAATGGATTTATTGTAAAGATATTTTTTAATTTGAAGGAAGCCTTCTAGGATCCTCTGTCCATGGGATTCTCAGGCAAGAATACTGTAGTGGATTGCCATGCCCTCCTCCAGGGGGTCTTCCTGATCCAGGGATCAAAACCCTGTCTCTCGTGTCTACCTGCATTGGCAGGTGGGGTCTTTACCACTAGCATTTCTTAATCTATAGAAATGCATGTCTTCAGCTGGGTTCTCTAACTAACTTTTTATTGTTCTTTGGTTTCTGTTTTGGTTTTGTCCACAAGATAATTATCTTCACAAATTTAACACAAGTGACATTACGTATAGTTATATTATGTGCACACATATATATACATACACTTACAAACATGCATACAAGTCTTTCTAGATATGTACAGGTATACTCAACCATGTTTATTTTTTATTCAGATTGAGTAAAAACACAGTTGCAAGTCATACAATAATACCATATATTTTGTATGACATTTATATCATTAATAAATTGTTAACAGAAGTCAAGTATTTTGCAGTTTACTATTTCCAGAAGTAGAAAAACTACAGTGAATCAGTGAATGTAAGTCTGAAGCAAGGCAATAACCACGTCATTTTGATCGTTTCATTTGGCAGCCCAAAACAGCCTTCTTTAGATACTACCAAACAAATAAAAGTTTCTATAAAACTGTCAAAGCTTCACTTGAGAAGAACTGAGCAGCGGGAGTGTTGGAATCACAGCGGGTGGTGCAACTCAGCTCAATTTTTCCTGTTGCTTTTTAAAATGGCATTGATCTTATGCAGCAGATGTGGTTCTTGCTTATTCTAGGCTCTTCCACGATTACCAGCTTCCTTGACTGAAGAGAAAACTTGACTCTTCCACATTGGAAGCCCTGTTGTGGTTGACCCTATTTGTCTTTCCAGTGCCTTTCATTTAGCTTCTGGGCTTCCCTGGTGACTCAGATGATAAAGAACCTGCCTGCAAGGTGGAAGATCAGGGTTGGATCCCTGGGTTGGGAAGATGTCCTGGAGAAGGGCATGGCAACCCATTCTAGTATTCTTGCCTGGAGAATCCCCATGGACAGAAGAGCCTGGCAGGCTGCAGTCCATGGGGTGGTAAAGAGTTGGATGCAACTGAGCAACACAGCACAGCACAGCACAGCACATATTTAACTTCTAGTTAGAGATTTCTTAAGCATGGACTTTTATTCTAGCATTTGAAAGTAAGGAATAAAGCAGAACCAATAATGCAATGTAAGATTTGCTGATATACAGTTTCAAGTTGGTAAGGTTCAACTCAGAAAACTGCAGAGGATACATACATTTGGGCTTTATTCCTCCTTCCACTCTGAAGAATATTCTCTCACCTCTGTTCTCCACCCCCATCTCTGCATCTTTCTCTCTAGAACATCCTACCATGTTCACAGTCTTCTTTAACTTTCTGTTTGGCCAAAATGTCACAAATATGAAGTCACATCATAAGTGTTATTTTAATCTTTTGCAAACACATGCTTTAGCACTTATCACACTCTTGAGCAATTACTTGCATTTATTTCCACCTCCACCACATGATTTTGATTTCTTAAAACACAGGAAGTTTTTCTCACTGACCCAAGTAATTATTAAAACAGTGTTAAGTGAATGAATAAATAAATGAGTACTCAAGTAAATGACTTAAGACTAGAAAATTGGTGTGAGGATAAAAATCTATAGTGGTAATTATGTATTTACCTTCTTTGTGCCACTACCTACTTGTTATGCAAATAGCAATTTTATCCCTATAGAAAATTCATTTTAATCAACACTTAAACATGTTTATTATTGTCTTAAACTGATATTTTGAGTCTATATATTAAATGACAATTACATAATCTTGTCATAACTTTCATTCTACAATAGCTTACTTACCATCCAACACAACTTTGCAGTAAGGCCAATTTTTGCTTTTACAAAAAAGGAATCAAAGAACCTAGATTAATTTTTGCTTTTATAAAGTACAACCCCATGGCCAAAGAAAAAAAAGAATACAAACCATTCATTATCAATCACTTCAGATTTACTCACTTTAAAGCATCCCATGGATATTCACTTTTTTTATTGTTTCATGTGGATACAAATAACAAAATAGAAGAAGTAGCAAGACTATTACAAATATCAAAACAACCAAATATGTAACAAGATTACCTATTATTTGTGTCAAGGTAATAACATGAGCAAGATTTAACCTAATTTCAATTTCATTACCTATTAAGTGTACATTAAAAAATCTCCTTTTAAGATGGATGTATCAAATGTAATTATGTATATTAAGCCTGGGTAGAGTAAAATGCAAAATATAAATATGATCTATTATTATTTCACATCTGAGTTCTTCCAGCAATTGGTTACCTATTATTCATGTATTATCTACAGATTTTATGTATTTTCCAGGTTTTTCTTTCATTATGTACTGTGAAAGATTTTTTTATTCCCCACTGTTTGAACTCCCAGATTGCTGAGTAGAAGAAAGTGCACTCATCTTCTCCTGCGAGAACTCCAAAATTATAACTCACTGCTGAACAGTCATCAACTGGAGAATGTTGGATCTCACCAAAAAAAAAAAAAAAAAGATATCCCATGTTCAGGGACAAAGGAGAAGCCCCAGCAAGATGGTAGGAGGGGAAAAATCACATTTAGAATCAAACTGCAACCCACCAGAAATGCTCAGAGGGCTCAAACAAAACCTTGTGCACACCAGGAGATCCCATAGAAACTGAGATCAGACCTGCCTTTGAGTGTTTGACTGTCTCCTGTAGAGGTATGGGTCAGCATGGGCTGTCACATGGGCAGGGGCTCTGGTTGCAACAGATCTGGGTGTGGCATAAGCCTTCTTGGAGGAGGTCGCCAATAGCCCCAATAGAGCCATCAGAATTTACATAGGACTGAGGAAACAGACTCTTGGAGAACACAAACAAAACCATGTGCACACCAGGACCCAGGAGAAAAGAGCAGTGACCCCATGAGAGACTGACCCAGAGTTGCCTGTGACTGTCCAGGAGTCTCTGGTGGAGGCGTGGGTCAGCATGGGGGGCACTGCTGCAGGGTGGGGGGCACTGAATGCAGCAGTGTGTGTATGGGACCTTTTAAAGGAGTTCGCCATTATCTTCATTACCTCCACCATAGTTTGGTCTTAGGTCAAACAACAGGGAGAGAACACAGCACCATCGATCAACATAAAATTGGATTAAAGATTTACTGAGCTTGGCCCCAACCATCAGAACAAGTCTCAATTTCCCCCACAGTCATTCTCTCCCATCAGGAAGCTTCCATAAACCTGTTATCCTTATCCACCAGAGGGCAGACAGTATGAAAACCACAATCACAGAATCACTCAAACTGATCACATGGACCACAGCCTTGTCTAACTCTATGAAACTATTACCAATACTGTGTAGGGCCACCCAAGATAGACAGGTCATAGTGAAGTGTTCTAACAAAACAAGGTCCACTGGAGAAGGCAGTGGCAAACCACTTCAGCATTCTTGCCTTGAGAACCCCATGAATAGTATGAAAAGACAAATATATATGACACTGAAAGATGAATTCCCCAGGTCGGTAGGTGCCCAATATGCTACTGGAGAAGAGTGGAGAAATAACTCCAGAAAGAATGAAGAAATGGAGTGAAAACAGTGTTCAGTTGTGGATGTGACTGGTGATGGATTTGAAGTCCAATGCTGTAAAGAACAATATTGCATAGGAACCTGGAAAGTTAAGTCCAAGAACCAAAGCAAATTGGAAGTGGTCAAACAGGAGACAGCAAAAATGAACATCGATATTTTAGGAACTAAAATGGACAGAATGGGCGAATTTAACTCAGATATCATTATAGCTACTACTGTGGGTAAGAATCCCTTAGAAGAAATGTAGTAGTCTTCATAGTCAACATAGGAGTCCAAAATGTAATACTTGTGTGCAGTTTCAAAAACAACAGAATGATCTCTGTTGGTTTCCAAGGAAAACTATTCAATATCACAGTAATCCAAGCCTATGCCCCAATCAGTAATGCTGTAGAAGCTGAAGTTAAGTGGTTCAAGGAAGACCTACAAGACCTTCTAGAACTAACACCCGAAATAGATGTCCTTTTCATTGTAGGGGACTAGATTATAAACGGAGAAGGCAATGGCACCCCACTCCAGTACTTTTGCCTAGAAAATCCCATGGACAGAGGAGCCTAGTGGGCTGCAGTCAATGGGGTCGCTAGAATCGGACACGACTGAGTGACTTAACTTTCACTTTTCACTTTTCACTTTCATGCATTGGAGAAGGAAATGGCAACCCACTCCAGTGTTCTTGCCTGGAGAATCCCAGGGACAGGGAGGCCTGGTGGGCTGCCATCTATGGGGTCGCACAGATTCAGACACAACTGAAGCAACTCAGCAGCAGCAGCAGATTATAAAAGTAAAAGGTCAAGAGAAACCTGGAGTAACAGGCAAATTTGGCCTTGGAGTACAGAATGAAGCAGGGCAAAGGCTAACAGAGTTTTGCCAAGAGAATGCACTGGTCATAGCAAACACCTTCTTCCAACAACACAAGTGAAGACTCTACACATGGACACTACCAGATGGTCAATACCAAAATCAAATTGATTATATTATTTTTAGCCAAAGATGGAGAAGCTCTATACAGTCAGAAGAAATAAGATCAGGAGCATACTATGGCTCAGATCATAAACTAGTTAAGACAAAATCAGACTTGAATTGAATACAGTGGGAGTGACAAATCAATTCAAGAGATTAGATCTGATAGACAGAGTACCTGAAGAACCATGGATGGAGGTTCATGACATTGTACAGGAGGCAGTGATCAAGAGCATCCTCAAGAAAAAGAAATGCAAAAAGGCAAAATGGTTGTCTGGGGAGGCCTTACAAATAGCTTAGAAAACAAGAGAAGCTAAAGGCAAAGAACAGAAGGAAAGATATATACCCATTTGAATGCAGAGTTCCAAATAATAGCAGGGAGAGATAAGAAAGCCTTCCTCAGTGATCAGTGCAAAGAAATAGAGGAAAACAACAGAATGGGAAAGACTAGAGATCTCTTCAAGAAAACTAGAGATTCCAAAGGAATATTTCATTCAAAGATGGGCACAATAAAAGACAGAAATGGTATGGACCTAATAGAAGCAGATGATACTAAGAAGAGGTGGCAAAAATACACAGAAGAACTACAAAATCGATCTTAATAACCCAGATAACCATGATGATGTGATCACTCACCTAGAGCCAGACATCCTGGAATGCGAAGTCAAATTGGCCTTAGGAAGCATCACTATGAACAAAGCTAGTGGAGGTGATGGAATTCCAGTTGAGCTATTTCAAATCCTAAAAGATGATGCTGTGAAAATTCTGCACTCAGTATGCCAGAAAATTCTGCACTCAGTATGCCAGAAAATTTGGAAAATTCAGCAGTGGTCACAGGACTGGAAAAGGTCAGTTTTCATTCCAGTTCCAAAGAAAGGCAATGCCAAAGAATGGTCCAACTACCGCACAATTTCACTCAACTCACAGACTAGCAAAGTAATGCTCAAAATTCCCCAAAGCAGGCTTCAACAGTACGTGAACCGTGAACTTCCAGATGTTTAAGCTGGATTTAGAAAAGGCAGAGGAACCAGAGATCTAATTGACAACATCTTTTGGATCATCAAAAAAGCAAGAGAGTTCCATAAAATCATCTACTTCTACTTTATGACTATGCCAAAGCCTTTGACTGTGTGGATCACAACAAACAGCTGAAAATTCTTCAAGGGATGGGAATACCAAACCACCTTACATGCCTCCTTAGAAACCTGTATCAGGTCAAGAAGCAACAGTTAGAACTGGACATGGAACAACAGACTGGTTCCAAATCAGAAAAGGAGTATGTCAATGCTGTATACTGTCACCCTGCTTATTTAACTTATATGCAGAGTACATCATGTGAAATGCCAGGCTGGATGAAGCACAAGCTGGAATCATGATAGATGGGAGAATTATCAATAACCTCAGATATGCAGATGATACCACCCTTATGGCAGAAAGTGAAGAAGAACTAAAGAGCCTCTTGATGAAAGTTAAAGAGGAGAGTGAAACTATAGGCTTAAAACGCAACATTCAGAAAATTAAGATCATGGCATCCGGTCCCATCACTTCCTGGCAAAACAGGGGGAAACAATGGAAACAGTGAGAGACTTTATTTGTTATCCAAAACCACAGCAGATGGTTCCTGGAGACATGAAATTAAAAGATGCTTTCTCCTTGGAAGAAAAGCTATGACCAACCTAGACATCTTATTAAAAAGCAGAGACATTACTTTACCAACAAAAGTCCGTCTAGTCAAAGCTATTGTTTTTCCAGTACTCATGTATGTATGTGAGGGTTGGACTATAAAGAAAGCTGAGTGCCAAAGACTTGATGCTTTTGAACTGTGGTGTTGGGGAAGACTCTTGAGAGTACCTGGGACAGCAAGGAGATCCAACCAGTCCATCCTAAAGGAAATCAGTCCTGAATATTCATTGGAAGGACTGATGCTGAAGCTGAAACTCCAATACTTTGGCCACCTGATAGAACGGACTCATTTGAAAAGACCCTAATGCTGGGAAAGATTGAAGGCAGGAGGAAAAGGTAATTACAGAGGATATGATGGTGGATGCCATCACCAACTCTGGGCATGAGTTTGCGCAAGCTCCAGGAGTTAATGATGGACAGGGAAGCCTGGCGTGCTGCAGTCCATGGATTCACAAAGAGTTGGACATGACTGAGCAACTGAATTGAACTAAACTCCCTTGTAGGAGGATTATGTTGTTTTTGTTCAGTCATTCTGTTGTATCCAACTCTTAGGGACACCATGTACTGCAGCACTCCAGGCCTCCCCATCGCTCACCATCTCCCACAGTTTGCCCAAGTTCATGTCCTTTGCATTGGTGATGGCATCCATCCATCTCATCCCTCTGACACCCTATTCTTCTTCTTCCCTCAGTCTTTCCCAGCATCAGGGACTTTTCCAAAGATTCAGCTCTTCACATCAGGTGACTAAAATACTGGAATTTCAACTTCAGTATCATTCCTTCCAATCAGTATTCAGGGTTGATTTCCCTTCTGATTGACTGGTTTGATCTCTTTGCTGTCCAAGGGCCTGTCAGTCTTTTCCAGCACCATAGTTTGAAGTCATCAATTCTTTGGCTCTGTGCCTTCTTTATTGTCCAGTGCTCACAACCTTACATGACCACTAAGAAGGCCATAGCCTTGACTTTTTCATGGCATTTTCATTCACTATGCTTCCCTGTTTTTGTTTGCTTTTAAATATTTATTTGATTTTTTCTCTCTTCTATTTTCACTTTTCTTGGTTCAGAAATTCAAAGTTAACTGAAGCCAAATGTGATGATTAAAGTCAACCATGCCTACAACAGAGAACTGATCTAACCTGTTAATCTCTAGCAGTCAGGAGAGCCTGAACAATGAGAGGATCTGTGGTTTATTCTTCACCTCTTTATTGAAGAGCTATGTGGTATTATCTGTGCTTAGCAGTAGGCAACCAATGGAGAACATACCAAATTTCACACTAGCAAAATAATATATTCACCTCTGTCCATTGAGATAGGTCACTCCTTCATCTTTCTGGATAATATACTAAGGAATGCTAGGCTAATATTATTTAATCCAGTACTTTTCATTTATGGGCAAATTTATGGTTGTCCACATCCTTTTAAAAAGGGGTTTATTATAAAAGCTCATGCTGTGCAACAGATTTAAAGTTTGACATTCAGCACCAGAACAAATAGATGAATGTTAAAATAGGAATGGAAGAGAAAAAATCATGCTTATGAGTAAGAAATAATATTCAAACCAGAAATATAGAGTAAAAATTTTTCCTGTATGTATCACAGACATACTTCTTTTTATCATGCTTTCCTTTACTGTGCTTTGCAGACAACTGTTGCTCTGTTGTTGCTCTCTTGTTGTTTCTTTGTTTTTATAAATTGAGAGTTTGTATCAACCCTCTGTCTGGCAAGTCCATCAGAACAGTTTTTCCAACAGCAGTTGCTCATCTTATGTCTCTGGATTATCAAAAAAGTAAGAGAGTTCCAGAAAAAACATCTATTTCTGCTTTATTGACTATGCCAAAGCCTTTGACTGTGTGGATCACAATAAACTGTGGAAAATTCTCAAAGAGATGGGAATCCCAGACCACCTGACTTGCCTCTTGAGAAATCTGTATGCAAATCAGGGGGCAACAGTTAGAACTGGACATGGAACAACAGACTGGTTCCAAATAGGGAAAGGAGTATGTCAAGGCTGTATATTGTCACCCTGCTTATTTAACTTATATGCAGAGTACATCATGAGAAATGCTGGGCTGGAGGAAGCACAAGCTGGAATCAAGATTGCCAGGAGAAATATCAATAACCTCAGATATGCAGATGACACCACACTTATGGCAGAAAGTACAGTACTAAAGAACCTCTTGATGAAAGTGAAAGAGGAAAGTGAAAACATTGACTTAGCTCAACATTCAGAAAACTAAGATCATGGTATCTGGTCCCATCACTTCATGGCAAATAGATGGGGAAACAGTGGAAACAGTGACAGTTTTATTTTGGGGGGCTCCTAAATCACTGCAGATGGTGATTGCAGCCATGAAATTAAAAGACGCTTACTCCTTGGAAGGCAAGTTATGACCAATCTAGACAGCGTATTAAAAAGCAGAGACATTACTTTGTCAGCAAAGGTCCATCTAGTCAAAGCTCTAGTTTTTCCAGTAGTCATGTATGGATGTGAGAGTTGGACTATAAAGAAAACTGAGCACTGAATCATTGATGCTTTTGAACTGTGGTGTTGGAGAAGACTCTTGAGAGTCCCTTGGACTGCAAGGAGATCCAACTAGTCCATCCTAAAGAAGATCAGTCCTGTGTGTTCATTGGAAGGACTGATGTTGAAGCTGAATTTCCAATTCTTTGGCCACCTGATGCGAAGAGCTGACTCACTGGAAAAGACTGATGCTGGGAAAGATTGAGGGCAGGAGGAGAAGGGGACAACAGAGGATGAGATGGTTGGATGGCACCACGGACCCGATGGACATGGGTTTGGGTAGACTACGGCAGTTGGTAATGGACAGGGAGGCCTGGTGTGCTGCAATTCATGGGGTCTCAAAGAGTCGGACATGACTGAGCGACTGAACTGAACTGAACTGAAGCATCAAGTCAGCTAGGAAGAGAATGCACCCCCAACCAAAAAAAACAAAAACAAAAACAGCACCTGCTAGTTCATATGTAACCAGAGAATGTTTCAACAGATCCCTTCCTTTTTCAGTAGCCCTAAAATTAGTCAATCTCCTTCACTTATGACCCATGTACTTCTGAAAAATGCTACCTCTGCTCTGGGATTTAGAGTGTTTGAGACTTTGTATGTGCCTTTAAAGAACAGACTCTAGTTCTCCCAGTTATAAGCCCTGTGGTTTCCAAAGCTAAACATTACAGGGGCTCTTCTTCCCACTGCAGGTTTCCGCATGGCTGAAGACCTCAAGGTGGAACTCAGAGGCCTGTCACTCGCAGTTGCAACATTCCTCCTGTTTGTTGAACACAGTGCTTGGGGTGTGCGTCCCAGCCAGATTGTTTCTCCATACTCTTACCCCATCTCTCGTGGCTTTCTTTTTATCTGTACTTGCAGAAAATCTTTTCTATTAGTTTTCAGCTCATTCTTAGAGATGAAAATGTTCTATATGTACTTTTTTTGTTTTTTCATGACAAAAGGCAAGCTCAGGTTTTTCCTACTCTACTATCTTGTCTTACTTGGTCAATGTCTTTTCACAAATGCAGATATGAATGAATGTAATGGAGATACTTGAATGTAATGGAGAAAAATATTTGAGTTGGATTAAAAAGTAAATGTAAAGGCCCCAAGTGGCGCATTGCTTGCAAGGGAAAGAGGAAACATTTTAAGAGGGATGAAGGTGTGAAAGGTAATGAGGTACCTTAAAATTTTCACTTGAAAATTCTGTAAAGACTCATTAATGGTCCGTTCAATTATGTGGAAGATTAGTTTTTCTCTGGAAGTGACTTTGGATAGCAGTTATGGAATGCTAGTTGTAACTTGCATTTGGAGGGTTTGCTGCCTTCAAAACTTGATCTGGATTGTCTAGTAGGTCTTGTTTATTCTCTAAGTCTATAGAGAGTAGAATCAGTGTGTCACTTATTCCAGGGACTTCACTCTTAGCCGCTGATGCATGGGTCATGAATGCTGAAAGCTCAGCAAGACTTTCATATTCCCCCTGAGCTCTCAGACAGAATAAATAACTTAAGGTTCTTGAGGAAAGTATCAGTATGTTGAAGGAACCCTTGATATAAAAGGCGATCATCTCTGGGTGACCTGTGAATCGATGCTTTGCCAACTCATGCTGAGGATGAGAGGGCAGCCCAGGATAAATAACCTTTTCTACCGAAGGATCTGACTGTAGAAATTGAGCAACTGCCATTCCATTTTCAAAATGCTTCTCCATACGGACTTATAGAGTCTTCAGGCCTTTATTGTGGGGGTAACAGTCAACAGGAGATGGAACTGCTCCAAGAGAATTTTGTAAGAAACAGAGGATTAAGTGACACTAAGCCCATAAGGCCACTGGAAATATGTTGACATAAATGTGTTATCACTGATTAAAATAATGTCTCCAAGTTTAAGGACAGTATGTGCACAGGTTTCAGTCAGTCATCTTCAGGCCAGGATGTGTAGGGGTTTCAATCTAAACAAGCTTGGTTTCTGCCATAATAGCTGCCTCTAACAGTTTGGTTTTGGAACAATCAACAAGGAAATCTTTAATACAAATTCAGTTGTCACCTGCCTAAAGAACCCTGTTTGTATCTCCATACACATCATCTTTACAAACAATTTGGCCCCCTGCTTTTTAACAGATTGTTAATAGTCACAGAGGCTACTTAGTCCCCTCCAGGGCTGCCACAGCTTTTTCAAGCAATTCCTGGTGGGATTCCAGACTGGCTAAACTCAAAACCCTAGTGTCACCTAGGAACCCCTTGCTTGAATGTGGTAGACAGCGAGATAGGGGGCACGGCACCCTGGGATGTCCAAGTTCCTGTTCCGCATGGATGGCTGCATGGGGAAATGTTGGAGCCTAGGCAGGAAACCTAGAGGTGTCTTTTTACTGCATGCTGAACTATAAAAGAGAGAGAGAGTTAAACAGTGAGGAAGATAAAAGTATGAAATTGGTGCACTGGGACTTGAAAATGACAGAACAATTAGGTGAAGGAGAGGTAACAGCACACCTGGGATCCAGCATTTAGCCCATGAACACTGGACTCTGTGACCTTTTACTGCTCTTGACCTAAGATGTGTAGTGATGGGTTTTGAGAAGAGTCATAAAATTATCTTCTTTAACAATTTTGCAGAATCACTCTGAATGATGTATTGAGATAGGATTGTCAACTAGGTGCATATTGTAATAATCTAAATGAAGAGTGTTGGTGGCTAGGACAAGGGTAACAGCTGTGGAAAAGTGAGAAATGGACATATCTTGTATAATTTTCAGAGAATTGATATACCAATATATATTGATCAGTTGGATGTGAATTATGTGAGAGAGAGACAGTCATGACTTCAAAGTTTGTGACCGAGGTGATGGGAAGCATATAGTTACCATTCACTGCTTTAGTAAATATTTTGGGAGAAGATTGTTGGGGGAAAAGAAATCAAGATTCTAAAATAATCTCTAAAACATCTCTTAAATGTCCAAGTAGAAATATATATGAGACAATGTATTGTATGTGTCTTGAATTCAGAGGAGAAATGAGCATGGTAGCAGCAGTCAACTTGATGAAGAATGTCAAAAGGTAGCAGCAAAAGAGTGCAGATGCCCTCGAATCTCTAAATTAATGGTGTCATCACTTAGGTCACACCGATTATTAACAGTCACATCAAAGCAGAACAGATGGCAAGGCAAAAAATAGGAAAGTGATGGGCAAAGCAGGGCTGCTTGGTTCAGTGGGGGCCTAGGAAGGATGAGGAGTGCTATCAGGCCACTTGGCAGGTAAGAAGGGACAAACGAGTAAAGTGACCTTCTCAGATTTCTTTATTCTAGATGATTGGTATTTGTTCTAATGGCCATTTGGCTCAATTTGTAACATAAACAATATAAAAGAACCCCAAATATTCCAGAAGAGGTACTAGGCAAGATGGATTATAGCATAATCACAGAAACATAAGCATTGTTAAAGGTTCATGAGTCTTGACGCCCTCACAGAATGACCAGGCCTGTTTAGAAACAGGCATAAGAACCTGTATTCTGTACTAGAAATGTTAAGAAAGAGCAATATTAAATACTAGACTTCTTGGTTAGTATTACTGGATTGACAAACATGACCTGTTAGGGCATATAGGTTAACTATTTAAACAGTAAGTCATTGGTCAGTCATAATGGCATTAACCTATATATCATAAATTGTTTGGGATATGTAGTTAGCAGGACTATCTCCCCTAAAGTCTACTTTAAGAGGAAAATTACTTCTTTGGTGCATAAAAGTTATTTGGAATTGAGGAGGCCATTACTCCAAATAAAATACTTTACTATCTCAATGTTGTAATTATTTTTGGTATAGAATCAGAAATATAGACAACACAAAATTAAGCAGAACAAATTTAAGGAAGAAATAAAATTTGCTTTAGATATATATATTGATTTATGAATAGAATTAAATTTTGCATTCACATTCATGTACTTACCCTAAAGTCCTTCTTACCAGGTAGCTAGGTTATTTTATATTCTAGATTTCCCAGCAATGATTCCTGATGTTATTACTGGGCCTACCCAAAGAGTAAATGATTCATCATGGCTAAAATGAATGGAGTCAAGTGTATAATAACAAGCAAGGTGTTTTCTGAAAATAAGGCAGTTTCTAGAAATATGACTGAGTTCTCAGTAGAGGATGTAGCCAAACTGTGGTTAAGCAGAAGGAGAACTCAGTTGGGAAGTTCCATTATGGAGAAAGTTTCTGTTTTAAATTTCTTGGAAATGGTCAGTACTCTGAAGGAATATTATTTCACAAAGGTTGACCTCAGTTCCTCTAGGAGATATATGGAGATATATGGAGGAGAGAATGGAACCTTCTACAGCATTCTATCACAAAGAAATTGTCTCTGCAGGTGACATAGCCAAAGTAAGAGATGATTTTTTGGCTCTTGCAAATAATTGAATTACAGTAATGTACAATTATTAGCTGTAACTAATACTACTATTGTTATTAATATTCCATAAAATGGAAAAAAAAATCTTGATATGTGCAAAAGACTTAATGGAAAAAAATTAGGTACTTTATTTAATTTATGATTCAAAGGGTACATCAAGACATGACATAAGAAATCTGGCCTTGACCATTCAAAGAACTCTAGAGAACTTAATGGGAGAGTAAAACTCTTTCTTCCTTCTTTTCTTCCTCAGAACGAGCTTGCTTTACATCCAATCATTTATTCAGTCATTCACACATGCAAAAGGTAGTTGTTAGACACGAATATATGACAAGCACTATTGGATATCAAGGAGACAAAAACATTTCTTAAAGGGAACCTGAGTTCAAAATTTACAAGGATGTAATTCCCCTAAACCAAGGAACTTGAACCAAGAACTAAGAACTGCCAATCTTTTCAGAAATATACATGGTTAATCAGAGAAAATGCTTCATTTTCTTCAGATGTGTGGGCATCACACAGCGCAAGCAACAGACAAGTTCTAATCAAGTCTCCCTCTTGCTTAGGTCCCCCATCCCCTGGGTTCACTCCCTTTACCTCTAGCATTTTAAACAGTGCGATGAAACGATATTCCAACGTATGCAAATGCTTGTATTTTCCAGGAAGAACCTAAACCAAACAGCAAATATGAGAAACTTTATTTGCTACTCTCCTAGTCCTGTCCATTTGGAACAACCTCTATATCCTAAATTTTACTTTCCCTTATCCTGTAGGTATCCTTTCCCTGTATGGTAAATTGGATATCTCCAAATGCCCTCATCATGGCTCCTCCCTTTGGCCCTTCCTTTCAAATTTTAAGCTTTCATTGTAACTTATTCCTTCCTGGAAAATATGTTTTATTCTTCAGAATGTATTCTGGATGTTAGATCATGTAATTGAATCAAACCATTTTAAGTGTAGTAATTAATTTACTAGTCTGGATGATCACTAAGTCAGCTAAAAAACCTTAAAATAAATAAAATTATTATATATTCACAGCATAAACTCTAACATCTATTAAGACACACCTCTGGAAGTGGAGCTTAGGAAATCAGAGCTAAAAAGATGTTTCCTAATGCAGCCTGACTGATAAATTGATGTTGGGTTCTAGCTGCTTTACCATTAAGGAGTGATGACAGAAGCAAGAATGTGAGAGTGGAGGAGAAATGCATAAAGCTAAAGTTGGACTGGCTAAAGCTAACTAGTTTCCTTAAGTGAATGAGGCAGAGCTCTCCCCCATGGTTCTGTTACTTCTTCTTCTGACTTCCTGCATCAAATTTCTTACTGACTCTTGATTTTTGTCTGTACTTAAAATTTCTAATCAAGTCAGGCCTAACCCTTGCATGAAGTCTTTGAAATTATGCATGGCCTTGATTTCTATTTGAATATTTTCTACCTCCTTAAGCCCTTTGAAGACTGAAAATATGATTTGAGGAAGCAGATAAGATCATGAAACTTCTCTGGGCAAAAAATAAAAATTAATAGTAAAAGAGAGCAGAAGAGGAAGAAGAAAACAGTTCATGGAACACAGAGTGAGTCAAGCAGGGTCAAGCAGCTTAGAAGCAGATTAGAGCCTGACTCCTGGAAAATGCTCAGGATAAATGATAATGAAAAATATTTAAATTAAGTTGTTAAATTTTGACAGTTTCCTTCATTTGACTGCACACATGAAAAGGTCAGTTTTCATTCCAATCACAAAGAAAAGCAATGCCAAAGAATGTTCAAACTACCACATAATTGCAGTCATCTCATACGCTAGAAAAGTAATGCTCAAAATTATCCAAGTCAGGCTTCAAAAGTATGTGAAACATGAACTTCCAGATGTTCAAAGGCAGAGGAACCAGAGATCTAATTGCCAACATCCGTTGGATCATCAAAAAAGCAAAAGAGTTTCAGAAAAATGTCTACTTCTACTTTATTGACTGTGCTAAAGTCTTTGACTGTGTGTATAACAACAAACTGTGGAAAATGCTTCAAGAGATAGGAATACCGTACCATCTTACCTGCCTCCTGAGAAACCTGTATGCAGGTCAAGAAGGAACAGTTAGAATTGGACATGGAACACAGACTGGTTTCAAATCAGGAAAGGAGTATGTCAAGGCTGTATATTGCCACACCGCTTATTTAACTTAATTTAACATTTATGCAGAGTACATCATGTGAAATGCCAGGCTGGATGAAACAGAAGTTGGAATCAAGATTGCCAGGAGAAATGTCAGTAACCTCAGATACTAGATGACACCACCCTTATGGCAGACAGCGAAGAAGAACTAAAGAGCCTTTTGATGAAAGTGAAAGAGGAGAGTGAAAAAGTTGGCTTAAAACTCAGCATTCAGAAAACTAAGATCATGGCATCTGGTTCTATCACTTCATGGCACATAGATGGGGAAACAATGGAAACAGTGAGAGACTTTGTTTTGGAGGGCTCCAAAATCACTGCAGATGGTGACTGGAGCCATGAAATAAAAAGATGCTTGCTCCTTGGAAGAAAAGCTAGATCAACCTAGACAGCACATTAAAAAGCAGACATTATTCTGCCAACAAAGGTCTGTCTAGTCAAAGCTATGGTTTTTCCAGTAGTTATGTATGGATGTGACAGTTAGATCATAAAGAAAGCTGAGCGCTGAAGAATTGATGCTTTTGAACTGTGGTCTTGGTGAAAACTCCTGAGAGTTATTTGAACTGCAAGGAGACCCAACCAGTCCCTCCTAAAGGAAAGCAGTCCTGAATATTCTTTGGAAGGACTGATGCTGAAGCTGAAGCCCCAATACTTTGGCCACCTGATGGGAAGAACGGACTCATTGGAAAAGACCCTGATGCTGGGAAAGATTGAAGGCAGAAGGAGAAGGGTATGACAGAGGATGAGATGGCTGGTTGGCATTGCTGACTCAATGGATATGAGTTTGAGCAAGCTCTGGGAATTGGTGATGGACAGAGAAGCCTGGCATGCAGCAGTCCATGGGGTCACAAAGAGTCAGACACGACTGAGCCCCTGAACTGAACTGAACATATGCAAATGCTCTCTGAAGAAATCAGGGGAAAGAGGGACCATGTTTAACTTCTAGTATTCAGACTTGGGAAGTTATTTTGAATATGTGTGACAGATCCCCTTCTCTAGGATACTTTGTCATAGGGTATTTTGTTCATTACTAACCTCTTAGCTTGCTACCTTTGTAGGCAGTTGACTCACGAACAAAAAATAACTTTCTATAATGTTGATAAACCTCTCCATGAAATATGGAAGTCTGAAATGATTGTGACTGTGTGTATGTAGCAAGGAGGGTATCCAAGAATGCTTAGGACTATAGCAGGTTGTGGTCCCACATACTCCTTCACCCAGTGAATTATACACGACCTTTTTTCAGGAAATGTTCCCAGACGTAGGTGAGAAGTGCTTGTTGGGGAAAAATCCAGGACCAAAAGGAATTAGAAAGGCTCATCTTCTTGTTATGGTCATACGAAGCAAAATTTCCCAGACAAAATACACCTCTGTGCTTTACTTCTTTAGTTGCTAACTGGTTTCCAAATCCTTTGTGGTGCCATGGACTGTAGCCTGCCAGGCTCCTCTGTCCATGAGATTTTCCTGGCAAGAATAATGTAGTTGGTTGCCATTTCCTTCTCCAGAAGATCTTCCCAGCCCAGGGATAAAACCTGGGTCTCCTACATTGCAAGTCGATTCTGTCCCACTGAAGCACCAGGGAAACCCACCTATGCCACTCAGTGACATGTGGCATTGTTTTCCATTGACTACTGCAAATGTGACAGTACTGGGTCAGGAGTGCTTCTGGAGCTGAATCCTGAATGTTTAGAAGCAGACATTCCTACCCTTTAGCTATGGTGGTTGAGAATCTGAAGTTTCCAGCTAACATGTAGTTGCATTATTTCAGGGATTCTTTTCTTTTCCTTCAAATTTTAACATATCCGAATTTAGATGACATAACTATTGTCATTCAGGAACAGGTAGGCTTGGAAGTTGTTACTGCCTGCCCCTGTGTATGAAAAATTATAAAATACTGTTAGCTGCTTGGACAATAAGCATACAGAAACTACTGTAGCATTTTTCAAGAAACAATGAATCATTAATGCTTGTGTAGCCACCAAGCATGATTTTACATGGGAAAAAATGCACTGGTGTTTCCAGATCAAAAAGTTAGACCCTGAATGGAAAGAAGTTGTAGTTTTAGAGTCATTTAATCAATTATTTCACTTAAATATTCTTTTTATGATTTCACAAGTGTAATATATACAAAGAGGTATTTCAGTAGAATAAAATAAAAACTCTAAGTGATATAAAATATAGTATCAGTGTTAAATTAGCAGAGATTTTCCTCTTCATTGAATGGTATATGTAATAATGGTGCATTTACTATAAATGGCATTTTAGATCTATTTGCTTTCACTATTCTGAACATTTGGCCCCAGTCAAGCAAAAGTTCAATCTTATTTGGAGGTGCTGAGTACAGGATAGGAAAGAGTAATGACAACCACCTCAAAAGGAAACAGGAAGCTTTGACTGAGGGCCTAAAAGAACCAAAGTAATAATCAAATTTCTTAGTATTTGTGTATAGAAATATATGCTGCCTAGTCAGCCTGATTTCCTTTCAGGCATAATCCCTTATGGGCTTCCCAGGTAACCCAGGGATAAAGAATCTACCTGCCAATTCAGGAATTACAAGATACACAGCTTCAACCCCTGGGTCAGGAATTGCTTCATATTTGGGATGCAATTTTCTGGAGTATAAAATGGCAACCCACTCCAGCATTCTTGCCTGAAAAATTCCATGGACAGAGAAGCCTGGTGGATTACAGTCCATGGGGTCGCAAAGAGTCAGACATGAATGAGCAACTGAGCATGCAGGTAATCCCTCACACTGACAATATGGGGGAAATAACAGCTGTTTGTCTCTCAGTTTCCCTTAGCCTACCAGAGACTTTGTCTAATGCATAGAAATTTTGTCTGGCATGGTAAACCCAGCTCTAGAATACTGTACTAGACTTGAGATTGAGTTTGAGGAGTTAGCATCCTATGAGGAAAGATAAGTAACATCCCCCTATGGATGCACCTGAATGCAAGTCACCACCAACTGGAAGCCAAGGGAGTGACAGGACTGAGTCACAGGGGAATGGTGCAGAAATAGTGCCCTGGAGTGAACCCGTTCCCAGTCTCTCTATACCTCAAAACTCATTCCAAATTCATAACATTAGGCCAAGCAATGCACCTAAAGAGGGCTTCATAGAATTGGAAAACAAACATCTAGGAAAAAGAGATATCATAGTGTAATACAGTGTAATGCATAGAATAGCATAGCATAACATACAGCACAGTATAGCATCGTGTATTATAGCACAGTATGTAATATAACATAGCATAACGAATACTACACCACGTCATAACATGCACGCATCCCCTCTGGAAGATAGAAAGCATTTACTTTCTATTTACTTACGTTCTTCCTGGACCACGTGGTAAAGATACTATGTTCATTGTTCACTGTTATTTGATACACAGCCTGGGCCATCCTCATAAAGCTTGTTGAAGAGAATATATTTTATCTGCGTGATATTTTAACTATAAAAATTAATGCATTTTGTCATGTCTACAGCATATTTATGAAGAATGGAATGGCAATCCACCCCAATATTCTTGCCTGGACAATTCCATAGACTGAGGAACCTGGGCGGCTATAGTCCACCGGATCGCAAAAAGTCAGACATGCCTGAACGATTAGCACAACAAAACATCATATTTGGGGAGCAGAGACAGCTTTTGCAGGATCCATAAAAGGTTACTAAAGAAAAATGAAAGCTATTTGAAAACATGTAACTTAATTTTTTGGAGAAGGAAACAGCAACCCACTCCAGTGTTCTTGCCTGGAGAATCCCAGGGACAGGGGAGCCTGGTGGGCTGCCGTCTATGGGGTCGCACAGAGTTGGACACGACTGAAGTGACTTAGCAGAAGCAGCAGCAGCAACTTAATTTTAATAATGATTATATAGTTATATTTTAGAATTATTATGAAATATAATAGCAATAAAAGTATTATGTAATTACCTAGCACTATAGTCCCATTTTATATTGTTTATGGAGTTCTCATGGAAAGAATGCTGGAGTGGGTTGCCATTTCCTCCTCCAGTGGACCACATTTTGTCAGAACTCTTCACTATGTCTCGTCTACCTTAGGTAGCCTTGTGTGGCATGGCTCATAGCTACAATGAGTTATGCAAGCCCCATTACCACAACAAGGCTGTGATCCATGAAGGGGAGAAAAGTGAAAGCAATTATAGATTTTATTTTCTTGGGCTCCAGAATCACTGTGGATGGTGACTGCAGCCCTGAAATTAAAAGACCCTACTTAGAAAGAAAGATATGACAAACCTAGACAGTGTATTAAAAAGCAGAGACATCATTTGCCAACAAAGATCTGTATAGTCAAAACTTTGCTTTTTCCAGTAGTCATGTGTTGATGTGAGAGTTAGATCATAAAGAAGGCTGAGCACCAAAGAATTTATGGTTTCTAATTGTGGTGCTAGAAAAGACTCTTGAGAGTCTCTTAGACTGCAAGGGGATCAAATCAGTCAACCCTAAAGGAACACAGAAAGAAAGTGAAGTCACTCAGTCGTGTCCAACTCTTTGCAACCCCATGGACTGTAGGCTACCAGGCTCCTCCTTCCATGGAATTTTCCAGGCAAGAATACTGGAGTGGGTAGCCATTTCATTCTCCAGGGGATCTTCCTCACCCAGGGATCAAACCCAGGTCCCCTGCATTGTAGGCAGACACTTTACCATCTGAGTCACCAGGGAAGTTGCCTGGAAGAAATTAACCTAAATACTCATTGAAAGGACTAATATTGAAGCTGAGCTCCAAAAATCTGGCCACCTGATACGAAAAGTTGACTCTTTGGAAAAGACCCTGATGATGGCAAAGACTGAGAGCAAGAGGAAAAGGAGGCAAAGAGGATGAGCTGGTTGGATGGCATCACTGACTTAATGGACCTGAGATTGAGCAAACTCCAGGAGATAGTGGAGGGCAAAGGAGCCTGGTGTGCTACAGTACATGGGATTGCAAAGAGTCGGACATGATTTAGCAAGTGAACAACAACAATTATAGTTCCATTTGGAAAGAAGTTTTTTTTTTTTTTTTTTCCCAATAATATATTGAATAAACAGAATGAGAGTACTATAGATAAATCCAATAAATATGGTGGAATCCAAGAACTTTTGAATCAGTTCAGTTCAGTCACTCAGTTGTGTCCAACTCTTTGTGACCCCATGGGCTGCAGCACACAGGCTTCTCTGTCCATCACCAGCTCCCAGAGTTTACTCAAACTCATGTCCATTGAATAGGTGATGCCATCCAACCATCTCATCCTCTGTCATCCCCTTCTCCTCCCACCTTCAATCTTTCCAAGCATCAGGATCTTTTCCAGTGAGTCCGTTCCTCACATCAGGTGGCCAAAGGATTGGAGTTTCAGCTTCAGCATCAGTCCTTCCAATGAATATTAAGGACTGATTTCCTTTAGGATGAACTGGCTGAATCTCCTTGCAGTCAAGGGACTCTCAAGGGTCTTTTCCAACACCTCAGTTCAAAAGCATCAAATCTTCAGCACTCAGCTTTCTTTATAGTCCAACTCTTACAGCCATACATGACTACTGGAAAAACCATAGCTTTGACTAGACTTTTGAATAGTGGTCAATAAAATTTGTAAAAACTATGCTTTTCAGTATTTAAAATTTATGCTTTAATGTTCTTGTGAATACACCCATATTGGTTTTTCCAGACCTAAAATGGAAACAATTATATATTAGTTTTATTTTCTGTTTGCTTGCTTATTATTTTAATTATAGTGTGTAAATTAAGTAAAGTAGGCCATGTTTCACATCTAGACAGTGTGACCCTAAGAGGAGCAAACTGTTAAGAATGGTAAGATGGTCCATAAAGTAACCAAAGCCAGTGGTGACAATAAGAAAGTGATGCCAACTTCTTACTGTAGACTTCAAAACATGGAGATGACAGGAATCATGCAGATCTTAAAAATACATGAAAGAGGGTACTTCAGTTGACATTTGTCTTATCCTGAAATAGCTATCTTACCAATATGACTTGTATGAACCAGTAGACTATCTATATCAAGCATAAAAATTAAGTACATACTAGATGATTTAGGCTTTTATTTTCCCTTTAGGGCAATTGCATTTTTAATAAAAGGGATTCTAGGAAATTCTCTGAACACAATCCAAGTGGCCTACAGGTCTAAATCTAAATTAAACAATAAATACAGATAAATTCCCAATAATTTCATAATGTTCCTTAATGTTATAAAAACATTTTTATATTTAAAACAATAATTCTTTTTTTCCATTTATTATAATCTATTTTTATAAAATTTTCCCAACATATTTATTTTTATCCATTTAAAATCTTTGACCTCATAATTTCACCATCTTATTGCTTAATAGAAGTATTATGAATCTCAAGCCTTCTGATTTTAAGAAATATCTTAAAATTTTAAAAATAGAGATCAAAGTTCTAACTACAGAAGCCTAGCTAATCCCTGAGAAACTCTCAATTTCAATAGCAAAAATTACTCTGCTTCACAGTCTTTTCATCAGTCACCTCTAACTGACAGGAAGACAAAACAAATGAAAATAAAATTTTGTGAAATTATAATAAAATTATTCTAATGCCTCATCTCAAAAAAGAATCATTGAAAGTCATTTAAAAGCAATTCAGTTACACCTACTATTTTTCTAGTGGAAGATATGCTTTAGTGTTGATAACAATATATGTTTAACTGATTCAAGCAATTTTCAAACATGTTTATCTCTTCTTTTGAGATTCATACAACTACCTTCCCCCTTATTGATAGAATTAAACTGTCTCTCTTCATTTGCTCTCTCCCTTTTTTGCAATGCAGAGTGAGACCATCTTTTCCAAGTGAAAAAGAGATTTCAAGACTGACGTTCATTTTATACCAGTTAGTAGTAAGATTCTAAAATTTATCAGGTTGAAAGATATTTCTTTAAAGCCAAGGTTTAGAAATAGTGCATAAATACATGTGCGTTGGAGAAAATAAAGAATCCAGTAAAGTTTCAGGAACTGGGCACAGAGATTCCTCATAAGTCTTTTTGGTTTAGGTCCATAATTATAGTCAAGCCAGTAATTATTGATTGATTGTTCAGCAGAGATGGAAGAAAACCGTATCTGAGACTTTTCCCCAATTTAAACAAATGAAAGACTCTCCTCACCAAAATGTACCATTTTAATCATCCATGGAATTATGGAAAGAGATTGGCATCAGAGAATCTGGCTTCAAGCGCCTACTTCACCATTTATAAGTTTGCGTGATCGAAGTCATGTTACTTAGCTTTTAAAGCTTCTGTTTTCTCATCTATGAAATTAGAATACTTAGAGGTTGCAGTGAGGCTTGCAGAAAAGGAGTGCCAACTATTAACATTACTGCTCCATAAAGCTATCCCAAATACAGAAGAAATATGCTGCAGGATTAATTTACTTTGACTCTGAAAGATGATCACCCAGACAGATGCAGATCCAATGAGAACTGGAAAAATTGGGATTTGGTGATATATATTTGGAGGATACTCTGGCACAAAAGCAAGTATTTGGGTAGTTTTCTAGCTTAAATGTTCACAGAACTCTGGGAATATGCCAAGAAGAAAAAGGACTGAAATTTCTGAGACTCATAATCTCTGCAAGGAATTTGGCTCAGACAAACTGTTAATCCTCTCCTGTTCTGTAACCTCTTGGAAATATCATGGTCAATCTCTTATTCTAACTAGACATAGGTACCCTGTCTTTGTGAGTCCTCTTATTCATCTACCCCTCCTGAATCCCATAATAAAAATATACTGCTTCAAGCAATATCATATACTGCTGTCGGTGACTATCATGTATTTTGGTCTATTCTTTGCTACCCAAATTTGAGAATACTGAGATTAACCTATAATAACACAGCTTTTTTTTTTTTTTTTCTCTTGTATTTTACTCACCTAAATGAATGTGTTTTGGATGTTTTACTCCTCTGAGAACAGGCCAGACAGGGAAAAAAAAGTACTTTTCTTACCAGGACTGCTCATATCTGGAATAAGATTATGTAATGAGGGAAAATGGAAGGCATTTTATTCAACCTACACATTGAGAAACACTTGAGAGTAGGCTGTATAGTTATGTTCACAGAAACATGTGATCATTAACAAAAGATATAATACCAACAAATTCAATAAAATAGTTGAAGATATAGGAAAGCTACTCCAGGTAAGAAATGTAGTATTTTTGAGATGATAGAAATATAAATACATGTAAATGTGACTGATCAAGTTCTGCCTTAGTTTGGTTGTCTCTCTTGAAAGAGGGAGTCTTTTCCTTCACCTCATTGTATTCTTCATATTCTCAGAACTGCTTAATGAAGTTTCTTATATTTTAATAGTGATAAAGAGGTTGGAATAGTCCAAATACCACCTTGATCATAAAACAGCGTTAAATACTCATGGTTATAGAGTCAAAGGGCTGGGCCCACGTACATTTACATTGTTTAGAAAACCAACATAAAGCAAATCCATGTATGGGGAAATTAGTATGTTTTGTAATATATATTGAAAATCCCTCATCCAAAAAGCCTTGATAACCAAAAGGTTTTCGTATAATGACAAATAGATCTATACTGATGTATGATTATTTATTGATTTTTTTCTTGTATGAATCAGATATATTGTTTACATATTTTGTTTACATATCTGAATAGGGGGAACTGTTCCAGGCCCCACTGTTAGCATAATAAAGATACAAGCTAAATGTTACCTTTAAAAAATTCAGACACAATCCCAACTCTGGAATATATCCTGCCCCTAGAGTTTGGATTAGGAATTGTAGATCTAATCATACTTTATAAGTGATGTATTTTTATCTGTCTAGCTCTTTTGCTGCTGCTAAGTCACTTCAGTCCTGTCTGACTCTGTGCGACCCCATAGACGGCAGCCCACCAGGCTCCCCTGTCCCTGGGATTCTCCAGGCAAGAACACTGGAGTGGGTTGCCGTTTCCTTCTCCAATGCATGAAAGTGAAAAGTGAAAGTGAAGTCTCTCAGTCATGTCCGACTCTTCGTGACCCCATGGACTGCAGCCTACCAGGCTCCTCCGTCCATGGGATTTTCCAGGCAAGAATACTGGAGTGGGTTTTCATTGTTTTCTCCCGTCTAACTCTTCTAGGTCATATGATTTACATTAGGGAATTTATTGCTTAACATATGTTTATTTTTATTTCAAGCAATTTAATCAAATTCATTATAAATGAATATTTATTTAGATAGAAAATTTTAAATCCTTTGGTTTGCTTCTACCAATTGTATTACACACTCCTTTAGACTAGTTTCTAATAATTTTATAATATTTTATCTACAAAAGCATGCATTAAAATGAAAAATTACACTGAAATCATTATCTGATGCTAAATAATTTTAATCACAAGACATACTTTTAACTCTTTTCTACTAATTGTTTGAACTAATATGAGAAAATATTATATTTGCATATGCTTAATGGAATAGCTTAGGTGTGTGCTTCATATATAGCATAGATGTCTATAAGCATAAAGTTATGGTGACTTATTATGGTAATGAATTTCTATAAATGCAACAAATTAGCACTTCTATGTCTTTAATTCAATGTAATCTTTCAGGAGAAATTTTAAAAGGAATGATTAATAAGGAACATTTTTATGACAACTAAGAATGCACTCATTTCAAGATGAATTTTTAAGTCATTCATTACATTCAGGAAACTAGAGGGCAATAATTTTAAAAATTCAAGAGACCCTCTTTCACAATTTTATTTCTTTCATCATTATGCTGATTTTGTCCATTTTGTATGTTTGGTTAATCAATTAATTTATAAAATCTGAGTTATCACTTCTATTTCAGATCGGCACCTAAGTCCCATGTTTATGATTTACAAATTTGAATTCAGTGTCACAACTACAGAGGACTTAATTAAAGCAAGTGAAAAATCAAAATTGGCTTAATTTTCTCAAAAATTCCTGGTCAGAAAAATGACACAGATGCAGCTGTGCTGATGCATATTTTTAGTATTCTCTTTATCATCTCCTGTTCACTGAAACATCTGCTTCATTTTTTAAACTGGTAAAAAGTCTTCAAGCCCTAATAGACTCCACACTGAGTTTTATGGATTGTATTAGTTGAATTTTTCTTTCCCCTTATTCTTCTGTGGAACCTCTTTCTCATAAATAAATGTTTTAACTAGACAATTTGGTAGGGAGTTGTTGACATTGTTATTTATAAATCTCTCAAACTTTTATTTGAAAAGATTCTTTTCTTTTTAAATTTAAAACTGTTTATTTAAAAAATCCATTCATCAAAATAATAAGCTATTTAAAGGAGCAAACTCTTTAAAATTAAAGAATAATGTACAATTATCAAAGTTTAATGAATTGATGTATATGTGAGTACCTGCTGCTGCTGCTGCTGCTAAGTCGCTTCAGTCATGTCCGACTCTGTGCGACTCCACAGACGGCAGCCCACCAGGCTCCCCCGTCCCTGGGATTCTCCAGGCAAGAACACTGGAGTGGGTTGCCATTTCCTTCTCCAATGCATGAAAGTGAAAAGTGAAAGTGAAGTCGCTCAGTCGTGTCCGACTCTTAGCGACCCCATGGACTGCAGCCTACCAGGCCCCTCCGTCCATGGGATTTTCCAGGCAAGAGTACTGGAGTGGGGTGCCATTGCCTTCTCCGATGTGAGTACCTAGATATGTGTTTAATGTCTAAGTGCATGTGAAAATATACATTGTATGTTTAAGAAAGCTCACTAATTTTTTACAGTGACTGTAGATGGGTGATTGTAGAATTGTGAATTATCACTACTTTCACTGATCTCTAATAAATTGGGTAACTAGTGGGTTGACAAAATATGCAAACTATACAATCACCACGAAGCTTTAAAAGGTCATACCAATTAAATGAAAATGGATGAAATTAACAGTCATCCAATAGAAAACTATACCTATATATGCCATTCAATAGAAAGTTATATCTATATATGTGTTAGTGTGCCTATAGATGTGAGTATACATACACATTTGTTTTTAATGAGATAAAAGATTGACATTCAAAGAGATAGACCTTTTAATGATAGAATTAGGCCCTTGGACCTTTCAAGAAAGATTTACAAGAAGTTTAAATATTCTCAGCTTTCAAGCCTGGCTCACCAATATTGGAGTGTTGGGACTCTGTTAAATGTATTTTGAAATGATTTGACATCTAAGTGCACAATTTTTGTTTTAGAAAACTTTCATACTAAGCTAAAAATAATCTTAGAGCAAGCATACATGCTTGATAAATTTCTTAAGAGATTCTGCCTACAATTCCATCTATATTTTGATAAAATTAAATAATGTATATAATATATAATATCTATACTTGTTTATCAGAGAAGGCAATGGCACCCCACTCCAGTACTCTTGCCTGGAAAATCCCATGGATGGAGGAGCCTGGTAGGCTGCAGTCCATGGGGTCGCTGAGGGTCGGACACGACTGAGCGACTTCACTTTCACTTTTCACTTTCATGCATTGGAGAAGGAAATGGAGACCCACTCCAGTGTTCTTGCCTGGAGAATCCCAGGGACGGGGGAGCCTGGTGGGCTGCCTCTGTGGAGTTGCACAGAGTCGGACACAACTGAAGCAACTTAGCAGCAGCAGCAGCAGTAAGTAAAGTATAAGATTTGAAATGTTTTTTTCTGAGGTAGTCATTTTTCAGATGTATAATATTATCACATTTTAGTTGCTATTTCAGTTAATGATACACAGCAGTGGTGACTTACTGAGATAAAAAGTTAATCTGTGTTCGCTTAAATGGAACACGACTGAGTGACTGAACTGAACTGAACTGAACAGGGCTAACTCTAAGATCTATAGCCATAACCTCATTAGCATCCTGTCCTGATTAGTTAAATTAACTAAGATCAGGAAAGATGTAATTATCAGCATCATTAACGTGTTAACAAAAACAATTATTATATACTGAATGCTTCCAGTGTTCCAGTATATGAGATATAGTACATATCTACCCCCCAAAAAGGGAAGGGGGCTTCCCTGATAGCTCAGTTGGTGCAAAATCTGCCTGCAATGCAGGAGACCCTGCTTAGATTCCTATATCTGGAAGATCTTCTAGAAAATTGAAGAGCTACTCATTCCAGTATTCTGACCTGGAGAATTCCATGGACTATACAGTCCATGGGATCACAAAGAGTTGGACACAACCACATTCTTTCACTTTTTACCAAAAAAAAAAAAAATTATGTTTAAGATTTTGCATATCACTTCTATAGTTATTTTATAAGATGATCTCTAAGTCCTTTATCTTAATATTTCTAACTGTAGCATTATTTAGATATGTGTAATGGGAAATTGAGCTCTTTTTACCTTAAAAAGAAGATTTTGTTCTCATTAATCCATGTACTTGACCACAGATGTCCTGTCTTTTTAAACGTGAATCTTTTGGCCAACCCACTGATGTTTTGGTTTTAATAAACAAATACCCATTCAAATTGCAGAATAAATGGAAAAAGACTATAAAAATAGAAATTTGATTTCAACAAGATTTCATAGAATCCAATACCCTAAAGAATAGTAGAGTTGCTCTTCTGGAAGAGCAAAGTCAGGTACACAAGGTGATCTCCCTCTCTGATTCAGGAATCCATCATTACTACTCTTTTCTAGCATCTTCACTTCCTTCTGTGATGGTTTGTCTTCTCTATTCCATTAACTCATCTCAGAACAGAGTGTTTTTAAATCAGAGTGTGATAACTTCATTCTATTCAAATATAAAAGTCTTAGCTGAGCTCAGAGGTACCCTGGGGCTTTGCCTTCTCTAGCTTAATAATTATCACTAGGTTGATCATGTGGTCACTGACCTTCAGTAGAAGTCCCCCCAGCACACAGCTGTGGACTGAATTGAAGAAAACTATGGGGAGGGTGGTGCTAGCTATATTTGAAAAGTAGTCTTTTTGACTATGTTAAGAATTTTGACCTTTGACCCCAAATCAGAGAATGGATTTGTCACGTAATTATCACCTTTGTGCTTTGAAATGATAATTCTAACTGCAGGGTGGAGAGTGAAATTGAGGGGAGTAGAGGAAAAAATGGGAAAATTTGAAAGATATTTAGTGTCAATGTCATCAAGGACAAGTGGTGGATTGGAATTTGGGATTAGGGAAGAGTGGAGGGCAGGGAAGGAAAAGGAAATGTCTTAGGTATCTAGTTTAGGAGAAAAGATGGTACTGTTGTCAGAGATGCTAGAAGAAACCATTCTCAGACACAGAACACTCTATAACTTAAACTATTTAAAACTCATAGAAGAATATTACCTAGCACAGCTCTAGATTCTGGGAAATTACATTATGACTCAAAATTCATTAAAAAGCTTTGAGTTAAATAAGTACTTTAGTCACCATATATGTATGAGGCTTTGACTTTGAAAAATCTGAAGGTTGATATAAAGGGATGTGGTAGGCTGAATAATGCCCCCCGCCAAATATAGCTATATTCTAGATGCCTGAATCCTGTGACTCTGACAAATTTTGCAGATGTGACAAAAAAGTATCTTTAGATGGGGAAATTATCCTTCATTAGCCTACTAGACCTTAAATAAAAAACTTCCCTGGTGGCTCAGACGGTAAAGCGTCTGTCTACAATGCGGGAGACCTGGGTTCGATCCCTGGGTCGGGAAGATCCCCTGGAGAAGGAAATGTCAATCCACTCCAGTACTATTGCTTGGAAAATCCCATGGACAGAGGAGCCTGGTAGGCTACAGTCCATGGGGTCGCAAAGAGTCAGACATGACTGAGCAACTTCACTTTCTAGACCTTAAATACAACCACTTGTCTCTTTATAGAAGGGAGACAGAGGAAGATTTGACCGATGAAAGAGAAAGCAATATGACAACAGAGGCTGAAATTTGAGTGATGGGACCACAAGGCAAGGAATATGGTAGCTACTCGAAGTTAAATGAGGTAAGGGATGGAATCTCCTCTGAAGCTTGATTTGGCCCAGTGATACTGACTTTAGATTTCAGAATGGTGACTTAACAAATTCCCCTTGTTTTAAGCTTCCATTTCTGGGAATGTGTTATAGCAGCCATAGGAAATTGATAGAAGAGATTTCTGGAAACTGCTTTTATACTTAAAATATATAGTTTTCATATAAATATCTTCTGATAGAGCATTTAAAATTCTTTATTCAAACTAGGATGTTCTGTTTCGCTAAAGGGTAACTGTAATTTCTATGTGCTATATAGCCAAAAATAAATAAATAAATAAATAAATAAATAAATGGTGTCCACTCTTCAGCTAGAATTCAGTCTCAGAAAATTGCAGATATATATTTGTAGAATTTACAGGCCTAACTGCAATATTAGCATGATGTTGAAATTCAGATAGTGTATTTCTAGGTAAAATGAATTGAATGAATATTTTAATGTTTTTCTACTGAATGCAAGTTTTATTGAAATTTACTTGCATAATATAAGCTATACTCAGTTTTGGAAACCACTTGCATAATTAACTGCACTCCTCCAGCTTAGGCCTAACTCCAGCACACCAAAAACAGAGACATTGCTTCTAGAACTATAATTCTAAGCTTTTACTTTACAATTTTGGATTTTTTAAATAAGTAGAACAATATTCAGTTCAGTTCCGTTCAGTCGTGTCCGACTCTTTGCGACCCCATGGACTGTAGCCTACCAGGCTCCTCTGTCCATGGGATTTTCCAGGCAATAGTCCTGGAGTGGATTGCCATTTCCTTCTGCAGGGGTTCATCCCAACCCAGGGATCAAACCCGGGTCTCCCACATTGTAGACAGACGCTTTATCATCTGAGCCACCAGGGAAGACAGAACAATATTAGAAACATATTTTCAATTATTTTTAGAATCATCACCTAGAGAGAGACAAAGAAATCATGAACATAAGATAGCATAAAACAGTGGCTAGAATCTGTTAGATAACTTAGTTTGTGGGTGACAAGTGAATGATAAAGCTCTAATCTAATACATTTTCCGGAATATGTAAACAATAGAAGAGAACTTAAGATAGATTCATATGCAGATGTGTGAAGATAAGCAAATAGCTATTCTTGCTAAGGTAGTCCCTATGGTTAAAGAGGCATTTTTTTTAAGGCAATTATGTTAGCATGAATTCTGTATAAGAAGCAAATAATCATAGTGAACAATTTCAGAAGACATGTTGTTCCAAAGGGTAGGTCCCAAGAGATGTTTGTAAGTTGATGTGTGTGTGTGTGTGTATGCTCAGTCTGTCCAACTCTTTGTGACCCCATGGACTGCAGCCCACCAGTCTCCTCTGTCCATGGGATTTCCCGGGAAAAAGTACTGGAGTGGGTTGCCATTTCCTGCTCCAGGGGATCTTTCCAGGTCAGGGATCTAACCTGTTTCTCCTGTATCTTCTGCATTGGCAAGTGGATTCTTTACCACTGAGCCACCTGGGAAGCCCTTATAAGCTGATAAATGATCTTAAACTAGTGAAAGCATTGATGATAACGAAATCAAAAGTAAAATTTGAGCAACAATTTCTTACTTTGTACATGCACTCATCTTTCCTAAATTAATAATTGAATAGAGATATTATTTCTTTCTTAATAATACATTGGTGATTATGTTTCATGCTTATTGTACCCCAAAGATAGTAGAAATGATTCTGTAGATACACATGATGTAGAACACTTAATTCCGTTTAACAGTCACATACATATGCAAAACTAATTATTGTGAATTTTTTTCCCACAGTTCTGAGATGGAGTAATTCTCTGTGTTATCAGATATCTAATATCTAGGTGTTTAAAGCTTTGGTTACTTGTTTCCAAAGTGACAGTCTTTTCATTTTAAAATGTCTTTCAGGAGGAGGAAGATTGAGATAAATTAGTTGAGGATTGTTTATATATAACATATCTATTTGAATTTAGGGTATTTTCTAATTCTTTCTTCATCTTTTCTTAGTTGTGTTTTATGAGATTTTTGTTAATTTAACAATTTGTTCATTACTTTTTCAATTAATTTTGGTAAATGATCTTCAAATCATGCCTCTAAAATGGGTGCAGATGAAGAAAAAGACAAATGTTGAAAAATGAGAAATTATGGGTAAGTAAATTTCAACACTTTGAGAATCTCAAAGAAGAGTTTTGGGGAATTATATGCACCATTCTTGGAAATTTTCTGTGATTCTAAAATTATAGCAAAATAAAATAAAAGATAAATAATCTTTTGTTTAAAGAGATAAGCAATCTCCCCCAACCTTCCCACATACTCTCACTTCCACTGCCACCACTATCAAAGCATGTGCTTAACCACTGTGATTTTTTTGGTTTTCTTTCTTTTGGAAAAAATCTATACCTATAATCTTCCCTTACTGCCCTGACAGCTAAGCTATACAATATCAACATGTTTTTAATATTTTATGGACTATTATGGGATTATAACTAGAGTATTTTCAGCTTATCTGATTTCCTATAGAATCAAAAATGGAAAGTGTCTTATATCTTTTAATGGATGTATTATCCCTTCAAAGATATTTATTTTATTAATGAGTGGTTTTCTCTTTCCTGCATTGAGTATGTTATTTGTTAGTAAGTTCTTCTGTTTCAGATATTTGGTTCCTATGTGTATGTGCTCAGTCACGTCCAACTATTTGTGACCCCATGGACTCTAGCCTGCTAGACTCCTCTGTCTATGGAATTTCCCAGGCAAGAATACTGGAGTGAGTTGCCCATTTCCTCCTCCAGGGGATCTTCCAGCCCAGGGACCGAACCCACATCTCCTGTGTTGGCAGGCAGATTGTTTACCTCTGAGCCACCTTCTTTGTTTTTCACTTTAAATCATTGGCGATTCTAAGTTTTCTCTTCATATTTTCAATTAAGGGATAGATTAAATAGCACTGGTAACTGAAGAGTTATCTGGGTCACAGTTATTAAACAATACTATTCTCTGTCTTATTGCTAATAAATCAATGCCTGGTAGATAGGAGGTACTGTGTAAAGCATAAATAAATGAGAGAGTAAATAGAATAAATACATAAAATTAATAGAATGAATAAATAAAATATGAATCCAGACTCTGAAATCATCATCAGTCATCCTTATGCAGAAACAAAATACAATAAATAAAATTTTGTTTCTTGTTTAGTATATAAAACTGGGAATATAAGATTGTTGAGACATAGAATTCACAATGAGGAATTAGCTGTGGTTCAATTTGGAATATCAAACGATGAAGAAAATCTTTGGATGAGAGATTTTTCCAATTAAAAGATTTAGATATAAAAACAATAAAATAGATCAGTTAATCAAGACAAATAGGATAAATTATAGTTCAGAATTCTCTTTATTGAGGATTTTTTTGGTTTTCACTTTTATGGAAACCTAGTTGATTTGAGATAACATTTGCATGATATTTACTTTAATGTATAAATAAAGCATGGGGTCAAAAGTTTTTAACGTTATATTTATTACATACTGAATAATTATTCTGTCCATGGTTTCTCTTTGTACTTCTATAATGGATGTCTCATTTACATGGTATGTTTCTCTTCCTTGCAATCAGTAAAGTTTTCATCAATATAGAACTCTCTTTTTCTCAGAAAGATTTCTTTCATTAACCAGCTGCGCCTTTGGAATTTAAGTTCATAGGGCTTTATGCATGTACTTGCCCTCCCCGATTTGGTAGATGTCAAGATCCAAAGGGAAGAATGCTAAAATATTATCTCTTCTTGAAAATTCCCTCATTAAAAAAGAAAAATTATAAATGTTCTTTTGTTTACTCATGAAATTTGTACCCAAATATTTATTACATTTTATTATCTTTCATTACTCTTGGCCCCTCCACTGCATTATCAGCAACTCGAAGACTGTTCAGTTAAATTTGAATCTATGACATGCAGCACAGTTCTTAGTATACTGTAAGAAATCAAACATAAACTGATAATGAATGAAAGTATTTGGTGATGCAGGGTTAAAATCAGCCACATTTGTTGAGTAAGTATTAAGTGTCTGCTCTTTGTAATGCATATTGCCAAGTGCTAGAGATAGTGTTCTGATCAATACAGTCTTACAGACAACATTTACGTAAAGGACAGATAATAGATATCTAATTGCACCATTTATTAATTATTATAAAGGAGTACTATGAATAAGAGTCAGAGGTTCCATGAGAAAGTAAACAAAATGATACATAGTCTAGGAGGTCACTGCGTCTTTGAAGAAGCAATCTCTGAGATCTGACGCAGAGTAGGAATTCCATAACGGGCTGAACTGAACTGAACTGAACCAATGTATGAAGGAAGAATCTTTGTATGTAAGGAACAGCTTTTACTAAAGCCCTAGGACAGGAAGCATCCCAACATGTCCTAGAAATGAAGGGTGATTTATATGGTAGAGACCAGGTAAGAGAATGTCACCGAAAGAAATGTGTGAGTCAGTTAAATTAGTGTTTGGGGGAGCTGACTCAAAGAAATGGACTGATTGTAAAAATATTTAGGTGATAAAATCAAATGGCTGCAGTAAATAAATTGGAAACAGACAAAGGTAGATATAAGGTGATCAATTCAGAAGTCAATGGAACCGTCCAGGCAAGAAAAATGATAATTTGATCTCAAATTATGCCAAATAAGTGGAATGAAGTATATGGATTTAAGAAATATTTAGAGGTAAAATGACCTTTAGAGAAAATTGGTTTTTAGGGTCATAAAACAAACAAGGAGAAAAGGAAGGAACTTGGTCTGTCCAAAGGAAAAACATACTTCAAATACATACTGAAGATAGTTCATTTTACATAGTCAACCTAACAATAATTTCCAGTGGATTTAAAAGGTAAATAATTGTCAATAATACTTATCCATCTTTAAATAACTGACTTCCACATCTTTATTGGAAAAAAAGAATGTGGAAGCCATAAATAATTGAAATTCTTTATGAATGTTAAGTGCCATTGTGCTGTTTTTCCAAACTCTTTTGAGGTAGATAAAAACTTAATGTTATAGTTTCAGTGTACGTTCTTTGTTTGTCAGGTGTGAATCAACCCTGTTCCTTGCCCCAGGTATACAGAAAGAATACAGTTTGCAGCCTTTGCTCTACTTGATCAGGGCCATGTCACTAAGGACTGGCTAGTGGAATATGGGTAGAATTGCGCACTCTCATAAAACATCCCAAGGGACTTTCTACACACTCTCTTAATTTATCTGTTGGCCAGTTAAATGCCTGGGAGCTACATCAGGATGAGAGACCCACAAAATTAAAGTGGCCTGGATCCCTGTTTAACTACATTGAGCAGGATTTTTTAATAAAGTCTCCAAACTCACATGGGTTTGTGATAAACACAATCACATGAACTCAAACCACTGAAACTTTGGGAGTTTGTTACAGAAGCTAAGACAACGTAACAATGCTATTTTTTTAAATTTATTTAGAAACAAAAAAATATATATGCTAAGGAATTTTCCTAAGCACTTTGTGTATATTAAGTCATCTAATCCTTACATTAACCCTATGAAATAAGTAATAATATTTCTATTATACAAAAGAGGAAACAGAACACAAGTTCACACAGCTATAAGTAATAGTACCAATAATCACCCCCAGTCACTCTCCCTGCAGTTTCTACTGTTACTTTCACACTGAACTACCTGAATTTAGATGAGTATTCTTTTAAAAAATACTCATTTGTAGGAGCTACACTTTGTCTTTTTTCAATCCCTTGAGTATTTTAGGAGATTCATATCAAGACTACTTTATTTAGAGACCAGAAAGTCCTTTTGGCCTAAGTCTCATATGGTTTATTCAAGAAGAACCTCATGCATCGAACCTGGACTGGCAGTCCAGGTTCGATGCATGATGCTGGATGCTTGGGGCTGGTGCACTGGGACGGCCCAGAGGGATGGTATGGGGAGGGAGGAGGGAGGAGGGTTCGGGATGGGGAACACATGTATACCTGTGGTGGATTCATTTTGATATTTGGCAAAACTAATACAATTATGTAAAGTTTAAAAATAAAATAAAATTAGAAAATAAATAGGGGAAAAAAAATAAAAAACAAACAAACAAAAAAGAAGAACCTCAAATGTAATATGGTTACATTTACGTCATTGTATATTGTTTGTTTACATTTAACTAATTAAATTTAAAATATTAAAAATTTTTATAACTTTATCTTCACACTTCATTTATTTTCAAATTACCAGGGAGCATTAAAAATTGGAATTGGCCCAGGCAGGCTCTTAGTCTCTAAGGGCTGTGTTTGGTACACTCACTGATAAGTATCTTTAAAAAAATAGTTTTACATTTTCTGGAGTCCTAAGAGAACTCAACACAAGATCTCACTGAATATCTAAAAGTTCATAGAACCTTAAGTCAGGAACATTCCATGGCACTACTGGGTAAGCCTCCAATGAAGCTGCGGTGGGCAAAGATAAATGGCACAGAGGGGCTGAATAAAACTAATCACTTGTCTTGAAATAAACTTCAAAAATGTTTTATTTTTTTCTGATTCTGAGAGAAAATACATGGTTCAGTCTTTTCTATATCCCATAAGAAATTGTTGGACCACATCTAATTAGAATTTATGTTATTGACAAGGGAATTACTTGACTAAGGCACCCTGTCACCTCTGACTTACTTTGAAATGAGTCATGGGAATATGTAACTGGTACTTGGCTCTCCTGAAAAGAAGGAAAAGATCTGTGGTTAATGAAATGTCAAAAATGTAGCATCTCTAAGGATTTGGCTCATCCATTCACAATGCACCAGGGAGTCAGTACCAGCCTTAAACTTAAGTTCCTACGTAAGCTTAGATATTTGAGTTGTGAAGAATATTTGGCTTTCTTTATCTTTCTGTAAGTCATTTTTTTTTTCCTGCTTTCCTGAACTAAAATTATTCTTGCTTTAAGGAATAACTGCATTCATGGCACTTAAGATTTAAGTGCTGCTGCTGCTAAGTCACTTCAGTCGTGTCCAACTCTGTACGACCCCATGGACTGCAGCCTACCATGCTTCTCCGTCCATGGGATTCTCCAGGTGAGAACACTGGAGTGGGTTGCCATTTCCTTCTCCAAAGATTTAAGTGGCATGATCCATATATGTTGTGCTGTTATTTTATCCATCTACATAAGTAACATGCATATGACATTTTGTCAGATAGTTAATATGGTCCTTACTGGCATTAGTTAAATTTCTGTGCTTGTGTTTATTTTTGCCTGTCATAATTTATTAACTTTAATTATCCAAATCCCTCTTCCATATACAGAACTAATTCAATTTAAACTCTGTTTATGGTTTTATTGGTCTTCTAAAGAGATCTAATTGGGGGGAATAATCAATTGAGTAAGCATCTTTTAAAAAGATGTCTTGAATACTATATCAGAGGAAAAAATTTTTCCTCTACCCATCTTAAGTCTGAGCCTGGGCTCTTTGTTGCTATTGTTGTTCAATCACTAAGTCATAACTGACTTGTTGTGACCCCATTGATTGCAGCATGCCAGGCTCCTCTGTCCTACACTATTTCTCAGAGTTTGCTGAAATTCAAGTCTTTTGAGTCAATGATGCTTACAATCTCATCCTCTGCCTCCCCCTTCTCCATTTACCTTCAGTCTTTCCCAGCATCAGGGTTTTTTGGTGTTTTGGTTTTTTTCCCCCCACAAGTCGGTTCTTTGCATCAGCTAGCCAAAGTATTGGAGTTTCAGCTTCAGCATCAGTCCTTCCAGTGCATATTCAGGGTTCATTTCCTTTAGGGTTGACTGGTTTGATATTGCAGTCCAAGGGGTTCTCAACAGTCTTCTCCAGCAGCACAGTTCAAAAGCATCAATTTTTTGGTGCTCAGCCTTCTTTATGGACAAATCCTCACATCCCTACATGACTACTGGTAAAAACATAGGTTTAACTGCACAGACCTTTGTTGGCAAAGTGATATCTCTGCTTTTTAATATTCTGTCTTGGTTTTTCATAGATTTCCTGCCAAAGAGCAACTCTTAATTTCATGGCTGCAGTCACCATGTGCAGAGATATTGGAGCCCAAGAAAATAAAACCTATCACTACTTCCACTTTTTTCCCAATCTATTTGCCATGAAATGATGAGACCAGATGCGATGATCTTAGTTTTTGAATGTTGAGTTTCAAGCCAGCTTTTTCACTCTCTTCTTTCTCTTTATCAAGCAGCTCTTTAGTTCTCTTCACTTTCTACCATTAGAATGGTATCACCTTCATATCTGAGGTTGTTGATATTTCTCTCGGCAGTCTTGATTCCACCTTGTGATTTATCCAGCCCAGAATTTTGCATGATGTACTCAGCACAGAAGTTAAATAAGCAGAGTGACAGTATACAGCCTTGACATACTACTTGCCCATTCTGGAACCAGGCCATTGTTCCATGTCTGGTTCTAACTGTTGATTGACCTGCATACAGGTTTCTCAGGAGACAGGGTTTGAGTTCCAGTTCATTTTCATTAATATTTGAGTGAAATTTTTTGAGCCTCAAATTTCCCATATGTTAAACCAAGATAAGAATTACTAGTGAAAAAAATCGCTAGTGAAAGTATTAGAATTATATGAAAGCCATAAAATTTAATGCAAATGCTAGTGTTTTTATTTTTATTTTTTAAATAAATAATGAAAACTAAAATGCAGACAATCTTGGTAAAATGAAAGTCATTATTATTATGAAACATGTCCTATTTTGACATTTTTTGAAGCATGGCATTTTAATGGTTTTAAATGCTCTAACTAAATAACTATTGAAGGTATGTAAAAATACAGTAGAGATTTTCAGTGTCTTTTCTAAAATTTCCCTTATTAGTCTATTCTAATCTAAAAAAAATATTTCAAGGGCAAATAAAGAGCTGAGAAAATATACATTTTAATACTGTTTAATTTTAAATATTACAGGGAAAGCTATTTTCTTGAACATTGGATTTACTATATGTAGCATCCACTTAGAAATGTAAATTCATTATTGAACAAGACAACTTTAAATTGGATGTTAATTCCTGGCTAAAAAGACATTATATATTGAGTTGATTCGTTATGATTTATTTCTTTATGACTGAAAAAAATACTGATTTCTTTTTTATTCATTGTATTTATATTTTTTCAAACAGTTTTAGCTCAGCATTCTACACTACTTGTCTATTATAATACATTTGGAGCATACTTCAAATTAATGAAAAAGTCAATGTGGGAAATATGGCCACAGTATCTTTTGAAAAAATGATTTTTCATTCTCAAATAAAATTAAAAGGAAAAAAGAGACCATAATAGTGTAATTTATTATGATACTTAAATTTGAAATTAGCCAAACTGTCAAATAAGGACAGAAGGGCTACTTTTATATTTTGCTATTCCGCTGAGTAATCCCATATCTGTCTTAAAGTGTCTGTAAATTTATGATTTTTTGACACATTTGAAATGTAATTTATGGTGTAGATTAAGAACTGACATGCATTGCTTATGTTTATTTTGGCTTCACACTTTTGAATGAAATTTACTGTATTTTTTCCAAAAGAATGCTTTTGAATTTCCTAATGGAAAAGAAATATAACCTTTATTTTTCCAAGTTGTAACTCATGTAAAACTATTGAAATACCTATTTTCACATACATAAAATTTATCCTGAAAATACATGTTGCCTTCATATTTTCTAAAAAACAAACATAGAATATTAGTATGAAAAAATTAACTTTTTAGTGATTATATATCTATTCGCTTTTTCTTTCATAAGTACACTTGGAATTAAGACCCATCATTTAAGTATTAAGTTTTGTTTGTTTGTTTTTCACAGACCCATGGGTCATATTTAACTTTCAAGTCAATTACATGTAACAGAGATAGTGGAATCAAGTAATGGGAAAATTTCTCCAGCAGCTCATAAAATCATATCTGTGTCTTACTGGTAAGCACAGAGGGGTGGCAGGTTAAGTAGGTTAAGCTCTTTCTAGAATGGCATGAGAGGTTGTTTAAATTGCAATTACAATTTATATAGCTGTTAAAATCCACCAAACCAAATTTTCCAAAATGACCTTTTCCATTTATCTAAGGAATTTTGCCAAATGTTTAATTTGTAGGCATCTCACTTGGGCCCTTTTCCAAATATATACCTTTGAATTAATTATCTTGTCTTTAGCTTTCGTACACACACCTGAGTGTCTGTAGGTGACCTGTAATATCAGTGGAGTTAAATCTGCTTCATATTGGTTGTGCTTTCAGGCATGTAACTTTCATTTAAATAAGATAAAATCATTACTAACTCTCCTTTAAACAAGAAGGGATCTTTAAGGATTTCTTTTTAAATCTCTGTTAGATAGCATCACCGACTCAATGGACATGAATTTGAGTAAACTCTGGGAGATAGTGAAAGGCAGGGAAGTCTGGGATGCTGCAGTCCATGGGGTTGCAAGGAGTTGGACATGACCTGGCAACTGAACAATAGCAACAAGTGCTATCTTATAAATATGAATTCAGTTTCAGGAATCTATGTGTAATATTGGAGAAAAACATGGAAATGGCAACATCTGTGCATCATCTGACCCTTGTAAATGTCAAGTGACAGATGAGGAAAATACATTAGTGCGTTCTTAATAATTTTCTTTTAGCCATATCTATATTAATTATATTTTCAACCTCCAAGAAGTAAACATTATGTACTTTGTCTGTTCATTGTATCAGATAGTTACAACTAGCCAAACAAGAGAACACTGTTTGAAAATCGATTTAGCTATGGCCTGTCTTACTATCAAAATGGACTAATCCTAAATTACAGCAAACAGATTGGACAAGAGTAAAAAGTATAGTTAACTGAATTAGCCACTCCTCTTCTAGAGGTCAGGGAAAGGTGATAAATACCTGGAACCTTTCCAACACTTCTCATAAGTAAAGTAGCCTTCTCTGTATCATCCCAAACGTTCACGCAGAGCTCTGTTCTCTCACTAGCTACACTGCCAGAATATCGAAAGCTAAAACTTTAAGTACAGAATCTAAACATAAATAGCACTATCCCAGACTATAAATCCAAGCTTTTGTAGAACATAACATATAAAGGAGAGCATTGAGCATATGTAGTTTGTAGTCATTAAAAATGAAGACTCAGAGGATCTCAGGTTAAATAGAGACCCCACCACATGGAATCTGTGAGACCTTGGAAAAACTAATGAATTGAAGGCCTGAGTTTCCACATCTAAAAAAATGAGAATGATCATTGTACCTGCCTGTTAGAGTATTTGGTAGGATAATATTAAATAGTGAAGAACATACTCTCACCAAAGAGCCTGGCAAATTTCAAGTACTCTGAAATGATAGCCATTAATATAGGGAAATCAGAGTTAATATATCAACCAAAATTTCATAAGCTCCAAGATGAAAGGTCTAAAAGTCTAGAAGTTGTTGTCCTTGAAAGAAAGTAAAAAATACATATGGGGTATAAGCAAATGTGAAATGGAAGGAAATAGAGATCATGATGGAAACTAGGATGTAGAAAAGCTGGTTGTACTCTCTCTAGTGAGTTATCTTGCTGATGTGGGAGGTGGAACTCACCCCAGGTCTGTCTGCCCTGACCTGTCCCACACTCTTTACACCTATGTTAGCAGAATTTCAAACATGTGTTTGGATATATTGTTGTTGCAGAAATAAGAAAAGGGAGTCTTATCTGAGCAACTGAGAAGGGAGCAACCTTTTCAGTGGGTCACTGTCTGAGGCAATGAGGCCTTAGTTGTTCAAAGCCTGTTTGAACTCTGCGTAACATGAATTCGATTTGCATCCCAGCTGTAGCAATTCATCTTGTGTAGCATTGTTCTGGGAGATTCCCTTGTGTAAATCTTGGTTATCTTTTTTTTTAAGCAAAACAACAAAAAAAAGTAAGGTAGCTAATAAAATAATTTCTTTAAAATGTTTTACACAGATTCAAATAAGCAATGATGTGAGCTTATCATTGTCAACTGTTATGTTGTTTAAATAAAAAAGGTAGTCCATGACCTGAAGATGAAGCACACACTGGTAAAACTGAAGAATAAAATTAATTCTTTTGTGAGCATAGATGTAATTTCCATGGACAAATTAAGCTTTGGATATAAAACTTGTCACCAAAGGTCCTAAGTCCTGGTGTCAGATAGACCTAGATTTCAGTTCTAGTCTGCCACTTACAAACTCTGTGATCCTGTCCAAGTTAATCACTCTCTTTAAGCCTGAGTTTCAACATCTATAAATAATGTTAATAATAGCAGTGTGAAATTATCTGATTCAGGATTAATTTAGATTATAATAATTGATAACAATCCGGTCTACATGTCCTTCACAGATGTTCATGTCCTTCAGTTTATAAAAATGCATTTGTTCTTTATTAGATTATACAAATTTCAGGTATATTAATTACTAATTAAAAGTATATTTCTCTGATAAGCGCTTAATATATGTTACCTATTCTAAAAGCTATCCATTGAGAAAGTTGTACTTCTACTAATTTGACACATGAAATTTAAAAAATAAAGGAATTCTGTTAGGAAAGTTGTTTACATGCAAATCAAATAGCTAATAATTCTAGTAATGTTTTTGTTTTGTCAATGCAAAGAACATAAAATCTTGCTTATTTAACTTTTTTAAAATCTCATACCAGACTATCTTTTACAATGGAATATATATAAGGTACAATTTTAAATACTAGTAGAATTTTAGTGCTGTATATGGAGGGAAAATACCAAAATTATTATACACTAGAGCATGTTGGTAATATTCCTTCCAGCTTCGGTCAAGACATTGTTTGGTGCTGGAGTACTGAAGGTGGGATTTATTATAGGTATCAATTCTATTTTCTGATGTGGCCTTTATTGAAATTTTCTCTGGTATTTCTCCCTTTATGGAAATTCACCTTCCTCTCAAGAAAGCTATGAAGGAATCACTATTTGTCATGTAAAATACTGATACTATTTCATTCTATAGTCTGTGAAAAAATTCTGTATACAACCTAAAATTTAACCCTGAATTTTTACAGCAGACAGCAGCCTTAGAAATGAAATAGAAATGAAAATATAGTATTTTCAATTATAATAGGAAAAAAATAAAGATCCAAGCCCGAAACACAGAGGTCTTTTATAGCCACATATAAATGGAGGGGAAAATAGAAAGAATATATTCAGTCCCCAAATAGAAGACAAGGATAAGGAAGTATTATGACTTTCAGCTCTCATCTGCAGTGCTTCTACCTCAAAGCATCATCACATATCATAAGTTCATGTTCTGCAACAGTAATGATGCAGTTTCAACTATAATGGTGGAGGAAAGTGAGCCATATGAAAAAGCAGCAGGAAATTGTTGTGCCAAAATCTAACTTCTTTTAGAAAAAGGATTTAATAGGAATCTCACTGTGCATAAAAACAAGTTATTAGACATAGGTAAATTGACATTTCAGTCATTTCAGCTCTTTGTAGCTTGGGCATAGATATTATCTCACATATGAATTGAGTTCTTAGAGCTTCTTGCACAGTTATATGTTGGGATATGATTAAACTGAGTCCATGTTCTGAATTATGCAAACATCAACCCAACTGATATGTAAAAAAGTTTTTACCTATTCTAGCATGTATGTGGTCTGAATATAGGCAGGGAGACTATTATGCATGTACATTTGTCATTACAAAATATTTTAAAAGAAACTTGGGGTGGCGGGGAATAATGTACACTCTTCTCTCACTTTTGCTGGGATATGGGTTAAACTTGACTTTCACTTCACTTCAATTCAGAACAAGCTAGAATGTATTCTAGGAAATTTTTTAACTCAATTTTATTGAGATAAAATAAGTTGCAAGTTATCTATTACTAGATATTTGATTTATTGCCAACTTTGAGTTATTGTAATTACAGCAGCTATTTATCTGTTTATTCATCTACCCATCTTTGCATTAATATACATTTTTATTATCTTTGGTAAATACTTAAGTGAATGGCTGAGCCATAAGTTAGGTATATGTTTAAGATTTTAAGGTGCTGCTAAATAAAATTCTAAAATTATTACACCATTTTTATATTGCCATCAACAGGATATGAAATTTCCATTTGCTCCAAATCCTTACCAACACTTTGTGCTGTCAGACTCTTCACTTTCCTACATTCTCATGGGTGTGTAATGGTATCACTGTGCTTTTAATTTGCATGTCTCTGATGTATAATGATGTTAAACATTTTATTGGGTGCATATTGGGCAAATATATATACTTTGTCAGCTATCTATTAAATATTTTGCCTACTTTTAAATGTGATTGTTGGTTTTCTTACTGTCAAGCTGTAAGATTTTCAATAATCTAGAAGCAAGTTCTTTATCAAATTTAACATTTCAAATATTTTCTCCCAATATGTGGTTTGTCTTTTCATTTTCATAATTGTGAAAGAGTAGATAGTTTTATTTGAACTATTTTGATACATGAATGTCCAATTTCTTAAACTCTGGGGTCATTTTTACATAGTGAAAAATCATTTCCCTTAAAGCTGTCTAAATCAGTATATAGATATTCTGGTTTCTCATTCAAATATGAGCTTATCCACCTCTCTTCTTCCAGCCATTTTCCACTTTGTTAGCCATTCTTTACCTCACTGAGTCAAGAGAACACAGGCCTCTGTCAGCTGCCAATACTCAAAGAACTAATAAATTCACACCCCTCCCATAAAAGTAATAAGGGAAGAAAAAGTAAACATCCTATTCCATTTCTTTAGGCTCTTTACGCATTTGATTAGGCTCCCCAATTTTTGAATGAGTACAAATAATCAGACAGCTCTATAATACCAATATGTTTGGAGTAGCTAGTTCTTATCACTTTCCAGCCTCTTTCCCCAGTCATTCCTGTTATTGCCCAGTGGGCTTCTGAACATGGTATAGAGGCAATACATGGATTCAGTGACATGGAGTTTCACTCACCAAGGCCAACCTGGCAGCAGTCACTACTAACTGACCAATCTACCAGCAGCAGAGACTAATACTGAGTTCTTAATATGGCACAATCCCTGGGGTGATCAACCAGTTACCTAGTGGTTGATTAATTGCTTTGGGATCACTTTCATCAGAATGGTGCAACGCTTTGTTCTTACTGAAATACACGCTCACTCTGTGCACAGATTTGCCATTCCTACATGAAGTACTTCTGTCAAAACTACTATCCATGGACCTCCAGAAAGTCTCATCCACCATCAAGATAATCCACAAACTGAAGTGATCAAGAAACTCACTTCACAGCAAATTAAGTGTGGCAGTGAACCAAGTGGTGTCCACATGAGCGGTCACACTCCATTTAAAACACGTATATTTTCAAAAGAGTTAGTGGTGGAGGGTAGTTAACTGCTCACTGACTAGGAATTCCAGAGTTAACAGCAGGAGAATTCCAGATAAAGGGGACTATAGTAACTCAGGACAAAGGAACAGAGCCAAAAATTGTGAAGAACAGAGTGTGAAAGAACATGAATGATTCTAGAAGCTTGCTTATTGAGTGGAGAGGAAGAAAACAGGAACAAAAAGTAGGATATATTTACTTTGATAGCATATTGAACAGAGACCCTTAATTCTAACAGAATTTACCTTTTTTACAATGGTTCACATCCTTGACTGCAGCCTCAGTAATTAACAATATTGAATAGAACCTCCACCACAAAACTTACTTATTCAAGAATTTGCTGCAGCAAATATCTGATATAATTTAAAAGATCCTCATGTGGTTTTTAATGCACAGCTAGTGTTGACTACTAGTTATTGATTACTGAGACATTATCTGGAAATAGTCCCCATGATAACAGATTGGGATTCATGTTTTTCCTGGTCATCTTGTCAGTAGACATCTGGTGTAGGAAGAGTATAAAATGAAAAGCAATACAAACAGTTAAGCATGGCCCCTGTATTTCTTCACCTGAGAGAAGAATGAAGATTCTGTAATTCTAAATAAGTTCAGAGGTGTGGGAAATGAATAGTCAAAAAAGCTACTATGATTGAGTTTTCTCACTTAAGTGTCTCCAGGGTTCCTGTGTTTAATAACCAGTGGCTAACGCTCCCTTCTGAGACATAATCATGTGTGGTAAGTCCTTGGTGGAAGTTGCATCAATGAAAGAAGCTGGGTATTAATAGAATTAGTTTGATGAGATTTTTATGTGGTGGCTCAGATGGTAAAAAATCTTTCTGCAATGCAGGAGACACAGGTTAGATCGCAGTGTCAGGAAGGTTCCCTGGAACAGGGAATGGCTACCCACTCCAGTATTCTTCCCTGGAGAATTCCCTGGACAGAGGAGCCTGGCAACCTATCCATGGGATAGGTCCATGGGATTGCAAAGGGTAGGATATGACTAAACGACTAACATTGAGATGAGATTTTTGGTGTTCTCATCAGATGTTAAGATTACCAAGTTAAATTAGAACATAATCTAGATCATCATTAGAGAACATGTATTTGGGAATGGGAAAAAAATTATTGCAGGATATGAGGCAGAGAACATATATTTGGGAATGGAAAAAAAAATGATTGCAATATATGAGGCATCAAGGGAGTCTTTAGTGGTACTTATAGTATCACTAAGTGATTACTACGAAATACAGTACTTGGATACAATCTAAAAAACGACAGAATGATCTCTGTTCGTTTCCAAGGCAAACCGTTCAATATCACAGTAATCCAAGTCTATGCCCCAACCAGTAATGCTGAAGAAGCTGAAGTTGAATGGTTCTATGAAGACCTACAAGACCTTTTAGAACTAACACCCAAAAAAGATGTGCTTTTCATTATAGGGGACTGGAATGTAAAAGTAGGAAGTCAAGAAACACCTGGAGTAACAGGCAAATTTGGCCTTGGAATACGGAATGAAGCAGGGCAAAGACTAATAGAGTTTTGCCAAGAAAATGCACTGATCATAGCAAACACCCTCTTCCAACAACACAAGAGAAGACTCTACACATGGACATCACCAGATGATCAACACTGAAATCAGATGGATTATATTCTTTGCAGCCAAAGATGGAGAAGCTCTATACAGTCACAAAAACAAGACCAGGAGCTGGCTGTGGCTCAGATCATGAACTCCTTATTGCCAAATTCAGACTTAAATTGAAGAAAGTAGGGAAAACCACTAGACCATTCAGGTATGACCTAAATCAAATCCCTTATGATTGTACAGTGGAAGTGAGAAATAAATTTAAGGGACTAGATCTGATAGAGAGTGCCTGATGAACTATGGACGGAGGTTCATGATATTGTACAGGAGACAGGGATCAAGACCATCCCCATGGAAAAGAAATGCAAAATAGCAAAACAGTTGTCTGTGGAGGCCTTACAAATAGCTGTGAAAAGAAGAGAAGCGAAAAGCAAAGGAGAAAAGGAAAGATATAAGCATCTGAATGCAAAGTTCAAAGAATAGCAAGGTGAGATAAGAAAGCCTTCCTCAGCAATGGAAAGAAATAGAGGAAAACAACAGAATGGGAAATACAAGAGATCTCTTCAAGAAAATTAGAGAGACCAAGGGAACATTTCATGCAAAGATGGGCTCAATAAAGGACAGAAATGGTATGAACCTAACAGAAGCAGAAGATATTAAGAAGAGGTGGCAAGAATACACAAAAGAACTGTACAAAAAAGAATTTCATGACCCAGATAATCACAATTGTGTGATCACTGACCTAGAGCCAGACATCCTGGAATGTGAAGTCAAGTGGGCCTTAGTAAGTATCACTACGAACAAAGCTAGTGGAGGTGATGGAATTCCAGTTGAGCTATTTCAAATCCTGAAAGATGATACTGTGAAAGTGCTGCACTCAATATGCCAACAAATTTGGAAAACTCAGCAGTGGCCACAGGACTGGAAAAGGTCAGTTTTCATTCCAATCCCAAAGAAAAGCAATGCCAAAGAATGCTCAAAGTACCGCACAATTGCACTCATCTCACACGCAAGTAAAGGAATGCTCAAATTCTCCAAGCTAGGCTTCAGCAATACGTGAACCGTGAACTTCCAGATGTTCAAGCTGGTGTTAAAAAAGGCAGAGGAACCAGAGATCCAATTGCCAGCATCTGCCGGATCATCCAAAAAACAAGAGAGTTCCAGAAAACCATCTATTTGTGCTTTATTGACTATGCCAAAGCCTTTGACCATGTGGATCACAATAAACTGTGGAAAATTCTGAAAGAGATGGGAATACCAGACCACCTGACCTGCCTCTTGATAAATCTGTATGCAGGTCAGGAAGCAACAGTTAGAACTGGACGTGGAACAACAGACTGGTTCCAAATAGGAAAAGGAGTGCATCAAGGCTGTATATTGTCACCCTGCTTATTTAACTTATGTGCAGAATACATCATGAGAAATGCTGGACTGGAAGAAACACAAGCTGGAATCAAGATTTCTGGGAGAAATATCAATAACCTCAGATATGCAGATGACACCACGCTCATTGCAGAGAGTAAAGAGGAACTAAAAAGCCTCTTGATGAAAGTGAATGAGGAGAGTGAAAAAGTTGGCTTAAAGCTCAATATTCAGGATACTAAGATCATGCCATCTGGTCCCATTACTTCATGAGAAAAAATTGGGAAACAGTGGAAACAGTGTCAGACTTTATTTTTGGGGGCTCCAAAATCACTGCAGATGGTAACTGCAGCCATGAAATTAAAAGATGCTTACTCCTTGGAAGGAAAGTTATGACCTACCTAGATAGCGTATTAAAAAGCAGAGACATTACTCTGCCAACAAAATTATGTCTAGTCAAGGCTATGATTTTTCCAGTGGTCATGTATGGATTGACAGTTGGACTATAAAGAAAGCTGAGCGCTGAAGAATTGATGCTTTTGAACTGTGATGTTGGAGGAAACTCTTGAGAGTCCCTTGGCCTGCAAGGAGATCCAACCAGTCCATCCTAAAGGAGATCAGTCCTGCGTGTTCATTGGAAGGATGATGCTGAAGTTGAAACTCCAATACTTTGGCCACCTCATGCAAAGAGTTGACTTATTGGAAAAGACCCTGACACTGGGAGGGATTGAGGTCAGGAGGAGAGGGGAACAACAGAGGATGAGATAGCTGGATGTCATCACTGACTCGATGGACATGAGTTTGGATAAACCCCGGGAGGTGGTGATGGACACGGAGGCCTGGTGTGCTGCGATTCATGGGGTCGCAAAGAGTCGGACAGGACTGAGCAACTGAACTGAACTGAACTGAACTGATAAAATTGCAAGCATGTGGAATAACTCTTAAATTACTGGTGAGCATGTAAATCATTAAAATAACTTTGGGAAAGTGTGCATCAGTTTCAATACAACTGAATCTATAGCTCCCCATGATGTAATTTCAGTTTTAATTATATTCCCAGGAGAATTGAATTCATATTTCCACCCACTAAAAGACATGGTTAGCAAACTAGATAACAACTTTACTCATAATAGCCATAGATAGAAAACTAAGTATTTCACAACAATAGAATGTATAAATACATAATTGTCTATTCACACAGTGGAATGCTATACAGAAATTTAATTCTTTAAACAAAAATACAGGTACACTTAGAACAAGGGGAGGGTGATTCTAGTAGATATAGCAACAAACGAAAGAAAGCACATTTTTTCCCCAAAGTAAACACACTGCATTATTCTTTTCGTTTAGGGTTCAAAACAGATAAAACTGGGTTATGCAAGTATTTGTTATCTTGGTTAAGGTGATCATTTCACAGTGTATTCATGTGTCTAATCTAATCAAACTGTATAAATATATTCAGTTTAGTGCACTAACTTAAACCTCAGGAAAGTTTAAAAAGCATAAAAAACAAGTACAGGCAAAAGGTAATAAAAGTCAAAATAATAATACTAATTTTTTCAGGAGGATATTGAATAGGAAAAAACCCAAAGACACTTTCTAGTGTGTTGATACTGTCCCGTATATATATCTGATACATATCATGTGTACATGCATTTCATTTGCAGGATGAATTTTAAAGAATGAGGTAACACAAGTTTCTAAAAGTTGATACATGATGTGAGGGAAAGACATTAATCAAGAAGAGTTTCTGAGGTTTTCCTCTGAATCAGTAGGTGAATTGGGATGTTATTTCTTGAAGCAGAGAATAATCGATCAGGTGTGGGTATATGAGAAATGATGTGGGAGGGAGAGAGATGTTTTTTCTTATCTTTATCTTTTTTTGAATATACTCTTTTGAGAAGCCTGCCAAATATACCAGTGGATAAGATTAATAAAATTTTGCATATTAATCTGGAGTTTAGCAGAAAGATTAAGACTGGAGATAAAAATCCGGGAGTCAAAATCATACAGATGGTTAAAATCTTAGATGAGATCACTTGGGGAATTTTTGTTCAAGGATTGAATACAGTGGCATTCCAGTAGTTGAAATTCACAAAATATAGTAGGCTTTTTAATACAACCAAGACATAATAGATACAGGGGACAAATAAGGACATGATGTTTTAGAATCCAATTGATACACTGTTTAAAGAAAAATAAAATCCAGCAATTCCAATTTGATACATGCACAATTAAGGTTTACTAGCTATTATGATAGAAACACCTTCAAATCTGGGTGGTTTTACATAGTAAAATTTTATTTCTAGTTCATATATATCCTATTATTGGTTGATAAAAAGGGAAAGGGTCTTCTGTCTCACTTGTCATTAAGGACCCAAAGTTAAAAGGGTTCTGTCTTCTTGAATATTATCTTCCAAGATCACCTTATCCACCAATAACCAGCTGGCACATGGGAGGATCAGACATGGGGGAGTCCTGCATGCCAAACTTGAAAGTAATATGTATCACTTCCATCTACATACCTATGACCAGAACCTTATTATCTGGCCCCAGACAATGTCAGTCCTAAAGGAAATCAGTCCTGAATGTTCATTGGAAGGACTGATGCTGAAGCTGAAGCTCCAATACTTTGGCCACCTAATGTGAAGAACTGAATTATTAGAAAAGACTCTGATGCTGGGAAAGATTGAAGGCAGGAGGAGAAAGGGATGACAGAGGATGAGACGGTTGGATGGCATCATCAGTTCGGCGGACATGAGTTTGAGCATGCTCCGAGACTGGATGATGGACAGAGAAGCCTTGAGTGCTGCAGTCCATGGGATTACAAAGAGTGAGACACAACTGAGTAACTGAACTGAACTGATGTAGCAGATGCATTTCAGGCCTTTATCTTCATGGATTCAAGTAAACAAATCAGCACAGAATAGGAAATTTTCTGATGATATTTTAATGATAATCTAAGTTACTACACAATTTGGCTAAGCACACCTGTTGAGCTCTTGTAGTTGTGTCTCAGCAAACCAATTTAAGAAGAAATGTTGTATTCAGTTTTATTTGATTTTGTTTTAGGCACTCACACAAAGGGAGTGAATTCACTAGTAAAGATTCTTTGAAAGAGACAACAAAGACTTTGAAAAGAGAAAGGATAGTGTCTAAACATTTAGACTCCTGACTTTTCAGTAAGCCTATTCTTATTAATTTTATTCCTAAAATAAGAGTCGATTCCTGGCAGGGTGAGGGTGGGGGCTGGGGGGTTGTGGCTAATATGGAGGAAAGTCAAGTAAAAGTGGAACCCAGTTTCCATTAAAGCATAAGGCCAGAAAGAAAACTGCGCTTAGGACCAGTGTAATACAGTTTTAAAGTTTATACTTCTCCAATTACTGGTCCACTGAATTGAGAAAATGCATTTAACCTCTCTATGAAGTCAGATAATGACATCTGCTTCACAGGCTGTTGAATGTAGTGTTGCAAATAAAATGATTTTCAAATTTAGAAAAAAATGAAATTTAGAAAGTATCATTTCTTTCATTCATGAACATTTTCATCAACAATTTCTTTTTCATGACCAGACATACATACTTTTATTTGTATAATTGCTCATATAAACTCCATCACCCCTTTTACATTGGTTTATATCATAATACTGAATAATAATAACACATGTGCCTAAAAGGGGCTTCCCTAGTGGTTCAGTGGTAAAGAATCTGCCTGTCAATACAGGAGATGCAGGTCTGGGCTGGGAAAATCCCCTGGAGAAGGAAATGGCAACCCACTCCAGTATTCTTGCCTGGGAAGTCACATGGACAGAGGAGCCTGGTGGACTACAATCCATGGGTTCATAAAAAAGTTGAACATGACTTAGCAACTGAAAAACAACAATTCAGTTTACCTCTCCAAAAAATAGAAAATGCAAACATTGTGGTTGCTTTCAGTCAGAAAAGGGAGAGTTTATTCTTGCTACAGAGCTTATAGTGAATTGCTAACATGATTCTGGCCCTGGAAAATTAGAATATTTAATTTTTGCAATCTCTACATTACTGAGAGAGTAGCAGAAAAATACTGTTAGTACTTACATAATTTAATTTCTATAATTGAAAATTATTAGGGAATATCATTTAGAAATTATTGCCATATATAGTATTATAGACTTGTAGTTCATTGATAAAACTAATATATTTGTAAATTTATAAGTTTGCTTATATGAACATATGGCCTTTGGACTTAGTTATCTTGAAATACATTATGTTAATAACTCATGCATGTATGTAACGTATCTATGTATACACATATACACACATATACATATATATATATATATATATATACACACATATATACACACATAAAATGGGCTTCCCTGGTAGTGCAGCTGGTAAGAACCTGCCTGAAATGCAGGAGACCCTGGTTCGATTCCTAGGTTGGGAAATTCCCCTGGAGAAGTGATAGGCTACCCCTTCCAGTACACTAGGGCTTCCCTGGTGGCTCAGCTGGTAAAGAATCCACTTGCAATGCGGGAGACCTGGGTTCAATCCCTGGATTGGGAAGATCCCCTGGAGAAGGGAAAGGCTACCCATTCCAGTATTCTGGCCTGGAAAATTCCATGGACTGTATAGGCCTTGGGGTTGCAAAGAGTCGACAGTCCATGGAAATCTCCAGGCCAAAATACTGGAGGGGGTAGCCTTTCCCTTTCCCAGGGGGTCTTCCCAACCAAGGGATCAAACCCAGGTCTTCCACAATGCAGGCAAATTCTTTACCAGCTGAGCCATCAGGGAAGTCGAAAATGTACGTATAATTGATATATACTAGTGAAATAAATACCTGATTTATTGATCAAATACCAAGCCATGATTTTGAAATGTTGCCAAATGAAATCAAATTTCACCTCAAAGGGAAATAGCAAGTTGAATTAAACATCAAATGTAACACAAAGGGAAAAATAGGTATATAGGGAATATGAATAGTTTCTTAGCCACTTGAAAAATTTGTACATTTTTTTGTAAGCTGAAATGTGACCTTTTATAAACTCGGTTCTTTATAGTCACTGTCACAGGGACTTAGACATGTTAAGAATAGTAGCAGAGTAGTCTCAGGGGTCTTCAGGCTTGTCTGAATTGCCACTCACTGTTTATATCTCTTGTCTTGAATAAAAAAATAATGTATAGAACTCCTGCTGAAGTCTATAAACAATAAACAAAAACTGTTGAGTAAAAATAAGATGGGTAGAGGCTAGCAAAAATTGAAATAATTTTATAGAATAAATTTTGAAGTAATATAATTTTGCTACTTCTATGTTCTATCAATAAATAATGCCTTATATAGTACATTAAATTATAGTGTAGTTCCTCTGTTACATTTTCAGTTTATTTAAAGACAGACAAATGGCAGAAGTAAAATAACCAAAGCACCTTGTTTTCCCCTCAAAGTTACAGCCATGTATACTGTTCCTTTGCTTTATATATATTTCTATCACAGAGTTTTTCTGTAAGCTAGAAACACCTCCTCACAGCCTAGGTGAAGCCTAGGCTTGATGAGACATTTCACAGTTCACCAGCGTTTTTTGTCCAGGCAGTGTTTTCTTTAAGACTTTTGAACTGCCAATTGTTAAATCATTTTTATAGCACATCCAGACTGAAATATACTAAAAGTTTCTGAAAGTCCCATAAAAAATTAAAGTCAATTAGTAACCCCAATAATTGTGCAGTGACCTTTAGAATACAATAAACCTGTATTTAGCTTATCCATAAAAATATGAAATAATCCTTCCTACAGACCCATGCCCAGCAGCAGTAATGATGAAGAAGCTGTGGTAGTTCTAGGAAAACAAGAAGTAGAAATTAGGAAAAGATTCAATTTCTCCAGAAAGGAAATGCTAATAATGTGCCACATCTTGATAATAAAGTCTACTCTACATGTTAGAGTAGTAAGCAAATCCTTTATTTAAATGTTGCACGATTTAAGAGCACCTAGCCTTGTGCTTCCCTGTGGCTCAGAGGGTAAAGTGTCTGCCTACAATGCGAGAGACCCGGGTTCGATCCCTAGGTTGGGAAGATCCCCTGGAGAAGGAAATGGCAACCCACTCCAGTACTCTTGCCTGGAAAATCCCATGGACAGGGGAGCCAGGTGGTCTGCAGTCCATGGGGTCGCTACGAGTTGGGCACTACTGAGCGACTTCACTTTCACTTTTCACTTTCCTGCATTAGAGAAGGAAATGGCAACCCACTCCAGTGTTCTTGCCTGGAGAATCCCAGGGATGGGGCAGCCTGGTGGGCTGCCGTCTATGGGGTCACACAGAGTCAGACACGACTGAAGTGACTTAGCAGCAGTAGCAGCAGCAGCAGCCTTGGGAAGAAAGCAAATAAACTTTGGAATTTAAGATGCACCACACATAGTAATGAATTTTTACTATTTTATAAAGACTCAAAATATTATGGGTATTCTACTGCTGTAACAAATTGCCACAAACTTAGTAGCTTCAGTTCACTTCAGATGCACAGTCGTGTCCAGCTCTTTGCGACTCCATGGACTGCAACACACCAGGCTTCCCTGTCCATCACCAACTCCTGGAGCTTGCTCAAACTCATGTCCATTGAGTCGGTGATACCATCCAACCATCTCATCCTCTGTCATCCTCTTCTTCTCCTGTCTTCAATCTTTCGCAGCATCAGGATCTTTTCCAATGAGTCAGTTCTTCACATCAGGTGGCCAAAGTATCAGAGTTTTGAAAGGTTGTTGTTGAATCACGTGAATACACCGGGATTCTTGGCCCCCGGAGGAGAAGAATTCAATCCGGGGCCAGAGACGAGGCTTGATTGCTCAGAGCTTTTGTATAATAAAGTTTTATTAAAGTATACAGGAGATAGAGAAAGCTTCTGACATAGGCATCAGAAGGGGGCAGAAAGAGTACCCGCTTGCTAGTATTAACAATGAGGTTATATAATCCAAAGAATGTCTGGAGGTTGTAAAGACCTCATCAGACCTACTCCCATAATTTACATTTTAAGATAACACTGTCCTCAGGCAAGATACATCCTTGTAAAGACCAGGTCTACTCCCATAATTTACATTTTAAGATAACAGAAGGTTGAATCCAAAGACTGTCCTTAGGCAGGATACATTATTGTTATATAATCCTAAGGAATATGGAGAAAGAAAAAAAGTTTGTCCTTTCTTCCTCCTTGAGAATTCCAGACCTCTCTTTCCCTGGGGACCCCTAGACTCCCTATCAACCTGCCTAAGAACTGACTCTCTCAGTTTCAGCTTCAGCATCAGTCCTTCCAATGAAAATTCAGAACTGATTTCCTTTAGGATGGACTGGTTGGATCTCCTTGCAGTCCAAGGGACTCTCAAGAGTCTTCTCCAGCACCACACTTCAAAAGCATCAATTCTTCAGCTCTGTGGTTTCTTTATAGTCCAACTCTTACATCCATACATGACTACTAGAAAAACCATAGCTTTGACTAGATAGATCTTTGTTGGCAAAGTAATGCCTCTGCTTTTTAATATGCTGTCTAGGTTGCTCATAGCTTTTCTTCCAAGGAGCAAGCGTATTTTAATTTCATGGCTGCATTTACCATCTGCAGTGATTTTGGAGCCCCACAAAATTAAGTCATCACAATATCCTTAATTTATCCACATCTGTACAATCCTTTAAAGTTAACATATTCACAGGTTCCAAGAATTACAACATGGACATTTTAGAGGAGCCATGCTACTTTTAATTTAACTAAGAGAATGAACTTCTTTACTTTGCAGCATATATTTCCTATAATAATTCTAAATTTTAGATCTGATACTGAAGCCTGTGAAAGTCTGGGGTTGATAAAGTGCTACAAATCATCCTATTTAATTTAATCTAAATTAGTGAAAAAAAGTCTTTCAACAAACAGAACCCATTTTTGTTGCTCTGAACAGTTGTATTATCTTCAGATAAAGATAATGAAATTAATTACTACTAAAGTAAAACTTCAAATTGCAAAATCAGTTTTCTTCAAATGTGCCATTTATTATAAATATGAGTGGAAGTTTACCTGTACTTTTGGCTTCTGCTGCCATTAGTAGTTTTTCTCTTCCTCTCACTTAACTACTATGTGCAAAACTCCTTCAGCCAATCTTCCTTAGAGTTCCAGTCACACCAAGTATTTCAAATCTTAAGTTGTAACTGAGAGGACCCAGCGCTCATCTCAAGGTATCAGTTATTCAGTGCCTCTCGAAATCTTTTATTCTCATTCTGTTCTCACTTGGCTCCCTGCGCCCTCTCAGAAGCAGCACAAACCTCTCCCCTGACCTGCCTAGCAGTTTAGAGGCTATTTTTTTTCATCAAATCTAATAGAGGTTATCAAAGTTGTTGGTTTTTTTTAAATTCTAAACAATTAGACATATTGACTAACTTTTCCCTACCATATTTCCCATAATATATTCAATTTATTTAGTAATGCAAAGAGCAGATGAGAAAAAAAGTATAAAATAATGCCTATTTCCTCAATTTGTAGACTTTGAATATAATGCCAAAAATAGTAAATGCTAGCAGGGGGTTTACTATTTGTGACCCAGGGTGTCTGACAGAGATCTCAAAGACTTAGTAATCATTCTGAGTGATTGAAAGAGGGATTTTGAAATTATTTGTTATTGGAGAGGTCCACAGGTAGGACTTTTCAGCTATGAAAAGTATTGGAAGCAACGGATCATTTAATATTTCTACACTATTAAATGTATATAGTTTTAATTACAATAAAAAATTAAGGTAATTCTTTAATGTTCAATGACAAGAGTTAAGAACTTTCTTTAGCTTATAGAGTTATTGAAATAATCAAGAAAATAACTTTTTTTAATTTTCAAAAAGTATATTACAATGATTTTATTTGACAAATATTAAATGTTTGTTTCAAATTCCCTTGAAAATGAGAGGATCTCTCTAAATACAAGGAAATGTCTTTGTTTTCTTCTTTTCATTTAATTTTATGTTCTTACTCAATGTCTGAATTGTAGTAGTCTTGGCTAAACTAATATAAAATAATTCATTCCAATTTTCAAGGAATAAGTAATTTAAAATTCTGTAATTTTGAAGCATCTAAATTAACAATTTACTGTGGCAGGTGTGATGATTAGTTATACAAAATCACCCACAGCCCAGGTCTCCCTGTATTCCTCTTTTTTAATGTTGTAAAATGCCAAAACATGAACCTACCTGTGATTTTGCAGCTGGCATAGTCAAGGCGGTGGTGGTGGTTTAATTGCTAAGTCATGTCTGACTCTTACGACCCCATGGACTGTAGCCTGCCAGGCTCCTTTGTCCATGGGATTCTCCAAGCAAAAATATTGGAGTGGGTTGCCACCCAGTTCTAAAAGTAGCTATAAGCTGAAGTTTCTTGGTGGGATTTCAAAAACTCATTTTAAAGGTAGGTGGAATCAGCTGGAAAATTCCACCCAACCCCCAGCCCTCTGCTCATTTATCTTTCCCACTTCCTCTTGTCTGGATTAGAGAGCTGATCTCTGAAAGTTAGTGGCTAGCTTCAGATCATAAAAAAATTGAGAGTCACGTGTCAAAGGTAACACAGTAGGAAAAGGAAAGGACCTGGATGCCAAGAACTTAATCCACTGCGCCAATGTTGGGTTTTCTCCATCTTGCTTCTTGTGTGAGATGAATGCATTTATTATTTATTTTCAGATCAGATCAGTCACTCAGTCGTGTCCCACTCTTTGCGACCCCATGAATCGCAGCACGCCAGGCCTCCCCATCCATCACCAACTCCTGGAGTTCACTCAGACTCACGTCCATCGAGTCAGTTTTAGTTGATTTTTAAATATAATTTTCCTTGCATTCGAATGGATTCTTGTTAGTTTTGACTTATTCTTTATTGACATTCTTCCTAATTTCCATATGTGTGTATATATGTGTACACATACCTGCATATTTACACAAAGTTTGCAATTGCTAGAGAAAAATAAATTATAATATCTTTGTGATAACTTTCTAAATAGAAAAGTCAGAGACAAATGATATATATAAAATCACAAAGAGAAATATGTTCACTCAAATTGAAGTTGCCTGTAAGGATAACATCCCCAAATGTTTACCTTATCCCCATTTCTGTGATCCTTGAGTTCTTTCATTCAAAACCTTGATGCGCTAAAGAAACTGGAAACATTGCCCTGGATAAATTCATTCATGTATGAGGATGACACCTTTTTCTGACTTTCAGTTCATTACCCATAAGGACATATGGAAGTGTGAGTAGAGTTCAATTTTAATAAATAATTTAAATTTCCATTTCATCTGCAGTTGCATGTAGAACGAAACTTAGTCTGGTAGCCATTTATGTTTATTCAGACCATTTAATAAGACATGTCTAGAGAATACACTTTATGATTCAGCTACAGTGATTACTAGGGCAGTTGGCTTTTGAATTTTTAGGGAGTTCTGTGTGTGAAACCAAACAGCATCCTGAAATAAAGTGTGCCTTGTATCATTAGGTATTTTAAGTTCCTCAACTATTACTACTTCTTGAAGAATTTCTTTATTTCTTAGTAAACTTAACAGGAACTCTTTCATTCTACCACATCAAATTTTTGGTTTTGATATCACTCTTCATTATGGGAGGTTCTTCTGCTACGTGTTGGTAACTCTGTTAAATATTTCATTTGCAGTTTAATTCTTAAAATTACCTAAATGATGCTTAGATTTTTGTAAGCAATTTGCTCAATTTCTCATGACCAAAATGGGACTAATCCAGGATTTTAGTGGGATCTGATCTCAGAGCCAACTCTTTGAATTCTGCACCATAACAGCCCTGTGTTGAAAAAATTGCTTTCCACCTTTCTTAGGAATTCACAGATTTTACCATCACTGTATTTCATAGGGTCTGTGCTCTACTTTTTCAATGATTCAATAAAAACAGTTTCAGTGCTTTAAAGAAATATTGAACTCTTCTTCCCTCAAATTTCTCCATCCAATTTGAAGTTTTACAAAACAGGGTGCTTTCCGTAACTTTCTGTTTGACATAACCTATTCTTCATTGCTATTCTGATGCTAAAATAGGCTTGTCAAGTAATGCCTACCTACTCAAAACATTTGTGGCAACAGAGAGGTGCACATTAAAATAAATTAAAGTAGGATAGCAGTAGTAATTTTAAAACTTCCTCCTAACATGTTTTTTAAGCCAAAGACTTTGGCACTTTATAACAATACAGTGTACTTTCAGAAATGTTGTCAGTTTTTGCTGCTCTCCTGGTTTCACCTTATCTGCAAATTAAGTCATTGACAGGTTTTATAAAACAGTTTCTTGAAATAGTTCATATTTTGAAACTGTTGGCAGTGATTATGCTGAGGCTACAGAAAGAAAGTGCAATGGACTTGGAATTCAGAGACCCTTATTTATCATTTAAGAAATCAAGATGCATGATTTCTTCTAATTTGGGGGGGAGTTTGGAGGAAAACAGCTAAGTATTCTGGTAGTTTTTAAATCATTTAATGTAGGCTAAACCAAAAATACTCACTTAAGTATATATATATATTTAAAATTTCAAGTTTATTACTGATGCATAAGATATGCATGTATACATGTGTACCTACAAACATATATGTATGTGTACAAATACACACCCACAAATACACATGCAAAGGTATTTTATAAGACAAATAATTCTGCAGACCTTGCAACAGTCTCCAATCCACAGAACAAGTCATCCATTGTCCATTTACCCCACCCATTTGACTTTTAATAAAATTGTATTTACTGCTTAAAACATATGCTAGAAATTTAAATCACCAACTAATTTTAAGTGAACAATGTAAAGAAATATATGAAAATAATGCAATGGGAAAGACTAGAGATCTCTAAGAAAATTAGAGATACCATGGGAATATTTCATGCAAAAGTGGCATAATAAAGGACAGTATGGACCAAAGCAGAAGATATTAAAACAAGGTGGCAGAATACACAGAAGTACTATACAAAAAAAGATCTTAATGACCCAGATAACCACAATAGTGTGGTCACTCACCTAAAGCCAGACATCCTGGAGTCCAAAGTCAAGTGGTCCTTAGGAAACATCACTGCAAACAAAGCTAATGGACATGATGGAATTCTAGCTGAGCTATTTCAAATCCTAAAAGATGATGCTGTGAAAGTGCTGCACTGAATATGCCAGCAAACTTGGAACACTCAGCAGTGGCTACAGGACTGGAAAATGTTAGTTTTTACTCTAATCCCAAAGAAGGGCAATGTCAAAGAATGTTCAAACTACTGCACAATTGCACTCCTTTCACATGCTAGCAAAATAACACTCAAAATCCTCCAAGAGAGGCTTTAACAGTACATGGACCAAGAACTTTCAGACATACAAGCTGGATTTAGAAAAGGTAGAGGAACCAGAGATCAAATCTAAAGGCTTTGAATGTGAATATCACAACAGACCGTGGAATATTCTTAAAGAGATGGGAATACCAGACCACCTTACTGGCCTCCTGTGAAACCTGAAGGCAGCTCAAGAAGCACCAGTTAGAACCGGGCATGGAACAATGGACTGAATTGGGAAAGGAGTACATAAGGCTGTATATTGTTACCTGGTTTATTTGATTTATATTTCATTTATAGCAAAAAATTTGCTATAAATTTTTATAGCAAATTATATTATGAATTTAATTTGCTATAAATTTAATTTATAGCAAAATGCTGGGCTAGATGAAGCAAAAGCTGGAATCAAGATTGTGGGGAGAAATATCAATAACCACAAATATGCAGATGACACCACCCTTATGGCAGAAAGAAAGCAAAGAGGAACTAAAGAGCATGTTGATGACGGTGAAAGAGGAGCGTGAAAAAGCTGACTTAAAACTCAACATTCAAAAAACTAAGATTATGGCATCCGGTCCCATTACTTCATGGCAAATAGATGGGAAAACAATGGCAACAGTGACAGACCTTATTTTCTTGGGCTCCAAAATCACTGCAGATGGTGACAGCAGCCATAATTTAATTTAATTTAATTTAAAAAGACACTTGCTCCTTGAAAGAAAAGCAATGACCAACCTAGACAACATATTAAAAAACAGATACATTACTTTGCCTACAATGGCCCATATAGTCAAAGCTTTGGTTTTTCCAGTAGTCATGTATGGATATGAAAGCTGGACAATAAAAAAGGCTGAGCGCCTAAGGATCGATGCCTTCAAACTGATGCTGGAGAAGACTCTTGAGAGTTCCTTGGACTGCAAGGAGATCAAACCAGTCAATCCTGAAGGAAATCAACCCTGAATATTCATTGGAAGGACTGATGCTAAACTTGAAGCTCCAGTACTTTGGCCACCTAATGTGAAGAGTCAACTCATTGAAAAAGACCCTGATGCTGGGAAAGATTGAAGGCAGGAGGAGAAGGGGACAACAGAGGATGAGATGGTTGAATGGCATCACTGATTCAATGGATATGAGTTTGAGCAAACTCCAGGAGATGTTGAACCACAGGGAATCCTGGTGTGCTGCATTCCATGGAGTCACAAGAGTTGGACATGACTGAGTGACTTAACAACAAACAGTGGCTTTAAACAGAGACTCTACAGAGAAGCCATCCACATAAAAGAGTTTTTATTGTTTATTAATTGTATGACATTTGACAGGCTACTTAAACTCAACAGTCTCCATTTTCTCATCTGTAAAACAGAAACATAGTACACTTCTCCTGTTTTAAGATTATAATCTGAATGGTGTGTTCATTACTTTCATCCACAACTTATTAGCCAGAATTTACTCACATAGGCATGGATTACCACAATCATTGTTAGAAAATGTGCTTTTTTTTTTCTGAAGTCCTATGTTCCTATCAAAAAATCAGAGGTTAATGATGCTAAGTGATAATCATCAGTGTGTTCTCCAAACAAAAGCAGATTTCTATCAAACTATTTGATCTTTTTAATCCCTTTTTCCAAACTTTACAAAAGCTCCCATTTCACCATGATAAAAACAAAAACTCAGCATAGCATCACATTATCTATTATTAAGACTTGCTATTTGAGCTTCTAAATGTTTCAAATTTGGGTCTCTGGAAAAAAAAATAGTTTGTGTACATACTTATATTTGTTTATTATAAAGTTTGTTAATATAAGAAACATGAAATAATCTACAAATAACAGTAAAATATACAATTTAAAATAAAATTCTGTACACTTATAATGTCAGATTGAATTGTTGTTTCTTCCGAAATCTACTGTTTAATAATTCTTTTACCAATAGTAGTGCCTCAAAATCAGGTTATATGTAAACATTCAATTACTGATCAATTTCACTCGTATCACTGACAAACAAGCATAATCCTGATATCATTACTTGTTGATATTTTCAGAAAGACAAAAGTGAAACAGTGACAACACATCAGGTTAGAAAGTCTCTCATTGGTCAATATGAGTAATTTGTTTGTAAATCAGTTGATAATTTTGGAATATTGGGAAAAATATCTTCCAATTTTTGTGCTATTAACATGGCAACCATAAATACAATGCCATTTTGTTTTATTTTCATCACTTAATTTTTTTCATCAGCTTTTTAAAGCAAGTGATGATGGTCAGTTAACAAATCAACCACTCATTTATAGCACTTGACAATTTCTATGTTGTAGACACTCCTGCCGTGACCAATTTCATGACACCAACATGATATCCCAGAATGTAAATTTGAGAAGAGGTATACAGTGACAAACCATTGTATGGTATTTTCACCAGGCTGATGTGAGAGTTGTAACTCCAAGATCAAATACTATAGTAAAATATAGTTAAATAATAGGAAATTATGAGTTTAAAATATTTTCTTTATTTTAGTAAAATCTATTAATTATAAGAATATGAAATCAATTTTTTAATGGGAATGTAGAAATGATCACAGAATATCCAAGTCACTCCATTCTCATTTTGCATTGGAGCTGGATCATTCTTTATATAAAGAGGTAACAATTCTCATTATTAAAATACCTTACTGGAAAATATGCAAAATAAATTTTATATTTCTAAAGAGTACCCCTCAGGAGTGATACAGTACCATCTTTGAGCATCATTCCTGAGCAATTTGTCAGTGCCAAATGAAATTGTCTTTAATTATCCAACATCCATTAAATTTGATGACTAGTTTGATGATCATTTCACACTTCCCAGCATCAAATAAATATACTGTAAAGAATAAAAGTAAATACAAGTGGCCAAAAATTTCAAATCTATTTTGCAAAACAAGATCAAACTCATAGATGAACATTTATTCAATTTTAAAATGATATTTCTCACATTAGTTTTATTGGCCTATAATTCTTGTAAGTCAGAATGAAGCACTCTTTTATTTTTAGCCTTAAGCAGAGTCCCATGTTTTTCACTCTTCTGCCTCATGAACTGCAGCAGATTGGATTATAAATACTAAACTAGTGGGGTCCACTGGCAAATTCCAAAGTCTCTACCCACTTCTGGATTTTTAACCTTTTTTTTTTTTTTTGAGGATTTCAAACCTATTCCTGTCCTTTCATACCACAGGCTGCATGCAAAATCTTCCAGCAGTCACAGTCACACACTTTTCTCTCTTCTCAGTGGTACAGATCAAATACCAGGCTATACAATTGTCATGATTAATAGTAAAAGCACAAGGACTACATAGAAATGTAGGTACTTCTATTGAAAGAAAATTCTAAACTTCAGAAAGGCTCAGTTACTGGAATTTTGCATAATATCCTTTTAGTGACGGAATTTGTTTGCTTGTTTGTTTTAAATAGGGGTTGGAGAATGGAAGGAAACTAGACCTTGAGAAATCAGTGATACATGTACTAGTGTGCTAGAGGGAATGACAAGTTTTGATGTTATTCTGATTAAGACTATTTATGAGACCCTAAAGAAAGCCACGGATTCCGTCCATCTCAGTTATTTTATTAGTTTACAAAAAGGTTTGGAATTCAATGTTCTGTGGGAGAAGGCAATAGCACCCCACTCCAGTACTCTTGCCTGGAAAATCCCATGGATGGAGGAGTCTTGTAGGCTGCAGCCCATGGGGGTCGCTAAGAGTCAGTCACGACTGAGCGACTTCACTTTCACTTTTCACTTTCATGCACTGGAGGAGGAAATGGCAACCCACTCCAGTGTTCTTGCCTGGAGAATCCCAGGGACGGCGGGGCCTGGTGGGCTGCCATCTGTGGGGTCACACAGAGTTGGACATGACTGAAGCAACTTAGCAGCAGCAGCACTATGGTATAAGCTCTGTAATTTTGTTAAAATATTTGCATATTATAAAATGGGTAGTGGGCTTCCCTGGTGGCTCAGATGGCAAAGAATCTGCCTGCAGTGCAGGAGACCCAGGTTCAATCCTGGGGTTGGGAAGATCCCCTGGAGAAGGAAATGGCTACCCACTGCTATATTCTTGCCTGGAGAATTCAATAGACAGAGAAGCCTGGTGGGTTACAGTCCATGGTGTCACAGAGTTGGACAAAACTGAGCAACCTTCACTTTCATGATGAGAAATAACAGAAAGTCTCTTGCCTTCAAAAAGAGTGTAATCAGTCCCATTGTAAAATAATACAAGACTATACTACCATGATATTTTTGTAACAAGTCAGTTTTGTAATTTTTGTTATAAATGTTATCAAGCAAGCCTTGTTTTTGTAATATTCTTCTTCCTATTTTCAATGCTTCTTTCCAGATGACACTATTCTTTTATTGCATTTTATAAGTCTTCAACATAGCTAATAATTAGTCATTCTAATGTTTTCAGAAAATGAGTTCTCTGAACAATAACTTGCATATATATATAGCATGTAATTATTAATAAATTATGTGTTAAGTTTCTTAATATTGAATTATCACCATTTGCTAATAAAAAAATCCCAGGATCAGAAACATTAGGAGAATACATATACTTATAATAGCTTCTGAAGGTCAAAGCTAGAAATGAACTCAAGGTCTTACAACAACTGCAGCTGATGTTTCTCTTTCTTCTGCAGCATGCTGCCTCCAGATTCAAAGCGCCTTTGATCGCTTTGATGCAGAGCAAGATGGATCTATGAACCATATTACAAATGCAGGGTCTATACAGTGCTAGGTGGGAAGTGAGCTTCAGTGATTTTTATGATGAAGATTTGGGAAAATACAAGATGGCATTTACAGCTGCTCTAAGAATTCCTAAAGAACAAGACAAAATACTGGATCTAAGTTTAGGAATACAATAATCCATTCTGTTTTAATGGGGCTGATTACCTAGTATCAACCAAAAATAAAAAACTCTGTCTAGTTTATAATATAACTTATATAGTTCTAGGTGATTCCCCAGAAATCCTTAACCCTTGAGTCATGTAAGAAAAGAAATAGAAAAGGGATACATTTAGCTCCTATATCAGTGTGCTCTGATAACTGAAGAGAAAGAACCATTATGTTAGACCTATTTATTTTCAACTCCTTCCTCATCTGATAATTTAGAAGATATGTGTATGTATATAAGTGTGTGTTTATGTGTAGGTGCAACTGTATATATTCCTATGCCACCTTTTTAAATTAAACCATTACCTCATAGTGGTCTTGATTTGCATTTCTCTGATAATGAGTGGTGTTGAGCATCTTTTCATGTGTTTGTTAGCCATCTGTATGTCTTCTTTGGAGAAATGTCTGTTTAGTTCTTTGGCCCATTTTTTGATTGGGTCATTTATTTTTCTGGAGTTGAGCTGTAGGAGTTGCTTGTATATTTTTGAGATGAGTTGTTTGTCCGTTGCTTCATTTGCTATTATTTTCTCCCATTCTGAAGGCTGTCTTTTCACCTTGCTAATAGTTTCCTTTGATGTGCAGAAGCTTTTAAGGTTAATTAGGTCCCATTTGTTTATTTTTGCTTTTATTTCCAATATTCTCGGAAGTGGGTCATAGAGGATCCTGCTGTGATGTATGTCAGAGAGTGTTTTGCCTATGTTCTCCTCTAGGAGTTTTATAGTTTCTAGTCTTATGTTTAGATCTTTAATCCATTTTGAGTTTATTTTTGTGTATGGTGTTAGAAAGTGTTCTAGTTTCATTCTTTTACAAGTGGTTGACCAGATTTCCCAGCACCACTTGTTAAAGAGATTGTCTTTAATCCATTGTATATTCTTGCCTCCTTTGTCAAAGATAAGGTGTCCATATGTGTGTGGATTTATCTCTGGGCTTTCTATTTTGTTCCATTGATCTATATTTCTGTGTTTGTGCCAGTACCATACTGTCTTGATAACTGTGGCTTTGTAGTAGAGCCTGAAGTCAGGTAGGTTGATTCCTCCAGTTCCATTCTTCTTTCTCAAGATCACTTTGGCTATTCGAGGTTTTTTGTATTTCCATACAAATTGTGAAATTATTTGTTCTAGCTCTGTGAAGAATACTGTTGGTAGCCTGATAGGGATTGCATTGAATCTATAAATTGCTTTGGGTAGTATACTCATTTTCACTATATTGATTCTTCCAATCCATGAACATGGTATATTTCTCCATCTATTAGTGTCCTCTTTGATTTCTTTCACCAGTGTTTTATCACTCATTATCAGAGAAATGCAAATCAAGACCACTATGAGGTACCATTTCACACCAGTCAGAATGGCTGCAATCCAAAAGTCTACAAATAATAAATGCTGGAGAGGATGTGGAGAAAAGGGAACCCTCTTACACTGTTGGTGGAAATGCAAACTAGTACAGCCACTATGGAGAACAGTGTGGAGATTCCTTAAAAAACTGGAAATAGAACTGCCTTATGACCCAGCAATCCCACTGCTGGGCATACACACTGAGGAAACCAGAAGGGAAAGAGACACGTGAACCCCAATGTTCATCGCAGCACTGTTTATAACAGCCAGGACATGGAAGCAACCTAGATGTCCATCAGCAGATGAATGGATAAGAAAGCTATGGTACATATACACAATGGAGTATTACTCAGCCATTAAAAAGAATTCATTTGAATTAGTTCTAATGAGGTGGATGAAACTGGAGCCTATTATACAGAGTGAAGTAAGCCAGAAGGAAAAACACCAATACAGTATACTAACGCATATATATGGAATTTAGAAAGATGATAACAATAACCCTGTATACGAGACAGCAAAAGAGACACTGATGTATAGAATAGTCTTATGGACTCTGTGGGAGAGGGAGAGGGTGGGAAGATTTGGGAGAATGGCATTGAAACATGTAAAATATCATGTATGAAACGAGATGCCAGTCCAGGTTCGATACTGGATGCTTGGGGCTAGTGCACTGGGACGACCCAGAGGGATGGTATGGAGAGGGAGGAGGGAGGAGGGTTCAGGATGGGGAACACATGTATACCTGTGATGGATTCATTTTGATATTTGGCAAAACTAATACAATTATGTAAAGTTTAAAAATTAAATTAAATTAAAAAATAAATAAATAAACCATTAAACTGATAGAAACAAAAAGATTCAGAATAAAAGAAAACATTACAAAATTATTTTCCTATCAATGTATTTGGTTTGTTTCTGTTCATTACACATTTGTCAGATATTTACTACGTGCTGGGGATTACGGTACTTATTTGGCTGCAGTGGAGAAGTACCTAGGTCAGGTCACTGCCCTCACAGGACTTGTCCATTTTATGTGGAAGACAGGTAGTAATGAAAAACCAGTTAGTTTTGTGCATAAGAGAGGTAGTAATGAAACAATCACACATTTAAATGAAAAATTACAAATGGAGAGAAAGTTATATGAAAGCAGAAAGTAGCATGCACTGAGATAAAAAGTATTCATAAAGATTATGCTGTTTGCTCACATATGTGATATGAGTGCAGTATTGAATTTCTTAGTCATATATAATTGCAATTCTTAAAAAAGAGAATGTAGAGGAATACTTAAGCTTCTCCTTTAAAATAGACTATAGAAGACAGAGGAAAGATACACCAGGCTCTCAGATGATGCCATGTAAGCATATCTTCTCCTAGAACTACATTATGATACATGAAAGGATTCAAACTTAGCTTGAAAAATTTTGTGTTTCTTTTTTTTTTTTTTTAATTTTGTGTTTCTGATTGTGGCTTAAAGTTTCTTTTCACCTTGGCCTGAAAAAAAATGTGGCGTATGAAACCCAAAGACATGTATCAACCCATGACCCAAAACAAAGATGGTACAATTATCTAGGAAAATAAATTGAGACATAGTGGTTAGGCTTTTTAATAACTATTTTAGTCAGATCTTGAAATATCTGTAATAGCTTCACTTAGGCATAGCCAGAAATGGTCTTTGGATTAATGATGTTCCTGATGTTCCTTGATGTTTCTTACTTCTTGAATTAATGAGATGGAACAAAGTGCTGGAGTCAGCAACAGAAGTAAATATTGTACATCAATTCAAGAGAAAGCTCAACAAGTTTTCTTATAAAGAAGGAATGAAGCCAAGTTGTTGTAACTTTCTTTTGTTTTGTTATGTTATTGTTGTTTGCTGGAGGCCTAGAAAATAGGATAATCTTATTTTAGCTGGTATTTCATTTCTTCATAAGTTTACCAAATAGGCTTGACTTGTTTAATGAGACATTAAGAAATTATAACTGAAAGCTTAATTGGATATAGATATAAATATAAGAAGCTCCCTTACATTTTGTATTTATATTTTCTTTTAAAATTCATATTTTCTTCATCTGTTGTTTTCTGAGCCTTCATGATTTGTCTACATATGGATTCTTTTTTATTTAATGCCTTGGGATTCGCTGAGATTCCTGAGATGAAAGAATAATGTCCTTTATTAATTAGTTCTGAAAACTTCTCTGTTAATATTTTTCTTTCCTAATGTCTTTCCTGTACCTCCTGCAGGACCCTCTTTGACTCCCAATCTTTTTTTACATAATGTTCATGTCTATCTTACTGTGCTGCTGGATGGTTCTTTAGGATCTATGTCCCAGTTTTTAAGTTATTATTGGAGCTATGTTTAAAATTATATCATCATTGTCATTTCTTGAAGTTCATTTTTTTTCCAACTTTACTTTTTTTTCCTGTAGTTTCTTTTCTTTTGACCTTTATGCATCTTGGAAATCCCCAGTTGAATTCCTAAACAGTGTGCTTCAGTTCATGGGGTCACAAAGAGTTGGGCAGGACTTAGTGACTGAACAACAAAACTTTATTTGTGCTTACCAGGTGGTTCTGTGATAAAGAATCTGCCTACCAAGAAGAAGATGCAACCCTCTGGGTCAGGAGGGTTCACTGGAGAAGGGAATGGCAACCCACTCTAGTATCCTTGCCTGGGAAATGCATGGACAGAGGAGCATAGCGAGCTATAGCTGAACAACAACAAAGTTTCTATAATGTGTAATATACTGCACAATTTTAAAAGTGCATAAAATATAAATATAAAGATCAATAGTTATCATAAAGTGAGCACTTGTATAATTTTTACTGAGGTCAAAAGATAGCATATTTCTAGCAATCCTTTGCTCCAGTCATTTTCAAATTAAGACTTCTTCCCTACCAAGAAAGATCAGTATCTTGAATTTTGTAGGCAACTTTTGCCTTATTTTCTATGCTTTCACTCTTGAACACATGACCACAATGAGTACAAATCACATTGCTGGTTTTAAAACCGATATAAGTGAAATCCTTTGAGTTTATTTTCTTTCACTTAGAAAGTGTTTTGTGACATTCATCCAAATCTTTCATTTAATGCTAATGTTTTCATTATAACATTTTGTTTATATGTTCTATTCCTGTTGGGCATCAGATTGTTTCCTTTTTGAGTTCTAGTATAAAAAACAAATTATGAACATTTCTGTTGTGCCAATTAGAAAATATTATCATAATTCTTTTTGTTAAATTCTAGGATTACAATAACTTTTGCATAGAATATATGGAACTTCAGCTTTATTAGATGATTCCGATCTGTTTTCCAAATTAGTTATACTGCTTTTCACTCCCATCAGTAGTGCACATGTATGTCCAATGTGCTACATTGCACCAACCCTTTGAGCTATCAATATTTTTTAATGGTTAGCCATCTGGTTTTGGTTTTAATTTATATATTTTAGATTATGGACAATATGAGCAGATTTTCTTGTAATTCTTATACATTGAGCATATCCTTCCTCAAAGTGCCTTGGACACTGGGTATCTGTTAAAATGAATGTTCAAATTTTATTCTCATTTTTTTTTTAATATTCTTTATTTTTTACATGTTTTCCATATATCTTCTCCCACTCTCTGGGTTGCCTTTTGTCTCTAATTGTGTTTCTGATGAGATGAATTCTGGGTTTTCATATCATCAAAATAAGCTACATTTTCTTTATAGTAAGTACTATTCCTCTCATTTTTAAGAATTCTTTGTCATTCATAGTCAATAATGATGTTTTCCTGTTTTATCTTCTAGGAACGTTAATGTTTAAATTCTCTTAAATGTCTACAATGTAATTAGAATTGAAATCCGGATGTTTTGTCTCTTGGAAATCTCATTTTCCTCCCATTTGAATTTCCAATTTTCCTAACACCATTTATTAAAAGAATGGATCCTTTCTGTCTGTGCTGCAATGCTGATTTTGATACAAATCAATTCTCATACACCATTGGGTTAGGTTCTCCTTTCCTAACTAATTGCAATATGATAAGCCTGGAAGGCGGAGAAGGCAATGGCACCCCACTCCAGTACTTTTGCCTTGAAAATCCCATGGACGGAGGAGCCTGGTAGGCTGCAGTCCATGGGGTCACTAGAGTCAGACATGACTGAGCGACTTCACTTTCACTTTTCACTTTCATGCATTGGAGAAGGAAATGGCAACCCACTCCAGTGTTCTTGCCTGGAGAATCCCAGGGACGGGAAAGCCTGGTGGCCTGCCATCTATGGGGTTGCACAGAGTCGGACACGACTGGAATGACTTAGCAGCAGCAGCAGCAAGCCTGGAAGGAAAGTTATGACCAACCTAGATAGCATATTAAAAAGCAGAGACATTACTTTGCCAACAAAGGTCCATCTGGTCAAGGCTATGGTTTTTCCAGTGGTCATGTATGGATATGAGAGTTGGACTGTGAAGAAAGCTGAGTGCCAAAGAATTAATGCTTTTGAAGTGTGGTGTTGGAGAAGACTCTTGAGAGTCCCTTGGACTGCAAGGAGATCCAACCAGTCCATTCTAAAGGAGATCAGTCGTGGGTGTTCATTGGAAGGACTGATGCTAAAGCTGACTCCAATAGTTAGGTCACCTCATGTGAAAGAGTTGACTCATTGGAAAAGACTCTGATGCTGGGAGGGTTTGGGGGCAGGAGGAGAAGGGGACGATAGAGGATGAGATGGCTGGATGGCATCACCAACTCAATGGACATGAATTTGAGCAAGCTCTGGGAGTTGGTGGTAGACAGGGAAGGCTGGCTGCTGCAATCCATGGGATTGCAAAGAGTCAGACATGACTGAGCAACTGAATTGAACTGATTATCATTTAGCTGAAAACATTTTCTAATTGCCACTGTGACTTCTTTTTTGACCCGTATGTTGTTTAAAAGTATATTTTTATATTTCTAAACATATGGGAAATTTGCATCTAGGCTACTGGCAATGCATTTAGAAAATATATTCTATATGAATTAGTCTTTTAAATTTTGCTTAAATATACTAGCACATAGTCTCTTCTATATTTCAAAAACATGTATGTTTTGCTGTTGGGCACAGAAATGTATATGTAGAAATTAATATATATCATAACATGCAGATTGTTATATAATTATATTTTCAAGTTAATATAATCATGTGTGAATTAAATAATTTATTAATATGGCTGTTCAAAGTTTATACCTCTTTTTCAAATATGTCTACTAAAATATATATATACTTTTTAAACTGTGTTTTGTTTCTCTGGATTTCATTCTTTTTTTAACTAATTTTTATTATCATGTATTTGCTTTACAATGTTCTATTAGTTTCTACTGTATAGCACAATGAATCAGCCATACATATGCATATATATTATATACTCCCTTTTGAACTTCATTCTTCTTTATCAATATCAAGTGTCCACTTTTAAATGTGATGTACTTTTATTAATTTTTAAAATTCTGTTTCGATAAAAACAATAGCTTCATCACCTTCTTTTGGTTAGTATATGTGAGTAAACTCTTTCCTGCCCTTCTACATTTTCTGTAATATTGTGTTTTCTTTCTTATAAATAGCACATTGTTTGATTATAGTCTTACATAGAGCCTACAGTCTTTGTTTCTTCACTGAATTCTTCACTCCATCTATATTTAAATATTATCATATAATTGAATTAAAACTACCATCTGGTTGAATGCTTATGTATATTACATTGAATATTTTTGTTTATTTTTTTAACAAATTTGGAAAGTTCATGTTATGGATTGTACTGATCTCCACCAAAATTCATACCTAAATCTCAAACCTCACAGTGTGACAATATTTGGATACAGGGCCTCTGGAAGGTAATTAAGGCTAAAGGAAGTCATGAGGGTGGAGCCTTAATTCAATAGGTCTGGAGTCCTTAAAGAGGAAAAGTCCCCAGAAATGCATGAACACAGAGAAAAGGCCATGTGAGGACAAGGGACAAGATGGCCATCTGCAAGCCAAGGTAAAGAGACTTCAGGAGAAACCAACTCTGCTAGCAGCTTGATTTTCCAGTTTAGCCTCCAAACTGGGAGAAGTTTTTTGTTTAATGCACACAGTCTGTGGTATTTTGGTATGGCAAGCTTCGCAGACATAGTTCTGCTTTGTTATCCTGTCGACAGGCCTGCCATGTTATCTTTCCCTCTCTCTTTTCAAGTCTTCCAATTGCAGAGAGGGTGGGTTTTCCCACAGTCTTCTCTATGTCTATCTTAGTATGTGTTGGATATTTTTAAAGCTTTTATTCCCTTCAATCCTCATTCAGTATATTTCATACTGAGTTATCATTTATCTTCTGAATTTCCTTTTCAACTATGTCTAATCTTGTTACAGCACTTGCTTAGCTCTGACGCCCCTGCTGCCAAATCGCTTCAGTCATGTCCAACTCTGAGCGACCCCAGAGACAGCAGCCCACCAGGCTCCCCCGTCCCTGGGATTCTCCAAGCAAGAACACTGGAGTGGGTTGCCATTTCCTTCTCCAATGCATGAAAGTGAAAAGGGAAAGTGAAGTCTCTCAGTCGTGTCCAACTCTTAGCAACCCCATGGACTGCAGCCCACCAGGCTCCTCCATCCATGGGATTTTCCAGGCAAGAGTACTGGAATGGGGTGCCATTGCCTTCTCCAGCTCTACCTTTATTTATTTATATAATTTTAATTTGATTTTTAAAAATATTTCTGGGTATCTAACTAAATTATCAATATATCTTTTATCTCCTTGAATTGACTAGAATAGTCATTGTAAGGTCTGTGTCTGACAGTGCATATCATCTGTAGTCTCGTTGCATCATTTCAATTGCTTATTATTTATATTATTCTCAGATATTTTGCCTTTGAAATATGATATGATTGGCTATATAGAAAATTCTATGATATGATTGGCTTTAGATTCTATGATATGATTGGCTTTAGAAAATTTTAAAGAATCAACAACATTAAAAATAAAAACAAAAATTCCTGGAAATAATGAGTGACTATAGGAATAAAACAAAACCATAGGATAGATCAATATATAAAGGTTAATTGGTTTTCTGTAAAGAGAAATTGTAAATTAAAATATGAAATTTAAAATTAGCACAACTATCACCAAAAATGAAATATTTCTGTATAAGTCTAGTAAAGTATTTACACAATTTATATGTGTAACCTACAAAACTTGAATGAAAGAAATTAAAGGAGACCCAAATAAATGGACAGATGATCTGTGTTATTTGAGAGAAGACTCAATTTTCTTGTTTTTATTGTTTTCTGAAATTATCTTTAGGTCACTGAAATTCCAATCAAAATGTTGGTATAGTATTTTATAGGTATTGACAGTGCCACCAGATTTCGTGACATAATATAAAGCTACAGTAATCCTGACAGTATAGTACTGGCAAAATAATAGACACATGGGTCAATGAAAGAGAAAAGAGAACCCAGAAAAAGAAAAATGACATGTAGTTAACTGATTTATCACAAAGGAGAAAAATAAGTTTATTGAAAAAGGGTAATTTTTCAACAAATGGTGGTAGAAAAAAATTGTGTCTATATAAAAAACAAGCACACCTACACATAGAGCTTACTCTTTTATTAAAATTAACTCAAAATCTCTCCAAGGAGATCATAAATCTCAATTAAAAATATAAAATTATAAACTTCTAACTTCTAGAAGAAAATATGAGAAAAACTAGGTGAACTTGGGTTTATTGTCAACTTTTTAGGTATAACATCAAAAACCTGATCCATCAAATAAAAATAAAAGTTGTGTTTTATTAAAATAAAAACTTATGTTCCATAAAATACCCTGTGAAGGGAATCAGTATATTAGCTAAATATGGAATAAAATATTTGCAGAACAAATTTAGAAGGCTAGTATTAGGTATTTGAAAAAAAAAAAAACTCAATAAGAAAACACCCCAATTTGAAAACAGGCAAAAGATCTGAATAAGCACCTTAACAAGAAAATATGTGGATGACAAGTCAGCATATGAAAAGTGATGCTCAACATCATATTTAATTAAGAAACTGCAAATTAAGATAAAATATTACTTTCTGACTGTTAAAATGGTTAATATATTTTTTAATATGAAAACATCAATAGCGAAAGAGGATGCAGAGCCACACCACAGGAGTTCTCATTTCTTGCTGGTGGAAAAAAAAAATGGCATAATGACATTGGAAGACAAAGTAGTAGTTTTTTACTAACTAAAGAGTTTTAGCATATGCTCCAACAATTGTACTCCTAGATCCAAATGATTTGAGAATGTTTCCACACAGAAAACTCTTTGTGAATGTGTCAGCAACTTTCTTTACAGTCACAAAAAATTGAAAGCAAAAGATGTCCTTCAAAAAGCTTTTAAAAGTTTGATTCATCCATGCAGATATATTGTATTCTGCGATAAAAATGAGTTGGTTGTCAAGCAGTGAAAATCATGGAAAATCATGGAAGCTTCTTTAGTGCACATTGTTAAGTGAAATAATCTAGCCTAAAATGCTATATAATATATCATACCAATTACATTCTGGAAAATGGAAAGCATTAGTTACTGTAAAAATTCAAGCTGGAATCAAATTGCCAGGAGAGTTGGACTATAAAGAAAGCTGAGTGCTGAAGAATTAATGCTTTTGAATTGTGGTGTTGGAGAAGACTCTTGAGAGTCCCTTGGACTGCAAGGAGATCCAACCAGTCCATCCTAAAGGAAATCAGCCCTGAATATTCATTGGAAGGACTTATGCTGAAGCTGAAACTCCAATACTTTAGACACCTGATGCAAAGAACTGACTCATTTGAAATGACACTGATGCTGGGAAAGATTGAAGGTGGGAGGAGAAGGGGACAACATAGGATGAGATGGTTGAATGGCATCACTGACTTAATAGACCTGAATTTGACCAAGCTCCAGAAGCTGGTGATGGGAACATGGAAGCCTGGCTTTTGCAGTCCATGGGGTCCCAAAGATTCGGACATGACTGACTGACTGAACTGAATGTAGGAAGGTTGAATAGATAAATAGGCAAGTTTTTATGGTGGTGAAACTATTTTTCATGATCTTATAATACTGGATACAAGACCTTAAGCATAGTATTTTCCATCATAGAGCATTAACCATACTGCATGCAAAATTTTTTAAAAAAATTAATATTTGAGGTGATTCAAGGATGGACTACTGAATGTGATGTAAGTACATCACAAAATGAATGAAAAGGCTTAGTGAATGGGGTCATTGATATTTCTCCAGGCAATCTTGATTCCAGCTTGTGATTCATCCAGCCCAGCATTTTGTATGATGTATTCTGCATATAAGCTAAATAAGCAGAATGACATTATACAGCCTTAATGTACTCCTTTCCCAATTTTGAATCAATCTGTTGTTCCATGTTCGGTTCTAACTGGTGCTTCTTTTCCTGCACACAGGTTTCTCAGGAGACAGGTAAGGTGGTCTGTTTTAGGTAAGGAAAGGAAATGGTATTCCCATTTCTTTAAGAAGTTCCCATAGTTTGTTGTGATCCACACAGTCAAAAACATTAGCCTAGTCAGTGAAGCATTTTCTTTGAAATTTCCTTGGTTTTTCTATGATCCAATGGATGTTGACAATTGATCTCTGGTTCCTCTGCCTTTTCTGAATCCAGCTTCCACATGTGAAAATTCTCAGTTCAGGTACTGTGAAAACCTAGATTGAATATTTTGAGCATTTCCTTGCTATCATGTTAAATGAGTGCAGTTGTGTGGTAGTTTGAACATTCTTTGGAATTGCCTTTCTTTGAGATTGGAATATGACCTGACCTTTTCCAGTCCTGTGGACACTGCTGAGTCTTCCAAATTTGCTGGCATATTGAGTGCAGCACTTTAACAGCATCATCTTTTAGGATTTTAAATAGCTCAGCTGGAATTCCTTCACCTTCACTAACTTTGTTTGTATTAATGCTTCCTAAGGCCCAGTTCACTTCCCACTGAAGGATGTCTGGCTCTAGTTGAGTGCCCACACCATCATGGTTATCCAGATCATTAAGGTTTTCTTTTGTACAGTTCTATGTATTCTTGCCACTGCTTAATATCTTCTGTTTCTGTTAGGTCCTTGCCTTTTCTGTCCTTTATTGTGCCCATCTTTGCATGAAATGTTCCCTTGAAATCTCAGATTTTCTTGAAGACGTATGTAATCTTTCCCATTCTGTTTTTCCAACAACAGACAAAAATAATGTATCAATTATGAATCACTAATTGTAATAAATGCATCATACCAGTGTGTTAATAGGAAGGTAAATTGAGTGCCAATCAGTCCATTCTGAAGGAGATCAGCCCTGGGTGTTCTTTGGAAGGACTGATGCTAAAGCTGAAACTCCAGTACTTTGGCCACCTCATGCGAAGAGTTGACTCATTGGAAAACACTGTGATGCTGGGAGGGATTGGGGGCAGGAGGAGAAGGGGACGACAGAGGAGATGGTTGAGTCTGACTCGATGGACGTGAGTCTGTGTGAACTCCGGGAGTTGGTGATGGACAGGGAGGCCTGGCGTGCTGCGATTCATGGGGTCGCGAAGAGTCGGACACGACTGAGCGACTGAACTGAACTGAACTGAAACTGAGTGCAAGACACATAGGAAACCTCTATACTATCTTCTCAATTTTTTGTAAATCTAAAATAGTTCTAAGTAAAAAAGTGTTTTCACAAACAGCTCACTATTTAGAAAGTCAAGATACGGTTAATTTTATTTATGTTGTGCAAAGTTAAGAGATATACTCTGGGTCGTATTGAAAAATCAGAAGAAGGTCATATACTTAAATCTGTAGAATCCTTAAAAATATTCAGTATTTGTGATAATTATAATGATAGTGCAAATTCTTAGACAAACTTGTGGTATAGGGGTTACTTTTCTCCTTTTGCAGATGAAAAAAATGAATTGAACTTTTGATAGTGATGTGACCCGTCTACTCAAGGCAAGCTGTCCAATCCCTTAAATCTGTCTGACTCTGAAATATGATCTATTGAACCACTATGACATTTATTCTCTGTTATAACTGTGTATCAGAAACATTTTTGGAATATTTCTTAATAATGAAGTGATTTCCTGTGCGTAAAACAATTGAGTGAAAAACTGCAGGACTTATGCCTTGGCTCAAGTTAATTAAAACAAACCACCCTCTCCAAAAAAGAAATAGATTCTGATGTACATCAGAGATTAAGAATGTGAGGCCTGAAAATTAGTTAGTGTGTTAAATCATGTGTGAGTTCATAGAGTTTCAAATACAGGGGGCATTTTGAATAAAAATGAAAGCCTATCTTAAAAAAGGAGGGAACATGGTAGTTTCAGGAACACGGTAGTTTAAAGTGGTTTGAGCAGGGGCTGCATGTTGAAAAATAGAAGTCAGGAAAAGTTAACCAGTAAGTTACAGGTGGATAAGTTAGTACAGGCACACAGAATTAATGCTTTTTAGAAGATTCTGACCAAGGAGCCATATAATCTAATACACACTTCAGAAAGAGCCTTTTGTGGGAGCTCTGAAGAAAACATAGGGGGAAAGCTCCTTGACAACTACTCCTTGGAAGAAATGACTCACAATGCAAAGACAAATAAAGCAAACATCAACAAATGGGACTATATCGATCTAAAAAGCATCTGTACAGCAAAGAAAACCATCAACAAAATTAAAAGGCAACTTGTGGGATGACAGAAAATATTTGAAAATCACATATCTAAAGAGGTAAATATCCAAAATATTTAGGGAACTTATACAGCTCAATAGCAAAAAAAAAAAATCTGATTTCAAAATGGACAAAATACCTGGAAAGACATTCTTCCAAAGAAGACAAGTACATGAAATGTACAAATGGCCAAGTACCTGAAAAGGTGTTCAACATCACTAATCATCAGGGAATTGCAAATCAAAACCACAGTGAAATATTACCTGACACCTGATAGAGTGGCTGTTATCAAAAAGTCAAGAGATAAAAAATGCTGCAGAGGGTGTAACCTGTTAGCAGGAATGCAGACTGGTACAGTATGGAATTTCCTCAAACAATTAAAAATATAATTCCTGTATGATCCATCAGTCTCACTTCTAAGTATATCCAAAATAAATAAGTATCTTAATAAGAATGAAAAGGTTATCTGCAACCTCATGTTCATCACAGCATTATTTGCAATGGCCAAACCATGGAAACAACCTAAGTGTCCTTCAGCAGATGAATAAAGAAAATTGTGTGTATGTGCACATCCAGTCATATTTAAAAAAGGAAATCCTGCCATTTGTGACAACATGCATGGACCTTGAGGACATTATGTTAAATGAAATTTGAAAGGAAAGATAAAGAGTGTATGATCTTCCTTGTATGTAGAACATAAAACATCCAAACTCATAGAAACAGAGTAGATTGGTAGATCGGTGGTTGCAAAGAGCAGATTGGTGATTTTGTGCTGTGCTTGGTCACTCAGTCGTGTTTGAGTCTTTGGGACCTCATGGACTGTAGCCTTCCAGGCTTCTCTGTCCATGGAGATTCTCCAGGCAACCATACTGGAGTGACTTGCCATGCCTCCTCCAGCGGATCTTCCCAGCCCAGGGATTGAACCCAGGTCTCCCCCATTGCAGGCAGATTCTTTACCATCTGAGCCACCAGGAAAGTGAGGAAAATGGGTAAAGCTGATTACAGAGTACAAACTTCCAATCATAAGATGAGTAAGTTCTGGGGACATAATGAACAGCATGGTAATTATAGTTGATAATATTGTATTCATTATTTGAAAATTGCTAAGGGAATTGATCTTAAAAGTTCTTACCCCTACACACACAGAGACATACACACACACACATGCAAACATAACTGTGAGGTAATAGATTGATGCATGTGTTACCTAATCTTATTGTGGTAATCATTTTACCACTGATATCAAGTCATCACATTGTAATACATCTTAAACTGACAGTGTTATAGGTCAATTATATCTTAATCAAGATGGGCAAAAAGGAGCCTATAGTGATTGAGAGATTGGTTAATATGTTTATAGTGATCTAGTTAAGAGGTGATGAAACATGAACAGTAAGAATAAACAGGCAGGTATGCATTTGAGAGATATGGAGAAAAGGGTTCAATACTATTTGAATCTTAAATGAATATGAGAGATTTTTTAAAAGTAGTTCGTTCTTGGGTGATTCCCAAAGTTTCAACTGAGAACTCAAATCAAAGCTTTAACTGTTATAGGGAACAAGAAATGGGTCTGAATATGAGGGTACAATTATGTATTTAGCTTTTTGTATGCTGATTTTTGAAATCCCTGAGGATTTCACAGGAGTAGTTATCCAACAGGTAAGTGGACATTTGATGTTTTTCAGTAAGTTCTCTGTAATATAGATGTGGAAGTTAAACTAACCAGGGTTCAGTTTCAGATAATTAATTCAACCTTGCAGATTTTTGTAGAAAAAGATTTATTACAAGTTATTTTAGATTTCATGTCTACTGACAAACTGTCTGAAGGAACAGACTCAGGCCTGGACTTCTAGGGGAAATGACTCAGCCATAATCAAGCATCTGCTGAGTCAAGAGGTGATTTTTGCTATGGCTAATAAAAAGAAAAAAAATTACTACCTATGCCATGATTAAAGAGCTGCCTCTAAGATACTGACTACAAAACTATGAAGAGGAAATACCACTCATGGCAGCAAAAACACATGCTTATTACATAGTCTGCCTCCTAACTTACTGTGAGAAGCTGAACGATAACCGGGGAAGCTCGGCCTGTTACCTAACATGGCAAAAAGGGCTTTTCAGATTGTAATTAAGGGTATGGACCTTGGTGAGATGGATAGATTGTCCTGATTATCCAGGTGGGCCCAATTGTTAGAGGAGGTTCCCTACGTGACTGCTGACTGATCTGAGAGCCAGACCCTGGCAATCAGAACTTCCTCACCCCATCTCCTATTCTTGGAGTGTATGTTTTGCTCATCATTTTCACTCCAGGAGCTGTTTCAGGAACACAGACTTAAGAGGGTAAAGAGTTGTTGAGATCATGTGATACTGAACCATTCCCTGATGTGAAGCAAGATAAAAGGCTGAGACGCCAAGTTTTGCAGCAAATATAGGGTTATTTTCAAGGCAACTAAGCAGGGAAATGGGAGAACAATTCTTAAGTCTCCCTGAATGCAAGGGGCTTGGGGTACTTTTGAGATAAAGCCACTCTGCAGTATGAGGCATAGGGGGCGTGGGGAAATGTGATTGGAAAAAGATGCAGCAATGAGCATTCCTCCTTCTGCGCAGGCGTAAGGAGGCTACAGGCCTCAGCCCTTTTCAAGGAGTTTAGCAGAAGGCGCTTTGCACGCTCTGGGGTTGGAGTTTTCAACCCTCTGGCATCCAAAGGTTCAGGACTGGGCCTCTCCATGCTCTACCAGCTCAGCTAGAACTAGACAGAGCTGACTTCAAGTTCCTGGAAAACAGCTCTGACAAACATCTTACTGTTAGGACTATGTGCCACTTGGAGGATGCACAAGTCTTAAAAATCACTTTTATTAATGAAGCAGGTATAGGTGAAATGGATTCAACTAATGATAACCCACAGTTTCACATCTGGACTGAATTCATGACTGAACCCCCTTAAGGCTTTTAAATAAACCTTTCAGAGTCTAGCAGGCGGAATCGGACATTTCTTCTTGCAGCCATTCAAGACAAGCCTCCTATGTAAGTTCTCTTGCTTATTAAAACTGCCATCCCTCAGTCTGCAGCGATCTGCTTCTTTCTTCAGTCTCTTGTCCTTGATGTTCAGCGATGGGTTTTAGATTTTCCCAGGAACTCCCCAGTTTGTGAACCAATGGCAATCTAATCTCGTGAGTTGTTACAAGCAGAGAGAACCCTTTCCAGCTGCAGTGAATCAGAGATTCAGCATGAGGAGGATTCAGTCCACCTGTTGCTGGCTTTAAGATGGAGGAAGGCAGCCAGAAACCAGGGAACAGAACTCTTTCTAGAAGAAATGTTCTCCAGCAGAAATACAGCCCCTACTGACACCTCGATTTGTTTCCATTGAGACCCATGTTGGACTTCCAACCGATGGTACTCTAAGGTAAGAAAAAATAAAATTGGGTGTTTTATTTTATTTTGTGTGTGTTTGAAATATGTTTAATTTTTTTAAAGTTTCTAATTGTGTTAAATATACAAAACATGAAGTTCACCATTTTAACTGTTACTAATTGTACATACAGTTCATTAAGTATATTCACAGTATAATTTTCGTCCAATCTCCAGAACTAATTTTGTCTTACAAATTGAAGTTTTATACCTGTTAAAAAATGATTCCCCCATTCCCTCGCTCCCTCCAACCCCTGATAAGTACCATTCTATTTTGTCTCTACGAATTTAACTGCTTTGGTTATCTCATGTAGGTGAAATTATATATAGTATTTGTCTTTTGTGACTGGCTTATTTCACGTGGCATAACCTCTTTAAAGTTTATGCCTATTGTGGTGTCTGAAATTCTTTAATTTTTTAGACTGAATAATATTCCACTGTACATATATACTATATTTCATTTACATATTCATTCTTTGATGGAAGCATGAGTTGCTTCTGTCTTTTGAGTATGAGTATTTTGCATAATGCTGCTGTGAAATGAGTGTACAAATTAGTGTTAAGCCACTAAGTTTGTTGGAATCAGTTTACTGACATTTTGTTAAGGCTGTTTGTATCTGTGTTTATCAGGGATATTGGCATGTAATTTTCTTGTGCCTCCCTTGTTTGGTTTTGGTATTAACATGCGTTGCTGTCCTAATATGAGTTGAGTGTTCCCCTTCATTCCTGTTTTTTTGGGAGAGGAGGGAAGAATTTGAGAAGGGTTGAGATTAATTCTTTGAATGTTAGAGGAAATTCACCAACAAAGCCGTCTTGTCCTGGTGTTTTATTTGTTGGGAGGTTTTTGATTATTGATTCAGTCCCCTTACTCATGATTGGTATGTTCATATTTTCTATTTCTTCATGACTCAGTCATAGTGGATTGTATATTTTTAGGAATTTATCCATCTCTTTGAGGTTTAAGCCACTAAGCTTAAATAATTTGTTAAAGAAGAGAAGCTAACACACCTGCTTTCAGTCTTTTGAGATCCTAAGTGTATTCATCCATTCATGCTGCTGTTGCTAAGTCGCTTCAGTCGTGTCCACCTCTGTGTGACCCATAGACGGCGGCCCACCAGGCTCTTGAGTCCCTGGGATTCTCCAGGCAAGAACACCGGAGGGGGTTGCCATTTCCTTCTCCAATGCATAAAAGTGAAAGTGAAGACGCTCAGTCGTATCCGACTCTTGGCGACCCCACGGACTGCAGCCTACCAGGCTTCTCCATCCATGGGATTTTCCAGGCAAGAGTACTGGAGTGGGTTGCCATTGCCTTCTCCCAATAAACCCTAAGTCATATCCATATATCTAGCTGCAAGGGGCTCTGAGAAATGTAGCATTTATTCTTTTTCATCTCTATAGTCAAGAAAGCTTACTAAATTAGAATTTGGAAATACCACTCCACAGAGCACCCCAGGAGTTAATTGCTGTAAATGTGGTAATTGATGCAACGGGTATGGATGAAGAATACATAGGACTTTTATTTATTACTTTCCATGGATTGAAGAGAAAAAGCAACATTGCACGGTGAGCAGAGGGGAAGCACCTAGTTCATATGACTAAAGAGAACTGCCAGAAATGTGTGTGTGTATGGGCTTGTGCATGGTGTGTATGTTAGAGCATATGAAAGAATATATGAATATGGTGTGGAACCAAAAGAATGGTTGGGGGGATGAGTCAAATGGCCAAAAGGGCATACAGGAGACAAGAAGGATAAGATTCAGAAAGGTCAAGGTGGTGGTGATGGTGAGAGCAGTTTCTGTAATTTGTATCAACAGAACATAAATTGCAGTGAAGTGAGGAATGACTGAGGGATCGGGATATTTCTCTTTTTTTTCCCATAAATAACATAGATTGATAATTTGATACTTCTTCTGAGTCAATATTTCTCTATATCTTAGAGAATTTGAAAACAAGTTATGTATTCTGCACATACCTGAAGGGAAACCGTAAAAGCAATCATAATAAAAGAGGAGCAAAGCCTAAGCAATGCACGGAGGAAAAATGTTAGTCTCAACTTTTTCAAAAAGGTGGTATCTGGTAGAAGAAGATAAGAAACAACTTAACACACTAGTGGGGGGAATCTCCCAGGTAATAATCGCCTTGAAAGATTTTGTTTGTATGTTTCCCTCTAAGTTAAGGAAGGTCTCAAAAGCCACTCTGACCTCAGCTGTAGAAAGTATTTTCATAAGAGTCTCTTACCAGTGGTTTGCTGCAGGCATTTTGCAGAACAGAGAAGGAACTTGAATTCATCACTGCAGTATTGGGACAGATAATAAAAGCAGAAATATCTAAAGGGAAATAAATGTAAGTGATGTCCCTATGTAGTCAAAGTATATGTATTTTAAGAAGGATCTTTAAACAAAATCAGATGAGAAGGTGATAAGTGTTTTATTGGTAATGAGCAGTTTCAGTGTATGCCGAGAGGACCTGCTTGCCTCATTACAATAACATGACACATACTCCCACAGCCCAAATTGAGGTTCAGGATCATCAATTCAGGACATACAAAAGGAGTGTCTAAATTCCTTTCATGCTTCTTGGCTCTAAACACTTGTGATCATGATAGAGTTGTATTGGAGACAGAATTTCAACTTTCCTTGCCATCATGGAGGGGGGTGAGGTAGGAGAGGTGTCAGTTTTCTCTTTCTTCTGGGATGATGAGAATAGCCTACTAGTGATAGCATTCCAGAAGAAAAAAAAGAAAAAGAAATCAGCTTTAAACATACTTAAGTCCCACTGAGCAAACAGTGCAGCTAGCTATTCAAACCAGTACTAGTATAAGGAGGACCTTTTCTTTCCCTTACAAAGTTGGAATCTCAGGAAAAGCTAAGTTTGTCTTTTTGCTTACTTTCCCATTTCCAGACTATACCAGACTTGATAGAATGAATTATCTCTGAAAATTTTCAGAATTTTGTTTACTGGGCTGGAAGTGATAACTACAACACTTTTGTTTTTTGTTTTTTTGAAGAACTAAAATGACCTGAGGGTTTCTTGTGATTTAAGAGCAAGCAAATAAGCTTTAAGTCTAGGTAGAGGTTTTATTCCGAAGCAGGAAAAATGTATCCCTACCAAATAGATTTTTACAAGTGTGGAGAAGATATATTTGCTTTATGATAACACAGTATGAGTCCTGATCTCTGAATAAGCTGTATATAAACTAATATTTTCTCCTTGTCCAAGAACATGTGTAACCAGAGGAAAAACTCTTCATCCTTCATATTTCCTCAGGCTTTTCCCTTAGCTAATTTGTCTGTGCTAATCTTCATCTGCCTGCTTTCTTGATTTTAAACATTGATTTCTCATGTGAACACCCTCTTCCAGTTGTTCTGATCTTTTGCTGGTTGAGTTAGGCTCTTGATGAGCATAACTTTTCAGTCAAAACTATATGCAATTGCAGAAGAGATGTTCTGAGTCATCATCTGAGCTAACTAGCTCCCTTCTCTGAGTGCAGTATCCCACACAGACTACTACTGAGCTGCATACATCTGATGCCAGACATCAGTTTAAGGAAACTAATCTGCTTAGCAAGAAAAGCTATGCATTAAGCCAATAAATGATTTGTATTTTCTCACTTCACCTGTGTGCTGACCTCTTTACTGTAGAACCAAAGAGACAAGCTGCTCATGATTCATGGTTCATTTTCTGTTTTATTGCATCTTATTTTTTTCTGACTTAGAAGAGTAATAAGACTTTTCTGATTATGACATTGTAAGTCCCATGAAGATGATATTTTTTCCAATAGAAGAAATGTGTGCTTTAAGTGTTTTGTAACATGCAGCATTAAATTGTCAAGGTTCTCTCACTTAATAGTGTATTTTGTTCAGTTCACCATTTCCATCTGTATTGGGAGTGCATTCAATAGTATCGCCAGCCAGGGTGCACAAACACAAAAGTGATGGTGTCGCTTTGGAAACTGAAATGTCTATTAATTTGCTGTAGAATTTTTTACATTCTATGCAACAAGCCATAATTACTGTCCTGATCTTACATTTGAAATACTGAACTGGTATTTAGGCAGCTTCACTGCACATTAATACATTTTTAAAGGGTTAGGGAAGGTACTATCTCCTGTAAGATGTAAATGTGAAAAGCTGATTTCAGCTTGTGGTGGGCAATTTTTACACATTGTCAAATCACAGTGGAACTGGAGCCTTTACCCTTTTGTTGGTTGACAGGGGACTTTAGTTTCTGAATCTCATGGCAAGCTATCTGCAGAGAACGGTTCTTTTTACTGCTGAAGATCAAAGGTTTGGATTGAATTAAACTCATTCCAAAAATCAGGTGCAGCAAACCAAATGTTGAGATGCCAAAGTTTACAACAGTTTATTTCTAAATGCAGCCAAGTAAGGAGACAGGAGGTCACATTTCTGTTGGTTACAAGTTTCTGTTAACACCAGGCATGGTTTTGGGATGAGTTTTTCAACGCTGTTTGGCATGGCTCCAAAGCCATGTATCTCTTGAGAAAATTTCCCCTTTTGGATTGTTATCCACTTGCACTCTTCACTTTCCATGAGAGGAAGGGGAGACCACATTAAAAAGGAAAAAGGAAGGGAGCCAACTAGACAGTAGGGGTGTTTTTACTTTCCCTCCAAGAGCCCGGTGCTATTAACGAAAGTGAACTGCCACACTACTGCCTACTATCCATGCCACTTTTTCTCGGATGTGTATTTCACGGCCCCTGAAGTTGTTTTTCTCCTTTCTAACATGCCATGACCTCCACGGTTACATCCACTTCCAGAGTAAGTCCTCACCTTCTGAGTCTTCTCTAGAGTGAGATCAACCTCCATCTGGTGACACTTCATTATGGCTTCCATTACCATACACAGTGGAGTTTGTTTTAAAGACTGTGCATAAAAGTGCATAAAGTGAAAATGACACTTGATAATTTCTTAAATCTTAAAAATCATCTCTGAAGTTGGTAATTAATTAATACACTGTCTTCCAGGAAACGTTTTCTTAACTCGAACATGGCAAACTTTCCCTAAAGTCAGAATGCATTGTTCATTCTGAATTGTGCATTTGATATGATAGAGGTGCATGCTTTGGAAAACAATGCTATGTCTAAACAATTGAAGCACCTCACCATTGCAAAATGCTCATGGTGGACTCAAAATGCTCAAGCGGACTGAGACAGGCTGAGAAGACTGTAGTCTCAATTCCCCTTCATACTTCCCTGCAAAAGGCTCTTGAATTTCATGGAAGGAAAAATTATCAGCATTTTTTTATCTGAATTGTTTTTCTCCATCAGCTTCATTGGGTCTAAATTTCTTTTTTTCCTCCTCTGCCTTTTTCTTTGTAAGTCTAAAATTCCCTCTGCTGAGTACAACTGTCTCCTCTTACTGGCCTTTGGTCTCAAGGTCAAGGTAGACTTCTGACCTACCTAAATGCTTAGCAAAATGCTTAGCAAAGAATAGAGTCTCAAAAAATAGCTACAGGGTAAATGTTAAAACTTCCCGGTCAACAGTACAATAGTTCTGAAGTAATCTGTGTGAAAATTTTACTGGGTGTGACTTTTAACAGCAGAACCCTCATTGAAATGAACTCATAAAGAAATGCAAGAAATATTGGTGAAAGCACAAAAGCTAAGATTGATACAGGAGTAGGTGGAGTTAAGATTGGAGAGCATTGTGGTTATTTCTGCTCTTCATTTGGAAGTCCTTAAAGGGGCCATGCAGAACCCTAAAATGGTTGAAACTTTAGTCCAAGAATCACTATTTTAGGGTAGTTAAGGTAGTTTAGGGTAGAGTAAGTTCTGCCGTGTGAGAGTGCAGAAAAACATGAAGCTTTAAATGCCATATTAGGGGTGCTGCTGCTGCTGCTAAGTCGCTTCAGTCATGTCCGACTCTGCTCGACCCTATAGACAGCAGCCCACTGTCCCCCTCTGTCCCCGGGATTCTCCAGGCAAGAACACTGGAGTGGGTTGCCACTTCCTTCTCCAATATTAGGGATAAATACATTGGAAAGGAGAGCATTAAAAAAAAATACAAGATGTAAATGGAAGAAAAATTTCAAATGGAGTGTTAAGAGTTTTTTTGATCTAAATTCTAGAGAACATATTCATGCCATATCCTTTGTACATAATCTATGTAGAAATGGCATGTAACTTAAGATATTCAACTAATTTGGAAATGTATCATCAATAGGAGAAAATGTTTTAAGAACAGAAAATATGAAATTTTTCTACTACATTGTCTGTTATCATGATATATAAAAGTTATAACAAATAATAAAATTGTGTGACAAGTTACAATAATACATCTCCTATTGGAAATATTAGTGCCTCCAAGTTTGTTACGATTGGTCCCTATTCTGCAATGTGTTCCCAGAAACATCAATAAAATGCAAAGTAGCTGATCTACCATATAATACTTTAAAAAGATAAACTGAGGCAGAGGCATATATTAAACATTTAGAGTTTATTTAAGCAAAAGCCATTTCAAATGGGGCAGCATTCAATCTAGCAGAAAGAAAGAAGCTCCAAGGAACTGTGCAAAAGGAACAGGAACAAGCAAGTTATACTACACAAAATAAGAAAAGGTTAGTTACTGCAAAGTTATTTTTCTTTAGAGGATGGTGAGGATCTCTCAGGCAGATTATATAACCAGAGCTGATGAGGTGATTTTTATTTATTTATTTATTTTTGGCTGTAGTGGGTCTTCATCGAAGGGCTGCTTTTATTTATTTGCAACAGCTGGAGTCTACACTCTAGTTGCGGTGTGTGGCCTTCTCGTTGCAGGGGCTTCTCCTGTTATGGAGCACAGGCTGCAGGGCACCCGCGGTTCAGTAGCTGCAGGATGTGGGTCCAGTGGTTGCACTCCCTGGCTCTAGAGGACAGGCTCAAAAGTTGTGGTGCACAGACTTAGTTGCTCTGTGGCGTGTGGACTATTCCTGGGCCAGGGATGGAACACGGGTCTCCTGCGTTGGCAGGAGGCTTCTTTACCACTGAGCCACCAGGGAAGCCCTGGTCAGGTGATTCTTGATTGACTGGGTTTTTTGGAGAGTTGAAACTATAATTAAGTCTTAGTTTGGTGATGTGGAACTTGGCATAAGCATAATCCACTTTGGGCCTGTTGATTTATATAGGTGGATTGTATTTTGTTAAAAAGAAGGGGAAGTTTTAAAAATCCATTAATTTTATCAGTGTTAATATTAACAGCTAAAACTTAGATCAATAAGCAGACCTACTTGAAAGGTATAAATCAAGCTTCATTTGTTTTCATGTGATTTTTTTTCAGGGAATACATATATATATATATATATATGTGTGTGTGTGTGTGTGTGTGTATATGAAATTGTGTTGTAAAAATTAAATGTATTTGTAACTATGTACCTGACATATGATAATGTAGATATACTGGTGATTCATTAATAATCAGTTAGAATAACATGGGAAAATTCTGTTCATTGTGAAACGTATCCAAAAATAAAAGTGGGACTAATATAGACATTAAGAGAGGGCTGTCCATATTTGTTTTCATATGTTTATACCCTTTGTCTTCATTAGACTTGGCAGGAAGCATATATTGGGCCCACATGGTTTGTTTCTGTTTCCCAGAGTAACCTGTCCATGGTCAGTGGTCTGCCTCCACTTCCTGCATCATGGCTTTCTTTGCAGAATAATCTTTCTTTAGCATGTTTCAAAATAACTTCCTCATGGAGATAGAACCCAATGCTTTCTCATGTGCTTATTTTTGCTTTTTAAACAGAAGCATATTCTGTTGTTCTACTGGCTCTATTGTTTCCAAATAGTCACTGGCCTGAAATGATAGCATATAGTGGCCCTGTTTTTGTTATATATATTTGAACACTTTCGTAATAAAGTAGAAATGGTCAAATATTAAAAATGAGATAAACAGGATAATAAACTAGTCATAAACACCTAGCTTCAACGTGTCAGTGTTGACTAGTCTTTTATCTATTTCCTGTATTTTTTGCTTCAGTATTTTTAAACAACTCCTGACATACCATTTCTCCCTTAAATACATCACTATGTGGTATCTCTAAAACTTAAGGATTTCTTTAAACAACACATTATCACATTTATCCAAATTAATATTAGTAGTAATTCTTCAATGTTAGTTGATACCTAGCCTGTCAAAATATTCCTGGTTGTCTCTCAAAAAATTTTTAAGTTTGGTTTGATCAAAACAGGACCTACATCATGTCCACATATTGCATTTCATTCATGTGTCCCTTAAATTTCTTTTAATCTGTGATGTGTTTATGCTCAATTATTTTTCATAGCATTATTTGTTGAAGACTTGCTCTGTAGACTTCCCCACATTCTGGGTTGACCAGTTCCTTTCTAATGGGATCATTTAACACATTTCTTTAGCATCCTGGGTTGCCTCTAAATTGTATATCAGTCTAATGGTACCATAAAATTCAAGTTGAATTTTTAGCAAGCATAGTAATTAATAATATACCTTAACTGGTTATGCATACTTAATGTTATCATATCAGTGTAAAAAATAACCAAACAGAAACCTCAATAAGTAGTGCTCAGAGACCAGAAAGGGGACCTGCCATGTACTATGAGGATATCAAAGACCAGCAGAAGAAAAGACTTCTCTTTCCTGGCAAGGACTCAGCCAATGAAAAGCCATGGCCTCTTTGCTGACTGTAGCCCTCCCAATCAGAGAAGGCAACAGCACCCCACTCCAGTACTCTTGCCTGGAAAATCCCATGGGCAGAAGGAGCCTGGAAGGCTGCAGTCCATGGGGTCGCTAAGAGTCGGACACGACTGAGCGACTTCACTTTCACTTTTCACTTTCATGCATTGGAGAAGGAAATGGCAACCCACTCCAGTGTTCTTGCCTGGAGAATCCCAGGGACGGGGGAGCCTGGTGGGCTGCTGTCTGTGGGGGTCGCACAGAGTCGGACACGACTGAAGTGACATAGCAGCAGCAGCAGCCCTCCCAATTTCCTTTTCCTCTATATAAACACATTTTCCTCCTCTTGCTCTGAAAGTACATGCATATGGCTTGCCTTTGACCCCAAATTATAATTCTCTGCTAATCCAGAATAAGCCCATTTTTGCCAAAGAGATACCTGGCAGTCTGATGGCTTCAGGTCAACACCAGGAGTACCTAGATGTCTGATTGTCCCAAATTTAGTCATCTTAAAAAAAAATGAGTTAGTGTTTAGTTTGTCTTTTCATTTCCTCTCTATTTATTAACTGGACTTTGTTCTTTTAATAAAGAATAACTTTATCAACTACATTTCATAAATCTAAAATACAGCTCATATGAGAAAAACCAAATAAGTTGCTTGGTTATTTTCTTTAATATATCTTGGTTCTTGCCATTTACTAATTCTGTACTTTTTAATTTTAACGTCTTATAGAAATACCATTTAATAGAAATACTAAGACTACTTATGTCAATAATAGCATTGAAAACAGTTTAGTGTTTCTTTGTTTATATTCTTTTCTTAGGATTATTTCACTTGGAACTGTCAAACTGTGGTGTTTTAAAATCTCTTGTAATAAATAGTCCCTGGGCAATTATGCCACAAACTTAATATACAGTTTAATCCCCATTTGTTTTTAAATTGTAGGATTTTTTTAAAAGTTTGTTTTGAGTTTTATAAAGCATTCTCATTGTTTCTCATGTCAAAATTATAAAAAATGGAATTTCAGAAAACTTGAATTTCTTTCATTTATCCTCTTCATGTTTTTTCTCCTACATATGGCTGTCTTTAATAGTTTTTGGCTTATTCTTTTACTATTTCTTCTTAGAAATATAAGCAACTGTGGGCATATTTATAATTTTATTTCCCTGAGTCTTTTTACACAATCTGTGCTTACCCTGTAAGATCTTCCTTGCATATCCATTTAAAATAAGCATGGAACTCTATTGTGCAGCGGTAACATTTTTGTTGTCATTTTGTTACTTGTCTTTGTTCCCATGAATGATGCAAAAATGAATAGCCATGTGCATACAACATTTCATATTTTTGCCATTGTATATTAGATTCCCAGAAGTCAGGTTCATGTATAATTTAGCTAGATATTGCCAACACAATGGTGATTTCAAAATATTGCATTTCTACCAACTATTTGAGAGAGTTTGTTTCCTTATGAAACAGTCTTAGAAGCTTATTATGTTATCAAAATTTAAAATGTTCTGAATTTGACAGGTGAGAAGTGGCATATCAATGCATGTTTCACTTGTATATGTATAATACATATGAACTAGATTGAGTATCTTTTCTTATTCTTGGGGATATTTGTGTTTCTTATTCTGTTCACTGAATTTATATGTTTTGCTCATTTTTTATTGGTTGTTTATTTCAATGTTTTGAAACATTTTGTATAATAAGGCTATCAATCCTTTCCAGTATAAGTGCAAGTGCATTTTTTGGTCATTTTTCATTCTACTTTTTTAATGAATGAGTTTATATTTTGATTAGCTAAATCTAACTAGCTTTTTTTTAATAGACTCTGAACTTTAGGTCATAGAAAAGTTTCTTTTGCTTCTCCAATAGACCAGTATATGGTACTTGGCTAGTTTTGTTTTGATTTAATATGCATTATATATTGATAACTATTGGATGACAGGATTTAACACAATCTTATATTTTTCCATCTGGATGTACAGTTGTCTCAGCACTTTATTAAAATGACCTTTTCCTCACCTTTATCATCAATTTCCTTATACATTTAGATCTGTTTTTGAATACTTTTAGTGTAACATTTCTCTGTGTTTTTTTTTAATTTATAAGAATACCTTTTTAATTTATAGAGCCATAAAATGTACTTTGGACTTTCCTTGTGTCTCAGCAGTAAAGAATCCACTGCAATGCAGTAGATGCGGGTTCCATCCCAGGGTCATGAAGATCCAGAGAAGGAAATGGCAACCCTCTCCAGTATTCATGCCTGGAGAGTCCCCATGGACAGAGGAGCCTGACAGGCTACAGTCCATGAGGTCGCAAAAAGTCAGACACAACTTAGCAACTAAACAGCAACAACAAATAATATACTTTAATGTATTGTAAAATACTGTAATGTAACATTGTTCAACCTGCTTCCACTGATACTCTTCAGTGTTTTCATGGCATATTTATTCTTACAAGGGATTTTTTTAAATAAAATTACCTAGCATCCAGGAAGAAATGCAATTCTTATTGAATCATTCTTTCCAAGAACCTTTTCTTTCTTGGAAATACTTACCTTTTATTCAACTATACTCTTGTTTCTTTCAGGAGTATTATACTGAATTCTTTGTTTTTCCCCTCCAAACCTCCAGATATTTTCTGTTGTGTGTTTATCTAGCTGACTTTTTTCCTGTATGTAGAATCTTGTGTTATATCATCTAACTGCTTATTGTCTGTGTACATAAAGATTCTGCAATTTAAAGAAGCCAAATTATCTCTACTCACAAGCAGTTCATATCCGATGCATGTTTCTACAGTTACAGATAATCCTAGTCCTTCCATATGATTGGATTTATTTTTGTTCAGAATGCATAATTTTTAAAATTACCTTTATAAGAATTGTTTGGTTCTCTCCTATCTTAGTATACATAAGAATGTATGCCATTGAATTTGTTAGGATAGAAGACTTTAAAGTCTAGAGGCTCAACAAATTCCCTGTTGATACCTAATGAAGTTCTAAAGTTGATCTAATATATTGAACTGGATCACTGGCTTGAATTTATTTTGTTAAATAAGGAAATGTAAGTATGTTAAAAACAGAAGGTAAAATTCTATACTGTCACAGTTTTCACTCTGCTAGACAGTACTGATATTTTCTGATGCCTGGAATATATTGTCTAAACTTGGATCATGAATCAGGAAAAACAAAGTTAACCAGAATTGAACAAAAAATGATTTATTGAGCTTATTGGCTCTCCAGGCAAATCATTAACAAAATTAAAGTAAATCTTCAGAGAAGGTGAAGCTTTTTTTTTTTTAATTTTGTTATTTTTTCTTGTCTTCCAACAAATATAGAAATTAACATTTATAGAGGTAATTTTCATACAGAAAAGATACTTTTACATTTAATCTTTTCCGTTCCCTTAGTGTTCTCTTTTGCCCCCATTTATTCAAAAATTCTGTGTAAATTCATACAGGTAGCTTCAAAGAAGCCTCCTGTCCTTGTAGGAATATTGCCTGTGTTAGTCACTCAGTCATGTCTGACTCCATGCATCATAGTCCACCAAGCTCCTCTGGACCCAGGGTTGTCCAGTTGTCCCACATTTGAGGCAGATTCTTTACCATCTGAGTCACCAGGGTGTGGGTAATTGCTAATATCACATGGCATCTGTAGACAAAGTTCACTGTGTATTTTTGCTTATTTGGCTTGATTAGTGTATCTGTCCCTAGTCATGTTCACAGCTAAATTCCATGGCTAAAATTGAATTCTGTTTTGTACTAGGGATTTAACAGGAAGGAGGTCCCTGTGTTACTGTGTTGTTTAGTTGCTAAGTCTTATCTGACTCTTTGTAACTCCATGGTCTGTAGCCCACCAGGCTCCTCTGTCCTTGGGATTTCTCAGGCAAGACTACTGGAATGAGTTGCCATTTCCTTCTCCAGGGGATCTTCTCAACCCAGGGGTTGAACTCAGGTCTCCTGCATTGCAGGCAGATTCTTTACCATCTGAACTGCCAGGAAAGCCCACTTGTTGCAAACAAATTAAATGCTGCAGTTCTTGTCTGCAAGAATACCCTTAACTATGGATAATGATAAAAATATGTACACAGACAATGTATTTTTGAAATACAGTATACATGTGAAATGAAGTGCAGCTGTAAAATAAATTACTATTAATAAAAATAACTGATAACATTAACAAAATGAGAAAATAATGCTTTTGAGCACTCAAAGGTTATATCTGACAAATTTAAGGAATTTCGAAGTGTAATTGTGACTATGAACATCCAAAGTCAATACCTAAATCATATATAAAATATGCCTTAACTGTATATGGGAACTGGGCACAGACAATTTAGAATGGAAAGAAGTAGATTTGTATGGATGAGTTGAAGTAGGAAATGGTACTGTCTCCCCATAGGCTCCAAATATTCCCTGGTGGTCCCCACTTTGAACCTTTGGAAGCTTTGGGAATCACTCTTAACTGAAGGGCATGGACTTCATTACTGTATTAAATTATCCCTTTCATCCCATTCATATTCTGTAGGTAGAGAAGGGAAGACAGTTTAGCTGAAGGGTGTCTCTGCTTATTTATTCCGCAAGAATCACTGCTTGATAAATTAAGCTAATCCTCTACAGGAATGTTCCAATCACCTCTGTAATTACTTACTATATGGAAACACAATGGATGTGGCCTTAATTACTTTGCTATAAGATACGAAGTCTTCAACACATTGTTATCTACATAAAATGGAAAGGCGCTGTGTATTCATGAAATCTTAGATTATGTTTAGTGTGAAATGGTTTTGAAGGTCATAAGCAAACTTGCAAATTAAAAGTTGCTGATAAGACCTACTTTCACACTTTCTTTACCATATAATGGCATAAATAAGTTAGATAAAAAAGCCACATTTCCATGGTGAGAATTTGAAATCTGTTCAATTTGATTGTGCTGAAATTCCTGGTCACATAAAATTTAAAAACTAGGTTGTTATCACTAGCATTTCTCCCTTGAACAGTCTGCATGATACAGTCTATCAAAGAAAATAGAGAGGCTCTAAATTAAGGCCAGTGGATTAATAATTCTGATTTAGAGCAGAAGCAATTTTAGCCTGGCTAATTTTTCATATCTGCTCAATTAACCTCATAGTGCTTTAGAACAAAAGGCAGCATGACGAGTGTCATTTAAATTAAACAAATGCCATTTATCTGTCAAGGTGCTGACTTATATCAGCCACTCCAAGCCAAGACCACAGTATCAAATGGGGTGGACGAGCAGTGAGCCACCAGGATTTAATTTTCCAGCATTTCAGAAGTCATGCACAGCATAATATGTGAAGCTTACCATTTAATGAGCTCTTCCAGATGATCCAGAAAAGCAAAACTGGGTTAGCTACCCAACCAGCATTTGTAAAATACCTAGTTTATATTCTACTATGACCCCTCTCATTGAGGAGAAGCACCTTCTTTTGGGAGTGATGTCAATGATTTCTAATTAAACACAATACCCCACATTTTACATTCAAGTCAGTTCTTTTCAGAGATTGGAAAACAGATATCATTATCCTGGCCTTCTGAATAACTTTCTGTTTAGCAGCTGCAGCCTCTAATGCTTTTCCAATAAGGCATTTCAGATCTAAATAGATACAAATTTTGAAAAGAAATTAGCTGAATATCATTATCATTTACTAGAGGAAGGAACTGTTCCTACTTAGCATTTACACTCCTTAAGTAGACAAGCGTTATACATTTTCAAATCATCTATGCTTCTCTAGTCAATAATTTATCTGTTTAAGTTTGATCTCTCAGTAATTGAAAGAAAGTTTACCTAAACATTAGCTCAATAGTCACTATGTAGAAACCAACTGTATTTTGAATTTTAGCATGAAAGAGCAAAATGCCCCTTTGAGATAGAGCCATTTTCCCCTTGTTCAATAATATGAAATTGTCTTCAGTAGTCTCTATTAAACTTATGAGGCTATATAGCCAGTCTTTGTGATCCCAGCTTTAGACTTTGATATGTATAGTACGCATTCCTTAATGAACCATTGATAACCGTAGGCTGGGAGTTTATATAGAAGAAGGACTTAGCAGCTAAAGTTTGATTTAAACTAGTGAAGGATCATTTGAAAAGATTGTTTATCTACTTCAGCATTGTTCCCAAATAGGTCTAACAGAATCAAGTCAAACCCAGTAATCAGGGTTCTTTGAACCAAAAGATCTCTCTATTTAAAATTTCAATAAATACTGAATACCAAAAGGCATCACAGCTTGGTGGTAACAATTATTCTGTTGCTGATAAGCACAGTATTAATGATGGAGTTTTCAACTTGTTTCAACTTCAATGTTTGCAGCAATGGGTCCTGGCAAGCTCAGGAGTACCAGCCATCATGTCCTAGTCTCAGGGGGGAAAATAGAAAATTTAAAGAACTTTGTGAACAGACTTTCCACTTTGGGCATCAGCAGTAATTTAAAGATAAAACCAGATTAAGACGGAGGAGATGGATGTTTATAAGTTAGAGTGAATGCTCATCACCTATCCCAGAATCACTCACATGTGATTCTAAGAACCGTCTGGGGCAAACTGGCATGGCACGGATTGTTTCTAAAGGGTCTGCAGGAGAAAGACGAGAGAACTTCAGTGACGGTACTTAAAGTCTTCGTCCCAGTTTAGGGTGGGCTACCCTTGTGGCTCAGCTGGTAAAGAATCTGCTCACAATGCAGGAGACCTGAGTTTGATTCCTGGGTTGGGAAGATCCACTGGAGAAGGGAAAGGCTACCCACTCCAGTATTCTGGCCTAGAGAATTCCATGGACTGTCACACCACTGAGTGACTTTCACTTAGGGCGGGTTAGGAAGTACAGCTAGTCCAAAATAGTCATATTTTCATTTATTTAGGACAAGAAGTAAAGGCTGATGAATTATGTTGTAAGACTGTTCAGTATCTTGTTGAAATGACAAGTGCTGAATCTAACTTCCTAGAATCAATACTAAGGTTTTGAACAACCTTGAATATATCTGATGGATAGTCCTGTGATTTTACTTAAGATTTATACTCATAAATACTAGCAGCAAGTTCATACTCAATATTGGCAATAAACGGTGAAGTCCAGAAACTTATTTCTGTAATTTTGTTGGGATCCTTTATTTCAATGAAGGCATCAGTAATTAGAATTCTGGGACCAAGGACTTTGAGTTCGACTGAATATAGCAATGATCAGATAAATTCCTCTTTCTCATCGGATTGGATCTCCCTCTCTTGTAGTAGGAGCTCCTGCTTAGACTGAACGGAAAGAAAAGCTTGCACACTGAGGTAGTTAAAACCTCTAGTTGCCTCTTGAGGTCAAAGGCCAGGCTGCTCTGACTCCATCTGGGGCCAGCTGCACCTTGACTCAGCCTCGTCAACTGTGGCCACGACCTCAGCCCTGGCTCTCCAATTTATGATATATCTACATTTTAGCAGTAACAATTATAAAAGTCATTTCTCTTCCTCCACAGTGATTGGTGTGTACGAGTCCTCCCAATTCTTCATTCATCCAATATCTTGTATCCTGCCCTACCCCTTTTAAAAGAAATTCCGGTTGGAATTTTGATGACCTTATAAACAACATTAGGTGGATCATATGCTAGCTTTAGCTTATCAAACTTACATATTTTCTTGGTACTAGTGAAATATTCTGAACAAAATGGCCCTGCATAAATATGGATTAAAGTCTATAACTTTTTGTTCGCAATTTGCAAAGTACAGACAAGAAGAATTTCATGTACCATTTTGTAAAGTCAAAGTCACATTCAAGAGAAAGCTGCTTTAATGAAAGCAGAACGTCTATCCATCTACCACTAATTAACATGAAACATCAATTGAAATGCTTTATGTAGAAATATCACTTAACAATAGTGTTTTATTTTTCTTTGAAACAATATTTCATGTTGATAATATATGCCTGAACTAAATTGAATAATATTTTATTTCCCAGGCTGGAAGATGTATGGAAAAATGTTCAATCAATTTCACATTTTGCTTTTAGAAATTATGTTCTGTGTTAAGGACAAAAATGTTCAGATTTGACACACAAAAGGACATTTCACTTAGCTAGATGCCCTTCCAGATCTTTACTGAGCCCTCTCTTACTACTCTTCACTTTGGATGGCATCTCTCTTCTTCTGAAGACTCTGACTGTCTTGAGTACAGGGATTGATATTTTGTTAATTGTGGTAATGCCTGGTACAAAATATAAGTTTTAAAAAAATAAACTGATAGTGTTGAACTTGGTTTTAATTGTAACAAAATAAAAATGATACTAGGTTTTTCTCCTTATAGAGGATGAAAAAATAAAGGTTTGTTGTACTTATAAGTAAATTTTAAAATGAATATCAAATATTTCTTATTTGCAAGGTAATCTGTGTTTAGTATGGGTGTGTGTTAGTAGGTATGCATGTTCTCCTAAGTGTTTGTGAAATGAAGAAGACTTTTTTTCAAAAGCAATTACAATGCTTGTTCAAGCTACATAATTACCAAAGAGGGGCAAGAACCCCTCTTTTTTACCTAAGCATGAAAGTGTGTTAGTCACACTTGAAATTTTTCAGTCACACTCTGAAAGTTGCCGAGTTATGTTGAACTCTTTGTGACCCCACAGACTGTAGCCTGCCAGGATCCTCTGCCCATGGAGTTTTCCAGGCAAGAATACTGGAGTGGGTTGCCATTCCCTTCTCCAGGGGATCTTCCCAACTCAGGGATTGAACCTGCACTGCAAGCAAATTCTTTACCATCTGAGCCACCATCTGAGCACAGTAATGTGTGCTATGGACACACTGGTATAGTGATGTCCGTTATTCCAGAGCATTCTTCCCATGCCAACTGCTTCCTGTAATGCAAGAATCAGAAATTGTTAATGGATGTGGATGTGTATAGTTCTTAGAATCTAGTTCTTAGTCTTTGTATTGCAACCTATATAAGCCAGTTGTGCAATATTCTGGAAACCACAATTTAAACTGTAGCCATTTTATTTGATCATTTTTTGAATTTAAAGCCTGCTTACTTACAAAAGTGCCAGATGACTCTCCCAATGAGCAGTCTAAGTATGAAACTGCCAAATATATATGTGTGTGTGTGTATATATATATATATTTATACAGCCCATAGACAATTGACTCTGTGCTAATAGAAAATATTTTCTATTTTTTGTGCTATCTGTGCTAATGAAATAGCATTGCAAACTGCATAAAGTGTTAGCGACAGTAATGCCAACATCCTTTAATTTTGGCATTGCAAATTATTTGTTTACCTTTGAATATGGACTTATCTGATATTCTGTGAATTTGTGCTACTTCACACAAAATAATGAGGGTATTCAATCAATCTCCAATCTCACAGTCTCATCATTAGCTATAAGCTCTAACCAACCTCCATTATTTGGCATTCTTCAAACATACCTTAAACTAATTTCTTGTGTCCTCTTTCACTCAGAAATTTCAGTCCTCTATTTCTTATTATCCAATGTCTGAAAACGGTTACCTAAAAGTATATTTTATGCAGTTTTGTAGTTATTTATGGTGGAAAGGCAAGTCCAATTATAATTACTACATCATGGTCAGAAGTAGAAGTGTCTCAATGAAATATTCAAATATATAATCTAAATTCTTTCCAAGAAAGTAGAACTAGTATGTGGCAGGTCTGTGAAAACTATGAAGTCATTATACTTACATTAGATGGTATGTTGAATTTAATAGGTGAATAATTGAATGATTCAGGATTAATACATAGCCTATTTAATTTTCTCTCCAGCCCTCTTTTCTAATTTCTGAACTGTTCTCTGTCCTGTGATGGTATTCATTACATCCTCGGCTCATAAAAAGTTTCTGTTAATGTTTTACTACCAAGTTGTTGCAAATACTCAGTGTAAACTATACAAGTTAATTTACTATTTCTTAAAATCTTCTCATATGATTTTGGCTATGTAAAGAAAACAAATATTTTGTACTGATTAGAATGAGTTCCTAGAACTTTTTAATAATTAGATTTACTCCACACATCTTTTCTTTTTCCAACAAGATGACTTAAGTTTACTCTTAAATCTATAGCCTTATATAAAGATTTATTTTCATGTTATAAAACTGACTTTCACTTTGAACACTAAATTAATATAACAGTATTTGCATATTCAGGGTGTTTCCAGAAAGTAGATTTGCTATATATGTTCAAATGTACCATATAAAACCAGGTTCAATTTGTGTATCTTAAATTTGAAAATATATCCAATATAGAGTACATAGGCTCTCAAAAGCATTCTTATTGATGGCTTTTTAGAAAGCATTTGCACTATAAATGATACATCAAAATTCATAACAGATTTTGCAGGCATTGTCTCAATTTTTATGGTGATTTCCTTTCTAAAACTTTTCCATCAGTCCTATTTCTTTCATTTCTTAGAAGAGGTTTTTTGTTTCAGCCCACAGTCTAATATGAAATTGTAAAATTCTGGCTAATTGCCCCTCATAATAAACCACTGCATTGTATCTTTTATTCACAACACAGTTTGGCATCTGTACTGTTGAGGTCAGTGGTTTAACACAAATCAGATATGTTTAGAAAACTGAGTAAGTCTTAGGGTTATTTAAAAAGTGATATCAAATCTATCCATATTTCATGGAAAATTCATAGGAATCATTTTAATTTAAGAACATTTCTTAACAAAAAATGTAAGTTTAAGGAGACCCAGATTGAAGCTACAATTTTGACTTGTCATATAAATCAGTAGAAGGACCATTTTATGTTGCAATGATTATATTAGAAATAATGCTGAATGAGGACACATCAAGATAGCAGAATGGGACATGGAACTCACCTCCTTCTACAGATACATCTAAAATAAATCTGCATGTAGAGTAATCCTCAGAATACCAGCTGAATGCTTGCCGTATCGCAGGCAACCGAAATTGCTAGAAAGGTCATCACGTAACTGGGTAGGATGAAAGAATTTTGTTAAATAGGATCGGGACTACACCTGTGTCCCTAGGAGGGAGTTGTGAAAGTGGAAATACTCCCTCTCCTTGCGGAGCTCTTTCACTGATGGGGAGATTAGCTGAGACAGAAAGGGAACTTCAGAGGATCAGAGAAAAGTTTGGAAGCTGGCTTGCGTCAGGGAGAGCAGAGAGAGATCAGCACAGAGGGTCCTAGCCAACTCCCTATACTCCCTAGCCTGAGATGCACATCTTCTGGTACCCTGGGGGACTGCGTGCTGAAATTCAGACTTTTATTACAGACATGAGGGGAGGCCTGGTGTTGGCTGCACAAAGAGAGCCTCAAGGCTTGAGTCGCAACAGGAGATGTGCACAAATACAAATTTCTATATATTAAATAGATAAACAACAAGGACAGGAAACTATATCAAATATCCTGTAATAACCCATAATGGAAAATTATATATATATATGTATATTAATATATATATGAAACTGAATCACTTTGCTATATACCAGAAACTAACATTATAAATCAACCATGCTCCAGTAAAAAAAATAAACTGAAATCATACTAAGAATGAACCCCAGAATCTTGATTTTATGATTCAAGGTAGATTTTTTTCAAAGATCTTTCATAGATTTAGATGATTTGCTTTTCAAATAGAATATACAACAAGCATTTTGACTGGGACTTTCAAGTATGTGGCTGCCTGTATTGTATGTGTTATTTCTGTTGCAAGTAGAAAACATCCTCTGTCCCCAAATTACCTCCCTTTAAGGCTTCCCTGGTGGCTCAGAGGTTAAAGCATCTGCCTCCAATGCGGGAGACCCGGGTTTGATCCCTGGGTGGGGAAGATCCCCTGGAGAAGGAAACGGTAACCCACTCCAGTATTCTTGCCTGGAGAATCCCATGGATGGAGAAGCTTGGTAGGCCACAGTCCACAGGGTCGCAAAGAATCGGACATGACTGAGTGACTTCACAAGCCTGTAAAGGTACTTGAAATGCCAACATTTTAAATTCATTCCCTTTGTTCTTAAAATTATAACCTTTTTTGTACCTTTGTTTTGGAATTGTTTATCAATTAACCAAATGTTTACTAAACATCAACCTTGTACCAAACTATGCTTCAGTTTAGTTCAGTCACTCAGTTGTGTCCGACTCTTTGCAGTCCCATGAATTGCAACACGCCAGGCCTCCCTATCCATCACCAACTCTTGGAGTTCACTCAAACTCAAGTCCATCTAGTCAGTGATGCCATCCAGCTATCTCATCCTCTGTCGTCCCCTTCTCCTCCTGCCCCCAATCCCTCCCAGCATCACAGTCTTTTCCAATGAGTCAACTCTTCGCATGAGGTGGCCAAAGTATTGGAGTTTCAGCTTTAGCATCAGTCCTTCCGAAGAACACCCAGGACTGATGTCCTTTAGAATGGACTGGTTGGATCTCCTTGCAGTCCAAGGGACTCTCAAGAGTCTTCTCCAACACCACAGTTCAAAAGCTTAGGGATACACAGAAAGGTAAGACAGAGCACTGTGACAGAGGCATGTAAAAGTGAAAAGTGAAAGCGAAGTCACTCAGTCATGTCCGACTCTTTGCAACTCCTTGGACTTGTAGCCCACCAGGCTCCTCCGTCCACGGGATTTTCCAGGCAAGAATACTGGAGTCGGTTGCCATTTCCTTCTCCAGGAGATCTTCCTGACCCAGGGATTGAACCCAGGTCTCCCACATTGTAGGCAGATGCTTTACTGTCTGAGCCACCAGGGAAGTCATGGAGGTGCTATTTTATGTGACATGGTGACAGAGGTCTCAGATGAAGTGACATAGAAGCAGAGACCTGAATGATACTGAGGAATGCGTACTGAGTAACTCTGGAAAGAGAATTCCAAACAACAGTTCCTATAGAGCACTTGAAATGGAAGTATATTTGTGAAACAGTGGGACAGCATTGCCAGAATGAAACAGGTATGGAAAATGTTAAAAAATAAGTTCAGAGACCCTTCCAGGAATACCAGTGGCTTGGACCTTCTAGATGAATTCCCAACCCCCATTCTTGTTTTTCTTATCACATGTATCTAATCAATTCCATCAAATCAGATGTCAGTGTATCTCAGAACCATTTGACAGAAACCCCCCTACTGTATGTCCACTTTCACTGTTTTAGTTTAATTTGCTAATATTCTTACCTTGGTATTAAAAATACCTCCTAACTTAAGTCTTTTCGAGAAGTACATGGCCTTAAAGAAATAGTTAAACTCCCTAAGGCCCTAGGTAACATATTTAAAGGCAGGACTCTGAGTTCAGTTCAGTTAAGTCGCTCAGTCGTGTCCGACTTTTTCGACCCCATGAATCGCAGCACGCCAGGCCTCCCTGTCCATCACCAACTCCCGAAGTTCACTCAGACTCATGTCCATCGAGTCAGTGATACCATCCAGCCATCTCATCCTCTGTCGTCCCCTTCTCCTCCTGCCCCCAATCCCTCCCAGCATCAGAGTCTTTTCCAATGAGTCAACTCTTCACATGAGGTGGCCAAAGTACTGGAGTTTCAGCTTTACCAGCATTCCTTCCAAAGAAATCCCAGGGCTGATCTCCTTCAGAATGGACTGGTTGGATCTCCTTGCAGTCCAAGGGACTCTCAAGAGTCTTCTCCAACACCACAGTTCAAAAGCATCAATTCTTTGGCTCTCAGCCTTCTTCACAGTCCAACTCTCACATCCATACATGACCACTGGAAAAACCATAGCCTTGACTAGATGGACCTTTGTTGGCAAAGTAATGTCTCTGCTTTTGAATATGCTATCTAGGTTGGACATAACTTTCCTTCCAAGGAGTAACCGTCTTTTTAATTTCATGGCTGCAGTCACCATCTGCAGTGATTTTGAGTAGACATTCCTTAAACATGTGCCTTATTTGAATCTGAATGTTTTTGTTTTGTAATTTCAGTTTTCTATATTCCTATCAGAATTTTCATCCCATCCTCCTACCAAAAAATCAAATCTTTAAGCTTTATAGTTCTTTGCTTGATTAAATATCAATAAATTAGATGATATACTTTTAAATTCTTAATTTATGTAATCCTTTTCAATTTAATAGTAATCTACATTCCCTACCATCATCTCCTGACTCTTCTGAATCATATACATACATATATCTCTCTTGCATTGATAATCAACCAAACTCCAGTACTTTATCAGTGTTCAGGCATTTTTATAGATCTGCTTCCTTGCCTTTCTCTTTTATGTAAATGCATATGTCTACATCCTCTGCTTTGATAGCTGTTTGGCCTTCTAATGGGTTAGAATAAAGCTAATTTTCCATCAAGAACTAGTTCATTTTTTTTTCCGTTAGCAATTGGCAAATGTGGTTTACCTCCAATGTACTCCACATCTGTTGTAGCACTTGAGACATTGACACAAGTAAATTATGTAAAGTTGATATGTAATATTAAATATGCAATATTAAACATTTAACTTCTTGGTTCTCCATTAGAGTGTGAACTTATTGAAAGCAAGACTATACTTCATTAATTTTTGATTTGCAATTATAAAATTCATGGACCAGCTATACTCTGATGAAATGTTTGCTAAATGATTGAATAAGTTTAGTATGTTAAATTGACAAAAATCTGTGTTTAAAATTTAGACCCTATTCTCAAGAGTCCATAAGCATGTTAAATTAATGATGTTCTAGACTCATTAATTTAAAAATTCCAATTCTTAAAGTTTAACTTTTTGGAAAGATATACTAAATCTCTTTCACAGGAGACTTAAATATTTTTTATCAGTTTATAATAATTTTTTGAACTCATTTATTTCATGTACTTTATTATCTGTTTTAAAAAGACCTCTGTTATTTATTGATATGTTTCAACTACTACTTTAAATCCAGGCATAAATTTTTCCAAATCACTCATTCACTGCCTGTTCAGAATCAATTTCATGTATTTTTATTTCCAAAGCACTTGATTTAATAGAAAATCAAGTAATTGGGGGTGCAAGATGAGAAGAGGAGGAACAGAAAGAGAAATAAGGAAACCTAGAATAAAGTAGAATCAATTAGCCAAAGGAAGAGAGAGACGTTGGACAGTGTATCAGAATAAGATGGGGACTTATGCTTATGTACATAGTTCAGTCACTCAGTCTTGTCCAACTCTTTGCAACCCCATGACTGCAGCATGTCAGGCTTCCGTGTCCATCACCAACTCCCGGAGTTTACCCAAACTCATGTTCATGGAGTCAGTGATGCCATGCAACCATCTCATCCTCTGTTGTCCCTTTCTTCTCCCGCCTTCAATTTTTCCCAGCATCAGGGTCTTTTCCAATGAATCAGCTCTTTGCATCAGGTAGCCAAAATATTGGAATGTCAGCTTCAACATCAGTCCTTCCAATGAACCCTCAGGACTTACCTCCTTTAGGATGGAGTCCAAGGGACTCTCAAGTCTTCTTCAACACCACAGTTCAAAAGCATCAATTCTTCAGTGCTCAGGTTTCTTTATGGTCGAACTCTCACATCCATACATGACTACTGGAAGAGCCATAGCTTTGACTAGATGGACCTTTGTTGGCAAAGTAATGTTTCTCCTTTTTAATATGCTGTCTAGGTTAGTCATAACTTTCCTGTCAAGGAGAAAGCATCTTTTAATTTCGTGGCTGCAGTCACCATCTGCAGTTATTTTGGGGCCCAAAAATATAATCTGTCACTGTTTCCACTGTTTCCTCATCTCTTTGCCATGAAGTGATGGGGCCAGATGCCATGAACTTAGTTTTCTGAATGTTGAGCTTTAAGCCAACTTTTTCACTCTCCTCTTTCACTTTCATCAAGAGGCTCTTTAGTTCTTCACTTTTTGCCATAAATGTGGTGTCATCTGCATATCTGAGGTTATTGATATTTCTCCTGGCAGTCTTGATTCCAGCTTGTGCTTCTTCCAGCCCAGCATTTCTCATGATGTACCCTGCATATAACTTAAATAAGCAGGGTGACAATATACAGCCTTGACATACTCCTTTTCCTATTTGGAACCAGTCTGTTGTTCCATGTCCAGTTCTAACTGTTGCTTCCTGACCTGCATACAAATTTCTCAAGAGGCAGGTCAAGTGATTTGGTATTCCCATCTCTTTGAGAATTTTCCACAGTTTATTGTGATCCACACAGTCAAAGGCTTTGGCATAGTCAATAAAGCAGAAGTAGATGGTTTTCTGGAACTCTCTTGCTTTTTTGATGACCCAGCAGGTGTTGGCAATTTGATCTCTGGTTCCTCTGCCTTTTCTAAATCTAGCTTGAACATCTGGAAGTTCACAGTTCACGTACCATTGAAGCCTTGTTTGGAGAATTTTGAACATTACTTGACTAGTATGTGAAATGAGTGCAATTGTGTAGTAGTTAGAGCATTTTTTGGCATTGCCTTTGTGATTGGAATGAAAACTGACCTTTTCCAGTCCTGTGGCCACTGCTGAGTTTTCCAAATTTGCTGGCATATTGAGTGCAGTTCTTTCACAGCATCATCTTTCAGGATTTGAAATAGCTCAACTAGAATCCCATCACCTCCACTAGCTACTGGAGACCAGTGGAGAAATAACTCCAAAAAGAATGAAGAGACAGAGCCAAAGCAAAAACAGTAACCAGTTGTGAATGTGACTGGTGATGGAAGCGAGGTCCAATGCTGTAAAGAGAAATATTGCATAAGGACCTGGAATGTTAGGTCCATGAATCAAGGCAAATTGGAAGTGGTCAAACAGGAGATGCCAAGAGTAAAATTAACGTTTTAGGAATCAGCAAACTAAAACGGACTGGAATGGGTGAATTTAACTCAGATAACCATTATATCTGCTACTGTGGGCAAGAATCCCTTAGAAGAAATGGAGTAGCCATCATAGTCAACAAAGAGTCCAAAATGCAGTACTTGGATGCAATCTCCTAAATGACAGAATGACCTCTGTTTGTTTCCAAGGCAAAGCATTCAATATGACAGTCATCCAAGTATATGCCCCAGCCAGTAATGCTGAAGAAGCTGAAGTAGAATGGTTTTATGAAGACCTACAAGAACTTCTAGAACTAACACCCAAAAAAGATGTCCTTTTCATTACTGGGGACTGGAATGCAAAAGTAGGAAGTCAAGAAACACCTGGAGCAACAGACACATTTGGCATTGGAGTACAGAATGAAGCAGGGCAAAGGCTAATAGAGTTTTGCCAAGAGAACACACTGGTCATAGCAAACACTGTCTTCCAACAACACAAGATTAGTCTCTACACATGGACATCACCAGATGGTCAACACCGAAATCACGTTGATTATATTCTTTGCAGCCAAAGGTGGAGAAGTTCTATACAGCAACAAAAACAAGACCAGGAGCTGCCTGTGGCTCAGATCATGAACTCCTTATTGCCAAATTCACACTTAAGTTGAAAAAAGTAGGGAAAACCACTAGACCATTCAGGTATGACCTAAATCAAATCCCTTACGGTTTTACAGTGTAAGTGAGAAATAGATTTAAGGGGCTAGATCTGATAGACAGAGTACCTGATGAACTATGGACGGAGGTTCGTGACATTGTACAGGAGACTGGGAGCAAGACCATCCCCAAGAAAGAGAAATGCAAAAAAGCAAAATGGCTATCCGGGGAGGCCTTACAAATAGCTGTGAAAAGAAGAGAAGTGAAAAGCAAAGGAGAAAAGGAAAGGTATACCCATTTGAATGCAGAGTTCCAAAGAACAGCAAGGACAGGTAAGAAAGCCTTCCTCAGTGATCAATGCAAAGAAATAGAGGAAAATAATAGAATGGGAAAGACTAGAGATCTCAAGAAAATTAGAGATAACAAGGGAACATTTCATGCAAAGATGGGCTCAATAAAGGACAGAAATGGTATGGACCTAACAGAAGCAGAAGATATTAAGAAGAGGTGCAAGAATACACAGAAGAACTGTACAAAAAAGATCTTCACGACCCAGATAATCACAATGGTGTGATCACTCATCTAGAGCCAGACATCCTGGAATGTGAAGTCAAGTGGGCCTTATGTAGATGATATGAATGTAAATTTATACTTCAAAAAACACAATTGTGAGGAGGGAAGAGATAAGATAGTATAGTGAGGACAGAAGTGTTTGGGACTTTTATTAAGAGTTTAGATTGTACCATCTTTTTTAAAGCATGAATGATTTAATCATATTTCTATTTAAAGAATAAGAAACAGACATGGAGGTGGGTGGAAAGTTAAATTTGTGAGATAGGGAAAAAATGTAGGAGTTTTGGAAAAAGTTAGATATGTGAATACAGGACCGAGAGCCAGGAAAGGGAATCATTTTAGAATTCAGAATGATGGAATTACCTCTGGTGGTATTGTTCTTAGAAGAACATCTTTCTTCTTCTTATATCATAATTAGTTTTGCTGTGATTAACTGAAGCAGCCTCTACTTGGATCTATTATAATTACTCAAACTGTTATTTTTAATTGAGCCATGCATAATTCTAATGTGCTTGTCTGGCAGTTCATATCTTTGGAGATATTTCTTTCTTATGAAATTTTAAAATCCTCTTTTATAGTCAGCTTTTCAACAATAACCACCACAAATAATCTAACAGAAGTTATGGTCTATAACATGGTGCCAGTGGATTTGGAACTAGTGTATTTGGGTGTGTACATTTATTAGTTGGAAGGTACAGTATCTGATTTTAAGACCTATTATAAAGCTACAGAAATCAAGGGAATATGAAATTAATGTAAGATTACATAGTAAGACCAAGGTAACAAAACATAATGCAGAAGTAGATTGAACATTCAGTAAGTTGATTTTTTTTTTCCCCAACACATGCACTAAATAAAAAATTAAGAATTTTTGTTTTCATGTTCACAGCTGGACATCCCTAAAGGAATAAAATGAATCTTAATGTCTGCCTCACACCGTACATTTTTAATTTGAGATGTATTATAAACAGAAATGTGAAGAATAAATTGTCAAGTTTCTGAAATAAACAGCATACTTTTACAACCTTAGAGTTAGAAAAGGCTTAAAGAAAAGAAACATAGAAGAAAAACAAAAGGCTAATTATACTTAATTTAAATTTTCTGTTCATAAAAATACCACAGAGGAAAATGAAAATGCAAGCCGTAAAGGGAAGAAAATAACCATTGTGATTTGACATGGTAGCAGTTGCATTGGGATATATAAAGAATGCTTATAACTCAATAATAAAATGATCAACAACTCCAACAGCTCCCCTGTCCCCCTAAAAGCCAAAGACATAAACAGATACTTTTAAAAAGACACATACAAATGAAGGCATGTAAGCATATGAAAAGGTTTTTAGTAGCATTAATCATCAGGAAAATGGAAATTAAAACCATGGGATACCACAATATAACATTTTCTTTAAGGTGTCAACATACAGTTATGACTTAGCAATTATGTTCATTAATTATCAATGAGTAATGAAAAAATATTACAAAAGGTTCATAGTGGCTTTATAGCTAAAAACAGAAAACAATCCAAATGTTCAGTAACAGGAAAAGGATCGATCAATTTGTAATTTTGTCATGCAGTTGAATACTTCTCAACAGTAAATGGGAATGAACAACTGACACGTAAAACATCAGATCAGATCAGATCAGTGGCTCAGTCGTGTCTGACTCTCTGTGACCCCATGAATCGCAGCACGCCAGGCCTCCTGTCCATCACCAACTCCCGGAGTTCACCCAGACTCACGTCCATCAAGTCAGTGATGCCATCCAGACATCTTATCCTCTGTTGTCCCCTTCTCCTCCTGCCCTCAATCCCTCCCAGCATCAGAGTCTTTTCCAATGAGTCAACTCTTCGCATGAGGTGGCCAAAGTACTGGAGTTTCATAGATGGATATTAAAACCATCGTGTTGACAAAGGAAGTCAGTACAGTGTACAGTTCTATTTATATGAAGTTCTAAATGAAGCAAAACTAAAAACGGATACATGATGATAGAAAACAAGACAGTGATTGTCTAGAGAGTGGAGGCTGTGGAGACTGAAAAAGAGCATGTAAGAATTTTCTGATTATGGAAATAGTCTATAACCTGAGTGGGGAATTGAGGCATAAAGTTTTAAAAATGGCATATAGGTTTGCTGAAATGAGAAATTAGATTAAAGGAGACCTTATCTCTTTTTCCATCGATAAGATGCATTGCTCTACCCTTTGAGAGAAAAGCCATATCTAATCTTTCTGCAAAACCCATGTAGTTTCATATGGGTTCATAATAAACTTTTGCAGAAAAAGTTATTTTTATAAATTTAGACTCTTTTTGAGAACAAAATTATACTGTTGAACATAAGTGTTTTATATACTGTTTCATACATGAGGCTTCATATAAGTACACGTACATATACACACACATATATATGTGTGTGTGTATACATGAAATTATGTTGAACTGGGAACCATTTCTTATTTGAGTCTAAAATGTGATGATAATGTGAAAATATAACCAAAAATATATCCAGGACATCAATATAATAAGTCAGTCAAATACTGAAACTGAATTGAAAATAGATATAACTTATTTCTTTTACTCATTTATGTGAATACATGTGCAAATATACTGAAGAGCTTCATAGAGGTTTCAGTCATTAAATTCAAAAATAATTTGTGTAAATTAAGGCGTAGGAGTGTCCTGGAGTGACCTTCCCCTTTTATCTGAATGGAGTTGCCCATTAGCTTTCTTACTTATCTGCATTGTTTCTTAAAATCAAGAATTTTGTTGTTTGTAATTCAAACTAAGCAATATTCATCTGCCTAATTCAAACAGATATTTCACTTAATTATTTTACATTAATGAACTATTACGGAATGATAGCCAAAAAAAAAAATTACCTCATTTTAATGCTGTAAACTGAGATGATCAAACTCCAGGATTAAACAGCTTCCTCGCAGCTTTCCATTAGCAAGCAACGTATAATGTTTTGTGGAATTAGTGTTTTACACAAAAGACATTTCCACTTAGTGAAGAAAGTAAAGACACCAATACATCATCTTTTGAATTAATTTTTGTGTTAATCTTAAATTGTATCTTTTGAGCAGTACAAAGTTTATCAACAAAAAGAATAAAGTCATGAGACAAGATGACCCAATAATGCAACAAGTCCCATACTTAATTGTTTAAATCACAATGTTTTTAGTATTAAAGGAATAATCCTTGATATAAGAAAAGGTGGAATGGAATCTTTTCTAACTGTTTTAACTCAAAATTAAGGATGTTCAATTCCGTCATAAAACTTCCCTCTTTCTAACATAAACTCGAAACACAGTCCAAAATTTGACTTGTCAATTGAAGTATATTGATAAGCATTTATAAAGCATTCATTTAAAGAATTGTACAGATCTAACTTGAATGGTTTTTTAAATGACTCAGAAGTATCAGCATGTTCAAATAATATTTAAATGGTTTAAATTATTTTACTTCCCCAGGTATAAATCTCACTTTCTTAAGAAATTGTGCGGTGCCTTTTGGGGGGGGTTTCTCTTGCATTTGTTTTTTTAAGTTCTACTTTGCATTGTTGATGCGCTGTTACTTTTATCAGACTCCCTTTTCATTTATGACATCTTAAATGTTAGGCTCCATTTCTGTTTCGGTTACTTGTATCCTTCAATCTTCACATAACATGCACATACTAAATGTTTAATAAACTTTAAGCAAGAATGGCAACATAAACAGAACTTACTACATTCCCAGGGTCACAAACACATATATTATTGGGGTAATACAAATGGCTACCTAAAAATGAACAGAATTTAAAGTTGAGGGAGGAATTACCTCATGGTTTATGTCCTATGGAGATTAACTAGTTTTTGTTTTATGGAAGTTAGCTAGTGAACTTTTGGCATTAGATAGATATGCAGACACATGAACATACAAAGTACTTGATGTAGTCTGTGTAAATGAATATTTATAAGGAAAGCCTTGAAGATTTATTCTACTTCTTCACAGATCTGACTAAATTTCACCACTTTATTCATTGCTAGGGCTTGTCTGAATATTACTCAATTACCCAAATGTTTTGTTTTTATATGCCTTAGGTCCTCCCAACCTTAACTTAGATTAAAACCACACACACACAAAAATCCATTTTTAAAGCTGCACAAAGAAAACACTACATCAAAACTGTTAATATACACCTCAAACAGAAAACATGCATGTCTTCATTTGTCTTTCAGCTCATTTATGTCAGCCTATATCTTACTGGCAAAAATTGCTTTCCAGCTCTAGACAATCTAATTTGACTGTGATGCTTTCTGGCACTTGAGTATAACGTGTTCCTTTGGTTCAAGTAAAAGATTTGCAAAACCAGTCCAAAAGCTTTATTATCAGGGCAGAGCATCAATGCATTTCTTGGACATTCATCACAAACAGAATGTGTGAAAGCTGGAGGAGAATGAATCATCCTAGATTACCTATCTAGGACTTGAGAGGCCTACCACAAAACAGCAACAGCAGAGATTAACTTGCTGGAGTCCCCAGGAAATTTACAGAGGCTGTTCTGTGGAGAAATAGAAACCCCATTTGCAAGATCCTTACCTGTGAAAGGTGTCTTAAATCAGAGGAAGCCTGGACATGAAAATTCTGTGAGGGTGCCCCGCAGTTCAAGGTAATCTTGATAATCTTTCCAACAGTCTCCTTTTTCACTGGATGTTTTTAATCTTTAAAAACATATGTATATTTACATGCAGAATAGCTTGACTCAGAAATAGAAATTTAAAATTGATGTTACCATGGGAAGTTTTATATCGTTCTGGAAAGATATTCAGGTAGGGACCCTAAATCTCATGCTTTTGCTCGGGGAGTGAACTGTGGTTGGATACATACATGTATCCCCTTTCTAGCCACCAATTTTCTGTCATCACTCCCAGTAAGTGATCTTTCTAGACATTTTAATCAATTAGTGTGGCCTAGTAAGGTTATACACAGGCATTCTCAACTGGTTAAAATGTCAACCTTTCTCTATGCTGATCATCTTTCCAATTTCTACTTCAGTGATTTCCCTCATAAGCATACTGCATTGACCTTGAAAGAATCCAAAATAGCTAGCTACTTTTCAAAGATTTTGGGATTCCCGTCTCTCTGTAAGCAGAGTATGTTTGAAAAAAATTGCCTTCCTACTCTACAAAGATATGCCTGTGTATCTGATATTCTTGTTTGAGATGTTCATTTGGACTTAGGCACTGAGGACTCTGGATGAAATAATATTCAAAATAATCTTAAAATCCACATTTAATGTATTAAGCTAAGATTAAAATGTCATTGCTTGCTGGTAGAACATAGTTAGGAAACCAATTACTTTCTTTCTCATCACTTGCACTCTGTATATTGAGACAGAACAGGGCATCCCAGTCAAAATGTATAATTTAATATGAAAATGTGTCTCTACATAAGAAAAAAATATATATCCTTGATCATCAAAAGGCATCCCTGGAGAGTACCATTTATTAATAGAATATTTAAAGGAAATAATTCTTTTTTTTACTTGTTTGTTTTGGACACTAAATATAAGGGCTTAAAAGGACCTCAAGTCAATCACTGTATTGGTCATGATGGAAGAATCTGGTAAATTCTGGTAGTCTGGCTACCAGAACTAATTTAAGAATCCCTCCTATTCCTTTCGGTTGTGTGTGTCCTTTTATTATTCTCCATAGAGCTTCTGGACCTTTTGCTTATTCTGAGTCTTTCTTTCTTCATCTTCCTTTGTCATTAATACTAAGCTTTCCACTCAGAATGAAAATCCAATACATTTATCTGGATTTGCACACTTCATAGCTTGTTGTCATTTCCCTAAAGTGTGTTCAAACTTCTGTGTCTACTATCTAAAAAGTATATTTTTGGTTAGAAATGTATATATTATTACAATATCTTGCTCCACTTGATTGACTATATTTTTGCCATATTAATTACATTTTAAACATTTAGAACAATAAAATGGGTCATTAGTTTGTCCTGAAGAAAAATGTTGAGTAATTTCATTCTTCTTTCACTTGTAAATGCTTTTTCCTTGGTGTGTTTTAAAGAACAAGAGTTTCCTAACCATTTCAGAGCGAGACTTATTCCAAGTTGGATAGATGCTGATGAGCTCAGTATTGGAGTTTGGGGCTTGTCAAGCAATTCTAATTTACAAGTTTAAACTTCTGAAATTACCAGCAAAAGCAATTAGAGACAAAGTATTGTAAAACTGAGATTTCCAAGGGAATATGACATTGATTACACCATCTTGAATTGAAGATTGATTTGGTTTCTTTATTATAATAGCTTTCATATTACTTCTATTTGTGAAAAAATTCATTTTTATAAAAATAAGAACTTCACAATGAAACAAATGAACATAACATTGCTGTCTTTATTCAGTCTATAACGGGAGAGATTAGAAGTTAATTTATGCCAGAAACCAAAGTCTAGACATGGTTGTACAATAAACATTACCAGCAGCAGTAATCAGGCCATGGATTAACTTGATCCCAAGCACTCATTTGTTTTGTAAGCCAGCTTTCTGAATCCTAGCTTCAAGGACATGTTTTATAAGTTAAAACATGTGAATCCTGCCACAACAAAGAATATATCAAATAAACCAGTGAAGGAGGTAAGGATTCTGCTTTTTAAATCTAAAAATATATTCATATCTAGACCTCTATTCAAACCCATTATTTCTGAGAGCTGCAAAAAAAAGGAGAAAATGTGCAAACGTTTCCTTTGTTAGTCATGACAATTACCTCTGACTGCTTTAGAGTTTAGAGCCAATAGTTTCTCCTTTGTCTATTGTGGTGCCAGAAAACAATGTATCTAAAGCTCCCATAGCTATTGTCTGTCTTATTATCCAGAATATGTTTACTCTAGGGTTATATAAAAATTACATAACTTGGTTTGTATGTTTAATTTGTAACATATACATTGAATCCCCATTGTATGAGGAATGGGGCAGATATATTGGAGATTTATCTCTAGTATATAACCAGGGCAGAGAAGGCAATGGCACCCCACTCCAGTACTCTTGCCTGGAAAATCCCATGGACGGAGGAGCCTGTTAGGCTGCAATTCATGGGGTCGCTAAGAGTCGGGCACGACTAAGTGACTTCCCTTTCACTTTTCACTTTCATGCATTGGAGAAGGAAATGGCAACCCACTCCAGTGTTCTTGCCTGGAGGGTCCCAGGGACGGGGGAGCCTGGTGGGCTGCCGTCTATGGGGTCGCACAGAGTCGGACACGACTGAAGTGACTTAGTATAGCATAGCATAGCATATAACCAGGGATTTCTGGTGGCTAAGACGGTAAGGAATCTGCCTGCAGTGTGGGAGACCCAGTTTCCATACCTGGGTTGGGAAGATACCTTGGAGAAGGGAATGGAAACCCACTCCAGTATTCTTCCATGGAGAAGCCTGGCAGTCTCTGGGGTTGTAAAGAGTTGAACACAACTGAGCAACTAACATATATATTTGGCGATAAAGATACATATTTAATGTCATAGTCACATTTAACTATGATTTTTTAAGAAGAACTGCAATACTTTCTCAAATTATTTGCCTATAAATTGAAATTATCTAAAATTTTTCACATAAAATAATATATATTATAGAAACTATGGTAACTATGAAAAAATTTAAAAGAAATAATGTCAAAGTACCCAAGTAGACAAACTTTTCATGCTTTGATATAGTGGGACAAAAGGTATCACTTTGTTTCAAGTCACAAATACACACCTGTGTTATATCACCATCATTCCAAAGGAATTCCAAACAAGAATCAGTAATGTGGATTAATCTCAGTAATGCAGAACAATATCAAGACACACTTCATTTTTGATGACTGATAATAGCAAGTGTGTCACTACTAATATAGGAAGTATTATGTTTTTAGCCATGGTTTTAAGAGTAAAGAAATTAAAAACTCCCTAGTAAATGATATACTTTCATCACTTGTTCTGTTGCAATATTGCATTCACATTACTTGTATTTCTGCAATTCAGATACAGTTTTCTACATTTATATAGAGTTCAGATGGGTTTGAAACATATCCTACTCCTTCTCAAAGAAAAGTAGTTAATGCTGTTTTTGCTGGTACACCTAGTACTTTGATAACATTTTGAAAAATATACTTTCTAGAGCAGTTTTAGGTTCACAGCAAAATTGACCAAAAGATACACAGACTTCCCATATATACCCTGCCTACACACATGTGTTTGTTGTTTAGTCACTAAGTCCTGTCCAACTCTCTTGCAACCTTGTGGACTGCCAGGCTTCTCTATCCATGGGGTTTTCCAGGCAAGAACACTGAAATTGGTTGTCCTTTCCTTCTCCAGAGGATCTTCCTGACACAGGGATCGAACCCATATCTCTGGCAGTGGCACTGAGCCACCTGGGAAGCCTTTCACACAAGCCCATCATCCCCCTTTTCAATATCCACCCCCCAAAACTCCAATACTTTGGCCATCTGATGTGAAGAGCTGATTCATTTGAAAAGACCCTGATGCTGGGAAAGATTGGGGGCAGGAGGAAAAGGGGATGACAGAGGATGAGATGGTTGGATGGCATCACCTGACTCAATGGACATGGGTTTGGGTGGACTCTGGGAGTTGGTGATGGACAGGAAGGCCTGGCGTGCTATGGTTCATGGGGTCACAAAGAGTCAGACACGACTGAATGACTGAACTGAACTGAAAGGTACGTTTGTTACAGCTGATAAACCTACATTAAACACGTCATGATCGTGCAATGCCCACAGTTAAAGTTCACTCTTGGTGTTGCGTATTCTGTGGACTTGGATAAATAATAGCATGTAGCCACCATTATGTTATCAGAGTAGTTTCACTGCCCCCAAAATTCTCTGTACTACTCTTACTCCTTTCTCTCTCCCCACTAACCTCTTCCCCTGGTAGCTCAGCTGGTAAAGAGAGTTCACCTGCAATGCTGGAGAGCTGGGTTCAATCCTGGATTGGGAGGATCCCCTGGAGAAGGGAAGGGCTACCCACTCCAGTATTCTGGCCGAGAGAATTCCATGGACCATATAGTCCATGAAGTCACAAAGAGTCGGATAGGACTGAATGACTTTGACTTCTGCTTTTTCCCCAACCTCTAGCAACGGTTGATTGTTCTTTTTATTGTTTTCATAGTTTTTCTTTTTCCAGAATATCATATAGTTGGAATCATACAATGTGTAGCCTTTTTATATTGGCTTCTTTTACTTAGTAATAACCATTTAAACTTCCTTTGTGTTTTTTCCTGCTTGATAATTCTTTATTGTTGTTTTGTTTTTAGTGCTGAATTCCACCATTAGGATGTATCACTATTTAGTTATGTGTTCACCTACTAATGAGAAGGCAATGGCACCCCACTCCAGTACGCTTGCCTGGAAAATCCCATGGACGGAGGAGCCTGGTGAGCTGCAGTCCAGGGGGTCGCTAAGAGTTGGACACGACTGAGCGACTTCACTTTCACTTTTCACTTTCCTGCATTGGAGAAGGAAATGGCAACCCACTCCAGTGTTCTTCCCTGGAGAATCCCAGGGATGGGGGAGCCTGGTGGGCTGCCGTCTATGGGGTCACACAGAGTCAGACACAACTGAAGTGACTTAGCATAGCATACTAATGGACTTCTGGTTTGTTTCCAAGTTTTGCAATACTGAATAAAGTTGTTATACATAACCACGTGCGTGTTTTTATGTGGACATACGTTGTCAACTCCTTTGGGTAAATACCAAGAGGCACAATTACTGGAACATATGGAATGAGTATGCTTAATATTGTAGGAAACTGTCTTCCAAAGAGGATATACTATTTTCCATTCCCACAAGCAGTGAATGATAGTTTGTTGTTCTACATCCTCACAAGCATTTGGTGTTATCAGTGTTCCAGATTATGGCCATTCTAATGGGTTTGGAGAGGCAATTCATTGTTTGCATTTCATTTCCCTGATAACATGTGTAACATTTTCATATGCTCAATTGCCTTGTGTATATCTTTGAAGAAGGCAATGGCACCCCACTCCAGTACGCTTGCCTGGAAAATCCCATGGATGGAGGAGCCTGGTGAGCTACAGTCCAGGGGGTTGCTAAGAGTTGGACACGACTGAGCGACTTCACTTTCACTTTCACTTCCCTGCATTGGAGAAGGAAATGGCAATCCACTCCAGTGTTCTTGCCTGGAGAATCCCAGGGACGGGGAAGCCTGGTGGGCTGCTGTCTATGGGGTCGCACAGAGTCAGACACAACTGAAGCAACTTAGCAGCAGCAGCAGCAGCAGCATATCTTTGAAGTGTCATTTAAAGCCTTTGGCCTATTATTTAATCAGGTTGTTTTTTCTTACTGTTGTTTTTTAAGGGTTCTATGTATATTTTGGATAGTTATCCTCTATCATATATCATTACAAATACTTTTTCACAGTCTGTGGCTTATCCATTTATTCTCTTGACAGTCTCTTTTCTAGAGCAGAGAATTTTAGTTCTAACAAAGTCTAGCATATCAGTATTTTCTTTCATTGATTGTGCACTTATGTTGTGTCTAAAAAGTTATCACCAAACCCAAAGTTAACTAAATTTTCTCCTATGTTATCTTCCAGGAGCTCTATAGATTTGCATTTTATATTTAGATCTGTGATCCATGTGTAGTTTATTTTGTTTGGAGTGTAAGTTCTGCATTTAGATTTATTTTTTCACATGTGGATGATCAGTTTTGCTAGCACCATTTGTTGAAAAGATTATCTTTGCTCCATTTTATTGACTTTTCTTCTTAGTCAAATATCAAATGAGTGTTTTTGTGTGAGTTGACTTCTGGGCTATCTATTCTGTTTTACTGATTGATCTGTTTGTTCCTTGACTGCTTTCACACAGTCTTGATTACTATAGTCTTATACTAAATCATGAAGTCAGGGAGATGCATTCCTCCAAATTTGTTCTTTTTCTTCAGTATCATGGTGGCTCTTTTGGGCCTTTGGCTTTTTCATATAGACTGCAGGTTCACTTTGATGTCCATTAATTAACTTCAAATTTTGATAGGGATTGAATTGAATCTGTAGATAATATTAAGAGAAGCTGACATATTAACTGCACTGAGTCTTCCTATCTATGAATATGGAATATGTCTCTGTTCCTTCAGTTCTTCATTTACTTGATTCATCAGAGATTTTTAGTTTTTCTTATGTAGAATTTGTACATATTTGTTAGATTCATATATACTCATTTGGGGCTGTGCTAATGTAAATAGTAAACATCTTCATGACTCAGATAATTACAAATATGTGATCATTCAGCTGGAGCCAGACATCCTGTAATGTGAAGTCAAGTGGGCCTTAGAGAGCATCACCACGAACACAGCTAGTGGAGGTGATGGAATTCCAGTTGAGCTAGTTCAAATCCTGAAAGATGATGCTGTGAATGTGCTGCACTCAATATGCCAGAAAATTTGGAAAACTCAGCAGTGGCCATAGGACTGGAAAAGGTCAGTTTCATCCCAATCCCAAAGAAAGGCAATGCCAAAGAATGTTCAAACTACCACACAGTTTCACTCATCTCACACACTAGTAAAGTAATGCTTAAAATTCTCCAAGCTAGGCTTCAACAATATGTGAACCATGAAATTCCAGATGTTCAAGCTAGTTTTAGAAAAGGCAGAGGAGCCAGAGACCAAATTACCAACATCCACTGGATCATCTAAAAAGTAAGAGAGTTCAAAAAAAACATCTATTTCTGCTTTATCGACTATTCCAAAGCCTTTGACTGTGTGGATCACAACAAACTATGGAGAATTCTGAAAGAAATGGGACTACCAGACCACCTAATCTGCCTGTTAAGAAACCTGTATGCAAGTCAAGAAGCAACAGTTAGAACTGGACATGGAACAACAGACTGCTTCCAAATAGGAAAAGGAGTATGTCAAGGCTATATATTGTCAGCCTGCTTGTTTAACTTATATGCAGAGTACATCATGAGAAACGCTGGGCTGGAAGAAGCACAAACTGGAATCAAGATTGCCAGGAACAATATCAATAACCTCAGATATGTAGATGACACCACCCTTGTGGCAGAAAGTGAAGAACTAAAAAGCCTCTTGATGAAAGTGAAAGTGGAGAGTGAAAAAGTTGGCTTAAAGCTCAACATTCAGAAAACGAAGATCATGGCATCCGGTCCCATCACTTAATGGCAAATAGATGCGGAAACAGTGGAAACAGTGGCAGACTTTATTTTTCTGGACCCAAAATCACTGCAGATGGTGACTGCAGCCATGAAATTAAAAGATGCTTTCTCCTTGACAGGAAAGTTATGACCAACTAGACAGCACATTAAAAAGCAGAGACATTACTTTGCCAACAGAGGCAAAGTCAACAAAGTCTGTCTAGTCAAGACTTTTGTTTTTCCAGTAGTCATGTATGGATGTGAGAAGTGGACTCTAAACAAAGCTGAGCACCAAATAATTGATGCTTCTGAACTGTGGTGTTGGAGAAGACTCTTGAGAATCCCTTGGACTGCAACGAGTTCCAACCAGGTAGTGTTGGAGAAGACTCTTGTGAGTCTCTTGGACTGCAAGGAGATCCTACCAGTCCATCCTAAAGGAAATTGGTCCTTAATATTCATTGGAAAGACTGATATTGAAGCTGAAACTCCAATACTTTGGCCACTTGATGCAAAGAGCTGACTCGCTTGAAAAGACCCTGATGCTGGGAAAGATTGAGGGCAGGAGAAGAAGGGGATGACAGAAGATGAGATGGTTGGATGGCATCACCGACTCAATGGACATGAGTTTCAATGAACTTGGAATTTGTGATGGATAGGGAGGCCTGATGTACTGCAGTCCATGGAGTCTCCAAGAGTCAGACACGACTGAGCGACTGAACTGAATGTAAATAGTAGGGCTTCACAGGTGGCACTGTGGTAAAGAACTCACCTGCCAATGCAGAAGACTCAAGGAGGTGTAGGTTTAATCCCTGGGTCAGCAAGATCCCCTGGACTAGGAAATGGCAACACACTCCAATATTCCCGACTGGAAAATTCCATGGACAGAGGAGCATGGCAGGTTACAGGCTATGGGGTCACAAAGAGTCATAACTAAGTGACATAATTAAGTGATTAAGTACATAGCACACTGTAAGTAGTATTTTTAATTTCAAATCCCACTTGTTCACTGCAGGTACATAGAAAGGAGATGACCTTTTACATACTGATCTTGAATCTTGCACCTCGCTATAACCGCTTCTTTCAGGAGGTTTAGTTTTTTCTTTCAGATATAATCTAATATAGTCAGTCATGTCATCTGTGAATAAAGACAGTTTTATTTATTTCTGTCCATGCTCTGTACCTTCATCCTGAACCCTTTTCCTGTGTTATTGCATGGGACTTAAAGCACTATATTGAAAATAAATTAGGACAGGGGATATGCTTTTTTCTAATCTTATTGGAAAGCTTTTTATTTTTCATCAATGAGTATGTTTAGCTGCATGTTTTGTAGATAGTCACTATCAAGTTAAAAATTTTTCCTCTCTTTATGTTTTTCTGAGAATTTCTAGCATGAATGGATGTTGAATTTTGTCAAAAGTTTTCTATAGTACTATTGATATAATCATGGGATTTCTTCTTTTGCTTGTTGTGGTGATGAATATCTTTAATTGACTTTTCAATGTTGAACCAAACTTGCATACATGGATAAATCCCTCTTTGTTGTTGTGTTTAATTTTTTCCTTGCTGAATTCAATTTGCTAAAATTTTATTGATGGTTTTTGTATCTATGTTCATGAGAGAAATTGGTCTATAGTTTTCTTTTCTTGTATTTTATTAGTTTTGGTATTAGGACACTGCGGGCCTCATAGAATGAATGAGAAAGTATTTTCTCTCTCTGTCTTGTTAAAGTAGTTTTAGAGTGTTAGTAGAATGTTTTCCTTAAATATTTCTTAAAATTTAGCTGTGAACCCATCAGGTACTTTCTGAATTTGAAGGTTATTAATTACTGATTTAATTTCTTTAATGAATATAGGTCTATTCAGAGTTTATTGTGTGGGTTTTTGCAGATTATGTACTGCAAGGAATGTGTCTATTTATGTATCAAATTTGTGTGCATAGAATTGCTGTATAGTATTCCTTTTCTATTCCCTTAATGTGGGCTTCCCTGATAGCTCAGCTGGTAAAGAATCTGCCTGCAATGCAGGAGACTTGGGTTCCATCCCTGGATTGGGAAGATCCTCTGAAGAGGGGAAAGGCTGCCTACTCCAGTATTCTGGCCTAGAGAATTCCATGGACTGCATGGGGTTGCAAAGAGTTGGACAGGACTGAGTTACTTTCACTTTCAATGTACATAGGTTCTATAGTCTTGTCTGCTTATTTCTGATAGTAATTTTTCTGACTTCTGTTTACTTTTTAGCATGGGTAGAGGAACATCATCTTTATTGATCATTTCAAAGTATCGATTTTAGCTTTTGTTGATTTTTTTCTTTTAAATTTCAGTGATTTCTGCTTTAATCTTCCTTAATCTGTTCTTTTTCTAGTTTTCTAAGGTAGAAAGTTTGATTATTATTTTCTTCTTTCCTAAGATAAGCATTTAATATCATAAATTCCCCAGTAAGCACTGCTTTTTACTGCATCCCACACATTGATTAACTTTATTTTATTTAGTTCAAAATATTTTGAAATTTCTTATATTGATCCATGTGCTAAATAGAAGTTGTTTATTTCATCTCAAAAAAATGGGATTTTCTAGCTATTTTTCTGTTACTGTTTTCTAGTTTATGATTAACCCTTAAACAAAATAGGAGTTAGAGGTCTCAACTCTCTTGAAAGTTAAATGCATGTAAAACTTTGTAGTTCACTTTCTGCATTCTCAAATTCAACCAATGGCAGATGGTATGAGGGTCTGTGCAATTCAAACCCATGTTGTTAAAGGGTCAGTTATAATTTCCTTGTGTTTTGAGAGCAGGCATTGTATGATTCATACTCTTAAAATTAAAAAAAAAAATTATGGCCTGGAATGTAGTCTGTCTTGGTGAATGTTCCAAATGAGTTTGAGAAGAATGTGTGTATTCTGCTGTTATTGGATCAGGTATGCTATACATGTCTGTTATATGCAATTGATTGATGTTGAATTCAACTATGCTTTTACTGACTTTATGTCTACTAGACGGGTTAGTTTCTGACGGACAGATATTGAAGTCTCTAACTGTAGTAGTGGACTCATCTATTTCTTCTTGCAGTTCATTTTTTTGCCCCAATTTGTTTTATAGTTATATGCATACTATAATGCATGTAAGAATTATTCTGTTTTAGGGAGTTGATCCTATTGCATTCATGTATTGCCTTTATCTATCCCTGATAACTTTACTTACTCTGAAGTTTGCTGCATCTGAAATGAATCAGGTATTCTCTTCCTGCATTCATTTGATTAGTATTAGCATGGAATATCTTTCTCTATCCCTTTATTTCTTTTTATTCTTTTGGCCATTCCACTCAGCATGTGGGATCTTATTTCCCAACCAGGGATTGAACCCATGCCCCATGCATAGAAAACACAGTCTTAACTGCTGAATCATCAGGGAATTCCCTATCCCTTTACTTTAAATCAATATGTCTTTATATTTAAAGTGAGTTTCTTGTAGACTACATATAGCTGGAATTTTGGGGTTTTGATCCACTCTTAAAAATCTGATGCATATAGACCATTATATTCAGTAATTATTAACACAGTTGGATTACAATCTACTGTGTTTGTTACTGTTTTGTTTTCCATTGTTTTCTGTCCATTCTTTATCTTTTGTAAGTTTTTTGATTGAACATTTGATAATTCCATTTTTCTCTTGTCTTAGAATAGCAATTATACTTTTTTTATTTGTTGACCTAGAGTTTGCTGTATACATACAACTACTTGAAATTAACTTCTAAATGACACTACATTGCTTCATGGGTAGAACAAGTACCTTATACAAACAAAACAGCCCCAGTTCTTCTGCCTATCTCTTGTGCCACTGCTGCCGTTCATTCCACTTATGCATAAGGATCCAGGAGTGAATAAATCATTAAGTGTTTTACAGTCAAATATATTATGGCTATTATTGTTTCAAATGAACCTTTAACTCTTAAACCAATTGAGAAAAATAAATTTTTCTTTTGCCTTCATTTATTGCTTCTTCATTGTTCTTCCTTGCTTTACATAGTTCTCACTTTCCAACATATAGTTTGCTTTTTACTACAGAGCTTTTAACAATTCTTTTGAGACAAGTCTACTAGCAAAACATTTTCTTTTAAAATAGTCCTTGTTTTTACTTCACTTTCAAAGAATGTTTTCATAGGGTACATAATTTTAGGTTAGCAGGTTTTTCCTCTAAATCATAATATTTCATCCTGCTCTCCTAGCTTGTGTGGCTTCTAAGGAGAAGTTGAATGCAATTTTTATCTTTGTTCTTCTACACGAAGGAGGTTTTTTTTTTTTTTTTTGCCTCCAAGAATTTTTCGTCTTTGATTCTGTGTTGTTGTAAAATAATATGCCTAAATGGCTTTCTCTGGCATTTATGCTTGATGTTCTCTGAGTTTCCTGAATCTGTATTTTGATGTCTTACATTAATTTGAGGAAATTATCAGTCATTATTGTTTGGAATATGTATTTTGTTTCTTTCTCTTTCTTATCGTTTTTGTATTACCATTATGCATTAGGTTTCAATCTTTTGGTCAGCCTATGCCTCTGGACTGTGAACTTTACAAGCATTCTCAATTCATCCCCTCCTCTGGCCCATTAGATGGGACAAGAGAGAGAGAGTGGGCTGGAGTTGAGCATTTCCCATCCCTTAAGATAATTAGGCTCTGATAAAATCCCAGCAGGTCAGGCTTTGGTTAAATAGTTTCTCCTGAGGGAAAGCCTTGGTAAGAACAGAGAACTCTGATGTTTTCCAAAACATTTACTTTTCCTCTCCTCTGCTGGAAGCATGAGTGAATTTTTCTCTGATACTCATTGTGAGAATTTGGGTCAAGTTTATAGATGTAAAACTCAAAAAACTGTGCTGTCCTCCCAATGACTGGATCCTCCTGGAATTTTTATTTTTTTACTCTCAGTGCTGCCCACACACACTGAGCATCTAACAATTAGTCGGTAGCAGTTTAATTTTCCTACCTGGCACTGACTTCCAGAGAGATTTCTACTCCAATGTTTCTGCTTTGGTAAGTTGTGATCTCTGTGTCTGCCTGTCTGTCTCTCCAATTTAGGGGGTTGGGGATGTGCAGTGAGTATGCTATGACCTCACTTTTCTTAGAGATCTAAAAAGAGTTGTTGATTTTTCAGTTTGTTCAACGTTTTACTTGTTAAAACAGAGTAACAACTTCCAAGCTTCTTACATGCCAGACAGGAAACCAGAAGTCCTCTGATATCTTTTTAATGTCTGTTTTATTTTGAGGACAATTGCAATGATAAACTGTAGTTTAAAAGAAATTACTTGAAATCCTTCCTCTATGTGTTTATAGGTAATAGTAGAAAGCCTGATAAGTGACAAAGCATTTATCATTACTCTGAATTTGAATATTGTTTTTACAAAATGATGACTATGGAGCTGTATAAGATCAAACAAAAACCATCATCACTGATAGGCTTTATTTTCAACCCAAATATAGGTATATAGAATCTTGGTTGTATGAAACATTTTGCTTGTCATTAACTGACTTTCAAATAATGTGTAATACTTAGATGCAGAGTTAAATATCAATGAACAATTAAATGCTTTTAACCAGTAATTTGGATCTGGAGAAATGCTTATTATAAAGAAATCTGGTTTGATAGGACTTTTAATAATAAAAGGAAATGATGAAATAATAACAATTTATTTATATACTTGAAAAAGTAGAAATATCTTTCTGCAGCTTACCTCTACTAACTTTTTTTGTTAAAAACTAACTTATGCCTAAATAGCATAGCACATTCAAAAGCAGAGACATTACTTTGCCAACAAAGGTCCGTCTAGTCAAGGCTATGGTTTTTCCTGTGGTCATGTATGGATGTGAGAGTGGGACTGTGAAGAAGGCTGAGTGCCGAAGAATTGATGCTTTTGAACTGTGGTGTTGGAAAAGACTCTTGAGAGACCCTTGGACTGCAAGGAGATCCAACCAGTTCATTCTGAAGGAGATCAACCCTGGGATTTCTTTGGAGGGAATGATGCTAAAGCTGAAACTCCAATACTTTGGCCACCTCATGCGAAAGGTTGACTCATTGGAAAAGACTCTGATGCTGGGAGGGATTGGGGGCAGGAGGAGAAGGGGACGACAGAGGATGAGATGGCTGGATGGCATCACTGACTCGATGGACGTGAGTCTGGGTGAACTCCGGGAGTTGGTGATGGACAGGGAGGCCTGGTGTGCTGTGATTCATGGGGTCACGAAGATTCGGACATGACTGAGCGACTGAACTTATGCCTATATATTTACAGCTTCCTTTCTAATGTTTCCATCCTATATTTCTCATTTTGTTTTCTGAATTAGTTTTTAAGATTACCTAGTTTTTAATAACACTAAGTTTTGGAATAAATGGCTCTAATCAGTTTCATAATTGGCATACTGATGTATTCCAGAATTTTTAATTCTTGTGTTTCTTAAAAGTTCTCTATTGTAATATCTTTCTATTCTTAGTGTTCAATGCATAAATACATTTCTTACATGTTCTTTTCTTCTACTATGATGCCAGTGTAGCATGCAGCATGAAAGAAAGAAATAAGCCTTGTTACAGTACTCTATTCATGCACTCTGTGAAATAAAATAGTCAGGTAGGATCCACCCAATTCATCTATTTATGAATAACATATCTAGATATGTATTTATGTATCTGTGGCTTTTACAAAATGTTTCCCAATTAGCATTGAATGAGTAAAAACATGGTAAAATAAGTTTCCTATACATTCTGCACATGACACACCATGATTTTCAGTATCAGTAGCTAGTTTTTCTCCAGTGACCTATTGGTGAACTGAAGTGAGGAAATTCAAGAGGGGGTGGTCCAGGTGGTTTCCTTCCAGAGTCTAGGGATTGGTAAGCCTGTCCTCCTTGGAAGTCTTATGTCCTGGATACCTGCCTCTTGCCTTAGAATATTGACCACCTACCTCTTGCCCTTTATTTATGCAATTTCTTCAAGTTCTGCTGTTGAAAATATAGTCATTAATTTCTCTGAAAATACTGCTTTCTTTAAAAGTAATGTTGGATGCTTTATTTACCTGTTATTCCTAGAATGGTTGAAGAGTGTGTTAGTCATTCGGTTGAGTCTGACTCTTTGTGACCCCCGGGAGTGTAGCCCACCAGGTTTCTCTGTCCATGGAATTCTCCAGGCAAAAATATTGGAGTAGGTAGCCAGTCCCTTCTCCGGGGGATCAAACCCTGGTTTCCTGCATTGAAGGCAGATTCTTTACTGTCTGAACCACCAGGGAAGCCCCAGAATGGTTGAAGAGTACTGGTCCTCTTTTTGTATTTAAGCTCTCCAGGCCTCTGCTTTCCTTTTGCTTTCACTCTCCCACATCTTGGTTTTTGGTGATATGAGGGTCAATGTAAACACATTTTGAATCACCTAAAGGATTAGTTATTTCTGTTAACAGGAAGGTACTTAATATTTAAAAAAAAAAAAAACTTAACTCACAACTTTAACTTAAACATCTGCCAAATTCATTCACTTCGGTTCTATCACTTTCTCTTTAATTTTTTTGTTTTTGTTTTGTTTTAAATCTGAATGGGTCTGGAGAAGATTCTGCAGTGGTTCTGGAGCAGTGGTTGTCAAACTTGAGAATTTGCTTTTCTAACAAACTCTCACATAATGTTCATGATGCACTATCTGGGGACCTCATTTGGGAAGCCACACTTCTGGAAGAAGCGGCATAGCAGATCTTTGTTTTTTCCTTTTTTTTTTTTTGAAGAGAAAAATCTCTGCCAATATGTATGTCAGTAATGTCAGTAGTGTTTCTTCTTTACATTTACTTGTTAAACTTGCCAACCATAAACTATAAAACATTCATAGATTTCTAGTGCTTTTAAAAAATCTTAAATTTCATGTTTTCTTATTTGTTTTGCCTTAGAAAACTAGAACGTTTAAGTAGCCAGTTATAAATCTGAAATTAAATCAAGGTTTCTTGACTGCAGTTCACTGGCCTTTCCTCCCATAATTCTTCTTTTGTTTTATGTTTTTTGTTAGTACTGTGTAACACCAATAATAGATGAAATGCTAATTTTAATTACCATAGTACTTTGATTTTTCCTGAGTCATAAAATATAATTTCTAGTCTACTTTTAGACAGAGTCACTGTGAGGTTTATTGTGATTCTTATCTCATACTTTCTGTGAGTGATAAATTTAGGAAGGTTTACTAAAATATCTTTATATAAGCTTTACACTGGAGATTAAAGGTCACAGTATTACAAAAAAAAAAAAAAGTTTCTGCCCAGGTAAACTATAATACTAATTGGCTGTGAGAAATTAAATCCCTTTCCTGAGAAGTTTTACTTTTAGACCCTTCTTGGTCTACCATATCAGAGGTATTTAAATGCCTCAGAGAAACCCAGAAACATTTCACTGCATCTCCTATCCTGTGTCTTAAATTACAAGTCAAACATTCAAATGAGGTGAAGATGTGCCAGTTGTGCCTCTGCAAAATTGGAGGTGGACACTGCTTTAGGGCCTAGGGAGAACGTGAATGGGCTAAGTGCATGGATAAAAGACAGACTAAATTGTCATAGCAAAGAGAGATAAGAAAGCCTTCCTCAGTGATCAGTGCAGAAGAAAATAATAGAATGGGAAATACTAGAGATCTCTTCAAGAATATTAAGAGATACCAAGGGAACATTTCATGCAAAGATGGGCTTGATAAAGGACAGAAATGGTATGGACCTAACAGAAGCAGAAGATATTAAGAGGTGGCAAGAATACACAGAAGAACTATACAAAAAAGATCTTCATGACCCAGATAACCACAATGATGTAATCACTCACCTAGAGCCAGAACTCCTGGAATATGAAGTCAAGTGGGCCTTAGGAAGCATCACTACGAACAAAGCTAGTGGAGGTGATGGAATTCCAGTTGAGCTATTTCAAATCCTGAAAGATGATGCTGTGAAAGTGCTGCACCCAATGTGTAAGCAAATTTGGAAAGCTCAGCAGTGGCCACAGGACTGGAAAAGGTCAGTTTTCATTACAATCCCAAAGCAGGGCATTGCCAAAGAATGTCCAAACTACTGCACAATTACACTCATTTTACACACTAGCAAAGTAATGCTCAAAATTCGCCAAGTGAGGCTTCGACAGTATGTGAACTGTGAACTTCCAGATGTTTCAGCTGGTTTTAGAAAAGATTGAGGAACCAGGGATCTAATTGCCAACATCCGTTGGATCATTGAAAAAGCAAGAGAGTTCCAGAAAAACACCTACTTCTGTGTTGTTGACTATGCCAAAGCCTTTGACTGTGTGGATCACAACAGACTGGAAAATTCTTAAAGAGATAGGAATACCAGACCACCTGACCTGTGTCCTCAGAAATCTGTATACAGGTAGGAAGCAACAGTTAGAACTGGACATGGAACAACAGACTGCTTCCAAATAGGGAAAGGAGTACATCAAGGCTGTATCTTGTAACCCTGCTTATTTAACTTATATGCAGAGTACATCATGAGAAATGCTGGGCTGGATGAAGCACAAGCTGGAATGAAGATTGCTGGGAGAAATATCAATAACCTCAGATATGCAGATGACACCAGCCTTATAAAGTGAAGAACTAAAGAGCCTCTTGATGAAAGTGAAAGAGGATAATGAAAAAATTGGCTTAAAACTCAGCATTCAGAAAACTGAGATCATGGCATCCGGCCCCATCACTTCATGGCAAATAAATAGGGAAACAATGGCAACAATGAGAGACTTTATGTTTTGGAGCTCCAAAATCACTGCAGATAGTGACTGAAGCCATGAAATTAAAAGACACTTGCTCCTTGCAAGAAAATCTATGTCCAACCTAGATAGCAGATTAAAAAGCAGGGACTTTACTTGGCCAGCAAAGTTCTGTCTAGTCAAGGCTATGGTTTTTCCAGTGGTCATGTATGGATGTGAGAGCTGGACTATAAACAAAGCTGAGTGCCGAAGAATTGATGCTTTTGAACTGTGGTATTGGAGAAGACTCTTGAGAGTCCCTTGGACCACATGGAGATCCAACCAGTCCATGCTAAAGGAAATCAGTCCTGAATATTCATTGGGAGGACTGATCTTGAAGCTAAAACACCAGTACTTTGGCCATCTGATGTGAAGAACTTGGAAAAGACCCTGATGCTGGGAAACATTGAAGGTGGGAGGAGATGGAGATGACAGAGGATGAGACAGTTGGATGGCATCACCGACTCTATGGACATCAGTTTGAGTAAGCTCTGGTAGTTGGTATGGACAGGGAAGCCTGTTGTGCTATAGTCCATGGGGTCGCAGAGTCGGACACGACTGAACAACTGAACTGAACTTGTCATATTCCTTCTTTCACAGAGTATGATTGCAGTAACCTCTTCCACAAGGAAGTATCATTTTCTATTAGTATTGAGTGTCCATTTTTCTTGGCTTTCTCCCATTATTTTAAAGATATTCAATACAACAAATGAATGTACATTCTCAATAGTAGCACATGATGGTTAAGGAATGTTTGATATTATTAATTTATATTATTCTTAAATTTGTATTTATGTAGGTCTGGGTGTAACATGTTTAAAGAATGATGCCAGTCTCTACATTGGTCACTAGATGAATATTAAACAATGGAACTGAAAGCTACTTTGTATCGAATACAATTAAATTTAGTTAAAAAGTAACTTTAAAACTCAATTATTTAAAATAATTACAAATATTATTAGCTACAAATTTATAACAATGGCATTGGCTTTCTTGGGACTCTGTCTGCAAATGCAGAAGTATACTCTATATGTGTGAATGTGCCATATATTGCATTTAGTTTAAATTGCTTATGGGAGTCATGCCTCAATTGTGCCTATAATGATGACACATTTTGGAACAATTTATAGATTTAGTATAACATATTCTGAATTAAAGACGAAATATCTTGACAAAGGAAAGCATATCAAATTTGATCTTACATGCACGTTACAGACACAAAATATATCAATGAAATGATATTAAGGTGATTTGATTACTTTTATCAAGATGCACGATAAAATTTATAGAAATGATCAATGATTGTTAACAGCAAATTATAGTTTCTGTAAACTGTAAATTATGCTCATTTTTTCATATTAATATTTGTTTTATTTAATAATTAATTTATGATGTAGAAGCTTGTTGTGATACTTAAACTTTATAATGTCCAATAATCTTGTAGAACTGAGCCCTTAACATTCATCGTAAAATGAATTTTCTTTCCAAATCTAAGTATAATTATGTTAATTTTAGATACTTCAAGTTTCTGTTTTCAGAGTGTTTTATCATACTGAAATATTAAAAATCTGAGATCTATATAATCAAATATTTTCTAATTGTCATTATTCTCAACCAAGTACAAGTTACACGGAAATCTTAATTAAAGCAGGAATTACATATTTTCTGAAATTAAAGAAAATATCCCAGTTTAGTGGACCTATGAAACAAAAATATGAATTGTTTCTATCATTCATCAGACAGCACCAGAATACATGTGTGATAATCATTAAATTCACTTATTTAGAATATTTTACCAAGGTTAATTCATCTTAAAACTATAGATGTTAAAAGATTATTTTGACAGTTATATATTGTCCAGAAAGAAGGATAAAACATGCTTTACTTAAAATCTGTGGCTTCATTCATAATTCTTAAAGTTTTAGGTATATAAGGTTCTATATTTATGTTTTGTCCAAAGCTCTGCAAATGCCAAAGGGAAACTTGCCTTATATCTTAGTTTCCTCAGTAAAAGTGATGTGTTTGATATTCACTGTCTGCATCATACATGTTTTTTGTGTTCATAAAAAGAAGAATGTTATCCTTGGCCTTTCCTGAAGGAGCCAGCTGACTCAGGGCCTCAAACTTCTCATAGATTTAGTAACATTTTAATTAGTGCCAACTATGTAATGATGATTATTTTTTTTTTAATTGGAGGATAGTTACTTTACAATGTTGTGCCGGTCTCTATTGTACAGCAATGTCAATCAGTCATATATATATATATATATATATACACACACACACACACACACACACACCTATGTACACACATATATTCCCTCCCTCTTGGACCCCATCCCCCGTCCCAGAGCACCAGGCTGGGCTCCCTGTAATATACAGCAGCTTCCAGCCAGTTATCTGTTTTACACATGATAGTATATATCTCAATGCTGCTTTCTCAATTTGTCCTACCCTCTCCTTCTCCCATGATTAAGCTCTCTCAATCTTGCACATTTCTAGTTCTGTGAAAGCCAACCATGCAGTTAATTGAAAAAAGATTTCTGCTAACATTTATTTTTTCATGGAGATATCATGAGAAACACTCAGACTTTTTTGACTTGATATTTTTATCTACTGTGGAATAATCTCATATTTCTTTAAGTTGTGTAAGTAGTCTCAAATCATTTGCTTTTGGGTTCTTTCGGGGACAGTGAAGCACCGTGGCTTCAGATCTCTGTCCCATCCGATGACTGCTGATAGTGACTACATGTAGAACATTGTATGAGTTCACTTTAGATATTTTACTTCAAAGAGTAATGACAAGTAAGGACTTTTGTACCTCAGGAATAAGTAAAAGAAAGATTTAAATGGGGTGTTTTCTATCAGAGACTGAGTCTCATTCTCCAGCTTCTGATTCTGGAAACAAGCAAATAATCAACGAGATTTCTTTCTTTATTCGAAATTACTGTATCCTCCTGGGACATATTTGCATAGTCTTACTATCAAGCAAATTGCAGAACTAAGCCATTTTCTTAAAGCATGTCAATAGAGAAATAACTAACTTGTTGTGGAATAGCTTCAGGACTCTTGACACAAATGGAATTTTCTGATTTGTGGCCAAGAACAGCATCCCCAAATTAATACCTACTGAATGGATCCACTAGTTGCAAATGATTCCATTTTTATTATTTGAATTTTTAATATCATTAAGAGACTACAAGCATTTTTTTGTTTGAGATTATCACACTGCTTTGATGGTTGAAATCACTTGTACTTCAGCCTTTACTCCTGTAAATATTCTATGGAGACAGAGGAAGGCACTTACTGTCAATGTCTTACTGCTCAATTATGAAGCACAGAAATTGCTCCTGTGTGGGTAGTACAAGAACAAAATGGGCTCATACATAATAAATCAGGGAACAGGTCCTACTCATGTTGGTAAAATTCACATACAAAAGAGAAATTATACATTTATTTTTTTAGTTAGAGAATCTGTGTAAAATCAACTTTGAAAATGAAAAAAAATGTATATTGGTACTGAAACACTGGTAGATGTATCACTTTGTGCAATAAAACTTAAATTAACAATTTGAGTTCACTGAAGAATCACCAAGAAAGTGGTGAAATAAAAATAAAAATGAATTCATATCTTACTTTAATTGAAATAAGCGACATTACTAATACCACTGGACTCAATTTCAGAATGATAATCTTTTAAAATCCAGACTTCTGCTTTGCAGACTACCTAGGAAACAAGTCCTAGAGTGGAATGTAGTCATCTTTCAATGAGTTTGTTTCAAGAACTCATGTAAAGTCTTATTACCTATTAGTGCCTGTTTGGCCTGAAGCAACTTCAAAGAAAACAGTTTCAGCTGATGTTTTTCCCCTGTCACGCTAAAAGAGATAATGAAAGTCTTTTTTTCAGTCATGCAAGTTACTGGTGACCTGCAGGTTTTTGGGCCTGAACAAAATTAGGCTTAACGTAAAATGAATTAAAAGCTAGAAACTTGGGAATCTTTATTCAAGTGATCAGTTAACACTTGCACAGATATTTGAATATATGTTCTACTTGCTGTAATTTTAGTCAGCATTTCTCCCGTGGTCATCATGAAGATCATGTTTATTTTTGTTGATTGTTTAGTATTGACTGTTCCACCCAATACAGTGTGAGCTCAATGTCTTCCTGTTTGTACCAAAATTCATGGCACTTGGCACAATGCTTGGCAGTGATACGCTGATTAAAGTGAGTAAACAGATAGGCTTGTTAAAGCTACAATAATATTTTCCTTACTTTTCAACACTTTCATTATACTAAGATTTATAGCTATAGTTCACTTAGAATGAATTCAGAGTTGATTTTTTGACACTGTTCCTTGGTCTTAGGCATTTCTGTCTGTGCACTACCAATTGGCTCTTTTAAAGGCTTTGGAATTTTATGAGGGGGAGTCCTCCCTGGCACTGCACTATAATGAGACTGCATGGGGAGCATAGGTTTTTCCTAACCAAGATAGAATTTTTTTATATATATTATTGAAAGCAGACAAAATGCTAGAAATGTTTATATTTCCTAGAGTATGGATGAGAGGGAACTTAGGAGATAAGAGTTTTACTTATAAACGGAAGCTTTCATGTTCCACACAGACAAAGCATAGATGATGTTAATCAGTGATGACAATACATCCCCTACCACTGGGAGGATGTTCCGCATGAGATAGAATTTGCTCTAACTCTTGTGATACACAACAATATTCAGTTAGCTCATCTGTCCCATTTAATAAACTCCACTTTATCCTTGGATCAGGCTAGACCATTGAAAAGCCTTGAATTTGTGTTACACCATTTGACTGTTTCATATAATTGCTTTTATCAAATTGAGTTCTGGTTTTATGCTACCAGCTAACACTGAAGGGCATGGAAAAAAAAAAGTGAATACTGTGAACTAGTAATTAGGTCTGTTGCAGATGCTGCTGAGAATGCCCTGCAGTGTATTTTTTCTCTGTCCTGAGGAGGATACTGCAGGGTCTTTTTACCTCCCATCCCCCCAGCAAATACCGCTGGTACCTGCTTTGTTCTTCTACTGTGTGCTGGATTAATTTCCACCATATAATTAATAAAAACACTGTCATCAAACCTCTCTACCAAGTATCTCTTTCTCTGTCACTAGACTATAAACTCTGAAGGCAGGGGTTAAATTATTGTGTATGTCCTAAAATCAAGAAACTTGTATAACTCCTGGCATATTATGAGTATTCAGTACGCTTGTCATAGGAATACTGGATTTATGAATGAATATATAAATGTGTTATTAAATACTACAGAGTCTGTGTTAAGCATCATTGTTGTTCAGTTGCTAAGTTTTGTCCAACTCTTTGTGACTGCATGGACTGCAGCATGCCATGCTTCCCTGTCCTTCTCTATCTCCCGGAGTTTGCTCAGATAACGTCCATTGAGTCAGTGATACCGTCTAATGATCTTATCCTCTGTTAAGCATTAAAGTTTTACTAAAATGAAACTAGAGAGTAGATGACTGATCGCTCATGCTGTGCTCCTCTTTCAGTCTGTGGAGTATACTATATGAAAATCATAAGAACAATGACTACTGCTAAAATATACTATGACACATATTGAAAGAACAAATTTATCTGCCTAATTCCAAATTTAAATATGAAATGAAAAATAATATATTTGTGAATATATACACATAGGAATATTCAGTTATTGTATAAATGTCAAAATTCATGTAAATTTAGACAGGATCCACCTATTACTAACATTTGATTTCTTGGGGCCTCACCACCATCATATTTGTTTTTAATTTGAAGTCATCATTAGGACTGATGCTTTGACATATGTTACGGAACAAAAATTTAGGGCTATGAAACCCAAATTAAATATCTGGGGTAAGGTCAGTCCTCAACAGAAAGAAATGATGCATGTAAGTATATGTAAAATTTTTCATTTTGTAGAAAATTGATCTGAATTCTGTTATTCTGGTTTTCAACTGTTTTCAGATCTGTATAAGTAGATGAAACCATCAGTAAATATATTTCCAGGAAATATTTGGGGACTTTCCTGGTGGTGCAGTGGTGAAGAATCCACACTTCCATTTCATGAGGCACTGGTTTGGTCCCTGGCTGGGAAACTAAGATCTTTCATGCCATGCCACTGGTGCAGCCAAAAAAAAAACAAACAAAATTATATTTTAAAGGCATTCCAGGAGTACACTGGTATGAATCATAATACTACTGTATGCTAGAAAACATACAATGACCTTTTATTGGAATTTATGCTTTGTTCTAATAAATGTGATTTTTAAAGCTTTCAACATATGTCTTTAAAAAAATATTTATGACCGCATGGCATCTTCATTGCTGCTCACAGTCTTTCTTTAGCTGTGGTGCCTGGGCTTTTCATTGTGATGGCTTCTCTTACTGCAGAGCACAGGCTCTAGGGCACTCGTACTTCAGCAGTTTTGGCACATGGGCTCAGTAGCCATAGCTCACAGGTCCTAGAGCAAGGGCTCAGTAGCTGTGGTGCATGGGCTTAGTCCTGCAGCATGTGGGATCTTCTCAGACCACAGACTGAACCCGTGTCCCCTTCATTGGCAGGTAGATTCTTAACCACTAGACCACCAGGGAACTCCAACTGGAATACAGAGTTTTCAGACTCCTATAGTATCACCAACACTCTGAATATAATAGCTCTTCAATCATGGATTGTGAAGATTGTTTGTATATGTTTGCTAAGTCACTTGGTCATGTCCAACTCTTTGCGACCCCGTGGATTAATAGCCTGCCAGGCTCCTCTGTCCATGAGATTTCCCAGGCAAGAATTATAAGTGAGATTGTATAATCTTACATTATTCTGTAGTGAAGGAATCTTATCACTCTTGCCTAACTTCCATTAATATTGATTTAATTATAACCCAGATAATTAAAACAACTGGTCAAATCTTTCAAAAACTGTATGGTTTGGGAAAGAAAAGTAAATTCCTAGCCATAGATAAATGCCTTAATTTTGTTTCATATGATAGTATATTAATCCATTCTTCATTCATGTAGTAGTATATCAATAAAGTTGTATCACATGTACAAGTCAAATTACCAATATATAATTTAGACCATAGGAGTAGGGGTAATAAAGGACTATTCTCACTAATACAGGGTTTATAGAATTGACAATTTATATTAATATATGAAAGGTACATATATAGTGGCTCTCCACTTTGTCAAGATTAATGTTGTTCAAACTTCCTTTTTACTTCTTTTCTGAAAATTGAGAACTTCAGGAATTTTGATTAAAACTGTCAGTAACTATTAAGCACACACTAAAATATTATTTTGCATACTAGATTAAGCAATTACAGTAACTATAAAGTAGTTAATAGATTAGGAGATTAATACCTATATAAAATACTTGAAAGTAGAAACCAATTATATAGATTAGCTACCCAGAATTAGTAATGGTCTTATATTTCCAAGTATATTTTTCTTTTATTTCTTAGACCTATTAGGGCCATCTCAATTATTTTAAAGAAGGCAATGAGTGTAAAATTCATATAATTTTGAACTTTGTTTTTAAAAATACTGTTTTTAAGGAGTAAAATTATTTTTTCATAGATAGCTTGATCTTATATGTAGGAATCCCTAATGAGCTGGCCAAAGGAAAAAACCTACTAGAAATAATAAATTCAGCAAAGTTGCAAAACACAAAATTAACACACAAGTCAGTTGAACTTCTATACACTAATAATGAACAGTCTGAAAGGAAAATTAAGAAAATAATTTTATTTACAATAATATGAGAAAGAATAAAATACTTAGGAATAAATATGACCAAGGAAGTAAAAGACTTGTATACTGAAGTGAAAAAATTACTGAAAGAAGACATTGCTTTTGCATAAATTGGAAGATGTAATATGGTTAATAGTACCCAAAGTGATCTACAGATTGAATTCAGTTCAGTTAGTCCAGTTGCTCACTCGTGTCCGACTCTTTGCGACCCTATGAAGCGCAGCACGCCAGGCCTCCCCATCCATCACCAACTCCCGGAGTTCACTCAGACTCACGTCCATCGAGTCAGTGATGCCATCCAGCCATCTCATCCTCTGTCATCCCCTTCTCCTCCTTCCCCCAATCCCTCCCAGCAGCAGAGTCTTTTCCAATGAGTCAACTCTTTGCATGAGGTGGCCAAAGTACTGGAGTTTCAGCTTTAGCAGCATTCCTTCCAAAGAAATCCCAGGGCTGATCTCCTTCAGAATGGACTGGTTGGATCTCCTTGCAGTCCAAGAGACTCTCAAGAGTCTTCTCCAACACCACAGTTCAAAAGCATCAATTCTTTGGCACTCAGCTTTCTTCACACTCCAACTCTCACATCCATACATGACCACAGGAAAAACCATAGCCTTGACTACACGGATCTTTTTTGGCAAAGTAATGTCTCTGCTTTTGAATATGCTGTCTAGGTTGGTCATAACTTTCCTTCCAAGGAGTAAGCATCTTTTAATTTCATGGCTGCAGTCACCATCTGCAGTGATTTTGGAGCCCAGAAAAATAGTCTGACGCTGTTTCCACTGTTTCCCCATCTAATGTGGTATATACACACAATGGAATATTATTCAGACAAAAAGGAAAAACCTGTCACATGCTACAACAGGTTGAACCTTGAGACATTATTTTAAGTGAAATAAGCGAGTCACAAAATGACAGTGTATACTTCCATTTACCTGAAGTATTAAAGTGGTCAACTTCATAGAAGCAGGAAGTAGAATGGTGGTTACTAGAGGCTAAGGCGACGAAGAAAGGTAGGGAGAGTTGTTTATTGGATATAGTTTCAAATTTATAAAGTGCTGGAGCTCTGTTTCATAACAATGTGAATATACATAACACTACTGAACTGTACCCTAAAAAGGAATAAGGAGGGAATTTTTTTTTAATTTTTTAATTTTTAAAAAATTATTTTTATATGTAAAGCCTGTACTTATTTCCCCTTAATTCAGTATCATTGATTTCTTGAAATATCCAGTAATTAATATAAACTGAAAATAATAATATATTCATCTCACTGTAAAATATGTGGTACAAAGATTAACATCTAAAGGAAACTCAAATAAGAAAGACATAAGTGCATCATAAGTTTTGTATCATGTACATTGAGGACCCAAATGCCTCATTACAGCATATTCAGTTGCTTAGAAAAATCACTGAAACACCCTTAGTCATTTTGTTTCACATGCAAAATAGAAATGGCTAATAATCTGGAAATACGAAACTATATATAAAAGCAAAATGAAAAGCATAGACAAGTAACTTAATTTTACACATACATGCACTCAAAATTTTTTAAAAATCAGTATCAGGTACATGAAAAAAAAACTGTAATTGGAAAAATAAGTAGCAAATTTGTTAAACTGAACTATATCAAATTTACCAAGAAAAATATTTATAAATTCATTATTTCAGACTATAAATTGTATATATAGCTTTCCTGGAAGTAATTTGAAATTTGTAATTTATTATTTTTTTTAATGCTTTTAACTTAATTTTTTTTCTTTTTTTAAATTTTATTTTATTTTTAAACTTTACAATATTGTATTGGTTTTGCCAAATATCGAAATGAATCCACCACAGGTATACATGTGTTCCCCATCCTGAACCCTCCTCCCTCCTGCCTCCCCATACCATCCCTCTGGGTCGTCCCAGTGCACCAGCCCCAAGCATCCAGTATCCTGCATCGAACCTGGACTGGCGACTCGAGTTGACAGAGTTTTAGAAATCTTTAATTTTCTTCTTGAGAAAAATTTTGTAAAAAGGAACTCTTAAAAACAATTATTTCTGAAAACATAGACAATGAGAAAATTTAAAATGTATTTAAAAATCATACTTTCTCTGACCTCCTACCTTTCTAATGCTTATTGACAACTATAAATATAATTTATTAGCATTTGAAGCTTCCTCTCACGTTCTGGGCATTAAAAAAAATTCCATTTGCACATAGATTTCATATACAATCTGTGCTGTGAAACTTTTTAACATAAAAGTGAACCTCTAAAAGTTCATATTGGGAGTCAGTGCTTCTGAGAAAATCTTTCTTATTCTCTCCCGGCATCAGTTCCCTGTTCAGTTGTTAAGTTCAGTCGCACAGTCGTGTCCGACTCTTCGCGACCCCATGAAATGCAGCACGCCACGCCTCCCTGTCCATCACCAACTCCCAGAGTTCACCCAAACTCTCGTCCATCGAGTCGGTGATGCCATCCAGCCATCTCATCCTCTGTCATCCCCTTCTCCTCCTGCCCCCAATCCCTCCCAGTATCAGAGTCTTTTCCAATGAGTCAACTCTTCGCATCAGGTGGCCAAGGTACTGGAGTTTCAGCCTTAGCATCAGTCCTTCCAAAGAACACCCAGGACTGATCTCCTTTAGGATGGACTGGTTAGATCTCCTTGCAGTCTAAGGGACTCTCAAGAGTGTCTTTTGAACTGTGTTCAAAAGCATCAATTCACAGCGCTCAGCCCTCTTCACAGTCCAACTCTGACATCCATACGTGACCACAGGAAAAACCATAGCCTTAACTAGATGGACCTGTGTTGGCAAAGTAATGTCTCTGCTTTTGAATATGCTATCTAGGTTGGTCATAACTTTCCTTCCAATGCGTAAGTGTCTTTTAATTTCATGGCTGCAGTCAACATCTGCGCTGATTTTGGAGCCCAAGAAAATAAAGTCTGACACTGTTTCCACTGTTTCCCCATCTATTTGCCACGAAGTGATGGGACCAGATGCCATGATCTTCCTTTTTGAATGTTGAGCTTTAAAACAACTTTTTCACTCTCCTCTTTCATTTTCATCAAGAGGCTCTTTAGTTCTTCTTCACTTTCTGCCATAAGGGTGGTGTCATCTGCATATCTGAGGTTATTGATATTTCTCCTGGCAATCTTGATTCCAGCTTGTGTTCTTCCAGCCCAGCGTTTCTAATGATGTACTCTGCATATAAGTTAAATAAGCAGGGTGACAGTATACAGCCTTGACATAATCCTTTTCCTATTTGGAACCAGTCTGTTGTTCCATGTCCAGTTCTAACTGTTGCTTTCTGACCTACACGTAGGTTTCTCAAGAGGCAGGTCAGGTTGTCTGGTATTCCCATCTCTTTCAGAATTTTCCACAGTTTATTATAATACACAGTCAAAGACTTTGGCATAGTCAATAAAACAGAAATAGATGTTTTTCTGGAACTCTCTTCCTTTTTCCATGATCCAGTGGATGTTGGCAATTTGATCTCTGGTTCTTCTGCCTTTTCTAAAACCAGCTTGAACATCAGGAAGTTCACGGTTCACGTATTGCTAAAGCCTGGCTTGGAGAATTTTGAACATGACTTTACTAGCGTGTGAGACGAGTACAATTGTGCAGTAGTTTGAGCATTCTTTAGCATTGCCTTTCTTTGAGATTGGAATGAAAACTGACCTTTTCCAGTCCTGTGGCCACTGCTGAGTTTTCCAAATTTGTTGGCATATTGAGTGTAGCACTTTCACAGCATCATCTTTCAGGATTTGAAATAGCTCAACTGGAATTCCATCACCTCCACTAGCTTTGTTCGTAGTGATACTTACTAAGGCCCACTTGACTTCACATTCCAGGATGTCTAGCTCTAGGTGAGTGATCACACCATCGTGATTATCTGGAGCATGAAGATCTTTTTTGTACAGTTCTTTTGTGTATACTTGCCACCTCTTCTAAACATCCTCTGTTTCTGTTAGGTCCATACCATTTCTGTCCTTTATTGAGCCCATCTTTGCATGAAATGTTCCCTTGGTATCTCTGATTTTCTTGAAGAGATCTCTGGTCTTTCCTATTCTGTTGCTTTCCTCTATTTCTTTGCATTGATTGCTGAGGAAGGCTTTCTTATCTCTCCTTGCTATTCTTTGGAACTCTGCATTGAGATGCTTATATCTTTCCTTTTCTCCTTTGCTTTTTGCTTCTCTTCTTTTCACAGCTATTTATAAGGCCTCCTCAGACAGCCATTTTGCTTTTTTTGATTTCTCTTTCTTGGGGGTGGTCTTGCTCCCTGTCTCCTGTACAATGTCATGAACCTCCGTCCATAGTTCATCAGGCACTCTATCTATCAGATCTAGGCCCTGAAATCTATTTCTCACTTCCACTGGATAATCATAAAGGATTTGATTTAGGTCATACCTGAATGGTCTAGTGGTTTTCCCTACTTTCTTCAATTTAAGTCTGAATTTGGCAATAAAGAGTTCATGATGTTAGCCACAGTCAGCTCCTGGTCTTGTTTTTGCTGACTGTATAGAGCTTCTCCATCTTTGGCTGCAAAGAATATAATCAATCTGATTTTGGTGTTGATCATTTTGTGATGTTAATGTTAGATAAGTCAATTAGTGTTAATGCTGCTGCTACTGCTAAGTTGCTTCAGTCGTGTCCGACTCTGTGCGACCCCACAGACGGCAGCCCACCAGGCTCCCCCGTCCCTTGGATTCTCCAGGCAAGAACACTGGAGTGGGTTGCCATTTCCTTCTCCAATGCAGGAAAGTGAAAAGTGAAAGTGAAGTCGCTCAGTTGTGTCTGACCCTTAGCAACTCCATGGACTGCAGCCCACCAGGCTCCTCCATCCATAGGATTTTCCAGGCAAGAGTACTGCAGTGGGGTGCCATCATCTTCTCCAATTAGTGTTAATACTTATTAATAAATTGAATAACATCATTTTAAATCAATTTTATTGTGTCTTTACCTATTTATTTTATATAGAACAAAAACAAACTTTGAAATAGCTTGAAATCCACAATGTATTTTTCTTAATCTTTTATTTGTTTTTAATTGGAGTATAGTTGATTTACAGTGATGTTAGTTTCTGCTGTATAGCAAAGTGAGTCACCTAGACATATATATATATGTCTACTATTTTTTAGATTCTATTCCTGTACAGGTCATTACAGAGTATTGAATAAAGTGCCCTGTGCTATACAGTAGAATTTTATTAGTTTTCTCTTTTGTATATAGCAGAGTGTACATGTCAATCTCAGTCCCCCAAGTTATCCTTCCCCAAACTTGGAAACCATAAGTTTGCCTTCTACATTTGTGATTCAATTTCTGTTTTGTGAATAGGTTCATTTGTACCATTTTTTTTTAGATTCCACACATCAGTGATATCATATGATATTTGTCTTTCTATGTCTGATTTATTATACTTCATTATTATACTATGGAATTATTTTTTTTCTAGCTGAATAATATTCCATTATAAAAGAACCAGATCTTCTGTATCAATTCCTCTGTTGATTGACATTTAGGTTGCTTCCATTCCCTGGCTATTGTAATCAGTATTGTAGTGAACATTGGATTGGAGTGCTTGTATCTTTTCAAATTGTGGTTTTCTCTGGACCTATGCCCAGGACCTGGATTGCAAGGTCATATGGTAGCTCTAGTATTGGATTTTTTAAGGAACCTCCATACTGTTCTCCATGGTGGCTGTTGTTATTTTTCAGTCACTAATTCATGACCCCATGAACTGCAGCATGCCAGGCTTCCCTGTCCTTCTCTATGTCTCTCAGTTTGCTCAAACTCATGTCCATTGAGTCAGTAATGCCATCCAATCATCTCATTCTCTGTCATCCCCTTCTCTTCCTGCCCTTGATCTTTCCCAGCATCAGGGTCTTTTCCAATAAGTCAGCTCTTTGCATCAAGTGGCCAACATATTGGAGCTTCAGCATCAGTCCTTTCAGTGAATAGTCAGTGATGATTTCCTTTAGTATTGACTGGTTTGATCTTGCTGTCCAAGGGACTCTCAAGTTTTTTATCCAGCACCATGGTTTGAAAGCATCAATTCTTTGGTGCTCCGCCTTCTTTATGGTCCAGTTCTCACATCCATACAAGACTATTGGAAAAACCATAGCTTTGACTTGTTGGCAAAGTGATGTCTCTGCTTTTTAATTCCTGTCTAGGTTTGTCATAGCTTTTCTTCCAAGGAACAAGCTTTTTTTTTTTTTTTTTAATTTCATGGCTACAGTCATCTGCAGTGACAGATGGCTCCATCTGCAGTGATTTTGGAGCCCAAAAAAATAAAATCTGTCACTGTTTCTACTTTTTACCCATCCATTTGCCTGAAGTGTTGGGACCAGATGCCATGATCTTTGTTTTTTAAATATTGAATTTTAAGCCAGCTTTTTCTACTCCCCTCTTCACCTTCATCAAGGGGCTCTTTAGTTCCTCTTTGCTTTCTGCCATTAAAGTGGTATCGTTTGTGTATCTAAGGTTGTTGATATTTCTCCAGGCAATCTCGATTCCAACTTGTGAGTCATCCAGCCCAGCATTTTGCATGATGTACTCTGCATAGTACTTAAATAAGCAAGGTAACAATACACAGTCTCAATGAACTGCTTTCTCAATTTTGAACCGGACTAGTTCCATGTCAAGTTCTAACTACTGTTTCTTGTTCTGCATACAGGTTTCTCAGGAGACAAGTAAGGTGAACTGGTATTCCCATCTCTTGAAAAATTTTCCACAGTTTGTTGTGTACCGGTTTACATTCACACCGACAGTGTAGGAGAGTTCCCTTTTCTCCACACCCTTTCCAGCATTTGTTTGTAGATTTTTTGGTGATGGCCATTCTGACTGGTGTAAGGTGATACCTCACTGTAGTTTTGATTTGCATTTCACTAATAATTAGTGATGTTGACCATCTTTTCATATACCTGTTGGTCATCTATATTATTTTTGGGGAAATGTCTATTTAGATCTTCCGCTCACTTTTTTGATTGGTGTGTGTGTGTGTGTGTGTGTTTTAACTTTTGCTGCATGAGCTGTTTGTATATTTTGAAGATGAATCCTTTGTAGGTTTCTTTGTTTGTGAATATTTTCTCCCTTTCTGTGAGTTTTCTTTTTATTTTGTTGGTTTCCTTTGCTCTTCAAAAGCTTTTAACTTTAATTAGGTCTCATTTGTTTATTTTTGTTTTTATTTTCATTACTTTCATCAAAAAATGTGTTGCTGCAATTTATGTCTCTTTGATTCCTACTTTTAGAGTAAAATTTATCCTCAGGACTCAGTTGCTTATAAAGGTGTATAGAAAAAGAAATTAGTATTATAAGAAGAAAATGGACCAGGGCACCTGAATAAAGGTTGCAAAAGCTAGAGCTCTTTCCTTCCCATAGTCTCAGAATGAAAATTTGAGGAATGCAAACTTTCCTCTTGATTAATCAGTGATTCCCTCAAGAGATATTTAAAGCAATCTTTTACCTCCATTACCAAGCCATTAAAGGAAATTTATAATTCCCAGACCTTTAGGTAATAAGCCACAGGCCACTTAAAGGTACTACTGAGATTAGAAGTTTGGCATCAGAATATTCAGTCACAGATGGTAAATGGGATTTCCACTGTCTACTGCATCCCGGGTACAGAGATTAAATCTCTAACTTGTCTCCACATCTCTTAAACTATTTTTTTTCCTATGCATTTTATTTTGTTCTGCAGTATTTGAAGCTTCTGGAGAAATTGATCTCATTTCATTTTCTGGAGGGAAAAAAAGTGATAAATTGCATTGTAAATGAAGACTCATGCTGTTATTGTCTACAGTACGTAGTAGTCATGTTAGATTGAACAGCATTGTGTTGTGGGCTTCTTATTAATTATGATGCTTCCTGCTGCCATGCTGGTTCTTTTTTTCTGATGACTTCACTATGGAAAGCACAGCTTCTTTCAAAGAAGCCCATCACAGTGCACGCAGCTCATTAACTTCAGCCTTTCCCCCGCTTCCTATGACAAGCTGAAAAACCTTCCCTAACTAACTTTAGAAAGAGATAATAAAGTTTTATTTCCCTTTCACAGAATTTCAAGGGCAGTTTATCATGTTCTTTCTTTCCAGACAGAATTTTGAACAGAAGTACAGGGACTCAGAACTTTATTTTTTAATGTTCTGGATGTTAATAAATTAGAAGTAACTGTAAATGACAGCCCCTTACATTTGGTAGCTTCCATATTTTAATTTCAAAATAGTAGGTATGTCTCCATGTATTATTTGCTTCAGAGAAAAATAAATGAAATTCCTAGGCCTCTCTTTCCAGATTCAAGTTCTATGACTATTTTTCTTTAGTTTTCTTTTGTTTGCTAGCAAGGAGGAGAGTATTTACCTAATGTGAAACCCTTCAAATATGAATATTCTTTAGTCCTCTCAAATTCCAAAAATTCACAATTAATGTTCTTTTCTTTTGATTGTCTCTCCAGGCATTTTCTAACACTGTAAACACCTTGGGACACGGGTACATACCTGAGTGATTTAATGAATGCACTTGATTCAATCAGAATAGGCTGTGTTATACTGTAGTAATAGACAACCCCTAACATCTCAGTGGCTAAACACACACACACACACACACACGTTTCCCCTGCTACAAGTCTGATGTGGGTTGGCAGTCAGCTTTAGCCATTATATTCATTTAAGGATGGAAGTTGAAGGAAACTCCGTCTCCTCATGTGTTTTTCCATGACTACTGGTGCAGGAAAAGCGAAGACACTGGACTGAACACTGGCTTTCAAAATTCCTTCAAGGAGTGGTTGATGCCTCCAACTCACAATTGGTCAGCCAGAGTGAGTCCCATGACCATGTATCACCTTAAAATGTTTGCAAAGTGTACATCTACCCAGAAGGAGAAGGAACAGCCCATTTGTGAACAACCCCAATGATCAACAGTACACTGTTGTAAATTAGTTCATTATACCACATTCTGGCTGATGGCTAGTGGGGTGAGAACATTTGTATGCTTCTGGAACATAAAAAGCAAGCATGGGAGGCACAGCAAAAACGAGGGTAGGCACCTATCTCATATGAAGAAGCAATGTCCCCATTCACCAGCCTTTGGTATTCTTCACTAAATAGGGCGATCTTCAACCAAGGTAAATTTTCTGAGTAATAAAATGTAATGCACTATTTCAGTAAGACACATATATGCAAGCAGTACAAAATAAATGCCATTTATAAGGCTTTTTAAACTGGACCTTTCTTAGGAAGTAACACTATAAATTATTGATGAAATGGTTACAAACTCCTGACCTATGGTATAAGATTTACTATTCCCTAGAAAGAGGGACTGTGTCTTCATTTCTCTGTCTCCAGTTGCTAAGTTACAGCTGACAATATTCATTGTAGCACATAAAAAAAAAAAAAAATATTACTGTGGGAACTAAGTAGCCTAAGTTTCGGTCCTTGCCTGGCTACTTATTTGCTGAGTAACTATGAACAAGTAATTGCTTTTGCCTGCTGCTGCTGCTAAGTCACTTCAGTTGTGTCCGACTCTGTGCAACCCCATAGATGGCAACCCACCAGGCTCCCCGGCCCTGGGATTCTCCAGGCAAGAACACTAGAGTGGGTTGCCATTTCCTTCTCCAATTGCTTTTACCTGCTTCACATCAATCTCTCCATCTGTGAGTGATGTCATCATTCCCCATTCCTGTTTCTTAGATGACCCCAAACACTTACTCAATCTCTGGTTCCACTGGAGTTCCATCTTATAGCTCATGGAATAGCACATATCTCACCAGAACCCATCCCTGTGCTCACAGTGATTTGTTTCAGAAAGGGGTACACATTCAACATTCTCCATGGGAGATTGTTTTCAACCATTAGGAAAGAAAAACTCTATTTTTATCTCATGGCTGCTGAAACTATAGGATGCAAATCTAAAATGTTTGGCTGTCATATTACCCCCAAAAGGAAAAACCTGTGTGAGAAAGGAGGCAACACAGAAAAACTCTAAACTGAAATGTAGAAATCAAGAAATGGAGAAAATAGGACTAATAGACTGAAGTGATGGTTTGAGCCCTGCATGATTTGACTCTGTGCTTTCAGCTACAGGACATAATTCATGCCCTTTTTTATTAAATCTAGTTAGAGTGTAGGCTGTTTGAAATACCAGGCGTCATGACAAATTAAACTTCCTGAGCCTGCTTCTACATGTATAAGATGAAGTCTTGCCATAATATGTCTATTTCCCTAAAATAACTACACTTTCTTAAAAGTGCTATATGCAGTGAATTTGTGGATGAAGACTATAAATCCAGTTTGTTGGAAATGTTGGGTTTGAGATGTCTGTGGTACACTTTAGAAGAAATAAACATTTGAGTTGGATATCCTTGTCTGTAGCCCAGGAAATAAGTATCAGAGGGAGATAGAGATTTGGGAGTCGTCAGCAGAGAAATGATAATCCAACCCAAGGTGATAAATAAAAGTGCCCTGTCGGAGTGTGTGTACACTAAAAGGCAAAGAAGGAAATGGTGTATATTTTAAGTTTGATAGAGAACGAACTGCAGTGGGGCCCAGGGCAAAGATACGTTTTGATCTAACATTGGCAAGGAAATACAATGGCCAGTTTATATATGACCTGGACCTGGTGTAAGATGCTAAGAAACTTATCACTTAAGCAAATAAGTGAGAGTCAATCCAGGATTTCAAGCTAGAGACAGAATAGCATATCAACTTTTATTAAGATCAACCTTGTGGAAGAAGAGGCGGTGGCTTATAAGTGAAAATGATGTCAAGTAATACTAATTCATTATTCCAATTCTTTAAATGAAAGATTATGATGACCTAAATTAAAGCAATGGCAGTGAGAATCAAGATGAGGATAAATTTGGAAGGAGATTTAGGAGGGAAAATCTTACACTTCTAAAGGTGTTTCAGGGCTAATGGAGAGAAGAAAATCCAGTGTAAAGATTTTTGCTAGAATAATTGAGAGAAAAGTAACAATTCAATTAAGAGACACAGTACAAAATGAGTAAGTTTGGAAGCAAATTGCAGTTTTCAGCAGGGTGATATAAAGATCTGAAACAAATACATAATAAACCACCTGACAGATGTGAATAAAAAGGCCTAATAGGTATAATGATAAAATGAACTCCAAGTCAGAGAAACAGCTAGGCTCTGAGAAGACTTAATAATAAAAGAACATGAAAACAGAAGGTCAAAGCAAAGATTTGGATGCCCTCCCCCACCAAAAAAATGAGAGAGTATCAAGTATAACATAATGGCAGGTTTGGCTGCTCTTTAAGTCCTGAGTAAGAAGAGATAAGAAAGCCTTCCTCAGTGATCAATGCAAAGAAATAGAGGAAAACAACAGAATGGGAAAGACTAGAGATCTCTTCAAGAAAATTAGAGATACCAGGGGAACATTTCATGCAAAGATGGGCTTGATAAAGGACAGAAATGGTATGGACCTAACAGGAGCAGAAGATATTAAGAAGAGGTGGCAAGAATACACAGAAGAACTGTACAAAAAACGAAGATCATGGCATCTGGTCCCATCACTTCATGGGAAATAGATGGGGAAACAATGGAAACAGTGTCAGACTATTTTGGGGGGCTCCAAAATCACTGCAGATGGTGACTGCAGCCATGAAATTAAAAGATGCTTACTCCTTGGAAGGAAAGTTGTGACCAACCCAGATAGCATACTTTGCCAACAAAGGTCCGTCTAGTCAAGGCTATGGTTTTTCCAGTGGTCATGTATGGATGAGAGAGTTGGACTGTGAAGAAAGCTAAGCACTGAAGAATTGATGCTTTTGAAGTGTGGTGTTGGAGAAGACTCTTGAGAGTCCCTTGGACTGCAAGGAAATTCAACCAGTCCATTCTGAAGGAGATCAGCCCTGGATTTCCTTGGAAGGAGTGATGCTAAAGCTAAAACTCCAGTACTTTGGCCACCTCATGCGAAGGTTTGACTCATTGGAAAAGACTCTGATGCTGGGAGGGATTGGGGGCAGGAGGAGAAGGGGACAACAGAGGATGAGATGGCTGGATGGCATCACTGACTCGATGGACGTGAGTCTGAGTGAACTTCGGGAGTTGGTGATGGACAGGGAGGCCTGCCGTGCTGCAATTCATGGGGTCACAAAGAGTCAGACACGACTGAGCAACTGAACTGAACTGAATATTTAAATTGAGGGGAAAATTGAGGAACCAAGCATTAATAATACAGGTCGTCTTTAGGGTAACTATCATTCTCAAGTTTTTTCTCATTTACTCACTGTTTGCACAAACTTCTTTAAATGTCAATTAAATCTGCCTATCTATGAAAAAAGGCTATACTTCTATAAATTAGGAGATTTTGTATCACATTTTCTAAGATATTGCTCAAGTTTTCAATCCTTGTGAAACTCCCTGCTCATTCATCTGCCCGTTGAATGTCAAATGTCTCATTACCTGGGTTCTTATGACCTTCATGAGTGTCTTCTTCACACTTAAACTTTTGATTTTAATCATTGGCTATGTTATTTTACTTTTATAACAAACTACTAAGCCATAGAGAATTTATTTTCTTCATGAATTCTTAGCACTAAACTCCTGGCTTGGAAGAATGTTCATTGAATGTGTCACCCTAATATCTATGGTTTCTTTTCTAAATGCAGTGTCCACTAACTTACAAGACAATATGTTGCTGTTGTTCAGTTGCTAAGTCATGTCCAACTCTTTGCCGCTCCATGGACTGTAGCTTGCCAGGCTCCTCTGTCCTCCACTATGTCCTGGAGTTCGCTAAAATTCATGTCCATTGAGGTGGTGATGCTGCCTAACCAACTCATCCTCAGCCACCTCCTCCTTCTTTTGCCTTCAGTCTTTCCCAGCATCAGGATCTTTTCCAGTGAGTCATCTTTTCGCATCAGGTGGCCACAGTATTAGAGCTTCAGCATTAGTCTTTCCAATGAATATTCAGTGTTGATTTCCTTTAGGATTGATTTGTTTGATCTCCTTGCAGTCTAAGGGACTCTTAGAGGGATTAATTTTCCTCTTTCCTAAGTATTAGCCCTCTTTTTTTGTATAAATCATTGCCACCACTAACGATGGCCACTCATCTTCATGGTGTAATCCACTGAATAGCTCAACATACTTTATTCTGTTGAGCCCTGAAGAAAACTTGATGGAGCAGAAGCAAGCCATTTTATCATGTCAAATTTCACAAGACCAGTGATTGAACTGTAAATCAAATGTATTATTATTCATTAATAATCCATAGAACTACAGTATAAGAGGAACTAGGTAGAAATTCTAGTTAACTTCAGCTTTTTCTAATACTTCATAAAGGTATAAAGATTTTTTCTTTTACTGGACTACAGTTGATTTACAATAATGTAATTAGTTTCAGGTGTACAGCAGAGTGATTCAGTTAAACATATATATTGTTTTTCAGATTCTTTTCCATTATAGGTTATTACAAGATGTTGAATATTGTTCTCTGTGCTAGATAGTAAGCCCTAGTTTTTATATATTCTAAACATAATGGTATTTACCTTTTAAATCCATACTCCTAATTTATTCTTCTCCCACTCATTTCTGCTTTGCTAAACATAAGTTTGTCTATGAGTCTGTCTTAATTTTGTAAATAAGTTCATTCATATTATTTTTAGATTTATGTAAGTATATAATATTTGTCTTTCTCTGTCTCACATAGTGTGATAGTCTCTAGGTCCATCCATGTCGCTACAGAAGCAATAATCTATTCATTTTATGGCTCAGTAACGTCCCACTGCATATGTGTACCACATTTCTGATCTATTCCTCTGTCACTGGACATTTAGGTTGCTTCTGTGTCTTGACTAATGTAAATAGTGCTGCTATGAATATTGAAATGAAAGCATATTTTCAAATTAGAGTTTTCTCCAGATATGTACCCAGAAGTGGAACTGCTGGATAATCCATACCTATTTGTGTTACCTCCATAGTGTCCTCTGTAGTGGCTGTACCAATTTATATTCCCATCAATGGTATAGGAGGTTTCCCTTTTTTCCATACCCTCTCCAGCATTTATTATTTGTAGACTTTTTTCTGATGGCAATTCTGACCAGCGTGAGGTAATACCTCATTGTAGTTTTGATGTACATTTCTCTAATAATCAGAGATGCTGAGCATCTTTTCATGTCCTTCTTAGTCATCTGTGTGTCGTCTTTGGAGAAATGTCTGTTTAGATCTTCTCAATTTTGTTTGTGTTGTTTGGGGTGTTTTTGTATTGTCATTGTTGTTATTGTTATTGAATTATATGAGCTGATGTTTGGAGATTAAGCCCTTGTCAGTTATACTGTTCGCTAATATTTTCTTCTAATTCATAGGTTGTCTTTTCATTTTGCTTATGGTTTCCTTTGCTGTGAAAAAGCTTATGTTTGATTATGTCCCATTTATTTATTTTTACTTTTATTTATATTGCGTTTGGAGAGTGACCTAAGAAAACACTGGTGTGATTGATGTCAGAGAATGTTTTCCCTGTGTTCACTTCTAGAAGTTTTATGGTGCCGTGTCTTATGTTTAAGTCTTTAAGCCATTTTGAGTTTTAACATCTCCAAAACATTGAATTATTTTCTTCTGAAACATCATTATCTAGAAAAAGGAGTATAAATGGCTTCTTGTCTACTCTACCTGGGACTTCTAAGAGGTAAATCCTACTCTATTTATTGGCCATTTTCTCATCAGAATCTATTTTGATTAAATTATTTTGATTCAGAATCTTGCAATAATGTGGAGACCATTTACCAACTATGAACCCTGAGAATGAGTGGATATGTGAATGGATCTTTTTATGTCAGATGTACTTACACATTAAATAATTGTTACATACTTACATCTGCTGTTCTTTTAGTGGTTGCATGTGATACTGGCACACTGATAACTCATTTAGCTGCAAATAATCTGTCTCTAATAAAACTGGACTAGGCTCCATATAGAAAACGATTTGATGGGAGGGGACATTTATTATACATGCAAACACACTTGCCTGCTGGGATTAAGTATTTAAAAAGATGAGGCAGCTGTAATTGTTTGCATGCTAATTTACCATGAAATGTTTTCCCAGCCCTAAGGACACAAAATCTTTATGTTTAATGTTTTAGTCCAGTGTAACGGATAATTTCAAAATTCATTAAGACCAAAAAGTTGTGTTTTTTTGCTTTAATGACTTCATATTTATTATACTATCTTTGCATTGACTATTAACTACAAGACAGAAATCTAGGATTTATCCTTGGCTTTTTGCTTTCTTTTCCACCCTTGTATATCATTATGCCCAGTCTACTTTATTTTCTTAATGACTCTAGAATTGGTAACCACCTTCATCATCAGTGGCCTACTTAATTTCATGCCCTTATTATTGACACTTGAGTTATTATAGTATATTATTTACTGGCCTAATTGTTCCTGATCTTATACATTTCAAGGCATTTTTTCATATAACAGCCTAGTCACCCTCATTTAAATCCTTGATTGTTTACTATTGCTTTATGAATGAAATCCAAAGTCTTTCATTGTCTGATTCCTTCTATATTCTCCAGGTTCCTCTGTAGCAACCCGTTAGCTTTTGCCTTTGACCTTGTTCTCCAGCCATACCAACCCTGTGCAATTGTCAAACACTGTTCTGTCTGGTTGACAGAGAGTGACAGAGAGTGGTCTCCTCCCCTGCTCTATACTTGGGTGACTTTCTCAGTGTTCAAGATATTTCAGCATCATCCTCATTAAGAGGCTGGATCATACCTCCTCCTTGGTTTTCCTCCCATATTCTGCATTGACCTGTGTCTTAGTTGTTTCTCCAGTATTAAAATTGCCTATTTACTCCTCTATGTAAGCAGTAGAACCTATAGATACTAGAGTTCTGTCCTATTCCACTGTATATTCACAGTTAGGAGAGAAATGGATATCCAAAAATGCTTACGTGTGAATCCATGAGTTAAAGAATGAATACTTACCTCTTAAATATTTATGTTTGTTTGATCAATGCTAAGACAATAGGACTGGAGCAGGGGATGGCAACACACTCCAGTGTTCTCACCTGGAGAATCACACGGCCAGAGGAGCCTGGTGGCCTACAGTCCAGGGGGTCGCAAAGAGTTGGACACAACTGAGCGACTAACACGCACAAGACAATAGGACATTTGTTTTAACCAATTTAAATGCTCTTTCTCACTGGAAGATTTTTATGAAGATCTTTATCTAAGGGACAGAGAGCAGAAGAATTTAGAGTAGATAAAAGTTTACAAATATGTATATGTATCATTCTGAATTCATCTTTCCATGTCCTATAGAAGTTTAAATTTTGGCCAAGATTTCTATAAATTACTAGAGGGGACTATATTCTTTTAATCACTTCAAGTTCTAAGGCTCCTCCTGCATCAGAAAAGTTGTGTATTACATCCCCATCTTGAAAGTTCTTTGTTCCATTCTGTATCAACAAGGTGCAAATTTTAAGTTTTATCTCAATGTCTTAAGTTGAGATTCACAGGGCATTTGTCAATAGAATAGACTTCAGTGAAGTTATTTTTTATTTTCAAGCAAGGGGGTAAATAACAGTGGTCATAAGAATGCTTTTTTAAAAAGTTATTGCAGATGATAAAGAAGCCTCTTGTTCCTTCAGTCATCCCTCCACTATAAATATTTATTTTTTAGCTCATTTCACTCTAAATTGTTGCTGTATCTTTGTACCATTTCACTAATTCATTTCTTCTGTCATCTCTATTCTGTAAATTACCTAGGAATTCAAATTATTTTCTTAGCATTTTTCAGAGTAAATAATATTTCTATAGTTCCTACTGCTAAACTATTTTCAAAACACATTTTTTTTCATATTGAAATCTATTTAGAAGTTCTATAGAAAAATAGGGATTTTCATTAAATAAAGTCTACCTCTGCATTAACTAAGTTTCAACATAAGAAAACTGCCCTACTTGTTCTAGGCAGAGAGAGATTTCATACAGGAAATTATGTACTTACACATCCATTGGACAGAATGAAGAAGTGAGCCCTAAACTGATCCTTAGGAATTATTGCAAATTCTACAGAATTAATACACTAGGAAGATTACATTGACTTAAGCTTCCAAACTACAACCATAGCAATAACCACATATTCTAACCTAAAGTAAGAAATTATTTATCACCAAACAAAAATATAATCTATTTCCCCAAAATGGTGTACACAAATTTCCAATAACAAATTTATTCTTTTCTGGCTGATGTTCATCCTCTTCTATTCAGACACATTGTTGTTCATCGTTCTGGTTCAGTCACTAAGACGTGTCCAACTCTTTGCAACCCAATGGACTGCAGCCCAACAGGCTTCCCTGTCATTCACGATCTCCTGGAGTTGGCTCAAACTCAATATCCACGGAGTCAGTGAAGCCATCCAACCATCTCATCCTCCATCACTCCCTTTTCCTCCTACACTCAATTTTTCCCAGCATCAAGGTTTTTCCAATGATTCCACTCTGCATCAGATGGCCAAAGTATTGGAGCTTCAGAATCAGTCCATCCAATGAATTTTCAGAGTTGATTTCCTTTAGGACTGACTGGTCTGATCTCCTTGCTGTCCAAGAGACTCTCAAGAGTCTTCTCTAACACCACAGTTCGAAAGCATCTTCAGCACTCAACCTACTTTATGGTCCAACTTTCACATCCATACATGACTACTGATAAAACCATAGCTTTGACTATATGAACATTTGTTGGTAAAGTGATGTCTCTGATTTTTAATATGCTGACTAGTTTTGTCATAGCTTTTCTTCCAAGAAGCAAGTGTCTTTTAATTTCATGGCTGCAGTCACCATCCACAGTGATTTTGGAGCCCAATAAAGTAAAGTCTATCACTTTTTCTGCTTTTTCCCCATCTATTTGCCATGAAGTGATGGGACGAGATGCCATGATCTTAGTTTTCTGAATGTTGAGTTTTAAGCCAACTTTTTCACTCTCCTCTTTCACTTTCATCAAGAGGCTTTTTAGTTCCTCTTCACTTTCTGCCATAAGGGTGGTGTCATCTGCATATCTGAGGTTATTGATATTTCTCCCAGCAGTCTTGATTCCAGCTTGTGCTTCTTCCAGCCCAGCGTCTCTCATGATGTACTCTGCAAAGAATTTAAATAAGCAGGGTGACAGTATACAGCCTTGACATACTCCTTTCCCCATTTGGAACCAGTCTGTTGTTCCATGTCCAGTTCTAACTGTTGCTTCCTGATCTGCATACAGATTTCTCAAGAGGCAGGTCAGGTGGTCTGGTATTCCCATCTCTCTAAGAATGTTCTACAGTTTGTTGTGATCCACACAGTCAAGGGCTTTGGCATAGTAAATAAAGCAGGAGTAGACATTTTCTGGAATTTTTTTGCGTTTTTGATGATTCAACAGATACTGGCAATTTGATCTGGTTCCTTTGCCTTTTCTAAATTCAGCTTGAACATCTATAGAATTAACAAATTGGAAAGATATCAAGCACTCATACTTCTTAAGAATGAACAAATTGGTAGACTATGATGTAGAGAATTTGATCAGTTGAGGTTCTAGATGCAGATGAAGGGGACAAAAAAGGGGTAGAAGATGAATGTTATATATGGCAATTCTGGATATGCTCTCAAGCCATTTTGAAACATGAGGACTTTTATAACAATGTTTTGTTTCTTGCTGTTTTCTCCCTTGATTTTTTTCTTTCCTTCCTTGTTTCTGCCAATTTAATATATTTAACAATTTTATTCCCCTCCACCTCTAGTGGCTTTATATACTGTATGGGCACTGTCTTTAATTATTTCCTCTTAAGCAATAGAATACAAAGAACATTAATGGGTCTGAATTCAAAAAGCATCTATTTTTGCTTCATTGACTATGCTAAAGCCTTCAACTGTATGAATTACCACAAACTCTGGAAAATTCTTAAAGAGATGGGAATACCAAACTACCTTACCTGTCTCCTGAGAAACCTATATGCAGGTCAAGAAGCAACAGTTGAAACCAGACATAGAACAACAGACTGGTTCAAAACTGGGAAAGCAGTACAGCAAGGCTATATTCTCTCACCCTGCTTATTTAACTTTTATTCAGGGTACATCATGCAAAATGCCAGGCGGGAGGAAAAGGGGATGACAGAGGATGAAATGGTTGGATGGCATCACCAACTCAATGGACTTGAGTTTGAGTAGGCTCTGGGAGTTGCTGACGGACAGGGAGTTCTGGTGTGCTGCAGTCCATGGGGTCATGAAGAGTCTGACACAACTGAGAGACTGAAGTGAACTGAACTGATAGATGTATTGAAAGATTATTGCTGAGCCATGAAAGATGTTGGGATTCTTGGCTTCCCAGAGTAGAGGAATTTAGTCAGGGGCCAGTGACCAGGCTTGATTACTCAGAGCTTTTATGTAATAAAGTTTTATTAAAGTAGAAAAGAGATATAGAAAGCTTCTGACATAGACATCAGAAGGGGTCACAAAGAGTACCCCACTGCTAGCCTTTAGCAGTATGTTATATACCTATCAGCAAGCTGTTAATTAGAGAAAGGAAATGTCTCAAAATTGAGAGTGGCAAAAGGCCCCTCACAGCATTCGTTTTGAGATAACATTGGCACCAGGTGAGTCATCTCAGGCCATATAATGATTGACACGAATCTTGAAGAAAGGCAGCTTTCCAAGTAAATATATAGATTCATTAACACAGATTGGGAGAACAATGTATGAGTAAAACAACTGGTTTGTTGAGCCTTCATCTGTTCTGAGTCTTAAGCTGAAAGACTTGAAGAAACACAGTTCAGTTTAGTAGCTCAGTCGTGTCCGACTCTTTGCGACCCCATAGACTGCAGCACACCAGGCCTCCCTGTCCATCACCAACTCCCAGAGTTTACTCAAACTCATGTCCATTGAGTCGGTGATGCCATCCAATCATCTCATTCTCTGTCGTCCCCTTTTCCTCCTGTCTTCAGTCTTCTCCAGCATCAGGGTCTTTTCCAATGAGTCACTTCTTCACATCGGGTGGCCAAAGTATTGGCATTTCAGCTTCACATCGGTCCTCCCAATGAATATTAGGACTGATTTCCTTTAGAATGGACTGGTTGGATCTCCTTGCAATCCAAGGGACTCTCAAGAGTCTTCTCCAACACCACAGTTCAAAAGCATCAATTCTTCAGTGCTCAGCTTTCTTCAAAGTCCAACTCTCACATCCATACATGACTACTGGAAAAACCATACCCTTGACTAGACGGACCTTTGTTGGCAAAGTAATACATCTTTTTAATACACTGTCTGGGTTGGTCATAACTTTTCCCCTAAGGAGTAAGCGTCTTTTAATTTCACAGCTGCAGTCACCATCTGCAGTGATTTTGGATACCAAAAAAATAAAGTCTGCCAGTTTCCACTGTTTCTCCACCTATTTGCCATGAAGTGATGGGACCAGATGCCATGATCTTAGTTTTCTGAATGTTGAAATTTAAGGCAACTTTTTCACTCTCCTCTTTCACTTTCATCAAGAGGCTCTTTAGTTCTTCTTCACTTTCTGCCATAAGGGTGGTGTCATCTGCATATCTGAGGTTATTGATATTTCTCCCAGCAGTCTTGATTCCAGCTTGTGCTTCTTCCAGCCCAGCGTCTCTCATGATGTACTCTGCAAAGAATTTAAATAAGCAGGGTGACAGTATACAGCCTTGACATACTCCTTTCCCCATTTGGAACCAGTCTGTTGTTCCATGTCCAGTTCTAACTGTTGCTTCTTGACCTGCATACAGATTTCTCAAGAGGCAGGTCAGGTGGTCTGGTATTCCCATCTCTTTCAGAATTTTACACAGTTTATTGAGTTTATTGTGATCCACACAGTCAAAGACTTTGGCGTTGTCCGTAAAGCAGGAGTAGATGTTTTTCTGGAATTCTCTTGCTTTTCTATGATCCAGTGGATGTTGGCAATTTGATTTCTGGTTCCTCTGCCCTTTCTAAAACCAGCTTGAACATCTGGAAGTTCACAGGTCACGTATTGTTAAAGCCTGGCTTGGAGAATTTTGAGCATTACTTTACTAGAATGTGAGATGAGTGCAATTGTGCAGCAGTTTGGACATTCTTTGGCATTGCCTTTCTTAGGGACTGGAATGAAAACTGACCTTTTCCAGACCTGTTGCCACTGCTGAAGAAAGACAGAGCCAAGGGTAAATACATAGTTCATTAACATAGCTTAAGAAAAACATTTCCATAAGAAAAATGCCCTGGTTAGCTCAAGGCTTGAGAAAAGGTCTGGTGGAGCCAGGTGTCGTCGTGGCAACACAGAATTTTAAGAGACACCTCCTTTTAATTTTGTATAGAGAAGGGGAAAAACAAATCAGACACTTGTAGTTTGTTTCCTCCTGCTCCTTCAGAGAGAGAGAAAATAACATCTGACACTTGCAGCCAATTTCCTCTGTTTGGGACCCCTAGCCTTCCTGCCTGTTACCCTCTCAGTATGAGCACCTGGTGTCACTACACTGTGACTGCCTTGCACTAAATTTGACACTGACTCTGAACATATGAGGGATCTTCCAGAAAACTGCTTAAGAAATACACATGATCTTCTCCCCTGCTCCCATATGTCGCAGTAATGGCATTTTTCTCTGGTAGAAAAAATATCCCCACCCTGACATTACTATTAGTACTTTTAAAGAATCAATCTCTGGATTCAGAAGCATAGGGAAGTCCAAAAAGACCAGGTAGAACAATTGTTGTTATGTTGTTGGCCTCACTCTTGAGTACTAACACCCCTAATGCAGAAAACCTCTAAATCAGAAAGACAGAAAGCAACAATTTTATGAATTAATTATTAAGTGTAGCAGTATGAGGAAACATACATTCCCTTAAAATTTTCAGATTACTTATCTACCTCAACTATCCTTATTGATATCGCCATTTGAATTTTGTTTCCTGTTGTAATATCTATTATAAAAATAATATGCACATTTCTGCTGGTAGTTAAGCTGCCATTTGTCTTCTGACATTCTAGAGTCTCTCATGCACAATGAAATAGAGATGCCAACTAGAGGACCGACACTATGGTGCTAGTCAAGGATGCTAGTGAACCCATTACCGGTGAGGTTTTTTTTTTTAAGTGCTTTGGCAAAATAAATGTCCTTTTAACCTTCTCAGGAAATAAATAGATGATGGAAAGGTGGATTGCATTCCTGCTACCTAAACTTTTGACCTCTTCATTCACAGTAAACATGAATTTTTAGATTTCAGATCCATTTATTATAGCCACAGTTAGGTTTTTTCCATTTTTTTTCTACTATAGAAGTATATTGCTGTGCAATATTATGAACTTTGGGTATATGAGATAGTTGGCTGTATTTCCCTTTTGTACAACATATCCTTGTACCTTATTTTATAATGAATAGTTTGTACCTTTTGATTCCCTTCTGCTATATTGTTCCTTCCTCCTTCCCTCTCCCCATTGGTGCTACTAGTTCTTTACCTGTGAGACTGGTTGTTTTTGTTGTTGTTGCTACATCTACTGGTTCACTGTATTATTTTGACTCCATATATAAGTGATATCATGCAGTGCTTATCTTTCTCTGTGTGACTTATTCCACATAGCATGGCCTCTAAGTCCATCAATCTTGCTGTAAATGGCAAAATTTCATCCTTTTTCTGGCTCGGTAGTATTCCATTGTGTATGTGTATGAGTGTGTGTGTGCATTTGTATGTATTTACTTCTTCATTCATCTGTTGGTAGACAGTTAGGTTGCTTCCATATCCTGGCAATGAAAAATGATGCTGCAGTAAACTTTGGGATACAGGTATCTTTTTGAATTCGTGTTTCTATTCTCCCCCGACCCTGCCCAGACATACATCCAGAAGTGGGATCACTGGGTCCTAAAGTAGTACTATCTTTAGTTTTTTCAGAAACTTCCATACTGTTTTCCACAGTGGTTACACCAATTTACATTTCTCACCAACAGCATGCAAGGGTTCCCCTTTCTCCACATTCTCACCAACGTTAGTTATCCTGACAAGCCATAGTTAGATTCAAATTTCAGTTAACTTACCAACCAAAGTCACGACTACAAGCTGCTGTGGCCTCATCTCCTAGTGCAACATTTTTAGGATGCACATGTGTCCTCCAGAATTCTAATATAGCTGTCACAGCCGAAAACAACTCTTTGGGTGTTGAAGCCTTTGCTTTTTTAATCATGCTAGTATCTGATTTTAGTTTAAAATGTGGAAGAAATGAGATACAGTACAGAATAAGCATTAAGGAAAACAGAATTTGTTTACAACCTAGTTATGTTGGGTATAATGATTTTGGAACCTTAAGACAAGTCAGGCCAGCCTTAGAAGATTGTAGACCTGAGGGATAGAGAGTGAGAGACTGCTTCTGATGCCAGATAATTCGCTGGTTTTGAAATATCTTCTGTATATATTCATCTTAATTAACCCAGTGTTTCATTCATTTCATTTCTGAGAGCTTTAGTCACTCCCAGTTAATACATTAAATTTCACATAGGAAACCTTGGAAGAGTATGAATGAAATCAGTGTCTGATTTCCAGCTACATCAGTTTCTCTGACTACAATGATAAGAGATTATGTCCATATAGTAATAGTAATTCCTTGGACCTCTGTGTATTTAAAGCCAAGAATTTAAACCCCACTCAGGACATTTTCTTTCTGTACATTTCTAGTGCAGTCAAAAATTTCTGGGCCATCCCACAGCACTTGTAACCACCATTCCTACTCTAATGATCTGTTGTTGCAACAGCCCCTTGGTTCATGACTATTTTGTCTTTAATAGGCACTTCATTGCAGGTGACTAGGTAAGATAATCTAAGAAATTCATTAGCCATCTTATGCTGTGGAATTCTGGTACAGTATATCATTTTTTCATGTAAAGCAACTGAATACTACTTGTCCCTAGAGAACATGTTAAGTATCAAGCACTACATCAATCAGGTTTAGTAAAGAAAATATGAATCACTTTATGTATTTTAAAGGGGAGACAGAGTTAATGTAGGAGTTGGGTGTTTACAAATATATTAAAAGGGCCAGGAAAAAAGAGTTTTAACCTGAGTTTCACACTGTCTACCATGATCCTTTTTAAGACAGTTATATATTTTAAAAATAGGGCTTCTCTCCACTCCACCACTGAGTTGCCTATTTTAACATTTTCACAGTTGTGGCACATCACTTCTGAAAGGTTGTTATTAAATGGAGATTTCTTAGAATCATAGAAATGTGACATTTATCATCTAGTCATCACTTAGTTTCCATTCTTTTCCGTAGGAGGCTGTCTTAAGTGGTGGCATTCATTTGGGTTTCTTGAGTAGCCATTTTGGTTAACTTCTCTATCCAAGGCACAACCTTAGCCTTCTTAGTCTTCAAATGTCCTGTTTCCTTGGGCTTTTACCCTTCAGCCTCTTATCAGAGTCTACTCTGAATTTATATTAATGTAAAAATTAAAGAAAAATTCTTTAAATATTTGCCAAATACAGGGAGAGTTTCACTTTGATGTTGATGAAAGTATAAATTTTAATTATGAAATATCAGATGACCTTTGTTTACTTCTAAAGTCATACCCTATGAAAGGTTCGCTTCTCTGCTGCTGCTGCTGCTAAGTCACTTCAGTCATGTCCGACTCTGTGTGACCCCATAGATGGCAGCCCACCAGGCTCCCCCATCCCTGGGATTCTTCAGGCAAGAACACTGGAGTGGGTTGCCATTTCCTTCTCCAATGCATGAAAGTGAAAAGTGAAAGGGAAGTTGTTCAGTCATGTCCGACTCTTCGCGACCCCATGGACTGCAGCCTACCAGGCTCCTCCATCCATGGGATTTTCCAGGCAAGAGTACTGGAGTGGGGTGCCATTGCCATGTAAATCTCATTATATTAGGCTTTAGGGTTTTCAATTGCATTGTGAATTTCTGATGTAGATGTTATTTTGTCAACTGTTTCCAAGTAGAAAGGCATGTCAATATAGACTAAAAATCTAAAATTCTATTAAGATAATTAGACAAAGGATATGAATGGGCAAATGCATGTAGTGAGGAAGGGTTATAAGGAAACTGGTTCTTTGATAATAATGTCCCTTATTTTGAAATCTTCAATAAATCCAATTGTTTTGATGTTTTGGAAGGAACTTAATTCTGTAGGCAGAAGAATCAATCTCAGATCCTGAACATACTACCTCAGGAGGGTCATAAAATTTCTCCAACTATCACATTCCTCTTCATTAAATTGGCAATATAAATATCAACTCTGAGTCATGTTATGAGATAAAATAAAATGGTTGTAGAAGCTGACAGCATGGTGTCTAGTAAGCTTATAAATACAGAATAACTCTGTTCTCCTAACCAGTCTATGCTACTAGTTCAGTTTAGTTCAGTTCAGTTCAGTCGCTCAGTCGTGTCCGACTCTTTGCGACCCCATGAATCACAGCACGCCAGGCCTCCCTGTCCATCACCAACTCCCGGAGTTCACACAGACTCACGTCCATCGAGTCAGTGATGCCATCCAGCCATCTCATCCTCTGTCGTCCCCTTCTCCTCCTGCCCCCAATCCCTCCCAGCATCAGAGTCTTTTCCAATGAGTCAACTCTTCGCATGAGGTGGCCAAAGTACTGGAGTCTCAGCTTCAGCATCATTCCTTCCAAAGAACACCCAGGGCTAATCTCCTTCAGAATGGACTGGTTGGTTGCTACTAGTACACTTACCTAAATGTAAGGAAGTTATCAAATAAGTATTTCTGGTTGATATGAGCAAGATACTTAATGTTGGTGAGTTCTAAAAGTAGTGTATGTATTTACTGAAAAACCTCATTTCCCTATGATATATTTTTTCTTTCAGCTTACATAGTATGCATTTAAAATTCTACAAACAACAACAAGGGACAAAAGGACAGAGATAATACTGCTTTAAAATTTATTTCTTGACATTGTTCCATTAATAAACAGGGTGAAGCCCACAACCTTCAAAAGACTGACATGGACATCTCCTTTCTATGCAAATTTATATCATAAAAGAATGATTGGTATAGGTTTCCTAGTGTGCAACAAATTCATTAAGTGGAACAAATTGAAATATCATGGCATTTTCTACAGACGTGGGACTTGTAAATCAGGTTGCAAGTAGAATGGAATCACAAAGAATCATTTGAAAATAACTCTGAGACTGAAGATTAGAGGACTGAGTGCAAAGGGACAGGCAGAAAGTAAGTGCCAGCTATGGCTCAAGTAAATGATACATAGACCCTAACAAATATTTTGTAATATTATCTTATTTTTATGTTATCCTGAGAAAGGATCTGTGACATGCACTGTTTTAGCAGTTTATATATATTAGCTCATTTAATCCTTACAATTATACTGTGAGATAGGTACTATTACTCCCTGTTTTTAACATGAAGAGTTCACCATAGATCTGTGGTGATTTCATGTCTTTACTCATCTATCAAACCAAATTTAGGGAAATATAAAGGAAATATAATTCATGAATGATTATAAACAAATTAGAAAAAAAAACCTAATAGGTATTTTAATAATAAGCTGAAGAGATAAAACAACAAATTGCTATAATAGGCAATTAAATTATTTGCATTCAGAAAAATGTAGAAACTTCACAGAGTAATCTTCATTTCAGAGTTTAATTATCAGTATCATTCCTGTCTACAATAGAGGGCAGTTGGTGCTTTCTTTCAGTAGTTTTTGAACAGAGGGTTGGCTGATTGGGCAGAAAGAACATGAGACAGTCATTAGAATAGTCTAGAAATAATTGGAGTGAGTTAACCGCATTGAGAATAGTGATGAGAGGGCACTGATGAGAGTTACCAGTGTAAACATAACTGAAAAAGGCTTGGCGAGGAACTCCGTGTCAGACACTGTGGTTAGAAATACAAGTGAAAGAGAATAAGCAAAGAAGGTTCCAGTGTTTGGAACCAGTGGGTGTTTTAGAATGTTGATGTTACTGATGGAATTAGGATAGGAGATAAGGAGGATAATGAAAATTTTTTAAAATGCAGTATTTTTGGCTGATGGAATTACCAGGTGGTATCCTCATGTAGTAAGCTGTTAACTTCCTCTTAATTATCAGTGACATGACCACATGAAAATTCTAATGCAGCTTCTAGAGACATTAATTTTATACATTGAGTAAGATTTAGTCACCAGGAGAAGTGCTACTAACATAATTAGTGATTGATTGTCAAGAAATAATGGCTAAGATTATTTATCAGGGGAAAAATCTGGCATATACTCTATTCTTGTTATTTTAAAAACCCAGTTTTAGGCTATCACCTAGGTTTGTGGTTTGGCATAAGCAGTTTTACATATATTTCATGGACCCAGAGACCATTCATTCTATATGGGGATAATTATACAAATGTTATTTTACAAGACTTTCAGAAAAATGAAAGCATAATAGAAAAAAAAAAAAGAAAAATAACATTTCATCTTCCCAGACAAAAACTGCTGTTAGGTTGACACCTAGTTTAATTTTATTGTTAACCCTTAAAGCGAAAATTTTAACTCATCTGCATATAGCAAAGATGATCAAAGAGTATCTTTTAAGAATATCCTAGTTTCTTCTAGTGGCAGTTTCAGAAGACACTGGTCTCATTACACAGTATATAATGAATTCTATGTTGAGAAAATGACCCATGTTCTGTGATTCAGATGAGGAAGCCTGCTGAGAAGGTTGCTAAGGCTTAAAGTCAATAGCTAATTAAGCTAATCTCATTTGTCAAATCTATGTAATTTTTGTTTCAATTTTGGTAGGTTTCTACATAAGCTGATTGATGTTTGTGTATATTTTGCTTCCGGAAGTGAAATTGATTCAGAAGCTACTGAGTTTATTAAGAATACGTTAAAAAGTAGTGATGAGAGTTTTTAATTCTTAACACTAATTTATCTATACAAATGTCTTCTGTGCATTTATTTGGATACAACACAGGACATAAGATTTAGCAATAGCAGTGACAAGGGTACTGGTGAGCATTCTACTCAATGATGGGGCAGCTGGTCTGACCAAGTTGTTGGAGTGAAATGTTCAAGACTGGAATTTCTTCTTGCCTTTTACACAATACTTTCACATATTCCTAGAGACAGCATTTGAGTAGGGACTGGATAATGTTCACTGCTGAAATTCCATAATGCTTTCCTTTAAAGGAAAGTCAAGGATCATGAACACTGTTTTCACCTCAGTGCTGTCCAGTGCTGAGGAGGAAAATGTGGTTTTCAAATAGGAGTCAAATTATTGAATTAAATCTCTTTTAAATAAGTAAAAATTGGGATGTACTATCTTCTTCCTTTCAGTTTGATAAATGACATACAGATGACTTGTTGCTAAGTTAATACTTCTGGAAATGTCACCATAATGGAGTTTTGTGTTTTTTTTTTTTAATTGGTTAAAATAGTAGCTTTATAGTGAAACATTGATTAGACAATAATTTCATATAAGTTGCTTATCAGTGGTCAGAATATATTGGGTTTCCCTTGTGGCTTAGCGGGTAAAGAATCTGCCTACAATGCAGGAGACCTGGGTTCCATCCCTGGGTTGGGAAGATCCCCTGGAGAAGGAAAGGCTACCCACTCCAGTATTCTGGCCTGGAGATTTCCATGGAGTTTATAGTCCATAGGGTCACAAAGAGTCAGACACAACTGTGTGACTTTCACTTTCAAGAAATATGTATGTATCAGAATTGAATTGTAACCAGTGTCCCAATATAAGGAAGTTACTGTTTTGAGATAATGTAACCTTTTCTTTTCCTTGTGGAAAAAAAAAAGGTGGTAACTTACCCTTTGGCTGGATTGATCGTTACCCAAATTTCATTCTTCTCTTTTTGAGTTCAGCATATTTGGGGGAAGAGTCTTCCCTGGTGGCTGGCTCAGTGATGAAGAATCTTGCTCGCCAGTACAGGAGATGCTGGTTTGATCACTGGGTCTGGATGATCCCCTGGAGAAGGAAATGGTAACCTACTCCAGTATTCTTACCTGGAAATTCCCTGGACAGAAGAGCCTGGCAGGCTACAGTCTATGGGGTCGTAAAAACTTGGACAGGAAATAGCAAATCAACAACAACAACAATATTTTATTAATATTATTCCATTGTGGAGTAGCATGTGTATCAATTAATTTTATTTTTTTTAATTTTTAATTTTTTTAATTTAATTTTATTTTTTAACTTTACAATATTGTATTGGTTTTGCCATATATCAAAATGAATCCGCCACAGGTATACATGTGTTCCCCATCTTGAACCCTCCTCCCTCCTCCCTCCCCATACCATCCCTCTGGGTTGTCCCAGTGCACCAGCCCCAAGCATCCAGTATCATGCATCGAACCTGGACTGGCGACTCATTTCATATATGATATTATACATGTTTCAATGCCATTCTCCCAAATCATCCCACCCTCTCCCTCTCCCACTGAGTCCAAAAGACTGTTCTATACATCAGTGTCTCTTTCGCTGTCTCGTATACTAGTTGTATTTCCCTAATCATTTATTATGGACTCTTATTTTTCATTTTTATTTTAATTTTCCCAATTTTTGAATTTTGAGTTAATTTTCAAGGAAATAAAAAGTCTTAATTAATATATATATATATATATATATATATATATATATTTTTTGTCAGCAAGATGAAGTAGTTGAGAGTACTTGCCATGGAGATAGAATGAATGAGTGAAGTCATTCAATCATGTCCGACTCTTTGTGACCCCATGGACTGTAGCCTACCAGGCTCCTCAGTCCATGGACATTTTCAGGCAAGAGTACTGGAGTGGGTCACCATTTCCTTCTCCAGGGGATCTTCCCAACCCAAGGATTGAACTTGGGTCTCCCGCACTGCAGGCAGACGCTTTACCGTCTGAGCCACCAGAGAAGAATACCTGGAATTAAATCTTGAAACCAACATTGAGTTGTGTTATGTGTGATCCTGAGCAGGTTGTTGGCTTCTCTGTACTTTAGTTTCTTTAACTGGTACAATGAAATTTTAGGTATTATATATAACAAGCCAGGGCTTCCCTGATTGCCCAGCTGGTAAAGTATCGGCCTGTAATGAGGGAGACCCCGATTTGATTCCTGGGTTGAGAAGATCCCCTGGAGAAGGGATAGGCTATCCACTGTAGTATTCTTGGGCTTCCCTGATGACACAGATGGTGAAGAATCCACCTGCAATGCTGAAGACCTGGGTTTTATCCCTGGGTTGGGAAGAACCCTTTGAGGAGGGCATGGCAACCCACTCCAGTATTTTTGCCTGGAGAATTCCCATGGACAGAAGAGCCTGGTGGGCTACAGTCCATGGGGTCGAAAAGAGTTGGACAGGCTGAGTGACTAAGCACAGCACACATCAGGTAACAAGTCATGCACAGTGCCAATTGCTGATCACATTCTATATTGCCATTGCTACCATTTCTTGGAAAGATAGTCATTTTCTAATGCAGAGAGTGACTTGGTTAATTACAAAGACCATAACAACCTTTTGAAGGTCTATGAGTAAGAGGTGAGTGTGTGAGGGGCAGGGAGAGAGAGAGAACTGAGTAAAAGTTACACTGAAGTAGACTGATCTCATATAAAGGATTCTGAATAGTTACAAAGCTTTAATTATTGAACAAGCTTCCTCACAAATTTAGTTAGTTATATTAGCGGAGTTAGTCAAGCAGGATCAAATTACCACTGTCTAGTAATTTTGTTACGAGGAGTCATACTTAAGAGGGTTGGACTCAGTGACCTCCCAGATCCATTTGAATTAAAAATTCTGTGGATTAAATACACATAGTAACAACTGTCCTACAATAAAATTTAGTATCTCCAGCTCTTCTCTCTTTTATCACCCATTAAATTAGAAATGCAAGCTCCCTCAAGGCAGACTCTTACTCTTAACTTTTATGAATCAAGTCAGGACATGAACACTCAGCTCTTGAGAGCTGGAGTCCAGGGTCAGAGCTCCTCTACCATGAGGGCTAATCTGCCACTTGTGAATCTGTTTTTTTTTACAGAAAAACCCTGTGGCTGTGTATTTCTTTACTTGGTGATAAAATTAGAAATTTTTGTAATTATTGTTTGTCAATTATATCTCAATGAATATGTAAAAACATCTTGAAACAGGAAAAAAATTATGGGAATCATTATATGTTGTTTTTGTTTAATGGCTAAGTCTTATCCGATTATTTTAGGACCCTATCAACTGTAGCCCATCAGGCTCCTCTGTCCATGGGATTTCCCAGGCAAGACTACTGCAGTGGGTTGCCATTTTCTTCTCCAGAAGATCTTCCTGACCCAAGGATCAAACCCAGGTCTCCTGCTTTGACAGGCAGATATGTTGTTAAAATGCAGTAAATGGTCCCTGGGGGTATCGAAATACTTTATGTGTTTACCTCTGAATAGACCATTATTTGTGTTTCTTTAAGTGTGAGCTTATCAAGCATAGTGTATTGTCATGAGCATTAAAATGCCTAAGTCCATGCCAGGAGCAGAGGGTCTGAGATTTCATGGTTGGTGGGGCAACACTGAGTGGTATAATAGAGAATTTGGTGTTTGGACAAAGAGAAGGGAGTAAGGTTGCTCACAGCGCTTATCTGGGCATCTAAAAAGCAGCATTAAGGAAGGGGACAACAGAGGAATGAATTACACATGACACAGTGTGGGCATGAGAGATAAGCAAGAAGAGGAAGAAAAGTGGGGAAACTAACTATAGAAAAGGTCCACAGTAATTCCAAATTTACATCTCTACCTTTTGTCCTGGATCACCCTGACAATGGGAGATAATATCCTTCATGCTTTCTGAAATGGCTCCTGGAAGGGAGGTTTGTTATTACTGGAACTGTGCTTGCTTGCATAATCCATCTAAAGATGGAGTACACTTTTGAGTGAAAAGCTGGAGAAATTTTATTCTGTAAATGTCATAATCTATTTTTATCACCAGCCTATGGCCCAGTGTTTAGATTTATGCTGTTGTATCTGTAGTAACTCCTTGTAAAGGTATTGACTTTCAAAATAAAAGAGAAGAATAAAATTATAACCTTTGACCCTCATATGGGAGCGGCCATATTGTTCCGTTTATTCAGTTCGATAGTGTCAAGTTATTTTCTTTAACTGGGAGACAAACTCGCCCTAAGTTACGTCTTAGTAAAATGTGTTAGTGGCCATTTCTTAAAAAATACAGCAGGTGTTAAGCAGCATAAACGTTGAAAAGTCAGGAAATTGAGATTCTGTTGAAATAGAGAAACTAAGTTCAGTATCAAGCAAGACGTTTATAACACTCATACTGCTAAAATATGGCCATGGATGCCCCCTTTATGGTAGATGTTCCAATGCCATTCCTCATGTAAGCTACTTCTATGGGCCCATCAAATTCCTGTGGGTCTTGATTTGTGAAATTTCCTAACCTTTTTCAACCTCCTTCTGTCCTGCTCTCAGCAATGTACCCAGAGCCTCCTACTGTAGAAGTTCCTTTATTCTAAAAAAAAAAAAAAAAAATTACTCTTTTGAGTGGGGTAGTTTTAAGTTGGCTCAATCTTGGTTTCCTTTCAAACCATCCACCTAGCCCAAGGGGAAATCACGTAGTGGGAGTGCAGGCTGTTCCCCTTTTGCTACTTTTTCACTTTCCCTTCCCTTTAATAAGCACACTAGGCAACCCTGGACTTCCAGAATTTTTTAGGCGAAAAGGTGTCAGTCTTAGCACTCACATACAGTCCAAGTTCTCAATAATTCTTCCACTGAGCTCCCATCCAGTGGGAGCCCAGAAATATGCCTCTGTTTGTCAACTCTATGGAAAGCTCAAAGTGCCCAGGCAATCTCTTCTAGCTGGGCCTAGCCTCACCTTTTGGTTCTTTTAGAGCCTCCTCCTTACTCCCCCCTACCCTCTGCTAAATGTGCTTTCCTGATAAAGAGCACTAGCTACCTGGTCCACAAAACAGTGCTCCTGAGTACCTCCACTTTACTGAATGGCTGCCTCAGGTTTCTTTTATAGACTGGCTTGGTTACTGAGTATGAGGAGAACAGGATTGGCAATGTCCTAGTATTAATAAATTTAGAAGAATCATCTGGCAATCCCTCGGAGCTGTCTTTAGAATAATGGTCCAAGAAGAATAGGTCCTGTTTTCTTTACTTTTGGTTCTTAGGGGAAATCATGAGACAAAAAGGAGGGAAAAAAAAAAACAAACCTATTGGCATCCTATTCCAAATGTTTTATGCTATTATTTTGGATTTTTTTTTTCATTTTCTCATAATCATATGAGACAGTGTTTAGAAATACATTGTTTTACTCATTGAAAATACTCGTAACTGTTTTGACGTAGCTTCATTTTTCTATGGGTAGTAGAATAACCAGACTTATGAAAGTAGCAGAATGTGACTTGGTCATGACAAATTATTCTTGGAAGTCAATAAGAGAAACTTCATGGGGAAAAGTAAGCACAGTGACAGCAAATGATAGGGTTCTACTCTCTGCATGAGTAGCAGCCAAACTTAAGAGAATGAATGTGACATCAGGTATTGGAAACCACTAAGTGACTAACAGAATCCTTTAGTGGATTGAAAACATAGCCACATCTCATAAAGACATGATATCTGTTATCTCCACCCTTTAAATCTAGGCTTGTGTTGGGAATTTCTCTGACCAGCTGCATGGGATATAGGGACAACACTGAGTTCCTATAGCGCTCTGTTGAGACCTCTATGTAAGAAAAACAGCCGAGCCTATAGGACCTAAGAGACCCTGTGGAGGAGACACAGGTGCCCTAGCCAGCAGGCAGTATTAACTGTCAGACATGTTCACCTGAGTGAATCTAGACAAAACCAAAGGATAAAACTTCCCAGCCAACACATAGAACCATGGGGCCACATATTTCCATATATATAAATCATACATACCGCTGTACATTAGGGCTTCCCTCACAGCTCAGTCAGTAAAGAATCTGCCTGCAATGCAGGAGACCCAGGTTTGATTCCTGGTTTGGGAAGATCTCCTGGAGAAAGAAATGGCAATCCACTCCAGTATTCTTGCCTGGAAAATCCAAAGGGCAGAGGAGCCTGGCAGGCTATAGTCCATGGGGTCACAAGAGTCAGACACGACTTAGTGACGAAACCACCACAACTGTACATTAGAAGATGTAGGTAAATACTGGCTCAAAACATTAGGCAATCAGACCTAGCCTCTATGTATTTAAATTAGTGGTGGTTCAGAGGCACAAACTTTGATCTGTTAGGACGAACATCACAATTATTGACTTTCTTATGTGACTCAGAATTCTGAGGGAGATGATTTTCAGAAGACAGAATGAATGGTTCTCCTAATGTCATGAGATATTATTTCATTTGATCACCCATTTATACATTTGCTAAGTTTGTGTATTAGATTATTTTCCTATCAGTGGGCTTAACTGTCAAGTGAGGAGACAGATACTAAAGTCAAACAAATTAAATCATTGTGCAAATGTTATGCAAAAGGTGGACAGAGTGCCAAGAAAGCCCAGAAAATGTGTTTAATAAACTTTGGGCCATTAAATAATGCTTGTGGAAATGTAATATTTAAGATTAGTTTTAAAAGGTGATTATGACCTTGGTTAAGTGGAGAAAAGAGATATGTAGCATCCAGGCCATTGGTCTGTGCACATGGTGGGCATTAATTAGGTTAAGTGTATTTGACATAGAATCCACACATCTAGCTTTATTATATATCTTTTTCACTGTCAAACGAAATACATGTTTAAGTAACATAGATTTCTGGCCAGAATCCTGTTAAGATGTCTTGGTCTAAGACTTAGTAAATCCTGTGAACTTTGGATAACACAGAAAACTACTGTAGCACTAAATCTGAAAACTTAATTATGTTACTGTATTGATGTATTGTTATGCTTTCCATTGAAAGAGATCAAATATCTGTATCTTTTTATCATAAGAGATTATTTATGATTGCTTAACATGCTCAAGATATAATCTGTAGGTTGACTTTTAAAGTATTTAAAGTAACAAATTTATTATGTTCTCAAAATAGCTAAATTGATTTTACTTTTTTTGCTAATTGCTCTAACATCACATATATTTGTCTAGATTTTTAAGTCAGCTAGAAGTAACCAGAAAAGCATTTTTAAAAGATATGTTTATATACATATAAATTATTCATTTATGAGAAGTCATTTGTTATTTATAGCTTAAAGTATCTGGGGACATTTTGTATTCATTTACATTTTAAATGAACTCAACTTTACCAAAAGTGATTTGTGTTAGGTTTTAATTAAAATTTTCCATTATAAAATCTTTTAAAATATTCTAAAGCTTCTCTTTACTAGGAATCAGTGAGCAAAACCAGTACATATTTTCAGATTCTCAACCATGTTTTGCCATGGCCCATTAACAACTTCAGAGAGCTCATTGAATTTTTTAAAATTAAGTTTCAGAACACTTTCTCTCTATTAGTCAAACTGTCCCTCAAGCAGATCATTCAAATTACTCATGCAAGTCAAAAATTGATCTTATGTGTTAGAGATAATAAGTACATAAGAAACATTTGTCATACCTTAAAACTCAAACTGTTTTTAAGTTTAAAAAATTGATTATGATTCTTCTCTCAGTAATAGGTTTTATAAGCTGAACTTTTTTCCCTTTTCACTCGTACTTTCTTTTAGCCTTTTTCTGTATTTCATCCTTCTCTCTCAATACATGCATGCATGTGCTCATAATTTATTTAAATTTTAAAATTATCTTTATTTTATTCTTTTATGAAGTGGTAATATATTTTAAATAGACTTATAAGAATGCTTGTATACTTACAAAATCACATTAAGAAACAAATTTGACTTGGAATCCAGTATTCTGACTAAATTTCATGTTAGAAAACATTGTTAAATGTCAACAGCATTAAATCATTTTATATGGAAATTTAACACTATTAACATTTAAAATACTCTAAAACAAATACAAGCTGAAATACTCCATGTATAATGAGATAAGATTTTGAAGCTATGTTAATCTTAATATATATTGTATATATAATGCATATATAACTATATGTAAGGGCATATGTATTTCATTAACATATAATATTCATGTATATATTATACATGACTATAATATATAGTATATACATTATATCAGTGATGCATATATATATATATATATAACTTATATAACCATATATACTTACATATGTATTAAGATGGGAGGAAGTGAGGCCATGAGAGGAGAGTGTCTAAAAATTCAGAAAATGCTAAAAATTATTAGCAGTGCATAGTTAAGCTGGCTGTATTTCAAAGCTCTTCTTTACTTTCAGCTCCAGTAAATGAAGTGCTATCTCTCCACACCTGTGTTCCTGCCAAATGACCATGGATGATTTTGTATTTTTAAAAAGGCAGCTAAATTAAAAAAAATATATATATATACACACACACACACACAAAGTGAGATGGTGATGGCCTATTTAGAATACTTTAGTACTAGATATCTCCTAAGATTGTCCTTTCATCTTCCATCCTTAATATTTTTGGTCAAACCAGGCCCATCATTTCTTTTATCTCTCTATTTCTCTTCGGGGAGTTAATCTTCTTCTAACTACAGGCCAAAGTCCAATTGTGCTTACTTTGAATATTCACTTTATGAAGCTTCTGAATCATCACCTACACTAGTGGCTTCACCAGTGACTCAAATGATACAATTAGTAGGGATTTGTTTTGTTAAAATTGGAACTTTTAAAAACCCACTTTCCTTTATAATCTTTTTAAACCATTTTTTCATGTTTATTTAATTTGCAAATGTATTGGGCATAAAATGTCTCATATTCTAACAAACCACTTGTTTTAGCCAACAAAGTACTGAAATCAGATATTTCCTGATTCCAACATCATTAATAATGGCTAGGAGAGGCGGGAGGAAAGCAGCGATTTTCATTCTCCAAACATATTTTATTTACTCATAGGGATGAAGCACGAGATTCCTAAATTTTCAGATCAAAAGAAATTGCCTCCTAGATCTCCTGTACATACATTTATTCATACATACATACATAATCGCTTTAGTCATGTGCAATTCTTTGCAACCCTAGGGACCAGAGCCTACCAGGCTTCTGTCTGTGGGATTCTCCAGGTAAGAATACTGGTGTGGGTTGCCATGCCCTCCTGCCTGGGACCTTGCTGATCCAAGGGTTGAACCTGGGTCTCTTAAGTCTCCTGCATTGGCAGGCAGGTTCTTTACCACTCGTACCACCGGGGAAGACCTAGGTGTCCTACAGACAATTTGTTTAAAAGAGGGAATTCTTTTTTGTTTTAAGATATAAACATTTACTACTATAATATCATGGGGTGGCTCAAACATTCCATTATTTATCTTTGAACAAGAAGTAAAAAACTCTGGGTGGAGTAGGGAAAGGGAAAGGATAATTTTTTTTTTCTCTTTAGCTCTAAATTATAGAAATAAGCTCACTACATAACTAGGAATGCCGTGTAAGTCCTCTAAACATTCAACGTTTTTCCAAGAACATAAATAAAAAGAAAATCAGAGATTACACTCTTAACTACATTGCCGGGAACTCTAATGCAAACTGTAACCAGGAAGAGGAGCATTAAAATTACTGTCACTTGTAGATTATCTTGATGGCAGTAGCCATTATTATTCTCAAGAGTTTAAATTCAAAGTGAGCTATAATCTAAAACCTAATAATGGAAGCTATAGTGCCCCCAAACAAAAAACACTCAGCAGAGCTTCACCAGCTAAACACATGTTCTCAGCACAACTCTGTGAAAAGTCAAGAATAACTGCATTTGATTCCTATTTATTATGCTTAGAAATGTAGCTCTCTACACATTGCACTCATTAGAGCCACGTGCTGTAGCTTAAATAATAGGTAAGGAACATAATAAGCTTAATTTTTATATATCATAATTATTACACACTTCCTGTCGTTACCCAATCCACTAATTAACCATCAGAATAGCAGATCAGTGTCTGCTGCCTAGATTATTTTGATACCTTCTCTTGGCATGTTCCTGTCAGCAAGGAAAAAAAAAAAAATCAAAAAACCTCAATGGAAACAACTTCTCAGCTGTTTTGAGTTGCCATTTAATAGTTCCCTATTGCTTCTGTGAAAGGAAATTACAGTACGCTGTGACATTGTTTTTGCAGAAAAACAAAGGAGGGCTTCCCTGGTGGCTCAGATGGTAAAGAATCCGCCTGCAATACAGGAGACCCAGATTTGATCCCTGGGTTGGGAAGATCCCCTGGAGAAGGGAAAGGCTACCCCCTCCAGTTTTCTTACCTGGAGAATTCCATGGTCAGAGGAGCCTAGTAGAATACAGTCCACTGGGTCTAAACGAGTCGGACAGGACTGAGTGACTCTGTACACAGAGGAGGAGACAGAAAGTGAGAGATAATGGGAGGGACGAAGAAAAGAGGAAAGAAGGGGGAAAAGCAGATTATTACAATGCTGTGTTGTAAATATTTGCAAGATATGTCTTATATTTTTAAAATGTTCTCCTTTCATTCAGAGATGTATTTTTCTCCCTTGTTGACTTTGATCAGCCACTCAACATTAGGCCAATGACAAATTTTAATAGTTTCCAATCTATACATTTCCACACATCAATCTAGTAACTGGGTTACTGCTTGTAGAAGAGTAGAATTTCAAACCAGTGTTCTCAACTGGCTGTCAAGGTTGTGCTAAAGGTCTGATCAAGGAAAAGGAAGCCTAAAGGGATTTATCATTTAAAAAGGCAAGTTATTTAACAACTGCAGAAAATCAACCAGTTGTCCTAAACTCAAAGCACAGCAAAAAAAGAAATAGCGGATGTCTCATCTGCTTACCGTATTTTTCATATTTTAAAGACATAGATTGATTTCAATCTTTTTATTCCTTCTTTACCGTCCATTCTTTAATATTGTGAAATTGGTGTCATTTGGCTTTCCTTGTCTCTTTTCCTGTGATTTCACATACTAACATTTAATATAAATTGAGAAGAAGTGTGTTACCAGAGATGTTTCAATTTTAAAGCTTTTCAAATGTACATGATTAATAGGAATGGTCTTGTTCTGCAATTTCACAATTTAAGCAGGAGAAATGGGTGTATTTTAGTTAGGTGTGTGGCTTCCCTGTGATTCTCAGATTCGTATCATAAAGGCCACTGGTTTCTAATGGAAGGTCAATCAGTCATCAGCAATAATATAGACCCCGATGATGGGAAAGATAGAGGGCAAGAGAACAAAGAAGTAACTGAGGATGAGATGGTTGGATGACATGAATGACTCAAAGGGCATGAGTTTGAGCAAACTCCAGGAGATAATGAAGGACAGGGAAGCCTGCTGTACTGCAGTTCATGGGGTCACAAAGAGTTGGGCATGACTTAGCAACTGAACAACAACTTTCCATATCAGGATTTATTCCTCAAGCCTTAAAACAATCATTACTAACCCAGTATCCACAAAAGCTCACTAATATTATATGGAGATGGATATTAGAACCCCAAAGAATATGGGGGGAGTATTTGTTATAACAGTGCTATGCCAAAAGGCAGAAAAATAAAAGGATAGGAAAGAGTGAGTCATCTTTTCTCATTAAGAAAGTTGTAACCTAACCAAAGGAGACCCTTTGTGGCTAGCATCAAGGACATACCTCCCGAAATTATCTTATGTATGCTTTCTCACCTGTGCCCTAAAATGGCAGGACCAGTAGCCTTACTGATTAAATAAATGCCAACTTCAGTATCACACACACACACACAAAAATCATTTGGGAAAAAAAATGACAAGGAAGTAGTATTTACCTTATCTGCTTCAACAACGTTCATATTAAAAGTTCAGACACCAATATAATCCGTACATTGAATCAATGAATTCACAGAATATGTTACTGAATTTACAGAATAGATTTATTTACTGAAAGTGTTTATAAAAGACCTATTAATACTAGAATGCTTAGATAACCTGATTACTTCCATTATACTTTCTTCCCACTTAGGAACTGCAGGAATCGCACTTCCCTCTGTACAGGTGGGCGGTGATAAAGTGCTCAGTGCGATTAAGTTGGTGAAAAAGTAATTGTGATTTTGGACCATGAATTTTAAATCATTATAACTAGGCTCAAAGACATCTTCGTTAATCAAAATAGAAATTATTATCATCAATACGTTTTTGCCAATGAGGAAAAAGTTTTTTATTCCCGTAGCTTAAAAATCCATGCTTCAGGATTCTGTGAACTCTTGGAAAGCATTTTCTTCTTCTTGCTGGTTGTGGAAGCATTTTGCCTGCAAAAAGTTATGAAGATTATTGAAGAAGTGGTAGTTGGTTGGCAAGAGGTCAGGTGAATATGGTGGATGAGGCAAAACTTCATAGCCCAATTTGAAATTAAAAAAAAAAATCAAACATGTTTAATTGCAGGAAAATTGATTTACAATATTGTGTTGGTTTCTGCCATACATCAGCATGAGTCAGCCATAGGTATGCCCCCCTCCCTCTTGAACCACCCCCACCTCCCACCCCATCCCACCACCCTAGGTTTTCACAGAGCCCCAGTTTGAGTTCCCTGAGTCATATGGCAAATTCCCACTGGCTGTCTATTTTACATATGGTAGTGTATATGTTTCCATCGTACTCTCTCCATTCATCCCACCCTCTCCTTCCTCTCTTGTGTCCATAAGCCTGTTCTCTGTGTCTGAATCTCCATTTCTGCTTGCAAATAGGTTCATCAGTACCATCTTTCTAGGGTCTATATATTTGTGTTAATATACAATATTTTTCTCTTTCTGGCTTACTTCACTCTGTATAATAGGCTCTAGGTTCATTCACCTCATTTGAGCTGACTCAAATGTGTTCCTTTTTATGGCTGAGTAATATTCCATTGTATATATGTGTATGTGTGTGTGTGTATTTGTGTGTGTGTGTGTGTGTGTGTATATATATGTATACCACAGTTTATTTATCCTGATGATAGATATTTAGGTTGCTTCCACTTCTTAGCTATTGAAAATAGAACTGCAGTGAACATTAGGTTACATGTGTCTTTTTCTATTTTTTTTTAAATTTTATTTTATTTTTAAACTTTACAAAATTGTATTAGTTTTGCCAAATATCGAAATGAATCCACCACAGGTATACATGTGTTCCCCATCCTTAAACTCTCCTCCCTCCTCCCTCCCCCTACCATCCCTGTGCTTATCTCAGTGTATACTCCTAGAAGTGCTGGGTCACATGGTGGTTTTATTCCTAATCTTTTAAGGAACCTCCATACTATCTTCTATCATGTCTGTATCAATTTACATACCCAACTGTGCAAGAGGTTTCCCTTTTCTCCACACTGCCTCTAGCATTTATTGTTAGTAATTTTTTTTTAAACAGATTAGTTTTTTTTTTTATTAGTCTACAGATTCATGAAAAATTCACTGGCTCTTCTGGCATTTTAATATTCCATTCCTTAAAAAAAAAACAGAATAAATTTATTCTTAAGCATCAGAAACCCATTTGGTAATACTCATTTCCTCCTAATGAGCTGAATGTCCTTTTCTGTTTTTATTTTTATTTTTTTTAATATAAATTTATTTATTTTAATTGGAGGCTAATTAATTTACAATATTGTACTGGTTTTGCCATACATCAGCATGAATCTGCCACAGGTGTACACGTGTTCCCCATCCTGAACCCCCCTCCCACCTCCTTCCCCATACCATCCCTCTGGGTCATCTGAGTGCACCAGCCCCGAGCATCCTGTATCATGCATTGAACCTGGACTGGTGATTTGTTTCACATATGATATTATACATGTTTCAATGCCATTCTCCCAAATCATCCCACCCTTACCATCTCCCACAGAGTCCAAAAGACTGTTCTACACATCTGTGGCTCTTTTGCTGTCTCACATACAGGGTTATCGTTACCATCTTTCTAAATTCCATATATATGCATTAGTATACTGTATTGGTGTTTTTCTTTCTGGCTTACTTCACTCTGTATAATAGGCTCCAGTTTCATCCACCTCATTAGAACTGATTCAAATGTATTCTTTTTAATGGCTGAGTAATACTCCATTGTGTATATGTACCACAGCTTTCTTATCCATTCATCTGCTGATGGACATCTAGATTGCTTCCATGTCCTGGCTATTATGAACAGTGCTGCGATGAACATTGGGGTACACGTGTCTCTTTCCCTTCTGGTTTCCTCAGTGTGTATGCCCAGTAGTGGGATTGCTGGATCATAAGACAGTTCTATTTCCAGTTTTTTAAGGAATCTCCACACTGTTCTCCATAGTGGCTATACTAGTTTGCATTCCCACCAACAGTGTAAGAGGGTTCCCTTTTCTCCACACCCTCTCCAGCATTTATTGCCTGTAGCCTTTTGGATCACAGCCATTCTGACTGACGTGAAATGCTACCTCACTGTAGTTTTGATCTGCATTTCTCTGATAATGAGTGATGTTGAGCATCTTTTCATGTGTTTGTTAGCCATATGTATGTCTTCTTTGGAGAAATGTCTATTTAGTTCTTTGGCCCATTTTTTGATTGGGTCGTTTATTTTTCTGGAATTGAGCTGCAGGAGTTGCTTATATATTTTTTTGAAATTAGTTGTTTGTCAGTTGCTTCATTTGCTATTCCATTCTGAAGGCTATCTTTTCACCTTGCTTATAGTTTCCTTTGTTGTGCAAAAGCTTTTAATTTTAATTAGGTCCCATTTGTTTATTTTTGCTTTTATTTCCAATATTCTGGGAGGTGGGTCATAGAGGATCCTGCTGTGATTTTTGTTGGAGAGTGTTTTGCCTATATTCTCCTCTAGGAGTTTTAGTTTCTGGTCTTACATTTAGATCTTTAATCCATTTTGAGTTTATTTTTGTTTATGGTGTAAAAAGCGTTCTATTTTCATTCTTTTACAAGTGGTTGACCAGTTTTCCCAGCACCACTTATTAAAGAGATTGTCTTTTCTCCATTGTATATTCTTGCCTCCTTTGTCAAAGATAAGGTGTCCATATGTGCATGGATTTATCTCTGGGCTTTCTATTTTGTTCCATTGTGTTTGTAATTTTTTTGATGGCTATTGTGACAGATGTGAGGTGATATTTTAATCACACTTTTTATTTCCTTTACATACTTTAACTTTTGAAATGTTGGTTGTGCGATGTGTGTTTGGTGGTGGTATGGAGATGCGTTAGGCCCATCCTGTTGATCAATGCCGGCTACAGGCATTGCGGGTTTTGGTGCATCTCATCAATTTGCCTAGCATCCCTGTCGCGTGTAATGGTTTCACCAGAATTCAGAAAGCTCTAGTGGATCAGACCAGCAGCAGACCACCAAACAGTAACCATGACTTTTTTAGGTACAAGTTTGGCTTTGGAGCTGCTTATCTGTCCAAACTCTGAGCTGGTCATCACTGGTTGTTTTATAAAACCCACTTGTCATTGCACATCACAATCTGATTGAGAAATGATTCATAGTTGTTGCATAGAATAAGAGAGGATAACACTTCAAAATGAAAATTTTTTTTGATGTTTGATCAGCTCATGAGGCACCCACTTACAGAACTTTTTCACTTCCCAATTTGCTTCAAATGCTGAGTGAGCATAGAACAGTCAATGTTGAGTTTTTCAGCATCTTCTTGTATAAGAGGATCAGCTTTGATGATGCTCTCAGTTAGCCACCATCAATTTCCAATGGCCAGCCACTGTGCTCCTCATCCTCAAGGCTCTAGTTGCCTTTGAAAATTTTCTTGAACCCACTGCATTGTATTTTTGTTATTAGTTCCTGGGCCAAATGTGTTGTTGATGTTGCGAGCCATCTCTGCTGCTTTACAACCCATTTGAACTCAAAATTAGAAAATTGCTTGAATTTGCTTTTTGTCTAACATTATTTCCCTAATATAACATAAATATAAAATAAACAGCAAGTAATGTCATTAGCAAAAAAATAAAGCGAGAAATTTGTATTAAAATGATATATACCATAACCACATTTATTTAAGAATGTATCCCAATATTATATGGCAAAGTGCAATGCAAAACCTTTTTTGGTTTTGCGATGCAAAATTGCATTTGCAATGCAATTATTTTTGCACCAACCTAATATAATGTCTGTAGAATGTCATGGGCTATCATCATCATTATCTAAATATTTTAGTCTCCATAACACATTGTGAAAACCTCTGATACATAAGTGAACCAGAAAGACTTTATTGTATACCAAAAGCTAAAGCATGTCATAAATATTTTAAACTGCGGAAATAAAATAAATTTGACAACTTTAAAAAAAGCATAATCTCAACAAGCTCAAAATAACCAGATACTATATAGTACACCTGATAAAATGCCAGTGTTCTTTAGACTGCAGGATAAGTAAATAGATAAGTAAAAGTCACTTCCTTTTTAAGGAATATGTTTATGGCAATTATCTTGATAAGATTTTAAAGTCGATTAAGGTGCCATTATCCAAGCCATAGGAAATGATATTTCTTCTTAAGTATTATTACTATTATTATTATTATCATCTGTTTTTTGACATTTAAAAAAGGTCTCCACTCAGGAAATTGCATAAGAACAGATCAGTTTAGAATTATTCCACAGGAAAAAAAAGTTCCCCAAATATTAAACTCTAATTCAATTACAAATTAATAAAACTGAATTACTGAAGACAATTAAATTTGACATGCATTTTATTCTACTACAATTAGTTGCCAGTTTTCATTACATTTGAATGCAGCTCACTGTAAGAATTTAAATTTCTTTTAAAAAAGAAAAATATGCGTCTGAGTTTGTGAGTTCTATTATTTACTTCTTAAGGGAAACTTTCATGTACATCTAGGCCAAAACTTTGCTAAAAGGGTTTTTCTTTTTAATTAGCTTAGGTTTAAATAAAGAATTTATTGAATAGTTTAAAGACAAATCTCATTAGATATTAAAACTATTCACCATGACTTTTTCTTGTCATAACATATTATTTTTGTGATTCATGATTCTTAAACATGTAATCCCTATATACTTTTGAAAAAGTGCAACTAGGGTTGTAAATACTGAATGTATGAGAATCCAATTTCATATTTTTGTCCCAGACGGTTGTAGCAAGACCATATTTAGATTAAAGCAATTTCTTTTTCTACCCTGATGCACACAACCTTTTAAAATGCCTGCAATAGAGCTATAGGCTTCAATGTGAATTGCAAATGATCTTTTAAAGCTTTAAACTTTTACTTATATGTCTTAAGCCATTGCAAAGTTTCACAATAGGAAAATTTTTGCTTTCCAATATTCTTTACATTTATATTCATACATTACCTTGCATATCTAATGTTCACTTATCCACATGTTCCTTAGGTTTTTAAAATGTAAGCATGGAAACAAACTACAAAAGCATTCTTCTAAATGACTTGGGTGCCCTATAGAATCATCTAACTCTGAAAATCATCCCTATGAGGTCTCCTCGGAACATCATAGCCAGATACCAGCACCAAATGCAAGATAGAGCCTAGGTGCCATATACCCAGTTGGAATTAACAGACAAGCTCATGTGCTTCAATCAGAATTCAAGAAATAATGTGTCTTATCATAGGCAGAACAGAGGAATATAAAATTTGAACTAAAAGGAATACTTTTTCTGTTTCTAATAACCAAAAATGAAAGACATTTTTCAAAGTCTCATTGAAATATTTATAGATATGGTAAATACATGTGAATATTCTTTAATGGCATTTTAATATCAAAGCATCAAGAGGAAGACTACAACATATTTCTACTCATTATAACTATTAATGCTTAGATTAAATAAAGCAGTCATGCCATTATTTAATAATACTTTTAAAATACTCTGATTTCCATATATTGATCTAGAAACATTGTATATTATATTTGTGGTGAATCCAGAAAATGAAATGCACCAATCTTGTTAAATGTTTTATGACAAGTCATTTTATTTCAAGTAAATTTGCCAGCTACAGAAAATTCTATTTTAAAATAAGTGATTTGTCTATTTTAGTGGGTTGTAGTAAAGAAGCTGGAAGAGTACAATCATTGAAAGTGCTGGAATTAAAAATATTTTTATAGTGGTAGAAAATATATATCAGTTTGGTCACCACTGATAGAAACATCTTAGATATATTATCTCATTTATTACAGCAACTCTATAAGAGAAGTATTGTTGTTATCCCTTCCCTTTTACAGATGAGGATCCCGATGCTAATGAAGGTTTTATAACTGTTCTTGTGGTTAATACAGTGCAGCATGAGTATTTGAATTCAGGCAGTCTGGCGCCAGAGCCCGTGTTCTCAACCTCTACAGTGCATTCATCTTGAAAAAGGTCACATAAAAGCATAGAGGGGAAAAAAGAGGATGTGGGGCAAGGCATACGAGTGAGACTGTAATAGGCAGGAGTGCCCGCTTCGCTTTGGAGAAGAGATAAGAAATGATTCAGTGATGATACACAGATATTGTAAGACACTGTGGACGGGTTTCTGATTGCTGGAATTAATGAAAGCATACCCTCAATTATCTATGAGGAAATAACTGTCTGTGAAAAAAGAGTAAGAAAGATGGAGAACCTGTGGACCCTGATTCCACACCTAAGTACTGTCAGAAAAGATTTCAAGCAGTCACTTGTGGAGAATACAGTTGGGAGAAAATAAGAAAGAAAGAATAGCTGAGACGTAGTAAGGATCTGGACTTCCCTGGTGGCTCAGACCAGGTAGCTCCCTGGGGAGCATTTAGTCATTAGCAAAATGTAATAGTAAAAGTGCAATAAGGAAGTATGTATGACTTCCAGCATTGAAGTGTTGGAGGTGGCCAACCCTGGAAAAGGCCGATATTTGACAGATAAGGAATGTTCTAAATATTTTTTGAACAATAATTTTAATAGTTAAAATCGATTTTATCAGTATGTGGTAATGGGGAACGTAAAATGAGATCTTGGATTCTGAGTCTTTTTGAAAGAATGATGAGGAATTTTAGTCAAATAACTTGATCCATCAAAGTGCACAACTTGCCGTTAGTGTGAATGATCTACCAAAACTGAGACAGTAACGGAGAAAGAGAAAAGGGAAACCTAAGTGCTATAGGGAGGCAGGTAGAGGAGCGTTGAAGAAATTAAGAAAAATGGTGATGCCTATGGGAAGAAACCTCTGATGTTTTTGCTCTAAAATGTATATTCTTACTCTGTGATAGAACCTAGGACCTCAAATATATGCCTCCTTGAGTAACTAAGAAAACAGAGCAGGGAACTAGAACTGGTGAGCAGGGACGAGGCTCGTTTGCCTTCTCTTTTGGAAACTCACGCCATAAGAGATTAACCCTCTCTTGGGAAATTTCTACAGGGAAGTGGCATTTTGGAAGACATTATATATTTCAGACAAGGAAATATGAAATAAATAATGGAAAGAATATTTCTGGTAAAGAAATGTCATTCTCCGAGGGTAGGAGGTGAAGCGATACCCTTCATCCAAGGTAAGGAGCAGTGGCTGCGCTTTGCTGGAGCAGCCGTGAAGAGATACCCCACGCCCAAGGTAAGGGAAACCCAAGTAAGATGGTAGGTGTTGCAAGAGGGCATCAGAGGGCAGAAACACTAAAACCATACTCACAGAAAACTGCTGCTGCTGCTGCTAAGTCACTTCAGTTGTGTCCGATTCCATGTGACCCCATAGACAACAGCCCACCAGACTCCCCCATCCCTGGGATTCTCCAGGCAAGAACATTGGAGTGGGTTGCCATTTCCTTCTCCAATGCATGAAAGTGAAAAGTGAAAGTGAAGTCGCTCAGTCGTGTGCGACCCTCAGCGATCCCATGGACTGCAGCCTTCCAGGCTCCTCCGTCCATGGGATTTTCCAGGCAAGAGTACTGGAGTGGGGTGCCACTGCCTTCTTCTAGTCAATCTAATCACACTAGGACCACAGCCTTGTCTAACTCAATGAAACTAAGCCATGCCCATGGGGCAACCCAACAGGTGGGTCATGGTGGAGAGATCTGACAGAATGTGGTCCACTGGAGAAGGGAATGGCAAACCACTTCAGTATTCTTGCCTTGAGAATCCCATGAACAGTATGAAAAGGCAAAATGATAGGATATTGAAAGAGGAACTCCCCAGGTCAGTAGGTGCCCAATATGCTACTGGAGATGAGTGGAGAAATAACTCCAGAAAGAATGAAGGGATGGAGCCAAAGCAAAAACAATACCCAGCTGTGGATGTGATTGGTGATAGAAGCGAGGTCCGATGCTGTAAAGAGCAATATTGCATAGGAACCTGGAATGTCAGGTCCATGAATCAAGGCAAATTGGAAGTGGTCAAACAAGAAATGGACAGAGTGAATGTTGACATTCTAGGAATCAGCGAACTAAAATGGACTGGAATGGGTGAATTTAACTCAGATGACCATTATATCTACTACTGCGGGCAGGAATCCCTCAGAAGAAATGGAATAGCCATCATGGTCAACAAAAGAGTTTGAAATGCAGTACTTGGATGCAATCTCAAAAATGACAGAATGATCCCTCTTCATTTCCAAGGCAAACCATTTAATATCACAGTAATCCAAGTCTATGCCCCAACCAGTAATGCTGAAGAAGCTGAAGTTGAATGGTTCTATGAAGACCCATAAGAACTTTTAGAACTAACACCCAAAAAAGATGTCCTTTTCATTATAGGGGACTGGAATGCAAAAGTAGGAAGTCAAGAAACACCTGGAATAACAGGCAAATTTGGCCTTGGAATACAGAATGAAGCAGGGCAAAGACTAATAGAGTTTTGCCAAGAAAATGCACGGGTCATAGCAAACACCCTCTTCCAACAACACAAGAGAAGACTCTACATATGGAGATCGCCAGATGGTCAACACTGACATCAGATGGATTATATTCTTTGCAGCCAAAGATGGAGAAGCTCTATATAGTCAACAAAAACAAGACCAGGAGCTGACTGTGGCTCAGATCATGAACTCCTTATTGCCAAATTCAGATTAAATTGAAGAAAGTAGGGAAAACCACTAGACCATTCAGGTATGACCTAAATAAAATCCCTTATGATTATATAGTGGAAGTGAGAAATAGATTTAAGGGCCTAGATCTGATAGATAGACTGCCTGATGAACTATGGAATGAGGTTTGTGACATTGTACAGGAGACAGGGATCAAGACCATCCCCATGGAAAAGAAATGCAAAAAAGCAAAATGGCTGTCCGGGGAGGCCTTACAAATAGCTGTGAAAAGAAGAGAAGTGATGGATGCTTGGGGCTAGTGCACTGGGACGGCCCAGAGGGATGGTATGGGGAGGGAGGAGGGAGGAGGGTTCAGGATGGGGAACACATGTATACCTGTGGCGGATTCATTTTGATATTTGGCAAAACTAATACAATTATGTAAAGTTTAAAAATAAAATTAAAAAAAAAAGCAAAGGAGAAAAGGAAAGATATAAGCATCTGAATGCAGAATTCCAAAGAATAGAAAGGAGAGATAAGAAAGCCTTCCTCAGCGACCAATGCAAAGAAATAGAGGAAAACAACAGAATGGGAAAGACTAGAGATCTCTTCAAGAAAATTAGAGATACCAAGGGAACATTTCATGCAAAGATGGGCTTGATAAAGGACAGAAATGGTATGGACCTAACAGAAACAGAAGATATTAAGAAGAGGTGGCAAGAATACACAGAAGAATTGTACAAAAAAGCTCTTCATGACCCAGATAATGACAATGGTGTGATCACTCACCTAGAGCCAGACATCCTGGAATGTGAAGTCAAGTGGGCCTTAGAGCATCACTACAAACAAAGCTAGTGGAGGTGATGGAATTCCAGTTGAGCTATTTCAAATCCTGAAAGATGATGCTATGAAAGTGCTGCACTCAAAATGCCAGCAAATTTGGAAAACTCAGCAGTGGCCACAGGACTGTAAAAAGTCAGTTTTCATTCCAATCCCAGAGAAAGGCAATGCCAAAGAATGCTCAAACTACCACACAATTGCACTCATCTCACATGCTAGTAAAGTAATGCTCAAAATTCTCCAAGCCAGGCTTCAGCAATATGTGAGCTGTGAACTTCCTGATGTTCAAGCTGGTTTTAGAAAAGGCAGAGGAACCAGAGATCAAATTGCCAACATCTGCTGGATCCTGGAAAAAGCAAGAGAGTTCCAGAAAAACATCTATTTCTGCTTTATTGACTATGACAAAGCCTTTGACTGTGTGGATCACAATAAACTGTGGAAAATTCTGAAAGACATGGGAATACCAGACCACCTGACTTGCCGCTTGAGAAATCTGTATGGAGGTCAGGAAGCAACAATCAGAACTGGACATGGAACAACAGACTGGTTCCAAATAGAAAAAGGAGTCCGTCAAGGCTGTATATTGTCACCCTGCTTATTTAACTTATATGCAGAGTACATCATGAGAAACACTCGACTGGAAGAAACACAAGCTGGAATCAAGATTGCCGGGAGAAATATTAATAACCTGAGATATGCAGATGACACCACCCTTATGGCAGAAAGTGAAGAGGAACTAAAGAGCCTCTTGATGAAAGTGAAAGTTTAGAGTGGAAAAAGTTGGCTTAAAGCTCAACATTCAGAAAAAGAAGATCATGGCATCTGGTCCCATCACTTCATGGGAAATAAATGGGGAAACAGTGGAAACAGTGTCAGACTTTATTTTTGGGGCTCCATAATCACTGCAGATGGTGACTGCAGCCATGAAATTAAAAGACACTTACTCCTTGGAAGGAAAGTTATGACCAACCTAGATAGCATATTCAAAAGCAGAGACATTACTTTGCCAACAAAGGTTCGTCTAGTCAAGGCTATGGTTTTCCCTGTGGTCATGTATGGATGGCAGAGTTGGATTGTGAAGAGGGCTGAGCGCCGAAGAATTGATGGTTTTGAACAGTGGTGTTGGAAAAGACTCTTGAGAGTCCCTTGGACTGCAAGGAGATCCAACCAGTCCATTCTGAAGCAGATCAGTCCTGGGTGTTTATTGGAAGGAATGATGCTAAAGCTGCAACTCCAGTACTTTGGCCACCTCATGCGAGGAGTTGACTCATTGGAAAAGACCCTGATGCTGGGAGGGATTGGTGGCAGGAGGAGGAGGGGACGACAGAGGATGAGATGGCTGGATGGCATCACTGACTCAATGGACGTGAGTCTTAGTGAACTCTGAGAGTTTGTGATGGCCAGGGAGGCCTGGCGTGCTGCAGTTCATGGGGTCGCAGAGTTGGACACGACTGAGCGACTGAACTGAAGAGGTAAAGCGGGAAGTGTTTGCTCCCTTGTAATACGTTCCTTGGTTTACAGAAGATAAAAGGGGTAGAAAGACTCATCACAGAAAAAATGGCCGTGCAGAGTAAGGAGCAAAGGACAAGAATTGTGCCAAAGGGCAAGTTTAGCGACTAGTGAACTAGTACAACTAGAAGTTTGGAGTTAACTAGAGGACAGATAGAAAAAAATTGGTCTGGTCAAAATGTGTTCATGGTAGGAACTGAGTGAGTGGTTTCCATTTAATTGAATATTTGGATGCCAAAGTGTTGGAGAGAGAGAGACAGCAATGGGTACGACTTTGTAAGGATAAATTATGGTAACCCTGGTACATGGAAAGACTTCCCTGGTGGCTCAGATGGTAAAGAATCTGGCTCCAATGTGGGAGACCCAGCTTTTTGATCCTTGAATAGGGAAAATCCCCGGGAGAAGGGCATGGCAGCCCTTCCAGTATTCTTCCCTGGAGAATTCCATGGACAGAGGAGCCTGGTGGATTACAGTCATGGGGTCACAAAGTGCTGGACATGACTGAGCAACTAACAGTAACACTTGAGACATGGAAGTTTACCTCAATATATTTGAAGAGGAAGAGAAAGATTGGCTAGTGACTATAGTGACATTATAGTGAGCTATAGAAGATTGACCTTCCTGTGAATCCAAGGCACCAAAGAAAGGCACTAGCCCATAGTAACTTTAGGATTCTATAAAATCATGTTTGACATTCATTAGGATTTTAAATATTTTAGGTTTAGGTGACTTTTTGATGTTTATGATCTAAAAACTTCATTTGTTCCCAGAATAGTGGCACTGTATCTGATCATATGTGATATCAGAAAATCTGACTCCATGGTAAAACATTTGCTATAGATTCTTTTTTACTTTTCACCTCACACAGTATGTAATCCTATATAGAAGTAGTTTCATACAACTACAAAAGAAATTTTATTTTGAGCAATGTTATTTCCACATTTTATTTGCCTCTGTAAAATATCAAAAGAGGCATTTTTCATCATTGGTTCAATTTTTCCATGTGGGTTGTTTCTATGTTTGCCCCTAAGGCTCTTTAAAGTTGTTTTTTTTTTTTTTCTTCTTCTCCCTCTGCTAGTCTATTGAAAGTCTGTGATTTCTGTCACCTAACCCATGTCTACATGACAGCAAACAAATGTTTCAGGCAGAATAATTGGTTCCTAGAGGAATGTAGCATCTGATGTCCAAACAAAATCATTAAAAGAGTTCTTTGCATTTGGAAAAATGGAATGAAACATTTCTGAACCAAATATTTTTATAGCATTTCAGTAGTCAAAAGTTATTGTATAATTTAACCATGAAGCTAAAAAAAGAATTAGGTACAATACCGTGAGCTCTTTGGGTCTGCCCACACCTACTTCTCCCTCATCATGACCTCTAGAACTTTTCTGGAAGCACCTACCCTTCTCTCTCCCAGTCTGCTTCTTTCTTTAGAGTCCCCAAGGTTAAGTTCTGCCTCAGAGCCTGAATTAAGATTTTAAATGTAGTTAGTAAGAACAAATAGTGTGAATTCTTCGTTATTTTGACAAGATTGAAATTGCTCTGGTGATTCATTAATCAACTTATCAAATATGGAGTGGGATAGTGAATACACTATTTGAAAGTCAAGAAATAGAGCTTAATTGTTTAATGTCAAAAGCTCAGGGGCAGATTGCAGGTAATTGCTATGAAACCTATTCACATGAGTTTTAAAATACAAGCACTTGATCTAGGTTAAACTAAAGACACGTTCCCATTATTTGGAAAGGGCTTCTTGGGCACACACGTCAATCTGGATTAAATAAGTAACTTAAATAAAATGAGCCTTATTGTGAGTAAAATTTTAACTGAAGTCTAGTACAGAAGTACAAAATGAACACAAATTATGTGTATGCAAAAAAGAAAGTTGCTCAGTTAAAAATAAAGTATACTCTCAAAAGAAAGCTATGTCTTTCCTAATTTGAAGACATAATTTGTTTTTAATAATATACTTTAGAGTGACTATTTATTGTTATATTGGTAGCATATATAAAGATGATAACATCTATAAAATTAAAAACTGAACAGAAGAATTTAAATAATAGTCTTAATTAGGAAAGACCCTAATTTCTATTAAAACACATAAAAATTGCCTACAGAATTTAATATACTTCAATTTCCCGCCCCCACCTTGGGTCATAAGTCTAGAAAATGAAACTCCTAGAGAACTTTGAAGGTTAGGGAAGTAGTTTTAAAATACAAAATCCTCAATGACTTCAATAGTCACTTCTGCTGAGAATAACTTCCATAAAGTTCTGATATATTTCTAACAATCGAGCTTCACATTTCAACCTGCCTTATATGCCGTTCTACCAGGATATCTTGCCAGCATGTATTTTAACAGGTTCCAAAGTGAGCTTTTAACACAGCTCCTCATTCACACCCACTTCTCTACTCTTTTTTTCTTTTTTTTTTTTTTTAATCCATGTTTCTAATTGTACTACCTCCTTGGGATGGAAACTCAAAGACACGGACATAGAGAACAGACTTTGGACACAGCAGGGGAAGAAGGAGAAGGTGGACCAAACTGAGAGTAGCATTGACCTGTATACATTACCATATGTGGCGTAGATAGCCAGTGCCAAGCTGCTGTCGGCACAGGTAGTTCAATCGATGCTCTGTGACCACCTACAGGGGTGGGATGCGGAGGTGGTGGGGAGAAGGTTCAGGAGGGAGGAGACATATGTATACTTGTGGAGGAGATATATGTATATATTGTTGTATGACAGAAGCCAACACAATATTGTGAAGCAGTCATCCTCCAATGAAAAAGGAACAAAAAGAACTTTAATAGAAAAAGAAAAAAAAACTTTTTAAAAACTAAAAAAATTAGAATACAAAATTACTGCCCATTGCTACCCAGATCCATTGTTTTCTATTTTCTCTCTTGTCAGATATCTATGGTTTTTGATCATAAATGCCTTGTCCTATGTCTCTGTATCATGAGACTCTATCCACCTTTTACATTTTATGCTTTAAAGTTCTAGTAAGTTGACATCTCATCTTTGAATCTTTCTGCAAAATCTTTCTCAATTTCAAGTAATAGAAGTAAAACCTATCTTCTGCTTGTATAAAATGAGTAAGTTTAGTGTGTATCAGTGTTAGCTTCATAATATAATTATTAACATATGTAGCTTACTGTTTTTTTCTAGCATGTGAGTTCTTGGAACGTAGTTTGTAGATACATATAGTTGACCCTCCCTAGTGGCAGGTGTACAGCACAGGGATAGCAAGGACCAACTGCACTATATCATTTTATATAAGGAACTTGAGCATCTGCAGATTTTGCTATCCATTGGAAATATTGGAACCAATCCCCCAGAGATACTAAGGGACAGCTGAACTTATGTATAATTCATAACACATAGTGAAATATGTTGGAGTTATTAAATAATCAAAAATGTTTATTACTCATAGTTTTTGGGAAATATTTCAGGAGTTAACCAAATGTCATGCTTACCATAATGCCCTTTCCCATGACAGTCAAGCACATATTGAGCTCTGGTCCTCAACAAAGTCCATTCACAGCCTTTCACATTTGTTGTTGTTCAGTCACTCAATTGTGTCTGACTCTTTGTGACCCCATGGACTGCAGCACGCCAGGCTTCCCTGTCCAACACCAACTCCTGGAGCTGCTCAAATGCATGTCCATCAAGTCAGTGATGCCATCCAACCATCTCACCCTCTGTCATCCCCTTCTCCTGCCTTCAATCTTTCAGAGCATCAGGATCTTTTCCAATGAGTCAGTTCTTTGCATCAGGGGGCCAAAATATTGGAGCTTAGGCTTCAGTATCAGTCCTTCCAGTCCTTCACATAGTGGAAATTTTGTACCCTTTTCTGCTCATCAGTGTCAGTAAAGACCTTCCTTGACAGTCACTAGAAATATATCAATGACCATGAAACTGAAGAAAGAAAGTGGGAATCTATCGACCCTTTTCTTACAGGAAGCTTTAGTGTCCCTAAAGACCATGAGTTGTGGTGTGGTACAACTTTTCCCAAGCCAAAAAAAAAAAAAAAAACTACCTACCTAGTCACCTGTGGTTTTAGAGAGTAGACACTGTTTTCCCAGAAATTATGTGGATTATTTGTCTTCTCCAGTTTCCTTTGTAGTTAAAAAAAAAAAAAAATCAAGACAGCTTTGGAAATAAGACTTTCAGTCTTTGACTAGAGAAGAGTGAGACTACCCACCAGTCCTCTATTATCCTTTCCACATATATTTATAAGGTTATTTTAAAAGAGTAATTTTAACTCCGGTTCACTATCTGAGACACAAAGCAACACTTAAATCACTTCTCAGCCAGAAGAGTGTTAGTAATGCATCCACTTAATACATTTGTGTGTGTGTGTGAGGCACTTCTTTGTGTGTGACTGAGTTTTATCTGGCAACAGCTTGACTTAGGTGGGACAGTAATGACATTGACAAATGAGGACGATTACATAGAGTTTAACTGACTTCCCTCTGTTCGTTGGTTGTAGCAGGCTTAAGAGAAAATACTGCCGTACATTTCAACAAATCTGCTCAGTCTTTTGCTCTGTCTCCTCTTTGGTATGTTGTCTTGTCACTGAATATAAACTCTTTGATGAGCAGGGACCATTTTTATCTTTTCTGAAGCACTATGCACATGGGCTAATCCATTGATTTATTATATTAAATATAGTAAATATATTAAGTATATATGTTTCTACTGTACTGTCTTTAGCTGACTAGGGAAGATAAGTGCTTTTTAAAACATATAGTTTGCTTTTTCACAAGTAAAAATACATAAGTTATATATAAATCTATATAAAATAAAAAGAACCACCTTTACACTGAAATATATTTTTGGTACACATAGGATAGTAATTTTCTCTCTATGTATACAGAAATATTTATGCATTAAATTTCAATTAGAATCTGCATGTCACTTTTCAAGGTACCTTTTTAATTGTTCACCTTATAATTTATAATCATTCTAACCCACTATTAATCATAGGAGCATACTAAAAGTAAAAACATTTAAGAGTACCTATTGAAATACAGTTTCAGTTTGTACTTTTCTTACTAGTATTAAAACAATTCTATTTGTTTATTAATTTTTCTAATTTTTTGGTTGGATGACACAACATTTTGGCAAGAATTAGTAAGAATTGAAAGTCTGGGATACACAGTGCAAAATAAATTTACCAGTATTTTAAAATAATTAGAAAATGTGATCAGGATAAGAAAGTTTTAAAATTATGAAATCAATCACTGATTTGAAAACATGTATATAATTATTTAAATTAGAAATTCTGAATATATTTTATTTATATTTTATGAGAAAATTAATGAACTACTGTAAGAACTGAAGAAATTCTCTAGAATACATGTCCAAAACCAGTGTCCAAAGATAGAGGACTTACAAAACTTGGAAGATAGATGAGATACAACAAATGAGGGAAAGCAAATATTTTAGAAGTAATATCTTAACATTTTCTGTTGAGAGACATGCACTCAAAATCAGCAAATACAATGAATGCCAAAAAGAATCAGTAAAAATACATGTTCACATTTATATATGATTTTTAAACTAGCCACCAAAGACAAAGAAAAGATGTTAAAATTGGCTAGAGGCAAATGATAAATCTATTAAGAGTTAGTTGTTCACAAGAGCAAAAACAGAAATAAGATGACAGTAGAATAAATTTTCAAAATGCCAAGACTAAATGTCCACTGTAAAAAATTTCAAAAAAATCTTTAAGCATTTTTGAGTGAAATAGAAATCATTTAATCCCAGAATGTAGAAAATTTTAACAGCAATGAAACTCATTTAAAAACTTCAAAAGTGTGCTTTGCAAGGAGTCGGAAAGTAATATAAAAGGAAGTTCTGCTGTGCAAGAAAAATATCGCAAGTAAAGAAAGGGGTAAATGCTTGGATAAATCTAACTATATGTGGACTACAAAACATAGCAATTATAATGGCTAATATCTTAAGATAAAATGATAGAACTATGGTATTGATTAAAAGGACATGTTAATCAGGAAAAGGAGCATGTCAGAGACAGAGCTTTCTATAGTCTTTGAATTATCTAAAAATATATAAAACATTAATAAATTTAACTGAATGAGTTAAAATATATAAAAACATCCATGAATTTATACTGTATTAAATAATATATGAAATTAAAAGACCAAAGAGGAGTGCAATTTTTCTTCAAAATATTTGTCAACTTCTAACCAAATGATAACTTCAAAGAAAAAAGTAGTAAAAGTTAAAAATAAATCTTGATATGGGTGGTGCGCATGGAATGTATAGCAGTTTTATTATTTCTAAAACATAAGCAGCCAAGATTTCCATCAACAATGGAGTGATTAAATAAAGTTTGGCACATGCAGACAATGGGATGTTATTCAGTGCTAAAATAAAATGAATTAGCAAGCCATAAAAAGACAGCAAGGAATTCTAAATACATATTAAGTGAAAGAAAACCTGAAAAACCTACGTATTTTATGATTCCAGTTGTATGACATTCTAGAAAAGGCTGAACTATGGATACAGTCAAGAACAATGATTGCCAAAGATTAGAGGAAAGGAAGGAATGGATCAGCAAAGCCTAAGATTTTTAGGAGATTTTTGGAGAGGACTCTTGAGAGTCCCTTGGGTTGCAAGGAGATCCAACCAGTCAATCCTAAAGGAAATCAGTCCTGAATATTCATTGGAAGGACTGGTGCTAAAGCTGAAACTCCACTACTTGGGTCACCTGACGTGAAGAACTGACTCATTGGAAAAGATCCTGATGCTGGTAAAGATTGAAGGCAGGAGAGAAGGGGATGACAGAGGATGAGATGGTTGGATGGCATCACTGACTTGATGGACATGAATTTGAGCAATCTCTGCTCGTTGGTGATGGACAGGGAGGCCAGGTGTGCTGCAGTCCATGGGGTCACTAAGAGTCGGACACGACTGAGTGAGTGAACTGAACATTTTTAGAGCAATGAAACAGTTCTGTGTGATACTATAATAGTAAAGTGAAGTCACTCAGTCATGTCTGACTCTTTGTGATCCCATGGACTGTAGCCTACCAGGCTTCTCAGTCCATGGAATTTTCCAGGCAAGAGTACTAGAGTGGGTTGCCATTTCCTTCTCCAGGGGATCTTCCCAACCCAGGGATTGAACCCGGGTCTCCCGCATTGCAGGCAGACGCTTTACCGCCTGAGCCACCAGGGAAGCCCTCTATAGTAGGTACATATAATTTTAAATGTATTCAAACCCATAGTAACGATTATACAGCACAAGTGAACCTTAGTATAGACTATAGACTCTGGGTGATGATGTGTGAATGTAACAAATATTGTAACAAATGTACCACATTGGTGCTGGATGTGGATAGAGAGGTTGTGTGTGTGTGTGTGTGTGTGTGTGTGTGTGAAAGAGAAATGGAAACAGGCAGGAAGGGATATATGGGAACATTGTACTTTACACTCAATTTTGGTATAAAACTAGAACTGCTCTAAAAATAAATTCCATTTTAAAATATTGTTAAGTGTGAAGGGGACGACAGAGGATGAGATGATTGGATGGAATCATCGACTCAATGGACATGAGTTTGAGCAAACTACAGGAAATAGTGAAGAACAGGGAAGCCGGGCGTGCTGCAGTCCATGGTATCGCAGAGTCAGATAGGGCTGAGCGACTGAACAACAATGAACTGTGACAAATAATATTACACCAGTTAGAAGAAAAAACAATGTTGCCAATAAACTAAGATACAAGTGCTTTAATAGCACTTAGTTGTATTTTATATATATGTGTGTGTATATATATATATGTATGTATGAAGTCAGAAGATCTTGTGATATGTCACTCTACTACCTTGCTGTCAAAAATATACAATAACATTTCATAGTCAAGGATTTCTGTCAGCTCCTCAGAACCTGCCTCTGTTGCAGAGACTCAGCTGGCTGAATGCTGTGCCCTCCCCAGATGTGTGGGAGAGGCAGTGGTATGAAGGCACAGCCGACATGAGTTTACACTGGCACACCCCCTCCACAGCCCCCACTGGGGTGGCTGAGACCTTGAGAGCATTGCCATTCAGTTTCTGCTTTGGTCCAGTCCTTTTTTTTTTTTTTTATTGTCATCGTTGTTGAACTCTGGTCACAGTTGTAGATATCTTGTCACCCAAACTCTCTCACTGTCTGCTTCCCTAATCAATGTGCCATTTAAAGTCAAGGCTGTGTCATTTCTGTTAAATATGAATCTCTCTTAATACCTCATATAATGCAATTTAAATGTTTCCTATTCAAGACTAAAGGCCCAATAAATGTGTATTAGAGCATCTTACTCAGGCTTCCACCAGCTACTGGCATTTAGGGTAGAGTATAGCAAAAGGGTCTCTCGTTTGTTAGGTGTATATGGGGAAAGAGAAAAGAGTTACATGTGAGGGAAAACACAGGCCAGGAGGCAGGAAGGTGCAATGAACGTGCAGCAGTAGAAAGGAAGATGGTTTTTCTGGAGAAGCGTGCCACTGCAAAGGGAAATTGGGGCAAGAATCGATTGAGGGTGGGGGAAAGCCCATCAGGGTCAAGACTTTTTCTGTGTTTAGCTTCACACCCAGATACATGTTAACGAGTTTTAGCTTTTATTGGACCAACCAATGTTACCTTCCATTTAAAGTGGTAGGGTGTATAAAATGTTTATTTATAGTAGTTACCACTTGGGTAAACTAATTGCCCCTAATCCATTTAAGTTTAATCTTTTGCTTATATAATGGAATTATTCTTATCTACCTTTTTCCTTACCTTATTTGCCAAAATATACACTAATCATCTATAAATCCTAATGCTGGAAAAGATTGAAGGCAAAAAGAGAAGGGGGCAGTAGAGGATGAGGTGGTCATATAGCATCACCAGCTCAATGGACATGAATGTGAGCAAACTCCGGGAGATAGTGGAGGCCAGAGGAGCCTGGCGTGCTACAGTTCATGGTGTCACAAAGAGTTGGACATGACTTAGCAACTTGAACAGCAGCATAGATATGTTGCAAAGATTGCAGAAGTACTTTAAAAAGACAGGATGTAAGAGTTAAGTCATTTACATTCTCCACTTGATGGTCTTTTAAGTTCGCAAAATATATTTTTGAAGTTATATTGTAGATAGGAAGCAATAAATGTGAAATTACCTTTAGACAACTGAGCCACCTGGTGGATCTGTACCTAGGAATTTGGCTTCCCTTTTTCAAGTTATGTTTTCTTAAGGACCACAAAATTTTCAAAACCACCAGCAGATTTCTTAAAATTTACTTGACCATGAAACCAAATCAAATGAAAGGATATTCATGAAGCCAGGGAAACAAAGATAGCAACGCCTTCCCTTTGTTTCCCTTGGGCAAACATGCCATGAAATGAAAGATCCAGTATCTTTCTACATATTAACGCACACAGTGCCACTGCCTTGAAGGCAGGCACACAACATTCAGAACTGTTGAGGATACGCTGCCAAAAGTACAGACGGCCTTGGCAGCAAAGAGCAACGTTTTGCGTATTTGTACTGTGCCCGTCGCAGTGACAGCTGCTGAGACAGATTTCAGAGTCCTCCACACTGCCAGTTACCCACGTATTTCTATCCTTGGCATCTCTTTCAAGAATAGCAAATGCCAGCTGTTCCTTCTGGCCATGGAGGCAGTGCATAGAAATGCTTCTGCCCCCAAAATAAATAAGAAATAAATAACAGGGACAGTAAGTAAAAATCTAAGCTGAGATAGGGGATAACCAACCCAAAAAAGTTTCTACTTGCACTTCCAACTAACACATCAATTCTTTGGCTCACACTTTTTCCAAAACATCATGCCGCTACTAATGTTTCTTGAAAATACAAACAAAACTGAAAAAAAAAATCTGCTAATAGCCTGGATGATGTGTTATTTGAGGGCTTGGAGGAATTTCAATATGTTCTTTAAAGAGTGCCAGAAAATATCAATATCCTATAAATCTCAGTAGTCAGTGCAGTGTTTCCTAGCCAAACCTTGTTGGTTTGATAAAAGTTTTTAAATACTCTGACAATTATATAATAATTAAAATCAATTTAATGGGGTAAAGGAGACTTTTTAAAATATTGGGAACATGTGGGAAATACCTAGATAAAGAAGTCTGTCTATATATAGGTTCTTATTCAATATAAACAAAGGACTGATAAAAATAGAGAATGGCATCATATTTAGTTAAACTTTAAAATAAATATCTATTATAAGACCTTCATAAATATTTAATAAGCTTCCTAGTTCCCCTTTTATAAATGTTTTTCATACTTTTTATCTTTTTATTTAAAATAGACTCAAAAATACATTAGCATAACATTGAAAAAATCTGTTTTTACCAAATTCCTACAATCCATCAGTAAAAGAAGAAAATAAGTTAAACTTTCCTATTGGTTTTAAGTTCTGCATTGGAAGCACATATGTTTTTAATTATTTTGATAACATTTCATAAAGCACATTGCAATATTTGTTCAAATTTAACATTTGCACTGATAAACATTTTGAAGCTTTTCTATTTCTGATTATATAAGATTTGGGTATGATGCCTGTCATTAAATATTAAATGTCAGTCTTAAATTGAGAGGAAAATGAGGACATAATTGATTTTTTCTAATTCTTAGTTATAGTAAAGGAATATGTAAAATATGGAAATCCAACTGATGAGCTAGTGTTGCAATAATATGAACAACCCCTTACAGAATGATTGTGCTACTCATTTAATATATTTTAAAGTTCATTCTAATTTAAGATGTATTCTGGAAAATAGGATGTGTCATAATTCTTGTACACATGGGATGAAAATTAGATGGTATATTAAAATATCTACATAATATTTGAGTCATGACAAATATGGTCTTTTCATTTCAGCTACTTTCTACCAGCTTGTTATGCTTTCATTTTATTTTATTTTCTTAGAAATTAACCAGTTCTTTCAAAGGAGCCAAACATTTATTTCTCCAACACCAAGTTTATTCTTTCTTCTTTTTAGAACATTTATTCATCTCATACCCTCTGGTTTTCTTCTTTCCCTTTGGAATTGAAAGCTTGCCTGGTTCTCAGTTTGGTTTTATAAAGTCTATCATGTTACATTTAAAAGGCAAAGGATTCTCTACCTAAATCCTTTTATTCTCATCAATGATTTTTTACAAACTTTGAAATGATTCCTCTTCTCTTTCAAGTCCCCCCTATCCAGCCTCCTCTCAGAATAAGTAATGTTTCCAAAGCTTATACACTCTACATTTGCAAGCATACAGGCTTCAGTGTTGAAGCAGTGGCTTCAAAATGTTCCTAATATTACAAATGTTGAGGGACTGCTCACAGGTTTGGTACTGTCAGAAATGCCAGCTCTCAGATGCTGCTCTCACAGGATATCATACATACCTGGGCCATAGATACATTCATGATTTTGACACTTGAGCCATAAGCTTAGCACCATACATTCAGGGAGGTTTATGTTACCTTTAAACATATTTGGGATGATGTGTTTTTATTACCAAATTCATTTTAGCAAAAATATTTTTAAAATATAGCAGTCAGTATAGGGTTAACTTGAGTTTACTAAATCCATATAGTTTTTAATTTTATCATAGTTTGAGAGTTTATAGTTTGATTCCTTTTTTTTTTCTAAAATGATAGATTAAGGCTGCTGCTGCTGCTGCTGCTGCTACTGCTACTGCTAAGTCGCTTCAGTCGTGTCCGACTCTGTGTGACCCCTGAGATGGCAGCCCATCAGGCTTCCCCATCCCTGGGATTCTCCAGGCAAGAACACTGGAGTGGGTTGCCATTTCCTTCTCCAATGCATGAAAGCGAAAATGGAAAGTGAAGTTGCTCAGTCCTGTCCGACTCTTAGCGACCCCATGGACTGCAGCCTACCAGGCTCCTCTGTCCATGGGATTTTCCAGGCAAGAGTACTGGAGTGGGGTGCCATTGCCTTCTCCGAGACTAAGACTAGAAGTTCTATTTTGGAAGTTCTATTTTGGTACTGACTTAAAGTTTGCACTTTGAGAATTGTAAGTGAAATTTTGTTTTCTTTGGCTTTGCTTTGTTTGGGGTATGAAGTGTTTTGTTTTATTCACATTGTTCCTGGCTTTTGCTCCAGAGGTTCTCTGTCAGAGTGAGCACACATGTACCTTGGAGGTATTTGATCTACCACCTCTGGAATTTATTCTGTAGATACGGCATCAGGAAAACTCATCTCTAGTTTCTTGGTTGAGAATGTCTAAATAATCTTACTAAGCCTGTGTTTCTTCGCTTTCAGTTTAGAATCTGATTTTTCACTATGTCTTTAAATTTTTAATACTTTTGTGTTTGTGGTGTCTTATTTAACAATTTATTTAGCACCTAGTACATTGCAGATAGCTAACACATTGTTTCTAAAAATCTGTACCTACCCTGCATTTTATACTTAAGGGCATTGAAACCCAGACAACCCAAGATATTTGCCCTAGAAAACATAGCTTAGAGATATAAAAACAGGCTTTGAATTCACACTTGCCTAGATACACAAAGTGTATTTTTTCCCTCAAACTTACCACCATGCTTTCTGTTTTATTATTAAATGTTTTTAATCTAAATTTAATATGGAGAGGGGGACTGGATTTAGGGGTAAATGGTCATAGGACACTTCAGCTGTATTGATACTAAGATTTTACAAGATATGCATTCATGTGTGGTTGTTTATTAAAAATAAAATATAGAGAACAAGAGAGGGGAGGAGTAGGTGGACATGGAGTACATCTCTCTCCACGGATACATCAGGAATACACCTGCAGACACAGAAGTGCTTGGAGAACACCAGCTGAGAGTAGACAGGAGTACCTGACCAGTGGGAAAGAATATACAGAACCAACCAAAATCGGAAGGATGAAGGAACTAGGGAGAAAAACAGGAGCATTAGTAGGCCTGGATCTACCCTCGGTGGGTGGGGGAACTGAAGCAGGGTTCTGATCCCCACAGCGGGGCAACTGTCTGAGTCAGAGGAGAAACGTTTAAGGCTGAGAGTGAAACAGCTGATCTGTGGAAGCCTAAATGGAATGAGAACCAGGCAGTCCTTCCAGCAACCATACATACCCCCGACAGGGACAAGGGTCCCCTAGAAGGCGCAGTGGTTGGGAGCTTGAGTTTAGGGATTGTGGAGCAATTCTAGGGCAAGGGCTGCTATCGACTGTGGAGAGACTGATGGAGGGGATGTGAGGGAGGAGATTGTGGTGGGAAAGCCTGTGGAGGAGAGCCAGGCAGCCAAGGAAGCAAGACGATACTGCTGAGTCATGCGTAAAGGTTGGAGCCATCACCATAGCCTCTCTCTCCCCACACACCTGCATCAGCAGCTGAACAATAGAGAGGCTGGCCCATCAAACCTCTGACACACTGAACTACGGAGTAGGACCCCACCCAGGATGCTCCTTTAAGTGTCTGATGTGCCAATTTATAAGTAGGACCCCAGTCAGGGGCGGCCCCTCTGTGTGCCTGAAGCAAGGGAGCCCTTTAAGTGCCTGAATGGATGGAGCTATGGAGAAAGACTGGCCAAAGGGGCTTCTGAATGCCAGCTACAAGAGGCTAGAAAAAGACTCTGATAGGACCGTAACTCCTGCGGTGGAGGCAGTCTGTGTCGCTACACACTTGGCGCCACCAGGGTCCCCACAAGCCAAGCAGTTGTGCCACGTTCATGCTCAACTCTCACCGGGACAGAGTCACCACAGGCAAAACAAGTCTTGTATCTATGTGTGCAGGGTCGCTTTGGTCATATCCAACTCTTTGCAACCCTGTAGACTGTGGCCTACCAGGCTTCTCTGTCAGAGGGTGTTCAGGCAAAAATACTGGAACTTATTGGCCAATATTGGTTGTCATGCCCTTCTAGAGCACTATATTTCTTGTTGCCCTAGCTGCCAACTCCCCTGAGTACCTAGTGCTGCCAGAACCCCCTGCAACCCAAGCAACTGCACTACCTCCACACCTGGCCCTCATAGGGACAAACCCAAGTCCTCCAGCTCACCCTCAGGAGCAAACCCCAGTGGTCAACCCACATGCAGAGGTGGAAATAAAACAACAGTTGAAACCCAGGGGCAGTGTGGCTAAGGAAGAAGACCCAAAACCTTCCCACCAGCTGTACATGCTGCAGATTAAATCCATACGATCAACTAGGCAGACTCTACGTGGAATATATAAAAAGACACTGAGAACTCCCACAAAAGAAAACATACTAGTTCTGATAGATGTCACAGGAGGCAAGAACACACAAGAGTGGAAACAGATTAGAATCTGAGCTGCTCCCACAACAGGTCAGGGGTCAGTCAGAGAGGTGAGAGGTGAGGAGGACTGTGACTCCCAGTGAGGGAAAGGACTCTGACAGCAGTGACTCAAGAAAAACATTTATTATTCTTATGTTTTGACTTGTTCTGTAGATTCTTTTGGATTTTTTTCTTTTTTTCCCCCTCTGTTGTAGTTGTCAATTTTATTGGCACTATGAAATCAAATTAAGCTTTTGAGCTTTTTTTTTTTCCTCAGTCACATTTTTTTTGTTGTTATAAATCTCTGCCTCTATGTTGGGCTTTTGCAGTTCTGTGGAGCTTTCTTCTTTTTCTCTCTCTTTTTTTTAATTTTAATTTTTAGTTTTTTAAACATATTATTTTTGTACATTTGTTCCTTTGTTTGCTTTTCCTACTTTTCTTTTCCCTTTGCAGTTAATCTCTACTATATATAAATCTTATTTATCTACCTCTATTTAACTTTGCATATTTATTCTTTCTTTTCTTTCTTTCCTTTCCTCTCGACATATTTGTTAGTTTCATTTTCATTGCTTTATTCCCCAGTTGGCACCTTGCTTTAGTTTTCCAGTTTGTGCTCTAGTTAGTTTTGTTCTTAACCGCTAAATATAATTTTTTATTTCCTTTGTTTGCCAGATCAATCTACTGTATTTTAGTTGGAATGTTTTGACTTTGCTTATGGGTGTATATGCTTATGGGTGTTATACTTATGGCTAACAAACATATGAAAAGATGCTCAACATCACTCATTATTAGAGAAATGCAAATCAAAACTACAGTGAGATATCACCTCACACTGGTCAGAATGGCCATCATCAAAAAGTCTACAAACAATAAATTTTGGAAAGGATGTGGAGAAAAGGGAATGCTCTTGGACTGTTGGTGGGAATGTAAGTTGATACAGCCACTATGGAAGACAGCATAGAGATTCCTTAAAAAACTAGGAATAAAACCACCATATGACACAGCAATCCCACTCCTAGACATATACCCTGAGGAAAACAAAATTGAAAAAGACACATGTATCCCAGTGTTCATTGCGGCCCTATTTACAATAGCTAGAACATGGAAGCAACCTAGATGTCCACCGACAGATGAATGGGTAAAGAAGTTGTGGTGCATATACACAATGGAATATTACTCACCCATAAAAGGAATGCCTTTGAGTCAGTCCTAATCAGGTGGATGAGCCCAGAACCTATTATACAGAGTGAAGTAAGTCAGAAAGAGAAAGATAAATATCATATTCTAACTCATAATATGGAATCTAGAAAAATGGTACTGAAGAATTTACTTACAGGGCAGCAGTGGAGAAACAGACATAGAGAATAGACTTATGGACATGGGGAGAAGGGAGGAGAGGGTGAGATACATGGAAAGAGTAACATGGAAACTTACATTACCATATGTAAAATAGATAGCCAATGGGAATTTGCTGTATGGCTCAGGAAACTCAGGGGATCTGTATCAACCTACAGGGGTGGAGTGGGGTGAAAGATGGAAGGAAGCTTCAAAAGGCAGGGGATATATGTATACCTATGGCTGATTCATGTTGAGGTTTGACAGAAAACAACAAAATTCTGTAAAGCAATTATCCTTCCAAAAAAAAAAATAATCCTAAAAAAAAGGTAGATAAAATTGTTCTAAAGTCTACCTAGCAGAATAAAGATTATTTAATAAAATTGTGAAAAAGAAAAAAAATAAAATATGCACTTTGAAATGCAGTCAGACTTCAAGTTTATAAAGTTTCTACTTTAATAGCTGAGTTAGAAAAAAGTACCATTAAACTCTGTAAGTAGAATTAAGTATTTTGTGGTAAATCATGGACTGCTGCTGCTGCTGCTAAGTCGCTTCAGTCGTGTCCGACTCTGTGTGACCCCAGAGACGGCAGCCCACCAGGCTTCCCCATCCCTGGGATTCTCCAGGCAAGAACGCTGGAGTGGGTTGCCATTTCCTTCCCCAATGCATGAAAGTGAAAAGTGAAAGTGAAGTCGTTCAGTCGTGTCTGACTCTAGTGACCCCATGGACTGTAGCCCACCAGGCTCCTCCATCTATGGGATTTTCCAGGCTAGTTTAGCTTTAATATCTGTTCAGTTGTGGCAAAACTGAGGTCTGACTTTAGTTTTTTATAAATATAGATTCTGCCTTAAAAGGAAATTTTAAGGAATGATTTTTGTTTCCTTCAAAAAAAATGATGTGAAGGATAATAAATCCCTAGCATTTATTCCCTAGGAAAGAAACAACTTGAGACCTAAGATTTTGATGCAGTTTTTTTCCTGTGTTGGTCATCTAAGACATACGTAACCCCTAAGCATGTCATGTATTTCTCCACTCAGAAGTATCTTACACGTCATTCCATCGATGTTATTTCCCAAGTTCTTGAGCCAGTCTACGCAAGAAGTTTGTACATGTGTGTGTGAGAGAGAGAGAGGAGAGAGAGAGCGCGCACACGCTTTGGAAGGAACTTTTGATTTGTTTGATATTTGATATGTCTTAGAATTGCACTTAGAGACAAAATTTTTCACACAAGAAACATACTATGCTAAGTAACAAACAATGAATACTTAATTAAAGTGAAAATTATCTACCAGCATTCTTGGCAGTCACTGCTAGGCCCCGGCAATACTCAGTCTCTCATTATCAGAGGTATTCAATAGCAAAGATATGTGTACAAAAATTTTGTAATGCACATTTTTGAAGGCAGGAAGGGTGATAAAAGCCTGTGCCCATCATATTGACACCTGAGTTTGTATCAGTTCCCTTATGGGAAAATTAAGAGTGTATCAGAACTTGAAATGCTTCCAGGAAAAAGCAAATTACCAAATATGACTATTTTTCATTATGGAAATCAGCCTGTGATAGACACAATAGGCCCAGCACCAGGATGGGGGCATAATGTAGACTCCTAACCCTGCTCTAAGCTTTCTCTACTGATCGTTAGCCCTCAATTTTCTGACATGTTCCTTTGAACTGGAACACATAGCCACATTCCTAAAAGGAGCCTGGTAGGCTGCAGTCCGTGGGGTCGCTAAGGGTCGAACATGACTGAGCGACTTCACTTTCACTTTTCACTTTCATGCATTGGAGAAGGAAATGGAGACCCACTCCAGTGTTCTTGCCTGGAGAATCCCAGGGACAGGGAGCCTGGTGGGCTACCGTCTATGGGGTCACACAGACTTGGACACGACTGAAGTGACTTAGCAGCAGTAGCAGCAGCAGTCCAAATCAAGAGTAAAGAACATCAAGACAATAGCAACTCCGTTTCCAAGTTAGAATTTTAAGCAGGATCTGAGACTTTTTCTTACTCTTCATATTATTCAAAAGAAAGTTTCTGAGGCATTTAGTCTTTTGTGTGAAAAACATTAAGTTCTTTTCCTCAGCTGTATGCTTTACAGAAACTTGCATTGTTGGCATAAATAATAAATCACACAATGGCTTTAATAGGAATATGTGAAAATATAGATTATCCCATATCTGAGTAAAAACAAATTTGTCATTTAGTGCATTAGAAAATAAACCTCAAATTTGAAATGCTTGGAACACATCTTTGTTTCTTAGTCCCGTATGCTAAGTATATCTTGTAAATGCTTTATTTGTAACTTTTCCTTTAGGAATGTGACTTACATTTCAAAAATCATAAACTTTTGCGTGAAATGTCATCACCACCACAAGGATTACTGAAATTCAGCTGACAAGCCATGATAGTTCCATTTGTTCAGGATGTAGAAAGAAGACAGTTTGATTTTGGAAAACTAGACCACTGAGCAGCAAAATAGCCATGGTTTATTTCATGATTGTATCTAAATGGAATCAGCAGTTACAGAATAAGCAAATCAGACTATTTCTAAAAGGATGGCCTCAAAAAGTATTCACTTCTAGGCACCCTTAGGACATCATGTGAACTCATTCATGTAAAACACCAGATTTACATCCTTAGGGACAAGCTATTGTTGATTGTCTCTTCCAGTTGCGTACTATGACATAAAAAACGTGTAACATGTTCGTTAGTTGTACGTGTGGTGTATCTCAGGAGTTAACGTAATAAGATTAAAGGCAGCCTGAGAATAAAATAAAATGAAAGTTTCAAGATCTTTGACTTTACAGTCTCACAGTAAAAGAGTGGAAAATTAAAATGATTCATACATGTATACTTAATAGGAACATTTCCCCCCATGTTAACATTCAAGCTGTTAACAATTATTATTCATCAGCCGTCTCATTTAGTGGTACCCTACTTCAGTTCAGTTCAGTCACTCAGTCCTGTCCGACTCTTTGCGACCCCATGAACCGCAGCACCCAAGGCCTCCCTGTCCATCACCAACTCCTGGAGTTCACCCAAATCCATGTCCATTGAGCCGGTGATGCCATCCAGCCATCTCATCCTCCGTTGTCCCCTTCTCCTCCTGGCCTCAATATTTCCCAGCATCAGGGTCTTTTCAAATGAGTCAGCTCTTCACATCAGGTGGCCAAAGTATTGGAGTTTCAGCTTCAACATCAGTCCTTCCAGTGAACACCCAGCACTGATCAATCTCCCTTAGGATGGACTTGTTGGATCTCCTTGCAGTCCAAGGGACTCTCAGGAGTCTTCTCCAACACCACAATTCAAAAGCATCAATTCTTCAGCACTCAGCTTTCTTTATAGTCGAATTCTCACATCCGTTCATGACCACTGGACAAACCGTAGCCTTGACTAGATGGACCTTTGTTGACAAAGTAATGTCTCTGCTTTTGAATATGCTATCTAGGTTGGTCATAACTTTCCTTCCAAGGAGCAAGCGTCTTTTAATTTCATGGCTGCAATCACCATTTGCAGTGATTTTGGAGCCCAGAAAAATAAAGTCAGCCACTATTTCCACTGTTTCCCCATTTACTTCCCATGAAGTGATGGGACCGGATGCCATGATCTTCGTTTTCTGAATGTTGAGCTTTAAACCAACTTTTTCACTCTCCTCTTTCACTTTCATCAAGAGGCTCTTTTGTTCTTCTTCACTTTCTGCCATAAGGGTGGTGTCACCTGCATATCTGAGGTTATTGATATTTCTCCTGGCAATCTTGATTCCAGCTTGTGCTTCTTCCAGCCCAGCATTCTCAATGTACTCTGCATATAAGCTCAATAAGCAGGGTGACAATATACAGCCTTGACATAATCCTTTTCCTATTTGGAACCAGTCTGTTGTTCCATGTCCAGGTCTAACTGGTCCTTCCTGACCTGATACAGGTTTCTCAAGAACCAGGTCAAGTGGTCTGGTATTCCCATCTCTTTCAGAATTTTCCACAGTTTATGGTGATCCACACAGTCAAAGGCTTTGACAGAGTCAATAAAGCAGAAATAGATCTTTTTCTGGAACTCTCTTGCTTTTTCCAGGATCCAGCAGATGTTGGCAATTTGATCTCTGGTTCCTCTGCCTTTTCTAAAACCAGCTTGAACATCTGGAAGTTCACGGTTCACATATTGCTAAAGCCTGGCTTGGAGAATTTTAAGTATTACTTTACTAGCATGTGAGATGAGTACAGTTGTGTGGTAGTTTGAGCATTCTTTGGCATTGCCTTTCTTTGGGATTGGAATGAAAACTGACCTTTTCCAGTCCTGTGGCCAGGGCTGAGTTTTCCAAATTTGCTGGAATATTGAGTGCAGCACTTTCACAGTGTCATCTTTCAGGATTTGAAATAGCTCAACTGGTATTCCATCACCTCCACTAGCTTTCTTCATAGAGATGCTTTCTAAGGCCCACTTGACTCCACATTTCAGGATGTCTGACTCTGGTGAGTGATCACACCATCATGATTATCTGGGTCATGAAGATCTTTTTGTACAGTTCTTCTGTGTATTCTTGCCACCTCTTCTTAATATCTTCTGCTTCTGTTAGGTCCCTACCATTTCTGTCCTTTATTGAGCCCATCTTTGCATGAAATGTTCCCTTGGTATCTCTAATTTTCTTGAAGAGATCTCTAGTCTTTCCCATTCTATTGTTTTCCTCTATTTCTTTGCATTGATCACTGACAAAGTCTTTCTTATCTCTCTGTGCTATTCTTTGTGACTCTGCATTCAAATGGGTATATCTTTCCTTTTCTCCTTTGCTTTTCGCTTCCCTTCTATCCACAGCTATTTGTAAGGCCTCCTCAGACAGCCATTTTGCTTTTTTGAATTTCTTTTTCTTGGGGATGGTCTTGATTCCTGTCTCCTGTACAATGTAATGAACCTCTATCCATAGTTCATCAGGCACTCTGTCTATCAGATCTAGTCCCTTAAATCTATCTCTCACTTCCACTGTATAGTCATAAGGGGTTTTATTTATGTCATACCTGAATGGTCTAGTGGTTTTCTCCAGTTTTTTCAATTCCAGTCTGAATTTGTCAATAAGGAGTTCATGAGCCGAGCCACAGTCAGCACCCAGTCTTGTTTTTGCTGACTGTATAAAGCTTCTCCATCTTTGACTGCAAAGAATATAATCAATGATTTTGGTTTTGACTATCTGGTGATGTCCATGTGTAGAGTCTTCTCTTGTGTTGTTGGAAGATCATGTTTGCTATGACCAGTGCATTCTCTTTGCAGAACTCCATTAGCCTTTGCCCTGCTTCATTCTTTACTCCAAGGCTAAATTTGCCTGTTACTCCAGGTGTTTCTTGACTTACTACTTTTGCATTCCAGTCCCTGATAATGAAAAGGACATCTTTTGGGGGTGTTAGTTCTAGAAGGTCTTGTAGGTCTTCATAGAACTGTTCAACTTCAGCTTCTTCAGCATTACTAGTTGGGGCATAGACTTGGATTACCATGATATTGAATGGTTTGCCTTGAAAATGAACAGAGATCATTCTTTATTAAGTACAGAAAAAAATTGATACACCTTAATGTTTTAAGCAACTTTGATTTTCAAGTTAACTGAAATCTCAGTGACTTTGATTACATCTTACCTACTCTAAGTAACTATACATGAAAAGTAAGAATGGATCCAGTGAAATTGAGAGTGAAGTTTACTGTTTATAGAAATAAAGGTTTTTATTAGAATTAAACACCACAGCTTCCAGTAACAAACTGAGAATCCTTTTCAGTATTAAAGGGTAAGCAGTTGAAATTGGGTATTAAAAAAAAATCTACTTGAATATATGATAAGAATATGAAAAAATTAGCTAGAGAAAAAATTTACCTGACCAGCATTTAGTATTGTCAGTGTTTTAAATTTTAGCCACTCTAATATGCATGTAGTGATATCTCTTTTTAATATGAAATTTTATAGTAACATGATATGGACTATTGCTTCACATAATTTTTTGCCATCAATATGCCTTATTTTCTATGCAATCTTAAGGAAGTCAATAACCTTCTCTGGATCACAAAACATTTGATGACAAATTAGTCCCTATACTGGAGAAATAAGATGACTAGAAATTCATAATAATAAATTTCAGAAGTATAAACATAATTGCTTATGAATTCATAAACAATAATGAATGTATAAAGTCATGTTCAAATATAAAAGCCTAAACCCAGAATGTGGGAATGTTGATTGTATTCACTAATTTTTACTTCTATAGTAGGCCAATTATTTCAAAAAATGGAACCCAGTGTTCTTTATGTGTTTTGTCAGTGTGATGTTACTTCCCTTGCTCATTTGTATAACTGATGGTCCTGCTGACGTATCACCATTTTTTCATAAATATCCATATTAGAACCTCATATCCTTATATTCCATTGTATTTTCTCATGGTCTTAAAATTCTTGGTTACTAGAAAAACATGTGTCTTATGATCATACAGTTTACCATTCAGAATATAAGAAGAAAGGTAAACATTTCTGCACTCCATAGTAAAATAATCCAGTAGAGCAGTGATGATGCTGCCACACGCTGGGGAAAGTTTTCCACTGACAGACTCTGTATCTGGATTACTGCAAATGACAATGAGGCTATTGAGTTGCTACATTTCCAGATGCATTTCTGACAAAGCCAATCATGTGAATATGTCACATCAGTTGTGCAACTTTTTAACTTTGATCCCAATCCTAAAATAGATGTCTACTATTAGCGTTTTGTAGTGTGTATAAACGACGTGAATAAAGATTCTGTATAAAGATTCATGGACCTGTTGGGAAAGTGAATTCACAACTGTGCACTTACTGATGAACTTCTGTCAGCCTCCTGACAGCTACTTGTGAAGTTGCTCTCTGGTGAAAAGTGTTACTCAAATCACATTTTCTGTTTCAGCTTAATTTCTAATTCTGTGTCAGAATATTAATGTTTGGTCTGTTTGAGTGATGTTTTCTGTATTCTATATCCTGATTTATTGCCAATGAAGTTAGGTATATTCCTCCCCACCCCCATACTCTTTCTCCAAACAGTACAGACATGGGAGTTGTTGACAAGATAACTGTGTGCTCATTGTGGTAAATAATACCTTTAGGACTCTGCAGTGGGAACAGAGCCACTGATTTTTTCTTGCACCTATAAAACGTCAATTAAGATATCTGGTGTAGTAAAGAAAATCACACTTGACAGAAATAAATTTGAAGTTCAGGGAATCACAGAACTGAACACTAGAAAAATAGAGAGGCCTGTGAAGCTGTTGAAAGAAAGCTAACGACCTGCTTTTTTAAAAATAAGATGTTGAAATTTTAATGCATATGACACAAATCGAGAAAATCACTGGACTCAAATTTCAAACTGAATATGAGGTCAGTTTGTTCTGTGGTTATGTATCCATATTCTACAACCCAATTTCAACTGCTTACCCTTAGAAAATAGATTTGTTTTCTATTCAGCATTTTTTTTCTTTTATAATGGGGTAATTCCTCTCCTCTTCCTTCTCTGATAGCTTTGTTCTTGTATTAATATGTAATTCTTGGTTTTTCCTTCTTCCACAGAATGTTCTGTTCTCTATTTGAACTCCTCTCATGGTATACCATGCTGTGTATCTTTCTCCCTCATTTGGCTGTTAATTTCTCAAAAGCCAGTCCATATCCTATTTATATTTACATTCAGTTCTCTCCTCTACCATTTTATTACAAAGTCTGAAACAAAAGATTCCTCCAATAACAGTTCTATTCTCTCTATAAGGAAGAAAATTGTGAATCTTTACCTTCCAGGGATATAGCTTATAAAATTGTTATTGTAATTATGTATCAAGTATAAATACACAGAGAGAGAAATGAGTAGTTAGAGTCTGAGGTTGGTAACAGGCTGTCTCTTGCCTCTTGGCCTCAGCCTCCACAAATGTTCTGCCTGTGTTATATAATATACAGTGGAAGCATTTAGAAACATCCATGGAATGATTTCCAACCACAACCTTCAAGTCAAGGCAACATGCCCAGGACCTGCTTTGAATTAACAGTGGGTCAACTCAGTACTGTACTATTAGGGAAGATTTTTCAGGAGCTTAGAAGAAAGACTTCTCAGAAATTCTAATTCCTGACTAAGGGGAAAAATAAGTAGGAAAAATAACTAAATTAAAACCTTATGAGTTGAGATGAATAAAGTATTGACTAACGTTCTGAGTCTCCCAGCAAGATTTCTGTGAATCCCAGTTAAATTAAATCCCAGGCAAATTTAAAATTTTCTACTGACTTAGCATAAAAATGATAAACAGTATAATGTGTTTTGGTTTACACAGCAACCTTATTAATTTGATACTATTTAAGAATAACATATACTATAATGCCAATAGGGACTTTTGTGGGGAAAGTTCAAGTGGATACTGAAAGATGAACTATGGAAAGAGAATAAAAATATACAAAGCACCCAACCTTTATTTTGCTTACTTCAAATCTGAAATGATCTAACCAAATAATCAAATATGGCAATGTACATGCTCAATACCCCAAGTTTTATTGAAAATAAATTCTGTGTGACTATGTTTTGTATCTTTTTTGATTCCCATAGGTCGCTCCCATTATCTAGAGTGATGCTTGTTAAAAACAGGTGGTAATAACATTATCAAAGAAAACAGTAATTTTGATCACTGAAATAATTTGTTTATTTAGCATTATAGTCTTTGTTATTTTCTAGAAAACAGCATAAATGATGAAACATTTCCTCATTTTTTCCATATTTCTTCTGAATAGAAATATTGATATCACTTATTAAACCATTAGTTGATAAATTTGGATCTCAAAAAAGGGCTTCTAACTTTTGCCAAGCTGCTACTGAAAGACATGACAGAAACCCCTAGGATTTCTGTTGGTGAAATGAATTTGGATCTGTTGGTGAAATGAAATGAAATTGGGTGAAATGAAAATATTTATGGCTCCAGTTTGCCCAAGAGACTGCTCCTATAACCATCAGAAGGATCAGGTGCTGGCTGACATTTCCTGAATGCAGACTGACTCCAGAAAAGGAGTAAGTTCCTCAAATCCCTCCCAGTCTTCCATGTATTCTAAGAGGACCCAGTAATAAGGGCATCAGGGAGAGAAGTAAGGTACAAAACAATTAACATGCCTTGCCACCTAAACCATGGCATCTTTTGCTATTGAGCATTTTCAATTTGCCTATTAATGCATCTTTTGGTGAGGAGCAGAAAGATCTAAAGCTTACTGGAATCATAGGATTATTCAACCATGGCATAAAACAGATAAAAGAGAATTGCAGGCTGATTTGTTAGGGCAATAGCAAATGACAGTCTCATCATCTATTCTTGTGCAACAAACTACTCTAAAACCTAGTGGCTTAAAACAACTATAATCATTTGCTTTTCTCATGAAATCTGCAATTCAAGCAGGGCTCGGTTGGGATGGCACATCTCTGTTCAGTTCAGCCTTATCTAGGGTTGCTCAATTGAGAACTGAAGGATGTACTTCCAAGATGAGTTGCTAACATGGTTGGCAATTTGGTGCAGGATAGGGCTGAAAATACAGTTTGGACTGAAGGACAGAGGTCTTGATTCTTCTCGTATGGCTTTCTCTGTCGCCTAGACTTGCTCACAACAGGTTGCCTGGATTCCAAGATCAAGCATCCTAAGAGAGTCAGCAGAAGCTCTTATCACTTTCTCTGATCAAGTTTCAGGGGTCCCTGCCATCCTATTTTACTGGTTGAGGCAGTAGCCAAGACCTCTCCCAGTTTGAAGAAGAGGGGGAAATATAATCCAGTAACAAGATTCTCAAAGGGCATCTGCGATGGGGAATATTGTTAAAAGTCATTTTTGGAAAATGATATCTGACAAAGAGCGATTAGGAGTGATAAAATGTATTTGTTATGTAGATTAGAACTTAAGTAAATAGGAGGTGATGTAAGTCTGGGTGCCTGTGTCCAGTGGTGGGTAAAGTCCAGAAGGGAACATAGAATTGCAGTAGGCGAGTGTCAGTGACACTGAAGTTCATGAGGATGAGTCAGAAACTTAAGAATGAACTAGAACTTACTCTCTATGCTGAACCAACATGTCTGTCCCTGCTTCTGCATCACTTTGATGATGCAGGTCAACTATGGAGATGGTGATGCACTTTGCCAAAGACCTGTATACACACTGGTCCAGAAATCAGCAAAACTAAAGGAAGTAGCATAACCAGTGTGAATTAGAAGAGTTAATGACCCAGCCCCTAGCTACCCCAATAAAAGAAAAGGAGCCAGCACATCCCAACCAGTTCTTGAGCAATGCTGATCTGAGAGAAAGCATGGCTGCCATTTCAATTCCTTATTCCACCTCTAGGAAAAGTTTTCTTGTGGCTAATCCTAACCTGGGAGCATCCCAGGTGGCTCAGTGGTAAAGAATCTGCCTGCCAATGCAGGAGACGTGGGTTCCATCCCTGGGTCAGGAATATCCCCTGGAGAAGGATATGGCAACTGACTCCAGTAATCTTGCCTGGAAAATCCCATGGACAGAAGAGCATGGTGGGCTACAGTCCATTCAGTCATGAAAGAGTCGAACAAGACTAAGCAACTACACAACAAATCCTAACCTAGAACCATCAAGGAAAGGGCACTGTAGTTCCAGCTTAGCTAAATTGACACAGGACAAAGCTGTTATTAAAACTTAAAATATCCATTTTTTAAAATGTGCCATATATACTTAAAAATAGATGATATTGTCCATTTTCAAAATCAGCTACGTATCTGTAAATCTACTTCACTAATTTTGTTTTTAGGTGTTCTGCAAGCTTACTATAAAATTGTTTCACTTACTTGATCCTAGGTTGAGAGAATGTATCCTGTCATTAATATGTTCCTATTATTCTTAAGATAGTTTTTTATCATTTTGAAATTTTAGTTATTGTTCCCATCTAATCTAAGAACAAGTTTTCTGATATATTTTTTATTGCTCATTGGGATGCTATTCTACTCTTTGTCATCTTTCCTTCTCATCATAAATTACACATGGAATCTTACTGAAGCTTTTCCATTGCTTATTCATTAAATGAAATTACTGTTTCTATATTTTAGGGTATTTGGGTAGCTCAGGACAGCTTCACTTTTTGTAGGTGGAGAAATAATGATTAAATACAATGCAGGATGCTCAATAGGATCTGGGGATAATAAGGACAGTATTGTAGATGAAAAATACATGATATTGGAATATGGTCTGTGGTTTATTTACTAATCATGAATGAATAGAAATTTCCTGTTCTTAATAATTGGAGAAGGCAGTGGCACCCCACTCCAGTACTCTTGCCTGGAAAATCCCACAGACGGAGGAGCCTGGAAGGCTGCAGTCCATGGGGTCGAGGAGAGTTGGACACGACTGAGCGACTTCACTTTCACTTTTCACTTTCATGCATTGGAGAAAGAAATGGCAACCCACTCCACTGTTCTTGCATGGAGAATCCCAGGGATGGGGGAGCCTGGTGGGCTGCCATCTGTGGGGTTGCTCAGTCGGACACGACTGAAGCGACTTAGCAGCAGCAGTAGCAGTTCTTAATAATTACAGTTATGTAAGCTGGTAAAATTAAACAGGGTAAGGAATATAAGTAAACTCTGGTAATTTTTAAAAAACTGTAAAATATGGGATAGAATGGACATGACATTCATTGTGTTAGTTTTAGGTGTACAACGTAGTTATTTGATATGTGTATATGTTGGAAGATGATTAATAAGTTTGGTTAACATTCATCATTACACATAGTTACAAACATTTATGCATGTGTATGATGTAAACTTTTAATATTTTTGTTGCTGTAGTTCAGCCACTAAGTCATGTCTGACTTTTTGAGACCTCATTGACTCTAGCACACCAGGCTCCCATGTCTTTCACTAGCTCTTGGAGTTTGCTTAAACTCATGTCCATTGAGTCGGATATGTTATCTAACCAACCATTTCATTCTCTGCTGCCCTCTTCTCCTTTGGTGTTCAATCTTTCCCAGCAACAGGAAAACTCATTTTCCAATGAGTTGACACTTTGTATCAGGTAGCCAAAGTATTAGAGCTTCAGCATCAGTCATCCTAATGAATATTCACAGTTGATTTCCTTTAGGATCGACAGGTTTGATCTTCTTGTAATCCAAGGGACTCTCAAGAGTCTTCTCCAGCACCACAATCCAAAAAAAAACAATTCTTTTGGTACTCAGCCTTCTTTTGGAGAAGGCAATGGCACCCTACTCCAGTACTCTTGCCTGGAAAATCCCATGGTCAGAGGAGCCTGGTAGGCTGCAGTCCATGGGGTCACTGAGAGTTGGACACAACTCAGTGACTTCACTTTCACTTTTCACTTTCGTGCTTTGGAGAAGAAAATGGCAACCCACTCCAGTGTTCTTGCCTGGAGAATCCCAGGGATGGGGGAGCCTGGTGGGCTGCCGTCTACGGGGTCGCACAGAGTCGGACACGACTGAAGCGACTTAGCAGCAGCAGTAGCAGCAGCCTTCTTTATGGCCCAACTCTCACATCCATACATGACTACTGGAAAAAACAAAGCTTTGGCTATATGGATCTTTGTCAGCAAAGTGATATCTCTGCTTTCTAATATGTGGTCTAGGTTTGCTATAGTTTCTCTTCCAAGGAGCAAGCATCTTTTGATTTCATGGCTGCAGTCACCATCATCTGCAGTGATATTGGAGCTGAAGAAAGTAAAATCTGTCACTGCTTCCACTTTTTCCTCATCTATTTGCAATGAAGTGATGGGACTGGATACCATGATCTTAGTTTTTTGAATGCTGAGTTTTAAGCCAGCTTTTTCACTTTCTTCTTTCACTGTAATCAAGAGGCTCTTTAATCCCTCTTTGCTTTCTGCCATTAGAGTGGTATCATCTGCATATGTGAGGCTGTTGATATTTTCCTGGCAGTCTTGATTCCAGCTTGTGATTCATCAGCCCAGCAATCCACATGATATACACTGCATAAAAGTTAAATAAACAAGGTGAAAATATACAGCTTTGTCATACGCCTTTCCCAATTTTGAACCAGTCCGTTATTCCATGTCCAGTTCTAACTGTTGCTTCCTGACCTGCATACAGATTTCTCAAGAGGCCGATCAGGCAGTCCAGTATTCCCATCTCTTGAAGAATTTTCCACAGTTTATTGTGATCCACACAGTCAAAAGCATTGGCATAGTCAACAAAGCGGAAATAAATGTTGTTCTGGAGCTCTCTTGATTTTTTTAATGATCCAGCATGTGTTGGCAATTTGATCTCTGGTTCCTCTGACTTTTCTAAAACCAGCCTCTACATCGTGTTGAAGCCTGGCTTGGAGAATTTTGAGCATTACTTCGCTAGCGTGTGAGATGAATGCAACTGTGCGGTAGTTTGAGCATTCTTTGGCATTGCCTTTCTTTGGGATTGAAATGAAAACTGACATTTTCCAGTCCTGTGGCCACTGCTAACTTTTCCAAATTTGCTGGCATATTGAGTGCAGCACTTTCACAGCATCATCTTTCAAGACTTGAAATAGCTCAACTGGAATTCCATCATCTCCACTAGCTTTGTTCATACTGATGCTTCCTAAGGCTCACTTGACTTCACATTCCAGGGTGTCTGGCTGTAGGTGAGTGATCACATCATCGTGATTATCTGGGTCATGAAGCTCTTTTTTGTACAGTTCATCTGTATATTCTTGCCACCTCTTCTTAATATCTTCTGCTTCTGTTAGGTCCCTACCATTTCTGTATTTTATTGAGCCCATCTTTGCATGAAATGTTCCCTTGGTATCTCTAATTTTCTTGAAGAGATCTCTAGTCTTTCCCACTCTGTTGTTTTACTTTGTTTTACTCTATTTCTTTGCATCGATTGCTGAGGAAGGCTTTCTTATCTCTCCTTGCTTTTCTTTGGAATTCTGCATTCAAATGGGTATATCTTTCCTTTTCTCCTTTGCTTTTTGCTTCTCTTCTTTCACAGCTATTTGTAAGGCCTCCTCAGACAGCCATTTTGCTTTCTTGCATTCTTTTTCTTGGAGATGGGCTTGATCCCTCTCTCCTATACAATGTCATGAACCTCCGTCCATAGTTCATCAGGCCCTCTGTCTATCATACCTAGTCCCTTAAATCTATTTCTCACTTCCACTGTATAGTCATAAGGGATCTGATTTAGGTCATACTTGAATGGTCTAGTGGTTTCCCCTACTTTCTTCAATTTAAGTGTGAATTTGGCAATAAGGAGTTCATGATCTGAGCCACAGCCAGCTCCCCGTCTTGTTTTTGCTGACTGTATAGGATTTCTCCATCTTTGGCTGCAAAGAATATAATCAATCTGATTTTGGCGTTGACTGTCTGGTGATGTTGGTGTGTAGAGTCTTCTCTTGTTTTGTTGGAAGAGGGTGTTTGCTATGACCAGTGCAGATCTTGGCAGATCTCTATTAGCCTTTGCCCTGCTTCATTCTGTACTCCAAGGCTAAATTTGACTGTTAACTCCAGGTGTTTCTTGACTTCCCACTTTTGCATTCCAGTCCCCTATAATGAAAAGGATGTCTTAGTAACTTCCAAATGTACATACAGTATTGTCAAGTGTAGAGATCATCCCCAGTGTGTGTTTGTCTTATAAGTGGTGATTTGTGTCATTTGACCCAACTTCACCTGTTTTTCTCACTCCCACCCCTTGTGTCTGGAAACTACCAATCTGTTTTTTGTATCTGTGAATTCTATTTTGGTTTTGTTGTTGTTATTGTTTTTAGATTTCTCATGATATCATATAGTATTTGTTTTTTTCGGTCTGAATGATTTCAGTAAATATTAAACTCCTAATACCTACCCATGTTGTTACAAATGGCAAGACTCCCTTCTTATTTTTTTCATTTTTATTTTTTTCAGATTCCTATTTTTTTAATGGCTGGATATTATTCTCTTTTATGTATATACCATATTTTCTTTATCCGTTCATTTGTCAATGGACACTTTGCTTGTTTCCATATCTTGGTATTTTAAATAATGATGCACTTTACATTGGGGTACAGATCTCTTCAAGACCATGATTTCATTTCTTTTGGATAAATACCCAAAAGTGGAATTGCTCAGTGGTACGATAAAGTGGTTGTTGTTTTGAGAAACCTGCACATTGTTCACATAATAGCTGTACCCATTTGATTCCCACTTACATTCCCGCTTGTGTAACACAGTGCACAGGGTTGACTTGTTTCCACATCTTCACCATGACTTAATGCTCAAACTACCGCACAGCTGCACTCATCTCACACGCTAGTAAAGTTATGCTCAAAATTCTCCAAGCCAGGCTTGAGCAATACATGAACCGTGAACTTCCTGATGTTCCAGCTGGTTTTAGAAAAGGCAGAGGAACCAGAGATCAAATTGCCAACATCTGCTGGATCCTGGAAAAAGCAAGAGAGTTCCAGAAAAACATCTATTTCTGCTTTATTGACTATGCCAAAGCCTTTGATTGTGTGGATCACAATAAACTGTGGAAAATTCTGAAAGACATGGGAATACCAGACCACCTGACCTGCCTCTTGAGAAATCTGTATGCAGGTCAGGAAGTAAGAGTTAGAACTGGACATGGAACAACAGACTGGTTCCAAATAGAAAAAAGAGTTCATCAAGGCTGTATATTGTCACCCTGCTTATTTAACTTCTATGCAGAGTACATCATGAGAAATGCTGGACTGGAAGAAACACAAGCTGAAATCAAGATTGCCGGGAGAAATATCAATAACCTGAGATATGCAGATGACACCACCCTTATGGCAGAAAGTGAAGAGGAACTCAAAAGCCTCTTGCTGAAAGTGAAAGTTGAGAGTGAAAAAGTTGGCTTAAAGCTCAACATTCAGAAAACGAAGATCATGGCATCCTGTCCCATCACTTCATGGGAAATAGATGGGGAAACAGTGGAAACAGTGTCAGACTTTATTTTTCTGGGCTCCAAAATCACTGCAGATGGTGACTGCAGCCATGAAATTAAAAGACACTTACTCCTTGGAAGGAAAGTTATGACCAACCTAGATAGCATATTCAAAAGCAGAGACATTACTTTGCCAAAGGTCCATCTAGTCAAGGCTATGGTTTTTCCAGTGGTCGTGTATGGATGTGAGAGTTGGACTGTGAAGAAGGCTGAGCGCCGAATTTATGCTTTTGAACTGTGGTGTTGGAGAAGACTCTTGAGAGTCCCTTGGACTGCAAGGAGATCCAACCAGTCCATTCTGAAGGAGATCAGCCCTGGGATTTCTTTGGAAGGAATGATGCTAAAGCTGTAACTCCAGTACTTTGGCCACCTCATGGGAAGAGTTGACTCATTGGAAAAGACTCTGATGCTGGGAGGGATTGGTGGCAGGAGGAGATGGGACGACAGAGGATGAGATGGCCAGATGGCATCACCGACTCGATGGATGTGAGTTTGAGTGAACTCCAGGAGTTGGTGATGGACAGGGAGGCCTGGCGTGCTGCGATTCATGGGGTCACAAAGAGTCAGACACGACTGAGTGACTGGACTGAACCGAACTGAATACTTATTCTTCGAGGTGTGATGTGATGTCTCACTGTGGTTTTAATTTACATTTACACAATATTTTGTGACATTGAGCATCTTCTCATGTATCTTTTGGTCATTCATATCTTCAGAAAATGTCTATTCACTTCCATTGCCCATTTTTAATTGGATTGCTTGTTTTTTTAATCTACTGAGTTGTAGGAGTCCTTCATCTAATTTAGAAATTAACTGCTTATCAGATATATGATTCTCAAATATTGTCTCATTCCACAGGCAGCCCTTTCACTTTGTTCATGGTTTCATTTGCCATACAGAAACTTTTTAATTTGATGCAGTTCCACTTGTTTGTGTTTGATTGTGTTGCCTTAGCCTTTGATGTCAAAGACCAGTCTCAGTGAGTATGCTACCTATGTTTCCTTCTAGTTCTTTGATTTCTGGTCTTACATTCAAATATTTAAAGCATTTGTGAGTTTATTATTGTGTATGGTGCAAGCTAGGGGTTTAGTTTCACTATCTTACATATGTCTGACCAGTTTTTCCAACATCATTTTTTTTTTTTTCCCAACACCATTTTTTAAGAGGCTGTCTTTCCCCTGCTGAGTGCTCGTTTCTTTGCATAAACTAGTGGGCCATGTAAGTATGGGTTTAATTATGGACTTTCAGCTCTGTTTGTTTTTTCTATGCATCTGTGTTTATGCCAATACCACACTCTTTTGATTATTAAACCTTTGTAAAATAGTTTGAATGTTTGATAGACCTAGTGATTTTCTTCTTGATAAGTAGAATACTGCAAAAGTAATGGAATGTCATATCTAATATTCAGTTATAAAATACTTTGACTTTCATTTTCCTGATATTCTTTATCTCATTTTTCTCAAGTGTTTGCTGTGATAAAGAAGGCCACTGGATAGTTTCTGCAAACAACTGAGGATTTCAGTCAGCAGCCTGCAAACCAATGAAATCCTGCCCACTAACATTAAGTGAGCTTGAAAAAGGATTCTCAAGGTTCTACTGAACCTTGAGGTGAATTTGTCCCAAGGCAAAAATTTGATTGCAACTTCCTCAGACCTTGAATTAGAGGATTTGTGCCAGATTCCTGACACATAGAAAGTGTGAGATTATAAATGTATGCTGTTTGAAGCTGCTAAATTTGGGTGTAATTTGTAACGCAGCATAGATAATTAATACTGTAGGAATCAGATAACACTTGAAGACTAGGACACACATAAAAAGAATTCACAATTGAAGGATGAAAATCAATAGAAGACTCACAGGGGGAAAAAAAGGTAGTGCTACCTTGGGTGCAATTTTAGGAGAACCTGGAGGAAACTCTGAGAAGACAAAGCTCTAATCTTTACACATACCCATAGTTTAAAATTGACTCAGTCAGATGTCAAATAAATTACTATATGCAGTGTATGCTCTGGTACTTAAAAATATAATTTTTGTATCATATTTGAGTCTGAAATCATATTCTGTTTTTATTGTAAGTAAAATAAATGTATTGAGATTACACAGGTTTAGGTATAAATAGTAGTTCTACAGTATACAGCTTTTAACTTGACCCTCAAAACTGGAAGAAAGAATGACAAAAAAAATTTTTTTAACTCTTTTTTTTCCATTTTAAGTTATTATGCTTTCCAAATTCCCTTTATTTTTGAAAGTTGTCTTCATTTGTTTTTCAATTTGGGGCTATCTTGACTATGTCTGGAATGTTAGGATTTTTCTCCTATCTCAAAAAAAGAATAATCGTAGCTAGGTTAATTAAATCTGTACACTGTTACTAAATTTCATTACATACTGAATAAAGTTAGCCATTGTCAGGGAAGAAAGACATCAGGAAAATACTAAACCAATAAACAATCTGGGTCAATTTTTAGTTTTCTATATAATAATTAACTTTGCTAATCACCATTTTTTATCTATTGGTGGGCAAAATATAATCCTTACCTAGACTAACAATTTTATGCTCTTTTAGATACTAGGGAAATATTGGGAGAGTACATGACTGTATTGACACACAACTCACACCACTTTAAAGTCTTGAGGACAGATATTTATGTAAGTGGCTATAAAATATGCTTTACTCACCTCTCACTATAATCCTTCCTGAACTTTCTACCAAGTCATAGATTTACACTAAATCCTGGCACAGGTGCTCTATTCAGCATCAAATGTAACCCTCAAGAATGTTTAATATTACACAGAATTCTGCCCTCCCACCCTAAAATGTAATTTAAAATTGATCCATAGCACAGAATATCTCCTGATTTTCGAGTATTCATCTTAAAATATTGTAAAATTAAAATTACTATCATTGTATTTCTTGGATAAGAGTGTATTTCTTTTTTAAAAAGACTCAGTGCTCTTTTTGTTTTTACTAATTCTCACTGAAAACCAAAATAGGTGCCCTCATTGACTCTTCCAAATCAAGCAAAAATTTCGTATTTGGTCATATTTTCTCATTTGTTTAATATGCTAGTCCTTATATTACCACACTTATTGTACTTCTAGCAAAGGCTTGTACTCCTCCCATTATCCTTTTTGTTTAAAGAGGAAATGCAATTTGAGCACAACGCGGTCCAATCCTCCAGGTATAGTGAACTGGATTAGATGTGGGGATGGCATCCACACTGAGGCCAACAGTACATTCCTTATGAATGTGAACTTGGTACTCAGAAAGTCAAGTCAGTAAATATGTAACTACTGGTTTAGTTATTATTCTTTGGGGCACTTTTTTCAATGTGTTAGGGCATGCTCAGTTGTGTCCACGGAGAAGGCAATGACACCCCACTCCAGTACTCTTGCCTGGAAAATTCCATGGATGGAGGAGCCTGGTGGGCTGCAGTCCAATGGGTCGTGAAGAGTCGGACATGACTGAGCGACTTCCCTTTCACTTTTCACGTTCATGAGTTGGAGAAGGAAATTGCAACCTACTCCAGTGTTCTTGCCTGGAGAATCCCAGGGATGGGGGAGCCTGGTGGGCTGCCATCTCTGGGGTTGCACAGAGTCGGACACGACTGAAGTGACTTAGCAGCAGCAGCAGCAGTTGTGTCCAATTCATTGTGACCCTATAGACTGTAACCAACCAGGCTCCTCTGTCCATAGGATTCTCCAGACAAGAATACTGGAGTGAATTGTCATTTCCTCCTCTCTGGGCTCCTGTGAGGATTACAAAGCATAACATAGAAGGCGTGGCTCTTAGTATGTACTCAATAACTGGTTACTGAGTTAATTTTTTTTTGTTATTTTTGGTTTACTGTTGCTTACAAGTGCTATAGATCAAAAAGTAGAGCAAGTCTACCTACATTTAGAAAACAAAGTCAAGAAATTAAAAACTGATGTTACTGAAGCCTTTGTCTTTTGATGTCTTCCATGTCTAGTGAGTTCTTCCATTTCCAGAAGCTTCTCCAATAATCTCACAATAAAATTCCTTTGAGTTTAATATTATTTGCAATGGATCTACTTTCAAGCAGAGGAGCCACACACAATGGGAGAAATTGACATATATCCAGAATATTATTTACATTATTAATTTATCTTTTATTACTCTTGGTAGAAAAAGAAGAAATCCTGTGACTACTTGGAAAGTTTTATCATATGTGAGATAAAACTAAAACTTTAGCAATTGATCATGCATTTTTTGCTGCCCCTTTAATAGTAGATGTATACTCTCTGTTTAGACACTGGAGTTACTAATTCTATCTATCCATCTTAAAATTTCATTGACCCTGTCTCAGTGGAGTAGCTAATGAACGGACACTTGTGATGGAGATAAATTATTTGTCAGCCTACATAATTTAAAAAAATACATCCTTTTAAACCTTTACCATCTGTCCTTTGCTCTAATTATAGTTGCTAGATGACTGTAATTATGAATTATGTCACAGAATAAGGCACAAGTGATTTAAATGTTTTATATTTTCAATCACTAGTTATATATCAACTAGTATATTCATTTTTTATAAGTATGCTGCTGCTGCTGCTGCTAAGTCGCTTAAGTTGTGTCCGACTCTGTGCAACCCCATAGACGGCAGCCCACCAGGCTCCCCCATCCCTGGGATTCTCCAGGCAAGAACACTGGAGTGGGTTGCCATTTCCTTCTCCAATGCATGAAAGTGAAAAGTGAAAGTGAAGTCGATCAGTCGTGTCCGACCCTCAGCGACCCCATGGACTGCAGCCTTCCAGGCTCCTCCGTCCATGGGATTTTCCAGGCAAGAGTACTGGAGTGGGGTTTTATAAGTATACAAGAGCCTAAAAATGAGAAACATCTTCAATTTCTCATAAAAAAGAACATGCTTAAAACATGTGAAATTTAACTGGAACACTATGGAGTGAGTAATAATAATGAAATATACATAGACATTTTTGGAATAACTCAAAATATGGTAGTGAAAAATAAACCCTTGATACTAAGTGGTTTATTTATTTGAGAAACCCACGTACACCTGTGTATGTGAGTGTGTGTATACATGTGTATATTCCTCCAGAAATGAATCTTGAGATAAGGATTTGAATATATGTATTAAGTTTAAGTGTGTATTACTTATACGTTATGTAACAAGTTACCTTAAAACATAGCATCTTAAACAACAAACATTTATTATCTCACACTATTCCTGAGAGTCAAGAGTACAGAGATGGCTTAGATGGGGAGTTCTGACTCAGAATCTTTCCTGAGGTTGCAGTCAGGATGTCAGCTCTGTCTTCTGAGGACATAACTGAGAGGACCACTTCTAGAAGGTCTCAAATACATAGCTCTTGGCAGGAGGCTTGGTTTCTTTCTGGCTGTTAGCAGATCAGACCATCATTTCTGCTACATTCTCTTCATCAGACCTGTGTTATTAATTCCAGCTTACCCTCAAGGAGAGAAGACTTGGGCTCCACCACTTGACAGGAGTCTTGGACACTGTAGATTTACTTTAAAACCATCTCATTAATTTAATTTTGAGAAAGACTGAGTGAGGAAGAAGGATATTAAACAGTGAATGGAAAGAATTCAGAGCAGGTTATGTTAATGTGTAAGTCAATATTATTTGTGGACAACTAAGCTCACTTCCTCCTGGGACCCTCTAGGAGAGTATGGGACAAATTTGTGGTTTTTCTGAGAAGTTGAGATCAAAATGGGCAATGAATTTATTGGAGAAATCCCCATGAAGGATAAAAGTGAAGGAGAAAGAATAGGCAGGGAGAACATTTGGAATACAGTGGTGGTAAGATACCTATGAAAGGAAAAGGGAAAACAAAGATAATTTGAACGGAAAAAGTCTCAAACAGCAGTAAAAGTCTGAGTTTCAGTACATTGAAAGTACTACTCATTAGAAGTGTCATCAGTGATTTCAAAAGGGCTGACATTAGTAACCCACCATGCTCAGTCATGTGCTTAGAGCAGCCCTAGGGAAGTATGGCTGCAGTATAAAAGCCATGTTGGATTCAGGAAGGTAGCAGTCAGAACTGTTGGTCAGCTCTCATCCCTGGAGCATAAGATCTGAGAAATGTATTTTCTGCAGTCCGTTCATTGCCCTGCACAGAGCCAGTTCTCAGTGTAAGTTCAAAGAATAACTTCATCACGGTTGCTGTGGCCCTCTTTTCTTGAAGAGAAGCTTAGAAGAGAAGGATTGTTGAAGCCAGCTCTAGCAGTCTGCCGTGGGTTCTTGAGTCATACTCATCCTCACCTCCACTTTCCTCTCTAAGACACCCTCACTCTCAGTTATTACCTTGAAAGATTTGGATGACTAACCTTGTGTTGTTACCCAAAACTTCATTCCTGAGGGCTTGAGCCCTTAGCAATTTTGACTTCTTGAGCCACAATTGTTGCAAATGTTCATTCATAGTTAAAATAGGCCTGAGGGTACCAAGAAGCACATATAGATCACCCAGGATTCATAAATATTTTACCTGCCCCAGCTGTATAAAAGCAGCTCTTCCACCTCACGCTTAGGTGCATCTATTACTCTGGCCGAGATGGTGGCTCCTTTTTTCACCAGGAGTCCAGAGTGCCCTGGTGGCATCTATAGTTTGGCTTAATGGTGTCCTTGCCATGCCAGTGGCCGCCTCTTTGGCCATAGGATGATTGGTTGGCCAATCTCCAAATTCTATCTTACCTTTTGTTTCCTCTAACTACTGCTGGCATTACCTTTGTTTTAGGTTTTTTAAGGCAGCCACGATAGGATTTGATATAAATGAGATTTAATCAGGGAAACATCTATGAGGAATAAAGGGGAGAAGGAGGAATTAGAAGGGAGAGCCCTCGGACCACGGTGCAGAGGAGGAAAGAAGATTGGGTGAGAAGAAACTCACTGAGCTCTGTCAGACTAATGGCAAATTCTCCAGGCTTTGTTCTTTAGAAGAGTTCTGAATCTCACAGGAGTGAGCCACCACAATATCTTAAAGATACTGCATCTGAATTTCAAGAAAGCTGAGCTCTTCCTCTTTTAATTCCCATTATTATTAGCTAAGAACTGTTCCCTGGGGAAGAGAAAAGCTCTCAGGCAGAGCATCGTGGGTGCTTTCAAAAGGATACCATGAGCATGAATCAGTGAGAGTCCAGGGAGTATTTTAGGGAAACTAGTGAATTTTTTTTTATAAGTATGCATATAATACACGTGGGCTTCCCAGGTGGCTCAGTGGTAAAGAATTCACCTGCCAAGCAGGAGACACAGGTTCAATCCCTGGGTTGGGAAGATTCCCTGGAGAATAAAATGACACCCTACTCTGGTATTCTTGCCTAGGAAATCCCATGGACAGAGGATCCTGGTGGGCTACAGTTCACGGAGTCGCAAAAGAGTCAGACATGACTTAGCAACTAAACAACAATAGATATATACACATATCTCTAGGAAAATGAAATTCTAAAAAGCATAAGTAAAAATGTTAACAATAATGGTATCTGAGTGGTTATATCTTGTATTTGTTTTGCTCTTCAATATTTCATTGTTTCTCTTTTAATCTAATTTTTATAGTGAAATTCAGTGGTAAAAGTTAGTTGTAGTTATGGTTGATATACCATAGAATGAAATGAAAGCTACTGGTGATATATTTTTCATGGGAACCAGGAAAATTCAAAGGACATAGATTACATCTATGTTAAATATATTAAAGCAAACACACAGGGAGGAAACACAAGTATGATAATTACATCCTATTATTTTGGTTATTGCTTTTAGTTTCATAAACAGGAAATTTATTGAAACAGGTAAATAAAGAATCTATTTTTAGAAGTTTGCACATAGCAAATATAAGACATAAATATTTCATAAGTTTGTATTATTACTTTACATTTTACTTCAATTTAAATGCAGTTTGGGAATAGAGTTGTCCAGTGAAATGTTTGACAGTTGAATTTGTTTTAATTGTAATATCAATTGAAATGTCAACCTAATATTCACATTTGGAGAAGTCATAAAAAGATTTCAGTTGAAATATATGCTGATGTTACTACAAACCTTTTGTGTTAAACCACAGCCGAATTAGCATTTCAGTAGCCACAGAAGAATAGCACCAACCTGGGCTACTACAGAGGTAACTCTCCTGCAGGACACCAGCAAGGCTCTACTTCTGCTGTAGTCCTACTTCTCTGCAGTAAGATCATATAGTTAAGGTCCTTCCTTCTCTCCTGCAGGGCAGCTCTTTTTCTGTTGGCAAAAATAGGGAAATTCTGCTTTGTGGTACTAAAAATAGGAAAATAAAGGAGAATGAAAATCATCCCAAGTTTAGATACAAGTCAATTCACATCAAAGACAAAGACTTGGCTGCCAAAAAAACCTGAATCTCCCCAAAATAATTTTGAACATTTTCTTTCCACTTTGTCTTAAGTTCTGAATTAACTAGAGCACTTTTCTTTGAGCTCTAGTCACTCTGCATTAGGTCCGAACCATAGCCCACCTTCAGTTTGACTCCAACTTCCTTCCAGCCTTATCCCTGAAATGAACACTACCTTTTATTTCCCTTTCTCCGAGGTCGCAGAGTTGGACACGACTGAGCGACTGATCTGATCTGATCTGAAGGGAAGAAAATAAAAGGATCTGTGTTGTATCTGCAGTTTCATAGTTTTCATTTTTATGCATTCTGATTTCTCATTCTTTCAAACTCCCCCCACCCCACTACATTTCTTCTTTGTTTGGAGAATTTTGTTTGTTTTTATAGTTTGTTTTATTTTTTGTGACATTGTGTATTTTCTGTGATGCATATTTAGTCTGATGGGTGGTAATTTCTTTAAATATGTTTTTCAATAATTTGTTTATAACTGATTTGATATTCTTCCACTGAGTTCTGAGGTTCTCCGAAGTTTTCCAAGCATATTTTGGATATCCTTGAGTATTCAATTTTTTAAAAATCCCTAAAAAATAGGTTTTTAGTATATATTGGATCATCTACATGCCTAATACCAAATATCACTGTATTTAAGAGACTACATTGGTATTTATTATGTGATTGAGTTGGCAATAATAGCACTATGGCACAAGCTTAAGAGGGGGAACAAAAGAGTGGACACAGTAACACAACTCACACCAAGAGAATAATAAATAGTGTCACTGCTCTACATATGAAAATCTTAGTGTAGTTTGAAGTTGAAAATTTTAGTACAGTTTGGATGAGCCAGTGCCTAAAAGCTACTATTTACATCTTGAAAGGCAATTTTAGTAAAACATTTGTCAAATAAAATCTACATTGTTAATTTGAATTCTATTGTTTTTATAGTTTATCTTTAATTTATAAAACGGTTTGACTTTATAATTTGTAAGAGCTATAAGCATAAAGGTCTTACATCTGATTTTATTTTTCTACCATTTTAAATGCTATTGTAAGTACCATTGTAATTTAAGTGTTTTATGTCAGTACTATGGATTCATGATATTATACCTTTAAAAGTGATAAGTATATTTTTTTCAAATATAAGAAACAGTGAATTAGAATGTAATGATAAGTGAAAAATTCTGAAAACCCAGAGTGGAAATAAAATAACAAATCCAATAATGCACACATACAAATTTTAAATGTTTCTTTGTACCCTCTTGAACAGGGGTCCTCAAATCCTGTGACCTGTTAGGAATTGGGCCACACAGCAGGAAGTGAGCAGAGGGCAAAGGAACGTTTCTATTCATTTACAGCTTCCCACTGTTCAGCTGAATCATCCTGGAACAACACCCCCCACTTTCCTACCCTCCCCACCCCATCTGTGGAAAAGTTCTTCCCCGAAACTGGTCCCTGGTGTTTATAAGGTTGGGAATCACTTCCTTAGAAAATCTATGGGCAGAGAATTTTTGCTCCTAATGCTTTCCTCTGATCTATCTCAGATTCTGAAGAGCATAAATTAGCTAGCTAGCTACTCTTATAATATTGTCAATATGTTTATTCCAATTAAAAACAGACTTATACTTTCATCTCTACACCTCTGTTTCTAACATGTTTGCAGAGTATTTCTCAAAAACCATTTTCACACTTTGTTTTTTATACGCTTGTTTACCCATCACTGTTGCTTTTGATAAATAATGGTAATGAAGAGGTCATACCTTAAAGATACTTTAAAGATATTATATTCATTTTACTCATACTCTGTTAAGGCTTCAGTGTTATCATGTTGTTTCATGACTCATAGAAATATTTAGAATGCAATTAACCTCTGCATTTTCTCTGGAAAATAAGAGAGGATTATTAATCTTCAAAAAAAATTATTGATATGTTAAAGAATTATGTTGTTTTCCAGATGTTATAAACTAAAAGGTAAAAAATTTGGAGGAAGTGATATTAAAAATGGTGGCACTTTTATGTTGGCAGAATAGACGAAGAATGACATGGAGAGAATATATTAATACAGAAGAGTGTGTTCACTGTAAACCCATTAGGTACAGTCAGGGAACAAGATAACACTATTACTTTTCTCAAAATGTTTTCATCTTACAAGCCCACCTCATTGAATTTTTCTTCATTAGGCACAAAGCATACTTCTCTCCTAAATCTTCAGCATTGTTTGCTCTACAAATCATGGCTAAAGAACCTAAAATAGAAAGAGAAAAGCAGAATCATTACTTAAATAATTGGTGAATTGTTGCTATTCAGTTGCTAAGTTTGTCTGACTCTGCAAACCCATGGACTGCAGCATGCCTGACTTCCCTGCCCTCCACTATCTCCCAAAGTTTGCTCAAATTCATGTCCTTTGAGTAGGTGATGCCATGCAACCATCTCATCCTCTGCTGTGTTCTTCTCCTCCTGCTTTCAGTCATTCCTAGCATCAGGGTCTTTCCAATGAGTTGGTTCTTCACATTAGGTGGGCAAAATATTGGAGCTTCAGCATCAGTCCTTCCAGTGAATATTCAGGGTCGGTGAATAGTGGTTTTATTTTCATAACCAGTTTGGGGTCTGAGGCAAAATTTGAATCAGTGGAAGAAAGATCAGTAAGAAGAATCTCATCCATTTGAAAGCATGATGTAGAAAATAATGGACATATCTGAATACAAATCTTCCCCAAATTAAAAAAAAAAATTATATAAGAACAAAATCATTTGTTTTAAAAAATGAAAAATAGAGGTACACAAAAGAACTATACAAAAAGATTTTCATGACCCAGATAATCACGATGGTGTGACCACTCACCTAGAGCCAGACATCCTGGAATGTGAAGTCAAGTGGGCCTTAGGAAGCATCACTATGAACAAAGCTAGTGGAGGTAATGGAATTCCAGTTGAGCTCTTTCAAATCCTAAAAGATAATGCTTTGAAAGTGATGCACTCACTATGTCAGCAAATTTGGAAAACTCAGCAGTGGCCACGGGACTGGAAAAGGTCAGTTTTCATTCCAGTCCCAAAGAAAGGCAATATCAAGGAATGCTCAAACTACCGCACAGTTGCACTCATCTCACACGCTAGTAAAGTAATGCTCAAAATTCTCCAAGTCAGGCTTCAACAATACATGAGCCATGAACTTCCAGATGTTCAAGCTGGTTTTAGAAAAGGCAGAGGAACCAGAGATCAAATTGCCAAAATCTGTGGCATCATGGAAAAAGCAAGAGAGTTCCAGAAAAACATCTATTTATGCTTTATTGACTATGACAAAGCCTTTGACTGTGTGGATCACAATAAACTGTGGAAAACTCTGAAAGAGATGGGAATACCAGACCACCCGACCTGCCTCTTGAGAAATCTGTAAGGAAGCAACAGTTAGATCTGGATGTGAAACAACAGACTGGTTCCAAATAGGAAAAGGAGTTTGTCAAGGCTATATATTGTCACCCTGATTATTTAACTTCTATGCAGAGTACATCATGAGAAACGCTGGGCTGGAAGAAGCACAAGCTGGAACAAGATTGCTGGGAGAAATATCAATAACCTCAGATATGCAGATGACACCACCCTTATGGCAAAAAGTAAAGAAGAACAAAAGATCCTCTTGATGAAAGTGAAAGAGGAGAGTGAAAAAGTTGGCTTAAAGCTCAACATTAAGAAAACTAAGATCATGGCATCTGGTCCCATCACTTCATGGCAAATAGATGGGGAATCAGTGTAAACAGTGTCAGACTTTATTTTTTGGGGCTCCAGAATCACCTCAGATGGTGATTGCAGCCATGAAATTAAAAGACGCTTACTCCTTGGAAGGAAAGTTATGACCAACCTAGACACCATATTAAAAAGTAGAGACATTACTTTGTCCACAAAAGTCTGTCTAGTCAAGGCTATGGTTTTTTCGGTAGTCATGTGTGGATGTGAGAGTTGGACTATAAAATGGGCTGAGCACTGAAGAATTGATGCTTTTGAACTGTGGTGTTGGAGAAGACTCTTCAGAGTCCCTTGGACTACAAGGAGATCCAACCAGTCCATCCTAAAAGAGATCAGTCCTGGGTGTTCATTGGAAGGACTAATCTTGAAGCTGAATCTCCAATACTTTGGCCACCTGATATGAAGAGCTGACTCGTTTGAAAAGACCCTGATGCTGGGAAAGATTGAGGGCAGGAGGAAAAGGAGACGACAGAGGATGAGATGGTTGGATGGCATCACCGACTCAGCGGACATGAATTTTGGTAAACTCTGGGAGTTGGTGATGGACAGGGAGGCCTGGCATGCTGAAGTTCATGGGGTCGCAAAGAGTCGGACACAACTGAGCGACTGAACTGAACTGAGGTAGGGTCAAGATGTCAGATAAGAGAGACCCTGAACTCACCTCCCCCCAGGAATACATCAAAATCAAAGCTGTGTATAGAGAGCAACTCTTTCAGAGAATGATCAGAAAACTAGGAAAATGTCTCATCTACAAGCAAATCTGTAAAGAAAGAACCAAATAGAATCTGGTAGGGGTGGGGGAATGAGAAGCAATTCTGCTCAGGACCCACAGCCCTAACAAGTGACTCAGAAGAAGAAGGCTTTATCACAGAATCCTCCCTAACAAACAAGGGATCCACACCTCATATTAGGTGCAGCAACCCTGGACCCTGACACCAGGACATTGGGCCCCTTAGCTGGTTTGAAATCCAGTATGTCATACTGGAGGACCTTAGGAAACTGAGACTGTACTTTGAGAAGTTTGTACACACACTTATTTGCCTCCAGTCTCAGCACAGGGGCAGGTGATTGAAAATGGTCCTGTACTTGGCCAGCTTTCCAGGACCACCCCAGTGCATTCTCCTGCTTACACTGGACTCCCACTCTAGCCCCTCATGCTCTGCACTGCTCCCCCCAAGCTGGAGACCACCAGTTCTCTGGTGTCCATGCACTTGGGGAAAGCAAAGCCTCCACAAAAGTGCAGCTCCAAGAGCTCCGAGCCCACCTGTAACTAAGGGGGCATACATACCAGGGGAGGAAGTGGAGTCACCTCAGAAGTATGGCTCCAAGCCCACAGACTGGGCCATGCTCCCAACCAAGGAGGAGACTTCCTTCATGCTGGGAAAAGCCCAGCGCCCTCATGGCTCCTGCTCCACCCCCTCAAGCCCAGCCTCCACTTCCTATAGAGTTCTGACCACCTTGAGCCTAAGAGAAGTCCCAGCTCAGAGCTGGCTCTGGAGCTCACCCTTGTGACTCCAGCCCTGGCTCCCATCCGTGGTGGCTGATAGCAGTCCCTAGAAGACAGCCTGTGCTCACCGCAGACCCAGCTCTCCACCAAAGTCACTAGGCATACATCAACTGCATAGACATGCTCCCACATAAGGACTTGGGGATACATGACTGTTTTCCCTAATTTCATTGAAATAAACAGAGTCAAACGATTTACGATGACAGAGGAGTATGTTTCTAATAAAGAAAGATAAAGCCACATTCAAAACCCCTGATGAAACTGAGGTCAATAATTTACCTGATAGAGAGTTCAAAGCTATAGAATAAAAATGCTAACAGAACTTGGGAAAGTAATAGAATAGCACAGAAATAGAAGCAAAGAAATAGAAATAAAGCATACAATTCAATTAAAAGATTTTTTTTTCGAAAATGGGCAGAGGACCTGAACGGACATCTTTCTGAAAAAGCACGCAGATGGCTAATAAGCACATGATAAGATGCTCAACGTTACTGATCATCAGGGAAATGCAAAACAAAACCAGAGTGAGATTTCAGCTCCCAGTTGTCAGATGGCTAGTGTCAAAAAGAAAAGAACCAACAAGTGTTGGTGAGGATCTGGAGAAAAGGGACTCTAGTTTACATTTGGTGGAAGTGTAAACTGGTTTAAATAGAACTATTTTATAAGCCAGCACTTTAAATCCTGAGTACATACCTTAAGTTGACAAGATATATGCACCCCAGTGTTCATAGCAACATTGTTTGTAATAACCAAGATATAGAAGCAATCTAAGTGTCCATCAATAGGTAAGTGAATAAGAAGGTGTTCTGTATATATATACACACAGTAGAATGTTATTCTGTCGTAAGAAAGGAATGAAATTTTGCCATTTGCAACAATGTGGATGGACCTCAAGGGTTTTATGCTCCATGAAATAAGTTAGAAAGAGAAAGAGAGATACTATATATTTTAACTTCTATATGGAATCTAAAAAATAAAGTAATGAATGTAACAAAACAGAAACAGACTCAGAGATACAAAAAGCAAACTAGTGGTTATCAGTGGGAAGAAAAGTGAGGAGAGCAGCCAGTTCGGTGCAGGGGACTAATAGACGCAAACTATTAGGTATAAAATAAGCTATGAGAATGTAGTATTCAGCACAGGGAACATAGTGAATATTTTATAATAACTCTATATGAATTATAATCCATAAAAAGATTGAATCTCTATGTTGTAAAACTAATACAATATTGTAAGTCAAATATACTTCAATAAAAAAGACAATTGCAAAAATGAAAAAAAAATTAAACTTCGTAATTAATATTAGAGAAAGTCTATATTAGTATAGTACTTAGTTGCTGAGTCATGTCCAACTCTATGTGACCCCATGGACTGAAGCCCTCCAGGCTCCTCTGTCCATGGGATTCTTCAGGCCAGAATACTGGAAATGGATTGCCATGTTCTTCTCCAGGATATCTTCCCAACCCCAGATCGAACCCAGATCTCATTCTTTACCCTCTGAGCCACCAGGGAAGTCCCAATACTAGTATATCCAAAAACAAACATTTATATATTCCTTTGAAAAATGTTATTTTTTGTTGTTTAATTCTATAGACATAATGTGAAGTGAAAGTTGCTCAATCATGTCTGACTGTTTGTGACTCTATGGACTGTACAGTCCATGGAATTCTCCAGGCCAGAATACTGAAGTGGGTAGCCTTTCCCTTCTCCAGGGAATCTTCCCAACCCAGGGATTGAACCCAGGTCTTCCACATTGCAGGCAGAGTCTTTACCAGCTGAGCCACAAGAGAAGCCCACAGACATAATAACAACAGTAAATTACTGATCACATTAGTTCTACTAAAGTTAATCTTTACATGCTGTGTCTCATATAATAGCTGAGTAAACATTCTCATGTTCTTCAGCTATTTAAATTATAACAGGATAATTATTGTTTACAATAATTACCCATCAAACTCTCCCATAGCTTAAACTATGATTTTTGATACAAGTTTTACCTTTCATATTATAATTTTAATACTGACTTCTGTTGTATATCTAATATGTGAAAAATCATTTAACATGTAGCAAGTTTATTCACTAAAATAATAAACCAAAATGCCCTATTTTTTATTTTTTCTGATAAATTTAGTTTAGAATGATATAACTGTATTTGTAGATCTGGAAGGGTAGATAGTAAATACATTGCTTTACTGAGAACACTAAAGTTATAGAAAATCTTTCCTAATAGGACTTTTCTCAGAACTTATACAAAACTAGGATTTCTCTAATTCTGTCAACATATCTCCAGCTCTCATTCCTTACGGTGCATTATTTTGTATGTAGAAACATAGAGCACATGCCCTATTATTTGTGTATTGAAAATCAGATCAGATCAGTCACTCAGTCGTGTCCGACTCTTTGCAACCTCATGAATTGCAGCACGCCAGGCCTCCCTGTCCATCACCAACTCCCAGAGTTCACTCACACTCACTTCCATCGAGTCAGTGATGCCATCCAGCCATCTCATCCTCTGTCGTCCCCTTCTCCTCCTGCCCCCAATCCCTCCCAGCATCAGAGTCTTTTTCCAATGAGTCAACTCTTCGCATGAGGTGGCCAAAGTACTGGAGTTTCAGCTTTAGTATCATTGCTTCCAAAGAAATCCCAGGGCTGATCTCTTTCAGAATGAACTGGCTGGATCTCCTTGCAGTCCAAGGGACTCTCAAGAGTCTTCTCCAACACCACAGTTCAAAAGCATCAATTCTTCAGCGCTCAGCCTTCTTCACAGTCCAAATCTCACATCCATACATGACCACAGGAAAAACCATAGCCTTGACTGGACGAACATTTGTTGGCAAAGTAATGTCTCTGCTTTTGAATATGCTATCTAGGTCATAACTTTCCTTCCAAGGAGTAAGCGTTTTTTAATTTCATGGCTGCAGTCACCATCTGTAGTGATTTTGGAGCCCAGAAAAATGAAGTCTGACACTGTTTCCACTGTTTCCCATCTAAATACTTTCACTTAAAACAGATATTGAAGGTGAAAGTGAAGTCACTCAGTCGTGTCCAACTCTGCAACCCCATAGATCGTAGCCAGGCTCCTCTGTCCATGGGATTTTCCAAGCAGTAGTACTGGAGTGGATTGCCATTTCCTTCTCCAGGGGATCTTCCCGACCCAGGGATCGAACCTGGGTCTCCCACATTATAGACAGACGCTTTACCAACTGAGCCACCAGGGAAGTCCCTAAGACAGATATTACTTCCAAATAAAGATGAACACAGAATATTGTCATGTTACAAAATAAATCCTAGGACTAAGAAATTCTGATACACAATGATAAGTGGTAGCTAAACATTAAAAATGTTAGACTTTATTTCTTAATTTTGGTAGGATATTAAAAAAATCCATTACATTTAGTAAATAAGATGACATCTGTAGGTTAGATATCTTGATTATATTTTGTCTTCATGTTAGTGCAAGGAATATTGTTGCTTTACATATTCACTGGCAGAACTGATGGTGAAATATAAGGAATTTCCAGTATCACATTTTCTTTAAGAAAGCAAAAAAAGAAAAAGAGCAACAGTCAGATTCTGTGATGCCACGCTGTTTCAGAGAACTGAAGACACTTGCCATTACTCTGTGCTTCTGCAGATTTTCTTGTATTTATTAATAATAGGACCTTTGGCAACAAGTCACATTTTTCTGTGTCTAGGAAGCTGAACCACATTTTAAAAGAAATGTTGCTCTGCCAATATAAATTTTCTGCAAGTATCCATTTTTTCCTTTCACAATATTTTTAAGATAGTTATTTGCCAGTTTTATGCCTCAATTTTCTCAAATGTACTCTTTTATTCTCCATTACCACTATGTTCTAAGTAACATTTTTGAATTATACTACAAAGGGATACAATGGGTGCTAAATGAGACAGATGGAGTGAATGAGATTCTTTTCCCATTTATTTTCCACTATCTCAGACAGAAATAAAGCCAACCGCCTAGTGTTTTGAATAGTTACTATAAAATAATATCATCTTTCCAATAATGAATACTTGATCAATCTGTAATATTTTCATGAATCCTCTTACATCCAGTGGAGTTACAGTCCTATCCTTTTCTAGCATTAACTGTTTAGCATACACTTCAGTTTACCACCCAAGGCATTTACGAGAAAGAGATAGACTGCTGAACATGGAAAAAGGCTGTCTGTTAGAATCAGGAAAGGATGTGAAGCATAAGGGGCACAGAAGCCTAATGCCTTGGATCACTGCTGGAAACATGCAATTACCATCAGAAGTGTAATTCCCAAAGATCAGTACAAAGCATGCAATGCGTGTATGGTTATTTTTCACTGTATGTTCCCTATCTAACCACAAAAACAGGGACATAGGCAATTAGAGTTAGGCAGTCCACAGTCATTTTGTAATAAAAGATTCAGTCTTTTCTATTTGAACTTAATTTACTGTAGATATTAAACATGGGTAGTCAAATCATCTTGGGAAAAAGTTGTCGGTAATGAAAAATAACTTTTTCAGACATTTCTTCCTTTTAAGAAAACAGTATAAATAGGAAACACTGTTTATCCGTCTTTGGAAATAAGCAAAAATAAATAAATAAATAAAAGTAGGGGAAGGGGAGAGAGAGGGGAAGGTAACAAGGAAAGGAGAAGAGAAGGAAGGTTAGAAACGGGAGAGAGATGAAACAAAAGTGCAAATGAACCACATAAATGCTTTGTTTTTCCTGAGCCTGTAAGTCTCACATATAATCCAATTATATTTCAGAAGCCAAGTAAAATGAGTATAGATTCCTAACAAACTGAACCCAATTCAAACATTCAGTTTTCAGTCACCAAAATGAATACTAAAAACGGTAATGTTCAAGAAATTAACAGTCTCCTATCAAGTCTCCTACACCTGGGAGAACTAATACCAGCGATATCTATTTGTATTTACTGCCACTAAAAAGCAAACTAAATTCTTTTATTGAACAGAACCTATTTAAAGAACAATATAAAAATAGTGTGTGCTCTATTTTCATCTCAAGCGCTCTATAATGATTTTCCTTTGTTTTTACTTGGAGAAAAGAATGATTTGAACTTTTTCTTCAAGTTGGAAAGTCTGATACAAAATAGAAATTTAAAAAAAAACCCTCAAATTATTTTTTATTCCTGTGTTTTTCATATTCTTCCTATCAAAGGCTTGTTTTTTGTTTTTTTTTTTTTTTTGGTCTGAAACTCAAATCTATAAAACAGCTTCAAATATTTAAAACAGTAGCAAATGTAATTTTCTTTTTTTTAATCCACTGCATACTTTCTACAGTTTGACCTCTTACCCTCTTATTCTGCTGTTTGTTTAGCCATATGTTCACATAACCTTCAAGGGAACAATCTAACTTCACTATATGAATCATAATCTTAACCCTGTTTTTTATTCCCTCTCTGCAAAAGAATCATGCTTTTCCTATGGCATTAATTACCCATTATGAGTTTTTTTTTTTTTTAATCTAGTTTTACCTATCTATAAAGATGATAGATATTAAGTCATGGAAAAATAGAAAAAACTTTTTTTCTTAACTTATCAGTAGATTTTGCTTTTCTGTGAGTTTCTAGAATGTGCTAAGCATTCTGTTCTCATGTTACTACCTGAGCGAGGTACTAGGTTGCTCTGCCTTTATAGATGAGAAGACTAAGGCTAAACATGATGACATAAATATTGTTTGCTTGTTTCCTGAGGTATGGAGCTGGTTTTAGGGCCTGTGTAACACCAGGGTTTGAGCTCAGCAGCATGTCCATCCCTCCTAAAGCGTTAGTGTCATGGATCCGATGCATTTAATCATGTGTCGTGTGCAGGAATCACGTCGTCTTTCTCTCTGTGCATTTCCATGGCTGTTTCCATATTGTGTGCCATATGATTCATGTGAAGGAATGATTACATGAATAATTCTAATGCACCTAATTTTCATGCTTAGAAAAAGTTTTCTTAAAGGAACTTGGTTAAGGCTCTCAAATGCTTTTAGAAAACTGCCTTTTCAGATTTTTATAAAGCATGTTTTAATTATCTCTTTACAGGGGGATGTCCCTTGAAAGGAGGACTTATTTAAACACAAGTTTTACAAATAAACCTCTGAGCCTCAAACAATAATAGCAAATGACTCAGAATAATGCTTGACATGTTACATTTCTTTACTTAGGAACTGATCATAGATTTTTACTTCACAGATTTACATTTAAATTATAATCTAAATGATCTTAAAGATATTATTAAGGCCCCATCTTCACAAACTAGGTGTTTATGCATAGCCATAAGGGGTTAATCGAGCATAGGCAGCACACACTGGAGACTCCAAATTGAATAATTTGATTTGTAAACAGGTACTTAGTGTACAAGAAGCCATTACACATGCAATTATCTGTCTTCAATTAATTGTGTGCATCTCTAAGGAGCGACTTAAGAATGTTTGTTTCAATTTCACTAGCTGTAAGGTCTGATATCTATAAACATTTATTTTACTTATGCTATAGCTTTAAACTTTAGAAAAGTACATTGCTAACAGCAATTATTATGTGCCTGTGAGGAAACATTGGGCCTGAGATAATCATACGCTGAGTTTAAGTCTTTTTCCTCTAGTTAGTCTACACTCTCCCCACACAAGACATATACCCAGAAAGAAAATCAAGCTCACTTCTCACTAGGATAGCAAACCATGTATTAAGAAATCTATATTTGTAAGTATAGAATTGCCCTTAGTTTAAAAAGTTCCTTTTCCATAATGTGTACTCCTTCCAACTGTAGGAATACCATAAACTTACTATGGTTGCTTTTCCCTATGCTATTCTTCTTATAATAAACTGGATATTGATCATGCAAAGCTAGAATAAAGGTAAGACACAATATGGGCCTTTGAAGAAAGTTTCAAAGCATCATATTAGGGCTGGTTTTATTTTATTTTATTTTAGTATTGTGATGATATTGACTAAAATTTTGTTTATTTATTTTTTATTTTATTTTATTTTTTTTCTTTTTTTTTAATTTTATTTTATTTTTATTTTTTTTGTTTTTTTGTTTTTTTTTTTGTTTGTTTGTTTGTTTTTTTTTTATTCTTCCAATTTTATTTTATTTTTAAACTTTACATAACTGTATTAGTTTTGCCAAATATCAAAATGAATCCGCCACAGGTATACATGTGTTCCCCATCCCGAACCCTCCTCCCTCCTCCCTCCCCATACCATCCGTCTGGGCCGTCCCAGTGCACCAGCCCCAAGCATCCAGCATCATGCATCGAACCTGGACTGGCAACTCGTTTCTTACATGATATTTTACATGTTTCATTGCCATTCTCCCACATCTTCCCACCCTCTCCCTCTCCCACAGAGTCCATAAGACTGTTCTATACATCAGTGTCTCTTTTGCTGTCTCGTACACCGGGTTATTGTTACCATCTTTCTAAATTCCATATATATGCGTTAGTATACTGTATTTATGTTTTTCCTTCTGGCTTACTTCACTCTGTATAATAGGCTCCAGTTTCATCCACCTCATTAGAACTGATTCAAATGTATTCTTTTTAATGGCTGAGTAATACTCCATTGTGTATATGTACCACAGCTTTCTTACCCATTCATCTGCTGATGGACATCTAGGTTGCTTCCATGTCTTGGCTATTATAAACAGTGCTGCGATGAACATTGGGGTACACGTGTCTCTTTCCCTTCTGGTTTCCTCAGTGTGTATGCCCAGCAGTGGGGTTGCTGGATCATAAGGCAGTTCTATTTCCAGTTTTTTAAGGAATCTCCACACTGTTCTCCATAGTGGCTGTACTAGTTTGCATTCCCACCAACAGTGTAAGAGGGTTCCCTTTTCTCCACACCCTCTCCAGCATTTATTATTTGTAGACTTTTGGATCGCGGCCATTCTGACTGGTGTGAAATGGTACCTCATAGTGGTTTTGATTTGCATTTCTCTGATAATGAGTGATGTTGAGCATCTTTTCATGTGTTTGTTAGCCATCTGTATGTCTTTTTTGGAGAAATGTCTATTTAGTTCTTTGGCCCATTTTTTGATTGGGTCGTTTATTTTTCTGGAGTTGAGCTGTAGGAGTTGCTTGTATATTTTTGAGATTAGTTGTTTGTCGGTTGCTTCATTTGCTATTATTTTCTCCCATTCTGAAGGCTGTCTTTTCACCTTGCTAATAGTTTCCTTTGATGTGCAGAAGCTTTTAAGGTTAATTAGGTCCCATTTGTTTATTTTTGCTTTTGTTTCCAATATTCTGGGAGGTGGGTCATAGAGGATCCTGCTGTGATGTATGTCAGAGAGTGTTTTGCCTATGTTCTCCTCTAGGAGTTTTATAGTTTCTGGTCTTACGTTTAGATCTTTAATCCATTTTGAGTTTATTTTTGTGTATGGTGTTAGAAAGTGGTCCAATTTCATTCTTTTACAAGTGGTTGACCAGATTTCCCAGCACCACTTGTTAAAGAGATTGTCTTTAATCCATTGTATATTCTTGCCTCCTTTGTCGAAGATAAGGTGTCCATATGTGCGTGGATTTATCTCTGGGCTTTCTATTTTATTCCATTGATCAATATTTCTGTCTTTGTGCCAGTACCATACTGTCTTGATAACTGTGGCTTTGTAGTAGAGCCTGAAGTCAGGTAAGTTGATTCCTCCAGTTCCATTCTTCTTTCTCAAGATCGCTTTGGCTATTCGAGGTTTTTTGTATTTCCATACAAATTGTGAAATTATTTGTTCTAGCTCTGTGAAGAATACTCTTGGTAGCTTGATAGGGATTGCGTTGAATCTATAAATTGCTTTGGGGAGTATACTCATTTTCACTATATTGATTCTTCCAATCCATGAACATGGTATATTTCTCCATCTATTAGTGTCCTCTTTGATTTCTTTCACCAGTGTTTTATAGTTTTCTATATATAGGTCTTTAGTTTCTTTAGGTAGATATATTCCTAAGTATTTTATTCTTTCCGTTGCAATGGTGAATGGAATTGTTTCCTTAATTTCTCTTTCAGTTTTCTCATTATTAGTGTATAGGAATGCAAGGGATTTCTGTGTGAAACTTTACAATATTGTATTAGTTTTGCCAAATATCAAAATGAATCCGACACAGGTATACATTTGTTCCCCATCCTGAACCCTCCTCCCTCCTCCCTCTCCATACCATCCCTCTGGGTTGTCCCAGTGCACCAGCCCCAAGCATCCAGTATCGTGCATCAAACCTGGACTGGCAACTCGTTTCATACATGATATTATAGACAGAGGACTGTTCTGTTTCATCTCTTCCTTGATTCAGTTCAGTTCAGTTCAGTGGATCAATCGTGTTCAACTTTTTGTGACCCCCATGGACCGCAGCATGCCAGGCCTCCCTGTGCATCACAAACTCCGGGAGATTACTCAAACTCATGTCCATTGAGTCTGTGATGCTATCCAGTCATCTCATCCTCTATCGTCACTTTCTCCTCCCACCTTTAATCTTTCCCAGCATCAGGGTCTTTACATAGGTCAGCTCTTCACATCAGGTGGTCAAAGTATTGGAGTTTCAGCTTCAATATCAGTCCTTCCAATGAACACCCAGGACTGATCTCATTTATGATGGACTGGTTGGATCTCCTTACAGTCCAAGGGACTCTCAAGAGTCTTCTCCAACACCACAGTTCAAAAGCATCAATTCATCGGCACTCAGCTCTCTTTATAGTCCAACTCTCACATCCATACATGACCACTGGAAAAACCATAGCCTTGACTAGATGGCCCTTTGTTGGCAAAGTAATGTCTCTGCTTTTCAATATGCTGTCTAGGTTGGTCATAACTTTTCTTCCAAGGAGTAAGTGTCTTTAAATTTCATGGCTGCCATCACCATGCAATCATCTGCAGTGATTTTGAAGCCCCCCAAAATAAAGTTAGCCACTGTTTCCATTGTTTCCCCATCTATTTGCCATGAAGTTATGGGACTGGATGCCATGATCTTAGTTTTTGAATGTTGAGCTTTAAGCCAACATTTTCACTTTCCTCTTTCACTTTCATCAAGAGGCTCATTAGTTCCTCTTCACTTTCTGCCATAAGGGTGGTGTCATCTGCATATCTGAGGTTATTGATATTTCTCCCGGCAGTCTTGATTCTAGCTTGTGCTTCTTCCAGTCAGCATTTCTCATGATGTACTCTGCATATAAGTTAAATAAACAGGGTTACAATATGCAGCCTTGACGTACTCCTTTCCCGATTTGGAACCAATCTGTTGTTCCATGTCCAGTTCTAACTGTTGCTCTAGGTCTTGAAGTATCGAGACTGAATTAAAAAATATTCCAGCCCTCAAGAAGCTTTATAACTTAATGAGAGAGAAAATAAAGCAGTAAAATATATAATATTCCAGAAGATAAGTGCTAAGGATAATGAAAACCAGGAAGTGTCAGGGAGGGATTGAGATTTTTTGTATCGTGACCAGGACAGGCCTCCCTAAGATGAGATTTGAGTAAAGACCTGCAGGGAGGAATTTATATAGCCATACATATATTGCAGGAATATAATTTTAGGTAAAGGGAATAACATGGAAGGGCCCTAAGGTGGGAATAGCCAAGATTGCTCAAGTAACAAGGAGGTCAGTGTTCTGGACGAGTGTTGGAATGCAGACTGGAATAATAGAGTGTGATGTCAGGAGATGAAAGAACCTGGGCCAGTGTAGATTTTGCTTGTCACAGAATTTTATTCTAGGTCAGATGAAAAGCCGGTAGACAGTTCTGAGTAGAGTGCTAATGGGAAAATTCTGGCTGTTGTATTGAGAACTGACCGTAAGAAAGGGCATAAGTAGGGCAGACAGTTAAGAGGAGATTGCTTTTCTAGGCAGAAAAAGATGATGTCTTCAGCAAAATTGGGTCACTGTTTCAGGCTGAATTGAGTCCCTCTAAAATTCATATGTTGAAACCCTGCTCCCCAGTACTTCACAACATGATTCTGTTGGGAGATAAGACCTTCCAAGAGACAGTTAAGTTAAAATGAGACAGTTAGGGTGGACCCTAAACCAGTGTGACTGGTGTCCTTGTAAGAGGAAATAAGGACACCCAAAAAGCAACAGTGATGTGAGTTCATAGAGAAGAGGACACAGTAAAAAGGCAAGCCAAAGAGAGAGGCCTCAGAAAAAAATGTCCCTACCTGCATCTTGATCTCAGTCTTCCAACTTCCACAACTGTAAGAAAATAAATATCTGCCGTTTAAGCCACTCATCTGTGGTACTTTTGTAGGCAGTGCAAGCAGGCTGATAGTCACTAAGGGTAGAGATGATTGGTCAAATTCTAGATATGTTTAAAACAGATGCTACAAGACTTTTCTGATTAAGCCAATTTGAGGTATGTAGAAAGGAGAATTAATGACACCTTGCTCTTTGGCCCAGCAACTGGTGGAATTGGAGTTGTCATTGACTGACACAGGAAAGACTCCAAGAATAGTGGGTTTGTAGGGAAACATCTCCGTAGGCACTCCCTTAATTCATGATCATTTGAATGCAAATCGTCTTTTTGGGAAATTTCAAGAACAAAAATAGGGACAGTGGAGGTGAAATAAAGAAGGCTGCCACTGTGGGTGTTCTGTTAAGCTAGATGATGACAAAGAATGTCTGAAGTCAGCTTGATTTCGTTGTTGTTCAGTCACTAAGTCGTGTCCAACTCTTTTGCAGCCTCATAGACTGTAACTTGCCAGGTTCCTCTGTTGATGGAATTTCCCAGGCAAGAATTTTGGAGTGCGTTGCCAATTCCTTCTCCAGGGTATCTTCCCAACCCAGGGATTGAACCTGCATCTCTTGTCTCCTGCACTGTCAGGACAGAGCACTATAGGTAACTCTGAAATATCCTGCCTTGACAGTGAGAAAGTGGAGGCATTTATCCACACCTAGTCACTGGTTGGATGGTGATTCTGCAGCAGTCTTGGCTTCATAGTGAGTTTCTTCAGTTGGAGGAAATAGTCTTCAAGACCAGAATTGCAGATACTGATGGTTGGAAATGAGAAGTCAGCCAGGGCTTTTCAGTGAGTGACTTTAAGCAAGTTTAAGTAAGTGAATGGAGGCACCTATGGGGGAGAAAATGATGGTAGTAACTACAAGGAGTAAGCAGGAGCTTGTGTGGACCAAGGGAAGCTTGAGCTTCTTTTAGACATCCAACTGGAAATGTCAATAGCACGTCTGGATTTCATACCTGGCTGCTAAGAAGGGAGTCAAAGCACTGTCAAAATGACACATAATGTAGCAACTTTAACCCAAGGAGTAGAGAAAAGAAAAAACTGAAAAAGGTATTATCCTATGAGGTAACTGAATTTGAGTCATAATGCATACTGTTGAGGCAATGGTAAATCAAAGTATGTATTCCACATTTATTGTAAGAAAAAAAAAAATGAAAGGCCAAATTCTATCATCTTTTTTCAAGATTCCAAATTCTAGCTGTTTGTCCTCTTTCATTATCAAGATTTTAAAATTACAGCCTATAACATCTAAAGGATTTTGTTAAGGATTTATTACAGAAGGTCAATGGCTTAAAATGGATTAATTGTAATGACTCAAGGTGTATATAAATCCTTACCATCAACACTCATAAAAGCTCAATAAGAAAGAAGTCTGAAGGACTTTATGGATAAATCTGATTAAATATGAATCTTTCTCAGGATGGGTTCAAAACCTCCATAATAGTTTATTATGTCCACAGAGTTATTTCATAAACATCATCAGGGTAAAAATACTGCTTTTAGAGCAAATTTCCCTAATTTTTCTTTGAAAACAAAACTTCCCTAGAGTTAGAGTTAGAGTTCCCAAACTAGACATTCACAGATATCTAAAACAGAACATGTTTAAATATAAACACAATCTGCCCCATAGAAAACCTGTCCTTCGTTATGGGTTACTTATCTATGTCATGCTTATTACTATCCACTAAATAGTCCAGGCAAGAATACTGGGAGTCATGTTTCCTTTCTTCTTTTGTCCCCTAATAAATGGTACAATCCTCCATCCAATTACTAGAGTCAAAAACCTAAGAGTCTTTCCATTTCCCCACATATAGTATGTCCTGTTCATCAGTATCCCTTGACAACTTGACCTCCAAAACGTACCCCAGTCTAAATTCAGAAAGGGACTTCTTTCCATCTTTCTGCTACTACCATCCTTGCTAAATTACCATCATTTTGAATGGATTTTTTCAATATCCTCCTAGTCTATCTTGTTACTTCAGCCCATCACTTTACCTACAGTCTATTCTCTATACATCAGAATGATGTTCTCAAACTTTGGGATCAGTTCACCTTGGACTCCCTTATTATAACTCTCTAATGACTTTCCATCACACAGGAATAAAACCCAAACTTTCCAGACCAGTTTACAAAACTCCACATAATCTGGCTCCTCAGTACTTCTGGCGTTCTGACATCGTTTTATACCACTGCATCCTCTCCCACTCTGCTCAGATACACTGATTTTTTATTACTTATTTTAGCCCATCTAATCTACTTTCAAATTTTAAATAAGGGTGTCCTTAAGAATGAAGAGGACATAACCAAGTAATGTGTAGTAATGTGCAATCAAAAATCATTCCAGTGTGATTATCATGAGCACAGCCATGGTATGTGCTGGGGACCACAAGCAAGTTTACTGCTGCTGCAGCATAAACAAGGCACGATAAGAGACAAGTCTAAACAGGTAGCAAGGAATGAGGTTATGAAAGTCATTCTAGACTTTGTTAAGAGTGTTGGGAAATTATATTTTTGGTAATGATATGTGATCAGACTTCTTGCAGATATTATAAAAAGTGGTATATCCTCTCCAGTTGGGACAGGAGACACTTAGAAGAGTTTTAGCATTTTGCATACGGTTTCATGGGCTCCTGGTCTCCTGAACATCATTCTTGGACTGAAGTTAAGAATCCTCGTGCGTCCCTTGGAGTCACTGAATGATGTTAACTAGGGTGGCAGTTTTAGGTAGTGCATCATGATAGCCTTTGTCACTAGAATGAATGTGAGGAAGACACTATTGTAGATGAGAAGAATGTTTAGGAAATTATTCAGGCAGTCCAGAAGTGATGATAGAGGAAATGATGGATTGTGGAGACACTATTTGTCCGATGATGTCCAGAGAAATTAGTGATGGGATTGTATATGGACAGTGATGGGGAAAGAATAGTAATGTCTGTCCCATTTTCTGGCCTGGGATCATCATACACCCCAAGCCATTTTGACTTCCCTCTGTACCTTTAACTCCTATTAGTGATGTCAATAATACCATAATAAACTGTGCTAGTTTACATTTTCTGTTGACTCCTTGGACAGTTCAAAAATTTTTGAGTGAGTAAGTAGTCTAGGCACTTGATATATACAGTCAGTCCTTACTCAAGGTAGTTATGTTCTATAAATTCACCACAAACACTAAATTAGTAAATAGTAAACAATTGTTCTTAGGGTGAAACAGGATTAGGGCCATGTAAGCCATACATTTGTTTCCTCAGTACAACAATACATAACCATGTTTTATATGTTTAAAGAAGGCTTGTCTAATATGTATTGTTACTTAACATTGAATTCCAGACTAACAGCACTAACTTATGACTAAACAAAGTTTGTCTGTTTAGCATATATATATATATTTTTTTTTTCCATAATGCACCTCACAACCTTCTTACACTTAGGAATACTAGCCAGCACTTCAGCAATACACTTAGGGAATATTTTCAACAGCGAAATCATCAACAAAAACACAAAAATGTGGTAAACATGGCACTAAATAGCATAAAAACCATTGATATGAGAGCTGAATCAAGATAGCAGAGCATCATCTTGTTTACACCCAGCTGAGAAAGTGTGCTGTTGAGGAACTAAAATTTTTCAACAATGTGCAAATCTGTAAATGATAGCAAAGTCCCAGGAGAATTGCTTTTGGTGTTAAAAGTATGTTGTGGCAAGTGAGCAAATATTGAATCCGCAAATAATGAGGATCAACAATACACTTTTTATATTTAGATATGCTAAAATTCACAGAAACAACAATATAATCTATCAGTCTAATATGCCAAACACCTGGATTCACCAATTACAAAGATTTTGCAATGTTTCCTTTATTGATCACCTTTCTTCTCTGTTATTCTTTGCTAAAATGTTTTAGGAATTAATTCCAGAGAGTGACACCATGTCATTTCACTCCTGTACATTTCTGAAAGAAATAAGGATGTTTTCTTTTACAATTGCAATGCCATTATTACACCTTACAAACTTAATACTACAAACTTACATACTTAATAATTCTTACAAACTTAATACTAACTCCTTTGAATTATCTAATAAAGATGATCAAATATTTCTAAACAGAAGTTATCATCATAGGCTTGCTGCTGCTAAGTCGCTTCAGTCGTGTCCGACTCTGTGCAACCCCATAGATGGCAGCCCACCAGGTGCCTCTGTCCCTGGGATTCTCCAGGCAAGAATACTGGAGTGGATTGCCATTTCCTTCTCCAATGCATGCATGCATGCTAAGTCGCTTCAGTCGCGTCCAACTCTGTGTGACCCTAAGGACAGCAGCCCAACAGTCTCCTCTGTCCCCAGGATTCTCCAGGCAAGAATACTGGAGTGGGTTGCCATTTCATCCCCAAGCACAGGTCACACCTTCTCAGATCTGACACAGTTGGTCCAAGGCATGGACTGAGCACATTTTTTTTTTTCATTTTTTTCCCCAAAGCTCTTTAGGAAGTTCTAACTGACAGCCAAATATAAGAACTGTTATACACGGAAACGATGTCAGTTTGCCCCACAGCTAGTGTTACTAAGGGTTATCAGTAAATCGGATGAGAACAGTGAACCTCTCCTTGTTAGAGCTCACCAACCACTTTTGATGGACTAAGTCTCTTCTGAATTTAATTGATTTTAGGATGTTAGGTTAGAAATCTATGGAGCCACTAACCAAACTAATTTATCAGCAGCTCTGTTAGAGCCTGAAAGGGCTGAATTTTTTTTTTCTTCTGAAAAATGCTTGCATTAATCTCCAATGTATTTGCAAAATAAAATTGAATATTTAGAGAAAAGCTTCAAAAATATGTATAATTTACATTTTTTAAAATTGTTTAAATTATTATTAATTCCAGTTGAATTTTATGAGTCAAATACCCACAAATTAATATAAAAATGTTTAAGCAACTTAACAGAATGATTTTAAAATAACATAAATTCTGGTGCTTGAGCAATAGGGCTTGAAATAGATGAGATTCTTGTGGCCCTAATAATATTAAAGCCATCAAACAAATATTAATGCTAAATTCTTGAAAGCCAGCTTAGAGAAGAGTTCAGAGACTTAAAATAGCATAGATGAAAATTGACTTGAGAAAATTAAAATGCAGTACCTGTTTTAAGTTACATGCTAAAATTTTGCATTGTTTATAACAATCTGACTTTTCAAAATTATAGTTTAATTATATTTTACTTAAGTTAGAAATTCAAAACCCTTACCTTCAACTGTGAGCTCTATACTGGCATTTCCTTGAATAGAAGAGATGCTAAGGAAGACTTTGCAAAACCACTAAAATCCTTTGGAGATTTACCACTAGAGAACAGTTAGATATCTGTATTTCTGTCTATAATATAGCAAATAACAACATAATAATAGCAAAATAGCAGAATTTCATTTTATCTCTATTATAAATTACTTCTACTAAAAATGTATTTGAGCTTCACAATAATTTATGGATTAGATAGGACCAGTATTGGTATTCCCTAAAGAAATTGAGGTTTAAATGTTGACTTGCCCAAGGTAACAAGGCTTGAACATTGAGATTCATATCACTTACAGATCAAAAGATTTAGAATATGATAGGCATTACATGAAAAAAGCCAGACTTACTGTAGTGAGAACTGTATTTGCACCTTTTTTACATTCAGAGACAAGAGCTATAAATAGCTCCTGCTAATGCTTTCACGAATCTCTGTATAAAAGTTCCACTGAGTAGAAAGAATTATAAACTAAAAGGGAAAGACATATAAAACAGCCAATGAATGAGAAGTTAGAATTGGATATAGAGGCATATTATTCTTTAGGAACAAAGAAAAATAAAAAGAAAACAGAATGAGTGTGGATTATAGACTTGTACATGGTAATAAGCACTACAATTTAATAAAACCATAAATAAAAGCAGCATGATCTGTGGATGCAATTATCTCTACCTTGGAACTCTACAACATTACCTATTCCGATGAAATACAGCTCACTTTATTTTAATTGAATGAACCTGCCTAGTTGGAAACATTCTCTGACAGTTGTTCTGTTGAAGTCTCAATATCTTTGTGAGTTAACTGAAAGATGTGTCTTGGAAAGAAGAAACAGTGAGACAAGGACAGGAGATATTTTGGAAAATGTAGTGATAAGGAAACAGGCCAAATAACACTTACTGTCTGGATGTATTAACCACTACTGGACTGGAGAAGGAGGCATATTTGAACACAATTTAGAAAGAAATGTGATCAAAACAAATTCTTCTTATTTTATTACATTGGGTAACAGAGGTTCAACTTATACTTCTTGTCTGTTTCTATTTCCCCTATAAAACCCTCTTCTGGAGGTCTTGAGGATGCAGTCAAGTTGACAGATCTGATCTTATCTCCAGAGCCTTCAATCAAGAACTAAATGCAGTTTAACAAAATTTAAAGTCATAGCTAGAGAGGGCTTAAATATCAGTGTGCTTGTGAGTAAACATGTATCAATTGTATAGGAAACCTCTGTGTGGAGTACTAACAAAGAGAACTGAATAATACAGATATACTAATAATACAGGCTCACTGAAAACCAATTACAGAAAAGCAACACTGTGTTCCACGGAGCTGAAAAGTGTTATTTAGATACCATTAGAACATATGAACCACAATAACTCAATACCTTAGGGTCTTATTAAAATCCTCTGTCATCATACTTTAAATAAGTAGCTAGGTAAAACCTAAACGTTTGGAAGATTTTTACATTATAGTTTATTAAAAAGGAAGATTTACAGTTTATATTCAGATCCTGTTAGCAGTTCTGCCACTTACTTGGTTGCATGGCTTTTGGAGAGTCACTTAAATTCCATGGCTGTTGGTTTCTACCTCTGTATAGTAAAGTTGGTTTAGAACCATATTAAAAATGGCAACCCACTCCAGTACTCTTGCCTGGATAATCCCATGGACGGAGGAGCCTGGTGTCCATGGGGTCGCAAAGAGTTGGACACGACTGAGCGATTTCACTTTCTTTCTTTCTTTCAGGAATATATAAATTGGTGATTGCACGATATCTGTGTTGAAAAAGTTAAAACAATTAGTTCATTTTATTAGACTTAAATCATATATCGATAGAACTTCTAAAAAACATGTTAATCCATTGGTAATTTAAGAAATCCTAATGGATTTTTTCTCAGCTATGTACAAGTATTGAAAATGCGGTGTTCTCAAATTGCTGTATTTGTCAACCAACAGCACACTTCATTTACAGTTTCAGTTTTTCACCTTTAACCAATACTTATGAGGTAATGTCTGTGTTCCAGATATTCTGCTATACAGTGGGCATATGGTAAGGTGCCCTGCTGGCTGGGTCATAGATTTTACTGGGAGATGCACAGAGTAAGCAAAGGAAAATGTAAAACTGTAGCTACACATGGTGAAAAATGATTAGAAGAAAAGATGCTTTGAGAGATAGTCCTGAAGAATCTATCTCAGATTAGGAGACTAGGGAAGGCCTACCTGAAAATGAAAAGAGGCTGTCCAGCAGTCTAACTGCAGAAATGAGTAAGGCCCCCAGTGAGAAGATTTAAGGGAGTGAAAGGACATATGAAGTAAGTGTGCTGAAGAAAAAGACAGCCTAAGAGAAGAAGAAAAGACAGACGAAAGAGCTGTGTAATGTAGAGTACTTAAATTTCCTTAAAGAATTTAGGACACTACTTAAGGGGAACTGACAACTCTTATAGCCTTTTAACCTTGGGAGTGGTAGAAAGTGATTTTACATTTTACAGAACACATCATGAAAACTGGCCAAAGATTAAGGAGGGCCATAACAAAGTATGGAGGTAGACAATAGGGAAAGAGAAGTTGGTGGCAATGGTAGAGAGGAGAAAACTTGAGTAGTATTAAGGAGATGAAGGTATATTTATACTGAAACCAACCTCCCCAGTTGTGGGGGTTTGTTTTGTTTAGTCTAGGACTGATTGGTTTTCACCAGATATTCAGTTCATGGGTCCAGGCAAGAAGAAAGCAGAGGGCAGAAGGTGTTTGCAAGAGTGTGGTTATATGGATCAAGAAATTTAGGTAGGATAGGGAGGCAATAGTGGAGAAGGCAATGGCACCCCCACTCCAGTACTCTTGCCTGAAAAATCCCATGGACGGAGGAACCTGGTAAGCTGCAGTCCATGGGGTCGTGAAGAGTCGGACACAACTGAGCGACTTCACTTTCACTTTTCACTTTCATGCATTGGAGAAGGAAATGGCAACCCACTCCAGTGTTCTTGCCTGGAGAATCCCAGGGACAGGGGAGCCTGGTGGGCAGCCATCTCTGGAGTTGCACAGAGTCGGACATGACTGAAGCAACTTAGCAGCAGCAGCAGCAGGGAGGCAATTGACGAAGGAGCAAATTGACAGTAGGTGGTGGGATTCATGGACTTGTAGCCTCTACGATGATGTAGAACTTTAACATGGGAAAAGGGCATGCTTTACAGAAAGTGAACTGAAAAGACGAAATAATGTGTTCTGAAAGTAGAGTGTTTCAGAGAGAAATTTTAGGGGAGGGAGTATCATTCCCTATGTGAAAGTCACCAAAGGGTGAAAGGCATTAAACAAAACTAGAAGACCAAGACATGACTGCATCGGTGAATAAGTGAATGTAACTTGAGATTTACATCACACTTTTATCATAGTCTGTATAACTTAGCTCTGTGCCTTAATGATACATGAGCAATTTATAGAAATGTCTGTTATTCAAAAGATAGGCTTATAGGCTTAGGGCTTTTAAAAATAACATTAAGGTGTGATTTATATTAATTTTACTGCCATATCATGTTACTGAAAAGCTGTCAAAATCAGTATAGAGTTAATGCAGAATTATCTCAGATTTTTAATAATGAATTTCTAACCTTTTAAATTGAACAAGTTGTTAGCAATATACTGTCATGTCAATTTAAAAAAATCATTTGGCTGATTATTTAAAAGAAATAACTTATGAAATTTTAAAATATGATGAGATGACAATATATGTGATGAATTTATCTGTAATTTATATAATTAACTCCAAAAGAAAATTAAGCCCCATTCCATAATCAAAACATGCTGTAGGTTATACATTTATATACACAAAATTATTGCATTCAAAATTAATTTTTTGCCCATAATTTATCAACTCATTATGTAAGGATCATCATCCAAAATGTAAAAAAAGAAAAAAACTATGCCAACATCCGCTGGATCATGGAAAAAGCAAGAGAGTTCCAGAAAAACAACTACTTCTGCTTTATTGACTATGCCAAAGCCTTTGACTGTGTGGATCACAATAAACTGTGGAAAATTCTGAAAGAGATGGGAATACCAGACCACCTGATCTGCCTACTGAGAAATCTGTATGCAGGTCAAGAGGCAACAGTTAGAACTGGACATGGAACAACAGACTGGTTCCAAATCATTGGGAAAGGAGTATGTCAAGGCTGTATATTGTCACCATGCTTCTTTAACTTATATGCAGAGTACACCATGAGAAATGCTAGACTGGATGTAGCACAAGTGGAATCAAGATTGCCAGGAGAAATATGAATAATCTCAGATATGCAGACGACACCACCCTTATGGCAGAAAGTGAAGAAGAACTAAAGAGCCTCTTGATGAAAGTGAAAGAGGAGTGTGAAAAAATTGGCTTAAAACTCAACATTCAGAAAAGTAAGATCATGGCATCCAGTCCCATCACTTCATGGCAAATAGATGGGGAAACAATGGAAACAGTGACAGATATTATTTTGTTGGGCTCCAAAATCACTGCAGATGGTGACTGCAGTGAAATTAAATTAATAGATGTTTGCTACTTTGAATAAAAGTTATGACCAACCTAGATAGCATATTAAAAAGCAGAGACATTACTTTGCCAACAAACATCTGTCTAGTCAAAGCTATGGTTTTTCCAGTAGTCATGCATGGATGTGAGAGTTGGACTATGAAAAGAGCTGCTGCTGCTGCTAAGTCACGTCAGTCGTGTCTGACTCTGTGTGACCCATAGATGGCAACCCACCAGGCTCCCATCCCTGGGATTCTCTAGGCAAGACTACTGGAGTGGGTTGCCATTTCCTTCTCCAGTGCATGAAAGTGAAAAGTGAAAATGAAGTCACTCAGTCATGTGCAACTCTTTGTGACCCCATGGATTGTAGCCTACCAGGCTCCTCCATCCATGGGATTTTCCAGGCAAGAGTACTGCAGTGGGTTGCCATTGCCTTCTTCATAAAGAGAGCTGAGCGCTGACTAATTGATGCTTTTGAACTGTGGTGTTGGAGAAGACTCTTGAGAGTCCCTTGGACAGCAAGGAGATCCAACCAGTCCATCCTAAAGGAAATCAGTCCTGAATATTCTTTGGAAGGACTGATGCTGAAGATGAAACTCCCATACTTTGGCCACCTGATAGGAAGAACTGACTCATTTGAGAAGACCCTGATGCTGGGAAAGATTGAAGGCAGGAGGAGAAGGGGATGACAGAGGATGAGATGGTTGGATGGCATCACTGACTCAATGAACATGAATTTCAGTAAACTCTGGCTTCCCTGATGGACATGGAAGACTGGCGTGCTGCAGTACATGGGATCGCAAAGAGTCAGACATGCCTGAGCAACTGAACTGAACTAATGCTTAATGTGAGATGAGACTTAAATTAGTTGAATTGTTTTTAAAGCTAGAAAAAGATTTTTATGTGTCCTCTATGTACTAGGTTTTCTATAAGCATTAATAAGTAAAACCAGGTAGTTTCAAGAAATTGCTATCTGTTACAAATATTTTTTGCTTGTTTTTTTTTTGTTTCCTTTATATGATATTTTTGAATTTCAAGAAAATAATATTATGATGTTTACATTAAATCAATGTCCTGTCTTTTATTGTTGAACTAAAATGGAGTAGGCAAACTTCAATATAGAACTTCCTTTATAATGGTGTTTTATCATGAAATCAACAAAGTATTCATCAAATTTATTTTTAAACATAGCACTGTCTTATAAAGATTGTCCACAGTGGGTTAAAACAATATTTCATCAGTCATTTTAAGAACAGCAAACTCATATATTAATCCCGGAACAGGAAGGTCAGGGACACTACTTTAAAGAATGATATGTCATTTATAACCTAATCTCTAATCCAGGCTCCTCATTCTCCTTTTTCTTTAACCAAGCTATCCTTCAAGAATTGACTTCAATCTCTTCTTTTCCATTGAATCTTCCTGAGCAAATCCATCTCATACAGAAATTTCCTTGTTCTTAACTCACAACTCTTTCTGGACTCATTAAGCATGAAATATCATACATCACGTTTTCTATATTTGTTATTTAACGTCTCATGGTCACAATATATTTCTACAGTTAGATCACAAATTTTTGTAAGGACACATACTGTGTGTTATTTTCCTTGAATATATTTTTTTCTTTCTTAAGGCCTTAGTTTTTGAGCAATTTAGGGTTTACAACAAAATTGAGGCAAATATACAGGGGTTTCCTGTATATCCCACATGCCCATGCATGCACAGCCTCCCCAATGATCAACATCCCCCAGGGTGGTACATTAATCCCAACTGAGGTACATACATTGACATATCATAAGCACCCAAAGTTCGTAGTTTATCTCAGCTTTAGCTCATGGTATTGTGCATCCTGTCAGTTTGGCAAGATGGTAATAATGTGTGTCTATCATTATAGTATTATAAAGAGTATTTTCACCGCCCTAAAACCGTGTGTGCTCTAGTCAGTTCCTTCCCAGGCCCATAACCACTAGCAACCACTGATCTTTCTATGCCTCTCTAGTTTTGCCTTTTCCAGGATGTCAGATCATAATCATACAGTATGCAGCCTTTCAGGTTAGCTTCTTTCACTTACT